>NW_026138097.1:29217500-30667500 GCF_025592945.1 Manacus candei | reverse complement strand
AACTTTATCTGCATGAGAGAGGTCATGGTTCTTATGTATAATTTTCCAAATTTCCATTTCACTGTCTCAAGTGCTGCTGTTTCTCTTGCTTTTCTGGAACATTATATTCAATCAGAACTATGAAATGCTGGTGTGAGAGAAGTTTGCAAGCTAGTGGACAAAGACCTGTTACAGCCGTATTCTGTGATTCTGTGTGGGCAAGAAAAACTATTACTGCGAGTGGCGCTCCTCAAATGCTGCATTGAATCAGGTGTGCAGAGAAGGGGTGGAATCTCTGTTGTTAGCGATTCTTGGAATACGCCTGAATTGAACAGTAAGCAACCTGATCTAGTTTTTGAAGTTAGCCTCAGAGGAAGGGCTTAAATGACAGTCATAGTTCCTTTCAACCTAAACCCTTTGATTATTCTCTGAAGTACTCATGCCTAAACATGTAGGGCTAAATCCAAAGCAGTTATCTGTACACATTCATATGCTTTAAAAGTTAATGTAGGTGTAGAGAGAATATGTATGACTGAGCATATTTCTTATCAGCTGTCCTCACTGCCGAGGGGGAACTGGTCAAGCCTTACTAACACAATTCTTTCAGGGTTTTCAGGGGTCTAACTCCTGAAGAGAGGAAATAGGAAGCATTGCTGGTTTTCAACAACTACAGAACCTGCTTTTCTTATCAAGTCCTTTTTATTCTTTTACTCTTGGAGTCCATTTCCATTACGAGTTACATAGAAATATAGTTCATAGTCCTTTTTTGCAAGTTCACCCCTTGGTCTTTAAAATATTGTATGTTTAAATGTGCACTTTAATTTCGTTCTGTATTTCTCCCAATGCACAAGGGATTTAGTGAATTCAAATGATTAACAAATATTGGCAGTCAGGTCTTTGTTTTTTCAGCTTGCATGCTAAATGTTAGCACTATTCAATTTAAAATGGTTGAGATAATGATCTCTATCCTTGTAGCATGTTACTTTATCTAACCTGAACAGCCTATTTTTCTGTCAGACAGTCAAGTTACATGCCGTGGGAGTTTTTAATGCAGATAAATAATAAAATCGAAACACTGACTGATTAATTTGTACCTACGGCAAATTTAGCTTAGAAAAAATATTCTCAGATTTAAATGGGTGAGTGCAGATTTTTCATGACATTTCTGCTAAAAGTGTGTATTAACCAGAAAACAATAGGCTCCATTGACTTCAAAAGGAAATACACATAACTATTTTAAATTGTAGTCAGAGTGAACTGTGAAATCAGTTTGATTTTGTTTTATAAAGAAAATAATATGAATTAGTTTAATTTTATGTTATATTTGAATATAATTATTTTATATTTGTAGCTACAGTTCAGTGAAATATTACTTTATAGTGAGGCTTTTTCTTTACCATTCAGAAGATATTATCTTCCAGTATGTTCTTCTAGAACCACTCAAAGCTGTTTAAATTAGTTGTTCCCTTTCCAACAGCAATTTTTCCACAGTAAGAGTAAGGTAGCATTGGGAATTTTTGGTTGAAAAGCCTCCTTCTCTGGAGGTCTCTGTGTTGGATTGGACCTGGCTCCCCGGCAAGTCCCCCAGACTACAGCGAAAACCCTCCTTCCCAAAGGAAAAAAAAAATGAAATAGCAAAGCTATAGCAAAAAAAAATAATATTTTACATATATCACAGTTATATACTGTTAAAATACTGTGTACATATAAAAATGGGAACCCCAAACAACCATAAAGGGAAAAGGAAAGGGAAAAGGGAAAAAGGACAAAAACACAAAAGAAAACCCAAATCAGGTATGCACAATCGGTAAAGAACTAGCAAAATGGAATCTCAGTATTTCCCTTGAGAAAGCAGGATCATACCAGACACCGCTGCCTCCCTCTGCTTCCCGGGCCGACAGAAAACAACAGGCCTGACCAGGCCTCAGCCCACACGAGCAAAGACCGACCGCAGGGAACCTGTCGCCTTCAGACCTCACTGGAAGAGAAGAGGGCAGAGCCTTCTCTCTCTTTCTTATTTATACCTCTGCTTACGTAAAGAATAGCATGGAATACTGGGATCATATGGTACTTCCCTGGTTACAAGCTGGCCGCCAAGGAAGGCCTTAAAACCAAACCATTACAGTCCCTAGTCCAACCTCCTGCTCAGAGACTCCTACTACCATCAGCACTACTTTGGGTTAGCTGTGGCACTGTCCTGTTATCTCAAAAACTGCTACGAATGGACAAGATGTGCAATTTTTCGAAGTTTAGATTTGCATTTCAAATTATAGAAAGAGAATTACTTATAGAAAGAGAATTACTGTAAGAGAGTAGAAAATGGTCTCTTTTTAATAAATTCTGTTTTAATTTTAGAAAGTTTTACAGATTTGATGATTGTCTTCTAACAAATTGTTCAGGATATGTTCTAAACCCTTTTGAAATCAGCAAGCATCAGGGAAAAAGAGCAGATCTAAATGCAGTCAGAGTCACCTGCCTTAGGATCAGCAGCAATTTTCCATACAGACACTTTTCTACCACAGAGTGTTGACGCACTGAAGGAGAAACACCCTGTGGAAATGTGGCAACACTGATAAAGTTTTCAAAGAATATTAAATATCTTTCTGCCTTCTTTCTGGCTGGTTTGGCTACCAGCCTCTTCACCCCTCAGTAGGTCACCCACAGGCCGCAATAATGCAAGGCTTCCAGGTTCCCTTTGGAACTGAAATGACATGAAGCAGTGTTTCACTTCCATTAGATGTTCTTTTAGCCTCTTGGAATTTTGTCCTCTTTGCTGGATTGATTTATTTCAAGGTTTGCAGGCAAGCAGCAATTGCTCTCTAGATCAGGCCTTGATCAGAACTGCTGTGGGCATATCTACTCTACAACATACGTAAAATCAATAGAAAGGGTGAGAGGAGCTACTTTCTTGTAGTTTGTGGTGTTCTGCCTCTTCTCAGGCATGAAATAAGTACTGTAAAAATTGTGCAAGATTGCATGCAGAATGAACCTTGAGTATATTAGACTGGGCAGGGTATAGGTGCTATTTTAGACAGAGCATAATTCTAAACCTTTGAAACAGGAGACATTTTTGAATATAAAGAAAAAGGGTGGTTTTTAGGTATGTTATTTAGTTAGTAAAAAAGAAGTAAAGCAATTTATGAGAGTGTAATATTTCAGTGTGCCTACAGTACTTATTATGTGTGCTTTTTTTCTTGTCTTACCAATGAGAAGAAAGATTCATGACTGAAGATCTCATTATATATTATTCAACTTCTATAGTTTTAATATACGAACATCTCTGCAATGACTTGATTTATGTAAAGAATTGGTCTTAAAAGTATTGCTTATTCTTATTCTTAGGGAACAGTTTTTCTTAGTTTTTCTCCTGACTTCCAACTCTTTTCTCTCAATATTACTCTAAATTTTGTAGCATCCATTCTTAATATGTACTTGTGTTATTACTACCTAATTATACACTTTCTCTGCTTAAATAATAGTACTTGTTGGAGAATAATCAACTGTTATCATCTCTTGCTAAACCAGAAAACATTAACAAGAGAGCGTGGACAATGGTTCAGAAATCGCCCCTTTTACTCCACTGCAAATGGGGAAAGAGTAAGTACATGGAATCAATACAAGTGAAGTTTTTGCAATGGAAGGGATAAAAGCTTGTTTTGCTAGTAAGATGAGAAAGATGCATGACGAAAAATTGTGTGACAACCTGTTATCAGCACATCAACACTTACAAACTTGTTTCTTGTATTAGGACAATGTCATTTTCTTGGACGAACTTACTCTTGGTGGTGTATGTAGATGTAACTTTTCTGGTTTAATTAAAAGCTGGTTTCTTTTAAGTCTTTCAATACTTGCTTGAAAAATTCCTATTTATCCCCAGATCTCCCTTTCACAACAGATTTATTTGCAAATTGTCATATTATCTAAAAAAGTTTACAGGGAAACATCACACTGGAAAGAAGCAGAGAACCTGTGCCTGCAGTTACAGGCAGAGATATGGGTTCTTACTAACATGGAAAGGACTATAATGGCACTCTGAAGGTGTTAGTGAGTAGTCAGCATAGATTTATGAAGGGGAAATAGTGTCTGACATCCTAACACAATTTGAAGACTGGCTTGGCAGATGAGGGGAGAGCAGTGGATGTTGTTTATCTTGAGTTTAGAAAGGCTTTCAACATTGCCTCCTATAACATCCCTCTTGGACAAGCTGATGAAGTATAAGGATAGACGATTGTATAGGGATTGAAAACTTGCTGAACTGCTGTGCTCAGACTGTTGTCAGCAGGAGCACAAAGCCCACCTGGAGGCCAGCCACTAGTGGTGTGCCTCAGGGGCCAGTACTGGGTCTGATCATGCTACCACCATGAATGACCTGGACATGGGGCAATGCACTCTCAGCACATTGATGGATAATGCAGAACCAGGCCAGGGAGGTTAGTGGTTAGCTAACAAGTTGAATGTGTTGCCTTTTACAGGCAGCCTGACAGGCTGGATCATGTAGCCAGGAGGAGTCTCATGAAATTTAGCAAAGGAGAATGCTGAGTCCTGCACATGACAAGGAATAGCCTTATGAAGTTTAACAACAGGGAATACGAAGTCTTGGACAGCAGGAGAAACAACCCTATGCACCAGCATAAGCTCAGGGCCAAGTGGCTGGTGAGAAGCTCTGCAGACAAAGGCCTGGGGATCCTGATGGAGAAGAAGTTTGAAATGAGCCAACAGTGTGCCTGTGTCACACAGGCTATATTAAGAAAGCTGTTTCCAGCAGGTTAAGGAAGGTAATCAGCACTGGTAAGACAGATCACAGAATCACAGAATAAGCTGAGTTGGAAGGGACTCATAAGGATCATTGAATCCAACCATTAGCACTGCACAGGACCATCCACAAGAGCAACAACATGTGCCTGGGAGTATCTGGTATGCTGTGCCTGGTTTTGGGCTCCTCAGTGCAAGAAGGGCATGGACATACTATAGTACACCCAGCAAAGGGTCACGAAGATGAATTGGAGCATATATTATCATAACGATAAAATAGTATCTGATTTACATAACATTTCTTTTATTTGTTTCATTTGCTTTTATGTATTGGTTTTGTTTATTATTTATTTTCTATCTATTTATTTTCTTTCTAATTTCACTGGCAAAATAAATTTTATTATGTAAAACAGTAATATATCAAACCAAAGCAATAGGCATAAGTAGAAATAACAATGATTTTGTTTTTACCTTTGTTCTTTTGAGAGCTAGTTTGGCTGAAGAGTGTGATATTACCTCTTTTTTAATTTAAAAAAATGGTAAAAAATTTCAATGTTTCGAAAAATGAAGAGGGTTGGCACGCCTTCAGAACTACCATCACATAATCTGTGAAATCTGAAATGTATGACACAGCATTTGATTTTAGAATGAGCTGTTATTACATGAAGATTGAGCACACAATAAAATAATTATGAAAATGAATATTCCATTTTTGTGATATATAGTTCAAGAATAGTTTTAAATCATATAAATATATTGCTTTCTTTGGATGTCTCTGTTGGAAAAGTGCTTCAGCAAAAGATGGGGTAGAGTTAGGAAAATGAGAGGTGTAGCAAACTCTTAAATGTACTTTCCACACTAAGCAAATAAAATCCAAGTTTGCTGTGCCCTAAAGCCAAATGTCAAGCTTTATCTTTGCCCTCAGATGGCAGCTAAAAAGGAACCACAGAGTTTTAAGATACAGGATCCTACAGGCAGACCTCAAGCTTATCAAAAGAGAATCTTTGTCCTCCTCTGTCTCACCTCAGGTAAACAAATAAAGTGAATCCTAAGGTAAGTGTCCTTAGTGTCACTTCTGGCAATACTCACTGTAGTAGGGTCGCACTCTACTGACAATGTTTGAATTAAAGGGTCCAAACATAAATGATTTATAAACTGTACGAAGAACCTTGTCCTAAAGAAACAACCTGTTTTGTCCATTTGTAATGAATTGCTGCAGACTGGCCCCTTTACAGCCGAATGTTTACACAAAGAATGAAGCAAATTAAAGTGCCATCCAAGTTCTCTTCATTATGTACTAGAAAAACCTGTCTTGGTATTTGAGTACCCTGCTGTGGTACAAGATTTGAAATCTGCTTCTTTTGCATAATAAGCATGCAAAAAATAGATTAAACTCTTGCTTTTCTGGAAATAGAAAGCTTCATAATATCTGAGACTTGTTTTGTCTCCCTCTTTGTGTGCCTGTGGACTTGGTTGGCTGTTCACTTTAAAGTCTGCAGAGAAATTGCCTGTGTTTTATGGAGACAGTAGGAAGCAGCCGGTGGATGCAATTGTGTTTCCACCTCCATTTGCTCAAGCACCACTCCCAGATAGAGGATACAAAAGGAGCTGGAAGGAAAGAAGGGATCCTCTCTGAGAGCCCCAGCAAGTCACAATAGTGTCAGTATTTGGAAACTGCAGCTGAGCTGTGTCATGCCAGCATTTTGAACTCAGTTCCTCTGATCGTACATTATTTGTGTCTTCTCAGCTTTCTAGTTTCATGTTAGTCATTATGAATTTGGTTTTGAGTGAATTGATGCCAGATAGTCAGGCCTCGGTAAAGTTAGAAAGACCCTGTAGGTCTGTGTTTGATTATGCCTTGTCTAAGTGCTAAAAGGTTAGCTGAATTGGTTCAGATGTGTTAGACAGGCACAAATGGAGCACAATGAGAAAAAAAAAAAGAATCAAAAATACCAATGACAGACTGAAAGGGGTCAGAAACACCTAAAGAGGAGTTTGTGTAAAAGAGGCAGCAAAGCTCTCTGTCTTAGTCTGTTACTGACTTGTGCAAAACAAGGCCTTATACATTGTTAATTTTCTGGGAAGGTGCTATTTATATTACTAGTATCTCCTATAATCAGTTGACCAGAAGAAGCCTATGGTTGCTGTCTGAACCTGTCTCACTTTTTCAAGTTTCTTTTAGCCTGGTCCCTTTTATTTTCCAGGAGAAAATTACTGAAACTTGTTGTGCTTCACTTTGTAGGTACTGTCTGTTCTGTGCTACTTTTTCACGTATATCCCAGAGGTGATGAAGTGAAAGGAACCTCAAAGGGATGAGAAGATGGGGATCTCTGAATGAAAGCAGAAACTCTCACAGAATATGTTGAAGTATTGCTTATTTAGTGTATAAATGAAATTCATAAATCTGTTTTCACCCATATAACCATTTTTCATATCAGATGATCTGTTGGTTGACTGGGACAGTCTAGTTTAACTAGTACTTCCACAAGAGATTTTCCCCACCCGAGAATTTACTCTTAAAACCAAAAAAAAATCCTTCACATTTAATTGTGCATCCAGTTGGCTTTCTCCTTATACCTAAGTTAATAATTTGTTTGAACAATTTATGTTTTGGAATAAGCTTATTCCTACACACAGAAACTTTATCAAAGTATGACATGTGTATTTGTATTAATGGGATGATTTACTGTCAGAATTTTCTGTCCAGTGCCAGAGTTCTCTGTCTCCAGTAATTATTTCTGTCATCACATGCTTTACTTATTTATTTTTTTGGCTGACCTTTTGTAGGCATCATCTTTCGTTATTAAGTGTTAGTCAGGAAAATTGTGACTAGTAAACTACACACTCTGTCAGTACTTACAAGCCATCATCTGTTGCTGAAAACCAGAGAAAACATGAAAGAATGGCCTTTTTAGTAAGGCTTTTGTACAGGACTCAGAAAAACCTGTTTTACTTTGTGGCTTTGACACGCACGTCTTATGTGGCCTCTGAAGAATTGTGTAGGTTCAGAATCCAAGCTGTGTAAACATGATAATGATAACTTTGTATTTACCTCACTCTAGCATTACAACCTTTTCAGAAATTGTTATGTTTTACTACATTTGCACAATGTGGGCTCCTTTTGGTCCACAGTAACACAAAGAATAGCATTAGAAGCAACAAATCATTCCTTTTTTTCCATATGTTCAATGGAAAAAAATAAGAGGATCTGCTGTGATTTATTCTCTAGGTATGGTATTGGTGTCTTGTAGAGTTGTACAATGCAGCCATTTCTAATTTCCCACCATTTATCCAGAGATGACTGTAAGAAGCAAAGAAAGAAAGTGAAGAAAACTTTTCTTCATCAGATTCAAACACCCATAAATATTATTTTAATAGATCTGTATTTGAACTGGTAACCCTTTCTTAACTCTTCGTCAAGGATAACATGCTGTCTCCTGGATCAGAATAATGCTGTATGTGGATGAGTTGAAGGCTGAAATGAGTCCCTGGTGCACCATTTTGGAGAGAGTGCTTACAAGGTTTACATGCATTTAATGAAGATTACATCCCATGTCAGAAACTCAAGTTGCAAGAATTATCAGGTTTATTAAGAATTACATAGAATTACTCCAGAAAGGAAGAGGTCTAATATCAAACTGTATTAATTCCATCTGAAGCTTCAAACTGAAACTGAATCACATGCTATATATTGTTTTTTTCCTTGGTAAACATGAATAAAATTGTATTTGTGTTGCTAGGAACAGAGGGCTTTACACCCAAAATGTAATTCCTGACTTTCCAGGGAAAGTCTCAAAATTCAAAGAGGAAATAAACCAAATCATTTCACCTTCAAATTGCATTGAAATACTTAATTTGACTGGTCACATAATCTGTATCATAACACTGTCAAGTGCTAATTTTCAGAAAAGTAATAAAAAGACTGGACAGTTATACTAGCCCCTATTCTCCCTACTATTGGGTAGGCTATCCTTTCCTGATCCCTGAGGCTGAACAGATAGCATCTGACATGAAGTAAGTTCTCTGCATCCTTTATTTGGATTCACAGATACTGTAATGGTCTCAGGGATTTGGCCAAGTTTCTCCAGAAAGTGAGAATTCATGCTGTTCTCCCTGACTCTGAAGAAATCCTCACGGTGGTTTCTTTAGCAGATCATTCAAGGAACTTGTGTGGAGAAATGTGTTACACACACAGAATGAGAACTGAGAAGTTTCACACACGAATCAATTTTGACAAGAGCCGATCAGAAATAAATGCTCAGGTTAGTTTAATATTCCACTCTGGCAGCCCACATGGAGAGCTGATAGCCACCTGCCTGGTTTGGACTATCATAAAGTGTCAAACAATTTTCAAAATTTGGTAGCACTTAGTTCAACTGCAATCACCGACAAGACAGGATCTGAGCCCTGGTGGTCCCTGAAGGGGATTCTCCACACTACGTTACAGTAGAATGAAGGCTGAGGCACTTTTAAATCTGATTTAAAACTTGCAACTCTTAATGATGCAATATCCAAGACTTCATGTTGTTGTACTTGAAGATCATTAGGAAAGCTGCCACTAACTCTCTATTTCTTGACTCTCTTAAGAGAGCTCATGGTCTAGCAAAACCATTTGACTCACATGAGATTATAATTTTCAAAGGTTTTTTCCATTTTTGATTTTTTTTTTTCACTGAAGGAAATGGTAGGATGAAAGCAAAAGAATTAAAGGCAGCAGCCTGAACTCTGGAATCACATCCTTGCATTGGCAGGATCTGTAGCATCCCCAGCATCAAAAACAACACCTACTGAACCAACATGAGGAGTCATCTTGCATAATTTCTCATTTCATGGCCATGTGGGCTTTGGGACAGAGAAAGATGTTTTCAAGAAAGCTTTGGAAGTAGTATAAACTAAAATAAAAGTTATTAGGTTTTATGCTTTGACATAAACTTTCTATGCCCATCTAACCTATCTGAAAAGTCCATTTTCCTACTCAGAATAGTTCATTCCACCTTTATTCTCTATTTAAACCCACGTTTCTTTATTTTTATTATTTCCTGTGTTATTGCAGTCCTCCTGTTGCTCCCTGATAAACTGCTTTTGTGAGTCCTCTTTTTCCAACTCCATCCATCCTTCTTGCCTGTCCTGAGCTTTGGCAATCCTATGTGCTGTTCCAGTTAACACCAGCTTACTGCTTACAGTGGATCCTGTACTCAGAACCATTCCCCCAATCCCTCCCACTACCCCATCTTGCATGTCTTCCCATCACTCATTTATCCTCCTGTACATGGTGCTTGTCTAAGGCTTGCAATGGGTGAGATTATAGGTAGCAGTGAAAACCAAGACTGCCTGGAGAACAGAAATCCTATTTGAGGTGCACCTCTCCGTGATTCTTTCCTCATCCTAGAAAAGTTGCCATCAAGCTGGAGGGCGATGGCTCTCCTGGGAGATGCTGGGTGCTGTACCAATAACTTGCATGTGCTGCAATCAGAGAGACTTTCATTGGAAATGATGCACTTCATCATTCTGTAAGTGCTATTACTAAGAGCCTGTCAAAACTAATTTTGGTGAAATGACCCTTTGGTAAAGATGAAACTACTTTAATAAAAATTACAGGGTGGAAAAAAGCATCTGAGACTTTTTCCCAGCTGTGTGAATGGATTCTTCCTCCCCACTCCCTGGCCAACTTAATCTCCAGTTCCAAACAATTCAGTTCGTAAAGATAATGCTGTGCAAAGTTGCAGTAACTCTTCTATTTAATGAAAACAAATTTCAAGACAAATGGATTGAAACCCTTCAGGCTGCTCTACCTCTAGGTCCTACTAAATTTTCTTTCTTTCATGTCTCTCGAAGACCATGCATGACAATAATATCCTGAAAGACTAGCAGTTGTTTACAGCATATTTGATTCAAGAATAGAATACTTAAATATTCAAAACGAGTTCAATTTTTATTTTAAACTTTACTACATTTGTTTGCTTTCAGGGGTATGTTGTCTTTTCAAAAGATTACAGTCCAAGTGAGAAGTAAAAAAGAATTTATCAGATGCATATGATGAAAGTAAGACAATACAACTCAGCCAGTTTATTATATAAATTATCATCAGCATAGAGTAGGGGGAAAATATTAATTTCAAACAAATAACTCTCTCAATAAATAGTCATTATTTCTGATCTCTAAGAATTTTTCTTATATGGTTTTACTGTAAGGCAGAAGACATAGCAATTTTATTTGTTTAAAAAAAACTCTTTGCGTGCATGAAGAATAGGGAACTGCAAGGATTATTTATGTTGGACCACAATGCAAATTGTCACCAAGGGATTGCAGGGAGCAATGGAGAGCATCTATTTGTTTCTCTTTTTTTTTGATGTGTGCTATGCTCCTTCAGAAAGCAAGTAAGTGGCTCAGACCCTCCAAGGAAGATTGTCCTTTTTCTTGGAAGTAGTTGAGGCTGTTTCTGGAGGGCTCTTGGAGCCCACAGACTGGAGGTAGAGGCAAAGAACCTGAGCCTGCATTTCACAGGAAGACTCTACTAGGAGGAACAGGGAGCAGACAAAACCCACACCTGAGATATGACGATGAAAATCCAAAGGCTAAAGAGGATGGTGCAGTTTTCTGCAAACCAGAAAGTTCTTGGTTACACTGAAAGCAAGACGACAATAGATAGCAGGAAAAGTGGTTTATGAATTTTTAAAATTTCTAGTTTGCTCATTTTTATAATTTAAAGGTTCTTTTTACGACCTTTTACTTTCTCTGTTGAGAAAAGAAAGTATTCTACACTCTTAGATACAAATTAAAACCTGCATTCCTTACTTTTTAATTTTTTTACCTTTGTTTTCTCATTTTAAAACATGTCACTCTTACAAAAGTTCGTTTTAAGCTCATTACTGAAATAATCTCAAAACTGTATTTGTTTCAGAGTACTTTTATAGATGACAAGAGCACTAGCATACAACTATCTCTGTTACCTATTCTTCAAATAACACGAGTGTAAATAGAATGCATTCACAAAATATATAATATATATAAAAAACCAAAATTGTTAATAAATGACCAATACATTAAAAAAACCAACCAATTTAAAATTCTTGCTGATTTTGTGTATTTCAGTCAGCTGAGTTATTATAAGGCATATTCTAATTTTCCAGCTCTAGCTGCCTGATTGATCAAGAAGTGTGGATTCTGCAGTCTCTCCAACATGTTATAGGTCTCTGGTATTTTAACTCACTTCATTCAATTATCCAATCACTGATATAGTAAAATAATATTACTTTAAGTGTTTTATTGCTCTTACTTATTGTTAGGATTAATGTAAAACTGCAAGTGGCTTTGCATCCTGTGTTGGGTTTCTGAATGCATTTATGTCCGTACAATTTCCATTTCCTAGCCCTGGTAGGTAATGTTGATTGGCACTGGCAAGATAGAAAGTCTTCCATTTGTAGTAAACTGAAGAGATGTTAAAGATCAAATTAGTGTAGCTTAATAAAGCAGATGGGAACTTGCAGTCAGGTCCAAACATGCCATCGTTGTATTGGCTGTGATTCTGTATCAAGGACTCTCAGAAGATTCAGACATTCAGCATCAGAGATTTGAGGCTTTCAGCCAGCAGTTGGGGTTGTTATTCCAGCTTTCCATTCTTTTGTGCACAATTCGTTCACTCAGCTATGCTTGATCCTGCAGTTCTTCCTTCCTAAGGAGTCCTCCTGCCTCCCCTCAGCTTCTTTTCTCTCACCATTGGCCCAAGAGCTGCTTGTTTTTTCTCAGTGAAAAGAGTTTTATATCTTCAGTGTTTTGTTTGAATGGACTTTTTCGGACCTGCAAGTTGCCTTAACTTAGTGCAACTTGTTGAAGCTTGGACAAGCCTTTCCCTGCCCTATCCTGAGGCACTAGGAACAGAAAAACAAAGTGATTTTCTTTTCATTATAAAGTTTTATGTTTTAAAACATCTGTTTTTGGATAAATAATTATTAGGCAACAGCTAAGAAAATAACTCCCAGCAAGACAGACAGGAGGAAACAGACTATTCTATTGATGTTTTAAATCTATTAAAAGGAACTCTTGACAAAATAAGTTTCTTAAGCATTGTCTGTAACAGTGTCCTCTGCTGGCTCCTGGTGATACTAGAAGTTCTGGAACACCATGCTAAAAAGGATTCTTACAGTACTTGTGATCTGAAATGGTTACAGACCAATTGCAGCAAAAATTTGTTATAGGTGTAGAAGAAAACATACCTGATAAACATGCCATCAGTTAGAAAATCCTCAATAAACATTTACATATTTACCACATATCTCCATGTGACAAGAAAACTCAGATTCAAATAAATAATCAATATATATGTAAGTATTTATTATTTTTGTAATGTACGTGTTTATACAGACATATATTCAATACGCACAGCATTTGAAGATTAGGTGTTTTTAGCCGGTCAAAATGGACAAGTTCAAATAAGCCAAGGACCTTCTAAAATCTGTATAGCCTTCAGATTAAGTGAAACATTTTCTGATGTAAGACTTTCAGAATGAGTATCCAGAATGAGTATTATAAGTATTCCCAAATGAGCAAACCTGAGTATGCGGTGTACTCCTCTCGATTTGGTGCTATGTATCTGTGTTTTGAGTTGCACAGAGGTGGTTGTGACTGGGGTGAGAGAGATGGTACTATGTTAAACAAAATCCTTTTAGTCACTATCCTCGTGTGGTATTTTTAGACAGAAATTACACTTGTTTGGTATGTGACATGTGCAGGGGCAAACATTCATAATGCCACAGATTCCTTGCAGTCAAAGTGCTAAGGTGACTGTCATGACTGAACTTCCAGTTATAACAAACCTGGCTGTCCTTGATGAACTTCTGCACATCTTTTAATACTACCTCAAGAAAGTCCTCTGCAGTTGTCTTCTCTGATTAATGGATGTACATAAATAAGTTCTGCAGGTATGCTGGTTTTTACAGGGAATTCTAATTGGTTAAAATAACAGGTTCCTCTGATAGGTTCACACAATTATTCTACACTCCAATTTTTCTGCCAGAAAGATCTACCTTTATCGACAGAAGAGGCAGCAGAATCTGTTAAACTTATTATAGTCTGTCCTAAGATAAACACATGAAATACTAATTTTTTTCCCACATAAATTGCTATTTCCAGAATCCATGTTTTGCAGAAGATGCCTAGTTAATAAGGTTCTGTTTAACCAGGTCTTTAAGGATCACTGTTCTTGCTTTCATCCAAAAGAACTGGTTAATGCTGCTGCTGGGAATAAACAATAGCAGTGATGTTGTGTCTCTTCTTTACTCCCTCTCTGTCTTAGTCAAAGAAAAGGTGTTATCATTCACTGGAAGAGTGTGACTTCATTTTTCTTTGCTGTAGAGTGATGATAAAACCCATTGAGACAATATTTCTGGTAGTTCTCTAACTCACAGAAGTTCTTAATTTTGAAAATTCCTCTCTCTCAAAATTCCCATTAGAAATAAAAAGGTCAAGAATAGGCAGGATGCAACTCAGATACAGGATTTTTTAAAAATACTTTTTCTTTTCAGAGAAATTCAGAGAATCTTGAAACTCAATCTTTTCTGCTAGCATACAGCAGGTATGCATGTTTACTCATTGTGACTTGTGTTTCCCATCTGCTGGAAATAATTTTCTTTAGATTGTTTAGTTTACCCTCGAAAAGATATACCATCTTGTATTTAGTTGCAGTTACCTGAATTCTTCCTAATCCTATGGGCAGAGGCTATGGATCCCCTTCACCATTACAGGTCCCACCTCTTCCTCTTTGGTGGGAGTGTCTTATATGCAGGATACTTCTTTCTTTCTAGCATGAGGTCACCCTCAGGAGAAAGGGAATAGCTGTCCTCCCAGCACACAGCTTTTTGCCTGAGAGACAGAGGAACCCCTCTGTTGCTTTGTTTGGTACCATTTCAGACAGCCCTCTTTGATATTCAAAGAGTCCAGATGATGCTGCATGAGCTGGGATCCTGATGCTACAGACATCTCTTCTTAGGTTACTGAGATCAGCCCATCTTCCCTCACTGCCCTCTGTGGCCAACAGTATTTGACTGCCCTGGAGAAACAAAGCTGAGCAGATTTAGAGAGCTGCTGAACAAGTCTGGTGATCGCAGATGTCACATGCAGAAATCCCTGCTTTAGCTTTCCGTGGAGAAGGGACAATTTTCATGTGCCTCTGCTTATTCTAATCACCACTTTAAAATCATACTTCAACAAATAAAGATTAGGAGATATAGGTCAAATCACTGTAGAAAATCAACACAGTCCTTAAAATCTAGCAGTAGAATTTACTTAATAACGGGGAATTCATGTTTTCCTCACTGAACTGGAGAAGTTATATTTCTCTGAAAGGCAGTGTGTCTGAAAGATACATGAGCCTTATTTCCAAAAGCTGCTTGAAAGCCCAAGAAATCCTGAGATCGTGAGAAATAGTAAAAGCCTATTCGTCAGTGCAAATCCCATCAGTTGCAGTTTGTTTTTCCTATCATCTTGGGTGCAAAAGTGATCAGAAGGCTCACAAGCCCCTGTTTTCCATAACACTATCATCTAACGCCTTGTCCAGTCTTGTGCCACATAGAGTTTAAATTGCAAGAAGTAATTTTAGCAAGATTCATCAGCAAAATTCAAGTCCTCTGTGCTTTGAAGATCAAAAGACTGTCACAGATATGATAATTCCCATTTATTGTGTTATCACATTCTCCATTTTCACCTCTGAATGATGGCAAATTCTAGTATTGATAACTCCAGCTTCAGCATTTATGATTTTTATTTCATACCTTTCAATCCTGAGACCTTCAAATCTGACTAGCTGCATCACTTTTATCTGCTCACTAATAACTCTCTGGCTGACAGGTTGTGAAGCTTGAAACCACTCCCATGGACTTTAAAGGTTGATCACTCATATGCGGGTGTTGATGAATATAAGTTTTATCTGCAAAATTTAAAAGTGAAATCTTTTCAGGATCAATGTTACCACAAGCCCTTTTAATATTTTTCATCCCCAGAACTGAACTCATAAACTTGTCAGCCCATCATGAATATTGAAATAAACAAATACAAGTCAGACCATCTGATAAAGCACCCTATTCTCCCCTCCCCACACCCAGCATGTGAATACTGCTGTATTAAAACCTAGCATTTCACTCACAGTAGAGGCACACTGATGATGTGAAAGATCACCTAAATGGAATAAATGTAAATGAACATTTTCTCAGCCATACATTAATTGTGCTATGTGTGCAGCTGATTCTTGGCCATGTGTGAGAGAAATATAAATACCATTAATCAGCTTTGGAGTAGAATTTTTCCTTTGCCTCTTAGTCCTTTCCTTCTTTTTAACAGCTAAAAAGGCAGGAGAAAGGGGCAAAACTAGTCTCAATTGCTGATGAACTGTAACACTACAAATCATCAGGGAAAGAGTCCTGGTGTCTCAGCACTCAAAAAATTAACAAGGGCTACTTTTGACAGCAACATAAAACACCACGTTTTTCTCAGTAAATTAACCACAGTAAGTGAAATGATGGCTGAAGACTGCATCTGTGGGAGACAAAAATGACACTTTCCTCAGGCCTAGGCAACACAGTTTAGACAAGCATGCAAGCTGCCTGCTGGGTTATTGCTTCACAGCCTGTGTGGGCGGTGTGTTGCTTCTCTAGATGAGTTAACTCTGTGCTCTGTAAAAATGGTCATTGACTTGAACTGCATTTAGTTACTTTCAAAATACATGTGCCAGACACACGAAATAAGGGAGCTGCGAATGCTAATAATGCTATCGTGTACAGTGCTGAATTCCCAGGAGCATTTGGGAAGATTCTTAAAGTTCTTTGAAGGAGGAAAGACAGGTGAAGATGTAAGCAGCAACATTATTGCACTTGTGGGAATCTGTTGTCTTGTTGAACGCTGTCTCATGATGCAGAAAAGGCTACAGTTGTGCAGGCTATATTTCTTCACTGGCAGTGTGGTGGGACCTTAGGTCATGTTGAATGCTTGCGCTGGGCTGCCCAGGCTGTCCTGGTAAAAATTAGCGTGGTAGAGCTGCTAGTAGCTCTTAGACTCACACAGGAAAATGTCTCATGATACCCTCACGTCCTTACATGTGACTCTGCCAACTAACTTTTAGCTAATTTAGTTGAAAAACAAATCAAGAGAAGATTAAATAAGGAGATTCTCTTGTGACATCAAATTCCTGTCCACAAAATATTGCTTCCTTAAGTGCAGTTTGAAACCAAATGTAAGCATTTGTAAATGAAGCAGCTAATTAACTGCTCCAGTGGAGGATAATAGGTGGAAGCAATCAGCGATTTAAGCAAAGAAAAAGGCAATGTATTAAGAATGCATCAGTATTTCAAAGTCCATGAGCAAAAGATATCTTAGTTTTAAGACAGGAAATATCGGACAATCAAGTCAACAATTTCCAGTAGCCATTAGCTTTCAAAGAGCCTCACAGATGTTCTCTCTAGATTCCTCATTCTGAATCAGCTTCTCACCTATTTTTACTTCCCATTAGTGGCATTCTGTTTGTTGCAAAGATAATGAAAAAAAGAACATCCCAAAATTCATGTACTGATTCTTACCCTGGCCTCTGCTAATGAATACTTGTCTGACTGACTGTTTACAAGTGTCAAATTAACTCCTCTGTTTGGAGGCTTATATTGACGTAAAATACCTCACGGATCAAATGTGAAACTTCTCTTTGATTTGTTTATTACAGCCTACAGAATAGAATCCAATAGCATAAAAAGGCTTCAAAAGCAGCTCTGGTGCAGTGAGTCAAGAGAATGTTTTGCAAGATTACAGTATTTAGTAGTTATCCCAGCATTGCCAATTTTCAACATCCTGTGTGAGGAAACTACATAAAAACCAGTATTGTATAGGTTTTCTATCTTGATAATGCTTCAGCCTCCTTTTCCTAAGACATACTTCCAAGAAGTTGGACCACATAAACAATGAGTAAAATTTGTGTAGACTACCTTAAAGTGTTTCTCATATCAAACAGCACTATATAAAAAATAAAGATCTCTTCAATAGTTAAAGCAACCAGTGGTGACGTTTGCAACTGAAAAAAAAAAGTCCAGTGTTCTTCAAGTTCCCAGGAAGGGCTTTCCTGACTAGAAGGAGTAGAGAGGTCAATGAGTTTTAAAGCCAGAGTAGAAGATAAAGCATCAGCCGCATTTCCCCCCTTAAAATTCCTGGATAAAGAGAAAGATTATCAGATTCTCACTGAAGAGAAGGGCTCATCCAAAATTAAGTTAGTCAGATCAATGAAGCAAAATCAGCATGCTGTTGAAACACAAGGCTCAGAAGAGAATTTCTACCCCAGGTTTTTCTCAGGTGGCTTGCGGTGGCATGTCCTTAATACAAAAACACTTGGTAACTCAAGACAATTCTTTTTCCATTTAGAAAAGATATTTAGCACAGAATTTTTAAATTAGATAAATACCACCTTTTCCTCCTCTGAAATGCTTGTCTGCCTCAGTGATATATGTATTTACTTCTCATACACATTTCTTCTATGTAGATTTACTCCAGATAAAAATATTTACTATGTATGAGGTAAAATTCTGTGTAATAAAGCAGTTTTCACTGGGTTAAAAAGTAATAAAACTGTCACCAATTATGAAGAGTTTTCCAAGTTTTACAGTGCTAATACTTCAGTGGTTTAAGTTTTCTTGCCTAGAGCTATTGTCAAAATAAGTAGGAATATACACCGGGAAGGGGCCACTTGGCTTACTGAGGCCATTTTCCTGCTGGTATAGACAGCCAAACTACTTGATCTTTTTCATACACTGATAGAAACTCTATTTTTAACACCAGTTATGCATTTTCTCTCTTGTGTCACTCAAAAAAGAAGTTCCAGAACTCATTCAAGTAGAAATAAATCTCTAGATTCAAGTAGAATTAAATCTCTAGATTTAAGCACACATTTATTCATTAACAGATAACCATTTTTTCCTGTGCCAAAAATGTCCTTTAACTTAAGTATTTTTTTCCTTTCAGAGTTCATGCTTCTGATGATGTATTTACAGACAGTAGTCATATCTCTTCTCATTCTTACAAGTACTTTAAATTTTGCAAAACACAATAAATAAGAAGATAAACTCTTTGGGAGAATATGTTGAATTCAGAAGTAATGCCAAGAAAATTTTTGAGACATAATCCTTTAAAGCATAAAACATTTACATTGTGGAAAATACAGAGCTATATTTGCTCTTAACACTTTCAAGTCTAAGATATGGTAAAATTATGTACAAAGGAAGAAGCTACTGTGAACGCTGTAGTGATGGTGAGGTGTGTAGAAAAATGTATTGGGCTTTACACATAAACTTGGATTATTGGGAAATTTGTTATATTGAAAGAAGAAATGTTGGCAGAGATTACCATCTGAGCTTCTAGTACTCATGCCTTGACAAATTCACTGAACAGAGGTGTCATTGGATAAAAGGGGGGAAAAAGCCCAGTACCCCAGACCTGATCATATCTTTAAATTATTCTGTTTGTCCTTTGTGATGTTACCTTTCAAAAGCATTTATGAAAAGTCACTGTAGAACTATTTGCAGGTGTAATTATCACTAGTATCTAGTGGCTACATATAACTTCACCTGTGACTAGTTAAATTGTGTGGTTTATGTTTACAGATACAAAATTTGCCAGAAAATGAAAAGCTCAGTTAAATGCAAATCAGACTCAGAAGTAAAACATTTCCAGATACTTCAGCAGGCTTTAGATCTCACTTTAAGCATTTTTAATTTTCTGGATCAGCTCTTGTAATGTTTCTGGATGACAAGGTACACTTCTGTAAATAGGCGAAGTAACAGTTCTTCATCTTTTAGTATAATGTAAGGTAATATTGATAATTTTATTGAAAAACACTGTTGATTTAAATTTCACCTTTAAAGGTCATGACTGACAGGCAGAGGAGATCAGAAACCAGAGTATTTGAGTTTTGTTGGGTAGATCGGTTACCAAAAGTACTAACAGATGTGCCTTTTTATAAAGGCTGTTCTAAAACTGGCAGTGCTGTCAGCAGTTACATTTTGTAGTTGCTTGGACTATTAGGCATTCCTGAATGGCTGTAGTTCTTCTTCTCAACAGCAGCCTAGGTCCTTTTTAGGTCAATAAGTACTATTCTCCATCAGAAGAGAAAGATTGAACATATTGTTAAACATCACTCTATTTGTATGAAAATCACCCCGGTGTATATATTGTGTGTTGTTATCAGGTTTTCCAAAAGGAATTAGTGGTGTCATTCAGCTGAATTTGATCAATACCTGTTGCAAAACTCATAGATTTGTTCAGAAGACACTATTGATATTCTATTGATGTTCCCCAAGACTGATCTAGTCTTGGGGAAACAAGTGGAAATATTTTGAATACCCATTCATAAAGCCAGACACAAATACTGTTGTGTTTTTGCTTCAATAATTGTGCCATCCTGTAGAACCTTTTCTCTGTTTCTAGGTCCATTACTTATTCCAATTATTGTTTCTTTCCCTTGTCTGTCATCTAAACTCATCTCTGGTTACGCTCTTTGTTTTTCCACATTGCTGATCTCCTTATAACTTTTAAGGTAAAGGTCACAAGAGCTAGACTATTTTCTACTGTTTGAAAAGCACCAGCCTCTTAAAGCTTTCCAATCTTCTGTGCTTCCTCCATATTTTTCACTCCATTGATTATAATGTAACTCACTTTCAGAAGTTTCCAAATGAAAAAAACTGTTTCTTCTGAGATTTTCTGAGATGAGTATGGTTCAGTCAGGGTGTTAAGTGTAACAAAGTCATCTGCATAATGTGGCATGTGGGATCATTATATGAGCACAACATCTGTGACGCGACAGAGTACAAGCCAGCTTCTATGGTACAAAACAAAGAACAGTAATGTTTTAACACAGAAGACTCTCTCTTAATTGTCAAAAATAATGCAGCTTTTATTTTACAGATAAAAGCATGATAGACAGATATTAGATATTAATTTAAAAAAACTGATGTGTTTCTTAAAACATTTCTTTTGCTTTATTGATGTTTCAGTGTCAGTAGTTCCATATGATGTGTCAGCGTTCCTCTGACCGGATTTTATTGGCAAGCTCATAGTACTCTAGCGCCTGTTGAAAAATATCTGCTTTCTTGATTATTTTTCTGTTGTCAACTTTATCACACCATCCCAGTTCTCAGATCTTGTGAAGCATGTTTCAGGTGCTTACAGCAAATATAAATACACGTTAAAAGCCACATTGAAGATATGGATGAAATAAATGCGTAGTCTATTGTATCTGTCTATGTCCAGTATGAATATGCTCATAGATGAATATTTAGGTTTGAGGGCAAGGGGCAAACTGATGAAAATAGGCAAAATTACTTTGACAGGAAATAATTTCTACAAATTTCCTGTTGTCCACTGAGCTAGTCACCTCACCAGAGAAGGGTCATTTGGTCAGGCATTTTACCTCTGCTGACTAATCCCAATGACTGACTTGTGCTTCTACCTAATTTGGCACTGGGGCATTCCTAGCTAGTTTTCCCTTTGCTGCTGATATTACAGTGAAAGCCCTCATCATCTGTCCCCAGCCAGAGATCTGTCTCTTCTAACTGCTCTCTGCTACAAAGGGCAACTCCTCCTCCTCCTCAGAGGGTCTGTATCCTTCCACATGAGCATGATAAAGCTACCTCACATTTCAAGTTGAAAATACACAATTTCAAGATTAGTGAGCCAGTCTAAAAGGCGACAAGACTTCAGTATGGGAAGCACAGCTTAGCTGCACCTGTTGTACAGCCTATTAATGTGTCACTGGCTTTAGAATTACAGCAGCTGTGTGCTCGTACAGCTTTTCCATGCCAGTTTCCTGCTTGGGGAAAGGTTAGTGGCAGCCAAACCCAGTGGCATCTAGGTGTTCTTTCTGTATTCATAACATGTAAACAAGCCTTTGATAAAGAATTGCCAATATAATACTTTTTTAGATCTTACATTGAAAAGAAACAAACAAGCCATAGTCTCAGAAAACTGACTCAGCATCAGGAGTTGATTAGAAAAACAAATTCTCTGCAGTTACTCTCGTTTGCCTGCCATTCTTTTCCTTCCTTTTGCTACCCTTTCCTCCCCAAACAGTTGGTAGAACAATAAAGCGTAGGTATGTGTAACAGTATTATATGTAAACTCCCACAGAAATATTCTTTTATTTCAATACTTGAATTATTTATATGTACTTGTATTAAAAGGTGTTTTTCAGTCTTGAATAAAAGAAACATCCTCTCAACATTTGAATCAGGTATGAGCTGCACAGAACACAATCACACAATTCTGTGACATAACATAAGAAAGAAGAAGAATCTGAAGGTGTTAATGTAGAAAAAAGCTTAGGAGAAAAAATGCAGTTTAAAAGCCAAGAAAGGTGATTTTTATGTTACAGTGTCTCTTTCCCATGCCTATATAGTTAATGTAGACATTAACAACTAAAAACATTTTAATGTGCCTTTCATATGCAGAAGCAGTGATTTCTGCTAATGTTTTGTTATAATGAACTATTATTTTGTTATAAAGAACTATTGTAGAAATGTCTTTCATGTACTGTGATTTATTTGCAACTAAATGTTTTAGGATATGGTTTTGTTACCTACCTTATTTAACTTTCTGGGAAATTAAGTTTTCTTTCTCTCTCCAGTTTACATTCTGTATCTGTCTTTAGCTAGACTGCAACTCCCAAGGAAAGTTTGATGTCAACAGCTTAAGGCATTTCTCAACATAACGCAGGACTTTGGGAAGCCTCCCACTGGCTGTTGGGAAAGTCAAATATCAGAATCATAATGACACCTAGCCCATTACTGGAGAAAAATGAAACTCAGTAATGGGCCCTTGGTGATTTTTTTAGTTCTCAGGTATCAGCATGAAAGAAAGAAGCAGTGGTATCTGCAGGCCCAGCAGCAGCACTCACAGACTGGATGTTTTCACAGTGAATACTAAACAAGGGTTGCTGGTGCGGCACTGAGTTTGCTCTGACTAACTACTGCAGTATCAATTACATCATCATGTAAAAAGGTTGTAGCAGAAAACAAGGAGACACATGTGATGCTTTCTAAAAATCTCATTTTCTAAGCCAAATTATACAGGAAAAGAGAATAAGATTGCTGAGACTACAATAATGAAATGTAGCAAATGGTAACTCAAAAAGCAGCACTTTCACTCTACAAAAGGGAAAAGAACTTGTTGAAGCTTAACCAGTGGTACACTGGAGCAATCCCTGGCTATCTGTTCTTCCTTTGTTCCTGTTCTTACAGGGACTGTGACTGTCTTTTACCCCTTTTTTATTATCTTCGTGTTTTTCCTGTATACAGCATGTTGTATACATATTCCTTTTGCCTCTGTCATGTCCTGAAATCAATCCTACTTAACTGCTAAAGCTGCATTCCTTCAGTAAAACAGTAACTGAGCATGTGGTGTCAGGTACATTTAGAAGGTTTTCTTCAGCACCTTCTGAACCGGTTGTCTACTGCACAGTGGCTTGCAATAGAAGGGTTTGGGGCTTGATAACCCATTCCAAGAGGATGTCAGCAAGCTGCACGGGGTCCAGCAGAAGACTGGAAAGTCAGGGCCAAGATCACACAAGTTGTGAGAAGTGGTTAACAGAGCTGGGCTTTTTTAGCTTAGAATACGGAAGGTTAAATGTAAACTCACAGCAGCCTACAACTGCTTGAAGGGACTTGCAAAGAAAGTCTTGACTGTGGCAGGTGATATAAAAGACAAAACCCACAAGCTGCAAGTTGAGTAGCTTAGGTTGGACATGTCTTCCAAGAGTCACCCAGAGAAATGGTAGAATTTACATCCCTAGAGTTTTTTTCAAACTTGTCGCAGAAACATTATAGAATCTTCTCTGAGGAATGAGACTGAACATGGATGTAATGAGATTATTTCTGGAAGGATGAGAGAAAAGGAAAGGGAAAGGTTTTACAAAAGGAATCTCTCAAGTACTGCTGACTAGGGCCAGTTCATCCTCTAAGAGTCTACCGTGGAAAAATATAAATGACAAAAGCAAGCCTCTCACATACATTGGAATAACAATGATTTTGTTTTAATAATGAGGGTTTTTTTATTGTGAATTCTGTGTTTATTGTCTATTTTACTGTATGTAGTGATTTAGTGTAGTATCATTCCCACTATTTCAGAAAGATCATGATCACAAGCAGGCAACTATGTTGTGGTAATAAAGCTATGTTTCTTTAAAGTAAATGTCAGTCTTTAAAAAGAAGGCATATTTGGGAATGACTGGATTAGGTTAGTAGTGATCAGATTATTATTGTGTAGACCACTTGGAGAAGAAAAATGTAATAAACCATTCTATTTCACAAACTAAAAAAATCAATAGCTTTACCAAATTAAATATAACATTAATATTTTTTTCATCTGTCTTAGTCAGCTCTGTTAAGTCATCAAATGCAACCTAATTTTCTTCCAACACTAGAACTGGACTGAACGACCATTTTGATAAAGCCTTTCATATTAATCAACTTCTGTACCAATATCTTCATAAGCTAAAACTGAGTTTCAAGCAAATGGTCCAGAATTTTTTGCTTTCGAAAATCAAAGGAACTGTTATTTTGATAAAAATAGCTCTCCTGTATGTCATGTCTTCAGAACAGTTTTTGAATAAATAAGTATATCTGATGAGAAAGCCGTGGATCAACATAGTTTTAGGCATTTGCTCAGAGCTGCAGTAACAATCGAAAACTGAAGCTGAAATTTTGAGGCATTTTATGTGGTTCAGGTTTTTTTAACATTTTGATCTTTGACAACTTAAAGGTTAATTTCAATAAGTATTTCCTCTCAAAACTAACAAATTATATCTTTTTGAAGTAACCAAGGGACATGCTAAATGTTTTTTTCATTTTAGCACTTTATTTTCTTCTTTATAAGGAAAGTGGAATTAAATTTTTCAATTCCCAGTGATTCATTCTCTGATGAAAAATAAGTTCATGTGATTTGTAAGTGAGAAGTGTATTGATATTGAGGGTTTCTCCCTTTTAGTGGAGAATATATATCAAACTACTATTATATGAATGCTGCCAAAAATATCTTGATAACAGATCGTGTAAAATATGATTTACCTAATCCATTTAAGGTTTATTAAAACCTGATGGATATTTAAGAAAATGTTTGGAACTAGTGCTGTAAAAGAAACATTTTTTACTGTTTTATGTAACTTTACTGAAGTTTCAAGGATTTTCCCACTATGGAGTAAGCTAATCCAAAACCTGGCAAGGACTGCAAAAATGACTGTGACAACACAAAAGACTTAATGACCTTCACAAGAGAAATTTCAGTCTTTAGTGTGAATATGATCTGCTGGTTTAGATTTCTGTTTTGCCAAATTTAACCTTTAGTCTATTCTCATGAAAAAGTCTCAGTCATGTAGATATTGATTAGCCAAGGATGCTTACTTTCTAGTGTCTTTTATGTCTTTCTAGTTTTGTGGTTTGCGGTGGATCTTTTTGTTTTGGTTTTGTTATTTTTTTTCTTTTTAATATTCAATATATCATTGTAAAAGCAGAGAGTCTGATCTAGTTCTGTTTTGATTTAGGGGAATGATTTGAACCCTAAATTGTACAATTATTAACTGTTGCCCTATTTCTGATAGATCAATATTTTCCAATCTGTGAAAAACAACACCATTTTTAAAAAAAATCCCACAACTAGCTCTCTGTAGAACTGACTTTGGTTAGTTAAAGAGCATGATGACTGTATGATTTTTGTAGAGAATACCCTTTGTTAGATTTTGAGCATCTAATGTTTATGGACATACCCACTTGGACTGCAATCCTAGGTTGAATATGACCAAGATCAAATGAATCCTTGGGCCTACTAAAATAATTGCATCAGTGCTATTAATGAAATGTTCATTGTAGTTAGATTTCTAAAAGCTAAGCCTTTTTGTAATTCATCTTTGTGGAGATC
The DNA here is from genome assembly GCF_025592945.1 of Manacus candei. Lineage (NCBI taxonomy): Eukaryota > Metazoa > Chordata > Aves > Passeriformes > Pipridae > Manacus > Manacus candei. The sequence goes on along the minus strand of NW_026138097.1, from coordinate 30,641,844 downwards.
CTTTCTTAAATATTGTCGATAATACTAATGGGAAAAAAAATCATATTCTACTTCAAAAGGAGCAGCACTTTGTTGATGACTGAAAGGATCTATGTAAAAAATATGTGAAGCATTTTGTGATACTTAAAGATGAAAGTTACTCAGTATATATGAGTTAACAACAGTAGCTGTATCTAAGGGCTTCTATCCAGTATTGGTATTGTGGTTTCCTGAGGAAAGAGACAGGAAACACATGCACCATCAGCTAAGGTTTAGAAACCACCCAGAGTAAAAGGTACATTTCATTTCCCCACCAAATTTTAATTTTCTTGAGATAGACTCTATCCTTGAAAGGATATTAGGCTTAATTGTCAAATAGCAGTCTTGGTTGGAATTAAGATTGTAGTTATATATATGTAGTATATGTCCCAGACAAATGTAACCATTTCAGGAGACTGAACATGGTTATACAGATTTTTATTATCTCTTTTGTTTTGAATAATCATGGATGAATGGAAGTCCTTCCCTACAGTGGTCTCCTCATGTTATTTAGTACAGAGTTAAATTTCTTCAGTAGCTGATATAGCGCTGTATTTTGAATTCAGGATGAAAATAATGTTGATAACACACATTTTAATTGTTGCTAAGCAGTGTTTACAGTAAGTCAAGGACTTTTCAGCTTCTCACACCATCCTTTCAGCGAGGAGGCTGGGCGCCACAAGAAGAGTAGAAACAGTCAAGACAGCTGATCCAAACCAGCCAAAGGAGTATTCCACACTCAGTATATAAACCAGCAGGAAAGCTGGCTGGGGGACTGGCTGTACCTCAGTGAGTGGTGAGCAATTGCAGAGTGCATCACTTGTTTTGTATATTCTAACTCTTTGTATTATTGTTATTATTTTCTCTCTTACTTTTCTGTCCTTTTAAATTGTCTTTATCTCAAGCCACAAATTTTACCTTTTTTTTCCCCTCTATTCTCTCTCCCATTGCCCTGGGCAAAGGGGTGGGAGGGAGTGGTATGAGGATGGAGTGAGCGAGTGCCTATGTGGTGTTTATCTGCCTGCTGGTTTAAACCGCAATGGTCCTTTTTAGGACCCAACATGAGGCAAGAAGGATTGAGACAATGACAGATCTGACCAGAGAATGTTAAATCAAATTTGTTATAAGCATTCATTATATTAGTCTAGCAATCACTGGTTACAAGGTTGCTCTATTTGCCCTCAGAGTCGTGCTTGTTCTGAGGGTTGTGTTGTGTAGCCCCCTTTATGCTGTATACGTTCCCATCTGTGGTGCTTATCGTGTCTCGGGGCTGGGTTAAGGTTGTCATCTTATTGTGCTCTGTAACACAGGGCAGGTGGTGGGAGAGTACCCAGTGTGCGCACTCGGCACTGCCTTCATCCCCGCGCTTCGGGAGCCACCTGTTGGGAATTACTGTTGATTACACTGTTACCTTTTCTCCTCGGAGAGCCCAGTCGCGGGGGAAACACCTTCCTCCATCTTCCCCTCCTCCTCCAGGATGATTACAATAGCTCTTGAGAATTTTGAATATTCCTGGGATGGTCAAGCCAGCGTGTTCCTGTTGCTATGTTTCCTGAATGTGTTTCAGGTCTTGTTTAGGGTTAAACAACTCTCTAAGGGTATCACTCAGCAATCTGCCGTGAGGTTGGATATCTATGAGTGTCAGGGTGGGGGATTACATTGGCAAGTGCCTAGGGCAGTGGGCACCTTCAACTTTTTGGAATTTCACCCCTGAACAAGTGCAGAATCCTGGAAAAGAGTAAGATATTTGGAAAAATAATGCTGTCACCTTGGCAATTCTGGAGAGACTCAAGTCACTGCAACATGCTGTGGTCTGGCCCAGGCCTACCAAGTCCTGTTCAACACTATCAGTACCCTTAAGGGAAAACAGAAGGTCTCTGGCTCTGACAACAAAAGGACAGGCACAGTGGCTACTCAGCAACAGTCACTGTGGTTATTCCAACACCCACGCCAAACACCATGGCTATTCCAATCCCTGCAAGGGAAGCAGATTGGGCAGATTACTGCAAAGTAGGGCCATCACAAAAACAGGAAGAGGAAGAAGCTGCTGATCTGGGAGGAGGAAGAGGAAGAACTCATAAATGAGGCAATAACCCCCAATCCCTATCCCTGAGTGATCTGAGAGATATGCGAAAAGATTTCAGCTGTCTTCCAGGCAATTACTACATGCTGTAGTAATTCCAACTGCCTGGAATTAGAGAGTAAGGAAGCCAGAAAGCTGGAATTCCTTTCTAGGGAAGGAGTCATTGACAAAACAATTGGAGAAGAGGCACAAGCCCCCAGTCTCTGGACTTGACTCCTCTCAGCATGAAGGAAAGGCAGTCTTTAAAGGAATCCATCATGAGCAAAAATCAAATGGCTTTTGAGGATAAAAGATAAATAATCAAAGACATCTGTAACTCTTTAGTCTTCAAAAATCTACCCACATTATTTCAGGATGATTTTTAAGACTGAACTTTGTGTGTCAAACTTGGCAGACATTTACTTGTCTTTATTTAAAAATATTTTACAGGGAAACATACAGTACCTTTTCCTTTTTTCTTTCAATAATTTTAAAACAAATTTGCAGAAAAAAAAAAAATCAAGTCATAGCTAAAATGTGGTCAGCTGCCTTTTCTTCACCTGCTTTGCAAAGCAGGTGACCCACTTCAGAGGAAACACGTACAAGGGACTCAGCTTCTGGAATGAAAAAGTCAAGAGTCATGGTGCAAAGATGGACTTCAACTACCATCTGCACTGTGCAGTACTGCCAATAGAGAAAATAGCAGCTTTTGCTTCAACATTCCCATTAGGAAGTCAGGATCAGCCTGAGCCTTTCTTAAGCACCCATCATTCTATTCCTGCCTGGGACACTGGAGGTTTGAAGACACAGAGGTCTGCCTCTCACATGATTTCTGGATTTTTAAGAAGAAAAAGGAACTTACTAAGGAAAGTACCAAATTTGCAAATATTTTGTTTAAATATGTTTATTTACATAGACTCACTTCTTGGCCTAAGCCAGATTTTTAATTCTGTACTACTTGCCTTGATTAGATTAATACAGATGTAAATTTCAGTTTCCCTTTTGAAGGACACCTTGTAATGAGATTATCCATAAACTGATCTTTGCTATCTGTCTGCCCCTGTTAGCTTCTTACTGCCAGGTGCCAAATAAATTCATGCATTATCTTTTGAATTTGTGTCAGTGTGAACTCATGAGCACTGTTTACCTAATAATTTTGTTCTCAGAAGTAGCTTTTTCCACCATTTAGCAGTTAATTTTTACTTAAAATTCACGATTACTCTGGTTTTGATTTTTTTTTAATGAAAAATTATGAGAACCGAGAGCTGAGATGAAATGCCCATCTTTTGATAACAATTCTTATCTTTATGAATTCAAAGAAATAACTTCAAATCTGCAAACTATAACTTTGAATTCAAGAAGGATTCCTCCCCCCCCGCAGATCACTTTGGGACTTTGTTCTTCTTCTATTCTTCTATTATCAGATATGTAGAGGCAGAACTGTCACTTAACAGTTAACCTAGGACACACCAGCTGCCTCTGATGTCTCCAGCGTTTTCCTAGGGTACCTTAGCTCTTCAAAGATTTTGCCCTATGTACTAGAATTTACTGAGTTTTTTATAGTGATGTTGGAAGTGTTTTTCATTTGTTACATGTGGATGAAATATTCTCTTGGCTTTCTTTCTGTATCATTCATCACTGTGGGGGAAGGAGAAGATGGAGAACTAGAGATCTGTATGGCCGCTGATAATCATGTGTTCGTATATACAATAAATGATACTTTTGAGGGAAGATTTTCAGAAAAATAATTCGAGCTTTGTGTTGAGTGGTTTTCGATCTGAGTTCTCTAAACTCATACCTTACAGTGTACACATCAAAACATGAAGAGGTTTTAAAAGTCAGGGGTTATTCAGCAACAGACCATGTGATTTTCTAAAACAGAGAAAGCACAGTCACTTGAAGAAGATAAAAAAAAATGGGCATCATGAACAAATCTCTGCTTGTGTTGCTTTTGCAGGAAATATCCTATGTTCTGGATTTGTTTCAAAACTATTAGATATGTATCTTTCTAGGTAGCAGCAGAGCACACTCAGTATCTCTGCAGGAATTCTGTCCTTCCACCCCTTTGGAAGTCTCATGGCATACCTGCTCCTTCCTCCTTTGAAGCAATTCATATCTGTTGCTCTATAAATTACACTTATGGGAAGCTCTCATTTCTTACTGCACTCTAAAAGATTCTGTTAGTGGACAGACACTTGTATGTCTCCATGCAAAACATATTTTCCCCTTCTTTTCTAAAGAGTCCACTTACCCCAAGGTACAGTAGTAAATACTGGATGATCAGCAATTTTCCCTTAAACATTCCACAAACTGTTATACAAGTGTTGTCTTTCAAAAACTAGTAAACATTTTTATAAATATACTGCAAAATGTATACTCATGGATAGACAATGATTACTTGAGTTGTTAGGAACCATATTTTGTTGCTTTTATTTACCAGTTAAATTTTCATTTACTCAAACTTTTCTCATGACAGCCATATGGAAATGTGGTATTGTGAATCTGGGACCAAAGCAAGATTTAAATTAAAAGTAATACTTTACTTCAGAGCTTCTCACAAGCATCCCTTAGAACCATTGAATTGCTAACATGAACGTTATGTGGAATTGCACAACCAACATGCTTTTTTTTTCTGAAAGGAAATATTTTCTTTATGAACTTGTTATAAAGTTTTTGCTTTTGAGTCAGCAATATCTGTGCTATAGAGGATAAGCTGTATTTAATAGTCCTTTAAACACTGAAGATGAAGTTATACTTTCCCATTAATGACTTCTGGTGGATGGCTCTCTAGCTACTAGTCTAGATGAAACTCAAGGAATTTAATATTTTTACATTAAAATTATAATTTAATATCATTTTCTACTGTCCCTTTGACATGAAGACCTAATGAATGAGAGTTTTTTTAAATTAATTGTGAAGTAAGAAACTCTAGCTAATGTGACCCTAGCTTCTCTGACAGAGATATTCCATAATATGTAGAGCTTCAAATTCTTATGCCTTCAACTGAAGATAGGCTGCTTAACCTCCTTAGAAGCCTTCATTACAGCAATGTGTTCAATGAAGCAGTACTCCTTAAGAGTTTCTCTTTTTTTTGATGCAGTACTCAACTATCTTGAAAAAAATTCTAAAGAGAGTGAAATGTTTAAATGGTACCAAAAATTTCCACTGATTTTGTTACCCTCATTGCTGTTAAGCCTTAATGAATAGGCCAACTGCAGTATTGGGGGTTTTTTTATTTATTTTGAAATGGGACTGCAGCACAGCTTTACAGGCAACGAGAGATCGCTTTTGCATTTATAATGTTTAATTGCTGAAAAACAGTTGTGGTAGAAAGTGCAGTACTTGTTGCAGTAGAAATACACAACTCTGTTGCTCTAATGCAACATTACGGCAGAGAGCTGTTGTTTACACATTTTCATCTTTAACCTTATTTTTGATTTCTCATAACTTCCTCAAGCCACTATATTCTTAGCTGAAGTATCTTGTCTGGTATCAATCGAGAAGTAAAGTATTTAATTTTGAAAAGTGTATATAAAAAACCAAAGAGAAAAAAAAAGTAGTTTCCACACAAACCATCCTGGAGCACATTCCTGAAGGCAAAAATGCATAAAATAAGGTTCAGCAACTTTATTTACCTGAAGAAGTTTCAATTTGAATTTTTATTTTAAAAATTACCTTTAGAAAAATAATTTACTGATGATATGAAATACAATATTTTCTTTAAAGATTGTGCAGCATGGACTTCAGATATTTACCGCGGTGGATAACAGAATTTGCAGCCATGCCAACTGAGAAATCATTGTGAACAAGACTGGAAGATATAAGAAGGAAAAAAGAAATGAAAACTTCCAACTTTGAATATTGTGTCATAGTATATATCATATGTTTATGCATCAGTTACATTGCGACTTGCTTTGAGGATAAAAATATAAAATAGTAATAAGGCAAGGAAGTTTTGAGAAAGGGAAGATATCATAGGAAGAAAGAATTTTGTGGTAAGCAGTCTCACGAGGGGAATGTAAATAGTTCTTAAAAGGAAAAGTGGGACTGCAACAATAAAATTCTGTTGCCTGCCCTAGATGTTTGATTTAGTAGAAAAATAAAGCTTTGTTATGTTGAATCTGCCAGGAACTATCACAAGAAGCAGCTGAAGACTTAGTGATTGCATGTAAAATATTCTCAAAGAAGTAACTCTGTACTTATATTCCAGTGTAACTTCCTATGTCATGATATGTAGACTGTGTCCAGTGACATAATGACTCTTGATTGGGTTGGTGATAGAACTGTGGTGAGGCTTTGGAATATCACATTGTCATCAGCTATTAGAAGAGATCTGAAAGATGGTAGATTAAATCTTGAGAATTATAAAGTATGTGTTATGGAGAACTGTCATTGTGGGCATGTATTTTAAACCTGTTATTAAGACGTTAAAATAATTCATGTGTTTGTTTCTACTTTACATACTCATGCAAATACTACTGATAACCTGTCAGAAGTCTTTGAGATAGGCAGAAGTGAACAGACATGCTGATTAAGCTTTGAATCTTACTAATGTGATCTTTACTGTCAAAGAAGGAAAATGATTTATTGTCTAATGACCTCTGTGAGGTTTTTGTGTCCAAATTTCATACTGTGGAAGATGAAATAAGAGCTCCTACTTTAAAAGTGAAAACCCTGTAATATATGCTAAATCTTACTTAAGACTTCCAAAACCTCCTTTGGACTCCTAGAGCAAATGTGAGACAACATAATAAAATTGAATGGTATAATTATATGAACATAGATCAGCTTAATTTTTTTTGGGGGGGAAGGAAAGGTATGGGGAACAGTTGACTTTATTTAATTTATTGCTTCAAATTTCATTCTAACTCAGTGACAGTGTTCAGTGACTATGCTGAGAAACAAAATAGTGGTAAAATTGTATTATGTTTTTCCATAGACAGGGTATATTTTGAAATTTGTTTGTTCACCTTACTCTAAATGATACCTATTCTGCAACTTTTTTTTAAAAAAAGTGTCATTTAAATTAAGTTGTGATTTCATGGTTTACTATGTGCAGATAAAATAATACCTCTTTCAATCCAAGACACCATGTGAACCTAGGCACATAATATTTACAGGCATTTTATTCCAAGTCTAGAAATGGATATACCTGAAAGCTGTTTGTTTAACAAGAAAATATTTGGAAATAGGAATCAAATCTTAGCCTGCTTGTATTTGTATACAAAACTACATTGACATACAAATGCTGTCATTTTCAGAAGTGTTAATAGGTCTATTTGATATAACAATATATATCAGATGAATATTTCTACTTCAGTCTCTACTTTTTCTAATTCTCTTCTTCCACTTTTAGTTTGGTTCTTCTTGTTGTCTACTTTAGCAGACTGGTGTGTAACTCAATGTCTGGATGGTAACATTGAGAAGTTCCTACTCATCCAGTATTATGAATTCCAAATAAAGATCCCCTCCTTTTCTAAGTGTGCTTGCTTTGAGAGGTTCCTCATCCTTGAATTAGAACATCTCTTAAAAATATGTATTTTATGCTCAGGTAGTATGTGGTGCAGAAGCCATTTTCTATCATTTTGCCCTTGTCAGTGAAAAAGAGCAATTTGATCTACAAAATACTCAGCCATGGCTTTTAACTGAAAGTTTGGGCAGAAAACCTACGGAACTGCCTAAGATTTAGTAGTCTGATACTTTGGATAAAAAATAATTCTTGGCACTTAAAAAGTAAATTATTACTCCAATTTATAAATCAAGTATGAGAGATGAGAGTTTTTTTTCATTCCTCTTAGGTATGCTGGCACCATAGAGAGAACACGAAATAAATATGGAGACTTCATGTCAAACAGCTTCAAATTTGACCTGCTCTTAGGGCTACATGATGTAATTAATCCAGTGTATTTCTTCTCTCTTTAGAAAGACAAAGTGCTTAAGCAAAATTACTTCTTTATCTATATATTGAACTAATGTGCCATAGCATTTCAAAGCATGTGGAAAAACAACTACTTGCACTTGGGTGGTCCTCAAAACAGGAAATCTACATTTAATAGCAAATGGGCTGTGTGATATTGTGGCAGTTTATTAATTTTTTCCCAGAATTACCCTAAATATGAAGAAATCTAGTTGATGGTTTTTTTCCTCAGTCCGGTGAGCACAGTTATAAATTATAACTGTATGCCAGCATACCATTTTTGATTACTTGCAGAAGATATTTTCTCTTTCTTATTGGTTATGTTTACCTCAATTTCACACGTTTCACATTAGTGTCTGAAACACTACCAACAGTCCTTTTGAATCAACAGAATAATTCTGTGTATTCTCAGAGATGTAAGTTAAATAGAAATTTAATATTGGGTTAAATAAATCATCAGGCTTCTAAAGTGTGTTTATTTCCCCGAGAGTTGTATTTAGTCCTATATTTTCAGATCTGTGGTTTTGCTGTGACACATTTTTAAAATCAGAAAATAATCTGCTAAAACAGAACATCTACTGTTATTTAATATGATTACTAGCACACTGCATGATTCTAATCTGATGTGATAATATGATAAATATGATTAGTATAATATGATATAAAGAACCAAGATGAATCATCATATTACTGTTTGACATGGGAGGCTGTCCTGCAAGCCACTGTTGTAGCAGATAAATTTAATGTCAGACCAAAACATGATTAAATTTTCCTAGGACACATAACATATAGAAATTTCTTTCTCTGTTAATTCCCACTCACAAAATATCCCAGAAAACTTTTTCATAGAATCAGAGAATATCTTTAATTGGAAGGGACCCAATAAGATAACCAAGTCCAACTCCCTTCTCCTCATAGGACTGACTATCTATATGACAAAGATGTCACCCAGGTGCTCCTTGAAATCTGACAGGCTTGGTGTCATGACCACTTCCCTGGGGAGCCAATTTCAGTGGCCGACCACCCACTCACTGAAGAACCTTTTCCTAATGTCCAATCTGAACCTACCTTGACAGACCTCATATATTATAATCGCATATGAGTAGACAAATTCTTATGCCTATATAAAAACCACAATCCTGCTCTGAGAGCTCAATCCTACAGTCTTGATTCATCAAGTAGAGATGCAAAGACTTTATCTGTCAGGAGTGTGTAACGCACCACAGTAGTTACATGACAAACATTCCAAAGCACTAATGCTTCAACATGGTGCTCAGCATGAGTCAGTCTGTCTTCAACAGGATCAGACAAATTACAGCTTCTCCTACATTCCTCCTTACCCTCAATACGACTTGAAATATTGCGCCTGGGACATGGGCTAGCTCTTGGCTAGTACCAAATAGAAAGGGCATGCATACCTTGCTCATGTTTGTTTACTTTCCAACTATAGAATGGACTTAGTGGAAAATGATTTTCATGCTTCTAATGCATTAGGATATAAAAGCACGTATCTTTGTAATGATCACCTAAAAATGAACACTGCATAAGCATTGTTTTGGATGCCATTCTTTCTCAAACCCTGACATCACTGAGAGAAATAGGTTTGTACCCCAGAGAGTTTTACAAGTATTATGGCACAGCAGATACTTAAGGGTAGAATGTTTGATTAATAAAATGACTGTAAGGGTCGAACTTCATTTTTGGTTTAATGATTTATTTGAAATTTACTCTTTGTCATATAACTAGGGAGGAATATAGTAGTTCAGTAAATGTAATTTTGAATGGAGTGGCAACATGTAAGTTGAGATGATTTTGCCATCTTGAATTAGTAGGATTAGTAAATTCAGTTTAATTTGACTGTTACAGAGATGAACAACAATAATAAAATCACCATGAGTAAACTCCTGATAAAATCAGCTATCCAGACAAATAAAAACTGTCCCAAGGTACTGGATCTAATATTTTTTTAGAATTATTATAATTGCCTTAAAATACTATATAAAAAACTGTACTTGATGGATATAATGCTTCACTGTTATGCTTCGTTTTTACAGTGCTTTATTTCTGCCTGCAGGTTCGAGAACGAGAGTGTTTTCTGTTTGATTGTGTTAGTTAACTCAGTTTGAATTTATTCCTTACCCACTTCCAAGTAGTTACAAAGAGGAAGTACACTGAACACGTAATTCTGCTCCATGTCTCTTTTCTCCAACAGCATCCAGGAAACTTACAAGTATTTTTTCAAGCAATTCTGAAAAGCACCTGCTACCAGTCCCCTTCTCCTGAGGTGATCTCAGAGTATCAGTTGCCTCACATGCTGAATGCATGAGTTAGAGTCGATCAGATGCTCTTAGCTGAGGCTGTCATTTCTCATGAAGCCAGATGACAAAGACCCATTCTAGTGTGATGATCTGGGAACCTTTTAACACTCCCTTCTGGAAGCCTGCTGTTTGACTTCTTGTTAAAACATCTTTATTGTTTTATCCTTGCAAAATGAAGTTTTTTATTAGCTCATGGAATGTTATCTGTCAATCATCCAAGCTTCATGCTGCTTTGGTAATTAACTAGTTTTTTATTAGAAGCCAAGAAATAAAAGGTGAACCCTGCCATGAACTGAAAAGAAAAGGCTGAAGTGGAATTACAGATGAGTTTTCGAGACTGATTTTCAGCTTCTCAGGGTGCTGCTTCAGTGCTAATGAACATATTCAGAGCACACTGACCAAGAACCTGATCCCTAAATGGGGGCAACCAGGATAGATGGAAACACATAGGAGCTGTATTTTTCCCTGGGCTAAGGAGTGCTATAGACCATCATTGAGATGTTCTCTGAAGAAAATCTAGCTGTATGTGACTTTGCAGAATTCATACCTTTGTTCTCTAACATGCAAATCATTTTCTATGTCTGACTGGCTTGTCACTGACATCCTCCCTTCTGTGCCACAGATGGTGCAAACCCTCCTTACACAAATTTTAAAAAAACCTAAAATGCAACACACAACCCTCAAAAGAAGTTAAAAGAAATTTGAGAATGACTATTCAGAGAGAGTGAAGAATAATTTAAGGAGAAAAGAGGTGGAGATATAGGATGTTGTAGGACACCTCAAGAAAGGAGGGTTGCTTAAATGATGGTCACAGGCTGATGAATATTTAGACGACATAAATTAGTGGTCCTTTCAAAGTTCTTTATATCCTAGTACTTTGCTCTAGCATCCACAATGTTTAGCTCCAAGAAGAATGCCTGCTTGTAGTGTTAAGCAAAGACGTCTGAAGAGTAGACACAGAGGTGCCTATACTTGTTATAGTTTGCTGAGGGTGAATAGTGGGCAACCACAGAGATATGTCCATGTGTGCATACATGTATATATACATGTATAGAAGCACCGGTGCTGTAGTTAGAGTCCATTTCAGGACTGGGAAAATTATGCTATTCAGCTATAGGCAAGGAGAGACAGCTAAGAGAAAGACTTTTTGAGTGCACTTCTAGTGAGCCTAAAGGACATGAAAATAACTCCAGCCTTGATACCCTGAATGTGTGCTACCAGGATGCTTAAAGTTTTCAGAAGCCAACAAAGATTGAAAATATCTTTCATCAAATATCCCATGGTAATAACAAGTAACAAAGAAGAAGGTTCTCAGATATCATAATAAATATTAAAAAAGCATGAGCAGGTAATCAGGTGGAAAAGAATCAGCTCAGACTGGGGAACAGTAATTGCAGTTAGAGTCCAATGATTGTACTCACTTATAATCTTTCCTGTAATGAATAATCCCACTGAAATAAAATTAAGTTCCCTACATGAACAATGCAAACAGTGTGTTTTAATTTAGATGAGCTCATAAGCATGAGGATTTTTTTGATAGAATAACATTTTTGAGCCCATGAATAGCATTAATAATTTTAAGAATTAATGCAAGTTGAGAATTCTAATTTGAAACCTTTATGGACTATTTAATCAATTAAAATGCACATGGGATGTTTTGTCTTTTTAAAACATGGCAAACACTCTGAAAAGCAAGCTGACATTGTCTCCCTGTAGCTCATGCATAAATTTTAAAGATGTTAGGCATGCCTAGTTTAGTGATGGTTTGCTGAAACGCCTTAAACATGGTTCATCTGGTTTGTGTATATGTATTGTGCTAGAAGGCAGGCACTACTCTATTATCCCTTTCGCAAAAACTTTTTAGGCTAAAACTCCTCAGAGATTTAGACTGCTGGAAAGTTAGAATCAGGCAGTATAAAACTGCCAACCCAAAGGCTATCTGTTTAAAGGCTTTACCAGTGAAATATGATCATTCTGGCGAATTTGGATCATTTTCCATCAAATGAGACTGGATTCTTAAAAGGTCACCTTGGCAAGGAACTTGCCCAGACAATAGTTGTTCTGAGTTAGCACTGATAAAGAAGTCATCCCACTCCTATCAACTGTGGGACAGCAGGGACATTCCTTAGGAACTTTTTGGCACTTCAGCCCCAGAAAAAGCTGTTGAGTGTCTGCATGGATTCACATAGAAGGTTCATTTAGATCAATATTCTGTTTCTGTCAACAGGCTTCTCCAAATTGTTCTCTTGACTCTCAGCCTGCGGCATCTCTGAGACTTACTGGAACAGAGGTAATTTTTGTTTTCCATATCACTCAGTGGATTTTTCTACCATCAGTTAGTTTTTTACAGAGACAATGTCAATTTTTTTCACCTGTGGTTTCTTCAAGGAAGAAGGTTCACAGTTCAGCTGTGCAATGAGTGCAAAGAGAAGCTCTTCCCTTTGGCTTGTGTTGTAAGGCATATTCGTAATCCCTGGAGATGGAGTGAGCTTTTGGCTGTTCACCTTCTTCGTGTCACAGGTGACTTTATAGCCACACCATTCTCATCTCTGTCATACCTTTAGCCAGAAGAGGCTATTTAATCAGTCCTCATACAGAACCCCTTCCAAATCCTTAACTGTTCATACCACTTTTTTTTCCTTTCAAATTCTATATACACTTTTTTATGAAGAGGCATAAATCCCATACAGTATCTCAGAAGGTGGTGCCTATGGATTTACACCACAGCATAATGATGCTTTCTATTTTGTTGCCTGTTACTTTCCTAATGATTCCTAACATTTAATTTCATGTCTTGACAACTATTGAATAATGTTTCTCTATCCCGGCCCCACAGTCACATAAGATCAGAGCACAGCACTCCATAAAGAAAATCTCTGTTGTTTTTACTAGTGCACATGTTTTCATTTATCTACATTGAATTTCATCTACTGTTTTATTGCCCAGTTACTCAGTATCAAGTTCTTCTTCATAATCAGTTCCCATTTTTATTATCTTGAATAGCTTAATACCATCAGCAAAAATTTCTAACTTGACTACTCATCTCTTTGCAACTCTGTCATGAACACATCACACAGCACAAGCAAGAACAAATGATAACTTCATAAAATGTATATTATGAAAAGCATTTAGGAAATTTATTTAGGAAATTTAACTATTTAGGAAAAATAATCATAAGAATATTTTATGCTTTTGACACCATTTTCTAAGAATCCATAGGCAGGACAGGCTTTGTAGGTGGAGGCAGTGTTCTTTAGTAGACATGCTAATATTCTTGAGGAAGAAAATAATCTTAGGCATGAGCCCAAGGTGTCTTCCAGGTTTCAAAATAGAGGTAGCATCTTTCAAAATAAAATACATGTTAAGATAATTAATTTACTTATATATCAGTTAAACCATCTCTATAAAAAATAGGTCTTGTTACCTAGGAAGCAGAGAGGATATTGGGAGCGTGAAAAGAACTGAAGAGAGAGAAAAACAGAGACAGAAAGTAAGAACAAGACAAACTGAGAGAGATTAATAGAAATTTGTACTGGGTTTCTGTGGCTGGGTTTTGGGAGTGGGGGGGTGGCTACAGGGGTGGCTTCTGTTAGAAGCTGTTAGAAGCTTCCCCTGTCTGGTGGAGCCAATGCCGGCCGGTTCCAGGATGGGCTTCCTGCCGCTGGCCAAGACCAAGACAATTAGGAATGACAGTAATGCCTTCGTGTTAACGTATTCAAGAATGGAAAGTTGTTGCGCAGTGAAAAATTTCAGCCAGGGAAGAGCAGAGTAAGAACAGGGGAACAACAAGGTAGACACCAAGGTCAGTGCAGAAGGAGAGGGAGGAGGTGCTCCAGGCACCAGAGCTGAGGCTCCTGAGCCCGTGGTGCAGACCATGGTGGAGCAGCTGTGCTCCTGCAGCCCATGTAGGACCATCGGGGTGCGGAGACCCACCTGCAGCCCATGGAGGAGCCCATGCTGGAGCAGGTGGATATCTGAAGGAGGCTGTGACCTTGTGGGAGGCCCAAGATGGAGCAGGGTCCTGCCAGAGACCTGTGGCCTGTGTCAAGAGGAGCCAATACTGGAGCAGGTTTCTCCCAGGTAGGACTTGTGGCCCCTGTGGGGGACCCATGCTGGTAAAGCTCATTTGTGAAGGACATGGAGGAGTGACCCACGGGACAGCAGTTTCATGAAGAACTGTTGCCTGTGGGATGGACTCATGCTGGACAGGTCCATCAGGAACTATCTCTTGTGGGAGGGACCCCACGGGAGCAGGGGAAGGACTCCTCTCTCTGAGCAGTGGCAGAAACGACAACTGACCGTAACCCCTATTCCCTGTCACCCCTGCACCACGGGGGGGGTGGGGGGGGGGGGGAAGGAGGGAGAAAATGGAAGGAAGAAGGGGTTGGGGAAGGTGTTTTTAAGATTATTTTACTTCTCACTCTTTTACTCTGATCCTATTAGTAACAAATTCAAACAATATCCCCACTTTTAGTCTGTTTTTGCCCATAAAGGTGATCAGTAAGTGACCTCTCCCAGCTCTTATCTCAGCTCATGAATCCTTTACTGTTTTTTTTTCCTCTCCTCCGTCCAGTCGCAGAGGGGAGTGAGAGAGTGGCTTTAGTGGGTATCTGGCATCCAGTCAGGGTCAACCCAGTACAATACTGATCACTTAAGGGAAAGATACACACAGTGTATAGTTTAGGGAATATGGAGAAGTCAATGCTGGGGTGGGACATCATAATGTGCTATAGAGTTCTGAGGTTTGTCTTGTTATATTTCCTTTGTGGAGATGAAAACATCTCCACAAGGATGGAGGTGGAATGATTGTTTTCTGGGAAATGCTTTTCACCAACAGTTGGATATTTCTGTCATGCACAGCCTGGATATATAAGTTCATGCTGGTGCCTAATAGTTGCCTAGTATGAATTACCTATATGCATTAATAACATCTGGTGCACTTCGTGAAATATCATACATTTGTCCAAGTGCAGGCACAGCAGCCAGAGCTGCTCCTGGTTCTGTTTTAGGAAGTGTCCACAGTGACAGACAAGTTAGCGAACCTCGCTTTTGCTGCCTATGTGCAGCCTGTATTCAACGTTCTTAGCATTATGGAGAATTTGCTTCTGTTGGTTGATTTCATGAGACTGAGAAGCTGCTCAAAGTCTCAGGAATTTGGTTGTGGGAAGATTTCTTTCCAGCATTTTCTTCCAACAGAGACTGTGTTTAATGACTTTGTATTCAAGTTCAAGGATAGAATGGTACGTGATAAGTGGGATTTATTTTTTTCCTTAGAGCTAAATAATTTTTTATGTGGTGTTCAGGGGAATCTTAGAAATGTGGTCTATTTTTCTAAGTATCTTTATTGGATAAAAGTCCTCTTTTATTTACTAAGTGACTATTGCAAACCAAATACAATAGTAGAAGAGGCTTCACCTTGACCTTTAGGGTTTTGTTTTATGTTTCAGGTGGTACCTGGTGTATATTGGTAAGTATTCTGGAATGCAGGTAGTCCATATATCATAGTTTGTAAGTTGACATTTTTTTGCTGACTGTACTGTTTAGAAAAGTGAGATTTGCATAATAGTATTTTGGAAATAATTTGAAAGAAAAGTGCAAATAAACTTTTGGGGAAAACAGTAGAGGAGGCTGAATTTCTGAGGCAGGTGATAAAGACACTTGTGTATCTTAGAGTTTTTGACACTGCTATTCTAAAACCTTTCTTGAACAGTGCTCACAGGTTCACAGACTGTGGGCCTATTATAGGGCTTGTACCTATTTCAGTACCTGTCTCGCTACCTGACAGTGATGCTGGGTTTTAATTTGCCTGAAAGCTGTATTGATAAAGCTCTCCAGTTTCATCTTTTGCAGCAAAACTGGAGCTGCTAAGCTGGAGGTAGGACTCTACATAAAAGACACTGAATTCCCCTGTTTCCACAGAGCTCTTCTGGTCCTATAGTTCAGGAAAAATCCTTTCCCTTGAGAAACGTGTGCACATATATCACCTGCCCATCAGAAAGACAATCATATGCAGTAAAATAAGAACTTCCCGTACTTTTTCATGCGGTTCATCTGCCTGAAGGAACATGTAGTTGTTTTATGTGGTTATTTTCTTCTGTGCCTGGAGGGCTCCTGGCCTCTTTTACGACTTACCTTCAGAGATGGACAGCCTGCTGATCTCCTTCCTACAGCAGCATAGGTCCATTTTTGTCTCAATTCCAGGGGTCTGCTTGATCCAAGCATTTTGTCTGTTAAAAGGCCTGTTAGTTAGAATCTGCATGCTAAAATATATTTAATTATCCAAAGAGGGAAGAATTATTCTTAGCCTCCATTTTGACCTTGCAACAAACAATCTGAAGGAAGAATTTGAGTTACTTAATTTTGAATATCTGTGCCTGAGACAGTTGCCTATATTACTGGGAAGGCAAATTCTTTATAGTGACTGTAAGAAGACTTGTCTCATATGATTCTGCACTTGTTGAAATCTACCATCAACATCAGTTTCATGGTGTTAACTCTTTCATCTTAATATCACAGTCTTTCATTCTCACAGTCATGAAACTTCAGATTGCTGCTTCAACCTCTAGTATTTAAACAGTCTGCAAAATGCAGCTAACTAGCCTTAGACATTTTTAGAATAAAACTGGACCAAACGAAACAGAAGTATTGTCAAGATGGCTGAAGAGTAGGCCCTTTTTTGCAGGGAGATTTCAATGAGTCTGAAATGGGAAGGAGATTATACTATGATAAACAGATCTAGAAGGAGAGGTTTAGGCACTGGATCTACTTCAGCAGAGCACTGAGGGACTGGTTGATCCTATGTTGCTTGGTCTTCAGCTCCAGAAGCAGTGCCTCAGCAAACTTTACAGAGACCTCTTTTTCTTCTGCTGCATTGTCTCCTGCTTGTGAAATGCAATGGGAGAGTGTGGGAATGTCTGAAATATCAGCAAGCCTAAAGGTGAACTTTGGCCCACGGCTGTAAGTCCTCCAACTGCAGAGACATTTAGCTTAGACTTCACCCTGTCGCTACTGTTAACTGAGCTACGGAGAAGTTTTGCAACACTGCATGAAAAGAAAACAAGATTTCTGTGCTATTTTACTTTTGCATCAACTTTCCACCCTGATTTTACTTATAGCTTGCATAAACAAATGTGTTGGAAGCTTCAGAAGTCATTGTTTTCCAGATCTGTGCAGCACTCAGCATACAATCATGGATGTAGTAGAGACGGTTTTTGTGAAAGCTGGATATACTTCTAGAACCCTTCTGGGAAATGTGCCAGTACATGATTTGTTTTCATTCCAGAATGAGGGATGAAAATAGAACTGTGCTTACAATGAAATAAAGTGTCTGTGAGAAATCTGAGAGTTTGTGTATCGTGTGTACTAACCCTTAGGGAATAGTCCAGCACTGGCCAGATTTGTAGCATGGTAACTTTAGAGAAGCAATGAGAAAATTAGATATCCACAGATTTACTGAGTCAAGGACTGCTACATTTTTAAATGCAACAGTAGGGATCCATGGAAGAACTCTTTCCCAACCAGAATGACGGAGAATGGATGACGGAGTTACCAGCTGATCAACTATTTTCTGTGAAGATTTTTTGTGCCAATGCATTGAAATAATTGAAAAAAGTCCTCATATAAAGTGAATTTATAGATGAGATGCGTGTTTTTATCTGTGTAACTAATATATTTTTATCTACTTCACAATTTAACTGAGCAATTACAGGCAATTACATCCTAAATCTGTAATTGCATCTGTTCTTATTCACTGAATTTCATATTGTTTTAGCTTGTCTTTCCAAGCTTGTTTACTATGATTCTAGCTTATTTCTAACTTATTTTCTCCCCGCCTTCCCTTCCTTCTTCCCTCCATTGGTCTTCATTTTTTCACTAGCTCAGAAAAGAAAAGAGCAGCTACAATCATATTATACAAGAACGTGAGGAAGCTTTTTTCATTAGACATCAGTCTGTTGATGAATTTCTTACAGCAGCTCTAATTTAAACTAATAGTATATGCTAGAACTAAGACAAATCATGGAGTGTCCAACAAGTAAGGTAGAGAATGTGAATATGAGCTGGAAAACAGTTTTAAAATGCATGTGATGGATTAAATGAATTGTGACATTCATAGAGAGTATGACAATTTTTCTCACATTTCGAAGGACTGCTGTAAGTTAAATGATGGAATACATTCAGATTAATACCTAAAATAGTCAAAACTAGGAAAAGTATCAAACTAAAAAAATAAAAAGTTCAGAAAGTCCAAGAAGCAAAACTTGAAAGATGAGACTATGTGGATAACCTGCTCCTCCCCATATCACCCCTCTTACCCCACCAAAAAATATCCCAAACCCAATCAGCAAAACAAAACAGAAAAACAAGTGACCAAGGAACCATGGATCAGCCCATGAGCTCTCAGGAGAAGGAATAACTAGAATCTTTGCAACCTGAGCGAGAAGAAATGGTAGGACAGGGGAAATGTCTGTTGTCAGCTAGGTAGTAGACTCTAACTCTGGAAGCCATCAATGAGAAAATATGAAATGGAAGACATTCTTTACCAATGCAACAGAAGAATCATGATTTGCTGCAGTACAGGCCTTTAATGAAGGAAAATCTGGTAGCTCTACTATACAAATAATTAATAATTTCTATATATTATTTAAGTATTCAATTGTCATACGGAGAAGGCAAGGCTCTTGCTTGATGCAGAGCTGTGGTCTAGTCTATTCCTGCTCTCTCTAGTATTCTGAACATCTAAAAAAAGTAATGGATATAAAAAATTACAGGCACATGTCTAAGCACTTGCCTCCATAACTACCTGACTGCATGGTGAAAGGATAATGACAGATATACAGATTCTGACTCCCTTGTCTGATTTGCTCTCTGAGGCAGAAAGCCCAGGATGGTGGATGAGGGCAAAACTCATGTCTTATACAAAAATGCAGGAAATAGTGATTTCACCTCTTTTACCCATCCTAAACAGCAACTCACTGTACATCTTTCTGTTACTTATGGTATTATTCACTTGTCAACTGGCTCTTACTGAAATGACATGGAAAGAGAAGGAGTGTCGCGTGGTGTTATAGGCCCCTTCCAACTTGACATATTGTATGTTTCTATGATAGCCTACTATAAAAAGACAGTAAAAAAGATAGAATAAGGATGGTAAAGATACATATATATAGGACTTCTGAAGATAAATCTGAGCCTACTCAGATTTAAAAAAGACTGACCAATAGTTACATTGAAAAAACCTGATGTCCAGGAAAGGCATAAGTATCACAAAGAGTGGTAACAAATCTATAGTCAGTACTTTACAGACATCACAGTCATCAGCTAAACTGAAAATTTGAGAAATAATCAGCGTTTCCAGCCTTCCACTAAAAACATCTGATTAATTGACAGTGATGTTTGATCTGAACTATTCTGTAAATCTGCAATGTCTATGGCAGTGAATTAAATGTGAACTCATTCTGGCCCACACGTGTGCTAATGAAATCTAGTCCCCAAAACTAGGTGACGACTTTTTAACTCTCTGCTAGAAACAGCCACTTGCCCATTTTAATTGCTGAACCATAAGGGGAAACTGTTCAGGAGTGTTCTGTCTGGCCCAGATCAAAATTATGCCATGGACCATTCAAGCAATGTAACTCAACTGAAACTTGAAAATTTCTTGGGGTTCTGTGATATAATAGTATGGGCATGGCACCCAGACTAAGTAGAAAGGAAGCAATTCTAACAGACTGAAACCTGCATTAGGCTCCTGCATATAAAGGAGTTACCTAGTAAAAATTGGGGAAAGAATAATTACCGAAACCTTAGTGAGAAGAGATAACAAACCTTGCATCTTTATTATCAGTAATATCATATAGCCCTTTTAAGCCAAAGAAGGCAGTGCAATTCCACGAGAACAGACTAATTTACAATTACTGTCTCCTCTGAAAACCAAAAGGTGCATACAGACTTTTTGTGGACAGACTCTTCTAAGCCCTAACCAAAAGGATGAAGAAAGATCTAGAAAGAACTAAACGGTACTTACAGCATAGTGGTTTTACTTTATAGATTCCTATGTCAGGTTGCCTAACAACACAGATGTCCTCATTGTTTGGTGAGAAGTAGTGCAATAATACTTTATGTTAAGCATGTGATTGGTATATATATGGTAGCATCATACAAAAAGTTTAGTCAGACAGATCCTTCTTGAGAAGAAAGACAGTGAATGAATAACAAAACTGTAGGAAGAGTGAGTAGGAGAAGGCAGGACAACACAGACAAGATGGCATGATACTTCAGCCAATGTGAGGACATGTCTCCGAACTAGTGAAAAGGTCATGTGATGGGAAATGGGAAAATAATTACTTACATAGCATGAGGATATGTCGGAAATCAATAGGAAGAAAAGAGTTAAGGTCACTCTTCCTATTCTATTTCATCTAGATTCTTGCAGCACTCCTCTGTTGGGATAGCATGACAGAAACATAATTCCCTCAAAGGAAAAATCATAATGGTGATTATTTGTGATCACTGCTGAAGTACCAATTATTTGTTTCTGTCTGAATGGAACTGGGTTTGCTTCTTTCTACTGCCTAAGATCCCAACCCTAAAATATAAAAACCCAAGGTATTTCAAATAGGTCAATGACTATCTTGCATTGCACATTCCTCCTGATGACTTCCAAAATACAGTATGCAACATAGTTTACACTTTAAGCTAGTACCAGTAAAGTCACATTTGCTTCAAGAAATTAGGCTGCCCTAATAAGCTTAGAATAATCATGCCCACTTATCAACCTAAATGTACGATCACCTGCAGAAATTTTTGAAACCTTTTAATCAGGTACTTTAATTCAGGCCCATTACTGAAGTGACAGAGTCAGCACGACTACTGAACTCACGAAATAGAGACTGGTGCAAAGATGTAAAGAAAGGAAGGATTTCCTCTAATGTTGAGAAATAGGTTACAAACAAGACTGGAACCAGCCAGAATAAGAGACTGGAATAGAGAATGGGTATGTAGGAAAGAGGCTGGAAAAGAGGTTAGGCAGATATGAGAAGGAACTGTTGGTTTAGGAGAAGAAGAAACCAATTCCTGTGTCCTCTTATTAGTAAATCTTCCAGAATAGAAGGACATATAACATTTTTTTATCTTCATTCAATTATTTGTAGTTGATAACTGAATATTTTAAAGCTTTTAAGGATACAAAAGGAAACAAAGGTTCTTTCAATGGTAGCTGAGAATGCTTTAAGAACCGCATCTGCGTTAAAAAAGGGGAAAAAAAATCGCATGAGTCTGTGCCTTCGGTTTCCTATGATAGGTTAATCCAAACATGAATCATTGCCCATATAGTATGAATATATGATTATTTAATATTATCACCTGCCCCTGAGTCTCTTAGCATAGTCATAATGTGTCCTTAGGGGTTTTTAAAATTGCTGAAAGTTTAGTCAGTTTCCCTCTTTGCTTTATGCAAACATATTAAATTATGAGCACAGAAAAAATGAATCAGGACATCAACTCAGCTGCTATTAATTTAGCTAAGCAAATTAAAAAGAAAAATCCAGAGACATTTTGTAGTGATGGGTAGTAGTCAATTTTATTAACTCCACATTTGAAAAATTAAAGTAATTCAGGCTGTCCCGTTTTTCAATGTCACTAGAGAAACCATCAGGTGAAATCTGCCAGAAAATCTGTTGAAATGTGTTTGAGGAATATACCTAAGGAACCAAGTTTCATTAATTCTGAGGTAGATGTGAGAGGAAAGGAGATTTTAATACGCAAATTTAATACAGATTTTTCTAAATATCTGTAGCCTTTTAAACACAGCATTTTCTAGTGAAGGATTGCAATAATGTTCTTCTGTATCGTATTTTGAAGAAGGGAGAAGTGTAAAAACTGCTGTGAACCGTTTGCTGTTCATACCTCAAACTCCTTCTCCCTTATCTACAGGAAGGTCCGTAAAGACTGTCAACAGTTCTGGATGCATGTGGCCGTTCTAAGTTGCAAAAAGTCAACTGAGTCATTCATATGTGTATTTAAAGATACATATATATTCACTGAGCTATTTCCCAACCAACCTGATGAAAATTGCCCATTAACAATTAAAGATAATATGCCTGGGACAAAAAGCTGATATTGCTAATAACTGCCTAATTGCAATATTATGTGTCCACCTATAACCAACACATAGGCAAAAAAAAAAAAAAAAAAAAGAGAGAGAGATAGAGAAATGCATTACACATGTTTTCTGAAATGGCTAAAAATATTTTTATAGCAAAAAATGCATTCACTAAAGTTCGCTCTGATTTGGGAAGTTAAATAGAACTTTTTCTAAAATAAAACTGTTTGTGATTTATTTTGGAAGGCAGCAAGAATCTGATTTTTATTAATGTTAATTTTTCACAGACAAATGATAAAAGTCTGCATCCTGGAATAAATGGTTGTTGAATACCTAGACTAACATTTACTCACATATCAAATTAATTTGCAAGCAATTAACTCTAAAGGAAAAAAAAAGGTAACACGCTGGATGACTGTGAATTACACAGTGAATATTATGGTAATTCAGAACACCAATACCAAAAATAATATTTGATAGGACACTTACTTTCAATGTATGTAGTTAATTAACATATTTATTATTAATACTTGTTCTGGAAAGGTCATGTACCCAAAACCATTCTGCTTTAGGTTGAACTCGTGTATATAGAAGTTTAAAAATCAGTGTATACCATGTATTTCAATATTAGCTTTTAGTCTGTGCTCATTTCCTCTGCCTCAATAAATTTGATAGGAATAGATAGTCAAATATAATTGGGATATTTTATTTAAAATAATACATTAAAATACTTTATGTCAGAGAATGTTGAATCTCAAATCCATAAGGGTGCACCTGTTGCGTCTGGATTATGACTTTATTAGGTTAAAATACATGGGTCCGGTGTTAGTGCTCTTCAAAAATAATTAGTGCCCCGATTCTCCATCTGTTTACTCCACATATAAATCTGATTTGAAAGAATTCACTATGGTCAAAATTACATCCTAAAATATCAATCTAATTAAGAATTTGCTTGTGTATCTGAAACACTTTTGACCACAGAACTGAATAGGCAAAATTAGACTCAGATGGCCCATTAATACTTAAGCACACTCTTCCTTCAGTGCATAGTTGGTTCTAAGGAGCTTCCCTATAACTACTAATTGTATTTAAATCTTTTTTGTAATAAAATAATTTGCTTTACTTAAAGACTATCTTGTGTAAAAGAGAAAGAAATCCAAAGATCTCTGCTCTTCCAAAACTGAGTCTTAAAACTCATTGCTGAGCACTAGCACTTGACAAACATCTGACATTTTACAATCTTGCATTTTTCTTTTGTGGTTCTCCCTTAGCAGTCTTCTTACACTGGAGTGGAAGTTTTTTTGAGGGGGTTGATGGTATTTGGCATACCAACTTTTGATTTATTAGATAACAATTGCTAAAAGAAATATTGCCCTTTCACTAAGGGTAATACTAAGAAAACATGATTGTACTAGTCAATCTGGTCCCCAAGAAAACCTTTTCCTGGATTCTGCTGTCTTAAGAGGGTCCTAGGATGCCTAACTGAGACAAGAACTGATGGGTGGGTGGGGTTGTTAGATTCAAGCAAATCCTGACAAGCTAAGCCATCAGTCCATTTCTGTATGAAAAGTTCAAGAGGAGGAGATTCTGGTAGTTTTTCTTGAGCTACAGTCTCTCTCTCTTTTTTATTTTATTTTTTTTTCATCCCCTGAACGAGCAACCAGGTGTGAGTACTGTTTATGACCTTACTGACAATATTTAGGAAAGAAGATTTCTTGTTATATTTTCAGTGTTATCACTCCTCCTATCATTATCTACATGATAGAGGTATATAGAAGAAAAAGTATATTTAGAAGAAAAAAAATCCCAATCCATATTTCAAATATCACTACTTATTTGAGCTTTAGACTCAAAATCTTAATGTTTGGAGCAGACTCTAGCTAATTTGGGGCTTGACCTAAAGCTGTCTTCTGAAACCACCAATTAAAGTCCTGTCAAAAAGGAAAGCAAGCCTACAGCCTGAAGCTCCCAGCTTTGTGATATGATGTTACAATTCACAGGATGTCTACTGCATAGAAATTTCCATAGTGTGTGTCTGAGATCAGCATTCTGTGCCAAATCCCTGTGGTATAGATTTATGTTGATCTTCCCTTAGCTTTGTATTCTAGACTGAACACTCAAACCTAGTTTTGCCCTGTGATTTTGATAAAATGGCAATGGCTTGCATTCTCAAATAATTAACTTATCTTGAAATGTGAATATAATTCATATAATAAAAATATGAAATAGGAGACTGCATACTTTAAGAAATATTTTTTCAAGATTGTCACATAAAATACACAACTTGAATAGAATTTTCCAGAACCATATGAACCGAACAACCTGTTCTGTAAGAATTTTTCGAATTTGATATGAAAGGCGGTGCTTCTAAAATAGCAGCTTACTTCCACAATGCATTGATTGATATGCTGTATTACTGAATTCAGCAAAATATACATAAGTATCAAAGTTTATTGAAAACTTAACTGAGAACAAACAACTGCAGCCTTATTGTTGCTCCAGCTGAAGTTACTGGCAGAGCTCATTTAAATTGAAAGGGTTCAACACTGAATGCCCTGTGAAGCTGCTACTTAGACTATTTATTTTTCAGTTAAGAAGAATCTTTTTATTATAATTGCTTTCTACTAACATGGACACAAAATACTTATTTTTAGACACAGTAGTCTCAGAATACTTTTTGGGATAAAAACGTGATGATTTTATTGTAATCCATGTAGAACTAATTTATACGGATAGCGGTACTTGGAGCATAAATACATAAGAAGTTACAAATAATATGGCAGTTAACAGGTGGAATTGTTTCTTACTGTTCTGGATTTTTCTAGCACAAAATTAGCAATAATCACACTACTACAGAAAGCTGTATTTGTGTCACAGATTGCCTTTAGGATTAATTTCCTATAATACTAGAAGTTTCCTCTAAAAATATTTATCTTTTTTTAAACCATTACTACTTTGTGAAGGCCCTAGAGCCATGCAGAAATCAGGCATGGTGACTGTCAAACATTTCTGGAGTAAATAGGGCTTCTAGTAATAATGTTTTGCACCCAGCAGAATGAAATTGTTTGGACCTGATGATCTTAGAAGTGTTTTCCAACCAAAATGTTTCAATTATTCTATGAGCAAGAGTTTAACTGTATTGGCCAACTGCAGTTAAGATTCCCTTAACAAAAACTTTGAAATTCACAAAGTAGACTTCAGAACTCCAGACTAGCTTTTAGTTTCTGTTCTATTGATAGTATTATCACTATATAATTCTACATAATCTCTTCTATGACCTGTAATCTATTTATCTTTCACATTATCATTTACTCTCTTGACATGCATGTGGAAAAAAAATGGACGTATTTTTTATATAAACATGTGCATATACTTGTAAGCTGCATTTATTTCTAGGAAATAGATGGATGAATACTTCTGAGGGTTGCTTATTAACTGAAATTCCTGATATACTGATCTATAGCACTAACCAACTCAGCTGAGTTCTGTTTTTTCTTTAAAAAACAAGTAAAATATTTCAGGCAAAGTACAGCCTCTTCATCTGGTGTTTCATTTTGTTCCTCAGGAACACTGTTTAATGTTGACTTCCTTCCTCTAAATATATATTATATATAGCTACTCCTTGTAATATCTGTTCCTGCCTAAAAATCAGATCTCCATCATCTTTCTTCATTTCAGCTGATGAATATTGCTGATTTTCTACTGTCCTTCTGTTTCTGGATGTCTGAGTATTGCCCTTAGCTGAAACAGATCCCAGTAATATGTTAGTTGCTATTGCATCTCAGGGAATTGGCTTTATTTCTTCTGTTTGAGAGTTGTTAGCAATGTTGCTGATGCTTGTGGGTCATTTGCTTTCAGGGTAATAGTCCATTCACTTTGTTTTCCTTTAACTGCTCTTTTATCAGCTATTTTGATGGCATCTCTTTTCTCCTGTTGTTCCTGGGGTACTCCAAAATGCTATCCTTCACTCTCTATTTCTCCCACTAAGTACATCATTTCTGACAGTTCATGCATGCACATCTGGTCTGTGGTGATTTACGTATTTTCTCATCTCATGCTGATGGTGGCATCCCCAGTATCTCTCCCAGGATGAGTCATTTGCTCTAATGGAAGGTGTTCCAGACCATGGCAGGGGCATTGGAACTAGATGATCTTTTAAGGTCCCTTCCAACACAAACCAGCCTGTGATTCTATGACTTACCTGTGTATGTGTGTCAATTGAACATGGTTCAGAAATGCTGCACTAACTTTACAAGAGATCACACGCCTAGAAAAAGTTACTGAACAAGTTCTGAATGTCATAAAATTTTCTGACAAAATTGTGGTGATCTTACCTGTCAGCATTCGTCCCTCCTTACTTGGGAGAATCACTGACATCTCTGTTTAAGCCAGCAATCCTTGATGGTAACTTACTTTAACTTTACCTTTTTTTTTTTAACCTTTACTGTTTTTCATGCTGTCTACTTCTGCTCTTTAAAACAGGTAATAAATATAGTGTAGAATGAGTTTTTTGGATGTCCTATTTCAGTACGGAAATAAAAAACCTTATTGTCACTTTCTAAGTTGTTTAACTCAGTTCAGGTAATTAAAAATTAAATCTCACAGCCAGCTATGCAAATTTATGATCCAAGGTTCTCTATTACAGGCATTGAAGCCACTGCATGATCGGGATCCTCAGAAAATGTTGCAATATGATTTGACTCTTCACTGCATAAGGGATCTAATGAGTTTTTCTCATTATAGCCTTAGCATTCTGACTCATGCTATTATTCCTGAATAGTGGCTTAGAGAAAGGTATGAGTTTGTATGTCAATGATCTTACACACTTTCTTGACAGACAATTCCCAAGGACTTTCCTCAGATTGGAATAATAATAATGTACTGAACACCTTCACCGAGAGGACAAACAGTTGACAGGTGTCAAGGAGAGAGGAAGGCTGATGAAGCATCTGCAAGTTGAATTATGTGCCAGCAAGAAAATATGACTACTTATATCACAGAAGAAAAATGTGAGGTTTGATGAGGTGTAACTCATTTGTATTTCATACTCCCGGGAAGCAGCAGTAAGAAAAAAAGATGTAGTTTCATCTCAATGAGCAGGAGAATGGTGATACATTTACAATAATAAACAAGACAAAATTAATAAAGACATTAAGAAAAGACCTATTAGAGCTGAAGTTCAGAGCAGACATCTCCATGAAGATTTATAGTCTGTGATATGAATTGTATGTATAATTACTATCTCTGTTAGCATTTCATATCCTGTGTCCTAATTTGCAAGGTGATTTTTAGCAAATAGTTGAATTACTGTTAAACATGATTTCAGTGAAATATTAGGGCTTCTGCTCTAGAACTGATATATTCAAAATCTAAAATCTGACAAGGAAACAATGCACACATGCACAAGACTAGAGTCAAAAGTATTAAAACTCCACTGGCTTTTGGATTTTACAGCATACAACACAGTAAGACCTGGTTCTGAGTGAACCTTTTTATTGCATAGGGTAACATGAACAACAGCATAGCATCAGTAGCCAAGAGCAATTAGGAGCCCTGAGCATTTTTCTCAGGTGGTAAAATATGTAGAATTTGATGTTAGATTCTGTCTTCTAACATATTATTGAAATGAAAGTTGGAAAAATTAATGTAAATTAGTCTACTTTTAGTTTCACCTTCCATCTTCTGACCGAACAGAAAACTGTGGAGAGAACAATAGCAGTACAGTTCTTGAAGTCTCCTGCTGTCAGAGGTAAGATAATGCAGGACTCACAGTGAGTATATTAAAGTCTGTTTTCTTCACTGATACTTATTTTGTAGAAGATAAAGGCCTTGCACCCTCATTTACTCACAGAGCTACTCCAGCCTTCTCCTGTTTATCTTTAAAAAGGAGTCCCCACAGGGATAATAAACAATGATCAGCTTCCTTGAAGAACTAGGTCTCTGAGACGTGTCTCTGATTTTTCCACCCTTGCCCTCACTTTCTCACTGCAAAGGAAAGGTAGATCCAAATTCATTTGCTGAAACATTGAGCAGTTTTCGGCATTTTCATAAAACAGTAAAGATCTGAATAATGTTTCTCAAATACCATAAAATGCCAAAGTAGACATATATATATATAGTTACAAAACAGTGCCCTACAGAGGACTTCAAGAATGAGCAGGAGATGGGTTCTGGAAGTAACTTTCCGTCAAGAACTAATAACGTCCTGACTTTAGTGTTCATCTGACAACATCTATTACTTTATGTGAGGTGTGAGATGAACAGTTTACACTTTTTTTTTATACTATGCATATTGAATCATGTCAGACAAGCACAACCCTCTGGAGTCATGGATTTATTTACTTAAGGTCGACAAGCTTTTTTGTTAATATTCATTGTAAATCATCCCAGGAGCCTCTAGCCTCTAGCAATTATTTAAAGTTTGAGATGCAGTCAAATACTGTCACTTTTATTTCTGGTATTTATTAATTTTCTCCTTCACTTTTATATCTTCTTGCCTTTTTAATGATGTTAGATGGACCACTCATCTGAGCTTTCATTTTATTTTCAATCTATATTTTTTTCTTCTTTGGTCCAGAAGGTTTGCACAGCCAGCTTTAATTTTGTCCTTTAAAGTGCTCAATAACAAACAACTTACACGATGATCAAACAGAGTAGTACACAGCTGCATGACAGACTGTCACGCTGTTATGTTGCAGAACAGAAAGACCCAGGTGACCCAAATACCATATCAGGACATAGCAGAGACTTTGACAGCTGAGGCTCAGCCTCACAACCCCAGGTTAAGAAAGACAGGATTGGCCTCAAAAAGGCAGTCAGGGTCAGTCAAGGGTCCAGATCACTAGGTAAGACCGTGGTGAAAAGGCAAGTCCAAGGTCGAGCTGGGAACACAAGTCAGGATCAGGTCCAGTGATGGTATCCAGAGTCAGTCCAGTGATCATCACGTAAGCCCATAGTGATGAGGTACGTCCAAGGTCAACTTGGAAAATCAGTCCCAGGGATCAAAATCTGGATCCACAGGATACATGACCAGGTACAAACAGAGCTGAATTGAAATATTTCTTTTCATCATAAAGCGGGGGACTGTCAACCCTAGCAAGTAAGGACCCTGTTTATTTTCAGCAAGAGACTGGAAAGAGGACTCATATCACAAGAAAATCCAAACAAGGACTGAAATTTCCCTGTTTTTCATTTTTTAAAAAATTACAAATACAGGTGGTATTACAGTGCATTGTGTGTACACTAGGATGGAAGAGGGAGGGAAGCAGGACTGCTCACAAGCACTGTTCTGAAGCAGAACCGCTTCTGCAGACATTTTCACAGATGCTTATGCAGAGATTGTAAATGTTCTGCACCAGGACAGAGTGTGAGAGAGAGTGAAACAGTATAGGTTCTTTCTTGAGCTCAATGATAAAGTCCTGGAAACAAATGACTTAATAAAACAGCTGTTTTAATAAGATTCCAATAAAATTATAGAGTAAAAAAGGAATAGATATAGCAACTAAATCTGACATCACTCCAGATGCTGAGAAGCCCACGTTTCTGCAGCATTGGATGCCTCTTGGATCTTCCTATAGCAAGATACATAAATCTTATATCTGAAGGGGTTCATCTGATGATGGATCAATGTAGTGAGCTGAGAAACTGAAATGGTATTACCCCAGCCCTCCACCCCTGAGTATGTTGAGACATGTTTAAAGAAGTGAGAGGTAGGACTGGGCAGAGGGAAATGAGATCTAAGTGGTATCTAGATCTTGCTTTCAGCACCTGTAGGAAAGCTATAATACGAGTGAAAGAATGCAAGGGACTTCCAAGCACAATTGGAAAGTTTGGAGACCCATTTGCACTCAAATAAGTTGGAAGCCCAATGTAAATGTAGGAAACATCAGACTTTTTTCTTTTTTTTTTCTGTCACAATAGAAATTATGAAAAAAATGCCACTGGGATGTTATTTATTTAAGGCATTCAAATGTTTGATGCTTTTGTCACTATAATAATGACCTAATTTATAATAATACACAGTTGTTTATCTTTGAAATATACACCTGGATATTGAAGTGGTTTATGGTGTTAATGGGCAGAGACTGAAATCTTAGTTCCATATGAATGTAACTAAGAACAAAATGCTAATAATAATAAAAAAACTTTAACAAAATTTCAATGGTCTCAACATTTTTTTTTCATTTGTGCTCTCACATTATGTAAACATTTTCTTTTCAACCTGTCAGTAAACTGCTTTATAAATCATATAGAGGATTCTAGTCAGAAGAAAGGAAGATCTTTATCAGATCTTGATGCTGCACAACTATGGCAATGCAGACCCCATGCATTAGTTGCACGTGTTTTGATTTCTGTCCCCCTTTTTGCTTACAAAGTATTAATGTCATCAATTAAAGAGACGGTGATAAAAAAAATTGAATACTCCAGGAAAGTAATATTTCCAGTTCAGTAGCATCTAGGAGATACACTATACTTCCTCCTTACTTTAGAGCAATTTCCAGTTGATGATTAGGGACTGACCTCTTCTCTGGTGACCAGTGATAGGACCAGAGGGAACCACATGAAACTGTGTCAGGGGATGTTTAGGTCGGATGCTAGAAAAAAAAGCTTTTCAACCAGAAGTTGATTAGACACTGGAACAGGCTCCCTAGGGAAGTGGTCATGGCATCAAACCTGTCAGAACTCAAGGTGAAGCTACATACATTTTTAGAAAGAAAACCCTGTAAAAGTACAATGAAAGAAATAGTGGTGTTTTTCAGTTTTAACCAAGAAAAATAGTTTATCATATTGGATCTTTATGTCAGCAAATATTTCCTTGATATGTCATGGTTTGTCCACTGGTGTTCTTAATTTTAGTTTAAGAAGTGCACCGTCTCTAGTGGAGGGGACACTAATGCTTTCAAGTGCAAATAAACCCTTGCTATAACCTG
This sequence comes from Manacus candei, assembly GCF_025592945.1. Classification (NCBI taxonomy): domain Eukaryota; kingdom Metazoa; phylum Chordata; class Aves; order Passeriformes; family Pipridae; genus Manacus; species Manacus candei. The sequence continues at coordinate 30,610,502 of NW_026138097.1, read as the reverse complement.
CTATACGTGATACTACAAGGCAAAGATAAAAGGCTTACTGTTTCGACATCCAACTTGTAAGTATCTTTAAATGTTTCTTAATTCAGGAGGTAGTCACACTATGCTATGAAGAAAGAGCTTATTAAGTTTCATCAAATATATAAAAATTAATATTAACCATTCTGTGCATACTAAACAGTTTCCCACATGACTATCTTGCTACAAAAATGATGAATGTTCAGAATGTGTTTCTGTTCATTTGTCTAGTGAGCCTGTGAAAGTAGAAATTCAGCATACATTACACTAACTCAACCAAAAAATCTGATTTTTTTGAAATGGCAAACCCAAACTCCTTCAAATTATTAACCTTTTTCATTAGCAGATGAACATCAAGTATAATATAGAAAGAGGTGTGGTAAAGGTCACTAAAAGAAGAGAATAAGACAGAAAACTTGAATTAGTCACTGAGGCAATACAAGTAGCACTTTTGCTTGCAAGAAATTATTTTAATTAAAAAAAGCAATAGTCCTCATAAAAGAAATGTAAATTTGAAGAGAAATGACACATTAATTGTCCTCATCTGTTTTATCTAGTTGAGTGTACTAACTGAAGTAGTTGAAACCTTGTAACATGATGCCAAGTCATTAAAGAAATGGTTGAGCTCAAGGACCTGAACACTGAGTAAATTACAAAGTTTCCTCTAATCTTTCTCCAGTATCTGTTCATGATGAATAGAGAATTTTCTCAGGTGTTGCTCATATGATAACGTTTTAGTTTCTGGAGTATTTTTTGGTGATGTTTTATTTTACCGAAATGGTATTTGTTCCCTAGGTATTTTATATTAGTTTTATTTGTAAAATAATTGCAAGCTGTAAAAATAATATTATTTGGAACAGACAAAAGTATTATTTCAATGCGAGGAGACCAGTTTCCATAGGGAAGTAGGTGTTGGGCACTGGTCTCTAAAATTGTGGGGTTTTGATGCATATTTTGAAATACCTAAAGATTAATTTTATAAAAATCCTCAAAGTTTGTTAGAAACCTGTCTTATTAAATTTTAAGTCTAACTGAAAATTTTACACAAGGACTTAGTCCCATCTTTGTTCTCAACTTTGAAATGAAGCTTGTAGTTTCTCAACTTTGAAATGATAACTGCAGTTTCTTTGCAAACACGGTGCAAATATTCTCTTTGTTTTGGGGTTTTTTAGGTGGTTTTGTTTGGTTGGTTGGTTTGTCGGTTTTGGGTTCTTGTTTGTGGGTTTTTTTGTTGTTTTGTTGTTTTTTTTCCCTAAGTTCAGTGTCCAAGACTTTCAAAGCAATGCAGAAGAATTGGAGCCTAATTTTCATTAGTTCTACTGAGAATTTTTTTTCGCAAATCTCTAGGAAACATTAAAAAATATCTTGTGAAATACATTGGGTAGAAGAGCTTGGATTAGTGTAACTTTTTGACTGTGGCCTGAACCACAGGTCAGTAATCAAGTTAATTATATTCTCCTTGTTTTTTGTAGTTTGTCTTTTCTGTTATTAATACTGTAAAGTGCTTCAGATAAGCCTATCCTACATCTCTATTGAAAGAGAAAGCTGCTCATCTCAGAAAAAAGTAGAGGCTAGAGTGCAGCCTAACACACAGTCAGCATTAGGGCAAAGTTGCTTGAATCAAAACAACTGCTTGAATTTGGGACTTTATCCTTGCAAATTAGTATCCTGGTGCCTTTGAAATATACAATTTACCTTACCTCTTTTTTTTCTATATATTCTAAAGGTATCTGACATCTTCCAGGGAGGAATTGAAATTTTTTTTGTATTTAAGCATGTTCAGTTAAAGAAAAAAAATTCAAACTACAAAATGTTTAGCTAATTTGATCTAAAATTATTTTGCTTAATAATTTCTCTCTGAACAAAGAAAAGCATTTCATTTCATCTTAAAAAAAGTATCTCTCTGACATCAAAATATTTCCCTATCACTTCCTAGTGGATTATCAGAACTCAAAAAATAAAATTAATTTCACATAGAGAAACGGCAGATTTTTGTTTTTCTTATGAAACTTCAGGGAATGCAAAAGCATTTATTCATGCTTCTTTTGTTATTTTTCTTTCTATCTTCCATTTATAATTGTATTCAAAGGATGTCACATAATAGTCCTAGATATTTTGCTTCCTAGTGCAGAGCTGTGTATTCTTCACTTTTATCTATTTGGTTTCTGTAGTTTGTCAGACAGAGTTTTGTCCCAGGCAGAAGCAGCCAGCAGGACTCTTTTCTAAGGTTTATGGACTTTCTGAGTTTTTGTTTGTTTAAATATAAATATATTTGCATAGCCCAATGGAATAGAACCAGATTCAGACTGTACAGGATGGTTAAACAGGTAAAATCTTTTCTTAAGGTGTAGAAGAAATAATTTTACTAACACTTTGGGCTTAGAGCCCTGGAAGAGACCTGATCCAATGGCAGAACTGACAGCCTTCCCAGGCAAGAGTCCTGCTTGTGCAAACAGCATGCAATCTACCACTGTGCATCAAGTTAATGACATGAATTCATTACCTTCATCTATCCAGTCACCCAAAATGGCATAAATTGGCACCACTTGCAAGTTCAGAGAAGTTCATAAAGCTGGATACGATGGATTAGTGTGACTCATATCTACTGTCACTCAGAGATATTAAACTGTCAAGACAGAATTACAGGTGGTAATTTCTGAAAATTTCTGACAATGAGATGGGGAAAAAAGTGCATTTTTTACATGATGGAAGAGAATATAAGAAGGAAAGAAAGACTTTGTACAATAGATTTTGGACAGTACTGTCATGACCTTCACAGAAACATGAAGACACCCAGAATTATGGTGTATTGCACTCTTTTGTACGAGGCAGACTTGAATTGTACTCATGACTTTAATCCCCTTGCCCCATTTCCTGCAGAAGTTGGTTCTACATAACATGCTGGTCCTTGGGTGCTCTGCCCTTCACTTGGGGGTTCCTGTAGCAGTGTGTCTACTCTGGGATTTTCTGAATAGCCTGAATATAGTCAAATTCTTGAACAGAACTTAAAGGAAGATTGTACTGATCCTTCTATACCTTCCTATCAATGTTGCAGTCAGCAACATACTTCAGATTCCAACAGGATAGCTTCTAACAAGAAAGAACTGTATGTATGAATGCTTACTAGTATCTCAATTAGCCTGCTTCTGGAGAGAAAGAGAAAAGCAGAAGGAAAGGAGCATTTAGGTGCTCAATTACTGCAAAACTATATATGAGCAAAGACCTATTAGGCTAAACAAGGGCATGCTTCTCATCCTAAAGAGGTGTCTGAAAACGTCTTTGCTGGCAGGATGGGAGGGGAAGCATTTCCCTGCTGGAAAGTATTTGCCTCTGAGTTGCTGTCTTACCCCAGCTCCAGCAAAAGCCAGAAATCCTGAAAGCTCTACTTAATGACCTGATAATTCACAGCAAGATCCCAACTAGACTGACCATCCTAATTAGCCTTATTTTGGTTTTCTTTCTTCTTTTAGTTCTTGTGTCTTTCCATGCTGGTGATTTCAACCTTGAAACTTTGAGATACTGCTGATTCTCTCTCAAAAATCCTGTGTCTGTCTGTAACATTTACATGTTTGTAGACAGCTCTTTCAGAGCAACCTGAGTCCAGGTTATACAGCTGTGTCATATCAGAGCGGGATCATGTATGCTTGGTACACAGACACCTGGACAGCTGTGGGTGTGTGTATATGTGTGTGTTAGATGACAGCAGAGTTACAGAGACAGGGAGTGACATCACTGTCCTTGTTTACTCCTCCTCAATGCTGCTGTTTCTGGAGCTTGTAATGAGCTGGCTCGGTTCAGGGAACTGGAAATTCATCCAACTCCTGGTACAACCATCTGCTTTTTGCAGCCAAGTGAGCAGGGCTTCATTTTGTATATTGGCACACTGAAAACAGAGCAAACTGCTTATGAAAATGAGTAAAGTTGTCCAAGGAGTGAGAAAAATATCAGAAGAAGAGGAACACTGATGCAAACCCTTACTTTTTTCCCCTGTAAATCTTCATACCTAGCCACAAGACAGCAGCAGTTCCAGATTCTCTTTGTTATTAGAGTTATAACAGGTTCTTAAAAATTCACCATTTTGAGATTCTATATTTTTATATTTAGTGAACGATTTATGAGTGAGAAGCCTAGGGTGCTGATTTCTACAACACTGCAGTATTTTCTAGTCAGAAAGTCCTACTTTCCTGAATTGAAGATGAGTCCTAAGGGATAACTGAGATTAGCTCACATATGCAACACTACTCAATACTGATGTACTTTCAAGATTCCACTCCATGCTATAACAACAGATTTCTACCTGCTTATTAAATACACCAAACAAATAACTAAACTTCATTCTTCTGCAGAGGTTACATGACAGACGCACAATATCCTTTTGAGTCCAATATAATAATTTTAGGCAAGTTCCCATCCAGCAAATTTGATATTCTGTGAGTGAGCCAGCTGCATACTTCTTTGTAGAATGTTAACATTCCTATGGCATCTGAAGGTACACATCTAGAAATGAACTGTATTCCAACATTGTTGTTTTGCTTCTAAGTTAAGTTGTATATATTCATGTTAGTTTACTGACTTATATAGTTTACTATGTTTAAAAAGTTTTCTAGTTATTTGTCCCAATTCAAGAAAGTCACATATTTAGTTATGCAAAAATAGAATCTACCTTAAAGATTTTTTTTTTAAATTAAACATCTGGTATAGGGATTTTATCCATTGGTATAGGGATTATGTCTATTTCCATAGTCACATATTCAGAGAAAAACACATTTCAACAGTCTTTGGGCTGAGTTTCTGATACTATTTTAGCATGTGATATTCTTCCATAGACAAGTTTTTATTCATTTTGCAGAATATACTCCCTATTTGATTATTTAATTTGAACAACAAATAAAATAAGCAGCTCTTCTAAAAACACAGAAAGATGAAGAAAAAAAAATCTCTTTAAAATAAAATCATATATTTTGGTAATAACTCTGTAACACATTCAGATAAATTGGAATGGGAATTTCTGCACAAAATATTCCTAATTTATTATAAGTCTGATATACTTTGTGAACTTGGATACACCTGGTTTTGTCATTGTATTCCAGTTTATATATAACACAGTCATGTGAGACATGAATATATTGAACAGAATCACAGGAATGTGATCTGCCAGTACCTCCTGTCCTCCTTCTGTTGATGAGGAATTTTTTACCATTCTTCCGGATAGTTCCTTTGTCAGCAGTTCTATATCTAAAAATATATATTTGGGAGGAGAGGGGAGTACATCTTTTTTCTATTGTCCTAGATCTTCCTTCTTCAGCCTCTCATTACTTTGTTTATAACTTTCAAACCAAGGCCACCTCCAGAAGTCTAACCTTTTCCATCTTTCCTTAATGTACCAGTTTCGGCTATTACGATATTCAATTCTAACACATAGCAAACTGTACATAAAGGCTCAGATCACCTGTTACCAGGCCAAGACACATGTCCTTTTGCTCCATTGGATTGTGGAGTGGCAGTCTGGCACAACTTGGTGCAGCTTTCAAGGGCGTTAGAGTTCCTCATGGCTAAATTAGGTGACACTGAGGGCTCCTTGATGGTGCCTGCCATGACAGAGCAGCTATCCTGGACTGTAATATCTGTCTTTTGTCAGACAGTGTATTGTAAAGCATCTTTCCACACAGGAAAAAATTTGAATTACTCTATTCATCTCTTAAGATAACGAGCATGGTAATTAAACCTGTCTGAACAAATGGAAGTTGGTAGCTTGGAAAGCGGTGTCACTGAAAACAATTTAAGGGACACAACTGATGGACAACTCATTATTAGCTCCCATGTTGCAATGTGGCAATTTAAGGAAACACAATCCTTAGTTGCGTGACGAAGGAACACTGAGATGACTTATCCCTGCATAGCACAAATATAAAAGACATACTTTTACTTTGGACTTGAGGCTGCCTTTAGTAGTCCCTTACCTTTTACCTCTCTTAATTGAATTAATGTTCTTGTCCCAGAAGGCTGGCATTATGACTCCAGCCCATCTGCCAACTCCTCAGGTCCAAGGTTTGATCTGAGCAAGCAATTAATCTTTTTTTAAGTAATGACTTAATTTGCAAGTGAAGACTACATTTTGCAATACAGATATGGTTTATGTAGCAGAAAACAATATTAAACAAAAGGCAAATCGTATGTTCCTAACCTTATCATTTGTCCAGGACCTGTCTGGCTGTGACTGATCAATGAACCATGACGATGTTAGAAGGCCCAGAGAAGATTTGAATGGTGACACGTCCATGAAGCTCAGAGAGGGATGTAGGGAATGGTCATGACTTTTGCAAAGAAATCTGAACTCAGCACAAGGAAGACTGGACAGTTGTCTTCCTTCTGTATAAATGATTACAGCAGTTGAGTGGATCAGCCGTCAACTGGCTAAAGTAGTTGAGTGAATCAACAAATGGTACCAGCTGAATGGATCAACCTCTTATCTGTCCCTCAATTAATAAAAAGAACAGAAACAGTCACACAACTTGTAATAGAGTACCCAACACAGACTGTGACCGACTGTTACACTCTGGATTTTAAGCCATAAGCTGCTTGAAGCAGTTACATTTTATTTAAGACTTTTTAAAAGTCTTTTGGGTTGTTATAACCTCGAATTTGCATCTGGAGAAAGAGTCTCAACTCTGAGAGAAATTCTTTTAATTTGGTGAGAAAAATAGACATTTTGGCAAAAGGTTTACAGGAGTAAAATACAACCAAGAAAAATATTGAGAATTATGCTAGTACTGTGATTCAACTATAATGCAGTTGCTATACTCTGATTATTTGTACTTGTGTTTTAAGTATGTTGCTGTATCCTCTTGCAAAATCAAAATTCCATGTAACGTCAGAACATATTCAAATAAGTAAATTTGGTGTTAAACTTTAAATCCTCCATGTGCGGAATAGTTAAAATAAATTGGTCAGTCTGTTGGACTCTGATGCTAATGCAAGTTTGTCAGGTCTGCATCATAGACTTTGCTTTGTTGCCGGTATCTGTGTCATCTCTCATTGATGGCATTGAACACAACTTTTTATGCTTCTTGAATCTGAAAACTTTCACAAATCAATGTACTTAATTTACAATTCCCAGTTATTCCCCTCATCTTTGCAGTGGTTTCTCCAAAAATCATCACTCACTGAGCCACGAAAACAGGTGTATATAGCAAGGATACATTGATATAACAGTCTTTTGCCATATTTTGTAGATTAATAATATGTAATATGTCAATGTATTTGGTTTTGAAAGACCCATGATTCCAAAATATGAACTCCAGCAGAGAAAGCTGGTCTTGTAGTATTAAAATTATGTGAGACACCATAGAAGTAATCTGTAATCAAACATGATGTTTTAGTGTGTTGCTCTTTTTCTGTTGAATGTATTGCTAAACGAAAAATAAAAGCATCTTTCAAATGCACATAAATGCAGTTGCCATTCATCTTTCCATCTGTTGGATAATATGTTGCACATTACAAAGGCTAATACTTGTCATGTGTTTCTGCCTACATTTTATCTTCCACCTATTACTATATTAATAATGTCATGTGTAGGTCACTTTACAATGGTAATGATTATTATTTGATTCTGTCCCAAATTAAAAAAAAAAAAAAAAAAGGACAAAAAAAGCCCCAAATCAAAACCACAAACAACTTTATATTGATTTATGGCTGGGCTTATGTGTCAGTAGAAAAAATTTCCATAGTGATTTTCAAAGTACTGTGGCCCTTCCAGTTTATTAGCGGTTCACTATCCCAGGAAGTTTTTATATTGTTATTTCAAGTTTTATATATCCTGTCCTATTTTAACCATAATCTTGCACAAACCTCATCACAAAAAATATGAGCTCCAGTTACACTTTTCCAATTCACTGGCCTGGTCAGATTTTACTTGTAACTTTAAGACAAAGTCCTCAAGGGATGGCAATCCGTTACACTGAAATTGTCCAAGATAATTACTACATCAGTGGTCAATTTTGTAAGCATATGTTTTCCTGGATTAGAATCTGTAAGCTTTTCTGCCTGGGTGCAATCTAATTTTCTGTTTCAATTCTATACTGAAGAAAGCGTCTCCTTCCAGTTTAGCAGTGTGAATGTCAAGCTAATTTTAAAATAATTATTTTCAGGTACACAATTCATCTTCTATCTTTACTGGTTTAGATCATTGTTTTAATTGAAGCTTTAATGGTTTCAAAGATTTTCTTGTTGTAACTGGATGATGTGAGAGTTGAGAGCTTATAATTCCAGTGCATTGGCAGTTTGGAAGTTATTGCGTATTCCCTCTACTCTCCCATCAGCCATGTGTGAATTTACTACTGGTAAAAGGTGAATTTTTTCTATGTTATTAACCTGAAATGGGATATAAGAGCAACTGTTGCATGGATTAAGCACTCATTAACATGCACTGTAACTTTTGGACTGCAAATCTGTTTGAACAGCCTGGCTTGGGCAGGAAAAAGGAAAAGAAAAGGGCACTTGTGCACTATACTTTATGATTGTCTCTTATATCTAGGGTCCAGATGTAGTCCCAGTAAATCCATCAATAATAATTACTGGAATGATCACATGGCCTTTTCTTTCAAAGTATTTTTATTTCTTTAAGGTAAGGAATTTCATATACAATGATCATATCAAACTCCTGGTTTAATCTCCTGTCGGAACTGCTTACAAATGGAAGATATTTAATGTTAGTATCAGTTAAGATGTTGTCCTCATATTTACACCAACATTAAAAAGTCATCTGGCAGTGAGAAAGTTGTTTCTGAAACTTCTGTTCTTTGCTCAGGATCAATATTCCTTCATACTGTTTCTTTCTTACTGTGTTGGGGTTTTTCCTGCATTATTTTTTGTTAAATTATTATTTATTATATTATAATGATTAAAGACAGTAAATAAACCATTCAAGGATGATAGCCTTTGCTTTCATTTTTGAATGCAGATAGAGTTTGTAAGTGCACAATACACATCTTACTATATTTTCATGAAATGCTTGTAAATTGTTATCTTAAACTATTAATTTTCTTTGCTATGTTGACAGTCACAACAGTTCTACTCAAGCTTTTCTCTCTATCTGCACAAGTTAAGCTTTCCAAAACATGAGCAAGTAGCATATAATAAAACATAGCTGTTAACAAATGTGTCTTTCAGAAAGAGAAAACTGTATGCTAAAGTTCTTGAAAAATCAGGAGTTCCTCAGTTATGTCGATAGGTTGATGAGCCATCATTTAAACAAACAGCTGGTTCAAACAATAGTCATGCATTTTTTACGTTCAATCATGGGAAACTTTAGCAATCTATGTCACTGACACACCTCTAAAGTTGTAGATATCTTGAACAAGCGCAATATAATGCTTTTTAAAGAATATCACATATTTCCTTTGTCTTACAACCATTAAAAAAATACCCTAGAAGCCACTCAAAGGGCCAAAACTGTATAGTGCCTCCAGACTACTTTTGAGGAAACACCCTGTCAGTCTACCTAGTCTAGATACCTCATTTAGCATAAGATAAATTGTCTCTGCTGTTAAGTTTACCTCCACTGACCGTGAAGACTTCCCAGAGGATAAACTGAATGGTGAATGCTTTTTGACAGTTGGAATTGGGCAAGATGAATCCCAACTATGTCATGCCCCAAGAAATTTACAGTAGACATTTGTTTTATAGAGCTCCTGTAGCTTCACAGCCTCTTCAGCAATCCCACCTGGTGCTCACTGTTAGAAGGGATTCTATTTTTCTAACATACAACTTGCCTCTCCCTGTGCTGTGGTTTAACCTGTCAAGCAGCTAAACACTGCACAGCTGTTTGCTCACTCTGTTGCAGTGAGACTGGGGAGAGAATAGGCAAAAAGGTAAAACACATAGGTTGAGATAAAGACAGTTTAGTAGGACAGAAAAGGAAAATATTATTAATGATTATAAGATAATATACAAACCAGGTGATGCATAGTGCAATTGCTCACCAACCACTGAACAATGTCCAGCCTGCCCCCGGCACTGGGATGATTCCACAGCCAGCTCCCCCCAGTTTTACTGTTCAGCGTGATGCCCGACACTATTGAATATCCGTTTCCCCAGTTAGGGTCAGGTGTCCTGGTTGTGTCCTCTCCCAGCTTCTTGTGTACTCCCAGCCTACTCACTGGCACTGCGACTTGAATGTTTTCCTAGGTAAAGGTGGTTTGAAAAACCTTTTCTCTGAGGTAGTAATGATTTGCCCCACTGATAATACTGGACCAATCAATAGTCCACCTGTGCCCTGTGGAAATTACATACCCACAGAAACGGAAGAGAAGGGGGTGAAGATAGTTTAGAAGGTAGGTAGCCATGATCTGAGCCATGAGGAGGCAGGGGGCCAGTGAGCCCCTCTGGGGGCCCCCAGACCCCAGCCGAGGCTACGGGAGACCCGGTATAGTGTCAAAGCTGGACCAGGTCCCTTAATCAAGAGCTGGAAAAGTTTCCTTACTGCCAGCAGCAGCAGAAGACACTGAAAGCGGTAGCGGAGCAGTCCTGAACAGAGACAGTGATGGCTAAAAGCCAGTAATGTAAATATATATGTGGGTGTAAATAAACCTTTGTAAATATTTTCCCCTTCCTCCAATAATGAATGGTTGTGTTTTGTCTGAAAACTCTCCACATGAGCTGAAAAAGATATCAAGTCCATACCATCACTAAACCCTCTCCCAGGAGCAAACTGGGGGGGTGGGGTGGGGTGGGTGGGCTTGAACTTAAAAATTAGATTCTTGGGAGTTTCAAACCACCACACCTTACCAAGAATAGCAAGAGGGCTGTTTACTGTTCTTGCAGGCTATAATCCTATTTGAACCTTTGCCTCTTCCACAACAGGAACTGACTGGCTTTCCGCTACAATAACCTTCAGAACCTTTCCTTATGGACTTTACCATGTATATGTGCCATTGTTTAATTGCATCTAGAAGCAATTTAATTGCATTTTTTCACTCTATTTCTCCATTTCATCAAAATCAGCAGTTCCTCCAGTGCTTACTCAGTTCTTCCTAGTTTGGTATTATTTGCAGATTGCTACTGTACTCTTGCAAAACAGAATGCAAAGGTACCTGTCTGGGCAGACGGAACAGTAATCACTATTTAAAGAGGAAAAAATCTGTTCATTTCCCAGTTTTTATAGTAGAAACAATTTTTAGTTATCCTATGCCTGCCTGATGAATTGGACAATTTAGTTTCAAGCTCTTTCAAATGTTCCAAATCAAGACTGACATCCCTTCCTTCCATGTGGTCTTTTGTTATAATTTGTGATTCAAGGTTTCTCTGAAAATTCTAATCTTTTTACAAGGGAAAACAAAACTGATTTCTTGACCCCTCTAAGGTATGTTAACAAGCCTGAAAGACCAGTAAATAAGAAGCAAATTTTTTCAGATGACAGGATGTTATTTAGACTAAGGTAGATAAAGGCATTTCAGAGTCCCAAAGATCTTGAGGATATCAGGTATCAGAAAATGTGACATCAGGTGGGATTCATTGTTGACAAACAAAGGTTTCAGAGGAATATTACCCACCAAATATATTCCTAGACTCTAGATTAACTGTAACAGGTGGAAAGAGCTGTGGGTTGCTATAGATAGCAAATGAAAAATCTTAGCTCAGTGCAAAAACAAAGACAGAACAGGAGTATGAATAAAGAGAGGAATAAAGAGAGGAATCCAAGAAGAAACGGAAAAGTTGGAAAGTGTAAAGTGTTCAGTCTTTTTCACAAATCAGGAAGAAGAGACCAATTTACATGATGTGATCACAACATATTCAAAATTGATTAACAAAAACATTTATAACTGTGAATCTTATTATTTTATACCATCATCTACACCAAATTTTACTAGGGACATTTACCGAGCTTTTGGATGAGAACATATGTGGCAAAAAAATGCTAAAATTTGTCTAAAATATTGCTTATAAATGTTCTGTCTGAGGGCATAAACACAAAGTACATTAAGAGGGACTTTCCCATCAGACAGTTTTCCCAGGGCGACAAAGTATCCTTTTAAAAACGTATCAAAAATGAAACAAGAAGAGTGAGCAAGACTCAGAAAAGCTTTACAGGCAAAAAACTTTCATTAGCATTAATAAGTGCAAGATATTGTAGTCTAGACCAGTAAATTTTTATTACACACAATTACCAAGCTGTTTGCACTGCTATAAATCAAACTGCTGTAAGACTCTATAGCAATGTATTTCTTGTCATATAAAACTACTGCAATCAGTCAGTATTTCTATAGGAAGCTTTGGGAGGAAAGATGAAAAGACTCAGAGAGGTTCGAAGAAACACTGCCAAATCTGAGCCAAGGCTGAACTCAGTACTGTGAAGGTAAGGTAGCAGGGATGATAGTACAAAGGAATCCACTAATGCAGAGGCAAGAAATAGCAGCCCGAAGCCTGTGACTTATTCCAGCTGCCACTGCTCTGTAGAAACTGATTCACATCCAAACCCACCAACATCTTGAGACAACATTAAGAGGCTACCAACATTTCCATCACTGGCATCAGGGAGGAAAGGGGGATACAGAAGTGTCTGCAAAGGAGGAAAGAAAAAACACTGAATTACTGCTCCCTCAGATGCTACAAAAGTCTGCCATAGTTGGATCAGTGTTTACCCAAACATCCTCTTGACAGTGTATCTGTTGATCCCCAGAGAATCTGGATTTCTGTGCTGCCATGGTTTGCTACAGACACGAATCTTCACTTAGAATATATCACTGTCAAATTAATGCTCAAGAGAGCCAGAACTGATCTGTATGGAACAAAGAATAGATGTTCTTCCTCACTTTCATATCAAGGGAAAAAGCTTCCACTCTCCCTCCCCAGTGCAGACAACAGAGCCATGGTTCCTTGCAACTCCTCCAGCAGTATCAGCAGTAGAGTTGCTGCTGGAATCAAGGACTCAAAACTGAACCCTCCCCTGCCCCTAGTCTGGTTCATTCATATATTCCTTTTTGTTGTCCTGTTTAAGGAATAAATATTTGTTTTGATTCATGAAAAAATTTTTGAACCTTTTCCAGAAAACTTCCAGAGACTGGCAAACTGGTAGCTGTTGGAAGACTGGAGAAGTCTGTTTAAATGTTTTTTTGTGCAAGGAAGGCAATGGAACTTGGGTTGTCCCCTCTTCTGGCTTAGAAATAGTGGCACTAGTGATGCTAGCTCAATATCCAGCAGTTGTATACACAGTTCAATAGTGAGTGATCACTTCCTAATGACTAGAAGAGGCAAATCCACAGTAAGAATGCAATATTGTTCAATAAGCCACAAGTTTAGTGCCAAAATTAGGAATCAAATTCCTTCATGCTTGAAGTACAATGGTAGTTGCAGTCCAATCTATTCCTAGTTAGCATAACATATATATTTACAAAATACATATTTTAGCTGGAAGTTGACAGTGAAAAAATATAAACCTTCTTCTGATACTTCAGTTTTCATCTATTCAACTACATTAAATAATTTTGTGTATTGTTGGAAAATAACCCTTATTTTTTAATTGCTTTGTCACTCTGTGTTACATAAATGGTGCTCCATGGTAACTGGAAGAGGAGCATGGTTTGCTTGTTTTTGGTCACTGGGGTTTAGAAGTGACTGATCCTTCCTGCATCAAAACCTTGAATGTCAGAATACAGGTGACTGAAAAGTGTCTTCATAAAAAAGCAAATATTGACTGTTAAAATTCACTCTACAAGCATTATTTACATTGATAGAGGGAGAAAACTATTCCTTCTCCTTTAGTATTTTGTTGACATTTTAGAACTTTGAAAGATGTTTTACCCTGAGTGAACACTGCAAGTTTTTCTGAGGTGTATTTTTAATTAAAACTCCCCCCAGCATATGGCTTTATCAAGAGCCAACCAAAATAATGTGCAAATGTAAACACATTTACATTTTTATGCATGAATGGCTGTATTCCAAAGTTCAACAGTGCTAAATTGGCAGCATTTTCTGAAAAGATGAGATTTACTGTTTGGAAACAGGATGAAAGTTTAAGCTTTGCATTCCGATTACTAGCTAAAAAGAGATCAGTTTGGTTTCCATTTGCTATTTTAGTAGTCTTTTATTTATCTTTATTCCTTTGCTGCAACTATGTAGGCATAATATAATACTGTCTTCAACGTTTAAGATCAACGACTTATACAAAAATGAAAGCATTAGAGGAAGAAGACTTCAAATATATATGGGTCAGAAAAGTGATGTTGCTTCTATTGACACAAACAGTGCCATGTTTAGAAAAGCAGTGCTTTTCAGGCTCGCTGAAGGTTGTTGGTGATTCTAAACTGGATTTGGCAACCAGTACATACAACTTTTGATTAAAAGTAGCCTCTGTTTCTCAAAAATCTGGCTGTTATATGAGTATCTGTTACACTTGGTAATGCCTAAAGGTAAACTACTGCACTACACAAATAATGAGGACATATTATGCTAACAATTAGATTTTCTGTAAAATGGCCTAACTCCATTTACTTGATAATGAAATGGACTACAAAAAGCAAACAAATCAGAAAATGAGACTTTATGCAAACTGTCTGATTCTATGTGCTTGTTGCAGTCCTTAGAGCAAGTCTGTTTTTTGAAAATTGCTAACAACTTTTACCAAGTCAACGATTACGGATAAGCATTACAATGGAAAAGAGAATATGTAATTAATGATAAATCAATCACGCAACAAGAAATGAACTTGTTTTTTATAATAAGCCAAGAATGTTAAATGTATGAAAATGATTCTATAAGAGGAAACAATGCTTTATTTTGTGTGTACATTGAAGGCAGACTACAACTCTCTTCTGAACAAACAGAACTGTGTCACTGCAGGTGCTGCACCACTCAGTGATTTTAGGGAGATCTCATGACAGAAAAGCTGCTTTTTTTCCCGCAGGAAATTTTTTGTTCTTATGTATTATTAAATTGAAAATATGTGCAATCTCACCTCTCCATGATCTAGTGTAGGAAAACCTCCATGTCTGCATTAGAGAACAAAGGGGGTTTGTAAAGTGTTTCTCCATCATGTCTGTGATTTCTTGGAGGGTACATATGACTCCTGTCTCCAGGGTAAAGAACTTTTAATGCAGAAAGGGACAGACACCTGAAATACCAAAAGTACCTTTGAATGTAAAACATGACTGTATCTTGCTTACCTTTCATCCTAATTTTATGGCTGATGTTATACTTGTTACAATATTAATCACCAATTAAGAATGGACACCACAAAAGCTTTGTGAGAAATGCAGCTCTGTCTCAAAGAGTTTACTCACATGTGCATATGACCTTGGATATGAACTTGAAAAAGTAGCTAATATAAAAGAATACCTGCAAAATTTAACACCAAAAAGCTAGAAAGTGTTTGAAGGATGATTCTCTATGTAGATTTCACAGCAAGAGTTTCTGGGCACTGGAACAGGCTGTCTGGTGGCTTTAAAGAGATCGTTAATTTTAAAAACTCAAGAGGAAAAGGTCCTTAACAACCTGTTCTAGCATTGAAATTGACCCTGCTTTGAGCTGAAGGTTGGGCTGCAGACCTCCAGAAGTCTCTTCCAACCCAAATTATTCCATGATTCCAAGATCCTTCCTGTTTGTGTAAGTATATGTTTTAAGTGTATAGACATGTTTTGGTGCTAAATTTAGAGCAGATGCCTTCCTCACCAAAAGTTAGTCCACAACTGACTGCTGTTAGCTGAAACCTTTTTGTGACAATCACTGACTTTGGATTAGGGCCTTGCAACACAGAATAGATCTGCTCGAGGGAGGAACCAGCTGTCCTATATGTCTTTTTACACTCATTCAGCATGTGGCTGCATTTTTTGTTTACTGAATCACATCCAAATCCTCCTCTGACAGTCATAATTAAGTCTTTTTTTTTTTTTTTTTAGCGTGCATTTATCACTATGATATTCAAATGCTTAATGAATTCATCTTTATAAGCTTTAAGTGACATCTTTTACTGCCATGGGCAATAGCAGCATTGATTCACATTTTTACAGATGGGAAGTGGTGAAGACAACAGGACAACTTGCATGTATAAAATGTCTGCTCAAAGTCCTTACTGATCGTGAACTTGAGTCATGAGCCCATAAAGCTAAGACAAGCAGCCTTAGGAATGAATGTCGTATCTAATCTCAGGATCTGTACTGTAAGGCACATCTGTCTCTTTTTCAGTAGGTTACAGCAATGTTCTGAAATGGTTTCACTTAGAATGGCTGTGCCATTTCACTAATTACCTCATTTTTTAAATTGTTTTAGCATTTTGTTAACTAGCACAGGAAGATCTGTGAGTGACATTGTGAAAACTACAGAAAATCCATTATATTTCAAGTATCTAAAGAGGAATTATTTGGGTTTTTTTTGTTAACATTATTCATATTAGTAGGTCAGAGATTAAAAGAATAGAACCCTGAAAAGTGAAAAGTATAATTTTTCACTCAATTTGGGAATATAAAAGTTTGAAATAGTGTCACAAATCAAAGTGTTTTTTCCAAATGCTAGATTTTAAGCAGTCTTCTCCAGTTGCGATGTTCAAAGACATCGCATGTTATGATTTCTCCTTTCTTTTTCAGTCAATATCACTGAGAAATAAAAGTATGGAAGAACCAGCCATTGTCATGATAGTATGAAAATTGATACTTTTTTTTAAGTTTAGCTAAGACATTTATGCAAAGTAAGATATGTTCAAACTGTTGAATTCTATTTTAAACTGAAGCCATCTTTCAATATTCAACTTTGGAGAACTTAAAGATGCTTAGAGATGTTTGTGGCACAAATCAACTTCTTGTAAAGACCATGGGCAAACAGAAAGGACTTTCTCTCTCTTTTCACACACACACATACATCTGCATATATACACAGATGTTTCTGCCTTGCTTATTGCATCAAAGAGCGCACAAAAGTTCCTCCTGCTGTGGCTCAGAAGTATGTTCCTGACAATGCGTGAGTCAGAGAAGCACAGAGGTGCATGTGGAAATGATTGAAAGCAATGGCAAAAATATTGATTTCCAAGGAGTCTGACTTCATAAATTGAGGGCAGACAATAAAGTCTAAACCTATAAGAGGAGAGGAAAGAATTGTGGGAGAGGAAGCAAACACACCACCTCCGGTGGATGGAGGGACCAAAGCCCTGTAAATTTCTCCTGCTCCAACTCCAAGTAAATCCAGGTCTACTTCCATGGCAGAGGTTGTTGCAGTGGAAGCCTTCTGTTTTAGCTCAAAACCCCAAACAAACTAGGGGTTATTGACCACATTTGTTTCAGAGCCTTAACTTTCAGGTCATGGACGTATTGATAACAACACAGCCCAACTGCTAATCCAAGGCTACTGGGAATGCAAGCACCTCAATACCCTACACTTAATCTGAAAAATGTCTGAAGGTTGATTTGTCTAACCCCAGACATTATTGCAACTTCTCCACATTCATGGTTTAGCACTGAAAAAAATGCAGAGAATTTGAAATTACTACCCTCTCAGCCATTCCATGTCTTTCCCTTTCTCTTGTGTTTTTTATCTGCTCCCTTTCACCCTGAAATGTTGGTTTATATCCTGGATAATGAAGTGTGAATGAAGAAGAATAGTTCCTTAGTGTTTTCTCCACTAGCAGTCACTGCTGACTAGCAGAAGTTTCCATACATCACTCTTGCAGAACCTTGAAGAGTTACTTCAGCCATGGAAACATTGTTAACAGGAAAATATGACAACGGGGAGTATTAGATTGAACTAAATCATCCTGCTATAACAGTACAGTGGAATTGCAATTCAGTACCAAAAATAATGAGGGTATTATTTCATCTAGTTTTCTTTATTTTCCACCTACACGGGGAATTTTTATTTCTTTACAGTGTCTTAATCTGATCAATGAAAAAAGTGTATGATCTGCTTGGTTCTTAAAAGAATACATGAAAAAATAGGGATATTTCTTTGTTCTTTACCATCTTAAGTGCAGTATTTCTGTGCCAATGCTGCTGACAGTATTCAGCTCGGAGAGTTTTCACTTCCCCTCTGGAATGGCTATGTGGATTTGTTCATGTCTATATTGCTGAAAGCACTCTAGAGAGAAGTGCTATATCCATATTACATTGTACTTGAAGGGATATCTTTCTCTGTACCACATCACAAAGAGCTTTGTACCTTCTCACAGAGGTGCTTTTCTAGCACAACACACAATGCTGCTTATAATATCCCTATGTAGCATGTGACTGCTTCAGTAGCCTCCACAAATAGGTGCAACTTGGCAGTCTGTACCTGCTGCCTACAGTAAAGCCAGGCTGCCTGTTGCATCATCTGTTGCTTTGCAGGCTGTTAGTAACTGATACTTTGGCCACTGCTGCATTTTGCCAGGCTGATTTGGCACTTTTGCAGGCCACGGGCAGAATTCTCACTGTCTGTGATAGCATCTGGCAAGTTGCTTGCTGCTTGCTAGCGTGCCATGTGAGTAAGACATCCAGGAGATGCAGGCTAGATACCAGAATGACTGCTAAAAATGCAATGTGCCAGTCATGGTCAGTAACATCAGTCTGGTGGGCTGCCTGAGTTGCTGTGGCCAACAGTTTTCCCAAAATGGGGAGAGATTTGGGAGCTAGAAAACCAGTATCTACTGTTCTGCAGATGGGATAGGCTGGAAGTGCTGTGAGGATCATACTGAACTCCTTTGTGAGGACCTGTCAGCTCCAACATCCCACACCAGACACTGTCCTAGTGAGAATCCATGCTCAGTATAAGGATCTGGCTGGGCTTCCTTCTTGTCAGTCAGTTCACAGTGGGTCTGAAAATGACAGAGGACTGTGAAACCTTTGCTACGACCATCTTTTCACAAGTCATCCATATAGCTTACCTTCCTGGGATAGTAAGAGCCTTCGCCCACTTCAACCATGGCAACGTTGCCCACAACATGACAGCATTAACTGCAAGCAGAACCACTTGGTCATCCTGCATACCATGACAGATTGCTGAGGAGACCTTATGCATAGCATTAAGTGGAAATCTCTAACTGTGGACCACGACTGGGCTCTGAAATCTGGCATGTGCATATGTCCCGCTACCTACAAGGTGGCAAATGCTGAGGAGAGGCTGGACACCAAGATCTCCTGAACCATCAAAGTTCTGGCTACATTTGGCACAACCTGTGTGAGAATGTTATTGCCTTTCCTTACAGACCAGTTGCTGTGGCATTTGGCTTTCCAACTTTTGCATGTCCAGCCTGAAACTGGACAGTTGCCAAGGTTCAACATACAGCAGAGAAGACAGATAAAGGTACTGCATTTGTGGTTATATGCCTACAGGATCCTGTTCATTTATTGACAGAGCACTGTAGAAAGGCCATACAGTGGGTCCACCCAGTCCTCACAATGCACATAATTCAACACCTTACATAGCAAAAATGTATCATTTGGACTCAGAAATCAAAAAGCATGTAAAGAAAAAATCCTATTATTGCACAGGATGCATCCTGGACTTCATTTGCAGACCTTTCAGACTGATTGATCATTGTAAGGGTGTGGGGAATGTGAGACCATCTGCTTCATTAAGTTACCTGGCTCAGCACTATTAAATAACAAATAACAAAAAAGGTGATAAATTGAACATACATATATACAAATCTGATGGGTAGGTGATAACTGAGACAGTAACAAAAACCAGAACTGCTCAGAAAATGAGTGATAGTTCACTGAAAAACTACACAGACACACGTCATGGGGTATCTGTTGTATCGGTTAGGTTTGGTCAGTAGAGAAAGTAGACACACGCACACAGAGAGATGAGACAAGGGTGTCTGCTGCCTAAGCACAGCAGCCTGCTTTATTGAGAGCTAATCCACACTTTCCCACACACTTACTGTAAATATATTTTTTACAAAAACACATGGGAATCAACACCTGCACCCTGAAACACAGCCAACAGCCCTGTCCTTGCACTGCTTATCATGTTTCCAGTGAACTCCCTGATACTCAAGGCTGCTCTGTCTATGGGAATGGTTAATTAACTTCACTGTTCTCATGGGAATGGCCTAATACCATCCAATATTTTAAACTCGTCAACTTCTAAGGGCTCAGCGGACCCACCGCCTCCCCCCACAGACACAGTCTTGTGTCGCTGATAATGTCGGAACGGCCAAAGCGACACGAAAAAAGGTTCCAGCAAAGTTTATTCCAAGAAAAAAGCAGGGACAGCCACCCGGGGCTGCTGCGCAGCCCCTTAAGTACAGTTTTTGAACACACGTAATGCACACGGATAGGACAGTTCAAACTTTCACACCAGAATTCTTACAGCTAATAGGTGCATTTTCTAAACTCTACTTTCTCACAACAACTTTACTCTTTCTCAAAACAGCCCAGTTCTTTCCCACAACAGTCCTGAGCACCTGCTCTTATTTTTCTCTCATGTTGATGTTTTTTCCCAACTACTCTCGTTCAAAACAGGTCCTTGTTCTCATGAGACAGTGCTCCTGCTTTCATGAGACAGTGTTCTCTGTTCTATCCTATGTTTGGATAGAAAGTAGAAAGTGAGTTCTGTAGGGTATATCTGTCAGTATCTGGAGACGCTCACACGCAAGAGAGTTCTGGGTGTTGGCAACTGTAGAAAAGTCCTGAGACCGCAGGGATTTCATCTCTGTGCTCGACAACTGGAGGGACACCAATGCACCTATATAAGTAAGTTATCTAAATGCCAGGAACTGGAAAGAACAAAGTGTGGTTATTTTTCCCTGGTCAATCTAATCCCATATATGTCTCAAGGTCAGAGCCAGGGGGCCCTTAGCGAGCTCCAGGTCCAAGCATAGGTATCAGGCAAGCTGAGAGAGCTCGTGACAGTATTATATGTGTGTGTGTGATTGTTGGGCGGACGACCATGAGATGCGTGTATGTGTGTGTGTGCATGCATCTGCTTTGGTAGTGAACATCAAGGTTGCCTAGGAGTGTGAAGGAGACCTGTAGACTGGGTAAGGGGGCCCAGGGCCTGGGCATGGGTATTAGACACTAATAACTGAGGGATCCAGGACCACGGATGTGCTTATAGGTCTAGAAAGTGACAATGTGTGTGATTTCACAAATGAGCTCCAACCCTGATGGATCAGAGAGGAAGAACAGAACTGGGCTCACTATATTTCTCAACTTATGTTTTATATGAGTTTTGGTGGTGGCACCTGGATGCTGCTAACAGCAGATAGACTGTGGCAACTGTGTAAATCTGCTTGGTGTGTGTGTGTGAGTGTGTGTGTGTGAAAATCTCTGTCCCTTCAACTCCTCATGCAGCTTCCATGTGTGACTGGATGTATCTAATGACTCAAAGTATTGTCTTATTAATGATGTGCTACTGGAGTGGGGGAGAACTCCCTGGAGCAATAGAGTGAGGGCAAGTAAGCCTTCTGGCATAGGTTGAGAGGACTGTGCCAAGTGCAGCAAGATAAACTTGAGCAATTTCAACCCTATGATCTATGTGGTGGGTTTTCTGAAAATCCTTTCCCCACAACTCTCCCAAGTTTGGACCCACAAGGAGTTGGATAGTTCACACTAGAGTAGGACTCAGAAGCAATCTAACAGTGTGAATAACTCGGAGCCATGCATTTACATTTGCTTCAGGGCAATAGTCTGTACACAACCTTTGTTTGCAATTGAAGGTTACTAGCAATTTATTGAAATGCCATTTGAAAACAAGTGTTTAAATACTAGAAATAGTAAAAGATTAGATTTCTGACATTGTAAAGGTTATTTTCAAAGACAGCTGCAGTGATAAGTCAGAATAATGCTGTGTGACATTGACATATATTTCACCTCATTTGTAATAGCTGCCGTGAGGAGGCCTGTTGAGGTAAATGGTGAATGCACCTTGGCATTTCCAGCTTCAAAACCCATAGTGAAGGATTTATAACCACCGTAATTTTCTAAAGCTGTTCTGGAAGGATAAAAAAAAATAGTTCAAATGACATCAAGATGGAAGTATTCTGTAAAGGGAAATAAAATCTTTAACCCATTCAGTCTTTTCAGAGGCTGTGGTAATCAAAGAATGATTCTTTCATACAGTCTATATTGGCGCACTATAACTCAGAGAAGCTGTTAAAAACATAAGCAAGGACATACTATGCACTTAAAAGTCTCCCTGAGAACAGCTAGCACACAATATGACAGTTTAAACTATCTCAGTGCCATTTCTTCAGCTAATTTCAGTCATAAATACAGAGCTCTGCACATAAAAAATAATTTCTTCATGTTTATGCCAAAAAGCACACCAAATTCTATAGATAATCACTTGAATAAAAAGATTTTGGCTTTAGAAATGGCATGTCAAAACTTAAAAGTACCAAACTGTGGGAAGAGATGTGTTCTTTAATATCAGTGTTGTGTCATTTTTTGTCATCCCCTCATTTTTCTAGAAGATGTATTAATATTGAAAGCAAATGAGATTTTTTTACCAACTGCTCTTCCAGAAGATACTCCTTGATCTTTAAAGGTTTGGTCCCATATTACATATTTTTAAATGTGCATGATAGAAATTTGTTGTGCCTCACAGAACAGGATTGGAGACTGGTCAGACTAACAGTTAAACAAGGAGAACTGGGAGGTGAGGTCCAGAAAGAAGGTCTGAATAGGTAACCTCATCACTCTTCTATCCTGCATGCAAAACATTTCATCCAGCCATATCCTAATACTGTCATTAAAAAGAAGTCTCTGGAGTATCTAGAATTATGCTGGTCTTCTAAACATAACCTTTCACACCAGGACCTTAGGAGATTCAATAATGTAGTAGCTTTTTTGAGAACAAGTCTTGGTAACTCAATGTCACTAACCTTGCCAGGGTGTCATAAGTAAATAAAAACTCAGGGAATTTCACTGAATTTATATTATTTCCAAATAACATAAACTTTTAATTTTCAATTTGGGTATTGAGAAATCAAATGGTTTCTTTCTGTCATTCCTTGCTTCTTACTCCTTTTTTTTCCTGCTATTCTTTCCTTCTTACTCATTTCATGTGCTTTACTGTGGGTACTCCACTGGCTGCAGTCCCTTCAGGTTGTCCTTGGTCTAGCAAGGAGTGCCTTGTTCCAAGGCAGGGTCTTCAACTGTGTCCCTGAAAATGTCATCTTCCACATCCCTCCTCCTCTATCTTCCTCAATGTCTTCTCCTGTGGGTATCCTCACATCTCCTGTGTTTCCTGCCACTAGCAGGAACCCTTTCTGTGTTTTCTACTCCTAGCCCTTAAAAATGTATTTCAACAGGGGCACTATGTTCTTCTTCGGCTTATGTTTTGGCATGCAGTGGAGTGGTATTGGCTTTTGCCAAGCCATTTAATAGCAATAGGACTGACTGGCATGGAGTGGTTTATCACCTCCTTCTACTCACAGCACCCCACAGCTCCTGCTACCGCAAACCCTGCTGATAACGTCGAACACACAGGGGCAGGGAGTAGCAGGAGCAGGCTGCTCTGCCAGGGACAGGTAGCCAGAAGCATGCACAATAACAAAGCAGTCAAAGGCAAGTCTCACTAGCAAGGGAACCAATCTCACAGACCTGAGCAAGGCGAGCAGAGCAGGTCTGGTGACAGTCATAAAGTCCAGCCACAAGATCAGGTCACCTGATAAGTCCACAGTGAGTATCAAGTCAAACAAAGTCAAGTCAGCAGCCATGGTGTCAGATACTGAAATAGTTAATGGCTTAAACCTTGTAAAACCACCAAAAGACTTTTGTCCACTGTAGCAAAGTGCAAAGAAACAGCTGCTCACCCAGCAAAGCCTGCCCCTTCCTGAATATGCCTACTGTGAAAGGACTTTCAAATCATGTAAGTACGTGCCATTGTCCAACCGTCTCAGGTGCAGATGGGCATGCACACCTGAAGCTACAAACTGGATTTCCACATAAGGGAAGAGGCTAATAAGAGGCAAATCCTGTGAGATGGGATAATCCAATGCCAATGTCATCCCTTATATGATGACTCTGCTGTAAAAATCCTTCAGGGGAACCTCAAGACATTTTGCATCTAGCCTGGGCTATGCTTCTCAAATGTTGGACCATGATGGGCTACAATTGATGCTGACATAATAGGTAGCTGCAATGTCTTAGGAGTTGTCAGAGACTCCTGACATGTCCTGTGACACTATCCATTGTAGAACTACCCACTCCAGGGGAGGTACAAGGTGTTCCCACCTAATCTTGAAGTGTATAATAACTCATAACATCTTTGAGTTTGGCAGCCTTCCCCCTCATCCCCAACAGATCAAGACCATTCCCTCAATCAACAGACATCAAGGCTGCAACTACCAAGTTTCATCGCTGGATGCAGTAGGTTGTGACTATTGTAGTCCAAAATTTGGATACCAGCAGAAAAAGAACTACTAGTGTCTATGCAGTAAACCTTGGGGAACAGATGCTGAGAGAAATCCCTTAATCTGAAGGACTGGACCTTCCTCACAAGACCTGTTGATGTACAACCATGTGGATTAACGTGGCTCCTACATCAGGATAAGGAAGGACTTTGAGAGGAAGTTATCAAACTGTGTTGAAACTTGTAGTGATTTGGTTTTTTAGGCCTTCCTGGTGACCAGGCTGGAACTAGGAAGTGGCCATGTTCCCAGTATTCCCTACGATTTTTTTACATAAACCAGAGTATAAATAAGATGGGAGAGAGGCTTCTTCCTCTCTTCTCTTCCAGCAAGGTTTGGAGACAGCAGACTCCTGTGGGAGAGCTGAGGCCTGGCTGAGCCTACAGGACCTGTTGTTTCTGCCGATCCAGGGCCCAGTAGTGTGGTGGCAGCACTGAGTGTGATTGGGCTATCTCAAGGAAAGTATTTAGGTTTTATTTGCCTAGTTCTTTATTGAGAGTGTATACCTTTTTTTTTTTTTTGTTTTGTCCCTTTTCCCTTTCCCTTTTCTTTTTTCGGGTGTTGGGTCTTTTCTCTTATAGTTTTGGTATATAGTTTTGGTAATTGTATATAAATGTAATATAAGTGTACATATATATATTGCTTTATGTCTCTCTTATTTCAGTTCTCTTGGTTTTTTTTTTCCTTTTTCTTTTCCCTTGGTTTGGGGGGGGGGCTTTTGTGGTGGCAAGGAGCCAGCTGCAAACCACCACAAAACCCCTTTGTTTTCTTCCCCCCCCATTTAATCCTAGTTGAGGGAAATATTAATCAATTGTGTAACCGTAGTAGAAAACTGTGTAATCCTCTAGTTAACATAAAGCTATCCCCTAATTAACATAACTTGTCCTCCTCATTAACATGTCCAACCCCCAAGACTCTTAAATTGCACTTGCCTGTTCAATAAAGTATTCCAGTTTCTACCTCCATATCTGGGATTGTCTTAACATTTTGGACCCTTATAAGTGACTATATATATCTTTCCACTTTTATTCTTTCTTTCTCTTCCTTTCCTTATGCATTTCCTTAAGTGTTACTTTTATGCTTTAATATTGTTGTATTGCTGTAGATGATAACATCCAAAACAGCAACATACCTGTTTATCTTTGAAACAAAATTGTTCTAAAATAAACCCCATATATATATATATATATATATGTTTACAAACACTGATTTTTCAGTGTCATTTCACTCTAATCCACCCCAAGGAATTTGTTAATAAGAACTCCCTCCTGGGGTGGGTCATAACACATGGTCCAAGTCAGATCCAGATGCAGTAACCAGGCTCAGCCCCAGCTCAGTGTTCTCCAGGAAAGTGGTGAGGCAGGCTCAAGGACAAGCCAGGAAATCAAGTCTATGAGCCAGCATCAGGGTCCAGATCAAGAACATACCTGACCAGTCATACCTAGAGGTATTATTCAGGATCTTCCCCATCACATAGGCTGTTTAATCTGTAGTTGTAGATTACTTTTTCTCAGAAACAATTTGTATTCTAGAAGCTATGGCTTTCTGTTTTATAAAATTACTTTAGTTTCGGTGGAAGGTGGATATTTGGTGATACTTGGAACTAAGATCTCTCTGTAGAATGGCCACTGGACTCTTGGTTAGGCAATAGCTTGATCTTAATACCCTTGTAGAACAGTACTGAATTCAAAACATGCTTCCCAGGAAGGTACTGGCACCACAGGAAACTGCCTGACACCATAATCTCCTTTCATAGAGCATGTTACCTGTCTTTTGTTGATAATAACTTCTCATTGTTGTTATCCTGGCTTGAATTCAAAGCACTGATCTAGAAATGAAAGACTGCTTTCTCTTATGAGACCCAGGAGTCATTCAGCTTCCATCTCAGAGATGATGGTGTTTAATAGCAATGATTTAATTTTGTAGATTTCTATAAACAACCTTAATGATGTCATTAGAATTCTCAAGGCTAAAAGGTAGCTCTCCCATTTCAAATTAAACACGCATGGCCTATTCCAACTAATTGAATTAATTTGCTGCTTCAAGAGAAAACAAAAAGAAAAGATCTGAGACCTGAGTTTACTTATGCCACTACTATTTTGTGTTTGGATTTCAGAATTGTATGAACATGCTGGTTATTCTGACTGGACTTTCTTTTGTCCCTTTAAAAAAGTAAATTTGATAAAAAGTATTTTCTTCTGTCATGATTAAACCTTTTAGTAAGCTTGAGCCAAGTTCATGGCATATTTTTAATAGTGAAATATTTTTGAAAAGCAGAGCGAAGAATCTGTTAGAGTTGAATAGTGAGGGCAACAGATTCCACTTGTAATGTTTTGGTCTCATAGCTGGAGTAAAGAAAAGATGGGTTCCATTTCTCCTTTTCTTTCACTGGTTTGGGGACATTAGGGATGGAGAGACAGATTTGAATGCCATTACCAATGAATTTATAAAGAAATCAAGACAAGAATGCTTCATTGATGCTTTTAATAGTAGCCTCAAAAAAACGGTCTAGCTCCCTTTAAGATCAAAGGTTATGCTTCCGTTATATGAATTACTCTTGGTGCTAGACATGACTTTACTAATGTCCTGTATGGACAAAACCTTAGTTGTCCAGCAAAAAGGAAATTTGAACATGTGTCTACAGAATACTGCTGCTCAGAGGACATTAAAGAGGTGTGATAGTGTCTCATCTATGGTGTTCATCTTTAACCTCCCTGAAAATTAGAGGTCAGCTCACTCAATCTTGTGCTGAAATAAAATGAAATTCATTTGCTCTTGTTCATCACACTAGTGAGCCCTCTACATCTTCTCTGTGTGTTACCATCTTAGTCATAATCATCAAATCACCATCATTGAATAGTGTGGGTTGGAATAGACCTTAAAGATCATCTAGTTCCACCCCCCTGCCGTGGACCAGGGGGTGGACCAAGCCCCATCCTCCCCCAGCCTTGAACACTTCCAGGGATGGGGCATCCACAACTTGTCTGGGCCACCTGTTCCAGTGCCTCACTACCCTCACAGTAGAGAACTTTCAAATATCTAATCTAAATTCACCCTCTCTCTGTTTGAAGCCCTTATCCCTTGTCCTGTCACTGCATGTCCTTGTGAAAAGTCCCTCTCCAACTTTCTTGTAGGCCCCTTTTAGGTAGTGGAAGGTGCTATAAGGTCTACCTGGAGCCTTTGCTTCCCCAGGTTGAACAACCCCAACTCTCTCTGCCTCTCCTCATAGGAGTGGCGCTTCAGCCCTCTAATCATCTTTGTGGCCCTGCTCTGGACTCCCTCCAACAGGTCCACATCCTTCTTAAGCATCTTTGTTTATTCACTAGTAATACTTTTGAAACTCATTATTTTGTTTGTATAATGAGGTTGAATTATGCATCAAGATATGTAGAGTAAAGCCATGGCATTGCAAATTCACAAAGTTCCTGACTGTTCCTAGTTAATTTCTTAAAATTACCTTCAAATACAACATTGATTACCTTATAGTTACACTGTAAAAAAGAACTACCTTTGGGCATACTTATGTAAACTTAGAAATAAATTTTCTGTGGAATAGAGGAGTCAAATGCATTAAAAAAAAAGCAATCTAACAGTGGATGATTTAAAATTCTTTTTAATTTTAGTTTGTGCCCTGTATTTTCGGAAAAGAAAATTGCCAGTACATTTTTCCACTCCTCAGAGCTTTCCCGAAACATAAATGGTATTTTACTTATGGTTTTAAATTAGGCTCATTGTGAAACTACACTACTAGATTCAAGAGCAAAATTAAATTGTATATATAAAATCATCAATAATAAATTGCACCGAACCTCTTGAGTTCAGCTGCTTAATTGTTGTAGCAAAATAAATCACAGTTTAATAGCTTTGAAGTTATTAATTTTACATCAGTGAACAACACTCACATTTGTTGTCAGTCCCACTAGACCAAGATACACATAGCCCCATTTGGTTGTAAAAAGAACCATTTGTTTCACATTTTAAAAGACATTACTAGAGAGCATTAAATTAATAGCTTTCATACTGTGCTTGTAAATCTGAAGGTCCAACACAGTACCTGTTATTTCCACTGCAGTTAGGATCTGATATAGCTGAATCAATGCTAATTTGGAAAATTAGCTAATTTGGAAAAACCCATGAAGCCACAATCAGACTTTATAATTGCATTACAGGTATATCCCAGGTTTTCTTCCTTTTTTCACCACACTACTCAGCATTACTACTTGCAATGTAAACGTTTTCAGTCTCCAAACCGTAGCTGGCAGGACTTGATCTTCAGTAATACTTTTCTGAGAAAAACCATCTATAGATCTGGTTCTGACCAAGACTGAAAACTGATGGTGCTAAACTTTTTTATATTTTGTTCAGAAATAAAAAAGCTGACACATTGATTATTGCTTATTGATGCTGATTGTCACTGTTTGGGTTGCCTCCATCAGTTCATGTGGATTATTTACTGAGTTTCCTGTGCTGATTTAGGTTACATGTCTTTTGGGACAGACATTGTCATTCTGTATATGGCTGCCTGACCACCAATCCACAATTTCAGCATCGATACATGTAATCAGTATTACATTTCATCATACATTACAGCAGTTTCAACTGATCCTTAAAAGTGCTTTCCCTAAACACTCATGGTTCCATGTATAATGCATATGGGATCCCTTGGAGACATCACAATGAAATTGCAGACAGCAGTGCTTAAAGTACTTAACTTTATTTTAACCAATATGACTTCTTAAAAAGAATCAGTTTCACAGTCCTGTATCAATATGGTTTTAGATATCTTAAATGAATCTTAAATTTTAGATGTCCTCAAGAGAAAAGGTTGCATAGTTTTCACATAGATTAAAGAAAAGTTGTTATGTTCTTCCATATGTTCAAGGAACAGTCACTAAAACTTTAATTTTCAAAGGTCAACCACCTGTAAATACTCTCCAAGTAAACTAATTATTTTGCTTGGTGAACATACTCAAACATATTCAAAGATATTATAGGAATTCATGTACGTTTTGAAAAATGAATGTTGTGGTTTAACCTCAGCCAGCAACTAAGCTAGACAGAGCTGCTCACTCACAACCTCCCAGTGAGATGGGGGAGAGAATCAGATGAATAAAAGTGAGCATGGGTTGAAATAAATACATTTATTTTTAAATACATGATATATCTCATTGGTTGAGATAAATACATTTTTATAGGGAAAGTAAAAGCTGCACACACAAGCAAAGCAGAACAAGAAATTCATTGCTGACTTTCCATGGGCAGCAGATATTCAGCCATCCCCAGCACAGCAAGGCTCCATCATGTGCAATGGTTTCTTGGGAAGACAAGTGTCATCACTCCAAATGCACCCCCCATTCCTCCTTCTTCCCCCCATTTTATATACTGAGCATGATGATATATAGTATGGAACGTCCCTTTGGTCAGTGGGGGTCAGCTGCCTCCAGCACACTGGGGAAAAATTAGGACAAAGCATTTGTTACAAGTTAGTCTGTCAGATAAAACCAGAAGCAATTTCTAAACTGATCAGATTTTTCACCATGTAGAAAGATTGCTTCTTTCTATTATGTGGCAAAAGTAATTTGAATAATTTTGCAATTAATTTCATTTTTTTCAAAGAAACACAGAATCATAGAATATACCGAGTTGGAAGGAACCCATCAGGATCATCGAGTTCAGCTCCTGGCCCTGCCACAGGACACCCAAGAATCATATCATGAACCTGAGAGCATTGTCCTGACACTTCTTGAACTCAGACAGACTTGGTGCAGTGACCACTTCCCTGGGGAACCTGTTCTAGTGCTCACCCTCTGGGTGAAAAACCTCCTCCTGTTACTTAACCTAAACCTCCCCTGACTCCACTTCCTGTCATTTCCTCATGTCCTGTCACTGGTCACAAGAGTGAAGAGATCTCTACCTGACCCTTTGCAGCAAAACTATGAAGGAGATTTGGATTTTTGCCAAGTTGCAGAAAAGACTTCTCAGGTTCATATTGGCTTGTGGACAGATTACACTCACTAATGTATTGTGTCCTTGAAACTTTACATATAGACTCATAATGTGATTTGAAGTGCTTACAATCTAAAAAGTTTTTCTTAGGCAACTGCTTCATTTTTTTTTTTTTTGCATTAGTTTTGTCTTTATTTGCTATTCATACAGTCAATTTTAGTTAGATGTAAGCAAGAATAGAGCCTGACTTGATAAAACAGAAGTATGGTAAAGTAAAGCTTTGATAGTGAATGTAGAGAAAGTGTGATTAACTTTTGACATAGCATTTGGTTTTTACTAATTGAAGAGTCGGGTCATCAATCTTGTGAAGTGCCAGGTTGAAGGGACTGTAGAATATTTTCATTGCATTGTGGTACAACAACTCAGCTACAGAAGAATGAGATAAAACAGCTATTCATAGTAGAGGAGATCTGTCAGAAGACTATCTGGTTTGATATTAGAATTTGAATTAGAATTTGGACAGGGTCAAATAACATAGTGATTAATGTATTATAAATATAAATTAAATATAAATATAAAAATGAAGATGAAACTATTGATAAGTTTCTTCTGGGACCTACATCCAAGATGCAAACAATGCTTGCCACACTTCCTGCGCTGCTGTTCCATCATTGTTTCATAAAATGAATTATTTTCATTGCTGAAATAAAATAAATTCAAATTCTGCTTGCTTTTGTGCAAGTACCTTTCCCTTGCAATAATTTTAACAGCCTTTTGGGCAAAACCCGAAGAAACATATGAATCTGAAAATAACCAACTAAAAAAACCCCTTCATTTAACCATACAATCATAACCCCCCCCGCATTTCCTGTGTCAGAAACTGTATTTTAATGTATTAGAAATAAACAGTTATTATCTTTAGTTTTTTAATAAATTGTTAACATCCCTGTTCTATCAGTGTTGCTTTGTTAAAAAAAATGAAGCATCAGGGATGCCATTTAAAGTGTCTTCCATATAGAATATCATTATTCAGGACCATATTTCAGATAAGGATGTAATTTTTAAACATCAATCATATTTCAGTTTATCATATTTTTTCTCATGGAAATATTTTTGGCAGCAGTTTCTAATGTTTATACAGTTATACCCCAGAAATTACTTCCTCTGGATAGATTGCTAGACATCATACTGAATTCCTAACATCAGAAAATATTGAGATTTTAATGCTCCAATAATCCACTTCAAATGATTTCTGTAACCAAAGGATTGCTTTCTGCTTCCAATATGAAAAGCAGCCAGGCATCTAACTCTAAAGAAGAAAAATCACCTGGGATTTTTGAAGGATTTTTCTTTTTTTAAGGAAGAAATTTTCAAGTACCTGTGAGAGGAACATGAAACAGAATGGGACTTTGTTTTTGCCACTAGCTAGGCATAGGGAGTGCTTCACAGGTCAGTAGATAAAGGTATTTGTATCCAGATGAGAACGTAGAGCACAGAAAGAATCACAGTTTTGGTTCCAGATCATGTCGCCATGAAGCTGGAAGCTGAAGTGGAGTCGAGGCTGTCATTCTTCAGTTCAGGGAAGGATGAAGCAACAGTGGTGACAGCGAGCCACTGATGATGGAGATGATGCACCATTGCTTTGACAACACCAACTAACCATCACTGTCATCTTGTATGTCATTGTGAAGGCTGTGACAAAGCACTGGAAACCCTCTATATTAAAACCTGAATGGACAGAAAGGAGGAATAATGGAAAAATAGAGAAGTTTGGAATAAGAATCAAGTTAAAGATTCTTCCATGACCAAATTACACAGAAAATTGATGACAAAGGATTCTATGCAAAGACAGTATGCAGAGAATTATTTAAAAGAAGAATTGTATAGCAACAACAGAGGGACATACAGATTTAATGTCATATAAAAGAGAAGCTTCATAACTTCATAACTTCAGTACCCAGAGAGTAAGCAAATCCTGCAGAACTTCTTTATTTTTATTCACAGTAAGAATGGTGCTTATTCTTTCCCTTTGTTTTCCTTATTTTAAAAAGATGTTTATCCAAACAAGGACCTTCCATTTTATTCCATGACTGCTTAATATCCTTAAAAGCCTGTAAGCTTTGTCGGAAGTCTTTCAGAAATCTGTTTTGACTTGTTTATCATCCTGTTTGTTTGATGACTCAAGGAACAGCAGAGATTTCTTCTAGACCTGCCTTATTTTTAAAAAAAAAAACTGTGTTGACTTTTCTTTACTAGATAATGTTTACCAGTGCTCACCAATTCTCTCCTTGATTAAATTTCCTGCTATTAGGTCCTTAGAAACATCACGTTTACAGATCTACTGTTCCCAGGGGGGCACTGGAAGCCTCTTTAGAAGTTGATGTCAGACCAAGACCTTTTCAAGCCAGAGATACTATGCCAATCTTTATGGTTCTACACTTGACTCCATTAATTTTTTATAACTCTTGGATAAATACCATCTGACTCCAGTAATTTTTTTATTGTGCATTTTTTGAGTTTGTTTCTTACTATGTTTTACACTTTTTTCCATTTTCAGCAAATGATCTGATTATTCACTCAGAAAAAAGGGATCAAGCATGGGAATTTTCCTATATTCTTTCAGAGTAAACACAGATAGAGTTGATTTAGTATCTGTGCAAGGTCCTGATCTGTTCTGAACCTCCTTTTTCTATATTGTTCTCCAATTAGTCCAAAATACTTGCAACTAAATTTTCTGCTTCTAATATGATATCAGAAAAAGTTATTATCTTTTATTCCTTCTGTTAATTGCTCTTCAAAGACTTATTGTGATTCTGTATAAAGACACTGTACCATCAGCAACTTTTAATGATAAGGTAAATAGCTTAGGAAATATTTTAAGCTAAGAAATGTAAATTGAGAACATCTAAAACTTGATTGGTCAGATTCATTAGAAGAGAAAAAACCCCAAATATATTTTCTTTTAAAGGAGGTGTTCATAAGTTACATACTTTTGTTTAAATAATAGCACACTGTGGAGCCTCACAATTCACAGCACCTGTGAGAAATAATCCAATGGATATCTTCTCATTAGACCAACATGTAGATCATGACTCTGTCAGACATCCATGATGCATTATTAAGGAAGAGATATGAAGGACGAAGTCCCTTCCAACCTTATCCATCCTGTGATTCTGTGAAAAGACATTTTCTTTAATCACAAGAAAAGCAAAATAAAAACAGTGATTGGCTAAAAATATTAAAAAGCTCTGCAAACTTTGCTAAAAAATGTCTGTGGAAAAAAAAAAGTGAGCAAAATTAGTTAATCCCCTGAAATAAATCTAAGGTTCTCAGCAAATGGGGAGCAAATTCATTTATCATTGCAAAAAAACCCACCAAACTCACAGCTAAAAAATTGATTTCTATCCATTATTGTTATGCAAATCTCCAAATTCTGATTGTTTTACACGTCTCATGGATTTGTAAAAAATATTCAAATCCTACCATTTCAATTCAAATTGTTTAAATCAGCCTAGGAATTTGTCTTTTTTAAATGCCAGACTGGCATAGAGACCTTAAAAAGAGGTGAAGAGAAAGGGAGGAAATAGAAATCAAATAATTAGAAAATAATGACTGTTTTGTACATGAGCAAATAAAGGACTTGATATAATTTTATAAATGTAAAATGTTGTTCATGTATTACCAATGTTTGGAAAAAAAGAGAAATCTTGCAAACAAAAAGGGACATTCTCTTTGTTAAACTCTTTTGTATAACACAGGTCAACATGTTTTTCACTTGAAACAGCTACTCACTTAATCAAAATATAGTTTCAGAGGCTCTGGTATCTTGGTAGTTCTAGGAGAGTATTAACAGTAATTGTAAGTAATAATTCCTTACCCTTACGTGTTCCATCAGTGGACTTCCTAGTGCTTCCAAGAAGGAGGTCCAGAGCATTATTTTGATATTAAAAACTAGAAGAGAAATATGTGGTGAAAATTCAATAATTCTAAAATTGTAAAATCACAAAGATGGTAATTTAATATATTAAGCCAATTTTTGTTCTTAAGCTTTCAGATTCCCAATTTATTTCTAGTGAAATGTAAACAAAACATACACTTATGTTAGTACACACAAACATATACACACTTTTTAAAACATTATGTATTAAACCATGGCGATCTCTGTCACAGGGAGACAAACAAACCAGAGCTATAACGTAGACTGGTTATACCTTCTGCTAGTAGGGGGTGCAAGGTTTCTCCATAGGACCAAGAAAGCTTTAAATCCAAGTGGATTTTATAAGACTATATAGTTAATATAGTCTTATATTAACTTTTAAAATAGAAAAAACTCAATAGTTAACTTTTAAAGTAAGAAAAACTCAAAATTACTAAGACAGGATAGAAAAACAGGTTTGATAAATCAACCTCCTCCTCCTGCTGTATCCATAGAGGACACGCCCTTGCTCTCATGTTTGATTTCTGTTATCTCAGTCTACCTAGAAAGGAACATATTCTGTGTGCTCCTCTTCAGTTCCCATGGAGATGGTACTCATCTCATAAGTCTGACTGCTCCTATTCATCCTCTTCTTTTCAGCCCCTGTTCATCAAGGAAGATTTACTTTAGACTTACTCTGTACTGTACACCTTTTCTTCGTAAGAACCCCTGGTTACTCCCCTGGGATCAAGCAACCTTACTCTCCTTCATCCAGAGGTTTGCCTGCTCCAGTCCTTCTCTTCTTAGAAAAACATGAAATGTTTCATAATGAAGTTCAAATAAAAACCCAAAACACATGCAATCTACTGTTTTAAATAACATTTAGACAAAGAAAAGTTTATCTAATGAAAAAAGGCACTGTCAGTCATATCAAGAACACATGGGATAGTTTTTCAATAATTTCATACGCTTCATAAGAACTGCTCTTTTATTTCCTAATGTAAGGTTTTTGTTTGAGTTACTGAGGCATTCCTTTCATGGTGTTCTCATAATCTTTTATTTTAATTTTTTAGTTCAATTACTCAATGGCTTTCTGCTTTCTGCAGCTGAATTTGATATATATAGCTAGATAAATACGTAGACCTACAGAGAGAGATACGTGGCTTTTTCAGTTAAGAATTTACAGTTTAATGAAAATGTGATATGAAAACCCAAAACCCAGTAGCACCCCAGGTAAGGAAAAGACAGAAATACATGGGATTAAATATTTGTACCCTGAGGTAGAACAGGCTTCTACTTCAGTGCATCATGATTATGGCCTTGATCCTTGCAGGCACACTAACTTTGACATTAACATAAAAATTCGAGGCTTTGTACCAAGAGAAGAAAACCAGAAATTTGTCTGTTGGTTAATTTACTCTGTATAGAATTTATTATTCATCACTATCCTGCAGAGCCAAAGCCAGATTACAGCACAATATCAGCATGATTGCAGTTAGACCAAACATCATTTTCCTTCAAAGGCAAAATCCTCTGGGTGCTCTCAAAGTTGCATGAACACTATGGTTTTACTGTAGCTGGCGAATGAAGACTGAAGTGAAGGGCAGGCAAAAGCTACAGTATAAATCAAGTTTCCTGAAGACTCACTGAAGGTGATTAAAACACTGCTTGCAGCTAGGCTGTTTCATCAAGAGATTCTGCATACATAGCCATAGCAAGTATGAGCTATTTACAATTGTTAAGGTGCTTATTCAGTTTTGATAAGGAACAATGTGATACAGCAGGCTAGAACAGAGATGACAGGGGAAAATCCAGCGACACTAGATGTTTCATTAGTGCAAGCAGGAAATAAAGGTTGAATGCATCATATCAGGTGTAAAAGAAGAGAACATATGTATTAAGTAAAGTGAGGGAACAGCTGGTCCTTCCTTCCTTGTATGCAAGGACAAAGATCTGTTTTGAGAATTTGCACTGTTAGAGATGTTCTGTCTAAGATCTAAACCTTTCCTTCTACCTTTACATGTATAAATTAAAATACTATCTTGGTGCAAGGGGAGTTACATATATCCGGGAGGGGGCCATCTGTATGTCTCACATTCAAACAGCATTCACTGCATGGTCTGATTCAGATAACAATATCTCATTGAGCAGTATTGGTCTCACCACACCTCTCCAGGGCTCCTGCACTACAGATGAATAGACCCAGATTTGTCATGGGGACTTTGCATCTGGACTTCATTACCCTTTCCAGCTGATACTGGCAACACTGCTCACTGAAATGAATACAAATACATGCAGGAATTAAATACCATCGAGCAAAGCACAGGAATTCTGAGCTTCCTTATATCTGGTCCAAGTTCAGTCCTTCTCCCTCATACTAGACTGCTTCTAGAACTTAGGCAGCTGAGTTCAGTGTCAAGAGTCGCAGCTTCATTTCATATGTGGAAGAGAAGAAAATGGTATTGGCACAGACCTGAGAGTCTGTGGCTCTTCCCAAAGTTGTCTGTCACCTTGAGGTGTGCAATCCAGAAAGTTCCACAGGACAGCTATTATACTCATAGATCCACAGGCAGGTAGTAATTGTTTTTGGAAAAGAGTTAGGAGCAATCTTAGGCATCTCTGGACCCTGCAGTACTGACTCCCACGTACTCCTAAGAAACAGACTCCCTTAACACTTCCCAAAGAAAATTCCCTCCTATTCCATGCTCATTGGTGAACAGATTAGTCTTGAGCATGCAGGAGATAGAATCATAGAATCACTAAGGTTAGAAAAGGCCTCCAGGATCACTGAGTCTATCCATTAACCCAGCAACACTGTGTTCACCAATAAACTTTATCCCCAACTGCCACACCCACATGCCTATTGAACACTTCCAAGGATGGTCATTCCACCATTTGCCTGGGCAGACTGTTCCAATGCCTGACCATCGTTTCAATGAAAAGATCAGAGATTATAATGCCATTTTGTGCCACCTTACAGAACACTTCTTGTTCTCATAGTCATGTGTGTTTCAGAGGCAAGCAGAGCAGTGCTTTCTTCTCTCTCACCATGAATAAGAGGAAACCTCATATAAGATATATACCAGCGTAAATACAATGCAAAACCACACAGTTTGATCTCACTGGACATAGTAACACTTGAGATACTCAGGGATTCAAACCACATATTTGATTTTTTTATCTCCAGCTATTCTGTTTTGTCAAACAATGTCTACTTCCTCAGTTTTCAGAAGTATATACATATCCCTTGTTCCTTTTCTATATATTGAGAGCTGCTGGGTATCCTCTTAATCTGCTATTGATGCATTTGGACATTTATTTATAAACCCACAGTTGTTAGTAGAACAGTTTTAGAAAACACACATTAAATTTTCCAAGAGATTTTAAACATTTTCAAGTGGAATTTTGAATTCTTTCTATGTTCCTCTAAGACTAATTTATAAACTGTTTGGATTCTTTTTTATTTTATCTCCCCCCCCCCCCCCCCCGCTGAGGCAAATGTTACTTCCTCAAATAATTTATTAATAGTGTTAATTATTTTCGGCTTCTTACAGTATTACCCAACACTGTTCTTATTAGTTCTTACTAATGGGAAATACTGCAGCCCTCATCAGTCAACAGTACATTTATTTTAATAATTTTAGAGACCGAGAAAGAGATATGGAATTATTTGAATACATTTCCACCTCTGAAGAAAACAATGTTTGCAGTGATATGCATATCAGAAGGGGCTTGGAGGATAGCTAAAAGCCTAGATTCTTGTTTTGTTCCTTGGCATATTAAAAAGATTTAGTTTTTCATATGAAAGTACTGAGAAACATATGAGAAGTAGTTGTCAAAGCCAAGGCAACTTAGAAGAACTAGGGTTGCATGTTCTTATGAGACACTTTATGTCTTAAGCCAAGTAAATCCATGTGACCTGCTACCTGTGTATGAGGTTATGTTCAATCTTGTATAAACACATGTAGATGGAAATTTCCTTGAAATTGACATTGATACAAAATGCTGCCTAATGATGGAGCAAATGGCAGGACACTAAACCTAGAATACTGTACTGGGTTTGCATGGCTGGGTTTTGGTAAGGAGGGGGAGTGGTGGCTTCTGTAAGAAGCTGCCAGAAGCTTCCCTCATGTCCTGTAGAGCCAATGCCAGCCAGCAGGACAGACCTACTGCTTGCCAAGCCCAAGCCAATCAGGAATGATAGTAACACCTCTGTGATATCATATTTAGGAGGGAGAAAAAAGTTGTTGGGCACATGAGATTGCAGACAGAGTGGAGCAGAGTGAGAACATATGAACAACTCTGCAGACACCAAGGTCAGTGAAGACAGAAGGGGAGGAGGTGCTCCAGGCATCAGAGCTGAGGTTCCTCTGCAGCCTGTGGTGCAGACCATGGTGAAGCAGCTGTGCCCTGGCAGCCCATGGAGGTTCACGAGAGTGCAAAGCTCCACCTACAGCCTGTGAAGGAGACCCACATAGGAGTGGGTCAGTGCTTGAAGGAGGCTGTGACCCCATGAGAGGTCCATGAGGGAGCAGGGGCCTGGCAGGGACCTGTTGCCCCATGGACAGAGGAGCCCACACTGGAGCAGGTTTTCCTGGTAGGATTTGTGGCCCTCTGGGGGATCCACGCTGGAGCAGCCTGTGCCTGAAGGACTGCATCCTGTGGAAAAGTGACCCACATTGCAGCAGTTTGTGGAGAACTGTTGGCCATGGGATGGACTCACATTGGAGAAATTAATGGAGAAACCCACTGTCTCCTGTGGGAGGGACCCCACAGGAGCAGGGGAAGGACTCCTCTTTCTGAACAGCGGTATAAACAACAACTGATCACAACCCCCGTACCCTGTCTCCCTGCACCGCTGGAGGGGAGGAGGTAGAACTTGGAAGGAGGAAAGTGCTTTTAAGATTTATTTTACTTCTCATTCTCCTGCTCTGATTCTGTTGGTAATAAATTTAATTAATATTCCCGCTTTGAGTCTGTTTTGCCTGTGACAGTGACTGGTGAGTGATCTCTCCTGGTCCTTAAGTCAACTCATGAACCCTTTGTTATATTTTGTCTCCTCTGCTCAGTTGCAGAGGGAAGTGAGAGAGTGGCTTATGTGGGTAGCTGGTGTCCAGTCAAGGTGGAACCACTATTGCATCAAATATTGCATTAACATATTGCATCAAATATGTTTGAAAATAGGTATCAGAAATGTGACTCCAAGTCTCCAGGATATATCAGCAAAGAGAATCAAAAATTATGTCAGTGGACCTTAAATGTTTAAAAATTAATGAACTTTCACTATAAAATAAAAGGTTAAACGTTGTAGATAACACAGAAGGAAACAATATATGCGTATTCCACCCATTGTTTTAAGAGATAGTCAAAGTTCTCCTCCTTCCTTATTCATCTGGCTTTTCGATAGTTTTATGGGTAAAGATTTGAGTTATTAAAGACTTTCTTGAATTTTCTATTGATTTGCAGCATCATCATGGGCCTTGCTCTTACACTTTGACTTGAAAGCAGAAAATAATAGAAATATAATTTTGTGCATTTTGAATGTTATCTCTGTCTTGCCACACAGTAGCAAACACTCAATAAAACTATGTGGGAAGTATTTGGATGTAACCCCAGGCAACATATCTGAAAATGTCAGATGAATACATCAGTGTTTCACAGTAATCTCCTACTGTGAAGGTTTCTTCATGTTTCATTTAAACAGACAGTTTTGTTGCCATATAAAACATTAGAAATATTCAGAGCTTGAGTTCTGCTTTGAAAGGGGAATCTTTCCAAAGATGTGGGAAGAATTCTTATTGAAGAGCATCACGGAGCAGCACACAAAATAGATACATATATTGTATACACATACGCAGAATTATACATATATTTAGTGACAACCACACTATACTTTTGAGTCTGATATGTTTTTTTGAGAGAAGCCATTGTAGAAGCTTACACGTACCATATCTTCCAACCATAATGACAGAGATGCAACTCAGATGACTGTGGGTCCAAGTGCTGCTTAAAAATATTTTGGTTTTTTTAATGCAAATACATTGCAACGTGTTGCTTATTAACCTAGAGTTGAGAGAAAAATGAGAAAAGCCCTCACTTAAACTGTCTTAGCAAACCAGGTAAAGTCATGCTTACCTTAAAACCTGTTAGGAGTTCCATTTTTTTTTAATAATGTACTGGGTTCACCTTTTGAATTTTCTTCACAGAGGTTGTTTTGAATTGGTGCTGAAAACAGCACTGATAACTTGGAGATATTTTAGCTATTGCTAAGCAGTGCTTACACAGAGCCAAGGCCTTTTCTGCTTCTCGCCTCACCCCACCAGTGAGGAAGCTGGGAGTGTGCGAGAAGTTGGGAGAGGACATAGCTGAGACAGTTGACCCCAACTAACAAAAGAGACATCCCATGCCATATGTGATCATGCTCAGCATATAAAGCTGGGGGAAAAAGAGGGAAGAGGGAGACATTTGGAGGGATGGCATTTGTCTTCCCAAGTCACTGTTATGCTTGATGGAGTCCTGCTTTCCTGGGCATGGCTGAACACCTACCTGCCCATGAAAAGTAGTGAATGAATTCCTTGTTATGCTTTGCTTGCATGCATCTCTTTTGCTTTACCTATTAAACTGTCTTTATCTTAGCCCATGAGTTCTGTCACTTTTATTCTTCCCATTCTCCTCCTCATCCCAATGGGGGGAATAAGAACATTAAGAGCTGCCACTTGTCCCTCCTGCTACACAATTTTCAAATCCTGCAGGAAGTCAAAGATTAATTATTGTTACTTAAGCAGAGGAAGTGTAAGTCCTTAGTTTCTAAATGATGTAAAACACATTGAGGTTTGAGGAAAGGTCCAGCTACATTTGTCTACCTGTGATTTCACACAGAAAACTTTTAGTGTTGACCCCTTCTTACTAAAATAGAGCCCATGAGAGGAGATATGACTGTGTGCATATTTTTACCTTGAAACATAGCAAACAGTGCTACAATTTGTGTAGCAAAATGAAATAACTAGTTAATAATTGTTGCAATTGTTTTATGTTTTGTAATGCCTTGCACTTTGACTGATGCTAAATGAACATTAATGGGATGCGTCTAAAACAAACTAGGAAGAAGAACAAACGATGAGGAGTAATGAAAGGAAAGTCAAAAGGTTGGATTTAGACTTTAGAACTCATTGGTTTTCTTAGGTACCTTTCAACCCTAAACACAAAATAAAACTCATTATTGCTCAGCTGTTCAGGGAGAACAAAATGAGCACAAGAATCATTGATGCAAAGTCACATAGTTCATGAGTAGTTGAATTAGCATGTCTCTGGGCATTCCACATTTCTATGACTTTTGAACCATAAGAAATTGTGGTTTTTTTTTTATTAGCCAGGGGAAATTCCTCTGTCTATATACAGTGAAACATATCTTCAAGGAGGCCTTTGGGTAGTATTCAACATTAAAATAACTAGAAGCAAGGTTTTCTCTGCTTATAACAACTATGTTTTTATAAAACCTTATTTAAGATCTAAAGTTGAATTGGATCAAAATCCACTGGCAAAATTTCCTCAGATCTCTAGATGAGTTGAGGTACTTTGACAGGGAAGAAGAAAAGGACATCAGCAATACAGACTCAAAACCAGGTAATACCAAATAGGAAATGTTTCATGATTTTGCTGTGTAAAATAACTAGGTAAAACCAAACTTGATGTGAGTTTAACACAGTAAGAGGGTATTAGCCTTTTATTATTCATGGTTGTTGTGAACAGTATCTGCAGCACTTGTAGGCTCTACCTCAGCAAAATCTGAAAATAAATAGAAAAATTATCACAAAGTCAAGATGCTGAAGAAGCAGCCTATGGGTAATGATTAAGTAAGTGAAAAGATGTAGTTCTCTTATGGAGGCAATACTAAATCAGGCACAAAACCTTTGTGGAAGATTGGCATTATGAAGAAAGAAAGTTAAGTGAGGATATTTCATAAGAATGCAATACAGATGTGATGATATTATGGCTCAAATTACCACCAAATATTAAGGACTGGCAAGAGACAAACTGACTATGGAGTCCCCACACTTCTCAGTAACTGTAGATATAAACATCAGGAAAATTGTTTCCCATGGAAAAGTCCTGTATTTGCAGACAATTGAGCAAAACATTTGAAAGGCTTTTCTACCCTCCTCTGTGCATTAGAGAGTAAGAATATTCTACCTCTAGATTTATTATAAAATTAAAACATCTGAATCAGTCTAGAGCACAAGGGCTTCATCAATTCAGCCTCTGTTACATCTAAGTTTCAACATCTTTGATATCACTACAACAGAGCACAGGCAGCAAATTGCACACCTCTCCTTTGAAAGGAAGCAGTTGTGTTTCTAAACAGAATTCTGTAGAGCAACAGGGAGTTTGCTGGTAAATAATGTTGTAAAGATATAATTAGATTGCTTTTGCAACAACCACTGAAAGCAATTAATGTCTTCAGCTCATGGAATAAAATGTTATAGCAAAATAGTTTAATAAAATCCATTGCTTCTCTGTGTTACTTCTAATTTTTGTGTGTTTTCCTGGGATTTTTTAAGAAAGAATGAAACTTTTTTACATTTAT
This sequence comes from Manacus candei, assembly GCF_025592945.1. Lineage (NCBI taxonomy): Eukaryota > Metazoa > Chordata > Aves > Passeriformes > Pipridae > Manacus > Manacus candei. The sequence continues at coordinate 30,567,725 of NW_026138097.1, read as the reverse complement.
TAGCTTTCCAGAAAATTAACAATAGTAATTACAAAATCCTTCCTAAGTTTCTATGTTATTCTGATTATATGTAGTGAACCTGTAGAAAATTGCTTCCTCAGGCTTTCCTTCTGCTTTTGTAGACTTTGTATCATAATGAAGACCCAGGGTAAAATAACCACAGCTGAACACAGTTAAATGTTCCATATTGAATTATGAGGAACTTCCCAATGTGTGCATTTTCTAAGAATTCTAAAAATTTTATTCTGTATACAGACATTAGTATTAGACTTCTATGACTCCTTTGAAAATATAATTAAATCTTGACATCATGGTTTTTCTCTAGATAGATGACAAGAGCTAAACTAAGCGCTTGATAGGCTAAAATTTAAGGAGGAAAAAGTACTACATTTTGTCTTTTTCAAGGAATCTAAGTATTTGACCTTTTCATATATTTAATTTATGTTTTATTGACTAAAATGTGTGTAATTCTATACTATCCTTCATGAAAAAAAAATTTGTATGTTATATTTCTGCTATAAACTAAAACCATTCACCTTGTACAATGTTTAATAATTTTCTCTTCTATTCTACTCAAGAGATCACTAACAACAGCTGATATTTGGCTAAGATGATCCAATTTTTGAGTAGTTTCAAATAATTATTGTAATAAATCTTGGTATATGTGAAATTTAAAACACCATGAGGATATTTCAGGGTAGGCTTTTATTGTGTGCTAGAAAGTATTCACTGGTTACAGAAACTTCTGAATTTATGTAAGCTTTTATCAGAGTCGTTATGCACTGTTTTGAGAATTGTATTAATTTGAAACAGTGATTGCACTGATCTATTGCATTTACACTGTCCTTTTCACTGTCCTGTAGTTTTTGCACAGATCATATATTGTATGTGTTAACTTACTAGAAGTGGTTTTAAGTGCCCTGATTAACTTCATTGACTAAATGTAATCCAACAGCTGTCAGTGTTTATATTGCACTGCTAAAAATGGTCCTGAGATCTAAATTCTTGGTACCATCCCTCTGCAATTCCAAGTCCAAGGCACATCAGTTAGGTGAAGCAAAGTCTAGAGGCAAATATACAGGAGGGTTGGGATAGGTCACATATAAAATGAATAATTTTGAGGATTAGACTTAAAGAATCTCTTTGAAATTCAGTAGCAGAAAGATCAGTTAGTTTATTTAGCACAGCAAAATGAATAGTGGGTAAACACTTTTGTACTGAATAGATAGACTCACCAAACATTAAAAATTAAAAATACCAAACAATGGATATAAAGTCACTAGGAACAAAGGTAGTTTGGAAATTGAAGTTTATTTTGAGATTATTATTTTTATTTTATGAAGAGGTATTTTTAATGAAAAGAAGTAACCCAGGAGGCCTCTTCCTGGACATTTTTATTTCTGAAGGAAACAATACATACTTTAGATGAAAGATCTACAATTTTTCTTCTTTAAACAGTGCTACGTAGCATTCTATAATATGCTGTTTAAAATCTTCCAAATATTTTTTTCTGTGTGTGTCAAGCAAAATTCTTGTCCGTCAAACTACCTCCTCCCTGATCTCTGAACCTCAATACATCTATATAACATATATTTGAGCTTCAGAGAATAATCATGAGCAAACTGACCACTGGTAAAGAAAATGGTAAAAAATTCTTTTGATGCATCTTTTCCAGCAATATACAATTGCGTATGAAACTTTTCGTTAAATCATGCCATAAATCAAAGTATTACAACAAACAGGGTGTGATCAATAATATATAATTATAGAGAAAAACCCAAATGTTTTGATTAGAAATACTTGCTCTGGTGGTATTTTTAAAAGGTTCTTGGCATCAACTGTTATAGCAGACAAATAAATCCTGCAAAATTAACCTAAATCAAATGCAGGACATTAAGATCTACTCTTAGAATCATAGAATAGCTTGGGTTGGAAGGGATCATTAAAGTTCATCTAGTCCAACCCGCTTGCAATGAGCAGGGGTTTCTTCAACTAGATCAGATTGCTCAGACCCCCATTGTACCTGACTATGAATGTTCCCAGGGATGGAGCATCTGCCCCACTCTGGGCAACTTGTTACAGTATTTTACCACCCTCATGATAAAAAAATTCTTCCTTATATCTAGCCTAAATCCATCCTCTTTTAGTTTAAAACCTTTTGCTATCACAACAGGTGCTAAACATAAGTCCTTGTCTTTCTTATAAGCCTCTTTTAAGTACTGGCTTATAATTCTCTTTTCTGAATTGAACAGCTCACCTGTCCAGTCTTTTCTCATTGCAAAGGAGCTCTAGCCCTCTGGTCACCTTTACTTTCACCTCCTCTGGACTTGCTTCAACAGGCCCATGTCTTTCTTTTGTTGGAGAATCTGGGGCTGAACACGGTGATCCAGGTGGGGTCTCATGAGAGTGGAGAAGTGGGGTAGAATCACCTGCCTCGAGCTGCTGGCCACACTGCTTTTGAAGCAGCCTAGGACACAGTTGGCTTTCTGGGCTGCAAATGCACTTTGCCAGATCAAGTTGAGTTTCTCATCAACCAAAAACCCCTAATCCTTCTCCTCAGGGCTACTCTCAATCCATTCTCTACCCTGCTTGTATTTGTGCTTGGGATTGCCCCAACCCAGATGCAAGACCTTGCTCTTGGTCTTGTTGAATTTTATGAGATTCGTGTGGGTCCATCTCTCAATTCTGTCAAGGTCCCTCTGAATGGCATCACTTCCCTCAGATGTGTCAGCTTGGTGTCTCCTAGTGTTGCCTGTAAACTCACTGATGGTGCACTCGATCACATTGGCTATGTAATTGATGAAGATATTAAGCAGGACTGGTCCCGGTATGGACCCCTGAAGGACACCACTTGTCACTGATGACCTTATGGACATTGAGGTGTTGACCACTACCCTCTGGATGTAACTACCCAACTAATACCTTGCCCACTGAACAGTCCATCCATCAAATCCATCTCTAATTCAGAGAGAAGGATGTTGGGAGGTCCATGCCAAAAGTTTTACAGAAGTTCAGTTAGATGACATCTGTGGCTCTTCTGTTTTCTGCTGATATAGTCACTCCAACTTAGAAGGTCACTAGGTTGGTCAGTCAGGACTTTCCCTTGTTTGAAGCCATCTTGTATGTGCCAAATAATCACCTTGTGCCTTAACATAGCTTCTAGAAGGGTATGTTTCATAACCTTTGAGAGCACATAGGTGAGGCTGACAGGTAGGTAGTCCCCAGGGTCATTTTCCTGGGATGTGATGGACATTACTGTCAATTAAATGAATTGTTCAAAAATGAGAAGTTCACACAAAATAAAATATTTCTTTCTTTGATCGTAACTTTTCTAATGTGGTTTTAATGTGTTGTAAAGTTGTGGGAGTATCTAACACAATATTATTGAAATAATAGATAAATTCAGTGTTATTTGATATTGCAAAGGTTTAAGTCTAGTGTGAAATATTTCTGAATTGAGCATGGAGCAAGCATGGGAAAAAAGATGACTTACCCCCATGAGATATAGGCAAAAGGCATACAGGTGTAGATGTGGTACATAATTTTCACATTTTAATTTGGTAATGCATTTAACATCCCATATTCTTGTTCTATTCATTGATTTTCATCACTATTCTCGAGACTACTTAGAACATTTGCTATGGCTCTTAGAATGACATGAGAAAATAAGAGTTTTGGTAGGTTTAGGAACATAATTGACAGCTCATTTGAAGTTTCCAGATAACAGCACTCTGTGTCAGTCCTTCAAGAGAGGAACATCTACAAACGTTAATAACTGCACATGGAGAGTGAGAATTTTGTGGCAATGCCTACTTCACTTAGTGTAAGGTAGAAAACTTGGGGTCTCATAATCATTAAACAATGAGCAGTAAGCCTACTTAGTAGAAGATAGGGAAAAGAGTGTTTGAAAACTCATATCCTGGTCCAGATAATGCAAGTAGGGTGACATAAGCCATGTAATTTGGACTGTACAGAAAATAGGTGTCTCTGCTACTGTGGAAGCTTCTCTGTGAGCTGGAAGAGGGTTTAGAATGTCAGTGTTCAGAGCACAGAACCCCAGAAGTGTGCCTATGGTTGTTGCAACTAGTTGCTGTTTGCTTCTTTGACAGCACTGCTTGATAATGTAAGAGTACTGGGAGTCATGTACTATGTATTGTCATGTCATGTCACATTAGTTTGGGGAATTAGTGCACTCTTGACCCCAAATGCCTTAATTCTGCACACTACCTGTGGGCTGGAAATTATCAGGGCCCTTGCACACATAATGCTAGTGAAGCCATAGAAATTACAGCAGCTTGCACCATCTGAGGAATTGCCCCTGTACGTGGAAGTCATGGCCCATGGACCACTGTGAACAAAGTACCTCTAACAGTAACGTGCTGTTAGATAACAACATATAATAATTCTAACAAATAATTCTAAGATACTTGCTTACCTAAAAAAAATATTTTAACAGGTATGCCTCTGTACTGCAGTATTAACTGAAAGTTCTTACTTAATTAATACCTCCTTATAAGGAGCTGTATTTCAAAAGGCTATGACCAGTTTCTGAAATAATGAACCATTTTCAGGGATGTTTATATCTTCTAGGGTCACATCTCCATGTATTAGTTTTACTGAAATAAACTGTTTTCTGCACTGATGCTGTAATTATGTTTTATGTGACTCAGATATGCTACACCTATTGACATTTTAGAGCCATCAAAGCAGATAAGGCTGATGCAACACAAGAAGCATAGTTCAGGCTAAATATCTTTAAAGTGGATAAATCATATTAATACCTCATTAACCTTCCATCTTCCATGCACACTCATTAAATAAAAATGCATGTTACCGAGGTTACTCAAAGTTAAGCAAGAACTGCAAGAGCATAAACAAATGTCTAAATGCATGAATGAATTTGAAGTGAATTGAACAAAAGTTTGTATTGGTTCTCATTCAGAAGTACTTTCATTACTACTAGGAGTTTATTTGTTATCTTTCATTGGTGGCTGTCTATTCTGCTGCAGTCTGCTATAGTAGTAATTGCCTATGATATAAGCTTAATAACATGCCTATCTCTGGAGTAAATAAATGCTGTTACAACTATTTTCACCTATTATTGGAAATGATAAGCATATCCTGTAGGTAAAGGAAACTCAAATATGCTCTATATCAAGGGGAGTTTATTCCATGTGTCATTTTTATCCTATATTTGCTGCAGTTACCAACAGGAAACAGCTGTACATTCTTATGTATTGAGATGTACTCAATTCAGCTGCAGTTATATTTATTTACTCTTTTTTACAGGGTTCAATCCCTACAACTACATTAATAGAACCCACAGAAATGAAGATCTGGAAAAGGCCTTGTCCAAGAGACCATCCAGTCTTAACCCCATGCTCTGAGAAAGGAGAAGACAATTTTTGACTGACACTAGGCACTGAAGAACACTTTCCCTGTTTTTTCCTGGGTTTTCTGTTTCAGTTCTCTACCATCCTACAGTATAAGTGCTTTTCCCATCACGTTGCTATCAAGTCTCTTTGTAGATTAAGCTCATTTTTTGTCTCACCTTTCTGGCAGTCACGAATGGCAATGTATCTCTCTTTCTTGATAGTGTGTATTTTTTTAAGAAATCCTGATTCCTTCAAACTTCAGACTAGACATGGAATACTGCTCACATGGAATACTGCTGCACCCCCTGTGACACTTGAGAAGAAGATCCTATTGTAGCAAAAAGAATAAAATCAAGTCATGAACCTGGACTTTGAGTAGGGCCTAGTGTTTTTTCCATAAAAATACAGAAACCAACATTTCATCATCAAGTGCTCAGGACAAACAGCTTGTAATGAATCCTGTAGCCCAGGTAGGGTACCATCAGGGGCTTGGAAGAACCAGGGAAGATGATTCTGACCAACAGAAAGGGGTAGATGATTAAAAAAAAATGTCTTCCCTTTTGGGGCATACAGGACAGTGTAGAGTGGATGATTGTTTTCCTTTTTCCATTGTTTAATGTCAGTGTTATTGAAAAATAGTCAGACTGTTGTGGAAATTCATCATTCTCTGGAGGAGCATGGTGTTTGGTTGGTAGAACAGGGAATTTAGTGAGGAGGTAGTTTTTACACAAGGATGGAAAGAGGAAAGGGCAAGAAGGACCTGGATCATGGACTTGCAGCTGAGGCTGCAATCTATAGAAAAACACCACAGGGCAGGTCACACTGAATGGTAGGGTTTTTATCAGCATGCAGCAATGTGAGAAGATACAGCTCCATTTCTTTCCCTTCCTGAAGCATAGGTCACAGTTAGAGTGGTGAGTCTTTTGGATCCTGTTAGGCTGTAGGTAGGGGGAAAGGATTTTTAGGGAAATAAAGTTGTTGGAGAGAATACGAAAGAAGCACTTATTTTACTACAAAGGGCAAAGTTGGACTAAGGACCAGAACTTTTCTCTAATAACTTTGCAGGAGTTGAGACCCCTCCTTAAGGTCTCTCAAGATGCTGAATATTTTCTAGAGGTGTTTTCACATTTCTTACAATGGTGTCAAGGAGATCTGTCACTGCTTCAAATTTAAAATCAATAAGAGTTCTTGAAGAAAAGAATACATAAAATGTTCCTGAGGAAGGTGGCTTCAGGTAATTTCTAATTAAGTGATGTAAACATTCCTCGTGAGAACAGCATGTTAGAAACCCAATGAATTGCATCAGTGCTAGATAAAATTAGGATGTTCTGCCAACATTCACACCCTTGGGATGCAGTGATAAATGAACAGAATTGGCCCATGATTATGTTCTGCATGATACTTCATATGCTTTGGCAATAAACATTGAGGTTCCAAACACATGCTTACAACAGTGAATCAATATTGTGGCTGCTACTAGATTCAACTTCCTGAAATGATATTTCCTTGATAAGGCCATATCACTGATTACTTAGTATTCTCTTCCATGTTTGGGTGGTTTAACACAATGTTGGAAGGAGTACCAAAGCAGGAAACAGGCTGTCCACAGGTACTCAAAATTGTTGATAAGCTTGTTATATGCTAGCAGACTGGGGAGATGTAAGTATGACAAATTTATGACATTTTAAGCATTACCTGGGAAGCCAGGTGTATCTCTGGAAGAGAAAAAGAGAAGGCCTGATGCAGAAGGTGACTTATGATGAAAATCAACACCATGTGAAATCATCTACAGTGTTACAGGACAAATTGCAGGTGTGATGGAGAAAGAAACTGGATACTGTGTGTTCACTTAATTTAATGCCAACAGCTTTACAATTTTCATTTGAAGGGAAACACTGTCAGAATCAAGAATTAGCTAGCCATGTCAATAAAGGTAAAAATATTCTGTCTCTCTTTAAGGAAGAAGGACACTAAGGAACAACCAACTGCTTCCCAATACAAATACCTTTATCAAGAAGTTAGTTTCTTAAGTAGTTGTCTTTTGTTTCTTTTGTACTCCTATAGCTCAGTGGGACAGTAAATATCTCTTTCTTACGTGTCTGTTTAGTGCCAGTTAGCCTTTGAATATGATTATGAAATATAAATGAACACTGGACAATTTGGTCACATGTTCAGATGAAGATAAAAAAAAAATCATCACCATGAAAATTATTTAGCACTGGGAAACACTGAACAGAGATGCTGTGCAATCTTCATCCTTGGAGATCTTCAAACTCTACTGAACAAGTTCCTGAGCAAACAGATATAGCTTTGAATCCAGACATTCTTGGAATAGGACGTTGAACCAGAGACCTCCAGAGTTACTTTCCAGAGCCAATCCTTCTGTGATTGTCTGATTACAGTTAAAAAAGTGGTAAATGAAAACATAAGCTACGTTTAGCTGAGAAACAGTTTCTGTTGCATAACACTGTCTCCTATTTTGAAGTTTTCAAATAAATTATGTCCCTCCTCTGAACTTGCTCTAACATGAAGAATGTACATAAAGAATTTTAATTTTACTCATGAATGGCTCAGGCATAACTTTGACAATTACTTTGAATGTGTGTAGTGCAAAGTTCCATGTAAAGTCACTGCTTTCCAGCTCTGCTGGCCTGTACGGCTGGCTACGTGTGCATTACATGTATATGTGTGCCTCTACCGGGAGTACATGCTCATCATCCCTCCTGGTTGGACCTGGGAAGACACAACATCAGCATCCTTCCATCTGTGGGACCTGAGAGAGGACTAGTCCACTACATATAAGACTCCACCATGTTTGGCTCTACTGGATGAAACAGGGTCACAAAGTCCACCATATTGAACTGCATCTAGCAGAGAGTTGTCTTAGGACACATGAACACAACTGGTGCCTTGTATCTCTCTGGGACCCACAAACATTTGACATTTAGAATAGTTTACAAATAACAGCAAAGAGTATGGTCATTAAATTAAACTGAACATAAATTATTTCCCAAAGGAATATCAAGTGGTTTGAGAGTATTTGGATTTTAAATACTATTATGAGATAGGTAGATATTTTAGCATGTTTCTTTATAAACATAGCCCTTCGTGTCAGTTCATTTCCCTATCAGAATATAGAATTTTGTTAGCAGTAGTCTGTACATGGAAAAGGAAAGTAAATAAACTGTTATATTGTTTTTGAATATAGAATGATCAGCTTTGCATGTTTGAATATGTGATTAATATTTATAAAACAATGCTTTGTGTCATCAGAAATTAAACAGTAAAAGTGTCACAATATACAGTCAGAAAGTACTGACACATATTTGTGTAATATTTAATACTTCTTCTTTACTAAGGGAACTTTAAAGTTTCTCAGAAAATGATTTTGGGATTGTAGGACATTAAATTAAGCAGCATTCTACACCAAAATGAAGAGATTATAGGAGACATGTTTTCCATGTGAAGGAGTAGAGTAAAAGTCATGATACATAGGGTATCAAACATGACGTTGTTTAATATCAAAAGTAACTGATAAGAAACAAATTTTCATATGCAAAAATGTAAGAATGCCTGTAAAAGAGCAGAACACAGACTCAGCTAGTATTCTCCCCTGAGAGAGAGATTGAAGCTGATGCACTACATGAAAGTGAACTCTTGGGTAATACAACATATTGTGAGATGACAGACTGTAGTAAAGGAAACTTCTTTCCTGACCTCTACAGACAATTAACTTCCTCCCTCCAGCATGAAGTTTAATAACCTGTGTCATTATATTTCCTTGCATAGCCAGAATGCTAATGTTATTAATATTGAATTCAATCAGAGTGTTAAGTTGAAAAACTGCTTTCCAGCATGCCACGATCTGTTGAATTACAGAAATTACTCTGTCATATTCTATTGATGGGTTGATAGATAACACCTTCTGTCAACACATGTTGAGGAAAAAACATCAAAATAATTTCACAAGAAATTAAATGCTCTGCATTAAATGATCTGATGCTTAAAGGTGTGATAAGCTGAAATTAGGGTTTCATCAGAGGAGTAGTTACCTGTACCACTGCTGAGCACTATGTGGAGATTTCAGAAATGTTCTTATTAAATTAATTTTAAAAGTTCAAGGAAAAACATCCATTTCTCTCATGGTACACTTCCTTAGGAGGTGGCAATGCAATATAATTTTCAATCTCAGTCTTCCCCTCACTGAACGCAGAATGTGCTATTGCTCTTAAAAGTAATGCAGTTGTTCTGGGCATGACAGATGCTTTGGTGGACATGTAACACAGCAACAAGATCATTTAGAAAATTAAATATGAAAACAGGAGGTTATTTTTTTCCAGGTTAAGACTTGAGATAGGTTTTCTAACACTGCATGCAACTTTTTTTGTGGACCCAGGTTAAGATCTCAGCAACCTGGACTGACTGGCATTGGGCTCCCCACAACCAACAAGGGCTTGGAACTAATCATCGAAGAAGCTTTTCTAATTTTGTGGTCTGCTTCAGTGCAGGCACAGATAAGATGTTTTCTCAGAATTATGTCTTTTTTTACCTGTAAAAAATTATTTCAATTAAGTTTTCATTTCTCCATCATCAGCACAGTGAAAAAAACCCAACACTGAGACATCTTTTGCAAGTGTACCCTTGCATTTTATAACAAAGGCAGATTTTAATTACAAAACACATACCTCTCAACCCTTGACCTTTGAGGAAGGAACCAATGTCTGTTTTCTAAAGAATATTCTGCTTATTTTTTTTTAATTTTTTACAGCCTTTTAGTCAAGCTAAAACATTTAAATCAAAGAATTGATTATATGTATAACAACATTAATGAAACCTCGCTCACTATGAAAGTCTCCAGTAGTTGGATTCTCTGATGTCTGATATGACTGAGACAGGCTTTCTTGGGATGAGAGCTCTCTGCTCCACTTATCTCCACAACATCTGTAGTAGGACTTCCATTTTAGTATCCGGAATCAGTTCAAAATTACTGGGGACAAATGTGCACTTACAGTTATAGACTAATTTCTTAGGAAGCTAAGCTAATATCAATAATGTAGGTGTCTTCCAAGAGAAAATCTTTTTTGTAGTGCTTATTTGTTGTTTTGGTTTCTTTCTTCTTCTTTTTTTTTTTTTTTTTTTTTTTTTTTAGTTTTTATTGCCCCTTACTTCATACATTGGAATCTTGTTACATAACAATTAAAAGAAACTTAAAAAATACTAAGAAAGGAAAAGATCCTATGGTATCCTATTGCAAACCTTTCTCTGACATTGTAGTGTTACAGAAGAGGAGATGGAATATGTGACCTTTATAGCATCAGTCATTTTTTAACTTAATTGAAAAAATCTCAGAATAGCTCCAGAGAAAAATTCTTTCAGAACATTTTATGACTAGACTTTTAGTACTAAGTCTAGGAAATTGATGCATTTGAAGAAAGAGGTTACAAGTGAAGGAGAACTTGCAGATCTGCATGACTGTAGGTAGCAGAGACATATTACTGATTCACATTAATCTTTTCAAGTGACATGAAATTGTATGAAAACGGGTTTGTAATCATAGTACTATAGTTCAATGAAGAGTAAATACTCTGCCAAATGTTCCTTGTAAAGCTGAAATTAATATGTTCTTGAAATAATTTAAAAACAACTGTAAAAGGCAATGCAAACACACAGAGAAGAAGTCAGTGATGTAACAAAGGTATAAAACTTGAAATGTAAGTATAGTCTTGTTCTCAGTAAGGTAATTAATGAAGTTCACATGGGATTTTTTTTATATCAGAGCACTTCTACAGACAAAATCTCTGTTACAGCATATGATCAGTTATTACCTCAAGTCAGGGCACCACTACACTTTCACTCAGAATGACACTAATAGGAATCACAGTGAATGTTAGTTGAAAGTCACACTGTTCTGGTTTTTCATTATTATTAAATGAAGACACTGGGAATTAAAGCAGTCGAATGTTTGATTTAGCTACCTAATATTTCTTGTCTCCTTTCATAAATATTTTTTTCAAAATATCCTTATTGTTAAAACAACTAGTTGCATCATTGAATATTCCCAATCCATTAAAGGTAAGAAAAGTTCATATTCTCACTCCTAAGACAGGAACAGGGCCACTAATTTTGCTTGCAGCAGTAAAATGTTTTTTTAGGGCATTGACCAGATTTTCTGAAGTATAATGATTCATCAGAAGACTCTAACTAAGAGAAGGAGAGTGATTTCTCGATATTAAGAATCACAAAATCTCTAAAATTTGTATTTACTATGTTGGTAATTTTAGTGGTAAAAAACTGTACTGAACTGAGAGGTAGGAAGTGTGCCATGTTTAGCACCCTGCCAGTCTTGTTTAGCACCCTTGCTTGGTTCTGTTCTGCACAGTACTATAAATTTTCAATGTGGTCACGTGTAGATTGTTTAGGACAAGACTGTGGTGTGGGCGTTGTACTTTACACTAAATACAGGACTGGTGTTGCTTTGTGTACAGCTATAAGACACTGACTATGCTTATATGAATAACACTGTAATTATATGGCTTAACTAAGTAATTAGACTTATCAAGATATTGGATACAGGACACAGAAAGTCCTAAGAAATTCTTTCCCCTTATTTACAAGGATGCTAGGAAAGATTTTCCTCAGTGTACTGCCAATATAGGCTAACTGTGGAGCAACTAATGATCACTGTGAGAGTGGAAGCACTGTCTCAGGCTTCTGCATAGGGTTTAGTGCAGAAAAGGAAGTTGAAAATTATTCATACTCTGTGTCATTACAAGGTGTTGTGCACTGCAAGGGAAATAAAAGCAGTACAAAATTACATACTTTCTATAGTCTTAAATAGCTGTTTTAGTGAAGCACAACTATGATGTTGGAAAGCAGCACTGCAGAAAGGGACCTGGGGATCCTGGTCGATGGCAAGTTGAATATGAGTCAGTAGTGCCCTGGCAGCCAGGAGGGCCAACTGTGTCCTGGGGGGCATCAGGCAAAGCATCGTCAGCCGATCGAGGGAGGGGATTGTCCTAGTCTGCTCTGCACTGGTGTGGCCTCACCTGGAATATTGTGTGCAGTTTTGGGAACTGCAATATAAAAAAGACATTAAGCTGTTAGAGAGCATCCAAATGAGGGAAATGAAGATGGTGAAAGGCCTTGAGGAGAAGCCGTATGAGGAGCGGTTGAGGTCACTTGGTCTGTTCAACCCGGAGAAGAAGAGACTGAGGGGAGACCTCATTGCAGTCTACAACTTCCTCATGAGGGGAAGAGGAAGGACAAGCACTGAGCTCATCTCTGTGATGACCAGTGGACAAGACCAGAGGGAATGGCCTGAAATTGTCAGGGAAGGTTTAGGCTGGATATTAGAAAGAGGTTTGTCATCCAGAAGGTGCTTGAGTGCTGGAACAGGCTACCCAGGGAAGGGGTCACAGCACCAAGCCTGACAGAGTTTGAGAAGTGTTTGGAGGATACTCTCAGGCACATGGTGTGACTCTTGGGGGTGGTCCTGGGCAGCGTCAGGATTGGGACATGATAAACCTTGTGGATCCCTTGTAACTCAGTATAATATGTGATTCTGTGATACTCTTAAATGTTACTGTATACTGTGTTGAGTAACGCTGAACTCTGTTTATAATCACGCAGATGAGATCCCAAAAAATTTCTGAGGATCCAGTTTGTGATTTGTCTTAACCATAACCAAAAGATCCCACTGCTGCAAAAGTCTCATAACTAGCTTAGCTAAGATTTTGCAAAGAATGAGAAAAGTTGTTAAAGTTTTTCAAGGACAAGGATGTTGTGTGAGCATAAAACCAGAATATGAAAAACATATTAATCTGGTTTTCAGACACGTAAATGATCTGTGCATAGGATAAGAATTTTCTTGTGCTTAATTAGAACTAAATATACGAGTCAAGGCTAAAGTAGAATGACTTGTCTTGGTTTAGAAGATAAACAGGTTTTGCTGTACAAACAGGAATCTAAATACTGTCTCCACACAGGATAACCTATATCTAAGAGCATTGTTCAAGTGCTTCTTGGATGTTAGAAGGCTTGGGACTGTGATCACTTTCCTGGTGAACTTGTTCCAGTGCCTGACCACTTTCCAAGTGAAAAATATTTCCTAATAGCTCATCTGAACTTCCTCTAATGCAACTTTAAGCCATTCCCTTGTGTCCTATCACTGGGCACCAGAGAGAAGAGATAAGCACCTCTCACTCTACTCTCCTTTGTGAGGAAGCTGTAGACAGCAATGAGGACACCCCTCAGTCTCCTCGCCTCTAAGCTAAATAAACCTAGTATCTTTATCCACTTCTCATAATTCATGCCCTCTACTCCTTTCATCATCTTTGTTGCCCTCCTTTGGACACATTCTAATAAATGTTCTTGTATTGGGCGACCTAAAACTGCACACATTACTAAAGGTGAGGCTGCTCCAGTCTTGAGTACAGTGGGACACTCACATCTCTTGAACAGTCAGCTATAGTGTGCTTAATGCACTTAGGATTTGGTTGGCCCCTTTGTCTACCAGCACAAACTGGTGACTCATATTAAGCTAACAATGAACCACAACCCGCAGATCCCTAACTGCAGAGCTGCACTTCAGCAGTGTCTCCCAGTCTGTGTGTACATGCAGGATTACATTATTGCAAGTGCTGAATCCAGCATTTGTTCTTGTTAAATTTCATATGAATGTTGATTACCCAGTACTCCAGGCTATCAAGATCTCTCTGTTCAGTCTCTCTATCCTTGAGGGAATCAATGACTACTCCTAAGTTAGTATTATTGGAAAACTTATGTACTGTGCACTCAATTCCAGTATCCAGGTCACTGCTGAACTCCATCTCCACTCTGAGAATTCACTGTTTAAGAAAATGCCCTAAGTCAGCTGAAAAACAAGCTGGAAGTTATGCTAGCTTTATATTTGCAGCCATATCACTGTGTCTCATTATTATTACTAAGTCAGCAATGGATTAAGGCATAAATCTGCAGATGCAGGAGAAGGATTCATTGCAATGTTTGCAGAAGCTGCAATGACATCCTAAGTACAACAGTTTAGAGAGTTCATGTCCTTTAAGACCACAGCTTCAGGGAACATTGCTATTTTCCTTTGTTGCTCAGTAAATATTCTCAGGAGACAGGACAAGAATTACTGGAAAATGCACCTTCTATTTGCACTTGAAATAAAAGCCTTGAAGAGAAGCAGCATTAAATGGAATTGTCAACAGTGCGTTAAAAGATTCTCTACCTAAATATCATTTGCATCTGAATTTTATGTAGGGAAATCAACAAGGTTGCACAGATAGGAAAAGATTAATATTGAGCTATATTACCTACTACCAAAAAGCTTAACACTTCTGCTCTCCATTGCTAATTTTCTGACACAGCCTGTACTGTGCAGGCCAGAATATCCCTTTAAGTTCAGTTTCATTCAGATTCAACTGTAGGATTAAAAATTCAGTGGATTTTTAAGAATTTTCTTTCTAGCTGTGCCTAACCAGCTGAATATACATATTCTCTACAATACACTACAAATTCTGAGAGGAGTAAAATATATAAAAGGGGATTTTTCTGTTCAGATGAGATAAGGGGAGGGACATTTCCTGTTAAAACCTAAAATATTCATCTAGCATTTATAAGTTATCTATTCTTTTAATTCTTTAAGATGTTTTATTTAATAGTTATGAAAATAGCTTATGGCTAAATATATACAAAATAAATATATACAAAACTATATGTTTGGACAAATTTACTGTTATGCATGAAATGCTGGCAGCAAGTTCAATGTTAAACATATTCTCTAGCTGTGACATAGATAGCTAGTTTGTATATTTACATATTTTCCACAAAGTTGGAGCCTGTTATTCAAGTCTTCCACAAAGTAAGTGGAATAAATTGTAAAAAATTAAAAAATCTAATCCTGTTTCAGCTGTAGCACCTCCTGGTCCTAAATAAGGAACAGGAACATCTCTATTGACTTTCAGTAGGCAGAACATGAACAATGGGATCATGAATAGCAGCATCATAAACCTCCCTCACAAATCTAGTTAGCTTGTGCTAAATCGAACTTGGCAATATAACTCAAAATTTCTCTTAGCCTTGGATAGTATCATACCTCTGAGTTTTGGTGTATCTTGATGTAAAGACTAGGAAAATATAATAGAAAATTGTCTTGAAAAAGGGTAGTCCTGCTCTATTCTCTATCGTCCTCTATATTTGTTATGAGTTCCTCGACTCTAGTTGCATAAGATCTAGGTTTCTTTCTAGAGGTTTATTTTCCAGAACAACAATTAACTGAACACCATCAGTTAATAGTTGCATAAACACTGCAGTAGCCTCACAAGAACAATGACTAAATTGCTAAAGTAGGGATGTACCCTAAATATATCTTAGCATTTTCAGTAGACGCTTGCATAGAAAGTACAGTTACTTTTGATACTAGGTGCTAGGGAAGGAGGTTCCCATTGACCTACCAACTCTATTCACAGATATTTTATGAGTACCTGTTATATATTCAGCTCACATATGCAAGTTGAAAACTACTGATGCATTTGGATAAGGCATTTTATTCAGAAAGACAAGAAGATAGTTAGAAATACATGTCAAGATCAACACTGTAGTCCTATAGAGTATGCAAGACTTTTACAGAAAGGCAAATTAAGTTTTGTCTAAAGAATAATCATCCGACTAGAGTAGACTGGCAGCTGCTGAGTCAGCAACCCTGGCTCCCACACATCAGGCCTAAGTTCTGTGGAATCAGGTGCTAATGTAAAGATTACATAGAAACAGCAGGTAAGAGAAAAATACTTTGAGTTAGCTCTATGTATCTTTGATGTGGTGTTTATGTCCTTCTAGCCCCATATTTCCTGTTGCTGCCACGTTCAGATCGTACACATAGTATTATGCATATCCCAAAACATGAGCTGAAATAAATGTTTGCATGCATTAAGGTTTTAGAAAATGTATATTTCTATGCATAAATTTGTACATGACAATTCATAAAAGGTTAGGTTTCTAAACTAAAAGCACTAATATTCATCAGTTCTTCATGAAGTTACCGCTTATAAAGTATAATCCTAAAGATTAGGTAACAAAACCATCCCCAGATCCCACTCCCCCCCAAAAACAAAGACCTCAAAAAGCAAACAAACAAAAAACACCCCCCAAAAAAGATAGACCCATACTGGAACATAAGTAACTCAGGTGATATTTTGGAGAAAATTCAGTCAATATTTCTGGGAACAGTACAAAATTTTCTGTGGAGGACACAGAAAGATCATATGCTGTAATTTATCTGGCTTCTTAGTCCAAATACATCCAACAACCTAAAAGGAACGTTATGAAGCTGAAACTCTGGTCATTTGCTTATTTCCCACAAAGGGCTGGGAGAAGAAATTGAACCAAAAAAGTGTAATGGTTTTGGATTCTGAATCTTCCACATTGGCCACTGCTCAGGTCACAGTTTGGAAAACTAATATGGACTGCTGTGATAATGAAGTCTGATTTCATGCCTAAGATATTAGTATACTTGTATTTCTATCATAATTTAAACACTACTCCAGAAAAAGGGATCTAACAGGACTTTTGAAAAAAAAGTTTGATTTCATAACTGCTACAATAGAGCAAATTTAGTCTGGTTTGCACTTTTCTACTGTCAGTTTTTAGCCATGGGCTCCCGCAATGCTCTTACTAATTAAAAGATTCTTCCTCTTTGCATGTATGTAAGGACTGTGATTACAAAAACTATTCTTCTTCTCGTTATAAAAATTGGAATATATATTACTCTAAATATTTCCCAGAGATTCCATCATTTTGATTTTTTCTCTGCTTATCCAGTTACAATGTATTAACATTCATCTTTTGCTGTGAAACCATGACTGTGTTTAGCACTGGCTGCAGTGCCAGTTTCAGAGATAAGGGACTCCAACTGCTGTCATTCGAGATTTACATGTGTATAAATCAGAATATTGCTTTATTCCTTTGGGATAATCATTGCACTTG
Organism: Manacus candei; assembly: GCF_025592945.1. NCBI lineage: Eukaryota > Metazoa > Chordata > Aves > Passeriformes > Pipridae > Manacus > Manacus candei. Next base: position 30,550,365 of record NW_026138097.1, on the reverse strand, counting down.
GAGCTGCTGTGGTACTTCTGATTAAAGAAATTGGCCTAGAATTATAACAATATCAGATTAACATACTCATGTACAATATTAAATAGTCATATAATGTTTATATTAAATAGTTAAATAACATTTGGCATTTCAAATGCACAGAATTCAATTAGCTGCATAACAACTGGTAATTTTTTTTTTTTTTAGAATCCTTTTCAGTGAGAATGAAGATAAAGAAAATTGTATTATGTCAAAATGCAATATATTAGGTAAGGATTTCTTTTTAAGACTTCTTATTATCACTTTTCAAGGACACCAAAGGTTTTGCAGCCTTTTTAATGGTATTAGGGATAGCTATAATTAGTCTTCCTGAATAATGAAAATCACTTAAAAATAAGCTGGTGTTGTTTTCATGGTCATTGCAAAACTGATCCTGTCATTATTGACATAAAATAAACATGCACATGAAAGGATAAAACCACGAACCCTACAGTAAATATGCAAACTGGTCCACCTACAACTTTCACCTCTACACCTTTACCTACAACTTTAGTTCTGGAAACAAAGGTCTTCTGAGACCTAACAGATTTGTACAAAGTGCTTTTCAAGATATTCTCCTTATCTGTATACCTGCACATAACAGTAGTGTAAGGAATGAAGATTTTTACCATCTGAGGTAGGATTTTCATAATGGAGTACTGTCCCAGTTAGAACAGCTGGGACTCATTCATCACTGTGTGGGTGTAACCCAAATCTGTGTATTCTATGCCATCAATAGACCATTTACAGCAGCTGCCCAGAGCACGCTTGACCCCTCAGGCTATAAGATGGGTGTTAAGAAGCCTGTGAGATAGGAGGATGCTCCTGTCCTCATACCCATTGAGGAACTCCCCGCCCTGAGGGGGGTACTGGGCATTCCTGCCTGAACCTGAGGATGTATAATCTTGGGGGTCTTGAGACTTTGGTAGCACTTGTGGGATCCTGAGAAGCACCGGAACTTGGACTGGACCGCGACCACCACTCTCAACCAGACTGAGACCACCACTCTTGACTGGACTGTGACTACCACTCTTAACCAGACTGCAATCACCACCCTCGACTGGACTGCAACAGCACTCCCAACTAAACTGTGATCCACATGATCTGGTCACGCTCATCTTTAAGGATTGGATATTGCAATATGAAATAAACAACTAAAACACACATGAGCTATCACAATGTATTTCATTTATATTTAATTTTTCAGTTTTTAACTGAGACTTGTACCACCTACTCTTTTTTTTTTTTTTCCTAAGATGGATGTTGAGCTGACAGAACTACAAAAATCTTACCAATTTTAGAACTACATAACTGTTGAGGTTGACAGGGACCTCTGGTCCTCTAGAGGTCATCTGGTCCATTCCCTTTGCTCAGATAGGGCCACCTAGAGCCAGTTGACCACGACTGTGTATTTTTAAGAATGGACACTGCACCAGCCATCTGTGCCAGTGCTTGGTCACCCCCACAGTAATAATGCATTTCCTGATATTCAGAGGGAACCTACTGTGTTTCTGTACATGCCCATTTTCTCTGGTCCTGCCCCTGGGCACCAGTGAAAACAGCCTGGGTCCTTCTTCTCTATTTCCTCTCGTCAAGTATTTATACACAATATTAAAATCTCCTCTGAGCTGCCTTTTGTCAAGACTGAGCAGTCACAACTATCTCAGCCTATCCTGAGTATGCAAGAGATACTCCAGTTGCTTAATCAGCTCTGTGGTCTTTTGCTGGATTTTCTGATGTGGCTCTATGTACTGGGAGCCTAGAACTGGACCCAGTACATCAGACATGGTCTCATCACTGCTAAATAAAGGGGAAGGGTCACCTCCTTTACAATTCTGGCAGTGCTTTGCCTAAGGCAGCCCAGAATATCATCAGGATTCTTTGTGACAAGTGCACATCACGGGCTCATAGATTCATTTAGGTTGGAAAAGACCTCTAAGATCATTGACTCCAACCATTACCCTGCACTGTCAAGTCCACCACTAAACCATGTTTCTTAGTGCCACATCTACACATCTTTTAAATATCTCCAGGGATAGGAACTCAGCTAATTTCCTGGTCAGACATATTCAACTAGGTGTCCACCACGAACACCAGGTTCTTTTCTGCAGAGTTCCTTTCCAGATGATGTTCCCAGTATAAATTAGTGCATGAGGTTGTCCCTTTCCGGATGCAAGACTTTGCACTTTCCCTTCTTGGGCTGATTATGGTCCTGTCAAACCATTTCTCTATCCTGTCTCTCTCTTTCAAAATATGATCACAATGTTTTATTTCAGTTTTTTTGATCATTACCAGTATTCCAGGTGCTACTGTAAATCAACATCAATACTGCAAAGAGATGCTTATCCAGCATTTTCAAAATCTTGCATTAAATTTGGGTACATATTACTGAGAAAATTCTCTCATGTAACTTTCATTCCAAGAACTAGAAAGCTAACTTTAACTGTCCTCATTTGGGGACTGATTTATTCTACCCCTGCTTTAAAAACAATAGTCTTTGCCCTTCTGTTCAAATCCCAGAGACAGTAAATTGTCTAGGCAGCCCTGGAAGGACCTGCTCACAGTGAGGACATAGTAGAAGAGAGGTCTTCCAGCACTGTGTGCAAGAGCAAGACTCCTAAAGGGTTTTCCCAACAAGTAATAGAATCAATGTCAGTACAAGACCAACCCTGCTTGGAACAAGCCATGTATTTTGTAGCTGTTAGATGATGAATGGTCTCAGTGTGGTGTTCATTCGAAGGAAGCATTTTTATTCGTAAGAAAGAAATTTTTAAAAATATAAGTATTTATTTTTTCTTGATTCTGCATTACATAAAGCCACAGTAATTTAATGCTATCAGCAAGACTTGCATGGTCTAGCTGAAGAGGGTCATATTGAAAGAATCCTCTGAAAACAGCAATATCGGCAGTTTCTCCCCGTCACCGTTTTTGTCACTGTTTCACTGAGCTCAGTGTATTAAAAATGCAAAATCATTCCCACATTATTCCCATAACTAATTAGATCAGAATTGGAATTTCTGTTAGATGAGTATCCCAAAGGTATTCAAATATCAAAAAATACCATACATGGTTTGTCAGACACTACTGCACTGCATCTTCTGTACAAAACAGATGAAATACACAGTAGAGGAGATATTTAAGCTGTTAAATAGCTCATACATCTTGTATAGGCAGACCATTTTTGATTATATTAAAGTGAATTGGTTTTTTTTCTGCCTAGTTACTGATTGATCAGTACTTCCAGTGGCATAATGAAACCCACAATCTTAAGATTTCATTATTAGCTTTAATACTTAAATGTGCTAATGATATCCAAGAAAATGGAATAAAATCAGTGATGTGTCAGAAGAAAGTAATTCATATTATCTATAAGACAGTGCTGAGAGGCTGAGTGCTGGTGCTTAACTAAATGTTTTAGTACCACAAAATTTCATAACCTTTCTACAAAGTGCAGTCAATACAAATTAGGTGTTGGCAACAATACACTCTTATCCCATGTGTATCCTGCAGAATCAGAAATACTGCAATAATTATCACATAAGGAGACAAGTAAAGCAAAAGATATTATGTGATATGTTGATGGACAAGATATTGGAATTTTAAGAATCAAAATGGTTCTATAAGCAACTCACTAATCAAAAGAATATCACTGTGTAGTGTACACAAGGGCTGTACTTCCACTGGACTTTTGCTGGTCAACTGCTGGGTCTTCTGACCACATCCTTCATTTTCTTTTGTCTTTGGCTGAATGCTAGCTGAAACAGCATGGTCAAAGCATGACAAAAATTATGCCCTCAATGGGAAATCTGAGCATACTTCTCAGATGAAATCACTGTATGGAGAACATTATCAGTTCTTTGAATAGTGCTTGACAGTAATGATTCTTTTGATCTTACTTTTTTACTTTGAAGTCATGCTTACTGCTGTTCTCAGTTCCTTTCTCTGGTCTAGTGCCTTTTGAATATTTCGACAAAAATCATCAATTTCAGTGTTTTCACCTGGAAGGGCCAACAGCCTAACACATTTGAGGATATTGAAAGAGTGAATTTAAGCTGTATCAAGGCACAGGTGGAGCTGGATCTGTCTCCCATACCCTTGGACTGATCAGGATTTTCCTGGAGCAAATTATAGCATTAAGATGGATCACATTCGCAACTTTAAATCTCAGTCATGGTTAGACCCATATTATGTTTTGGCTTATATTATGGATCTGTTTCTAAAAGCCTGCTTTGCTTAGGTAATAGCAGCAGCTTAATCAATATGAGACTTGTACCAATGACAATATTTAAAAATTCAGTTCTAAATATTACCTTTTGTACCAGGTCACACCAGTCATTTACTCAGTACTGCTGTGAAAAAGAGAATGTAGGTTGGCAGAGTTATGATGCTGCAGCTTTCAGCAGTAGCTCTGTGTGTTTAAAGGACAAAACAAACAATGTATTTTAAATAATGTGCTTCTCAACTTCAGCTTCTTTTTGTTGCCTTAGATGTCTAAACAAAGAAAAAAATCTTTGAATTCAGTAGAACTTTAAATTTACACTCTTACTTTTAAAAAAATATTCCTTGATTAGGGTTTGACTGCAAATACTTTGCTACATGAATGTCAATAATCTGATATTAAAAATTCAAGATATTACAATATGCTGTTGCTAATCTAATAAAAAATTTGGAATTGTATTTATTCTACAGTGGGAAGAAGTAAGCTATTCATTGATCTTCCCACTAAAATTTCTAGCAATCTTATTTGTATGTTGCTTTCTACAAGATTTAGCTGTATCATTCTCAAAATTTTTTCCAGGGTCTATAAATCTGTATCAGTTGGTTGATCTTTAAAATCAAGTGCCTACTGAGCATAAACAGATATATTGAACAAAAAATGAGTCCATTTTTTCTTTTTAAACCTATTGATCTGGCTACACATAAAGATATTCATTGCCAGTGAATTATTAAAATGAACTTTAGGGCAACACCTACTCCTTCCTGTGAATAATAAATAATATGATCTCTGCCATATAAATTTTGTTATTCTGTGGATTGAAGCAGTGTCATCAGTTTCAAGTCAAATCACAAAATCGAACTACTGTCCCCACTCTCCTGCTCTTATTTAAGATGCAACAGATACTCTGGTATGACAGGTCACAGCCCTTTAAAAAGCTGCTGTTTAAAAGTCTCATTAGCATTCTGTAAGCTGTTTCTTCTGCCCTTCTGGCAGCAATCCTCCTAAAAACATGCTTTGGCAATAACTGCATAAATCTGAAAAGAAGTAAGGCATAATTAGCTTGGTCAAACATGAGCAATCACAGGAAAAAGATAATTGTGATTATCTTCAAATACTTTGATCTAGTATATTTTTAGTTACTGATCTGATAAATTAGTTTGTAGAAAAGACTGTGACACAGTAAGCAATGTGTTGACCTTTCAGTTCTGAAGTATAGAAAGAGTGAAATACTAGGAGAGAATTATTAAATCTTTTTATTATTGAGATTAAATTTAAAACTTTGCAGTATATATTTAACTTTTTCACTTCCTCCATTTTATTTCATAAGAAAGCATTCATTTTAAGAGTATATGACTGTCCACCTACATACACTTTTTCCCTCATGTTTCTTTTAGCACACATCAAAATTTATTAGGTTATGAGACAGAGACATGCTAACAAGGCAATAATTCTCTTCCTTGTTACACAGTGAAAAAACCGGCACATTTACAAAACAAAGAACTCCAATAGCACAGGGAGTTAGAGAAAAAATTCTCTATTTCTAATAACCTGTCCTTTCTTGGTCAAAGAAATATTGGGAATGAAAGTAAAAGACTTTATTTAGTCAGTACTAATCCTACCAGTGCAAAGTCAACATTTTCTCATGAAAATTGTTATGTATGGAGACATGTTTAATGGTCCACACTTTCTCTGAGATATGAATATCCAGTTAAGTTTTATTTGGCCTTTATAAAAGCCAACCAATGGAAGAAAGTGATGAAACCTTTTTGATTACTATAAGGCTGCCGATGGATGATCTTAATATCATATCATCACCAGTAGAGAGACTGATATTTATAGAAAAAAACCTTTGTATGGGATGTGAATTTAATAGGCAAACCAGAACTAGCTCATGAGGATGGGAAATCCATGCAATTTGTAATCACTAGAGGTCTTTGATGTTTTTCCTCTAATTTGAAAAAGCTGCTAGGAAACTACATGGACACCATCATCCATGCACAAGAGAAACTGACATTCTGGGCCTCTCATTTAGCTCAAAACATTGATGCTTATACTATTTGTTTCCTCTCCTTTTTCTTAAGGTTTTCTTAAGGTGCTGGATAAAGTAGTAGTATTTTGTTTCCCTTGATAAACTATAAATATTGCTTAAGCTCCATTATAAAAAGTAGACCAGTTTCACATTTAAGTAAACATTTGTAAGTCCCTTTGAATTCTATAAGCTACACTAATTTGCATTGTTTGGGATTCTCTGATATTTTTCCTGTTTTTAATTGAATTTTTATTATCCCCTTGAAAGACTTTAAAGATTAGGAAAATTGTACAAAAACAATGAGGATACAAGAAGACTAATCAAATTTTTCAAAACTTTAAAAACAGTCTTGTCTTAGGTCATTTGTTGTTTCAGACAAACCTCTTTACCCATCCCTTTCACACAAAATGAAACATTGAACTGAATCTAGATGCAAATAGCTTCTTAGGATGGTTCAATCTACTTTAGTAAATAACATGCACATGATGCATGGTATGTGCAACAATTTATCAAGCTCTTAGTTGAAAATTCTTAGCCTCCTAGATAAATACGTTTCTTATGTGTCATAGTTTCCTCTTTTGCTGTTTATGTATCTAAGTAAGTTCAATCTATTTGTGATGAAAAGGGAGATTTCTTGCTTGAAAAGCAAAACTGAAATAAAGTAATTTAAACACAATCTGCAGGTAGGAAAAGATAGGTTAAAATTGTATCTGTGTAAATTGTTCAGGAACACAAAGACAGTCTAGAAGTGAAAGAGGAGTTTAGAATCCTTATCTAATGATCTTAGACAATCAACACATTAAATTAATCCATATTATTTTTCTGAGACTTCTGAATGGCATAAAAATGAATTATGTTCAAATATAGACCCTCAAAATAAGACTTCTGGATTTATACTGAAAGTACTCCTGAATTGTCCTGAAAGGGAGAAATATATCAATTGTTCACTCTTTGGAACAGCTGTTGACCAACAGTCAACAAGTGGGGGAGACAAAGTTGTTCCTGTGGGCCCCAGATTTTGAGCACATTGGTTTTTACGTCTTGACATATGAATAGAAAGGAGGACTGTGGGATCTACTGACCTGTCAGCCTCATCTCTCTGCCTGGGAAGATCCTTCCTCGAAGCTATGATCCATTTCATGGAGGACAGAGAGGTAATTTGAAACAACCAGCACGGTTTCACCAAGGGCAAGTCCTGACTGACCAACAAAGTGGTCTTCTATGGTGGAGTGACTACATCAGTAGATAAGGGAAGGGTTACAGAAGTTACTTATCTGGACTTCTGTAAAGCCTTTGACATGATCCCCCACATGGTTCTTCTCTCTAAATTGGAGAGAGATGGTTTTATTAGATGGATGAGAAAGTGCTTGGATGCTCACATTCAAAGGATAGTGGCCAATGTTTCAAGAGTCCTGATGGACATCACTGATGAGTGCTGTCCCTCTGGAGTCTGTGTTGGGACCAGTGTTATTAAATATCTTCATCAATGACATAGACCAAGAGATCAGGTGAACTGAAATGGGAAGGGGCCTCCTTTCTAGATGACTTAGAAAATTAGGGATCTCTAGCTTAGGAAAATTGTATTTTAATCAACTAAGGAATTTGCTTTTCGCATTATAATTATTTTCTTTTAGGATTACAATTAGCTTTGAGATATGGAGTGTAGATGAAACATGGGAACTAGTGGGGAGTGCTGTATGTCCATGTGCAAGAAATTAGCTTACATGCCTCAGAAAACTTGATCAATAAGAGATTGTTCTGTTAAGAAGTAAATTCAATTGAGGATTATTTAAACTAATGGGAAATTCTAGTTATCTTTAACCAATGATGAATATATGTGTCTAAGTGGATTCCAGAACAATTAGTTTAGGGGTCAGGGGCCAACTGAATCAGTCATAGAGGCTAGAAGGCATGACAAGTGAAAAGAAAACTGCAAAAACGACTGCCCCCCCCAGAAGAAACAGACACTAGGTAGCAGTCTTACTTCATGAATGAACACTAGGATGATATTTGACCCCCAAATCATGACATAATCAGAGGTTGGGTGTGAGGGGATATCTTTCAGGTATCACTGTATTTATATCCTGACATTTGTGCTGATTCTTTGATTCATGTATGGCAAATCAATCCCTACGAACCTGCAGCTGGCACATTAAAAAGATGTCCGATCCGATGATTTCTGGTCATTGGATTTAATTCTTTTGTTTTAGAACCCTCAGCAAATTTGCAGATGACACCAAGTTGAGTGTTGCGGTTGACACACCTGAAAGACTGGATGTCATCCAAAGGGGCCTGGACAACCTGAAGAAGTGGGCCCATGGGAATTTCATGAGGTTTAACAAGATCAAGTACAAGGTGTTGCACCTGGGTTGAGGCAATCCCTGGTATCAATACAGGTTGGGAAATAAACATATCAAGATCACCCCTGCCAAGGAGGACTTGGGGGTGCTGGTGGTTGAGAGGCTGGACATGACCCAGCAATGTGTCCTTGCAGTCCATAAAGCCAGTTGTGTCCTGGGCTGCATCAAAAGCAGTGTGGTCAGCAGGTCAAGGGAGTGGATTCTGCCCCTCTACTCCACTCTGGTGAGACCACACCTGGAGCACGGCATCGAGCTCTGGAGTCCTCAGCATAGGAAGGACAACTACTGGAGTGAGTCCAAAGCAGAGTCACTAAGATGATTAGAGGGATGGAGCACCTCTTGTATGAGGAAAGGCTGAGAGAGCTGGGATTGTTCAGCCTGGAGAAGTCTTTGGGGTGACCTAATTGCAGCCTTCCAGTATCTGAAGGGAGCCTACAAGAAAATTGGAGAATGACTATTTAAAATAGCATATAGTGAAAGGGCAAAGGAAAATGGCTTCAAACTTGAAGAGAGTAGGTTTAGGTGAACTATTAGGAAGAAACTTTTTTCTGTGGAAGGGGTGAGGCACAGAAACAGATTATCCAAAGAAGTTGTAGATGCCTTATCCCTGGAAATGTTCAAGACCAGGTTGGATGGGGCTTGGAAAAAACTTGGTCCAGTGAAAGGTGTCCCTGTCCACAGCAGAAGGGGTTGGATCTAGGGGATCTTTAAGGTCCTTTCTAACTCAGGACGTTCTATGATTCTATGGCGATAAGAAACTGTACTCTCAGAATGAGGAAATTGCAGTTCTGTTTCTACTAGAAATGCTAAACAGGGAGAAGCAATAGAGCATAATACCTAGGGAATTGCTTAAAATATCTTTATCTATTCTTGGATGACAGTGTTGTGAGATAAAAAATATTAGCAACATGACAGTGCCACTATTCCTTTTTCCATCTGTCCTGATGGCATAGAAATGTAACCCATAGGGTTGTGTGATAGCAGAAGTTGACAAACTAGATTCTTCCATTGGTTCTACTTCTAACGTGTTATATGAACTTGGAAAAGTTCTTCTGCCCTGCATTGTGGCATACTTGGCAGAAGAATATTTTTAAAGTGTTTATAAGAAGTTAGAATCTACTCTTGAGGCATAAGTTTTTACCTTGAATTTAATTCAGGTTAAAACTCCTTGTTTATGAGTAGTTTGCATTCCTGATTTTTCTTAACTAAAATATCTACGTGATACTGTGAGTAATTTCTGCACTTATAATGAGGAAAAGACCAATCTTCCTTCACATGGATGTTTCTTCTATGCACGAAGATAGGTCCTTCATTCAAGGTAGGATCTTGAAAGCCTTTACCTTTAACTGGTTTCACAAATTATGTTTCTTCAACAGCCTGTGGCTCTTTGTGTTTCTTGAAAATCAAAGAATGGCACAGATATATCACTGTTCTTTCCTCAGTGTGATGATAAAAAACATACTAAAGATATACATGTCTTCAGACATATGAATTATTTCTATCTGTGCCTCTGTGTAATGAGAAAAATAGTTCATTTTTCTGTCTAGATATAATTTTTTTAAAAAATTTTCATCTTTTTTTTTTTGTTCTGAAATGAATGATTCAAACAGTAAAATAAAATGTAGAAGTAAGGCTAAAATAAAATGCTAACATACAGTTTCTATTATACCACAAAATTTAAACCTGTATTTTTGTGTTACACTGCCTAATTTATAAATTGCTATAGGGAAAAGAATGTGCATTTTTGTGAATGTTTAGTTTTATCAAATACAATAAAGACAAATCAACTGTCATGTATAGATTCATGATGAAAAACTGACGCAAAAGTGAAGCACTTTTTGAAACTAACATACTACATCAGAGAAATGAAATCCCTGAATTACTTTCTCCAAAAAGCATACTGTGACATTCTAGAAGATGAAATATTTTAGAGTCCCACTAAAGTAAAAAAAGTTATCAAACATTTGTTATATCTTAGTTATGAGGACACAGGCATTTTAGACACTTTGGGCTTAGATTTCACTACGTACTGTTATTGCAAGGGTTTTTTAGCTTTCTTATACTCTTTTGAGTTTTCATGATTTCCAGTGTGTATATCCTCTCATCAAGACTGATCTCATAAAAGTCATTCACAATGTATGCTCTAGTCTTCCCATTCCCGAATTTGAGAGCCTATTTCTAATAGGAATAGTGGTTTCCACAGAATTCCTAATCCTTGACATTCCTGAGGTTTCAGTACCTTCAATTAGCCATTGAATAATCTTATTAGGAAGCAATTATGCATATATCAAAGAGATGTTACAGATCATTTATTTTGCACATTTTGCTCTTCACTAAAATCGCAGGTGTAAAATGATAACCCTCTAGATTTCTGTTCCTTTTACATTTTGGACAAAAATATATGAAAAACATCAGTAAATAATATGGGAGTGCATTTTCATATTAAATACTGAGGATTTATGGTAACATTGTAATTTCATTTCAGTAAAGTTACAGTATATAATTTTTTTAGCCGTTCAGGTTTCAGTAGTTCTTAATGGCAAAATGTAAGTGCTGTATTTACACACTGTAGTAATAATTGGGCCAGATAAAACTGCTGAGTGTAAGGCAAGTTTATTACATGTATAATGGAAATAGAAGCATAACTTCAATAGCCTAATCATTTTAAGATTTGTAGAGTAGGAAGTAATGTCATTTTAGCAAGACTGTTTAAGTATAAAGATAAGTAAATAATTTATTCAGTTAAATTAGCTTCTTCTGTTAACTGTGTGTATGTAGCAGGATCATAATTTTTCTTTATTTATCCACCATTCAGATTCACTCCAACCTGTAAGATTTGTGTTGATTTTTTTAAACAGCTCTGTGAAATCCCTGCAAACATGCAAACTTATTTTTCAAGGAATAAATGACTGTCATGTTCAAGTCCCTGCCTGTTGTGACCCATTCACAAATAAAAAGATAGTATTAGATCTAGATTTCCAAGATTTGTAATTAGGAAAGAAGTTACATTCTATAAATATCTAACTAGCAAGATAACATTAAAATGCATTTACTGCCTTAAGAAAGATCAGTAAACCTCTCTCCTCAGATTAGAAATTTTTGTTCCCTCTTCACTTTTCTTTTTGTATTTTTTGATTTTTGATTTTAATATTGCGTGTATTTTATGAACTTGTTTGGAATAGCTTTACATAGAGTGGGCAAAATTTTACTTGCTTTTATAACATAGCCAAGAACTAAGCATTTTTATAAATGTAACAGAGATATTATTTTCCTTATCCTAGTGTATTTTTGTCTATTTTCTCATGGCACCATCACCAAGACAGTGACTGTCTCTTTCAAAGCAGCTTGAGCTAACTTTACAATTGCTGTCTAATGAGTGTACTATGTAATTCTGTATATTAAATCAGTTATCATTTGTTCTTTCCGAATGAATGGCATCTACAGATAGGGAGATCTGTCAATTAGTAAATTAATTAAAATTGAAATTATTGAAGATTTTTTCCTTTACACTTCAACTCTTGACTTAATATTTTCTTCATTTAATGATATTCACTGGGAGAGTAATTCTATTCAACTACAGCAAAAAAATCTCACATGTGGAACGAAGAATATTTTTACTCTTTTCACCAGATTGTTTTTGTAAAGATACAGTTGCCCATACACATGATACACCTGTAATTTAGGTCACTGGTGAGGGAGGATGCAATGATTTACCTCTCTCTGTGTAGCAATGGTGTGCGGCTTGAAACAATGTAGCACCACTTAAAAAATCTACTACCTTGTGCATATGTAAACATTTCTTCCTAGTGAGTAGTTATAGTGACAACTTTCAAGGTTATCAATATGCATAGGTCCTTTTCAGTTCTTGCGGTGGTTTAGCCTTGGCTAACTGCAAAATGCTCATCCAACTGCTTGCTGACTGTGAGATCCTGGATCCGAATCTCACTGAATTATTGATATGGGTTGGAACCAACCCACTGCGAGTGTGTGTGCTCATGTGGGGAAGGAACACGGTGAGATCTGCACGCAAGGCCTGTGCTGAGGGCACAGGGCAGAGCTGAAGGCAAGGCCTGCTGCCCACGCAGAGCACACGGCAGAGCTGAAGGCCCTGCAGCCGGGCTGTCAGTCAAGGCAGAGCTGCAGCCTGTGACTGGCTACAGCACAACTCACTCTGGCCTGGAAGGCACTGACTGGATATCCTGCCTGGGAGGGAAAACTGAACTCTATAAATACATGAGACTCCATGTGGTCTCCCTCTTCTCCTCTTCTCTCTTCTCCCTCTCCAGCCCGCACCATGTTAAACATCGGATCTTGTCAGTAACTATTCTCCTCTCTCTCTCTCCTTCTCTCTTCTCAGTAACTATTCTCCTTTCTCTCTCTCCTTCTCTCTTCTCTCTTTATTTCTTTTAATCTGTTTTCTTCTTTTACTCTTTTCCTTCTCTTGTGAGTAACTTAAAACCAATGAACTGTCTTTTACTAAAGATGGTATATGGATTGTTTTAGTGGGTGTTTCCTGCGGAATGGGTCTTTGTGCTGAATGTTTTAATGAAATGCTTTTCTCTTGGTTGTATTTTACTCCTGTAAAAAGCTTTTGCCAAAATATGTTATTTTTCTCAGTAAATTAAAAGTATTTCTCTTAGAGAAGAGTGTGTGACTCTTTATCCGGACTCTAATTAGAGTTTATAATGAACCAAAAGGCTTTTAAAAAGTCTTAAATAAAAATGTAACCACTCTGGGCAGTTCACAGCTTAATCCAGAGTGGATGAGGCACCACATGCAGTTACATGCAGTGATTCACTAAGGACAGAGCTTGGCACTGAAACTAGCTATAACTCTGCCCTTTATTGAATGCCAGAAATGTAAATAAACTCTCTCTACTCCCATTCTTTGCATTGTACCAAGGGAAAAATAATTTCAAACAATTATGGAAAGAAAGAATATGCAAATACTCTGTATCTCTCTGGCTGACTGGACTCTTACACAAAATTAAAAGAGGTCATTTCATCTGCCTAAATTTCCTGAAAGTAACTGATAGGACAGAGAAATCAAGGGGTATTCATGAGATGCAAAAAACAGACTTATGGTATATCCTCTTTAAGGTGTGGAATGAGTTCCACATGGTGCAGAATTCAGCCTTGCAGTACTAACAATATTTCAATTACATTTAAACTACAGGTGGAAGAATACGATCTGCCACATAGCAAAACAATATCTCCATTCAGCCATATAAAAGAATAATTTTGTGTCAACATGTTTAAAAACATGGAGGAACATTCAAGTTTGTCCTTCTCCTACGCTGCCAAAAGTTTTTAATCTATCTCTTGGTATAATATAAAATGATAACATACACAACATGTCTTCCTAAGACTCGAGACTCAGCTAAAGAGAAAGGTGACAGGGAAAAAACACCACTGGAGAACGTGCCTTCTGTTCCCAAATATTCCTTGAGAAAGTCATATATCAACACATTAAAAAGAAGCAATCAAGTATAACAATGAGAAAATGCATGAAAGGGCTTTGTTATAAGAATCATTTACCTGAATATGAAGGGCTGATTCATTCACTGCAGTCCAAGAGGTCACAACTCTGGACCTACCTACCCCAAAAATTCTCAGACAGGAATTTGTGTCTCTGGGCTAAATGGTTGAAGGCTTTGTAATTTATCTCTGTTCTTTTTCCTACTATACTATGAAAAGGGTTGTGAATCATATGTAAGTAAAGCAATAAACAGACAGTAAATGGCTTGTTATGCAAATAATAAAAAACCCCAAAGCAAAACGCCATAACATTTAATGTCAGTGAGAGCACTGACTGCCGAATTTATTTTGGTCCACATAGGCTCTGGATGCTGCAAAGATCTGGAGATACTTTTCAGAGTCAGTTAAAACAGTTAACTTTAAACAAGAATTTGAAAAAAAGATTATAGAATTAAAAGTGCATACCAAGGCATAAACACAATGCTAGAGTAAATAAGCATACAGCTGAAAACTGTCCAGTTTTACGAAATGCAGTACTGTGGCTGTACTGGGAGCAAGCATTTTGTGAAAATACATGTCTCTCAGTGCAAGACACTGCAGTGACAACTGCAGTGAAACACAGAACAAAACACAATGGACAGAAAATATACTAATAAAACCAAGAATGTAAGTTCCTTTTTATTGAGGATATTGCTATCCATTTGCTGACAATGAAAGCCAGCAGCAACGAAGGGTAGCCTGTTGACCCCAGAGACCACAACAGTATCAGCATATGTTTATTGCTTCTTGAGTAAAAGAGTTCAGATAAAGTAAAGCAGCTTGAACATTTGCCCAAAATCAGACTTTTGGTATATGTTTGACTAGGTTTAGAGTAAAAGGAACAGGAGACAGGACCTTCCACATTTGAAGCCTTAAAAATGTTACGACTAAATTGCGTAATGTTTCTCCATATAAAACCTAAAATTTGTCATCTCTCATTTCGTATATTTGATGAATCTTTTGCTTGCTTTCCTCTGTGTCATTTGTGAACACATTTTACCTAAGTAGATAAACTCTATGAATGTACGTTATGTATTGTTCTTGAAGGAAATATTAGTGTTTCCTTTGATCTTATGTTGCACATGGCCAGTTTAACAGTCAGGAAAGAGTGAGAAAACTATAGCTGCTAAAGAGATAAAAGGAGATTAACCTTGAAGATTGTGCATGTCTTATTAACTATTAGTAGTATTAAAATCAAAAAGGAGCTTCTGTATTTCTTTCCAAGCCTTAATATAAAAATATGTACATATTTTGAACTGGTTTTCAATCCAGTTGTGATTTAATAAAACATGTTCTTACCTAGTGTATTATACAATTATCACCAACTCTCAAGTCTCAGATGCCTAACAGCTGCTGCAATAATGCTATAAATAAGGCTAATGATTTCAAAGCTGTCTGGAAATTTACAACTTTACTTAACTGATTGTAACATTTGTATGGTTGGCTAGTGGTTTATATACACAAGGATCACTGAAGAGATCTTGTAGACATCAATTTGGGAATTGGCTGCAATATTTGCAGATTATGGAGCTGGAAGTGAATTATTAAGAATGGAAGACAGATACCATATCAAGTAAGTGGTAAAGAAGTGCATATACAATGTCAGTATTGCAAAATAAGAGCAGATGCAGACCTCTGAAGCTGTAAATAAATCATTCCATAATTTCATGTTTAACTGCAGGGAACAAAGTAAAACACATTTCCACAAGTGACCTAAAAGACTTGATTTGTTTCAAAAGCCTTGTGAATTGATACTTCATAGAACACCAAAATTGCATTACTTAAGTTATTCAAGTACATACAAGAAATTCCAGGCTTTCTCTCTTTGACTTTACATAATTAGATGTATCTCTCCCACGCAGTCACTCAATGACACATACCAGCAAATGAAGAGTTTGACTGATTATACTGTAAAATCATCGAGTCAGGCACTGCTTTTTTTGTTTTACATGGTACAGCACACAGGTCTGGTTTTGTTTCTCTTTAGTGCTACCCCAATAAAAACACAAACTAGAATAAATACAAAAGTGACATTCAGATCATATAATAGATAGAAATTATATTTACATCCTTTCCAAAACTGATATTCTAGAGGGAATAGAAGTTTTTCAAGAAAGGATTTGCAGGAATGGGTAAGGTGAAAAATGAAGTTGGGGATTTTGAAGATCTGATTACATGGAAAGAACCAAGACCAAGTTTTCATAAAGTCTCATAAGGAGTGTGGGGTGACAAACTCATATGACCTTATCTCTCTCTACCACTACCTGAAAGGAGGTTGGTGTGAGGTGGATGTGGGTCTCTTCTCCCAAGTGACAAGTGATAGGACAAGAGGAAATGGCATCAAGTTGTGAGAGGGGAGGTTTAGATTGGATACTGGGAAAAATTTCTTCACCAAAACAGTTGTCAAGCATTGGAACAGGTTGCCCAGGAGTCACCATCACTGGAGGTATTTAAAAAACTTGTAGATGGGGCACTGAGGGACATGGTTTAGTGGTGGACTTGGCAGTGAGGGTTCATGATTGGACTTGATGATCTTAGAGATGTTTTCCAACCCAAATGATTCTGTGATTCTTTGATTTTCCACAAATCAGCTTCTACCATCAGTAGATTAAAAATGCTGGAACACATTTTTATATCTTTTATTCAATTCTACTCTTTATTCCTTAAATGCTCGAAAGATTTTACTATAAAAAATATTTCCAGCTGAGAGAGAAGTAAAATATTCTCTTTATAAAATAAATATTTTCAGTTGGTAAACTAAGCTCCTCTATAGTCTGTTAAAAAAGGAAACCCCTACTTTATAATGGAAAGGACAATTTGAGTTTAGAGTCACTGTCTGTTAGTCACATTATTTTAACTGTACATTTCAATAACATTTAGTAAGTTAATAATGCATTTTATATACAATAACCTTCAAAGAGAAATATCCTAATGGCTTTCAGGTAATTTAAAATGCTGGAACTGCAACAAAGGTTTCCATATACAGTATTGCTCGTTTTGCTGTAATAGAAATAATGATTTTATACAGTACACATTTATTTTATAGAGTCAGCCTTCAGAATTGAACAAATTAATTTACAGGAAGCCTTGAAAAATTCCAACTGAGCAATAGGGTAACCCATCCTGTTGTGTCTTTTTTGTCTTTAAGCCACAGCCACCTGAGAAGCAGCAAAAGGAGATGTGACTGAGTATCAAAAGTGGATAATATCTCGTGAAACCAGAGAGATTAAAATGTCCGGCCGTAGCTCTTAACACACAGACTTTCCTTGGCAGGTGAGATTTGCCATCAAGAATAGAGGAAAGTTCTGTTTGTTTTTCTTCCTTATAGAGGCAAATCATTAGAGCAGTGTTTTTTAAAAAGTCTTCTGCATTGGTCTATTGTAAGAATGGACATGTCAAAACTTCTGAAGATACTTTGGACAGGGCTCAGATTTGAATCTTGTGCCTTCAGAAAAAATAGGCCTATTTTACTGCCTAAAGTTTCCCTCATAAACTAACCTTAGCTCTTTTGATTTTTGATTTTTGTTATTCATCATGGGCTTCTTCTGTTCATGGTTTAAATACTGTTGTAGGCTGGCAGGAACGGAGGCCAAATATTCAAAGCTGATTGCTAGACTGCTGTCAAGCAACTACCGAGGAGTGACATAGCTTGTGCTTCTACTCCCTTCCTGTTCCTTGCCCTGAACAGTCATTTGTTGACTTGAATAAAATGAAAGAACTAGAATAATAAACTTTCCAACTGACTAGATCTAAATACAGAGAGTATTATACAGCCGTACTATGGTCATAATAGATGGAGCCACAAAGTATTTTATCTCCATGAACAAAATGCCAGAGAAGGGCAGAAGAAAGATCCACTGAATGTGACCCTTGAGTGGACACATGCTTGCAGAATAATTAATTCTGGTTATTAGCTGGCACTTTAACTGACTTTAAACAGATTATAAACCCCAAGTTTGTTACCATACCTTTTGCATGACAAATATAAATACCAGTTTCAATGGTGTCAGGAAATGAGCCATCAGTCTCTGCCTATTATATGGGGTAAAACTCTTAGGATTTGTTTTTTATTTCTGATATATCTAGGGCAAAATATAGTTGTCAAATATTTCATCCTACACAGAGTTAATGTGTCAAAAACATGTGATATTGCTAAAAGATGTTCACATAATTGTCTGAGTTCTTCACATAATATTTTTGGGAGTCACTATCATCCATTTCAATATGTGTATGGGAATGATTTCCTCCTAAAAATGAAGGAACAATTTTCTAGACAGGATATGAAATAAGAAAGCACATAATTACCACAGTAATGTGACAATATACCTCTGTCTTTATTTTGAAATCTCTCACTTCTACTACTGCTTCAGTGTGACATTTTAACTGTATTAATATTTTCATTGTAGAAAAAGAGTAGAAAACTCAAAAAATCCCCCTATTTTTCCTGTAATTCATTCTTTCAAATTCAAGTAGTATTTGCACTCATGACCAATAGGCATTCGGACTTGAAATTTTTTTAATACTTCTCTAAAAGGATTCAGTTGTGGCAAATGTACTAACATAAGATGGGTATTATCCAAAACAGGAAAAATGATCTCACCCTGAATACATCCTTATTAGAAGACAAAGAGAATGAAACAACAGGAAAAGATTAAAAAAAGGTCTTAAGATATTGTCTTTTTAAGTGGCTGTTTCCAACATCAGCTGGAGTTACTTGTTAGAGCTAATACCGAGAATCTTATACTGCTGTATAAGCTGAACTGTACTGTATTATTGAACCCAAGACTTTTCTGTTCAGTAAATGGGATAATTGACCCTTCAGGATTTCAAACCATACTTCCAGTTGAAATATTAGGGGAGAGGTGTTGTTAACATTGCTCAATCTTATAAAATAATTTCCATGATAGACTTCGTTATGAGTCAACTGTTTATTTGTGTAAAGGTTGAGAATGAAATTTTCTTTGTTGATGTTCTACCTGAGACTGAAGAAAAGATTTGCTTTTATTCTGGAAGTGAATAATGCAAAGAACTGCTGACAATAAGATGATGAGAAACATGTACATTATTAGCTATACCAATATGGAACTAAATAATATAGTAGTTACTTTTTCCTTACTCTCTCAGTGCTGCTTTGCTTGTTACTGGTACTTGAAATGTCCTTAAACGTGCCCATCATTGCGGATATGCAAATTTAATTTTGAAAATAATCCCAGTTCATGCACAATCCATGGATATTACTTAGAGTACAGGGGTAAAGTGTCTGCTTTTTTTTTTCCAGGGAATATGCTTTAATCCCTCACAGGTCTTTAATTCTGAGTAGGTAACTTCATGTCTCATACCTGCTAAATAATGGAGTGTGGATGAACTGATCCTTAAAGTTAAGCCAGAGACCCTGGTCTCTACTGATGTCAAGAAATCTGTTATCAGTAACACAAATAGTAGTTATTGTAAGTATTCTAGTGGTGCTAATCATACTGATGATCAAGGTAGATGTTAGTATGACAGAGTGACTCTGTTTTGGTTGTTCTTTTAAGGATTTGGGATATCACACGCAATATATAAAGAAAATGAAGTCTTCAACACCAAGCATCAAAACCAGAAAGCCTCAATGTGTCAGAGTCCTGTGTGCACAAATGGTCCTCAATGACCCTGAACAGCCTCACCTGGAGTGCCTCTGCACATATACTCTGTATATTGGTCCATTTAAGTTCAGACCTGAGCCTTGTTTTCTTGCCTACACTATGTTGTAAGTGTACTTATCTCCAGTCCCCTCTCTGGCTTTGTTTACTGATGGACCTTGAGCACACTTTGTAGGTAGCTTGTCTCCAGGCCTGTCTCCTGCATAGACCTTGGTCCTATGTTATAGCCTTACCTTCACTCTCTTGTGTCCAACTTTTTCTTCTGCTGTCCATGTGGTCACTCTGGCTTTCCAGCTCAGCCCCACTTTTGGAACAACCCTGTCCTTGATGCTCCCAGAAACAAAATCAGAGACTCCCTGTACCTTTTCTTGGGGGTGGTGCAGAGCTAAGAGTTGTACTCAATGATCCTTGGGGGTCCTTTCCAACTCAGCTTATTCTGTGATTTCATGGTTGCATCTTCACTAAGAATAATCACACTCAGTTTTTCACAGAAGTGTCACTTTATTTGAATCATCTCTTCAAACTGCTCTGAACATTTACCCAAATACAAATATCCTTTCACATGCAGTCTATTTTCCCACTCTTTTCTTCTTTTTCCTCTTCTGTCCTGCTGCTTTTCCAGAAAAATCTAGTCTTAATCTGCTTCTAGAAAGATCTCTCCCAAGACCCATATCCCAAGTATCATAGCATCACAGAATCAAAGGGACACTGAGAATGTCTTTGCTATTCTTTGGCCTTGCACAATCATGTTTTGATTACCTACAGCCATGGAGACTCCACAAGCTCTGGGTAATTCCTAGGTCTAAATGGAATTTGATATATTTTAAATTTTGCCTATTGTCTCTTGCCTTTTAACTGGAATCACTGAGAAAAGTCTGTCTCCATCTTCTTTGATCTCTCATCAATTACTCATACTCATTAAGAAGATTTCCCAAGCCTTTGTTTCTTAAATCTTGGACTTTCTGGAAGTACACAACATTATGATAAATTAGATATAAAAATAACAGCTTTTCTTCCTATCTTGTTATATACCAAGTTGTTTTTTTTTTTCCTAAAATTTCCAAGGAAAAACTGCCCTACAAAAAAATTTCTGTTAATAACCAGGAAAATTCTGTCATAACTAAAACAGTTCAAACTCAAAAAGGACCAGTGAACACACATGGATAATGGGAACTAAGACTGCAAAGCAGACTAAGATGTATTGCTACTGCTTGAATATCGTCTCAAAGTGTCACCTTGATATTAACTACAGAAATAAAAATGTGGAAATAAAAATGCACTTCCTCTAGTAAACAAAGATTTGCAATATGGCAGTGTTTTCTTGCACTGGTTTTTCTGCATTTCCATTCACTTTTCCAGTTATCTTCCTTTTTCCTTTTTCTTGACCTATGGTGTGCTTGAACATTGTTACATTCTTTTTCTGTTTCTCCCTTTATCCTGCTTTTGGTTTGAGGTCAGCATCTGGGTGCTAAAAGGCAGACATTTTGAAGCACCGATTTAAAACACGTCAGCTGAGGTGCTAGAAAATTGTGAATCACCTTTCAAAAGTGCAAAATATGTAATTTAGAATCTATTGCAATTTAGAATGGTTAGTCCTTGATTATATTTCTTCAGCACTGCCTGATAAGGTTGTTGACCCTTTTAAAAAAGCTTTCCAGTATGGCATAAAGTCCAAAGATCTGACAGATGCCTGAAGAAAAATGAGTAACCCGTTTCTGAGTTCAGACAGACTTTTAGTATGAAGGACTAAAAATGACAGCTGAGGATAGAAGGCAATTAAGTTATGTATTCTGAGGATTTGAGATGACGAAAACTACTGTTTTGGGAGTCTGTTCAGGTTCTAAATTCTGCTTCTAGCTAGATTCCTTCATGGGCTGATACATCACTCTGGAGAGTGAGTGTGGGATTATTTCAGAGAATTTAAGAAACTGAATGGTGGCTTGAAAGTCATCTTGTACAGCCTCCCATTCAGAATGGGTCTGCTGCCTTCCCAGTTATCCTTTTAAATCCGTGATACAACAGGATGCTAAAAGGTAGCAGTTCACAGTTCAGAGTTAATACAGAAGTATTTTCCCATTGCTTTTTCTCAGGAAAGCTTTTGTCATGTGGAAGACAACTGCTTATGGAAGTGCCCTGATAATGTCTTCTGTAACTGGTCACCTCTTGAAGCTTGCCAGGAGGACACAAACAAGAAATAAGGAAAGTTTCTAAATAGCTTTTCAATTACTTTCACTAGTTTAAGACAAGCAGAGCTGTTTCCCCAAAAGCAGGGTAAGGTGGAATAAAAGGCGTTGTGTTCAATGTATTGTAAAATTAAAGGATGTATTCTCCAAAGTGTGTTTTTGCCAAGCTGTGATGAGCTTAACAGCATGGGGAGAGGCCTTTGCATTTTAAATGAGAAGGAACAGTTTTAATTGAGTATGTGTATTTCCACAAAATATAATATCTCTATAGCTAACTAGGGTTGAGATAGACCTGTAAGTATCTGTCCACCTTTGTGCCAGACAGTTATGACTTTCACAAGGGACCTCCAAACTTATTCTGCTCTCTCCATTTTTTTGTTTCTCTTGTGCTTGCAGCATTTTCAAAGGGAACAGAGTAGGTAGTGATGTTCAGCTGTCCCATCGAACTATGAAAAGTACTCTGAAAAAACATTGAAATGCCACCTGGACATGACAAATAGGTCTGTTTCTGTACATCAAAAACCAACAAAATCAACCTGTGGCTCTAGACTCACTGCACAGGAACTGGACTGATGATCTTAGTGCACAAGTTGTGTCCTTTGATAATGTCTCTTATAATGCCTAGACTTTAGAAGGCCTCCATAATATGGAACAGGTCAAGGGAAATCATGTAGGCTGCTGTCTTCACCCACATCTCTTGTGTAACTGCAGAGAGCAATTTAGCATTCCCCTAGGATTATTAGTGAGGACTGTGTGCAGACTCTCCAGATTATGGTTTTCAGACCTGCTTCTCAATTTCTAAGAAGATTTTGAGGATTTTGAATAGAGAAGATAAAAAGGATCTACCCTAGCTACAGAAGAGGACAAAATTCCAATGACAAGGCTGTCAACAGTAATCCACTGAAAAATAAGAAGGTAAGAATATCAGAAAATGTACTCAAACACATGTTGCAGCTACAGTGTTATTCTGTCTCAAATAGAAGGAAACACAATTTAAACATAAAATATTTTAAGCAGTGAAGTGATGTGATTTTTATGATAATTTTAGATAAATCTTGCTAAAGGAAAGGCATGTTGTTATCTACTTTTAGCATATAGCTAGAAAAACTTAAAGCAGATCTGAGGGAGTGGGATTTGATTCAGCAGAGGCAGCAACAGAAAATGACTTGAAGAAAATGCAAATGAGATCATGATGAAGTGTAGGAAAAACTAACATTCTTGTTGAAAAAAACTATAAGTCTTCAGAACATGGTACAATCATGCAGTGATGTATGTAATTTTTTTCAATATTTTTTATTAGCTGATACATCTGTGTTCCTACTTCATATTTATCACAGGTGGCACATGGAGAAACAGCTATTTAGTAGCTCTGCAAAATTTTCAAAATGAGAGAGCATAAAATAGTTGCATAGAGCATAATATATTTTTTTCATTGTATTCTTTTAAGATTGTTTTAAGGGTTGTCCATGGACATATGTGGATATCCAATCTACTGCTTTTCTATTGCAAAGTGCAAAAAATATTCATGATTGTGTATTGACTTTTTTTCACACTTAGGTAGAAGAACAATGAGATCTCATTCTCTACAGCTGCTCTATTTCTTCAAAGGGATGAGGTGAAAAGATTATGGGTTATTCAATCACTTAGGTTGCCTGTTTCTGTAGCAGTACAGAGTATTCAGAAATTCCTTCAAAAGAACTGTCTTTAAAATATTTATACCTATATCTATATCTTTTAAATATCCCAACTTTTGTGTCCTTGAAGAGAAGGATTATAATTGGATTATAATCAGATCATTTTCCTAATTTGTACAACCTGTGGCTGATACATGAGTTCAGTGACTGTGCGGGCAGAATGAAAATGACTCCCAGAAAACTGGAATGTGGTGTTACCCCTTCATCTTTTTACCATACAGCTGAAAAGGGCTGTTATGGACAAGTTCTAACCCTATGAAGGAATGAAGTTGCAGTGCCACAATGCACACCAAAAAAAAGGGCTTTGCATTACATCCCCTGTTCAGTCAACACAAAGCACAGTGACATGGAGGTATTGGCTTATCCTTAAAAAGCACACTTTATTACCTGAGACCACAAGGTAAAGAAAGAGTCAAGAGGAGTTCCTGGGAACTTTTAGTTTAGAAGCTACAGCAGCAGGTAGTGCTACCTTTTCTCCTCATATGCTTCATTTCCTCACAGAAGCATTCAATGTCAAAAATAGGCTTAAAATAATGTCCAATGCCTCAAGGCTTCATAACAAGATGTTAGCCACAAGATGTTGCTCACATATAGTTACTCATTTTCCTGCTTTCCACTTTCTAGCTTCGTTTTGCTCAGAGTGACACTAACCTTGTACAGTTGTCTATTTCACAATATTTTGGATTCATGAATATAAATAAATATCAGCAAGAGAAGAAAGGTCACATTTAAATGCAAACTATTATAATAGAAATTATATCTATTATAATCTATTATAATTATAATTATAATCTATTATAATAGAAATTATCTAGTTACAACCCCTTTGAAAATCCTGTGTACACAGGGAACACTTGACCCTAGTGACTGGATTTATTTTACACATGAACCGTCATGCTCAATTTGCCATTCTCGTTAGATAGATAAAATGGTTTTAGTCTTCCTTTGTGTCAGTCTTTAATTTAAAAAAATGTTTATCAGCAAGTGAAGAAACTAATTAGATGAACATTTTGACTTCTGAAAGTGAATAAATAGCAAAGAAATTATATACATGGTATTTAAAATAGTACCACATCATCTTCTCTTTTTTTTTAACTTTTTTTTTTGTTTTATTTTAACTTTGTACAGTTGCTTCTTTTAATTCTCTATCACAAGTTATATATAACAGCAATTCCTTTTCTCATGAAAATTCAACTATAAATATCTTTAAAATAATAGTAGGAGTGCACAAAGGTTTAGCACTGAGAATTTATTCATTCTCTTGCCGTCTTTTGCTATATCTTCTCTCTGAAAATTTAACATTTTAGTATTTAGGAAATATTATAACAGTTAAGCTCAGGCACTGCGCTTGTTATTTTTGTGTTTCCATTATAATCAATTTTTAGTGGATTCCAATTTGGCAATCCATGTGTAGGGAATGTCACTGACTCATAAACACAATTTTTTTTTTCTTCCAAATAATTCTGGGTTTTTTGAACTGATTGTGTTCAGTTACTTTCCTCAGGATGCTGTTACATTGATATAGGTGGGAATTAGACTGAAGTAACTAGTGTTGTCTTGCCAATCAATGACAGAATTTTAGTAAGTATGGTTAGTTTCTACTCTTACATGAATATGAGTATCTCTTGTTGTCAATCAATTGAAAAGGTGAGCCACATAAGCCAGTAGAGCAGAAGACTGTATTAGAACTTCAAGTTTTGTGAGTCTAATTATTTGTTTAAAAACATACACCCCCCATATTTCTATCCTTTTATATATAAAAATTTTATATATATATATATATATAAAATTTTAATGCCTCATCGAATTAGGGATTTAGACAGTTGTCTAGCCAGAAATTGTTTAGCTGTTTTCCCTGTAGTATTAATATTGATATTAAAAAACGCCTAGAGCCTACACAAACACAAAACAATGTAAATGTTTTCCTGGTTGCACAATGCAATGGGTAAGTAGAATTGTCTCAGACAGAGTCTCTCAGACAAGGCTACAGTTGAAGCAATTGTATGAGGGAATAGACCTCGGAGAGAATTGTTATTGACTTAGCTAAATATTCTTTTTCTCCTTTCTTTCAAGCTTGATTACAGGGCAAAGCCTCTTCACATGCATTAAGACACAGAGAAAGTAAAAAAAAAGGGAAACTCAGACTAGTCTATGCAAATGAAACTGTAACAAGTGGATCAAACTTCCTTGTGTGAACTATAATTGCCATGTCACTTCACAGATCTATATTTGAGAGGGACAACACTGAATATCTCATGGGTTCCCAACAGGAAACCGTGACTTTGAATGAAACCAACTCCAGACAAAAACCTTTGCCAAATTTTCCTGTTATCTGACATTACATTAACTTTGCCTCTGTGCCTGTAGTTGGAAGGTAACAGACCACATGAATTCATTCATAACTGACAGAGGGAGATGAAATTTGGATAAGTAAAGGGAATCATAGAACCCTAGAACAAACTGAGTTGGAAGACACCCATCAGGGCTATCAAGTCCAACTCCTGGCCCTACACAGGGCATCCCCAAGAATCAAAAGATGAGTTATATGACTGAAGCAAGGAAAAACAATCTGTCAGAAACGGATGGGGTTGGAACAAGAGGTGCGTATTACCAATCAAAACAGGCAAGAGAAAGACATGCAGAAGGAAAAAAACCCCACTTATATGTCTTACCACAGAAAATTTTGCAGATCACAGAAGTAATACTAGATGAATTTTATGTACTGGTTAGTCTGTTTAGTAAAATAAAATCTGAATGGGACTGCCATTTGCAGAAAATAAAGCCCAATTTAAGAAGTGTATATATATGTCTGTGCAACTAATTCCCACTGGTATGACAGATTACCAGAAAAGGAAGCGCTTAATATCATCTGGAAACATATATTTACCTGATAAAAAGGGTAGATAATTCTAGAATTGTGAATACTTAGAAATACATTTAGAGAAGGAGATCGCTGTATGGGAGCATGTAGAAAAAAGAAATGAGATTTCAGCTGGAGAAAGCACTGGTAAGAGGATGCTTCCCAATCTCCTCAGTGCAACATCTAAACACATGAAGTATTCTGGTAAACAGAGCAAGCAATATCATGTTAAAGCAGGAGCAAATGCTTTATCCGAGATTTTCTAGTGCATATCAAAATACCCCTATAAAATTCATCACATTTACTGAAAAAGAGATCTGGAGTCACTAAATCAATTGATCACAAAAATATAAGAAAATATTTTAATATTTTTTAAAGCTGTATATAGAATAGCAGAAATAAAAAAAAAAAATGTTATGTGTGGAAGAACCACACTCTAAAAGCAACATAATTTCAAAAGCTGATAAATGGGTTTATTTGTAGAGCTAACTATAGTACTATTTAGCTGGGTTTTTTTCAGGGAAAAAGCAAAGAGTGAAATTAGACTAGGATGAATTGGGAAGCTTCCCAGGGTAATGAAGAGTAGCACACCATCTGTTTGAATGGGAAAAATATTTGATCAGTGCATGTTCTTCATCGTGCTGTGCAGTACGGAGGTAAAGGTCTTTCTAGCAAAATGGTGCTATGTAACATGAGTAATGTCAACTGAATAGAACAGACAATAAATGCAAACCACCACTGACTCTTGGGACACCTAAAATACAACCAAGCTATGGGCCAGTCTGCCACATAACAGCTGTGAAAATTATCTTTTTATCGTGATGAGGAATTTTCTAAAGTTAATAATCTGATCAAACTTTTTTCTCTTTTAAAGATATGTCAGTGAGAAATTTTTGACCACTGGGCTGCTACAGGACCGGGCAAAAGGTGATTTAGAAATTGAGTCTGTCTGGTATGCTTTGAAAGGAAAACTGAAGTGCAGCGCAGAGGAACTGAAATGGACACATGGAGGTTTTTTTCCATTTGGACACAATAATAAACATCAGGCTTTTTTTGTTTTTTCCTTCCGATGTGCCCTTGTTCACACTTTTTCCAAACAGTACAGTAGTGGTGAACAGTATAATGCTGCTTTTCATGTAGGTGGTTGTAGTGGTTTGAACCAGGTTTTCTCCCTGAAGTTAAGAAAATGGTAAAACCCCAGGGGGTAGTGACCCCTGGAAGTTTTTAAGTTTTGTCCAATCTGCGCTCCTGCAAAATGTAAACATACCACAAGCAAACGGAAGAGAAGGTTAGTTGTAGTTGGGTTGTAGAAGTGGTAGCCATGTTCTGAGGCCACGAGGAGCAGAGGGCAGAAACCCCTGGGGGGGGCTTTGTCCCCCCATCCCCCAGTAGGGGCCTGCGGGGACCTGGGACAGCATAAAGCTGGGCTAGGTGCCTGCAGCTGAGAGCTGAGAAAGTTTTCTCCACTGTGAGTGAGCAGCAGCAGCAGCGGCAGAAGCAACACTGGCCGGAGAAGGTGGCAGAGAGCCAGGAGAGATAAGACCAAACAGCAACAAAGGCATGCAGCACCAGAGAAAGAACTCCTGCAAGGAGAGAGAGAGAGAGAGAGCAGAAGAGAGAGAGTTTTGGGGGTAAGAACTGAACCAGACCCCCCAAACTCCTTGGAGACCCCTCACGTCCTAGAAGGGAGGGGTGAAGTGCGACATGCACTGCAGAGAGGAGCTGAGAAGCTCAGAGCGTCCTGGGAAGCTGGATCGGGACGGAGAGGAATGCAGAGGGGGGTGACCTTGGCCTTCCCCCTCCCCCCTCACCACTGCTGCCAAGGTGGCAGCCTGAAACAGAACACAGGAGCTCTGGTAGAACTGTTGAGGCAAAGGCTTTCAACTGAATGCTGCCCAAGATGTTCTGACTCAGGAGCGAACTCCCCTGAGGAAGGGACTTTCACAAAGATGCCCCTGCATTTTGTGGTATGCCTGTGGTGAAGCGAGTTTAGTCCCTGCTGGCAGTCCACAGGTGAGACCTTCACTTGGAGCTGAAGGAGAGCCAAGAGGGGTGAAAGGAGACCTCCTTGTGTCTTGAAGACCCTTCATTTGGAGACGACGGGCCAAGGGGCTTGGATATCCCCTTGCGTGTATTGAAAAGAAATCCAGCTATCAGCTGCTGCATGTGAAGAAGACAGATGACTGCTGCCTTAGAAGACACTGTTGCTCAGAGTAGAGACTAGAAGGGATCTGTCCTTCTTCCCTCCTGGACTTTTATTTGGAGGGGAGAAGAGATCTGATCCATTGTAAATACTTATGTCATGGTAGATAGAGATAGTTGTGATTGTGTGTATAATGCATCATAATATTTATTTGTACAGTCATTGTAATATATTCCCTTTCCCCCATTCTGAGTCTGGTGTTTTGTCTGGAAAAAACCCATCTCACACTGAATTGAGATGTGACAGGGGGCTAGGACTAGGGAATTAGAATTTTGGGGATCTCAAACCATGACAGTGGTCAACAGGTAAGTAGGAAAATGATCTTAAAAATATGTAAGGGCAGATGTTGCTACCCTTTTAAAGAGATCCCACTGGAAGTAACACCTAGATTGTTCTTGTGCACCCAAGTTTTCATTACTCTCAACAGAAGTGGGACTGTATACTTCAGATCATGGCATAATAGCAACAGTTCTAGGAGTATTAGCACTAGGTGAAGTTGAAAGCATCTGACTGTGTTAGATGATCAAGAGGTATTGACTGAACAAATGAAACTTCTGAATGAAGAGGAGAAACCTGTGCAGAATGGAAGTGGCTGTCTAACAGGGCAAATGTGAGGGATGTTTGTGCTCTTCTGCTGGGATGTGTAGTTGAAGTGACTCTATATCTCAGCCTTGTCCCCTTACTTTCTAAAAAACTTCAGAGTTGTTGCATCCAGAAGATGAAAAGCATGAACTTCCACTTCCTCTGGGCACATTTTAAGTAAGTTTAGAGTGAGACAAAAGCTTGAGGTTTTATGGGCAGCTTTCCCCCTTTCCCATGCCCTTCCCTGCTTTTCAGAAACATGAGAAAGCAAAAACTGTCTGGGAAAATGAAGCATACAAAAATTAGAAAAAATAAGAGCAGTAGACTTGGTGATTTGCTCCCATGTTTGTAGAGAGCTGGATCATACCATACTGATAAAAAAGGATCAGCCTGTATTGTTCCTGGTCACTGACATCCACTTGTTAACTTGCATTGAAAAATCAGTTTCCGTCTCATATTCCAAATGTCACATCTCCTGCAGGGCACATCTGCATGTCTGGGCAGATCTGCTCATCAACAAGGGCCACTTTCAGCAGTATTTATCTATCTCCAACATATGTGTAAAGACCAGTTCTTCCTCCCCTCAGATGCTCTGAGCAGAACTGTTCTGATCCCTCAGCTGAACAGGAGAGACCTCTGATCTTTCTCAGGATGCAGAGCTGTAATTATAAAACTGTAAACTAGATGTGAGGCTTAATTATAATGTCAAATAGATTGGATTTTAATCAGCTCTCTGGATATATGGTTAGGAAGGATTTATCAGGGCAATGACCTAATTTTAAGAGGACGGATTTCAGCTGAATGGTCTGAAAACAATTTAATTCAGTGCCTACAGAGGGGAGACAAAAAATGCAGACCATCGCTTTTTAATGAGTAATGTCTAAATCACGGCACAGACTTTAGGAAACAAATTAATGTCTGATGTAACAACCAAGAGAATTGCTGTGCCATGGTGATGATTCTGGTCATGGACCTGTCACAACAACAGAAGAAATACCACAAGGAGAGTTGCCATAGAACAGGAAAGGACATTATAGCATGCAGAAATGTATATTTTAGCAAAACTTTGCAAGTTCTCAGTGTGAGAGGTAGACTTATGTGTGTGTTTCTGTCAGGTTTGGTGGGACATGGGAGCCAGAAGGGTCCACCTTTTCTTGAGAAGACTTTGCTCCCACACCAAGGTCCCACAGTTCCTACTGGGATAAGATATTATTCAGTAATGGCTCAGTATTATTCAGTAAAACCTATCACATTGGTGAGATGTTTCCAAACTGGTCAGCCAGGAGGCTGTCAGGAGAGAGGGCTGTTGGTAGCAGGTACACAGGTATTGCATTGATACCAGATGGTGGCCTTGGGCTGCAGCAGGGGATTCCCTCTATCCCAGAATGGTAGCAGGCTGGGCAGAACCACTCCTCCACAACTGCATAATTTCTTGTGCTGAGCTGTGCTCAGTACCCAGAGGGAGCAGCCATCTGGGACGCCTTCTCTGCTCAAAGCTGTTTAGCAATATGCCTTCTGATCCTTCTCAGCTTCCCAGCTCTCAGCAATTACTTGAAGTATTCTGAATGGAGCTGACAATGTCAAAAAAGTCTGTTTGGTTTTGCCCAGGATATTTTCAAGTGGTGGTCTGGCTTATAATAACCCATCACCATGTTTTTAGGAACCATCATGAATAAGCAAATAGGACACATGACAAAAATCTGACTCAGAAAGTGCTTTCAAAGTACAGCAGTGCAGTAAACTCAAACCTCCAGAAGTCTGTGCAAAAGCACACATCATTTTAAAAAATCCAAAAAGGCACCAAAGTAACACTGTGTTAATTGCAACTTGAAAGCACAACAAAGGCATTCCAGAGTGGCTTCATTACATATTAACTCTGGTCACCCGGTCTCTTGATGTGAGGCTGTTCTCTTCTTTGCGATAGAATTTTATGGAGGACATTATCACTGAGGTTTTGCAGGCTTTCTGTCCCCACTCTATCAAGCTCTCTGAATTTCTTTTAATTTCTAGGGGGGCAGAGAGTATTGAACATCTGCATCAGCCTGTCAGATTGACCAGGGTGGTGAATGCTTCTCCTTGGGTGACTGTGAACTGGTACAGTGCTCCTTTACTGGGAGCACTTTAAAAAGTTAAGTGTGTTATAGATGTGAGATTTCTAATGGGGAAAAAAAAGTGGAAAAAAAAAGGGAAGGCAAGGCAAGGCAAAGCAAGGCAAGGCAAGGTAAGGTAAGGCAAGGCAAGGCAAGGCAAGGGATAGGTACAAGTCTCCCCCTCAGCATTTTAGAATTTCTTTTGGCTATGGTAAAATATTGATGTTGGATTGTGAGAGAAGCAGTATCAAGGAGAAATATTTGGAACAGAGAAACTCAGTTGGGCTCAGAACACTTTTTATGCTGTTTAGTCTCTACTTCAAAAGACTTTATGCTGAAGAAATCAAGCTAAATAGGACTTTTAAGTAATAGATCTTCTACGAGTAATACTAATATTCCACATTTTTTATTTTTAAATGTGAAAACAGTTTAGATCATACTTTTCTGATTAGTTTTCAAAGTGAAAATTAATTATAATCTTCTCTCTGAGATGTAGAAAAATGGTTTCTTTTGTGTAACTTTCTATGCAAAGATATATGGAAGGGATGTGAGCTATACTACACATATTTTCAAGGATTTTATAGAGTAAAATTAGCACACCATTCTTTGAAAGTTTAAATTAATATGAAATTGCAGAAAAACTCAATTGAAAAGTGAGAACTATAACATGAATTATAACAACTGGTTTAGGAAGGCTAGTGAAACAGTATAATTCCTTGTGAATAAATAACTAAGATTTGTTAGTTCAAGTTTGCTCTAAGATTATGGTGGATATCTATAGTTATTTTCAGCATTTGGAAATGAGTAGACAGACTAAATTTTATGTTCCAGATGAGATTTTGGAATCATGGCTGCATGTGTCGAAATTAAAAAATATCATTTTTATAATGTAAAACTAAGCTTGAAAAATACTCTTAAAAGTCACAGCCCCTTATATTTATTAAACCTTTTTATTAAGATCAGTCACAACATCTTTTTTTTTTTCTGAACAGAAAGCCTAGTAATTTCATTTAAAAAAATCTTCCTGAAGAGAAGGAAAAAAATTCCAAATAAAATGTGAAAATCACTGCTGCCCTTAAAATCTCATTGATTACATTCTCTGTACTTCCAAAGTTTGGCTTTTAGTACAGCACAGATGAAAATACAAATATAATGCTATTCTATTCTATTACATATATAAAGCTCATCTAAATATAAATGTAATTACTCAAAATTGGTTTAGAAAACTTTAGATGCTTTGACAGAACAAAAGATTGCCTTTTCAACAACCAGAGGAGTGCAGTTTTAATGTTTATAATGTAAAAACCACTGTACCAGTATACCTGCTGTATATCATTTTTAGAAGAGCAGTTGACTGTAAGCAAGACTGGTTTACAAATATCATATGCAAAAGTTTAACAAGAATTTTGGGTGCATATGTGCTTTGCACTGTTCTACCCCAAATATCTTAACATTATATTAATGACAATTACATTGACATTGACTCACTTTAGTAGCACTGAGATGCAAAAAATGTGTGATTCCACTAAAATTCTTTTCTCACAGTTGAATTCTGCTCAAATTAGACATATTTTAATTCAGAATCATTACTGACTTATGCTGCTATACTGATAATCTGGTAGAAAGTGAGTTGAGCTAAACTGTTTGGAGAAAAATAAATTGGAAATGTCTGCTAAAAAATGGAACTGCCTATCATGTAAAAACGCTATCATGAACTGATCCAGCTTTGGGTCATTTACAGCACAGAATTTAAAGGAAGAGGCTTCAATCTCAAGCAAAACAAAAACCTCAGAAACCTCAATGCAAAATAGTGAAGAATGGATTTTTTAATTGCATTTTTATTCTACTCCAGAAAGATAAAAGGAAAAAAGAGAGGTGATTATTGGATAGGGAAACTTTTTGATGGGTGTTTGGAACTTTAAAATTAGTAGTTGAAAAGACACTGTGCACTGTATGTGATAGGGAAAAAATAATTAACAATTACATGAATTTCATATCTGTGACTAAAATGCCGAAGTTTTAAACTTGCTATTCTGGGTTGTTGACCCAGGCTCTTGTTGGCAGGTGGCATGCATCCAGATGCTTGCTCACCTTCCCATCCCCACACAAATAGTGGGATGGGAGAGAAAAGAGGTGGCATACGATTGAGAAAACTCATGGGTCAAAATCAAGACAAGGAAAACACTCACTAGTTACTAGAAAAACAACCTTGACTTGGGACCACCCTTTCAAAATGTCCCTCCCCACCACCACCATCACCTTGCCAACTGCAGCTACACCCTGTACATTATAAAATGACTTTCCAATCCTAAATCTGTAACACTATGAATAGATATGCTATGGTAGATTTCTGTAAGAGTTTAAGCTATCAAATCACTTTATTTGGATTGAAATAATGGTTTTGTATAGATAGAGAATTGATGCAAAACTTGGGTTTCCAATTTTTTTTTCATTTCCTTGTGCCAGTTCATAGGCTATCCTAGATCGTACACATATATATGCACAGATCTAATTGCTCTCCCATAGTGACCAAAAACTTCTTTCATGCAACCAGACATGGAAAAAGAAAGCCTGTGACATGTAGTTATAAGAGCTTTAATACCACCATGGAAATATCATGGAAAATCTGGCACTGCTTTTGAATCCTGTGACATCTTTGCAACTCAAACACTTCCATGTGCTTGGTTATAGAAACTACTTAGTTATTGAATTGTGAACATTTACTTTCTTAGATCCTTTTTTTGTGTTACGGACCTACTGAAGAAAGTTAAATTTCTGTTTTAAGATCAGGTGTTCTGGTTGCAGTGTTCATATCTAAAGGAAAAACAAGATACAAACCTAAAGCACAGTGGACTTTGTTCTTCCCATGCAGCAGGTAAACACTACAGTAATCACACAGCCCAAAACTCCCTGGACACAAATGAGTGCCCTGAAGGTCGGCTGACAGGTTTCCCCAGAAATTTGTGGCTGAAACTCTCTTCAGCAGACATGCAAAAGGCTGAAAGCTGCTCTTCTTTCCG
Organism: Manacus candei; assembly: GCF_025592945.1. Lineage (NCBI taxonomy): Eukaryota > Metazoa > Chordata > Aves > Passeriformes > Pipridae > Manacus > Manacus candei. Next base: position 30,515,952 of record NW_026138097.1, on the reverse strand, counting down.
ACTTCACTGTTGTATAACCAACTGATCATGATCACAGCAGATGGGAAAGCTGGTTTCAACCTCAGTGTGGTAAATTGTGAGCCATTTTCTTGTTCCCATTATGTTACCACTGTAGCACAGAGCATGATGGATCAAACACATGACAAAATTGCAGAAGCTGAAGTTCCCTGAGTTCATAGTCAAGCTCTGGAGCAGCTCTTGAAGGGCAAACACTGTTTGGCCCAGTTAAAGACCCTTCGGGGACTGCTGAATGTATTAATATCCAGGTGGAAAGGAGCTGGCTTTAGAGACTGAACTATGATCTATGATAAAAATACATTTGGGGCAGTGTAAGCCAAATGTGAAAGCAGCGCTAACTTCTCCCATGTCAATTCAGCGTGTTCCACTCTTCCTTGTTTTTCTATTCTATACTGTGAAGAAAATCAGCTGATGCCAGCTTTATTTATCCTCAGGGGCTGTTTTTCTTTCATGTACTATAGCACAGATAAAGGTGCTATACACACATTTGCTATTCTAAAAAAGCAATGGATCTAACATGAAAAAAAATTTTTAAAGCCATTTGGTGGACCTAATTGGAATTTCAGAGCTCAATCATTTTCAGAAATATAAGGAATCCTGTCTTCAAGTGATCTTTTACGAATAAACTGTGCTCATTAGGATCTGGTACTTATGTCTTTGAATGATTCATTCAACCAAGGCTCTTTGGCTTAACTAATGTGTGTTCTATAGCTCATTCTCATCAATCATGACGGTATTGCAATTCCACAGTATACCTAAACCAAAAAAAAAAAAAAAAGACTAAAGAGAATTCTTTTTGGCTATGCATTTATATTTAGTCTGAGAGGTATTGAGGTTTTTTTTTGAATCTGCAATCTACAAGAGACAACAATTTTCAGAGGTATGTCAGTCACCAACATGTATTGTTTAAGTAAATTCTATTATCTCACAATTCTCTATGTTTTTGGAAAAACGCCAGTTGGCTTGAAGATGAAGTTCTGCCTCCATTAAACTTGCTGGAATAACATATTTGCAATTCTTCGTTAATCTGTCATTAATATACTGCTCTGTTTTCAAAAATCTGTATGTCGCATTTGTGTTTAACAATCAAGATAAATGGTAAAAACTTTTTTTTCAGGTTTAGTAAACAAGTTCTGAACTTCTTTCTTCTAATATGTACTTACAGCAGAAAACTTACTTGCATCCCATGCTTAATTTGAAGTTCTGTTGCAATGGTGTATTAGCCTATGAATTGATTCAAGGCAATGTTTCAGATCAAACAGGGAATATTATGAGACAAACAAGGAATAAAATCCAAGGGCAGGAAAAGAATTAGTACTTTTGTAGTAATACATAAACTGTATATCGCAGTTTATTACCTATTAGTCAAATGTATTGATTCTGCAGGAGACACTGCCAGGTCGTCAAAGATGTGTTTTTAAATTTTAAGTACAATTAAGCAGGGCATTAGAATTCCCAAATTCTTAAGCAAACTACTGAAAAGTCTTATCAAACCTTCTACCTTTGGAAAGTATGTTCAAAGGCTTATAAATAATAGTGACTTTCAGGAAGAAATATGTGTTTTAGTATATTTACATCATGCGACATGCACCACTGGACTGTGTAGGACTGAATGTAGGGGGTTTAAATACCCTGAACAAGGCATTTTTTAATCAAAAATAGTGTAGTATATGCGTTAATGTCAGTGCTATGTCTACATTAATATGGCTTCTGCATCATGATAGTCCTAGATTCAGCAAGGTCTATTGACATGTGCACCATTATGGCAGGAATAAATTTCCCTGTTGTGTAGGCAGAAAGAGGAATACATCAAATTCTCCATCCCCTGTAGAGTTTCCTCTTTTATGGCTCACAGAGCTGTTGAGAGCACCACTCTCCTCCCACATCCCAGAGCTGGGCAATATGAACTGAAAAAATTTAGCTCTCATTTCTCAATAATATTTAACTAAGTTGAACAATGAAACTCTTTCCCCCCCTTTCCAGTGTTCAAACTGTGCTATTTAGTGAAAACATCTAATTCTTAAACAAATATGCTACTCCAACTCTCCAGCTTCTTCAGTGACTTCACATGCCTCTCCCAACATGCATGAGAGCTAATACTATAGTATGCTATAGTATGTTTCTTGATATTTTTCAGAACTGCATGGATTTTAGGCGAATATCCCAATTTTAATATTTTGACTTAAGGTTTTTTACCTAAAAATGAGCTTTTATATAAATTCTAATACATATTTCTAGATCCAGTTTGTCTACATAGGGAACAAATAATTCAGGAACTAACTCTAAAGTTCTGTTGTTGCAACCAGACTTGTATCTACCTATTGACTCATTAAATAAGGGTCTGATTTAATTTAAAAAATTGTAATAAAAATTAACTACACTGAATAAATAGAGTAAATTTTTATACTTATATAGTAAGTAGAAACTATACCATGGATATATATGTAGGTTTATAAGTTTAAAATGCACTTATCCATTGCTGAATGGAAAACCAGGAATACAGGATTTCATTGTTTTTAATCCTTACTTGAATTTTCAATTACTACACCAAAAGATCAGAATTTTGTATTCCATCTTTATCTTCAGATTAAGTTTAATCAAAGTGCTTTGTATGGACCCCTCAGGGACCTCTTTGAAAGAATTATTGTGAAAACATAATAAAAATGCTGAAATTAAATTAATTTTGAATTTCAATTTTCTGAAAGATTTCAAAGTGGGCATAGTGACTTAGTAGATTTTGATTAATTGAATGTAAAGTCCTGAATGACAGATTGAAAGGAAGTAGACTTTATTACACTAGATTAAGTAACTGACAATTTGACCAATGACGCAATAATGACTGGGATACATATGGAAAAAATAGAGAAACTGAATTTGTGTTTGAAACTGAACCACATGGTGAAACATTTGGGATGAACTAAAAAAAATGGAAAAATACAGTTTCCAGGTTTTGAAACTGCATGAAGCCTCTGGCAACCATGCAGTAGTCTAGTAGTGCTGAGAGGCTGGGAGGGAGAGAAAAGGGAAAGGACAGACTGAGCTGAAATGTCCGAGTTGTTTATTTCCCTTTCAATTTAAATAGCAGCAGAAAGGAGAATCTCTTAGATCATTCCATACAGGACCACCCAGAATTTATTCCAGTTAGAGCTAAAAAATGGCTTGCATATTTCTTCACTTGAAGGCAGGGCAGTGTCTGAGGAAGAAGGACTCTCTTTCTGCATAAACCTCTTGAGGATGGGGGTTGAAGTAATTATGTATGTAAATCAATATTTTGGCATAGAACTTGCAAAGAAAAGACACCCTAAAGTTTTATTCAGCAGTTCCACCATTTAAGCAAGGAACACACAAAAAAATATGGGTTTTATTTATGAGAATGTCACATCTTCAGAACCATAAATGTTTCCAACAAAATAACAAAAAAATCTTCTGACTTCAAAAAGCCAAACTAGACATACAAAAAAGTTATAATATACTCCCCTAAGCTTGAAACTGCTTTCATTAATTAATGTTAGATACCTAAAGGAAAGAGTTCATGCTTGAGTACAACATAATGTTATACTCCAGATATGAAATTCTGTCATAAAATATTGCTATCTTATTAGATTCTTACAAGGTTACTAGAGAAAAGCTTGAGAATATTTATAGATTGTGCTAGTATTTTATATTTAATATATTGTAATTTAATATGGAGAGAAATCAAATGAAGAAACTTATAATTTTAAAACTGTGATTTCTTACTGCATTTGTGCATGTATAATATTGTTTATTAATACTGTACTGTAGCTAATCATACCAAGAAATAATACAACTGATGTCAAAGAGTTTTCCACATTTAATTTCTCTACAGGAAAATGAGATATTTTTATTGCATCACCCATTGTCTTCTTTTAGAAAAAGAAAGTAACTAGATTTGCATCCTGTTTATTTCAACTCAAATAACGAAGGTGCTATTTCCAGGGATGATTAATACCAAATGTTTTTACAGCAAAGTGATATACATTAGTTGTTCCTTGTTCTCTAAAATGGATGATAATATTTGAAATTGCAGCTTAGATTCATCCAGAGATGACAATTTTATATACAATAGCAAAAAGGATAGTCTCATTTCAGTGCATGAAAGGATTTGTCTGCCTTTCCTGCATATTCAGATTTACGTATCTGTGGAATCTCATGTTTTGACTTTTAAAACACTTTGGAAATGCTTTTTGTATTGTCTTTCTAGGTAGTGACAACAGCATAGTGCAAATGCTACAAACTTAACAATTGTGTTGATATGAAACATCTCGGGATGGGATGTTAACTCTTGATGAGGTAGGAAGTCTTTACAATGTCAAACAGGAATGAAGGATCATGGATTAAACCATTCTTCCTAATCATTGTCCCTTCCTAAAAAATGACCGTAATGGCCAGGTTAGACCACTCTGCAATACAAGCTATCTGAATGGCAAAAGATTACATAGATTCCAAATACAGTACACAGACTAATTTTTAGTCATCAGTATAAACATACTGTAATAAGAAGACAAAGTCCTTCATTCTTGAACATGAAGCATCTTTTATCCTTTATTACACTGTTGTTCATGAACATTTGTATGTATATATATTACTGAAATCAGGATTTAATCTGTGTGCAGAATTAGTTGAGGGACACACAACTTCTTCAACTCATTTGTCATGCTAGAGCCAACACTCTTTTTCAGACTTTGTCGTAATACTTTTTCAGTGTTGCAGATGTTAAAGGGAATTTCAATAATTCTCAACAATCCTTTAGATTGCTCATCTGTAAAGATTCAACCCAGAGACACCAGTAATGCAGCATGAAATGTAATTACCAGTGTTGATAGTATTTGTTTCTTTAAAGAACTGGTGAAAAATTATGCATTTCACATACTTGAATACTTTATCACTTATTAATGTCATGTTAATCAGAGCAATCTGCACAAATGCCTTGATCAAAAAAGTGAAAGCAGAATGATTTGTCATATAAACATATTTACTCCTTGAAGTGTAGAAGCTAGTCTGCAATTTGTTTAATTGGGTGTATGACAATTTATTTTAAAGACTACAGTTTTATTCCTCCTCCTTATTTTTGTGGCCACTATAATGTGATATGTTACTTGCCATCTAGCTATCTCTCTTCGAACAGAAAGACAAATTACTTTTTATCGTTTTCTAGTCTGGTACAGATGAATATATGCGTACTTTTCTTCCCTATCTCTATTTTACTTCCATTAGCTTACAGACAACAAATACAGCATCTTTCTTCCCTACTTTTCCCACTCTAGCAAACTGATGCTTGAAAATTACTCCACTATTAGAAAGAGCTTATATATAAAAATAGGTCAGCTGCGAAAAAAAATAGATGTGATTTCTTTCTAAACTTTGCAGTAAGGGAAGTGTGGGTGTGTGGTGGCAACTATACTCATGAGGAAAACGTGGAAACACACAGAAAGTGTTGAGGTGCAGGGGAAGGGAGTGGCTCATCATGTCCTTAGAAGAGATTCATATGCCGGAGGCCTCACACAGGACCACCAGATGCCTGCACTTGATTTCTATTATTTAACTGGGTCTCAGAAAATGTGGTGGTCCAGGAGGGCAAAGCAGGGCTTAGTTGTCCCTCAGACTGGGAAGAAATGTCAAGAATAAGAAGGACTTTATAAGTACTTTAGTAACAAGCAGAAGTCCAGTTTGGTTTCCCCAGTTCAAGAGAGTAATTGAAAACCTTGAGATGGTCCATTTAAACCCACCAAAATGAGCACATTCTTGGAGAATGTGACAACCAGAGAAAGGTTGGAGGACTAGTGTTTGTTTAGCCCAGAAAAAAGAAAGAAGGCTCAGGGAATCCAGTCTTTCAATACCTAAAAGATAGTTATAAAGAAGGTAAAGGTACTCTTTTCAAAGGGATCCACAGTGACAACAGGCAATAGGCTCAAGCAACTTCAAGGGAAATTCCACCCAAACTAAGAAAAAGATCATTTACCATGAGAACAATTATGTGTTGGAATAGCTTGCCCATAAAAGTGATGGAATCTCCCTTGCTGGAAATATTAAAATATACAGGACTGTGCTTTACAGGGCTCTGGGTAATTTAATCTAGAGTTGGATCAGATGATCTCCAGGGGTCCTTTCCACCCTTTTCTATTATTCTACATTTCAGTGATTCTATAGTGTTACTTCTTGGACTTACGCCACATGACAACATGATGGGGTAAGACATAAACCACAGAAATAAAGGCATAGAGCTATTGCCATTGGTAAACTAAATAATGCATGGACATATTTAAAAATACTATGCAAAAATTCTATTAATTACGGTTCTTTTTCAGGCATTCCTGATGATTGATTATTTGCCCCAGTTTTTACTGGGAAGATCAGATTATTTACCTGGAAGCTAGAAGAAGCAAGTTAAATATGAGGATAAGATTTGTTCTTGATGTGTAAAGGAGTCCACCTGACATAAATCTGAATCTCTAAGCAGATGAAGAGCAGTTCGAGAATTGCTGCGATTGCAATCAAGCCCTCAGAACTGTACGTCATCTGGAGTCTCTGAAGGAATTTACATCTGATTGTTATTCAACAGGAACTCCAATACTTGTCTTATTTAGAATGCTATGCTGCATAGACCCAGTATTAATAGAATGACATTAAGCTGAGACATAATAACTAGTTACTACATCAATACTTTCAGAAGTTTCTAATCTTTCTGTCAAACAGTCATCTGTGTTTCAGAAAAATTATATACTAGAAATGACAGATACTTAAAGTGGAAGTGGCCTTCTTCATATTGGATGTTTCCTTGTTTCAAACTCTGGAGTTCCTATTGCTTTTCCTTTACTATCACTTACATTAAGATCTGTGTATGTGATTGTGTTTAGTAGTGTTAGTCATGCTGTTTTTAACTGAGGTGGGATTATTGAAAAAAAAAGGTTTACCTGAAATTTAGTTCTAAGTCAGTGTAAGTTATAGTCCTAGGTAATCAGAAATTTATGTAAATAAATCATTTCACCTATATTGCTTATGGCATTTCCACATTCCAAATCTTAAACATGATGCAGACTTTCACTTTTTTTTCCAGTCATGGTTTGAGAGCCCCAAAATCCAATTCCTGAGTCCAGGCCCCCCTCCCACATCTCAGCCCAGGGTGAGATGGGTTTTCCAGACAACACATGAGACTCAAAATGGGGGGAAGGGTTATATATTACAATGACTTTACAAATAGATATTATAATACATTACACACATAATCTCAACTATCTCTACCATGATAAAGCAGTATTTACAATGGATCAAATCTCTTCTTCCTCCAAATAAAAGTCCAGGAGGGAAGAAGGAACAGATCCTTTCCACTCTTAGAGCAGCAGTGTCTCTAGGGCAGCAGGCTCTCTTCTCCCATGCAGCAGCTGTAGCTGGATCTCTGCCAGTACACACGAGGGGGAGGTATCCAAGCCCCTCTAGGCCCTTTGACTCCAGGCGAGGGTTTTCTCTTCCGTAGGCTGTGTTCACCCAGACAAAGGTCACTTCACCACATCATATCACAAAGTGCAGGGGTCTTCGTGATGGTCCCTATCCTCAGGTGATTCAAACTTTCTTCTTCCTTGCAGAGCTCCCGTGCTCTGCTTAACAGCAGCGGGGGGGCGAAGCCCTCCTCCACATTCCTTCAACCATCCTGGTCCTGCTCTGGGATGCCTTGAGCTTCTCAGCTCCTCTCTTTTTGGTACTGTAGCACTCCAGGACTCTTCTCAAGTAAGAGTCCATCATCCTCATCTCTAGGAGGTCTCAGAGGGGTTTGGGGAGTTTTTTTCAGTTCTTACCCCAAACTCTCTTTCTGTAGAGCTTAGTCTTGCTCTGTTGCTGGCTCTCTCTCAATTCTGGCAGGAGTTCTCTCTGAGTTGTTGCATGCTGTCTCTGCTGCATCTCCTTATCTCTTGGCTTTCAGCCATAGCCTCCGTTCACTTCTGTCTCTGCCGCTGCTCCTGCTGCCCACTCAGAGTGGAGAAAAACTCCCAGCTTTCTAGCTACAGATACTTGGCCCAGTCTAACACTGTTCCAAGTCCCTGTAGCTGGGGCTGGGTGGGCTGTAGCCCCCCAACGGGGCTCCTGACTCCTTCCTCGTGGCTTAGAACATGGTCACCTCTTCTCCAACTACAACTCTAACTACAACATCACCTTCTTTTCTGGTCTGGGTGATATGTTTACATTTTGCAGAAGTACTCATTGGCTCAACCCCAAGGGTAACCACCCCCTGGGGGGTTACCATTTTATAACTTCAGGGGGAAAACTGTTTTTTCCCACACCACGTTCCTCTTTTTGATCTATCTCTAATTGCTTGATAGCTGCTTTCTCCTCATCTATCTATTCAAAAAGGAGGGGAAAAAAAAGAGTATCAGCCTACAACACCATCTTTCCATCAAACAGGCTTGCAAGACCTTTGATGAAGAACAGCAGCTTGTGTTTCATCCTCATTTCAAAGCACAGAAAATGGCCTGGGGAAGGATGAGCTTGCTGCTTTCATATATTCGTAGTGTGCATGCTGGAATTACAGTGTTTTGGCCCTTGTCTGTACAAATAATGTGGTCTCCAGTAGCACAAAATGAAAAGACAACTTAATGTGCATAATAATATAAGGGTTACACTGTCAGTAAACTCAGACAGAAAGTCCTTGGAGTTAGTTAAGGAGAAAATTCATGAACTACTGTGTTATAGGGAAAAATTTCTCAGTTCACTTAGCTTAAACCTGAATCAGGATAGAAGCAGGTTACAGATCTATTAAGGACTTAAAACAAAACCAGGGATCATCTCTATTTTTAGAGTCAATATCACTAATACAACATAAAAATCACGATGCAAGACAATTTCAAAATGCTAACAAGCACTTACAAATTTCTAAATACTTTTTAATAAGAAGTACCCAAAATTTTTAATCACAAACATACCAGATATTCACAGAGCTACCATCACACCTATCCCATCCCCAAAGGATGTGTGATTTACAAGCACCATGACTCCTTCAAAAGCATGGGTTACCCTATGTGTCCTGTAAGGACACATGGATGCTACAGCTTTCTAGGTGTCTGTGTTGCTCTCTACAACCTCTTAATTCACAAGCTGGGGAGAAAGCATTCCATGAGTTCATGTGCACAGACAAAGTACTATTTGCAGACTGCACTGCTACTCCTTAAGCTGCAGAGCAGGCAGTTCCTGGTGTCTGATGGGGAGACTGTTCTAGCTGGCTAAAGCAAAGAGGTGATGCTGGTGTGGCGAATTCTGGTAGTGTCCGACCAAGTTTTGATGGCTGATGTTTCCACTCCAAGGTCTTCAACTCCTGTTATGAATTTTCATGCTTCTTTTATGTTTCTTTTAAGATTAACTTATTATTTTTCCCCCTAAAGTTCCCCCATTACTGTTTAATCCTGCTGATGGTGGTCTTTCTCTTAAAAATGATCAGGTTTTGGCAAATGCAACTTTCTTCTGTGTATGCTTGATACACACATGCACACTCTTTGACCTTACATTCTTACTAGCAAGGGGTGTTAGCATTTAATGCTGAAAGATTAGGTATTAAGACTATAAATCTTAGGAGAAAAGTTTTGGCAAGTACAGGCAGTGTGAACATTACCACAACGGAATAGCTACAAATGACTCCTGCTAGAAAGATATCTCAAAAAAAGACATCCTTCTTTGTCTGGAGTTGAGTATGTGCATAATAGTAAATAAGGATAACACTATTATTAGTACTTAAAATCCTCTCCCTTGACTATGACCTGAATGTACAAGCTTCTCTGTTGTGATTGCAAATATGGCATACCTGAAACACGAAAACGAACTCAGAAAGGATATGGTGTGTGGATACATGTCAGTGATCAAAAACCCCCAGACAAGTGACTTAAACGTATTTACCCTACAGATGGCACTGCAGATATAGTCTTAATTGCTTATTTGCATTTCTTTGTCTACCTGCTTGAATACCCCAGCTTTGCTTACTTATCCAGCCAAATACAGAATGTATGTAAGGAAAGATATCTTTGCTTTGTTAGTTCTTGAGAAGATGCCTTTTCCTTGATATGACAGAAATCATATCAGGAAAGAAGGGAATGAACAGTACTCAGTTTGATTTCTCAGTTTGATTCACACACCAGGCTGTCAGAGGCTTCTCTGATTATGTGAATCTATTGGAACAGTACATTTCTAAAAATATTATGTAAGCAATCCATATCAGAAGCATATTTTTCTTATGACTTTCAGGCCTTCTTGGACATCATGTGTGTTCAGCACCTAATCATATAATTTGGGATACTTATATAGTTTGAGTTGAAATAACTTCCATCATGAATAATGCTAGTTATTAGAATTTGACTCTCCAGTTTCCTATATGCCAATTTGGAGCAATTTCAACACTAGCAGATTCAACACCTTACCACGCCTGTTACTTTTCCTGAAGTAATTTTTAAGTTCATACGAAAACCACAATTTTTTTTCAGCACTGAATTTGTTTACCTTTGTCTTCCATTGCTTGGATCTAGTCACAGTGTTGACTGTTATATTATACTCTACTACCAAATTGTCATTCCCTATCAGGGAATAGTCCTTGATGAAATAACCCATTTTAACTTACCTAAGAAGTTTAGTTGATTGTGTGTTTGCGCCTCTTGTGAAGAGATGATTAAATGACAACACAGTAGTTAGCATTAGGTCTTTGGGGCAAAGAAGGTGTGGAAGAAAGCAAATTACTAAAAAACCCTTGTACTGGTGTCAGTGGGCTTTGTAGGCTGATTGCCTACCCAGCTCAGCAGTGAGCTCTGTTATGTCAAGAGTATCCTTATTTTTCTTACCAGTCTTCCTTGATATACAGCTATCAAAACCAAAATTATTTTCATGAGTGTTTCAAGAAAACAAGTCACTTCTGATTTAAGGCCCATCTTCTGACGCTTGAAATATGGCCACCATAACTGGAAATCTCTCCAAGTCAGAAAAGAGTCAGATGACATGCAATCCTGTTTACTTTGAAGGATTATTCTTCTATATGTGCCTACAAGTGTTAGTTTAGCCTTTTCTGGCCAGAGAGCTACAAGGGAAACTGATGTGACTAGCAAACAGAATTTGTGCTTTTCAAACTCCTTGAGTGTCAAGATGGGGTTCCCTCCCCAGTAAACCTGTAAGGCGTACACTGCTCCTGTAGAACTTTATATGGGATGTTTTGGTATGAGTTTGACTCACATATCTAGATGTCTATTCCGCACTCATGAGAAGAAAAGCAAAATGCCTAGTAAGATTTAATCATATATGAGTTATATTAGTCATGGAAAAGAATAAGATGGGAATATCTCCAAGACATAATTACCTTAGGACGTTCTATCCTGAAAGGGATCCTAAAGCAATTTCCGTAGACTCTTATAAGAAAGTTAAGTTAATAAGTTTTCTTAAATTAAATGCTGATAAGAGAAATCCAAACAAACTTAATAAATGTATACAGCTGTTGGATATCTTCTGAAAATGAGAATGGACTTTCAAAGGCCTAAATAAAACACAGGATTGCACATCATGGAGAGGTTTGGAATGACAACACTATTATTTTTTCTTGAGAGTTGACTTTTCCACATTCTTTTCTAAAGAAAATTAGTCTGGTTAATAAGTGTTCTTGTTTAGGCTGCATACACATTTTCAGGGTTCTTTATTTATTTCCAAAATTAATGGCAGCTAGTTACACAATGTTGAGATTTGACTCAATTATAGATTAAAAACCCTCAATTTATTTTAAAGAATAAAACCTTAGTCAAAAATAATATCAGAAATGAGATAAACAAACTCTCTGTTGGTTTCTGCATTCAACAATCCATAAAAGCCTATTTAGAGAAAAGGCGTGTTTTCTTTGGGGAAAGAAATGCAGATATGAATGGCAGGTACTTCTGGCAACAATTTAAAAGAAAAAAAAAATTGTTCTGACCCATCACCATCACATCTCTACTATGTCATTAAGTTCCTTATTAAGCACTGGTTACCATGACCTGGAGAACAAGGGACATGAGTTTTTGCACCCCTCCCCACACTCTCGCCTTGAATTCTTCATAGGATCATGCTGGATTTGAATTTTTCTCACCATACTCTTCAGAAGCTGGGATTAATTTCTATCTTGTCCTGCCTCTGTGATGTATCAGCATTTAGTCACTCTTTCAGATCTAGTTGCCATGAGAATCTCCAGTTGATGTGTGCTAGGAAGTTGATGACCGATGCTGTAGCCATCAACAATGCACACCACACTCTGTAAGTATTTTGGACCCATGTCTTCATATTCACTCTCCATTCATACCAACATAAACGTTTTTATTACCATTTTCTACAGCACTGGAAAATTCTTGGGCTTTAATTTTCAAATACATTTCAGGAAACTTGGTACTTGCTGGCAAAAAAAGGCAGCTATATTCAATCTTGCAAGTTCTTTGAGTTGTCCCTCAGTATTTCAGCATCAGTCTCTTGGCCCAGAAATAGAATACAATTTCCTTTTATGCAATTTTTTGGCTCTAAATTCTAGTGTGATACAATCTTCATATTTTATTTCTCAATTTTATTGTATTGTGGTTATGGTGGACCTTTCTACTCTCTCACTCCATATTAGTCACATTACTTTTTCATTTTTTATGCAAAATAAACTGGAAGCAAATCTGAGAGGAAGAGGAAGCCACTTGCCATTGACAACAGAGACAGAAGGAAATCTTTTGAATAGTGGAAAAAGTATTTCTTTCACTCTTCAATAATATTCCAAATATTTTGTCCATGAATACTCTTTCATTGACCTGTTACAGTTGTTCTGATACATTTTTTTTAATGGCTAACACAGTGGCTGACCTCAACTATGCTGATTGCGACAGAGTTGTCAGCTGACATCAGACAAGTTTGATTCAGAGACAACGTAAAGAAATACAGCACAGCTTTGGTGCTTTTTTCTGAGCAGTCACAAATGAAAACCATCCCCATAGAACTGTATCTCCTGGTTGTACATTCATATTAATATCAAGATAAAGATGATGATGAAGATTAAGATAAAGGCGTATTTTCATACATCAGCATGTTGTGGTCCTAAAGGACTAGGCATCCAACAAGATGATGATCTGTGTTCATGTGCATATAATAGAGTCAAGAAATTGTAACAAGCCAAACGAAGATCAGAGTGAAAACACAAAGTTATTGAAGATGTCAGCCTCTTCGTATACAGCAGGCAGAAGATTCCTGTTATGATGTTCTTCTGAGTAACCTAGTCCTGCCAGCCAGTCACCGGGACGGCTCTGACTTTGGTGGGTATAATGGCTTCCAAAATGGTGATGCTCAGGTATAGAAAGGGGAAGTAATGTAACAGCTGTCAGGGGCAGAGCTTCCACTAGAATTCAGGGTTGTGGCTTCTATCACTTCCTATCTGGGACAAAATTGTCCCTTGCATCAGTCCCAGTACATCTTAATCATATATGTCTTGTTTTGTTTCTCTATCAAAAAATAGATGACTGTACACCCCATAGGATGCAAACACCCAAAGAATTGAAATCCACTTAACGTGAAGTAAAACCAGACTGGAGAAGAAGATTTTTCAGATCTCCTGGCACTTGGTTTTTTTTCATTTTCAAAAAAAATTGCTGAACAAATAAGTATGTCACATTAAAAATCCTCCTACTTACTTAATACTCATTACCAACAAATATGATCTCTATGATCCAAAACCCAAACAAAACTCAAAATGTAAATAAAAATAATTTATATTCTTTCTAGTTGAATTTCATCATAATATGGGACTGATCACTGAATATTGCTATGCAACTTTTTACGCCAGCTGGAAGACTTCTGGCAGTTTTCTTATACTGCCTTATAAAAAAAATTCTTCATTGAAAACATGTGAATTCTTTTTTTCACCACCAAAAATAATTCTAACTCTAAAAAATGAATTTGATTTGTGGATTTGAAATAAAAAAGATGACATGAAGAGAAGTGTTAGGTAACAGCAGATCATTGTATTCTATTGTGAGTCCTGTGTAGCAGAAGTTCTTCATATTAAGGTTTTGCTCTATCTGTCCCTGTAGGAAATTGAGAGATCACCTTGATTTTTTCACAGTGTATGTACAAAAAAAGGAAAATACATGAAAACCCACACTGTACATATGAACTAGGGTTTATGGAAGTTGCTACTAATTTCAGAGTGTACTGCTCTGGAGATCTGCAGAAGAGTTTGGAAAAATACAAGCTAGATTTTGGAAAGAACATACATGCATTGGCCTGATTAGGAAGAAGGGGTAAAAGAGGTAGAGCTCAGACAACAGGGGTGTTTCAGAGAAAAGTATTTTGTGCTTTTGGATTTTATCCAAGTAAAAGAAAGTGCCATGACTTGAAGGGAAAGGGATGTGAATTATAAAGAAGTATTATTTATTAGTACTGGAGTATTTAAAAAGCAATCTATAATCTTAGTCCTTTAAAGAAAATTTATTTACCAGCCAAAAAAATCATAATTAGTGCTTACCAACCTAGTAAATATATTTTTCATTCAGGTGATCATTTACTGTATTTTATGAATTATTTTGTAAAAAAAAATAAACCTTGATGAACCCCCAAAGAAAACTTAATTACTGAGACAGATTATCCTCTTCCCATGCACTTTCTTTTCAGCGAAATTCCTGCCTGTCAAAAGTTCTTGCCAAGTTGAGCCCTCAGCATTCTGCCAGGTTAGCTCTGAGTCTTTCCCTTTACTCATAATGAGAAATGTCTGTTAAAAAGTATTCTCCAAGTTTTGTGCTTCCAGTTTGCAATGTAAGTTTTGTTCTCAGTTCTGGTAGTATGTATCCTCATTCTGCTGCTAAATGTCTGCTTCTCATGAGGTAGAGAGAGGATTCATACAAGTTGAGGCTTGTTTTCTGTTCAGATAATTTCAAACAGCTTAGAAAGGCTGCCAAGTCAACATCCAGTTGATGTTATATAATGAAATGAGTAACAAAGCTACAAATACACTCTAAAGGTCAATTTTGTTCAAGTACATGCAAAAAGAAACGTAAAAAAATATAAACAGAAGTGTTTCTAGAGAAACAATATATGTTTTGTTCATACTGTGTATGTGCATTTACCATTACATGCAGAATTTTTTTTCTTTTTGCTTATTTGTCTTACTCCATTCCTGAAGCACATCATATAGTTCGACAGAAAAGACCACACCCAGTTTTATTTTATTGTTCTTTCAAATACAAAATAAAAATATAACTCCAAGAAATTTTGAAGGATTCTGAAAGAGATAAAATGAAAGGTGAGTGGAAAAAAAGTATACACCTAAGGAATTTCAGTCATGAATAATCTTGCTTTCTATCTTTAAGGAATAACCCGTGCTTAAAAATGCTCTGTGGATGTCGCTGACCAACCTTTCATGTTCCACATCAGTTTGGCAACAGCGACCAAAGATGAAGATTTCTTTTCAGTGATCTGATCTGGAGGATGACTTGACTGAACAACAGAAGCAATTTAGTGGTGTCATAGCACACCAGAGGCAGGTTGCTATCCTTTTTAATAGTCTGGAAATGGTGGAATGCCTAGGTCTTTTAAGATTGGATGGAAAGAGTCTGGGTAATCTCCTGGACAGTCTGAACATGTGATATATGAAGAAGAGAGATTTAATAACCCTTTGTGCAAGAAACGCACATTCTGCTGTAGAGACATGATGCTTGAGAAAGAAAACTCTGAAGGTACTTAATTAAGTTAGTTAAAGAAAAAATCAAATTCAGACAAATAGTGGGGAGAAAGCTGAGTGTTGTCCAAAGAAATAATCCATTGTTTTCAAGGAAAACTATGGCTGCCTATATTGCCATACAAGCTTTCAAAATGTTTCTATTTCCCCTACCTTCTTCACACCACAGCAGGTAAGAAAACAACATCCATTGATTGGAGAGGAAAAGAACAATTTTATCTGAGTGATTGTTCAAGAAAAGGAATCCAAAAGTATACATAGAAATAAATTTAATTTCCATTGGGCCAAGGGATCTTTTATTAGAGAAAGCATTTTAACTAATCTCCGAGAAATATGAAAACTTAGGACATGAAAATAAAACAGAGAATCTAGTCAACAGGAAAAGGAAAGAGTGGACAGAACAAAACCAGTGTGTGCTTCAGTATCTGGGTGTAATGTAGCTATGGTCCAGGTACTTTGAGTTTAACTAGGTGTTTCAAAGTAGTGCGGACTAGCAGTTTGGAAGTGAAAATAGGTCAACAGAAACAGCACGTTGAAAATAGCCAGTTTAGCCAAGTGAGCATGCCAAGTACACTCTGTGAGGTCACCTTTAAATGGAAAAGAAAGAGAAAAAAGGGCAGAAAAAACCATTTTCTAACTTCTGTATTGGGCACTGGAGTGTTTTTGGACTGTGATGAACCAGATGGTCTGGCTTCTGTATCAGCTCCTGTAGGAGAGGCTGTTGGATCGCGCTGTTGGACATCTAAAGGAGACATGTAGGAGCGAGTACTGGTACTGAATTGCTTTGATATACTGTAACAGTGAAGATTACCTGACTATTTTCTATTTTATCTTAGTGTGACCTTTGATAACAAGAGAATCTGAAGAAAGACAGCAAGTCTGTCAATATAACAAAAATTGTACCCAGAAGAGACCTAGGTACTGACTTGCTGGCACTTCCTACTGACATGGAAAGTAAATCTTTTTTGTCAGATTTTTTCCAAAACTGGGACGTCATTATAAGGATATTATTTGGAAATCAATAAAACCCTATTGGAGTTGATCTCTATGGTGCTCTAGGAAAAAAAATTATCTTGAGATTGCTTAATAATGAATGAATAGGAGAACAATACAGGTAAGTGGATTTGGTTTTGTATACACCAGTGCCATCCATCAGACGTATCTTGGCAGAAAATGGGAACTTTGCTCTTTTCCACTTACTGATAAAGCACATGTTGTGAACAGTGGGATATGCATAACCAGGGTATAGAACTGGAATCCTCTGCTCACATATCAAGAACCCATAAGGCCTAACACACTAAGAAGCTTTTTTACCTTCTAAGACTACTCTCCTGTAATCCACTTACCTCTTTATTTAAGAGCATACAGTGGGATCAGAATTCGAACACTCGCATTTTGATAATATTTTTTAATTCTACAATTAAAACCCTTTTTGTGTTCTGCACTTAGAAGAATGACAGATAATGTGCCAGGACCTTATTCCTTTGAAGTTGACAGTGCACAATGCACGGGAGTTGGATGAGACGGTTTCATCCTTAGAAGTTTCTCAAGGGTCAAAAGTCACTGAAGTGTAATACAGACTCTTTCCCAGGGCAAAATTAGCTGGGAAAATTTTCCATGCAATTGAAGATATTCATGAGAGTGGAGGACTTTTTCTTGATAAGGCAGTCAAGAGGAACTGAAATGGCTAATTTTCAGTGTGACTTCCATTGTCACTGAAAGGAGGAAAATATTGTTCCTGTTTTCATTAACAAGGCACATATATGCCCATAGGTGGAAAGCACATTTGGAACAAACATCCTAAAAAGCTTCCAGTAGGAGCAACTACCTCTCCTTTTTATAATCCCTGTAGAATCAGAATGATCCTGAAAGCTCTTCCAAGCCATCTCATGTAATAATCTTATTCTCTATTGAAATAAAGTTTTTCATGATGTGAAAAGTAGCTGGTAAACATGTCTTCACCAAATAAAAGTCCTTTTTAAAGTGAGCGAAGAATATATATGCCAGTGAAAGGGTTGAGATAGGCTGTATGGGCTGGGCTGGAGGTTTGCCGGCAGAAGGAGAACACTTGGGTTGTTATGAGGGGTGTTATCAGGATGTGTCTTAATTGTAACAATCTCCTATCAAATACTTCAGTCATGAGTGTCTTTTTTTGCTTAAGGGCAAATTTAAGTCAATACAGTTCAAAACCTAACTAGTGCTGTTTTATTCGGCAGGAAAAATCCTGAGTAGGACCCAAATCTGAAACCTTTATGCATGTCAGCCTTCCGTAGGCCCAGGGAAATTGGTGTTATTTTAAAGCATGCAAGTTCATGTATTTTTATTAACATGTGTTTAGAAAACTATTTAACACTTTGCAGCTACCATAAACTCATTAAACCTGCTTTAGAAATATGATGTCTAGTCATGATCAATGCTAAGGATGATGCCTATGCTGTTTGCATCTTGACACTTGCAAATAAGCTATTAATTCAGATAGCGCTTAGTAGCTTTTTGTGCAATGTCTGAATTCCTCGAGGCTATACCAGTGAAAGTGATTTTTCTGTGGAAAAGAACAGAATTAAAGAGATTAATCACATGAATAAGTACTACACAAGATGGCCTTGACATAGTCTGACACTGGGGCTTCCAAAGTTAACTGGGTCTTATTTTAATTCCCCATTCACATATGCCCTGTATGGACCACTGACAATAAAAAACCCACATTACCCATCTTCTGTACTGAATATCCCACCTTTAATAGGATACCTAAGATTGCATATCTCTTAGATATGGATCTCACTTTTTCTCATACTTTCTTATTTTCTGCTAACTTTTAAATACATGGGACTGTAAAAAGGATAATGCTAAAAATTCATTGAAAAAATTATGCTCTTCTCTTATTCTGTAAACAATCTGAGTATGGTTCTGTTCACTTTGAATGACAGTAGGACAAAAACCAACAAAGTCATTATTCTTGACTTGCACTCCAACAGTTTCTTGCCATACCAGTAGTATAGCAGTGTTTGTACCACTGTGGATGCAAATGCCTGACCTATCTGACTGTAATGAGTTGAAAAGAAAATTTAGTAAAGAAAAAAAATAAAAAATTATTTCAAAATACTTGTTGCTTCTCTATTCCCCCAGTTGCATGTTTTCTTTACATGTAGCATGGCAAATCTCCTTTTTCCTCCATTTTAGATGTCAGTGACAGACTTAGAAAAGCACATTTTAGACAAGTCATAATTGACAGCAGACAAGCTGGCTACTCTTTGGAGTTATTTATCTGAGTCTTCTCTCCCTTAGACTTGCTGCGGTATGTTTAATCTCCTCTCAGCATTTCACAAGTGTGATACAACTCTGGAACTGGTGATGGTTCAGAGAAGGAGCAACACCTCTGTCCTTGGAGGTTTATATGACTTATCCAGAGACAGCCATGGATAACCTGGTTGTGTTGGTGATTGTCTGTCTTCTATTGGGATATTGGACTGCATGAATCCAGAGGAAGAAATAAATTACCTTTTTTTATATCTATTTTTGTATTTAAGCTTAGAATTGAAATCTTACCATAGGGTATAGTGAGAAAGAGAGTAACACTGTGAAATGCAGACACACTCTTAAATGAAGAGGAAAAAGGAATAATGAATACTTTATAAATACAAACAATACCTGATACTTTGAATTTTTCAATTTGTGACTCTGAGTAGTGCCCAGGAAAGACGTTGAAATAGGAAGTGCTGACCTCTATACTGAATATAATCAGACAGCTGAGCAGCAAAATGATCTCAAAAAGTTTTTCTGGAGCTAGTGATTATGTATACTTAAGAATTAAAGTGGCAAGAAAAAAAGTTTGGAAACTTTTCTTCTGGAACTTCACATGCTGCAACTACAGTTTTTTCACGAGTCTGCGAGACTGACAATCTGAAAATCTGAGGCATAATGTCAAACATATTCAAATAGGTGAGTCATAGGCTGATGTTCACTGTTCTGAAGGCATAGCTTTGCTTGTAGAAAGAAAATGAGAGCCAAGACGAATGGGATCGCATTTGTACTGAATTTCTAGACAAGCTAGAAAGCTTAAAGACTGTTTCAAGAGTGTTTTTTCAGACATGTTTTGTCCACAATTTTTACGCTCTTATGAGGTATCTTAAACTGCAGAAGCCATAAGCCATCACTTGTTCAATGATCTTTTAAATGGAGGCCTAGGATATTTTGGGATTTTGCTTTTTTTTTTTTTAAGAAAACACATTGAAGTTACAGTCAAGGAGAGAAGAGAGATATTTTTCACTCTGAATTTATCATGAAGTTTTCACACTGCACAGGACTAGAAATCTTGCCACACTAGAAAAAGGGTTTCACTTCCAGTAGCAAATTGAAATGATGACTTCAGTGATGGTTTATCATTTCTCCAAGCTCTCGGTATCTTCGTTGAACAGTGAAGAATCAATAATCTTACAGTTGAATTTGAAAAGGCATCATCTTACTAGAATTCAAAATAACTATCTATTAGCAGTTTAGGTTAGTGTAAAAGACAAGCATTATTAAGTCAGCATAGATGTGCTAAAGTTATTACTGTGTAAATCCTCACTCTAAATATGGTATTAATATAGATTTTCACATTTAAGCAGGGAGTGGAAATGACATGTCACAAAAGCATCAGACTCAACTGTGCTGTAGAGTTTCATGACTGCTTTAGACAGGAAAAATTAAAAATAACAGCGGAAAATGCCAGTATGATTAATTTTTAATTTTTATCTTTCCTTCCACACAATTACGTATTTATTACCACGACAGTAGAAAATAAGCTGAAATATTCAAAACTACTAGGATGACTACCACAATGACTTTTACTGTGCTGTTAGCAGAAATACCTTTTTTCCAGTTATAGGCATTTTCCATAGCTTAGAATTTTCTTTGACATGAAGAAAACCAGTTCTAACTTAATACTTGTGCCAATGGATTTTGAATGGATTTTTACATCTATTTTCATGGTAAGTTACTTATGTTTTTTCACGCTTATCTGAACACAGATTTAAGCAGTTATTGTAATTTGCTTCTTGTTATTTTTATTGTCAAGACAATTAGCAATTAATGAAGTGGGAATTGGATCCACTAAAGATCAGAGCTGATTTCTTTTTAACTAATTTATGAAGCTTTAGACATCTAGCTCAATGGCCTTTTTATTGATAAAACTTCTCGCTATTTCCTAATAATACTGAACAAATGACAAATCACAAATTGCTCTTTGCTAAATGCTCCTGAGCACTTCAATTGATAAAGTACTGAAATTTGTCCGTGTTGACATAAAGATTCCTTTCAGCCGCAAATAATATAATAATCATCTTCAGTTCTGAAAGTTAGTTTTGGAAAAGGAGAAATTACAAAAGCTTAATTGTTATTTTACAGTGGCTTGTACTTGCATATAAATATCTCAGGTATATTGGTCTACATCATTCTAGATAGTATAGCAACATGTAACATATGAGAAACTCCTATACAAAAGCAACTTATGAAATTAAAGAGCAGTTGTAGCTGATGAATGAGAAAACAAGTCAGGATAGGTAAAGAGAAGCAGGAGATATCGTGTGGAAACAAGTAAGAAAGATTAGATATTAATTTTCCCAGCAGTCAAAGTAACGGTGTTATATATCTGCTTTTGGTTTCTAAGCAGAAAAATGTGTAATAGCTCTTAACGATGGTGTGCAACAGCATGTTTGAGATCCGTTTCAGCTGTGGATGTCCTACGCAATCAATCTATTCACATGCTGTCAATGCAATATATCCATAGCACTTACTGCAGAGTTGGAAATTGAATACACATCATAGCAGCGAGTCTGATGTATTCTGTATTCTGTATTTTCTATGTCAGTTCTGTAGAGTTCATCTTTATATGTGCAGGAACTGTGAATTCCAGATAAAATTAAATTGCAGTCAAAGGGATACAACGCAAGACTGTCTTTGAAATAAAACATCGAGTTGGAAAAGAGTGTGCACATGAAAATTTAGGTAAACAATTTCTCTGAAGATGAGAGACAAAACTTGCCCTCAGATTTTCACTTTGTTGTCTACTGTATTGCAGTGCTATGTGAGATATTTAAACTGTTCAGGTCCCATTTCTACTGTGTGCAAATAAAAGCAGATCACTCTTTCAAGAAGTGAAATATTTTTATCTCATATTTTTTAGCTTAATTTTATCTCATGAGCTTTCACAGAAGGTGTTTAAGACAAATTTCAGTGGATGTTTCCCTCCTAAAGGATTCTGCATCTGGGACAGGGCAATCCTGGTTGTGTGTGTAGACTAGGGAATGAGAGGCTAGAGGGCAGCTCTGATGAAAGGGACCTGAGGGTCCTGGTCAATAGCAAATTAAACATGAGTCAGAAGTGCCCTGGTAGCCAGGAGGGTGTGCATCAGGCAAGGCATTGCCAGCAGTTCAAGGGAGAGCATTGTCCCGCTCTGCTCTGCACTGGTGCAGCCTCACCTTGAATGTTGTGTGCAGTTTTGGACACCATAATATAAAAAAGACAGGATGGTGAAGTGTCTGGAGGGGAAGCCTTAAGAGGAGCGGCTGAGATCACTTTGTCTCTTCAGCCTGGAGAAGAAACTGAAGGGAGACATCATTGTGGTCTTCAACATCCTCACGAGGGGAAGCTGAGGGGTAGGTACTGATCTCTTCACTCTTGTAACCAGTGACAGGACCCGAGGGAATGGCTTGAAGTTGTGTCAGGGGAGGTTTAGGAAAAGATTTTTCACTCAGAGGAGGGTTGGGCACTGGAACAGGCTCCCCAGGGAAGTGGTCACAGCACCAAACCTGTCTGAGTTCAAGAAATGTTTGGACAACGCTCTGAAGCACAAGGTGTGACGTAGGGATAGCAGTTGGACTCAATCCTCATGGGTACCTTACAACTCAGCATATTCTATGATTCTATGATTCTATGAAGAATTTTATGCAGCTTGTTGAAAACATTTTCCTATTGGATTCTTAGAATTCAAATTTAGTAGGATGACATGGAAAAGTGTTTGCGACATAACTTGTAACACAAATTACAAAGTCAGTTAGACCACTCTTTGGTGTTTCAATATGGATCTACAATCACTTGTATGAGATGGAGCATTGCTTAGGCAGGAATAATCAATTACCCTCAGCAGTAGAAATCAGTATTGTTTAGCAGCGTGACACCTTTCTGAAAATACACTGCTCTGTTTACTTAGGCACTAAGACAGTAATAGAGAAATCCTGCATTTTAGTACTCCTACTCCAACTTTCTCAGTAGGCAAAATGCTGCCATAAGGATGCTTTTATAAGAAATTCTTCTAGGACTGGCAGTCCAAGAGTTGAATGCAAGACTGTGCTTTACCAAGAAGTTAGGACAGAGCAGGGCCTCCTCATCTCAGAGTTGACAGGGCATCAAAGAAAAGATTTGGGGCAGAGACTTGCCTAGAATATGTGCCTCCTAGAGCCATCCAGGATCATAAAACTTAGAAAAGTAGCATAAAGCTATGTGCATTTTCTTACATATATTGCACAGAATTTTCTTGTTCACAGCTTCTATTTAAAGTGTTTATAGTTCTAGTTTATCTTTTAATTTGTTTCCTCTCTACCTTAGACAAATAACCAATATGTTTTGCCTTTGTCTTTTTCTAAGGGATTGTAAAGTAGCTTATCTGAATGTTGGCTTTACAAATCAATGCAGAGCATATTTCTTGTGTTCTATGACGGGTTTGGATGAGCAACAGCAAGAGTATTTTGGGGACCAACTGAAGCATTCCTGTTCCAAAAAACCTTCTGAACAGGCATGGCTTCAAACACAAACAAACCAAGTTTAGCATAACTTGCATACAGGTTCTGCTTTGGATTAACAGGTATGCCACCCTGAATTTAGCATAGTCATTTTCACAATGGTGGATGTTATCAGCCATTACTTTCACAAGCACATGGTGCCTTGAACAGCTGTTGAAAGCAGACTTTATTTTTCTGTATGCAAAAAAGATAAGAAGATATTTTATGACTTTTATGTAATGGAGGAAAAGAAACAGAAAGGACCTCAACCAGCAGGTATGTGAGCTGTTGGCTATGTCAATGATTGGAAAAGGAAACATGAAAATTATTGTATCACCAAGTGGAGATCATTAAAGCTAGTGCCTCTACATAAAGTTGCACATTTTAATTCAATGTCACACAGAGAAAAGTCTACTGCACCAGTTTTACAATTATATTATTCTCCACATACAATTGTATTATTCACCACATATAAAAATAAAACACTTGTTCCTCTGGAATTTGCCACCCCTTATAATGCATGGAGTGTACGTTTACTATGTGACATAAACTACCTCAGAGTATTATTCCACGAAACGAACCAAAAATATTCAAAATCTAATGCTTTTGTATATATTGATAGAAAGGTTAATACAAGCCTGTCTCTCTATTCCATCAGCTACTACTTGCTTCTTGTTACCATGACAATTCAGCAACTTAATATCCTCAGCAAAATCTACTGCAGAAAATAAATCCATTCCATGGGCTAGTTAAAAAAATGACAACTCATCATCCTCCATATAAAATGAGACTGTCACAGTTTAAGACTAGAAGTAGTCTGATGAATGAACAAGGTGTTATAACATCTCAGACATATTTTGAATTGTCTAAGAGAAGCTCTTAATGTAGGTTCAATCTTTAGACAATTGCCTTCAGATACAAAAATTGAAAACATAATTATTGGCTTTTTGAAGCAGATCAGACCCAAATTTCTCTATTTGTCTAGCAATAATTTAACCATCATTATTTCATGTAGCTGTCATTTTCTACCAACAAAAACAAATCAAAATTTCAAATAAATTATTTCTGAAGGGCATTCTGCAGAAAAGATTCTGTATCGGGAAACAATAAGAGAGAACTTTCCAAACTAGATAAAATAAGATGACTAAGTTGGCTTTGGAAATTCACATATGGTATGGTTTAACCCTAGCCAGTAACTGAGAATCCTGCATCTGTTTGCTCACTTCTGGCAATCAAAAGTAAAACTTGCGGCTTGAGATAAATCAGTTTCATAATTGGACTAAAGTAAAATAGAATAATCATAGTAGTAGTAATAAAAAAGAGACAGAGAAAACCAAAGGAAAAAAGGGATTATTATAATTGTTCACCACCCTCTGACCGATGCCAAAAGCCGATCCCCGAATTGTGATCAAATAGGTACCTCCCACAATTTGCATACTGGACATGACATTCTATTGTATGGAATATCCCTTTGGCCAATTTGGATTAGCTGTACTGACTATGCTACCTCTCAGCTTCTTGTGCACCTCCTCACTGGCAGACCATGCAATACTGAAAAGTCCTTGATTTACGATAAGCACTGCTCAGCGACAACTAAAACATCAATGTCTTATCAATGTTATTCTCATACTGAATCCAAAACAGAGCACTGTGCCAGCTACAGAGAAAAAAAAAATGAACGCTATTCTAATTAGAACTAGAACAGAGTTCAGCCACTGTGGTGGAGATGAACCTCAAACAAAATTTTAAGTAAGTCCATTGCCAACCCATTAGCAGATTTTATTTCTTCATTGTTTCCTGATCTTTGTTATGCCTGTCCATTGCTTACTACCTTGTGCCAAAATGAAAGAAGTGGCAAAGCAAAGAAAGTGTTACTTAAACTTGTGTTAGGATATTCTCAGTGCACAATCAAGCAGACCTGTCAAACAGCTGTTACAGTTTTAATATCTTTACTCTATGCTGTCTTAAGTCCTACTTTACTCTAAAACAATCCTCTGCAATTGCTGTTAGCAGAATATATGAGTTGAAATAAATTAGCTCCACGTAAAATCCTTTCAACATTTTTGTGAATGTGCTTTTGAATAACTGTGAACTTTCAGCCCTTCTGAAACAATAATTAGCACTGTCTCTTCACAGTCTAGGACAAAACTATCTGATCATTAAGTTGTTCTA
Organism: Manacus candei; assembly: GCF_025592945.1. Classification (NCBI taxonomy): domain Eukaryota; kingdom Metazoa; phylum Chordata; class Aves; order Passeriformes; family Pipridae; genus Manacus; species Manacus candei. The sequence continues at coordinate 30,490,302 of NW_026138097.1, read as the reverse complement.
GATTATGTAAGTCTTCAGAATAAAAAAGGGATGAGATTTAAATCACAGTATTAGACTGAAGGGAATAACTAATATTTCATTTTAAAGATTCATATTTAAAGACAGGCATTGCTTAAGGAAGGGTCACAGGTTTGTTTCCAAAAGTGTTGGAAGAAATCTTGTTGTGCATCATAGGATGAAGCTGAATATGCATACCAAGATGCTGCTCACACAGGGAATTGAATAGGTTGAAGAGCACAAAAGCATATGGAAAAAAAAATAATGCATTCCAAAAATTGTCAGTTAGGATAAGATATAGAAAGCATAAAAACTGTCTATCCAGTTTACAGCTCATTCAGTTTCCCTGCATTCACCATTTGAATCCAAATGTATGCAATACAAATCACCATGCTAAAATTTTGCATTCTGAAAATTCTGCCTGTAACAAGTCTTCTAGTGGATCACTTGTAGTTAGAGTTACCAGGGACCAGGTTTCCATTTAGAAATGCCAGAAAATGTCACTGGAAGTTTAAATGAGTGCCTGCAAGGTAAGCGAAGCCCTTAAGCAGGTAAAGGTCAGGTTGAATGGGATTTTGAGCAACCTGGTCTAATGAAAAGTGTCCCTGCCCATTGCAGGGGTTTGGAAGTAGATAATCTAATTTAAGGTCCCTTCTAACCCAAGTCAATCTGTGATTCTATGATTAACTACCAGCAAGAAGGAAGAAATCTGCCAGTTAGAATAACATCTCCAGAGAAAGATATTGAAGAGAGTGTCCTGCTGAGTATGTATGCTGAAAAGCCCAAGTATGGGTTGAAGATCAGAACAGATGACTGGATATAGGCCTCTTTTTTACAGTGCTTCAAAGGCTTTAGTTTGACCATAACCACCACTTTGATTTACCAGCCAAGATAGAAAAGGCAATGTACCGACCTGGAGAGGCTTGCAAATGTTCCTGAAACAGGTGCTGCTACTGCAGGGTGATACTAGATTTTGTTCTAGAGGAAGGTGAGCAGAACTTCTGAACCACGGTTCTCAGTCAGATGCATAGAGTTTGTTCTTCCTCTAGCTTTGCTACCTGTGAAAAGGGGATCACACCTTTGGGACAGAGGAGGTGGAATATTTCCGTGTAACTGCAGGAAAACAATAATAAACTTTGCCAAATCAGCGTACTGATAAAAAAGCTGACTGTGGAAACAGCTTTAAGGAGTCAATGCTAGAGTAAAAGGCTGTTCAATGAAACATAGGCCTATGATAGGTATTTTATTTTAGCCCATGAAATATACTCATGTTGGGAATATACAAACTAGAATTTTTGCTTTGGAAAGCCTCCTCAAGTTTGACCACAAACCCCTGCAGTACATTTGAACAGTATGTTTTTATGCCAGGAATGAAGAAAGTTATCTTAACTGTAAATTTGCCACTGATAAAGGAATATAATCAATATTCCCTAAGATAGTCTCTATTAAGACAGAATAGAGTTGAGATTCATACCTATTTTATAAGTATGTTTTCCATCCAACTTATTCTGTTACTCAAAAACAGTCTTACTCTTTTCTCTATTGTATTTGTTTATGAAAATCAAAATTGTTGTTCTTTCCAAGAATATAAATGATTTGGGGAGCACAGCAAGTGTAACACACTGTAATAGTTTCTTTCCAATCCTGTGACATTTCATATCAACTGAAGTCCTTGGAAGATAGATAGATCTGACTGCTAAAGGCTGCTCTCTCTTCCAGAATTTGAATTCCACCTGTTGTGTTAAAAGACACTCTTAATGGAAAACATGATTGTCATTCAGTCTTTTTATTTTCCAGTGAAATAGTTTCCATTTTAACTATACCTGTTGGCTGGGCAGCTCTCAATCAGCATGGTCAGTTTTCTTGCAGTCTTGCCAATTGACACCAGAGTTCTTATTCTTGTTCAGATTAATCGTATACCTGCAAATAACATCTGTGTTAGGTTCAGCTGATGTATTTTAAAGATGTGAATCCTAACAATCCTCTGAAATTCCTGTTAGCAGAATATATGAGTTGAAAATGTGCTTTTGAATAACTGTGAACTTCCATCTCTTCTGAAACAACCATTAGCACTGTTTCTTCACAGTCTAGGACACGAGTGTCTGACCATTAAGCTGTTCCAGCATCATTAAGGTTACATAAATCACAGAATCCCAGAATATGCCAAGTTGGAAGGGACCCACAGAATAAGAAATGCATGAGATTTAAATCACAGTTTTAGACTGAAAGGAATAACTACTATTTCATTTAAAAGATTCATATTTCCAAGAAAAATATACATTACTTAAGGAATTTGTAGAGCCACAGGTTTGTTTCCAAAAGTGTTGGAAGAAACCTTGTGTACCATAAGATGAAGCTGAACACACATATCAAGCTGCTGCTCACACAGGGAATTGAATAGGTTGAAGAGCACGAAAACATATGGAAAAAAACATAACGAATTCCAAAAGCTGTCAATAAGCATAAGAGATAGAAAAAAAAAAATCTATGCAATTTACAGCTCATTCAGTTTCCCTGCATTCACCGTTTCATTCTAAATGCAATACAGATAACCATGCTAAAATTCTACATACAGCTGATATATTTTAAAGATATGAGTCCTAACTGAAAAAAAAAATAAAATTGTAGGGCTTGGTATTCAAAGTCTGATTATGACTTTAATATAGATTTTAGAGGAGCTTGTGGGGTTTTTTCTACTGTATACAGTGTTTTTATACTCCTTTCTGGATTTCAGAGATTCTAGGAATTCATTGAAGAACATGACTAATAATTGGAATCCATTTGTTTCTTGAAGTTTGTCACTGAAACTGATCAGGAAGAGCAATTATTCATTAGTCCTCATTTCTTCATCCAGTAGATAAAAAAAAATGTTATTGCCTTGGGGCTGGGAATTTGCTGGAGTCCATAAATCTTCCTAGTATAATCTGGTTCATAATTCTTTCTGATGAGTCTGGAGATTTCCTATCATTACAGCAGAAAAAACTCATCTAACGACTTATCTTTTGGCTAGCTAAACTTTGTGTTTTCTTCTGAAATAGTAATGCTCTAGGAGACGGCTCTAGGAGATAGCTCTTAGCTTAGCTTAGCTCCATGAGAACATTGACTTAGTGACGAAAGGGAGACTTGCAGTCAAGTATGTGATTATCCTTGTATTTCCAGTCACCTAATGGCAATTTTTGACATGACAGACACTGAGGGACAACACCAGATCCTGTAAGACTTAAGTCCAGAATAAGTACTGAATCACAATAATCCAAATTTATTTTTCCTTGGGATGTGAACTGTATGTCATGCTCTAGGCAGTGCTAGGCCATGATCTTTCCATGTAGCAAGGTGTGTTACAGCATTATGGAGATCGCTATATTGACACTTTCACTTTGGACATGTTTGATACAGTTCAGTCATCATTTTAATTTAGGAAGCAAGGAGAAACAATATACACAGTATATTATGTAATCAGTAGTTCAGATATTAAAAGAAATTAGAGACTACATAATTGTATTTTACAGTCTGGTACTAGGTAACTGGACCTTGTGACTACTCTAGTCTTCTGCATGATCACAGCAGTACAGAACAGTGGGAGAAACACAGGTTCTGATGCCACTTCTCCATCCAGCACACCAAAGCCGAAATGAGTGTGAAATTCCCCTATAGCCTGCCTGGACAAGGACCCTACAGTTTCCATAATGTAGAAGAGATCTGAACAAGTAGGAAATGGAGAACAACAAATGGAGAACAACCAATGGAGAACAACCATTATGCTTTACTTGAATTATTGGTGCTTAAGTCAAATTTAGAACAAAAGAGCTCAGAAAATGTCTGGGGAAAGAAAAAGCTTACAATAAAATTCCTGAGCTAAAAAGACAGTAGAATGTACTTCCCGTTGTGCCAGTACACTTTGATTAGTCATATCGTTATGACTCCATGACTCCATGGTGAACTTTTATTTCAAACCAAACAAAAAATGGATTGAACTAATCTTCTTAGTGGGCAGTGGGCTTTCATTGGGAAAAGAGCAGTCAGAGAGACAGCTCAAATGAAAGAAAGATGATGAAAACATTTTTGATGGTCAGAATGCCTTGATTAAACTATGTTACGTAAATTGGTTTAATAAACAGAAATCACAACTTGGAGCATCACGCCATGTTTTATATAATGATGCTCAATTACTGTTGTAGAGAATAATATCTCATTTTGAGAATGTAGACTAGTAAAATGCATTCTGACAGAGATGGTGTAGTGATTTGGATTTTGTTTTCCCCCAGAGGCTAAGAAAAGTGGTAGACCCCAAGGGGTGGAAACCCCTGGAAGTTTTGGAGTTCTGTCCAATGGGCGCTCCTGCAAAAATGTCAACATTCCACAAGCTCACCGGAAGAGATGAGTGGTAGTTTGGTTGTTGAGGAGCGGTGGCCATGTTGTAGAGTCACGAGGAAGGGGCTCAGAGCCCCACAGGAGGGGCTTTGGCCCCCAGCCCCCAACGGGGGTCTGCGGGGACCTGGAGCAGCATAAAGCTGGGCTAGGTGCCTGTAGTATACCGGGAGATGTTTTCTTCACGGGCACAGAGCAGCAGCCGGCACTGACCAGAGAAACGGTGGCAGAGAGCCAGGACAGATAAGACCTGAACCAGAGGAGCAGCAGAAACAACATGCAGCACCGCAGAGAAGACTCCTGGAAGGAGAGCCGAGGAAAAAGAGAGCCAGCAACTGAGAGACAGAGTTCTGGGGGTGAGAACTGATACCAGACCCCCCCCCCAAAACTCCTTTGAGACCTCTTGGAAAAGAGGGACATGGACTCCTATTTTGGAGAAGAGTTTTAGACATGCAGCACCAGAGAGAGAGAGAGAGGAGCTAAGAAGCTCAAAAGACATCCCGGAGTTGGACCGGGACGGCCAGAGGAATGCAGAGGGGGTGACCTTGGTTTCTCCCCCCTCGCACTGCTGCCAAGGTGGCAGCCTGAGACAGCAGGGCACAGAGGCCCTGCAAGGAGCTTGAATCTCAATCTCCTGGAGATACCAGACTGTCACGAAGACCCCCCTGTGTCTTCGTGATATGACGTGGTGAAACGACCTTGTCTGGGATTACGAAGCCCATGGAAGACCCCTTTGCCCGTGTCAAGGGGGCTGGGGGATCTTGGATACCTCCCTCGTGAGTGCTGGCAGAAATCCAGCTACCAGCTGCTGCATGGAGAGGACAGACAGATCGCTGCCTTAGAAGATGCTGCTGTTCAGAGACTGAAAGGGATCTGTCCTTCTTTCCCTTCTGGACTTTTATTTGGAGGGGAGAAGAGATCTGATCCATTGTAAATACATATGTCATGGTAGAGATAGTTGTGATCTTGTGTATAATGTGTTATAGTATTTATTTGTACAGTCATTGTAATATATTTCTTTTCCCCCACTTGGAGTCTGGTGTGGTTTTGTCTGGAAAACCCATCTCACATTAGGTTGAGATGTGGGAGGGGGCTTAGACTAGGGAATTAGATTTGGGGACTATCTCAAACCATGACAGATGGGTTTCCAAAGACTTCAATAGATTTACCTGGTGCAAGGATTATATTTTGGTGATTTGGTTTGGCTTGGGGTTTTTTAAAAGAAATTATGAGAATTGGTTGCCTTCATCTAGACTGTGGTAGATTTTGATAGAAGTTGTAATAGGAATACTTATTATGTCTGATATTTCAAAAGTGGTCATCTAATAAAAAAAGATATCCCTGTAATATGCAAAAACCCCATAGAAATGAATAAGAATCCTTTAGCACATCCACATAAACCATCTTTGGTCCTAGTAAGAATCTTTGCAAGTCCTGTTTATTGTGTGCATGAGTTCTCCACTATGCCATTTCAGAGACTCGATGGCCCTAATCAGTTCTACCAGCATAATTCTGTATCCCAGGTATTTGAAAAAGCCAGACCTGTTGGTAACTGCCTGATCAAGAGACATGGTTACTCCACAACCAGCTCTGTGGACTCTGTGGCTAAGAAGTGGGTGTCAGATATACAGAGGAAACTGTGGAAAAATACCACAATTCAACTGACATGTTAAAACCAGAGGAAAAGAACATCTTTCCTGAAACTTGCAGAGTTTAACTAGAGCAACCCTTGCATCAGAAATTATGAAATTCCTTAATGCCCACATATAAATACAGGGATTTAGTAGTGATAACAAAGAAGGGATTTGGGTGGTTTTTTGGTATGAATAAAAGCAGTTCATGAAGGGAATGTATAAGATAGGAAACAATTCTTTTCTTTTTTCTAAGCCTGAACATCCGTCTACTCTGTAAGCTGCCCTTACATTCCCATGGCATGTACTATTTTGCAGAGAAATTAATCAATCTATGTAGAATTTCAAAACTTTAAAATAAGTGATGGAACCTCTGCATTTTCATATCTCAGCTGTCTATATCTACGCTTGGCTTCAGGCTACTCCTATCTCTTCATCAAAGTGAGAGCAATCCTCTTTTCCGCTGGACTTTGACTGGTATTGATACTCGACGATTCCCATCTCAGTTTGGTCATAGCTACAAGGCAGCCCTGAGTCCTCCATATCATCTGTCTCTGATTGTCTTAAAGATGTTCCATTTCCACAACTGTTGAAAATCACCAGTAAGAAATTGGCCAGATTCAAAATGGACTCATGTCAGAGAGCCTAAATTTAAGCCAGAATCACTAATGGAGCTTCAGAGCAGCTGCACCTTCCCACCTACACAGTCATAAGTCAAAACAAGAACATGATCCAGGAACATCTAAACTTCAGAGATTTTGGAAACTAAAGGAATATTAGCCCAGATTTTGAGATTCCCCTTCTCCTTTCCTTCAGACAAATGTAGGTATGTGCAGACCTTTGACGCAGAGAAATTTCAGAACTAGAGGATGAACAGTCACCCCTTCTTTCTAAATATATTGAAGATATTCCATTCGATTTACATCTTACCTTGTAAAGTCATAGCAAACTGAAAAAAAAACATTATTAACTGTCCCTCTTCTATCACCATTTTGACATTGACAAGTTGAAATGAATCCTCCCTAAACTCTCTGGAGAGATGAGACCATCAGCATTATGACATTAAATTGATGACTCCACTTTTTCCAAGCAGTTACTATCAATGAGACTGGTTTGTCTCTCATAACGTCACAGTTAAAACTCCAGACTGGTCTGATTTGCAGAAACCTGATGCTCATTATATCAGGGCCATTTAGTCTTTCTCATCTCTTCTCTTGCAGTGACTTTAATTCTTACCCTAAAGTAAGGCGCTGCAGTTTTCTTGCTTTCATCCTGCCAGGCCCAAAGTCTGATAATAAATCAGTTTCACTGTTGGTTTGCTAATCAAAAGAAAAATATGCTAAAGGTAGTGTATGTTTATCTTTAAAGCAGTATTTCTCTCACATGCTTTGGAGATGTTCTTTTGATTAATATGTTCCCTTTCTCCACTTTCACTGTCTACAGAACAACCAAACAAACCAAGAATTGTTATTTTACCTCTATCATTAAGCAATGGCACGTTGAGCAGTAGATGTCTGAATTAAGCTACACTTTTGCAAAAGGTTTCAAACATGAAAGCATTGCTTCCCAGTTGGCACACTGCATTCCTTTTGTCTTGTGAGATTGCACTATTAAAAAAACACAAAACAACCAAACCAGCCAACAAGACTGAGAAAAAAAGAAACAACAGACAAGACTGAGAAAAATAAAACTGTGCCAAAAAGGAGGCTTCAACATTTTAACAACTTCTTGTAAATTACATAAAAATGCTGGTAGTTAATATTTTCAAGTGCTACTGAAGTACAGAAGGAGCATTCCATGTTTTAGTGGGGCTTATCTCTTAATTGTTCAGATCTGTGCAAGCTCTTACATAACATTTTCATGTCCTGCAAAGCAAGAAATGTATAATGCAAGGTGAAGAAATATCCCAGCTTCTACAAAAACAAAAGCAAAAAATGTCATAACAGTATGTCACCTTCAACATACAGAAGAACATAAAATATAAGCCAAAGCATTACACACATAACGGAAGTTATTGTTCTGGAGGAATGGAATCAGCATTTCTGACAACGATTCCCAAATGCTCTAACTGCTCAAGAATGTGCATAGCCAAATGGAAGCTATTTCAAGTTGATGTGTTCTACATTATGACTAACCATGGTAAATTACAGTTGGAGTTCTTCATCTATATCGTCGAGCATATACACCAGATGACATACATAGATCAAGGCTAACACCTAACGAGAAGCATGAGCATAAAACAAGAAAAAAAAAAAGGAAACAGACATCTATTTCATTGAAAGCAGAACAAAAATAAGTCATATTTTGGATCACAATCTTTGACAGTGTCTTTATATATTAGGTTGAAAATAAATGTTGAACAAATAATTAATGAAATGTCCCAGATGTCTTCTGCTATTTCCACGGACTCTACTTTTTAGGTAGTCATTCTTAATCTCTGCATATTCCAAATCAACTAGCTGGGTTTTCCAGTTGTAATGAGAAGCAAAACAGATATGTCACAGGCGGTTTTTCTAACATATTGTAATCTTATTTGTTCTTATTCACTCTTTATCTCAGAACCCCAATGGTTGCCCTTATGTCACACTGAGATGCAAACCATGAACTATTGAAGTATGATCTTTCAATTTTTGTCAGAACTGTTTGTGTTCTCTCTTCTTTTTTTTTTTTTAATTATTTTAAAATAATCTGGGTAAACTACTTCTTAATCTAGAAGGATAGAAGCCTAGAATGTCATATATTTGTTACTTGAGGTATTTTGTTAAATACAGACTCTAAAAAAGAGTGACCTAGGAAAAGGTCTAATTTTCTAATCACAGCCCTAAATCAAAGTTTTTTTCCTGACTTTACTGGTAGGTACCAGATTCTTGCATAATTTCTAAGCAATTAGGTATCTTGATCTGAAAATACTCAACATTTCAACCTACGTTGTCAAATGTAAAGCTACATTCTGATGTACTGTTCTCCAGCACAGGTATGCAGAAGAGCAGGTCCACAATCTATGGAGCAAAGAAGCATTCAAACAGTTCTCTATCTCATCTATTCATCACGCCTAATATAACAAATGGAAAACTTTTTCATGTCGTCCAATACCACTGTCTAGTAGAGAATCCTGGAACTCATGTTAAGGATATTTCATACAATATTATCTTATAGAATATGCTACTTTTTTTTTTTCTTAGGGGCTTTGGGAAAAACATGTCTTTGTTTTAAATTTAATAATCATCAGTATTCATATAAAATTGTTCCTTTTTAAAAAGCAGCCTTTTTACACACACTTTTTTGAGGGATGAAACTGAATTAATAGCATTATGCATTTACTAGTGTAATACAAAAGTCATTAAAAGAAAATATCTGAAATTCAGTGGTAAAATGAAGCACACAACTATAACAACTATCAATGTATCACTGTGTTTTTGGATAATCCTTATTAGGTTCAAACTATTTGTTTGAGTATATAAAACAAGCCCAAAGTAAACAGTAGAGAAGGAAAAAAACTTTTAACTAGAAAAGTTTTTTTTTTAGAAAACGAAGTTTTTTAATCTATTGAGAAGAATGTTTCCCAGATTGAGTACTTGGTCTTTGAAGAAGTGCTCCTTTTTACATTCATTACATTAATTGCAATAATTAATTACATTAATTTTTACCCTAAGGATTCAAGTAATACACACACACATGCTAATACGAAATTTACAACCTGTTAAAAGGCTGAGAAAATGCAAGGAATGCAGGGAATGCATACTCATTGCTCAGTGTGACCATGTACTTCTTAGTGTTGCTTACTGGTGATTCATGAACCTCCCGGCTTCTAGGGATAAAGGCATTCTAGTATGAAAACCAGAATTATAGTATGTTACTGGGTGAATTAGATGGAGATTTGTTAAATTCATCTTGTGTGCAAAAGTAGTTATCAATTTGAAAAAAATATCACTATTCCCTCTATCACAACAGCTGAGAGTACGGAGGCCTCTTGCAAATTGACTGAACATCCAAGACACATCTGTCACTGATGGAAACACATTGTAACTGACCCACTGTTTGTGTTTAGGGAAAATGACAATGGCCCAGATCTATTTCTTGCCTTCAATGACTGCCACAGGACATTGCTAAGTAATAAGGGAACTAAATATTATATAGTTAGCCTTAATATCTTTCTAAGTGATTTCCAGTGCCAAGTGAAACTTCTTTCTATTTACTACAATCAAATAGATTTCTATTCTATGAACTTGTCAAACCTCTTTTGGAATTTAAGGAGAACTATAGTACCTACAACATTCTTTGTCAACCAGTTCCTGTTGACTCTTCCCCTTTAGGTAGAGATCATATTCATCCATGTGTCTGTTATGTTAATTCTGCTCTTTGTTAATTTGCACTTACTCTTATTCTCTCCAGAAACTTCTTTGCTTCAAAAGCCAACCAGATTTCTTTTAGGGCTACAATCCCTCTGCTTCTGATGGGGGAGTTTGTGAAGGAAGGAAAGCAAGAGGAAAGACAAGAATCTACTCAGTAAGTGCTGATGATGTAAACCTATTTGGAAAAACTTATTTAACATCTAGTATTTGAACCTCAAGATAGTGATAAAGATAGCCATATAGTATGAAAGTTCTTTTTGAGAAACACTGCATTTCTTTTCAAAATACTAGTTAGTCTCATTACAACGAGCAACAATTCTGGCATCACCAAACAATGAAAAATTTGACTGAAAGTGAAAAAAAAATTACGAAGTTTTACTTCTTTTTTTTCATTGAAAATGTATCAGACGCTGTTATGTTTGTTCAATCTGTCAACTTGACATTAGCAGAATGACCTCATAGCCTGAATGAACAAATAATAAGCCAAACCTTAAGATCTAAAATTCTTTGTGAGAGCTTTCATGTTTTGATACAGACTGGTATTGGCCTCTATGTTTTGCTCTGTTATGACAGTTCATGTTTTCTTGCTGCATGAGTTCAGTCCCACAAGTAATAATAGTGGGGTGCCCTTGAAGAAGCAGTATAACCTGGGAAACATGGATGTTCAAACATGTTTTGCGCCCTGTGACACAATAGTTAGCTTTCTGCTGTGCATCCGGGAGATACCTGACAGACTTATTTACAGTGAGCAGAAGAATATGTTTATACATTAATGTTGGTCATACAAGAAATGTTGCATCAGAACATGTTGCATGAGAGTCTGTTGATTTCAGTGGAGATATTTCTTCTGCCCCAAGTAATTTCATCTCAGTCTGTATGTTTGTTTAGTGCTTGAATGTGTCATAATCTGCAATTCAAAGTGAAGAAGAGGGGCATTGTGTGACTACCTATAATCTGTTTGCTCTTTAAATTCATGTTGCTTCTTCCTCATTAATAATGCTATAGTTCAGTAATCTTGCAAAATGGGTATTTTAATACTACTTCTTTTCAGCACCACTGCAATGATGAGCCTGATTTTTATCAGCAATATAATTAACAGCTATTGATATCTTTTAATTGCTTCCAAGATAGTTCAGTAACATTTTTCTTTAACACATTAGTAGTTGATGCAGAAGGAAAAAAAGGAATTTATCAAAAGTCACTTAACAGCTTAATTAACAACTTTCTGTTTAGTGGGGTTTTATGTACCTAGAGAGGTGATTTTTCCCCAGTACGTGTTATCTGCTTGCTTGTTGACAGACTGAGTGATCTGTCTGCAAAATGACATTTTCACTTAATAATTTAATGCTACCACTTGCTCGCTAGGTTTCTTATTTACTCAGCGTGTTCAAGTTTCACAGAAAATTTGGGTTATAATATTAAGGTACCAATCATGTTTTAAGTTGCCTAATTTTTTTTTTTTAAGTGATGAAGGAGCTTCTGAAATTCTATTTGGTGTTCACATTCTGATTGCTCAAGTAGGTCTTCTAACTAAAATAGCCAAGTAAGAACTTGGACTACTACAGGAAAAATGAGGATAAGTTTAAAGACCTAAATAAAAATTTCAGTTCTGAACTTTAATTGTTAGAAAACTTAGCAAAAGAAAACTCTATCCAGTTTCCAGTTAAATTTAATAATGGTCAGTTATCTATTTGTTTGGTTCCAGTATTGTCATTTCATTTAAATCAGATTTTCTCAGTCTAGAAAATTAGTTATAGTAGAATAAGAATCTATTAGTTTATATTGTGGCTTTGGCAAAAAGTCAATTGTGTTACGCCTATTTTTACTTTACCTTCTTGGCTTCATTTCTTTTTACTTCAAAATTTGCTTTTTAATCTCTTTGAGTTTATACTAATGATTTTGTAGTTGAGTTAGTAATTTTTTCTTGGCTTCTTACACGTAAGTACTGTATTTTTAACTGTGCATTGATATGGTACCAACCCCAATTTTGTCAGAACACTTCATTCTAAGACCACAACACTGTGTACTAATCAGAGAATTCTAGAATTATGATATTTGGCTTCTCAAATAAATCACAAATATTCTTTCCATCTATGCCCATTGTGTCATATCTTCTTTATTGGTTTCTATCCCAACTTTGACCCACTGGCTGACACCAGGGACAGCATCTCTTAGTGAAGCTTCCTCTTAGGCTCTGGGTTGCATTACTCTAAGGAGAATGACTAGATGAGACAGAAGATGGTAGGGATTATTTCCCAAGGTGTGAAAAATCATTTTGAAGGGAGAGAAGCTTACAGATGGAAATAGCGAGTAAGAAGTTGGGAGTCTGCAGTTCAAGGATGTGGAGAGCTGGAAATCGATAATCAAACCTCTGAGGAACAGAAAGTAAACTTCCTAGTGACCAGAAAGGATTGTAAGTTTCAATTTCTTAGATTTTTTAGTCCCTGAAATGTAATTATTTAGTCCTTGGCCCAATCAGAATGCCAGTTTTATTTAGAAAGCCTTCAGGTGTCCCCCACAAACTTCCTGTAATTGGAAGACTTGAAAGTCTGGACTTTTTATGACAGGAAGAGATCAGCCAAACAGTTCTTTACTTCTTTTATAGACAAGGACTCCTAGATCATAAGTCTCACTGAGATGGAACCTTTTCTGACTTGCTGTTGGAGTTAGATCTCACAGGAGAGCCAGTAAAAAATCCAACTTGTCTCCGGTTATTGCAACCAATCTATCAGGAGCAAGAGAGCGTTGGTAAGACTGAACTGAAAGTTGCCTTCAATGTTCTAACGCAAGAGGAGCGAAGATCTACAAGGAAATCCCCTGAAGGTTCAGGCTCGGGGTTGAAATTTCCACAAAGTAAGAACAAAAATCTTGACTGCCATAGGTAAATCTGCTGTCTCAGGAAAATGAAGGACACTAACCAGTGCCACAAAAAACTGAAATGAAGGAACTGTGGTCTGAGAAGTGACAGAAAGACTTTTTTCTTCTTGGACTTTTATTGAAGAAAAGGAGAAATTTAATTTAATGTAAATATATATGTGGGTGTAAATAAACCTTTGTAAATATTTTCCCCTTCCCCCCAAAAATGAATGGTTGTGTTTTGTCTGAAAACTCTCCACATGAGGTGAAAAAGATATCAAGTTCATACCATCACTAAACCCTCTCACAGGGGCAAACTGTGGGAGGGGGAGTTTGAACTTAAAAATTAGATTCTTGGGAGTTTCAAACCACCACACTTTCAGAGCTGTGAGATACTATAAATCAGCTGATTAACAGTATCTTGCTTCTGTGACAGACTGGAACTTCAGTTCACAATTCCTGCATAACTGGAACCATATCTCAGCATGCCTTCCATGTAACCCTGTTTGCACTGTTGTATTTGGGAGAGACCCTGATAGGCCTAGTAGTACCAAGATCATAGGTCTATATCAAGACTGGAATTCAGATGCCTAAGTTGATATCCTAAAAATAATTTAGATGTTCAGGGTGTAAATCTTCACAGCCTTTTGTAGTTAGACTCATCTAGCTCTTGAGGTATCTAAATTTTTTAAGCATCTCAGTTTTTGACATCAATATCCATGTTTTGCTTCTGAGCACACTGGTTATGTTGGTGCACTCACCAGGATGTAGACACAAAAATATTAGACCTAAATTCAGCCCAATTCACAATGACTGTGCCCTTCTGAATTTCTATTTTTCCTTGAATATTTTAAGTGTATTTAGTTGGACTGACTGCTGCTCTGAAAAGCACATCTGAGAGTTCCTCATGCTTTGCCAATTTATTTGCCAGAGCCTAAAACACATATAGAGAATTATGCTTAATAAATGAGTTGGTAGAAGAAAGTTATGTCCTTTGTCAGAAAATTTTTTGGTTTTTTTTGTTTGTTTGTTTTTTCCAGAGTTGTCTAGCTCATATTTCAAAATCATTCCATTGTTTTAAGTTTTTAGCAACTTCCTATTGTCTTCCTAGTGTTTTGGGTGTTGGGGTTCATTTTTTTGTTTGTTTTTTTTTGGGGGGTGAGGACATTGGGATTGTTGTTTGGGGATTTTTTTTTCCTGAAAGGAAACTGGCCCACTTGCAGATTAGAAATACAGACCAAGAATTCTGTCTATGCATAAATTCTAATTCTACCAGAGATTCTTCTTCCATTCATGGCAGCTACATGCAGAGAATTGGACCAGGTAGTTAAAAAAGATTCATGGCAGCATGACGATACTTGCACAAAATTACTACTTAAATCTGCTTGTTAGCTTTATCCTTCTTAAATAGTGCACATTTTAAAGTATTTTTGTAAGGGGGCTTTTAAAATCACAGTAACCAGAGACAGGGAATTAAATATGGATTAAGTTTGGTTGGTTTATTTCATCAAAATCTTGCTAGTTCATGCTTCACTTTTCTTAAGACTCTCGTTTGCCCTTAGATACTTGTATTAAGCTACTCTGGGATGCTAAAAGATCAAGGTTGTAATGTCTGTAACACATACCTATAATACAGGGCATTTGACTCTACACCAATACGCTATTACAAATAGTTGCAGCTTCTATCAGCCCTGGAGGAACTCCAACCTATACTGTTTTTTCTCTTGGGCACTGGTTTAGGAGCCCAAAAGGCTGTCCCAACAGCATTTAGCCAAACCCTGAATTCCAAATATCAAATTTGTCCTCTGGCCATGCTACCTGTTTTCAGGCCCACTTGAGACAGCATCCTTGAAGCTCCTTGAAATTTCTGGCTTGAGAGAAATTATGATCTATTGTATGCTTTCAAAACAGGACTTTCTCTTCATTCCATTATCCATATTTTGGTGGTTTAGACAGGAAACAAAGAACTTTGTGGGAAGGAAGGCTGAGTGATCATCTCAGAGACATTGAATATGCTAAGAATGAATGGAAAAACATGTTTTATCTCAAGATTTGCTTCATATTTTAGTCTCTTCAGCTCATCATGTGGGTTTGAAATTACACTTTTTTTAATAGCATGTGTCTTGTAGCTTATATGGATTTTTAAAAACATTTTAAGCATAAATTGTGGTTTCTGCATATTAATACTTCTATAAAACGTATTCTGTTCCATAAGTTTTTATGTCATATTCATTTCATTAGAGCACTTCCTAAATAAAAGCTGAAGGAATGTAATTAACGTGTGCCATATGTTTGTTTTTTCAATCTCTCTCCCATAGGGAAGAATGAGTGCAGTGGCATATTTTTATTCTCATGTTATTTAATTAGACACACACAAACTATTCTGAACTTCTATAGGAGAAAGAACAATTAAAAAAAAGTTCCCTGATATCCGTTTGTAAATTCCATAAAGGTCTGTTTTACATTAATCAGCCCCCCCATGCCCCTGTTTGAAGTCTGTTTCCTACACAGGTAAGCTGTGCTGCTCTTGTCAGTTTTAAAGCCGACCTCAGAATTATAGGTATACTTTTTTCTGCTTACACCACTTTGATATACAGATAGATAATTATTTGTATTTTTTTATAATAGAGTCATCTGCAAAGTTCCAAATGTAGTGTCGTTCAGAACATAGTCTCCATGAACTGCAAGACTATGAACAGCCTGGTTTTGTAGCATCCAGTCTACACTTAAATCTTCAAAAAAGGTACAGCATAATCCTTTCTTCTTTTAAGTGCCAAGTACTGCACTAATCAGAAGAAGATTCCCAAATTTAATAAGAAAATTTAAACAAGCTGGCATATGGTGCTTTGGTTACCTGCTTCTGTTTAGAAGGTAAATGTTGTATTTTTGTGATTTAAAGAATTTAACACTTTTTACAGCTATTTTATTGAACCGGTTGTACATTTATACAACATCAAAGTGAATAGGAGAGCCGAACTGTATTACACCCTAACTCTAAATGCAACAGTAACAGAGAGAAGTTCAAACAGGATCTTGTTTAGAGACTGTTAGAGCAGTATTAACAAGGTTCAGGCTAAAGTCTTTAATTTCTTCTCCCAAGTAACCAAACACCAGACACCTAAGTTTAATTTCATTAAGTGGCAAATATCACCTAGTCCAAGTAACATTTTCTCGGTGTTTTCATATTGCCATTCTGTTTCCATTTCATCAGCTTCAGGGACTGATCCTTAAGTTAAATATTGAAAAGAAAACCGAAAGAATTTTACAAAAGGTTGTGACACAGGAAATTTAAAGAAGGAAAGACATCAACTTAAAGTAAGAGTTTGAGAATCCACTAGCTAGAATTACTCTATTTCTTCAAACAGCTTTTTCTCTATCCCTATGTGTAGACCAAACCCACAGTAGAAATCAAGGTATTCTCAGAGTTGAGAGATTTGCTTCCACTGTTGCCTGTAGGCAGAAAATGCATTGGAATTAGACACATCATTGAAACAGGCTAAGATCCTTCTGTGGTTCACATCTAAATGGATTATTTGAACCAAGGCAGAGAATTGTAAAAACTGTTTCTATGAGAATAGGCTTGGTGACATTAGGCTTAATTGGATCTCTATCTTCCTTTGCATTTTTGTCTCATCTTGCTTTAATTCATTGCATATTTATTTCTTCAGCACCAGAAACTGCTTTTTCTTTCTCTGTGTCAGCACTGTTGTCACTGTAACAGTTGTTCTTGAGTAATGCAAATATTTTCATTTACAACTAAGACTAAGGGTTTTAGGACTGCAATTTTTGTTTTCTTCAGAGAAGTAATTTTCAATCTAATCTGTAGTCTTCTGGTATCTACAACAAAGTATTATTAAATATGTACAGACCCAAAGGTATTGTAGATCAACACCTCCACTAGAAGAACTCTAGGCAGTGAAGAAAAAACAGATTTTTAAACCCACAACTTTTCAATCCACATTTATTTAATAACTACCTTACTCATCCTGTGTGCTCAACTTGCATAGTCATCTCTCCTTGCTATGCCACTTTACCTGATCAAGTTTAGTACAACCAGGATTCATCATTTACTATTATTACTCTCATTTTCCATCTACTTTTCTTTGCCACCAAAGACCATTTCTTTATATCATTGCACTTAAGTAATGTCTATTTAATTTCAACTGCATGTCTTTTTAAGCAATTGGTTGACAGTATTAGACACTATCAATTGGCTCCTACTTTGTTTTTAATATTAATTCTCTGTTCTTGCCATTTTCTGATTGTCATCAGACTGCTGCTAATTATTTACCATGAATCACTGATAACAATTCTCTCCAAATATCTATCATTTGCTTGACTTTCTACATTTGCTTTGTGTCTGCACTGAACTTTTTACAATAGGTGCTCCAAATCCTTTGCTTCTGTATTCTCCATGGATCCTTACCTGAAAACCTTTTTCTTTACTGTCTTGAATGTAGAACGGAGGTTCCTTTCTTTGCTACTTGCTTTATAGGAAAATGGGACGAGTGATAACCAGTGAGTTTTATCTGACATCAAGAGTGGATTCTTTTAAATGTATATTAATACATTTAGGAAGGTAGGTTAGAAGATGAAGCCAGACTCTTTTCAGTGGTTCTCAGTGACAGGACCAGGGGAAATGGAGCACATAATATCTCCCCCTTTGGAGATACTCAAAAACTGTCTGTCTCGATGGACCTGCTTGAGTAGGGGTTTGGACCAGCTGACCTCCAGAGGACCCTCCCAACCTCAATACTTATGTGATCAGCAGATAATTAATTCTGTAGACCACCTAAAAACCCAGGATGTTTATTAGCAAACTTTCTCCCTTCCCTAAAGCTTATCACTCTTCCCTATGAAAAACAATACTCCCCAATCACATCTCATTTCCAGTACCTTCTTAACCTTATGTTTCTTTTTCTGTCTGACTTATTGGAAATGCTTCAGAAATATTCATAAT
The DNA here is from genome assembly GCF_025592945.1 of Manacus candei. NCBI lineage: Eukaryota > Metazoa > Chordata > Aves > Passeriformes > Pipridae > Manacus > Manacus candei. Next base: position 30,472,138 of record NW_026138097.1, on the reverse strand, counting down.
CTGGAAATATTGACTTTCTCCTTTTTTCTTTTTTTTTTTTTTTTAATAGCAAAAAAACCAGGAAGCTGGAAGTCAAGTGGAACACGGTGAACGTGACAAGATTTATCCACCTTTTTATGCACAGTGAGTATTTCAGATATCAAACTACATTCCCTTTCTACTTGACTCTCTTTCTCCTTTGGACCATTGCAGTTGGTTGCTTGCAGGTCTGTGCTTCAGAGGTCTTCTTTCCTGGCAATACAGCTTGCATTGGATATCATAAAATGTGATACCTGGTGAATTGCTAGTTAATAGTTTGAAGGAAAGTCATGCAATTTCTCACCATTCCTAGCCTGCCAAGACAAAAGGAGAGATGAGTGGAATTTAAATACAGCAATGGTCAGGTTAGAAAGCTACCTTTGATTTAAGTATGCTATCAGAAGTTTTTCTTTTTGATACCAAACTCCAGTGCTTACAGAATACAAATGAAGACAGGAACTCTTTTATTCCTGTGTCTGATGGACAAGAATAGTCTTGATAAATTCCACAGAAAGGTCTTACATAAAGTACTGATAGTCAATTTGCTCATTTGTAATAAAGTTGTATTATTTGACACTTTCAGATTGAGCTTTTTTAGTTGTTTGTTACTAATGGCACGAAACTGAAGTCATAAGACGTTAAGACAGTAACAAGATAGAAGATATAATGGTAAAACCTGAAACGACAGGACAGAATTACTAATTGTCAGAGAGTTGTAAGGTAAAGTGAGGAAAACAATGTATTACTCAATGTATAACTGTACATTTAAACAGTGAAATCCTGCTCATTGTTTTGCTTACACACAGAGAGCTCAAAATATCATTGAGATACATCACAAAATTAAATTATGAAAGCATATCAATGTTTCCTCATACTCTTAATGTTTGCAATTTGAAATTGATTTCCCTTAGGTTGGATACAAATATGCAAACTTCAGTCCCTGCCTGTGATTAATTTCAAAGGTTTTCTTTAATTGATGAAATACAATGCCATAAAATAAAATCCTGTGATGCATGGTAGCGGCAAAATATTATGCTATTAGTCATTTTATATAACTGTCATATTTTCATTCAAACTTAGAAAAAATATGGCCAGGCACCAAATGAGTGGCACTCTATCACGAAAAGTTAAAAGTTTGATAGAATTTTAAATAATGAAGTGGCTCTCTGAACTAGAAAGGGGTAGATAATAGCTGTAGGTGCTATGGGGAGTTATGACAAAGTCACATGCTTTCTATAATGCACACTGTCCAAGCAGTACTAAAGGCTCAGCAGAATTTTAGAATGCATTTAAGTATTGGTCAACTCTCTGCACACTAATCCGCTTCTGGCAGGATTATTTTGAACCCTAAAAATCTCTGAGTAGCTTCAAAAAGCTTTTGTATCTTATATTAGTCCTTGTTATTCTTTTCCTCCAACCTGAGGCTATCAAGAACAAAAAAGGCCTGACAATTAAGGACAGAAGCGTTCAGTCTTGGACCACTGACATCCTTGATGTTCACAAATCCAGGTTGGTTAGAAGTGGGTGATTTTCAACAAATGAAGAATGACACTTTCCTTCCTGATGCTCTTTGCTATAGCATCAAGCACTTGTTTTCATTTCTACTTTTATCCTTTAGTCATCAAAATTGTCAGTTCAACCTTATCGGTTAATGGAAAAACAATTTTCTGCAATTTAACTCTGAATAATGTTTTCTTGTTCTTCTAAAGATCATACAAACAACGTTTGGGCACAAAGATAGCCTGCAAGCATAACAGTTATGGATAAATGATAGAAAACCTTTCTTGAAAATGTGTAGTAAGTATGAAAATCTTTCAGGAAATGACTGGGTACAAAAACATCTAGGGATTTTTCTGTGGGTTTCTCTCAAAATACATTAGATGAAGTTCTGCTTGGAATCTCTCTCACTAAATTTCTGAAAATTAAACTCCCTCACTTGACATTACTATGGCTTCTAATGTTCTTAATATGTACCCTTTCCCATTCTTTCCTTCACTAAACCCACCTTTCCTTCTTTTAGTCAGAAGCAATAATATTTATAGTTCATGAAATGCCCCTCAAAAAACCTGAATTAATTTCCAAGAATTCTTTCAAACAACTGACATCCAGCTCTTAGAAACTTTTAGTACTGTCTTGGTTTACTCTGTTTCTGTTCAATGGAAAAAATAGCATTGGTTGTCCATAAAGACAAGAAATTATAAAAGCTTCATTTTAGATAAAATTTGGAGAAAGACTGCTATATCAACACTATATGGAAAGACAAACAGACAGAATCATAACATTCAGTCTTCCTTTTGACAGACATATTTTTCATGGCTTAGCTGCACATTTAGGTGTGCATTTGGCTGATTGACATTTGCTATTTGCTGAAGCAGGAAGGAAAAAAATGAATCCTTCCGAAATGAGATTTGTAAAGGCCAGGCTTCCTCTGATCTTAGAACTATTAAACGCATACCAAGACTTCTGCTTACCTAGTTCTCCTTGATTTTCATGGCAAGTCTGGTTTCAAAAGGTTTATGAAAATGACTCCTTTTACCAACATGAGGCAGGAGCCTTTGAAAGTATAAAGCACATGAAAGATGCAGGTGTCACAAAAGATGTATGAGACTTTCAAGATACTGGGATGTTTTTAGACTAAAATTTCTGTGAATAAAAGGACATTGTCCGCAGAATCAGATCTTACCGGGCTCTAAGATTCCCTGGGTTTTCCCAAGTAAAGTAATTTTGAGGTAATTTTTTTGCTGGTAGCAATGATTTCCGGATGAGAATATGTGCAGTTCATGAATGTGTGTCATATGACAAATAGAACCTTCTTTATAAATGCAGAAACATCATTTGTAGGGTTTTGTACCTGCTTACTAGGCTGCGCAGCACAGAGAGACCAAAATGTGGGTTTGAAGGCAAAGAGAAAGAGCAACTGTAGAATCAAATCCATCATTCAAAAAATGGAATTAAAGTTTAAAAAAATTATACCAGGGAAGAAACATATACAAGCTCTCTGTTGCTCTCACGATGTTCTGTCTTGGTATGAACTGCAAGTCTTCATGTTGTCCTGTAATTCTTGTGTGTTCCTCAGTAGGCTCACCAGAAAAAAAGAAAAAAAGGAAAAAAAAAAAAAAAGAGAACACATTACCTAGTTCTAATATGAGCAGATTTCACTAACAACTTCAGCTGAAGGAAGAGTCCTTTTCTTTGGACATGAAGAGTAATTTTGTCTTCCTTATAAGTGTACACTGAAGTACTGCATTCCTGCTGCTGAGCAAGCTTCAAGACAATCATTGTAAACTAATCAAGTCAGAGAACACCTACAATCCTGCACACTGAATTCACCAGAAATTTTTAAATCACAGGGAGAGATAAAGCTTTGTTTTTAACAGAATTTGTTTTTGCAGAGGGGAGGTGATAAAAATCTAGAAGGTATATGAGGCTAAAAGGCACATAATAAGGAAGGATGTGGAATGTGTCCTTTGAGATACTGTTACGTGATGACTAGAAATCTCTCAGAAAACTAAGAAAGGAGGGAGAGGCAGAAAATCAACAATTCAGTTTCAGTATTCAAGTCTGTAAAGACTTTGTTTACCATGTGGTTTGGCTACAGATTTTACATCAACAGGTAAAATTCCCTTTTAAAAGTCTTTGTTTTCTGTGGAGGTTTATTTTGATGAAGACTATATAACATACCAAAGTGGGGAAAGTCAGAGAAAGGAAAAAGGGAAAGGAAATAGCTTTTTACATGGATTAGGGATCTGTGTCTGAAAGAGAACTATAACTTAATGAAGAGTTAATGAAATACTGAGTGGCATTGTAATGACTCAGAATAGCTAGCTGATGTTAGAAAGTTAATAGTATGATATTGTTTCCCTCTGTATGGGGGCAGATTACAGGATTTCTGGTGGAGAAACCTTGTAGATTTCCACTGCACTAGGGAAGATGGGTCACAGTTAATCTGCAGTGTACACAGAAGTTGGTAAAGGTGACCCACTGAGCTGGGAGACATTTAATGAAACCTCTCTGCAGAGGATGAAGAGTGTGGATAGGGGAAAAATCCCTGTCACACAAACTGCACAAAAAGGTTTGCAAAGATAAACAAACATCGTAGATCCACACAGAGAATTTTGATAGCAGAAGAAGAGAGAAAAAGACAGACATGCTTTGTGTGAGACAGTACTCTAGTATAACTGTAAAATTAACAGGCTCAAAATAGACAAGGCTCTGTGATTCTGCACAAGTTAGGACTCTGAACCCTTCCAGAGCTCTCAACCTGAAGGAATATTTCAGAGTGGTACAGAAACAGAAACAGAAGCAGAAGAAAGAACAGCTATAGACTCCAGTTTAAGATGTCCTCCCTTCTCTTTCTATCTTTAAATAAACAAAGTGTTCAGAAACTTTCTGCAAACCTTGCTTTCTGAATGTCCTGTTGTCTGTCTGACAATCAGTCCAGAGGTAAACCATGAATGGGAGTCCTATGTCCAGAAGATGAGAAGGTTCTGGGAAACAAGTTTATTTTGGCATATATTGCTTTTTATTTTTAAAAAGAAAAACTTTATGTTGATTCCATTCAGTATGAAATAAGATAAGAAGTGGGAAGACTGTAAGAAAAGGTATAGGAAATGCTTTCCTGCCCTCCAGTTGGTGTGCCAATAGCAAACCAATTGATATTAAAGCTAAGATCTGGGTAAACTTATGTCAAGCCCAGAATGATGTTCAATTGTGTAAAATGAAGACTGTGCAGAGGACTCTCTCACAGTGCTTCTAGATATAAGCACGAACCCTACACTTATAGAAGATGGTCAGTTAAAAATTTCTTGAAGGTGTCCAGCATGCAGGAGATCCTTTGGCTTCTCCCTTCCCATCCCACATTTTTACAGAAAACATACTGTTGAATTCTTGTAGGGAAAAAAAAAGGGCAAAAACCCAACATCTGCCTTTTATTATTTTCTTTCTGCACAAAGAAAAAATGGAACTAATTGCAAAAATAAAAAAGTATAAATCTCTTTTTTATTTTTGTATGAGACAGCAAATGACTCCCATTTGCTGCAAAAATGACAGTGCTGTTGGCCAAATGGACTCCAATACAATATTGATTAGGGGTATTATAGCCCATCAAGGAATAAATGGGACAGCAGTTTCAAAAATGCTCATGTAGTAATGTCATAGAAAGAGAAAGACAAATGTTTTGACACAGAAACAGCCAAAGTAACTTGTATTGCAGGTGAAAATTATGGACATTAATATGGATATGATATAGCCAAGAAAACTATGGAATATATTTACAAATAATTTTATTTAGCTAATTTATTCTCTTATAAGCATTTGTTTGAGAATTAATTAATATATTCAGAAGCACTATTAAACACATTTGAATGTTCAAAACCAAATGTGTTTTCAGGTACTGTCCAAACAACTGGAATATTCCCAGCTCCTCCAGAGCTGCATGAAGCCTTATGCCTTTTCTCTTCATGCACACATTATCCTACAGACAACATAACATTCATCAGAAATGGTACAATGCTTCCTGAATTGCCTTGGCTTCTCCTCTACTAGCAAATTTTGTGATTGTTGTGCAGTCAACTGGGGCTCATGTGGAGCTGCTCCGCTGGCTCCTTTCCCAGAGTGGCTGGGGCACAGCCTTGATTTCAGCCTTGGCTTCAGGGACTGTTGGGCTCAAGCATGAGGTGACAGTAGGTTGGAAGCACCCAATACTTTGTGTCCTGAGGACAAAGCTCTAAGGATTCAGCTGTGGGAGCAGTGGCTGAGGTCTCATCCCAGCAGTAAGTTGAACTTTCGGCTCAGATGTTGATGGTGCCTATAAGATGGTTCCCATTAAATCCAGTAGCAGAAAACAACCTTGTTTACAATGTGAGGCAGGATATTTCTTGCAAAACAGGCATCAGTAATGCAGTCTAGACTATTCCTTTGAACTATTACCTAATTTGTACCAGCACTTTGGAAACAGTTGTCTGTTAGAGACTTTCTTATTTTTTCATAGTCCAACTGTAGTCAGACATTGTTAATGACTTTTCTATACTTGCTGGTGGTTCTGTACCACTCTCCTTTGGATATCAGTGCAAACTACAGCTGCATCATTCATTCACACTTTGCCTTCGTAATTCCCTACAAGAAGGTAGCACTGCCACTACAAAATACTTTGCACCATCTGTGGTCAGCATCTCTGCTTATTATTGCAGAAAAAAAGTTATATATCTTTGTTCATTTGTGTTAAAGTCAGATAAAACTTGAGCAAAATCTAAAAATAGCTATTCCACTTTAACAAAACTCTCAGTCTCATTTATTTCTCTCTAATTATTATTTTATCAATTTTCAGCACACTACTAATTCACTGAAGTAGCGTGGAAATTTGCATATGAAAAATATTGTATTTACTAAGAGCATAGTAGGTTTTGTCCATTAAGAATATACTCTCCCTGTATAACCAACAGCTCTTGTTGTGTTCCACCAGTGCAGTCTTAAGTGTAAATTATTGGAGATGATTGGAGCATAAGCTATTGCTGTCCATCATCTCACAGTTTGATTGTGCTTTCACCAAGACTACTGTGGAGAATAAATAAATATATTATTTTTCAGATCACAGACTTTTTTTTCCATGAAAGGGAGTAGCAGTTCAAGATACATACTTCTCTTGATCTAAAAACAAGTGCTGCTGTTAGCTTCTTTCCCTTCAAATCAATGTGACTCATACAATATAACCAGCCAAGCCCTCAAGATACAATACAAGAGGTCCCAAGCTTTGTATCTTCTTTGGATATCAGATAAAAATCAATAGCATTTAGAATTACAAATACAAGTAATACTTCGAAAAGGACAGTCAGTAAAGAACAAAGCAGGGGACTGTCTCAGCTATAGCAAAGGTTTGTTGGATCTCCTTAGATTAGCTGAGACAACACTGCTGCTAAACTCTGCTCTACTAAGCTCTGCTTTTATGAATACCAAGTGATAGCAGACAAGTTGTTTACACTGTAGCTTACAGACATATATATGCACATAGGTTTTTGGACCATTTGAAAGACCTTTTTATGCTGTTACTTGAAACTTATATAGGAAGCTGAATACCGGCTCGGTAATTTCAAGTAAGAGGAGTAATTTCAATTAATAAGGAGGTAGAAGCCATTCAAACAACATAGGAAATAAACATTACAGAAAGACTTTAGAGCAATGCAATTACATATATGGAGAGTTAGCAATTTCCAATATGTCCAAGACACAAAATCCACCCCACAGACAGGCACAGAAGATCAAGAAGGTAGCCAATGCTTTTTGTCTAAATTAAATCTCTGATAAGTGTTATAAAAGAAGCTACTTCTAGACTAGAGACTGACCATCCCAACCCAGAAGGGTATTTCAGCATCTCTAGAGGATGAACACATGAAGTATTATGAGCACGGCAATCTCCTCTCCCTGTGTGGTCTGGAGCACACTAAAAAGTGACTGCAACTGGGCTGCAGGAGGTGATAAGGGAAGCAGCTAGTTTAGGTGTGATGTCAGTACATAGAAGTGTAGAGGAAAGCAAGGGGATATTTAGGTCACAGATCCCCCTCAGAGCAGCTAGACTACATGGTATTGCTCTAATGTGTTCTCCACCAAGATGGATGCAATTCCCACTGAAATCTTGCGTGACAGTGAATTACCCCAAGCAGACTTTTGGTGGTTGTATTCTGTGAAAGATCTGTGCCATAGTGGTCTTCTGTTATATCTGAAGGATAATGTTACAAGCAATACTTAAGAGACTTGAAATCTGTATTAACACTTCCCCAGTGAATTAATGATGGTGGTATGCTTTCTGGAATGAGTAACCCAGAGTAGGAATCAATAACTTTAGAGCCAAGGTTCCAAGCAACTTAATCTAAATTTGAGTTTGGACTAACTTTCAAAGCTAACTATGCTTTGAATGGAGTTTGGATCACATGGCCTCCAGAGGACCCTTCCAAAGTAAACTATTAATTATTCTAAATGTAATTTCTGTGTGTAAAAGGATTATATTAATTTAATACACATTTTATATATCTTTAGTGTCAAGTTCAGTAATTCCTAGCTCAGTTGGAAAAGTTTTTGTGGTTAACTAGGAACTGGTTGAGGAGCTATCTCAGGCCTTCCCTAAACAGATCAGACAGTTTGGATCTTTTAACAGAGTCTTTTTTTTTTCCTCACAGCTGCTATTCCAGGCATTAGAATTAAACTGTAACTCACAAAAGAGTTAAGAAATTGAAAACAAAGTTTGAGTTAGTGTTATTTTTTCTGGTCTCTAGTATATTATAAACTAGGTTCTAGTTTAATAATTGTTTTTCACTCAAGGAAACAGCTGCATTACAGGCGATATCATAAATTTACCAGTTTTCCGTTTGCTCATGATGAGTTCAGTGGGAATAGAAGGGAAAAAAATAAGAACATTTTGGAGAATATCTTTATAGCATTAGTCAAATAATTCTTATTGTTTTATCATACAAAATAAAAAGGCACAGAAACTATTCGTTCTTTCTTCTTTTTTAGCATTTGATTTTCTTGAAGAAGCAACTCATTTACAAATTCTCCCCTTCAACCTCAGCATGAAGATGCCTTTCCTCTAATTTCGAACTTTTTAAGAGTATGGACTATGCTCTTTATCTCAAATATACACTGACAACCTTTTAGTTTTGTGAATTTTAACTAAAGACCCACTCCTTGCTTCCTTACTAAATGACTATTTGAATGGATTTGTCTGGGTGTGAGCCTTATCTGCTCCTTTCCTTTCTCATGCCTAATCAATCATTACCTGGATGTAAATGCTGAGAATGGCACATGTATCCATCATTCTGCTGGTGGTTAACTACATGGTCTCTGAAATGCTAGAATAAGAAAACAAATGAAATCCAAGTAATGAGTATTCCATCTTTGACAAATATTAATTGCCTACACAACATTTGCTCTCTAGTTTATGGTATCTCCAACCTGGGTCATATCTTGTTCTCCTTTAGAGTGAAGTAGGGTAAAATTCTACTCAACTTTCAACAAGATTAAATGAAATTAATGCTTGGGGGAGAGATGGGATGCAAGAAGTCATTGTAAATTATGATATTTTACCAATCAAATCAAAATAATAAGCAGTGCTCACAACTTTGCATGTTTCTGCTCAGCTCTTTGCAAATCAGAAAAATGAAATGGTGCACCTCATGAAAAGCCATGAAGAAATCCCTGTTCTTCCTGTCATATATGCTTCCTTGACCTGACATATTCTACTCACTAGAGTGCATTTATGTTGGATTTTACAATAAGTTTTCCTACCTATTATAATTTTAACTTCTTTTCTGTTACCTGGCAATAAAAAGGACATTCATAATCTAGACTGCAGAGTCAGTTCTTTCAAAAATGTAATGACTAAATTAGTGTGTGAATTTTTCATGGGATAAGTTTACAAGCACTGAGTCATCATATGTCATACATTTGCAATCAGAATCACAGAATATGCCAAGTTGGAAGGGATCCACAAGGATCATTGAGTCCAATGCTTTGCCCTGTGTGCCTGAGTGTATCCTCCAAATGCTTCTTGACCCCTGTCAGGCTTGGTGCTGTGACCATTTCCCAAGGAAGCTGTTCCAGCGCCCAACCACCCTCTGAGTGAAGAACCTCCAACCTAAAGCTCCCCTGACACAACTTCAGGCCATTCCCTTGGGTCCTGTCACTGGTCGTCACAGAGAAGAGATCAGTGCCTACCCCTCTTCTTCCTCTCATGAGGAAGTTGTAGACTTCCATAAGGTCTCCCCTCAGTTTCCTCTTCTCCAGACTGAGCAGACCAACTGATCAGCTGCTCCTCATGCGGCTTCCCCTCAAGGCCCTTCACCATCTTCATTGCCCTCCTTTGGACAGTCTCTAATAGCTTAATATCTTTTTGGCTATTATCCACGGCACTGCTTTCCAGAATCTCACTGCCTAGCTCGTACTTACATCCAGGGTTACCCTGTCCCAGGTGCAGAATCCAGCACTTTCCCTCGTTGCACTTCATATGGTTGCTGATTGCCCAGTCCTCTCATTTGTCGAGGTCTCCCTGCCTTTGAGGGAGACAACAGCTCCTCCCAGTTTTGTGTCATCTTCAGACTTGCTTGGTATCCCTTCCAGTCCTGCGTCCAAGTCATTTATGAAGATGTTGAAGAGCACAGGGCCTAAGATGGGGTCCTATAGAACCCCACTACTGACAGGTTGCCAGTCTGATTTCACTCCATTCACTAGGACCCTCTGTGCAAGTGGTAGAACAGGGAGTATCTGATGGCTGAAATAATTTCATTTGTAATTGTCATACATCCTGTTTGGAGAACTAATATTTATTTTTGTTGTGTCATCCTAATTATTAGATTTATTTCTGTATTTCCAGGCATTTGTAATCTTTTCAGCTTTGGGAAGTGTCCTCATGATTATCCCTTGAGGTAAAGTAGATTGTAATGTGGAAAACTGAATACTGCTGAACCTTGAATGGCATTTAAGGAATCTTCGGAAATATCACTTTTGATTTTTGGGTCTTTAGATGATTTTTTTTACCCAATTTCATATTCTTCTGATCCTTGAACCTTCAATTTTTGTAGGTTTTACCCTATGAAACAGCAAAAAATGTCTTTCTAACATCCATAGTTGTGTTATTATTATAACATAAGTGATAATTATGAAGTTTTATGTCACACTTTTTATTACTCACTAAAGACATTATTTTTTTTATCAAAGAAAGGATTTAAGTCTCCTTGTAAGTGTTTTACCCTGAGGATCAGATGTTTACTTGACCCTCTCTGCTCATGGGATGTCCTTATGCACTATAGATTGCCCACTTTAAAGAACTTATTTAGACTGAATGAATCATTTATATACTTTGTTTCAGACACTGACTGTAAAACTTTAATGTTTCTTGAATGTGATTTGAGAAATACATCAGATGATCTCATTAGGGCTGCCTCACTGGACAAGCCTTTAGGTTTTTCTGGCATACATACCTGACAAAGCATTTGTTTTCTCAGTGACTACAATGCAAAGTTCCTTTCCCTCTTGTAGTCATATATTCACTGTTTCTTCTTTTCCTTTTGTTTTTTTTTCCCTGATCCAAATCCATCAGTTATTCCTTTTTGTCATTCAGCTATGCTACTTTCCATTTGCTAATTATACAGTTCATTAGGGTATCTTCTTGCCACCTTTCTTTTCCCCCCTCATTTTATTAATTCAACAAGCAAACACTATTTCTCCATCCACATTATGCTTTGGTAGAAGTTTTCCCATCAGTCTTCCCAGCAGATGCTTATTCCTCTGCAACATTTCCTTATGATTTCTTTGGACACCAAAGTTCACTAAATCCCTGGGCAACCTCTGTTTGACTGGACTATGGCAAATATTAGTGGTGGTCTTATTTTTCGCTTGTATTTTGGTTTGGGTTTTTTTTTTGTGGGATTTTTTTTTTGTTCATTTTTTTGTGTTTTTGTTTGGGTTTTTTGTTTGTTTGTTTGTTTTTTTCCTTTTAATTAACACATTATCTGTCTCGATCTTGTAGCTGCAGACTGAAAATATGCTGTCTAGCAGAACTGGGAGGAATGTTAGCCTCCTCTCACTGGCTCATTTTAAGTTTTGCTCAGTACTGGAATAAAAACAACGAAAGAATATTCCCATAAAATGTAGGAAACTGTTTGTACTATTATTTCCTAAGAGTTTCTTCTGATATAACCTATAATAATTATTTGTTCCCTCAATGTGACATGTTTTTTTGTTCATGTATTTCTTTTCTCATGTCCTTGCTTTTATCTTTGCCAATATGGAGGATTTATTAGTTTGACTAAAAATAACAAATGCAAGCTTTTAGCTCAGCATGAAATGTTTTCCTCTCCCTTGAGAAAGAGCACAGCTCTCTCAGTCTTTTCCCACAAAATGGATTCCCCTCTGGGACTTCATTCTGGCCAGTGATGTGTAGATTTACAATGTATCATATATGAGACCATCATCAGTCTGTATTTGGAAGAAAAGAGGTTATCTTTGGAAGGAGGAAGTTTGGTCTTGTTTCTGTTCCAGTCATGTTGGAAAGGAGAAGCCGTGGCAATTCTCCTTGCACTTAGCAGCGCTGTGCCTATGCTGCAGATCACAGACTCACAGGACATCCTTCTCAAGAAGATGGAGGCTGATGGCTCTCTTACAGCCCTGCCTCATTTTATGATGAATTTGCATAGAGTGGCACCAAGGTTTGGAAATGAGTTGGAAAGCAGAACAAATAAGAGCCAGACCTACAAAAAGACCTCCATGTCATGAAATGGGGGAAGCTCAAAGACTAAATTAAGTTTGTTCTCCACTACTTACTGTGAAGTGAAAGAAATGAATTGAGCAGAAATTATTGCTTCTCTGACACCTTCATAAGGTTTAAATCCTTGAAAAACTCAGTAAGTTTTACTGTTTGGTAATGCTGTACTTACCTCGCTTCACAAGTGAGGGCCCAGGGTCCTGTCAGTCTGAGGGTTTCTTCCTGTGTAAATGACAGCAGGGGAGGGGAAATGAGGATTAAAAAAGTACATACTTAAATCTCATCCTTACATTGAAGGAGGCTGCAGGTAGACTGAAAAAAAGGATCTGGGAGCTGAGATGTCTTTGCATTTCCTGCAGTTTAGGTATAGCCTGAGAGTACAATCTATAGCTTCAAAGAACCTCTGTCTTACTCATTTTCCCAAGAGTTCCTTCCTAACCTCAACAGTCCTGTAATTCTGTGAAGGTGTACAACCCAGCCAGATGGAAAGTACAGAATATAATGGGACTTTTGTTTCAATTCTATTGCCTGCCAGTTGGCTTAGAGAGTCAGCTTCTTGATTTCTTTCTTCATTCTTAGACATAATTAATGTTTTAATTATTTTGAGTAAAAAGTGAACAAACAAAACAGCTTCAAAAACGGATTGTGAGCAACACACTGCAACATGCTCAAGAGCCTGTTGTTTGTCTCTAAATATAGGGAGATATAGGTCAACTTTTTTACTTTTAATAAGGCACAGTGATCATCTAAGCCCAGAATGATACTCTAAGCATTGTTTTATTACATTAAAAAAGCACATAGTCATCCCAGAAAGTCTTGTTCTGCAGCCACTTGTTTCTGTAAGTTATGTATGCTTTCAACATGCCAATCACCACTTGAGAATATCACCTATGCGCAGGCAAAAGTTAACAGTGCTTAAAACTCTTCTGAATGTTAGTGATGCTTCAATGTTGCATTTTGACATTAGTTTCAAGTTCAGAGTGAATGCCATATGTAAACTCATGCAATAAATCTGCAGCAGAGTAAAGAACATGTCCCATATGTGTCAGATCCTAGTTGAACACTGTTATCCTTCCCATTTGGAAAGAGGAGAATTTGTCCTCCACAAACCTTGAAAAGGAAAAGGCAAAATGTATCATCCACAAGTAAGTATACCAGGTTTCTCAGTTTTCCTTTGAAACACTTAACTCTGAACAAAGTCATATTGTTCTGAGAAGCAATGGTTTATATTAAAGAATATTTTCTTCCACACTATACAACCATGCCTTTTTTTCCCACTGTGAGTATAAACCAAAGTTTCCTACATTTCTCATGAGATCTTTGGATGATGACAACAGTCTGCTCTAAAAACAGCTGTTTCAGTGTCTAGTGAATCAAAAGAATTTGGAAATCATTTAGTGACAATATCTGCATTCAGAATAAGAAAATCTCATCCATGTTTTTTAAGATAAAGTTGAGAATGAAAGAGAAATTCAGCTCAGAGAACAGAAATAAATTAGTTTCTGTGGTAGCTGCATTACAGCTCTTGCAGATGCAACACAATTAGAGTCTGAATTAGAATTTTCCGTACTTGTACTTTGTTTTCATTAGGATTTATATTTACTCTAATGAGTTTGTTTTAAGTAGATGCACTTTTATGGAACGAAAATATTCTGTTCAGTTCCTTTTCCTAACGTGTTTAGCTAATGGGTTGAAGACTCTCCAGCAACCTTGCTTAAAGTAAAGCAAGTATTAATAAGGGACATTCCCCAATGTTTTTTTTCTAAAACAACTTGAACAATCATCTAATTTACTTTGTAACTTATTTCATTGTTTTATTTCCCTGGTGGTTTTTACCTTAAATGTCTGCCATTTGTGAGTTCTTCTGAGTAGTAGAGGTGGTCTGGTTTTGCTTACACAGTCACCTAGCTAAATAGAACAAAGTAGAAACTTTTTCTGGGTTCCTCACACTGCTATTGCTTCATTATCTACAGAGACTGGTGGAAACAAGAGCTCTCCATCACTTACAACATGGGAAACTTCCATTTCTTCAGTTCTCTTATTGAATATACCTACATCTGCAGCTGCATTCCCCTGAAGAAAACTGGAAATAGCATCTAAAATGAAGAAAACAGACTTGTTTTTTGTTTCTATTCCCACAGCATATGCTTCATACTGTACATAGGAGGGAAAAAGGAGATCAGGCAGTAAAAGAGCTAATTCCTAAGAGAAGCTTTGTGCCATTACGTCATTGATAGTCTGGAGAGTCAGCAGGACAATGCTGAAGTTTCTGGCCTTCATTCTTGGCTACCACGTAAATACTGTCTCTTCCCCAGTAAAAAGCAGTTGAAGCTGGCTTAGTTACAAGTAGAACATTCTGCTTACAAAGGTTTTCCTTCCATCTGTACCCCAATTTGCCCTCAAGCCAAGTACAACTATCCGCAGTGGTGCACAGCTGATCCACAACACCTTGAGCAACCACCATTAGCCTAACCCCAGAAAGGCTCAACTTTATTTTTCAGTAGTCAGTGTGGTGGCACAAGAACATAAGCCTCCTCATCTACTCTTAGCTTTTCTTCCTACTTCTACTGTCTCCCTTGATATTACATGTCAGTCAGAAGGCACAGATTTAATCCCAGATTTAATCTCATCCTCTACTTGTTCTCTGTACAACCTCTCATGTCCAGGTGCTGCAAAGTTATGTGTTTGACTGTTCATTAGCTTGAATTAGCAGTCTCTTTGTCTTGGCATTGACACAGAGTGGGAAGAGTTGAGAAATCAGTCTTTATACTGGCTCATATAAAACACCTTTGGAGACTAGTCTTCCTAGGATGCCTGCATATAGCATGTAATATGACAGGCTAAAAGGCAAATGAATGGAGGAACTTCTTGTAGGTGTCCTGTGGTACCCATAAGCTCTTTACAGCTCTAGACCTAGGCAAATGAGTCTTCAAATTAGTACTCTTATACTGACTACTTAGATGTTAAATGCCTCTTGTATTCATCAGGAGTAACACCTCTCAGACACATGTTGCCACTCCATTGTCTTGTCCTTTAACTGGCATTGTCAGTCTTTCTGTGGCATTGAGTAAAAGTGTAGGATAACACTCACCTGGGAGGTTTAGGTGATCCTAGCTCAACCTGGAAAGTCCTGCCTTTAAAGCACCAAGAAAATTCTAGCTAGATTTTTCTCTTAGAAATAAACAGAGCCTTTTGAACGTTTCATTGGCTGAAGTCCAGCTGTGAAGTGAGTTCTGAGGTACTCTCTATATTGAGAAAAAGCACTTTAAATCAGCCTGATGCTTCCTGCTTACACAGACAACATCACACTCAGCTGGTACATGTGGGAAAGTACCTCCAGAGCAGCTAATTAGGGGGCTATCTGTGCATAGATGGCATGGTGCTCCGGAGTACTCTCCCAGACAAATCTACAGAGTGGATGGTTGAATGTAAAAGTCTGCCAAAGTGCCAAAACCCAATTAGTGCTGGATGTCAGCACAAACAACTGTGAAACACTTGTCAGAACTCAATAGGATTTTTCCCACAGAACCTAGCAGCATTAAATCTGTTTATGATGTTAATCATATGAAGTAAAAACTAAGCCAGGCTGTTCTGAGTCCTTCTGTTAGCCCCCATGTGTGTTACATATGGACAAAACTCCATTAAGAAAGCCCTGGCAGAGCAAAAAGGGTAGTTTTAACTTAGAACCATACCGAGAACTTACCTAACCGTTTGGAGAAACAGAAAGTGTAAGACAGGATCTTAAACACTACTTTCCTCAAAAGCCACTAAGAAGTGTGACTCATTGTTTTAGTTAATTAAGTTCTTTGCCATGTTAGGAGGAATACTGTAAGTGAAAAAGAAGTAAAACAGTAAGATGTACCAACTGCAGTTCTTTTATCATTAGAAAAGAGACAAAGCATTTGCTACTGACTTCCCTGATACAATAAAAGTCACAATTTGAAGACTGATGTGACCTCTGAGAGGGAGAAGTCTTATACATCTAAGTCAGTGAAGTACATTTCACTCAAATTATGACCTGGCTTCTGTTTTGTGGTGTAACAGCATAGTTTGCAGTCAGTCAAGAGAAGTCTGTTTAGTGTCAGTAGGTTCCTCTCACTTATGTATAAAACTCAAATGAAAGAATCATAAAAAAAGTCAGATAAAGTCAAAAGGAGTATTTCAATTTAGTTCATCAGTTGCCTGAGTGAATGTCTTAAGTCAGCAAACTGCATCTACTGTAACCTCTACTAAAGGTTATGATTTGCATTATGTTGTGGTTCAACAGGAAAGTCTGCTGGTATTCAAAACAAAATGACATTTTTGTATTTTCTGAGATCATTAGAAGAAACAGGTAGATGTAATCAGTGGGTTTTCATATTTTTCTCTGGCTTTTTTTACTTTGGTGATGGTATTAAGGTGATACCGTGAAACAGCAGGTAATATTTCACGATGCTGCCAGGCAGCTCCCTTCTTGGTCTTGTTTGTTTACTTGAAAAAAGGCAGAGGAGTGTGCTGAGATAGTAAAAGAACTGAAGTATAGGAACTGTGTTTTGTTTTGCTTGCTTCATTCGAAGATAATTTACCTTTCCTCCTTCCATAGTTTCACAAGAGAGAGAACACCTCTCCAGGACCCACCCCAAATTTGTGTTCCAGCTGCTGCTATCCTTTGTTGGTGTAGCTGCTATACTGACAGTGTTGGCAGCTTCTTCAGCTTGTGTGTATGAAGGGGGACACGTGCTCCATGTCAGGAACTCTGGAAAGATACTTTCACTTTCAGGTCTTTCCTGTATTCACTACATTTTCTCAGATATTTATTTAGTTTGATCAGCTTTTAACAGAAGTTCAGATTTTGTTTCAAGTTAGTCCAAACACTTATTTTATAAATAAGTCATTACCAATTAAGTGTTTGAATTTTTAAAAATTTTTAAAGAAATTCTTTGACATAAACTGTCCCCACAGGCATACAGACAGTTCTTAAAAAATTCAGAAGAAGAGAGCATGGTCTATCTTATTTCTGAAGGTCTGTTGCATAAATAATTCCTTATAACTAGCTAATCCTCAGGTGAATATAAATATTGTCTATTCAAGCAAGTTTTCATTTAAAAAAAATTGAGAATGTTAACATTGTATTAATAATAATAATAGTAACAATAAAAAAATTGCAGCTTTATAGTTCTAAAAAAATTTTGAAAGATGGATATATCTTTTAAATATTTCCTTAAATCTTCAGTGTGTTTGTAAAAATAATCATTATCTGTTGAGAGTATTTTTAACTCTTAGGTAAGACTCAAAGTGAATTTTTCTGTTGTTACAGAAAGTGGAAAAGCAAGAACTCTCTCTCTCTCTCTTAGGTTTGGATGGCACTGAAAATCTCAGTTCTGATCCCTTTGAGATTCTCTGAAAATTATTTCCTTTTTTGTTCATTAAGAAAGTAGATAGGCTTTCCACAAGAGTATCTTTCACTTAATTTAACAGTTCTTGTGTGTTCTCAATAGTTCTTCAGTAGTCATACCCACAGTTTATAACTTAAAATCCTGGTAAAACAGTCTTTTTGAGGATTTGTAACAGATAGCATTCAGTACTTTCCTTCCAATATGATATAAAATATTTGGACTATCATAGCATATCAGAAATTTTGTAACTGCATTCCAGAGACTACAGCTGGACCTAGAATTAAAAAATAAGGATTTGCAGACAGAAAAGACTTTTCCTGAAACCTGACGGCACTGGAAACATGAAGAGAGTACATATTTTGAACAGGTTTTATTTTTCTCCCAATTTAATTTATATATATCTATTCCTTCAAATTTTCTAAAAACATAGGAGAGTCTGTAGCAATTGAAATAATTGCAGTTGAAATCATTTGTGTAATTACTGTCCTTATAACAATATTAAGGTTTATAATTTGCAACCACTCCTAGTTGGCAAATTCTCACAGACCAGGAACCCGAATGTGGTTCCTTGAAACACCTCAACTCAGTTCCTTGGGGTTCATGTTTATGATACTCTTTTAGTGCATGATCATATACTGCTTTGTCTGCCATCAGCTGAACCAGGGAACAGAATAGCTGATGCCTGATTAGTGATGAGCTACGTGGCTCTTTTAATTTTGCAGAGTATGGTCCCACGTCTTATTTACTGCACAGCATTCAAATCCTGCTAAAAGTCAGAAATATTAGCTTCTTCATAGGCTCTTCCATTACAATTATTACTGTTATCTCTGAATATTCACACAATCCTGAGAGTTTATTATCCTCACGTTTTGGCTGGAGAGCCAAGGTATAGATCCACTAAGATAAAAAATAACCACTAATTTAATGTTTGAGAATTCAGGAGCCTATGATGTTTTCAGAACATCAACATTATAAATCAGCGTGTGTTCAAGACCCCACACCACTGGCTTGTCATTGTGAAGAGTACCCGTGATGGAAACAAATGAAATTCTATCTCCTAGAACAGACACTTCTCTTGAAAACAGACTTTTTGCAAACATGGTTTTATTTCAGTACATACTGAAATTTCATCTTGACAGGAGCACTGAATTTTGGGAATATCAAATGCATAAATTGAAGTTTGACTTTTTTATGGTGCTCCAAAAGTTTACAAAGTAGATAGACTTCTTGAGTGATAGAAAAAACTCAAAATTAACTACTCTGTTTAAACAGCGTGAAATCACTTGTTTAATGAAAATTGACCCATCAGAAATTATCTCATTTAAGGAATGTACACTGATTTGGTACAAATCTGTATTTCAAAATCTTTAAATCCTTTAAATAATAGAACTTCCTGTGGTCTGACTTGTGAGTACTTGGCTCTTCTGCAAATAAACAGCATGAGCCCAGCTGTACTGATGCCTAACAGTGGATAAAAAACATAACCACAGAACACCTGTGAGAAGTTTGGGTGAATGACCTGCCCCGGATGGCACTGAGAAATTTTTAGCAGATGTACATATGGAATCCAGTCTCCTGGATGGATTTCAACATCCTCAGCCAGGAGACCATTATTCATTCTTTTCCCCCGGTTTCTTTTTCATTCTTTACACACCTTTCAGTTTTTGCTACAAATGAAGCAAGGATCCTTCAAAAAATAGGCCTATTTCATCACATACTCCTAATTCATCCCAAAAGTAGAATTTGTTGTGCAAAGAGAGACTGGAATCCATGCAAAAGAGAAAAAGTAATCACAAAGCTCAAAATCTTTTTATGTTGTTCATGTGCAGGGATGTTATCGTCAATGAGCCAAGGAAACATGGTTTAGATAAAACCACTGAAAAGCAAATGGAAAACTCATTAAAAAGTTGGGTCTTTAGAACCCATTGTCTAGGTCTTAAAGGAAGGTGAAGTTTGGTGGGGATGAGTACCAACTGAAGTAGGCTCAATCAGCTATAAAAATATAAAATGAGGAATGCTCCAGACTCAAATCCTTGGGACCTCATTCCAGTTCAGTGCCCACATGCACTCCCCCGACTTCCCATCCTGACTCCAGATGGCCTAACCTTTTGCATTTCACCCATATCCAGGGTCTCTGTCATAGGCTTGTTCCATGTTGCCAGCAGCAGACATTGATCAGACACCGTGTTTTCCACAACCCTGGCTCAGTATTTTGTTCTTCTCTGAGTTCTCACAGTTCCCTCCAAGCTGTCAGATTTGGTGGGTAAAAAATTAGTATACCCCTCGCTGAAAAGCTGTTGCTCTTCTCAAACAATATTTCAAGCTCTTACTTTAAAAATTGAAGTGACTGGAATATTACAAGTAAAGCCATCATATTGATTACTCATAAGGGGAAAAAAACCCCACTGATTTTTTTCCCTGCTCTCAGTTCCAAATGTCCCAAGGTTGTTTTTCCTGCCTGTCCTTTATGGGCGTTTCAGTTTACATGTAACAAAATGTATGAACACCTGAGTTGGAAGGTAATTTCAGAGCTATCCAGTGTTCCTAACAAAACTTACAATACTTTTTTATTGTGCTCTCTGTTCCTACTTCTCAGAGCTCCTAAAGAGGTATTTCTAGCTTGATATATTATACAAAATTTAACTGAAGTGGGAGACCTTTGTTCATAAGCCATTAGCAAATGTGGATTGCAAACAGTGTGATGCTGACGGATATACTGGAGATAGAAACTGGAAATTAAAGAGTTAAATTATTTAGTTGTGACTTCTCTTCTCTTAGTCTCTTCCTCATGGAATGAAAATTGGCATTTCCTGCACCCCTCCTACCCCTTCATTTCTGCAAGCCTTTCCTAAGCTATCATTCTATATGTATGCAGCAGGACTGAAAGGAGGTAATATTCACATCAGAAGGAATCATCAGGACCCAACAGAACACTGCAGCTCCTTTAATTGTCCTGCATTGAAAGATAACTAATTCTTGTTCTTCATGTCTTGTTGAATACACAAGTCTGTTTAGTGGATTCCTTTTCTTTAGTGTAAGTACTGTGTCACAGAGAACATATTTCCGTTTCCACTTGATTTACAGAATGAACACCAAGTGATTTTTAATATATTGCTGCAGTTCACCACCCATAGTTCGATGGCTTCCAAGGCAGAACTTTCAAAAAATAAGTGTAGCTTCTCATATATCTTGTTTGCAGTTTTATGGTGTATCCCAAGGCTTTCTGAAATAATGGTGGTATGTTATACTTCAGCCATCTTCTTATCCTTGATGGTTTTCCATGAAATGAATAAATGTTTGCAAAGCAATAAATTTGCTTATTTTTCCCATGCATTTCTGAGTATTTCTTGCTGCTCCATATACTTTCTGTATAAAGTGGCCCATCAATTTAAATGGTTTCTAATCTCTATCATTCACTCACTTTACAGTTAACTTATGATCATGTTCTTCATATACTGTCCTTGGAAGTCTAGTCACTGATTTGTGAAACTTTAGCCTTCATCTTTTGCTGGAAAAAAATGTTAAATAGATGTTTACTATTTCTAAATCCTTAGAAACATCATAACAGTAATAAAATCAATGTTTTTACTAGCTTTTATACTTTTATACTTTTATACTATCTTTTATATACACCCCCAAAATAATGGGTGCTTTCCAGCCCCTTAATACTACAACAATTTTATCTTTGGGAAATTATCAGTGCTCTTCATTGTTTAGCTTCAGTTGCATCCTCTGGTTAATCTATTACTCTTACAGAACTGTACGTCTGGATAGCATAATGAATACACATAGTTATCAAAATTTTGGTTTTGTTATGCAAGCAAAAGAACCCAGTGTAGGATTTGATTCTTGTGATGTATAATGATTTAAAAGAGCATGTAAAGGACTTACGATACTAACAGCATGACATCATTCATTACTAGAAAAGAATTTGTACTCACACAAAAGGAAACTGATTCTCTCTTTCAGAAAATCTGCATAGTCAGGTGGATAATTAAAACTGGGAAAGGTACAGCACTGGAGATTTGCTTTATTGCTAATCTAAGAGGACCACGTATACTTAATATTTGAAAGGAAGATTCTGTGGTGTCTCTTTCAGCACCTTTGAGTTACTCCAAGGCTGCTGTCTTCTTCTTCTATAAACCAGTAAATGGATTAGATCAAAGTCCTTGTAACCAGTGAAATTAGAAATTACATCCAGACATATTTTTAGGAGGAACTCAAATATCGTAGATAAAGTTTCATTTATTTTTTAAACTGTTGTCTTGGTTTGAGCTGCCCTTTCCCCCCCCAAGGTTCGTGGGGGCCCTGAGTTAGAGCTGAGAGCTGATTGGTGCCAGGGAAGTCCCCCCTAGGGAATGAATCGCAGCTCTTCTTATTCCGCTTCTGTGAAAATTAGGTATCAGCAGCTAGCCGAAAGTGAGTTGGCAGAGTTGGCAGAGTTGTGTGTGAGAGTGTGTGTGAGAGAGAGAGTAGCCGAGGGGTGGACCAGGCCCCTACCCGGAGGCCCCGCGGCCCTGGCCAAGCTAGGGCCGAAGGCAGCATGCAAGAGTGTGTAAGTGTTGTGAGGGAAGAGACGCACAACCACGAGGTAAGAGGGAGAGAGGCAAGCCCCTTGCGAGGAGGCCAGGCCCTCTTCCCCCCTCCAGA
This sequence comes from Manacus candei, assembly GCF_025592945.1. Classification (NCBI taxonomy): domain Eukaryota; kingdom Metazoa; phylum Chordata; class Aves; order Passeriformes; family Pipridae; genus Manacus; species Manacus candei. Next base: position 30,449,845 of record NW_026138097.1, on the reverse strand, counting down.
CTGACTGCAGAGCTCGAGACAGCTCATAATTGGACTAAATGCCTGCAGCCAGCTAGGGGGCTTTCCTTCCCCCCACCGCATGGGGTGGAGTTTAAGGTTCAGTAGTTTGAAGCTGAGCCAAAGAGGACGGACTGAACGCTCGGTGCCAGGAGGGAAACTCCAGGCGAAATTGGAGACAGGCCAAAGGGCTCGGGAATTGCCCCTGCAGTGATTTAAACAGGGGGCAGCTGAAAACTGATGGAGGAAGAATGATTCCCAGGATACATGCATGTGATAAGCTGAGCTGAACTACAGCAGCTACGGAAGAGAGAGGGAGAGAGAATGAGAAAATGAGAGAATGAGAGAATGAGAGAATGAGAGAGAGAGAGAGAGAGAGAGAGAGAGAGAGAGAATCACACTGCAGAGATGGCATGGAACCAAGGAGAAAGGACTCAGAGCTATCTTCTTGGACTTTACGAGGAAGAAAAGACTTCAGCAAAGAGCTGGAGGTTGGTGTGATCAGAGAAAACCCTTCTCCCTGATACCCCAAGGAGAGAAAGACTGTTTACCGATCAGCCTGAGGGCTTCTCCTGAACTGATTGTGGGAGGGGCTCGAAAGGGTGATAGAAGTGTGTTAATATTCTATATATATAATTGCTTTTAGTTTATATAGTATTTATTTTGTATAGGAATAAATGTATATATTTCCCTTCCCCCATACAGAGATGTGCCTGCCTGAAAATTTCTCTTCGGTGTTGAGGTAAATTGTGGGGAGGTGGGGGAAGCTTGGAGATTAGTTTTTTTTTTTTTTTTTGTGAGGTAAAATCCCCACACCTGTTAAAATATATTTTATACTTCTCATTTGATTCTTCCCTTCTTTATTCCACCTATCCAAAAATACCTCAGGATTGGCAGTAGAAAAATATTTCATAATTTGCATGAATACAAGGCAAAGATTTCCTTCTTCAAACAGACATAGTTTTCTGTGAACTGATTAATCATTCTTTGAAGTAAGGATAAAAACTCAATATATGAACAGGTCCTAGCTAATGTTACGTGAGGAGAGACTGTTCAGTGCTCTGAGATTTAAACTTTAATAGGAGTATTGACTGTGATGCCAAAACCTGGTGAACACAGTAGTAGTTCAAGCATACAAGGATTAGAGAGCATAAAGGAGAACTCCTTCATGAGTTGGCCAGACTTGAAGTTTGATCAGGACATGCATGCATACCGGAACAGGTGGAAAGTGAGGAAGCAGCAGCTGGTCTCCATGACTTATTTTGATTCACGGGGAAAGGCAGCAATATATTTTTGAGTTTCTAAGTAGACACTGCTTCCAGCAAACCCAGGAGGAGACAGGAGGTAGCTCTGTGGCTAGCAGGCTGTCTCCAAACCTGGGCCAGTGTGGTGTGCCTCCTGAGATGGGTTATTTATGACTTGTCATTGATTCAGTGCTGTGTCCATTAAATGTCCACATAGGAGAAATAAATCAAATATATTCTAGTGAAAATTAATGTAAATATCTCATTGCAGCTTAATCATGTTTCATATCTTAATCTATTCTTCTACAATATGTTTGTCTGACTACATTACAGAGTGAACGTACAGACTGTCTAGTGGTAATTGTCTGGGTTACATTTTTTTAACCTCCTATTCAATTCTGGGCAGTCTCAACCTCATAAACTGACTGAATTGCTTTCCTCAACTATGTTCTCCTCAGGGCTTTTACCTCCTCGAAGTAATTATAAAACAAAGTTATTTTACAGGGGAAAAGACCAAGATAGAGAGAAAACACCCAAGAAACTGAAGGAAAAGACTTGTCAGTTTACTTTGAGTACCTGGGCATACTTCTATCCAAGGTATTTGGTCTGAAATATCACTCATTTAATACATACTTAATGTTTTCAAACTCCTAGCTACAGGATTTTTTGCATGCATGGGTTGAAGAAGCAATTGGACAAAGCTGTGACAGAAGAATCCTACTGCAATTTCTAAATTCAAAGACAACTCTGTCCCAGGAAGCCCCTGACAAGTTGCTTAGTGGAGACTGAGAGGGTGTGATGGGAAAGTAACATTACATATTGGCCTTGCTCTTCTTTTCTAACCAAGGCAACTGCTATTGGTCATTATCAGCTGCAGGAGCACGAGGGTAGCGTCAGCACAGCTGGTATTATGGATTCAGGCAAAAAACCATACATATACAGAGAGAGAGAGAATATTGGTTTGTTTAAAATGAAATCAAGAATCGGTTTTACACCATAGTCTTTGTTTTCAAGGTCTCCAGTGACTGGTCAAAGGGTAAATATAAGAATGAGTCACTGGTAGAAGCAGGAAGCCTTAAAAAGAAGAAATGTCTCCAGACAAACTTCATTATTTTTTTAAGAGAAATAGTAGCAAAGCTCGAAATGTCTATGAAAACTGTTTGGTTTTTTTATCATTTAAAACATGTCTGAAAATTCATTTATATCCAGTCTTCGTAAGATCACTGGCATATAACTGAAAACCTGTTATGCAAAGGGACTTGCAAGGCAGGAAAGTAATGCAAGGCGAAACATGCACTGGGAATATGGTAAGTTAGCCTTAGTGATTTGGGGAATAGAACAAATAAAAACCTTAATGAAATTCACTTGAAACAAATGGACAGAAACTGCAAATACCTCTGAGAGCAGAGGAATAGTACAGAGGAAACTAGAGATATCCAAAATGTGTGAAGATAAAAAAATATCCAAATAGAAAACCTGTGAGTTGTTACAGGGAGAAATTAGCTGAAACTCATCTATTCAGTTAAAGAAGAGAGAAATCTGGAGAGATGTGTAGCATACCGCAGAGGGAAAGACAGGTGCTGCACGCAACTCCTACTAATGAAAAAAAGTCTGGTATTTTTTCTCAATCCGACTCTAAATTTTAGTTTTCAAGTTCAGTTGGATGCATTCTTGAACTAAAACTCAACTAAAAGAAATATTTTCCCACCATTCAAAATGCTTCAACTGAAAACTGACATGGCAGAGTGAACATTTTAACCTTTCAAAGAGGCTTACAGTAAGATGAACATGAGCTATTTCCCTCAAGTACAATATTTCTTTTTTACAGTAGTGGTCAAGTTGTATTTGTGGAACTGCATCTGTTGAGATGGGAAGACTTTGGCTTTAAGTAATCAACCTGAATGCTTTCTTGTTTATTGCAGAATCAGCACAACCAGCAGGAGGAACACACAAATTAAGATTTCCTCTGCACTTGAGAAATGAGAAGGCCAGCATCTCTTCTCCAGGTTTCTTGTAGCTTGCTCCTCTATCACTCCACCAAAATGCCACAGCAAATCCTCTGGCGTAAGCTCAGTGTGAGTTCATGGATCAGAGGAGGGGAGGAGAGTAAGAGAAACACTGTCTCATGTTGGCAAGAGGACTGTATCATGCAGGAGAAGCCATTGTGGTCACCTTTCAAGATATATCTGTTATGACATGATGATGCTTGAGGCTGGATTAAGTATTCCAGAAAGACTAGAGTGGCAGGAGAACAAAGGGTTTGTCAGTAAACACAGGGACCAATATCATCACCTTCAACCTTTTGAAACTGCTGCATTGAAAGGTTGGTCGGCTCTTGGATGATCTGTGACTGCTGTTAATTCAACTGAGGCCAAGCTCAAAACAACAGAGCTGACAGCTGAAACAGAAATTTGCATATCTCCTGCACTTTCAGGGTTCCACAGGATTTCCATAACCTAGAAAGCTCAAAACAAATTTTTTCATAATTCAGTGCAAAAGGACTGAAATACTTGTTCTCATTATTTTCTCCAGATGCTCAGATGGAGAAGTACAAAGTGGAGAAACTTATACTTTTCACAAATGTCAATTACGACATCATCCTTTGAGCACCCTCACAAATCTTTTCATTTTCATTTTCCTACAAAGTAAAAGTACCTTTGGTAATTTTGGTAACTGATTTCCAGTGTGAATTAATTCAAATTCAATGGAAAGTACTGGGTCAATTATCAACCTTTATTTGGCTTTTGTGAGAAATAAATGAATCACAGTTCAACTCAGTGCTTCTACACCAAAAAGTTTATCAATTCACTTCCATGATTTAGAAAACAAATCCCTCAAAAGAGTGGGTATGTAGATGACAGATAATTCAGTAAAGAACTAGAAAATAGTGAATATTTCCTTTCTTAGCTAAATTATCTCTTAGACTCTTTCCTAGAGCAGAATCAGAATGCTCTGTCATGACTGAGATGCATATGAAGGTAGTGACACAGAGTAAAATGACTACACACTTGGCTTCTAGTGGTTGAGAGAATTACTGGCTTCAAGGACTCCTTATATCCCTCTGTTCTTCATCACACTAACTTCTTCCCAAACTCACTTTCCTCTTTGAGTGCTGTACATTGTCTCTAGCTGCCTCTGTCTCTGAGGATGTATCTGGAATTTTTTGTTACCACCTGCATGTCCTCTCTGTGCTTCTCCAAGCAGAGGCTGTTTGCACTATTCCCACCTCTCACTCGCTCACCACTCAGATGTTCCTCTATTTTTTTAGCTGCCTATATCACACTACCATTTTTTCATTTTCTTTTTCCTAACCATGTTGTAAAACCTGCCATCTTTTTGCCTTTTCCTATTTTATCCCTTTCAAGAATTTTGATTATTTACACCCCACTCTCACCTCCACCTCTCTCACCAAAGATTCTGTATCTCTCCTGTAAACCAAACAGAGTGGGATTTAGACCACCAGTGCTCCCCTGCATTGTGGTTCTCCCTCTCTCCTCTTTTCCCATATACTTTTCACTGCTACACTCACTGCTGCCTAGGAGACAAGTTGTTCTCAGTACAGCATTGATCGTTTTGGAGAGATGAGCAGAACTGAAAGCTGAACACATTCCTTGTAAAAAATACCAGCTGCTGCAACAAACAGTTCTTTGTCTTATTGACAGTCAGAGAGGGGTCTAAAATCACGACTCTACTAAATACTTGCAGAGGCACACCTCTTTCCTCCTCATTTGCTGACTTCAGGATTCCAATTGACAACATACTCAGCAGGCTTCCTGTGAAAATGCAATATTGTCTGAAGTATGGAAATTAATATAATGCAGTTAAAAAAATTGTCTTTTCAAGTATATTATAACAAAAAAATACCACAAAGGTTAATGTGATGCCTTACAAACTTGGCCAAATATATACAGGCTGGTTTGAGCTTGTCTAAGCAGAGTTGCAGAACCAAGACTTGACTTAACATGCTCCTGCACTGGGGTGATGCGCATAACTCAGAGTGTATTGTTTCCAGAAATGTACTCTTGGTGTTGGAAAGAAATAATTAAAGGGGTTAGCAAGCTTAGAGAGGCCGATTTACGAAAAAAACTTGGGGCAGGACAGTCTGCACAACAACTAGGAAGTATTTGATGATCTAAGAATAGTAGCATAAAGCACAAGCATTTAGAATAACCAATGACAGGATAATGAATACCGAATAAAGTATCTCTTTAGGCTGCCTATGCAAGGTGACACCCACTCATATGCAGAATAAACTGGGGTCAGTGTCACTACCCAACATGATTACATTTAAAGTAGTCTGTAGAGGTCAAAGTGATGGTTTTTTGATAGATAAGGTATAATAAAATATTGATATTTACACCATGGAAATAATTTTACAATACCATATAGATGGAAAAAATAATCCTAGCAGATACTCTAAGATCCCTGTAGTCATGTGAATAAACATCAGAAAATTATTCAAAGGAGATTTATGAGACTAACATATGATGATTCTGGTTCTGTGAAAACTTAGCTTTCTATGAAAAATTTTTGGACCAGAAAAAATCACTTAAGTCACTGATCTCTTTCATTTTATACAAGTCACATTATTTAAATTGATGAGGATGCATTCTTTTAATCAAACGTGAAACACAGGACATTAGAGGAGGTCTTTTTTGCACTGTGCTAAAATAGTTATTCTCAAAGGATTTACTAAGGTCATTTTGAAGCTATACCATAATTTGCAAGAACCACTTAAATGAAAATCAGGCAGAACAAAACACCTTGGGGTACATTATTCTGCAATAATGTGCAAGAGAAATAATAGACGTAGTATCTGCCACTACTATTAGAGAGACGTGAGCATTTCACTCTTCATTCTTGTAATAAAAAGGTCCCCTCACAACCCCCCTTGATGATTCTATTTTACCTAATTGCTTTGTTTTATCAGCTATGGAAAAATATATATTCTGCATTACTAATCCCATTAGTGCTTTCAGAGGAAATGTCAGAATAATTAAATTTCTCAATGATCAGTATTCTGTCTTTTTTTTGTCAGGTCCTTCCTGTACTTAAACTATCATGCACTGCCATGGTCTTTTGCAATTTTAAAACAAGGTCAGTTACTAAGACAAAATTTTGCTTTGTATGAAGCTTTCCTTAGCAGGGACTTTTAAGCCTTTAGAAATTCAATTATTTAATAGAACCAATGACACAGAGTTTCTTCAAGCGAGCAGAATGTGCTTCAGCAAAAATCTTTGATAATGATGACACCATCCAGAGATCCAAAATATCACCAGGTTCTAGATTTATAACACCAGTTTAACTTGTATGCTTGGACATTTCCCAGGTCAAGTTTGGCATAGTTGGTGAAAGGTGAAGACCTAAGGTGGGATGAGCAATGCTCTAAAGAGTCCTGTGTCTAGAGTAGTGGCTGACATTAGTCAGGATGAATTCAAGTGCTCAGCCACAAATTCCAAATACAAGCTCCAAGATTTTAAAAAAAATTTCCAGTTACTATACAAAACTTTCTGTGACTGAGAGCACACAATCATAGCTCAAATATGCATGTGAAAGCTGCGTAACAAGCAATTTGAGAAGATGAATAGGAAAATAAAACAGATGGAAAAAATCTCAAAACATGGTTAAATATTTCTCATCTTACTAGAGAGATTATAGATGATAAACATTGATGCTCTCTTATATAAAATTTTGGTATTCTTCAGGTGCCCAATAGTTTCTATATCTTCATACCTGAAGTCTTCTGTGAATTTGTCCCATAAAAGCTCTGGTCTCCACAGTGATGCTGTAAGAATATGGCTCTTTGTTGAGATTTGCCAGATTATTTCAGCCAATTTGATATTGTCTCTATCACACACACTAATAAACTTCATTTTCTGTCTTGGAAGAGCTGGAATCTACTGTGCCAGCAGTATCTAAGCTCAGAGTGAGAAACTAATAGATTTCTTATCCTTATCTCTAGCCATAATCCTGAATATATTTGCAACTGCATTTAAAGAGTCTAGTTTTTCCAAAGATTAATTCTATGTTACCAGTCTTATAAGAGTAGGAAAATAAGGACTAAGAGACAAATAAGCCTTGGGACACTAAGTATGGTGGCCTTCTGTCAGGAGGATGAAAATCAGTCTTGCAAGAAGGGGAAACCTAAAGTACTGATGGTTCTTGCTTTTGCTTTAATTTCAATAGTTCTTTGTTTTTCCATAGTATCTCCCAACAGAAATCTACACACTGCAATGTAGCCTACAGAAACCATGTCAAAACAGAGAAGACAGGTGTCTTGATATCACTACCTAATTCAACCAAATGATTTTTGTTGACTGCAGGATACAGGTGTGAGAATGAAGACGTTGCATATCTACCTGTCTGCCTGCTCCCTATGATTAATAGTCTTGCACTTTCTGCTGCTTCTTGCAACTCCTGGTCTATAGCTCCTGAGGGGAATCTAGTAGGAGCTTGATCTGTGACTCTCATCAGATTGTATGAACTCAGATACCTGCTCTTATGGTATTAATAAGAAGTTAAAATATACACATGCATCTATGTGTGCAGTTCAGTAGAGACATATTACTTGGCTATAAAGCAACAAGTTTGATCATGTTAAGAAAAAAAATAAAATGTTGGCAGCAATTTCCAGCAAGAAAGGCAAAATCAGCTCTTTGCAGCTACTAGCTTTTAGTGAGTGAAGGATATTGAGGCAATAGTTAGTATTACCACAAAGGAGCACAAAGTAGATGTGCTAACTGTACTTTTCTCTTTCTCTTAAAGGTCTCAAAGAAATAGACCCTACAGATTCAACGCTCAAACAAAGCACCTCAAGTCCTACAAGTATTCATTGAAGACAGCAGGGGGGAAAAGGAAGAGAAGGAGGAAGCCCTTCTGCCTCAATTAATGATACTGCTTTTTAACAATGAGGGAGGACACCACCACCTCTTACAACAAAAAGGGAGGGGGGATTTGTATGCCTCTGGATGAATAGCAGTACTAAAGCATTTAGCCATGAGGCCGCTGTATCACGAACAACAATACAGTGATATATATTTTTCAAATTTACGTGTTTGCACTGCTCATATCAGAATCTTTATGTGTACAGATATTTTTTTCAAATAGCCACTCTGGCTCATTTCACTGCTTCAGAACACAGGTTAAAAGAGAATTAACACCACCACCCTCCAAGCACCCAGATAAATAGGGCACTCATTTAGAAAGTAGGATGGACTAGGACTGTAACTGGGCACCAGGACAAATTCTGCTGTGGTACTTTCATCCCTGAGCAACTTTGCACTCAACACAAGTTGAATGCCTACATTGTGCACTGAGTGGCCTGGTGGCTCCCAAGGAGTGTGTCACAGATCATAGCTCCTCTGTGATCTGAGCCATGAGTGTACTGCAGCTAATGCTTTTGCTTATCCTGTGATCTTCCCGCCATATACCAACTAATGCATCAAGCCTCATTTGCTGATGGTCCTTACATACTTCCATGTGAAGTATAATGTTGTTTATTTCAATGTATCAGTACTACACTTGTAGTACATATGTAAGCAAAATTGCACATTGCTCAAACCAGTGAGAAGCTGTCACTATCTCTATTTACTGACATTTTGAGCCCTTAGACCTGGAAGATGCAGTTTTATCAACTGCATTAGAGGTTACTTTTTGAAAGCAAAAGTCTGAGGACTATTTCTGTTTCTCATATATCTATAATGCCTTCAAGCTCCTATGTATTAGATGACCAAGGGAGAGATTCAAATAGGTTGCCAAATATTTCTACTGATACAAATGTACCGTTATGAGTCAGGCACATGATCAATGAAACTGCCCCATAATAGCCAGAAAACAAAAATTACCTGAGGAACAGGAACATGTACACATACCCCATAGCTGATATTACCATAAAAAAAAATTCCAAGGTTTTTTCTGATTTTTATATTAAAAGAGGAAGCTTTATATTAAAAGAGGAAATCCATAGTAGGTTGCCTCCAGTGCAAGCTATAGTGTACAGGTGTGACTGTGATAGGTGAAGTTTAGGGAGAACCTGGTTCAATTATTTTCTAAAGGATTAAGCATACATTGAGGCTACATGCCGCTAAGTGCTAGGTAATTTACAGAACTTCACAGTAGTCATTAGTTCTAATTTTTTTTGCACATTCCAACATAAGTTTCAAAAGTCAGATTGTCCTGTACGCTGAATTATCTATATTATTGATCACTATCATTGTACAATTATTTAGAAATGCTGAATTGAAGAGTTGGACTCTTCATTCATTGATTCATTAAAAGCTTTTGGCAATTTTTCATTTCATTAGTTTTTGATCATGCAGGTATGTCCTTGAAGTGACATAGCAGAGCTGAAGATGCAATTAAATTTCAGTCTTTTTCTGATAACTTCAGGCTACCATATCAGACTGCTTTCCAGTACAGGATACTTTATTTTAAACTAAAAATACATTCTGAAATGCCATTTTGAGGTAAAGAGAGCAAAAACTAGTGCTTTACATTAACCATTTCTGTACTTTGGGTCACTATAAATTTCTCTTCTTTTTTCTGAAGTGATATTATATAAGTTCCCGAACAATGTTTTAAAAGCAGGTGAGAAGCATTAACATCTGGACCATCAGAACTCATCTGATGGACTGGCAGAAATCTCTGAACTTTTAAAAATGCAGCTAACTTCCATTACTGGACTAACTTAAAGCTGTAATTTAAAGCCTTGGAAATCACTGGAAAAGCTCCCATTGACTTCAAAGACTCATTGAGTAGACACCAAAAGTTATTATGCCATTCCTGAACACTTTCCAAAATGGCCCCTGCATGTGTGTTCATGTGTAAAGACCACAAACACCAAAACTTTTGGGTAGAGAAACCTGCTGCTTCTCCTGAGTTTCCTCCCTTCTTGTTCCCCTGTCATCAGGAGTAAGTACCTGAGTGCCTCCTAGAAGACGTAAGCACACTTCCATAAATGTCTGGAGGGGCAGATTGTGAGGTTCCGAGACGGATTTCTAACAGGTTACGGGCGTGGGTTCTGGGATTTTGATCAGGCCAGTTTGTAAAATAGGATTTTAAGCTTTATCATCCTCTCTCAAAAAATCCTCGATGTTAAAAGTGTATGTTGCTATGGAGTACAATACTTGAAATACTGATTTATTAATACTGAATCTTTTTTTTTTTCTTTATGAGATCTGGAACCAAAGAAGTAATTTCAGATCCATTCCAAATCCCGCTATTTCAATGGTAATTACTAAAAGTGCAGGAGTAATGCATTTGCTCTGTTTGGACCATCTGGCAAATTTCTGAGCTTTGTAGTTTTATGATCTTGAGAGTCACTCTGCAAGTTATACAAAATAAATATTTCTGAACTCTAGAGTAGTTACAAGATTAGTTAACATGTTAAAAAAATAGAACAATAGAAATGCAGAGGTTCTACTAACTAAGGCTGAGGATTCACATTGATGACAAAATCATTTTAAAGTCTGGAGAATAGAAGGATTTATTTAATATTAGTATTCTTTTTTTTCTACAATATTTTCATCTTCTTATGCTTTTCTGAGATGCACCTCTGTAAAACAGTTAAATGCAATTGTTTGGCTACCTTTTGATGACTGATAGAAGCATTATAAGATAACAAAGCTCTTACAATGCCTTACAAACAAGGTAATGGACACTGCTTGTGAAATTGTATCAGACTTACTTCTTGAAAGTAAGACAGGCTGTATTGAAACTTCATTGAGGAGAGATTTCCGCCAGGCTAATAGTTAATTAGCCAGAATGGTTGTGCCTTGGACACAACACCATTAGATGGTCCCCCTGACAACTGTGTCTAAGGACACAAAGAGCTGTGGATATGGTCTTTAAATCCCCAGGATGTTTGAGTCAACAGGATGTTTGAGTTCACTGAAACAAGGACCCATTGGTTTTATGTGGAAAGACATATGTAGCTAAACAGGGCAGGCTCCAGGCACTAATGCATTTACCTCTGGAATGCCAACAGTGTGATATATATTTATATACATTAGGTAATTACTTTAAAGATTAAGCTGCTACTGAGTAGTTTATTCACATACAAGAAATCAGGAGAACAGCTTGTTAATCAAATCTGATCCCCTGTTATTACAACCAATACATTGCCCTTCATAGACTTTTGGAGTCACTTATGTACTACCCTGCATGAGGGTTACTTCTTTAAGTAAAAGTTTAAAATTTCCTTAAGCAAGAATATAGAGCATGCTGAATGAGAATTAAGCGCCCAGCCTAAAAAGAGCACTGCTAGCAGGTCCAAAAGAGCTCAGCTGGCGTCTTTGAGCTGAGGTAAGGGTAGCCAATGACCACCAGCGTACCTACTCACACCTGATACCTGTAAGTTCTCAAATGCTGTGTTTTTGTAACTTTCAGTATCTAAATTCATGAGAGTTTATGAATTAAATATGCAATGCATATTAATTAAATAATATTTATTTGTGTTTGCATTTCCATTTTTCAAAATTGTTCCCCAATCTGAGATTGTTGTATTCATATACACACTATAACAAGGCACAATCTAATAAGGTAAAAACTCATCAAAATAATTTCCATACAAAACAAATCAATATGCAAATAACATGTCCCATTCCATCCATTTAGCCAATACCCTGAGTAATCTAAACAGCAGAGCTGCAGGCCCTTTGAATGCAAATGACAGGAAACAGATGGTGATACATGCTTCCACATGGGCAAACTTTTTCAATAATGGGTTTTCTTTCATCATCAAATTGCTCAGAAACTACTATTTAATCTTGTTATGCTCAAGTTATTCAAACTTTGATAGTAATGAAAAATTGCCTGTAGTATTGATTACCACAGACATGAACCACCAGTGGTCTGTGATCAGCTGTGTTGATGCTGATCTCTGGAAGAAAAGGTGTTGGTTTTGATATCCTAGACACAAACATTTAGTTACCAGTCTCCTTGAAGAACAGTTGGGCCACATAAACTTATGGTACTCTATTTAGGAGCAATCAATCCATAATCATTAAAATAGCTTGTATTCATGTGCAAGCACAAACTTCCTCAAAGATCACATTCTTTTAATGCAAGTCTCTGCCAGAGCATTACTACAAATGAGTGCTAGGACACATAAGGGAAAGAAGCTAGGACCTGCATCTACCCTTTGATTTGGCCATGTGGTTCCCACATCCATACATCTCCTCTATCACAACCTCAGATAAACTGCCAAGAAGAAAAATTAATCCCTGGGCCCAATCCTCATATACCAAAAAACAAGATTTATGTGTACCAGAAGGGGAGCTAGCCTGCCAAGAGTTTAATGGAATGGCATTCAAGCTACAAATGTGGTATAGATATGCAGACTTCGTGATTCCTCTAAGGTACACTCAGGCCTGGAGACCCTTGGGTTCGAATCTTTCTGGATTCATTAGGGAAAAAAAAAATCCTGAATATATCATTTCCTCCAGTGAGCTGAAAGTAATCTAAATAATCCAGGAGATGAGATTTCCAATATTGGTACCTTTAAAAATTTATTACTTTTCTAATACTTAGTGCTTTTAGTCTCGGGTTATATCAAAAAACATACAATTTTTTTTTTAATTTTTCCAGACATCTGCTGTTTCTAGGCAGCTGTGGAGAAAACTACTTTCATAATGTAGAGAGCCACATGGTAAAGAAGTGTCTAGATATCAACTCTGGGACATGAGATATAGAATCCTAGAATCATAGAATATGCTGAGTTGAAAGGAACCCATCAGGATCATCGAGTCCAACTCCTAGACTTGCACAGGACACGTTAAGAGGAACTCTGGAATATCAAGATATCATCCAGTACATTATTCTGCTCTGAGACAGGTTCAAAGATAATTTGCAGATTCTTTCTGATGTATCTCTAGTTTCCTTTTGTGCCACCTTAAACACAGATCTCTCAACGTTTCTTGCTAACCAGAGAGATAGCCTAAAAACTTTTTCTACTAGCCTGTCTTTAGCTTTTCCAGGGTTGGTTAAGCCCTACTGCCTCGACTTACCCTGTATGGACATAAAGTAGAGCTGAACCTATCCTCTTTATAGGAGCCTTTATATACTTGAATATTGTAAACATGCTCCCAGTAATAACTTTTTTTTCCTTTTATTTTAACACTTAATAAAACTGTTTCCTTCAAGTTTTCATATAGGTCATGTTTTATTCTTGATGCTTTAAAACAGATAAAAATCAGATAATTTATCAACTTTTCTCTTTGTTCTTTGATTTTGTTCTTTTTCTTTTTTTTAAACACCTTATTCTTTTTCAGTTTGGTTGGCTTTTCTCTTCACAGTGGACATCAGTACCCCATCTGAGAAATCACTAATGCTGAGAATATAAACTGACTTTCCAATTTCTGCATACATGTTGCATTATTCAACTTGTATTTAGTCTCTAGTCCACAACAGACGCTCACCCCTTCCACGTTGCCTGTGGATCATTGCCTAACCAGTTTTTCCTCAATTTTTTACTTCTGTCATTCTCCTTAAATGCAGCACTTTGTACTCAGCTTTACTGAATATTACCTCAGTGGTTTGGGGCTATTTCTCCAAGTTATCAAGATCACTTTGAATTGGACACTTTTTTAAAAGTATTTTCAGTTGCTTTCCCCTTTGGTGTCATCTGTGGATTTTGGAAGAAGATTATTGTCCATCATCCAAACTGTTAATGCTGGTATTGCCTATTACCGAGTCAAGAAGAGAGATTCGTGGGCACCTCCTTGATATGCCCTCTAGTTTGACAGAATCCTGTAATCACTCTGACTGCAGTTTGGAGCAGTGATGCACTCACCCTATAATAATTTTATAGATTATGATCCATGTATAACTGTGATTAAAGCATTGCTCATGGTCTTAAATTAGACTTTTAAAGTCTCGAGATTGGCATTTGCATTTTTCCTCCCCCACTCCCCCCCCCCACTCGTGATGGTAGTATAAGCCAGAAGAAAGGTTGTGTGTAGGCTATTCATCCTAACATAAGAGGATTTGCTTTCAGTAAAACTTAAATTCAGATTTCCCTGGATTTAAAGTGCTGATTTAAAGAAATTTCCAGCATCTATATCCTTCCAGTTACCCACATAAATGCTTGCTTCAATTTATCTGGCTGTTTTTTCATAGTATTTCTTCATCACAGGAAAAACACAAAGTATTAAAAAAAAATCCAAATACTACTGCAGGGTATTTCTGAGTCTGACAATAGAAGAATGATGATAAGGCTACCACATTTAGTTTAAATCACTTTGGTGGTTCAAATACCCAAGGATAGATTTTCCACAACAGCAGAGCACTGCAGAGCCTGCAAGAATGTGATAACTTTGGCAGAACTGAGAGGGAGCAGGTATCCAAGTCCTGGGAGAGGCATTTCTGCACCCTGAAGCAGCTGATTTCACTTTTCTCTCTCCCTTCCTGTTATGCGTGCCTCCTCCGTATGGGACGGCACTAGCATCCTGGTTTCACATTGCTGGGACAGGGACAGGCACAGAAGTCATCTGCAAACCTTGCCAGAGCAGCACAGAGCAGCCAAGCTCAGCCCTGCACTTTGGTTTATCTTTCTGGCTTGGAGAGCTGTGGAAGGAGTGGCAAATAGTCAAACACACTCTTCAAATAGCTGGGATTGCTGAAGCGAGTAATTTCCCGGAACTCTGAGTGCATGTGGCCAACCCATATCATCTGACTATGGATTGTCGCTGAGAGAGCTTCATCACAAATGGGCTGTAGAGGCAACCGAACGTCTTAATGATGATGGTATAAAAAGCTTGTTTAAAATATACCTGAGGTTTGGTCTGGCTCTGCTTATAGCCAGGTATCCATGGTTCTAAAGGTGTGGTCTATGGACCGCTGGAGTTTGTGACCTTTCTTAAGGTCACAAAAGATTCTGCAAAAGATAAACAAATATCCTCCTCAGCACAAACCCCACCAGTCTGTTGCCAGTAGCCTCAAATATGTCATGTCACAAATAAGCCTAAATTTTTTTCCAAAATGTTATGGAAAATCTTTAAGGAGGCCACAAATGAGAAAAGTTTAAGACCTATTGCTTTTTTAACATGGTAGCACCTACAAATGTCTCTATAAATTTATCTTATTTACAAAATTTTAGCATATATTAATGATATTGGTTTTAAGTGTCTTTGCTATTCTATTATGATGCTTCAGAGTAAAAAATTCTGACACAGATAATAAATTTTTAAAGGTGTGTTAAGTGATTTGTAATTAAACAATGAACTCCGTTGAATTTTCTCCAAAAGTTATTTATGTGTTCAAAATAAATGCTGTTTTGAGTAGGTATGGGATAGAATATTTCTACTTAAAAAAGAAAAAAGAAAAAAGAAAAAAAATTTCCAGAGCCTTTTATTCTGAGCAATTTCTTCCTATTCATAAATTTCCCTGTTCACACATTGTTAAAATATTGGTTATCTCATTGTTTCACTTCAGTTTCAATTTTTTATAGTAAAACCCGTATGCTTAAAATTTATTATGAAGAAAAGAACAAAGGTCTTTAAACTAAAAGAAGCCATACAAACTAAACCAAAATTGTTTTCTTTACTGTGAAGTCACAACACAGCTGTGTATGCTAACTATGAAAGGAAATAGAAAATTAAAGAAAGAAAAACCATAATGAAGTACATATTGCTATATAAACTATAAGTAAAGCCTTGGAACATGGACACACACTTAGCAAATGAGGATGAAATATGAAAAATCTATCAAGACAACAGGCTGCAAAAAAAAAAAAAGAAGCAAAATATTGCAGATAAGTTTAGGGACATATTCCGCCGGTCTTCCTGAAAGGGTACAGAATGCTACTCAGATAGGGCATTACCTTGTGAGTAATTTCTTTCATTTCCATTTAATCCTTGTGTATTGATAAAGGAATTTGTTTACAAACCAATGAACATCAGAAAACCAGTCAACACTAGTGTTATTTTTCCATGTTGTCTGAAATCACTCAAGAATTCTACTGACTGTTGCAAATAAAAGTACATAGATGATTAGTGATATTAGCTCCTGTGCTGGAAAAATGAAGTACTGAGCATTGTTCCATCACATGAAATTGTTTGGCCCTGACTCCAGAACATCAAATTAACTAGATTAATAGAAAACAGAAGGATAGAATCATCACGATTTCTTTAAAGAAAAATGTTCACTAGCATGTTGATATGAATACTTTTAAGACATGGTCTAAATGACAATTTCCAAAGGAATACAGATTTTTTATTTTTAAATTTATATGTATATGCGTACGTTTTTCTCTGAGCACAATGTAAGTGTTCTCTTAATAACTGGGTCACACTAAATATCTAACAGGATAAAAAGCTTCATTATCCCTTAAAGTAATTCCTAAAATAACTCTTAGGTAGTCCTTCTGGGAACATAGATGTCATGAACAAACCACATATTGATGCAATTTCAATTGCATACATCTTAAGCTCAGTTAAGATGATCCACAGATCTCACTCACAGGTTTCCAATGATGATATTGTGCCCTTTTGACTAGGATGAAGCTTGTAAAAAACATCATCTTCTCTCACCACATGCATGGTTCTCTCACATAGGTCTCTCTGTATTTGGAGTAGCACCCTATGTTGGTTAGAATTCTGATGAGAAAATAAAATAATAATCTGATTATAGCATTTCTTTGTGTTACGTGCCTATGTGTTTCATTCCCCCCAGTAATGCACATGCCTTCTGGCATCAGCTTCAAGGAGGAAATCTTATGACAGCCCAGTTAATTAAAAGCATTCCAAAGGAAGAAAACAATGTGTAATAACATGCAAAAGGCACAGAAAGGTTTTGAGGGGCAGAAAAATAACAAGGATTAAAGTGACGAGGCTAGAGATAATCCTGAGCAGCTAAGCTGGCTCAAAGGTGTATGCTACATGAATAACTGCAATGAAACTCTTTCGAACTTAGCTTTAGTAGCTTACAGAATCTTTTAGGGCACAGGGTATTTTTATTTTTTTTTCTCATGTTAGGCTTTCATTTCAGTAGTAATGCAGTCTGAGGAGAAGGAAGTTGGATGAAAAGAATTGACAAAATCTCAGTAAATAAGTGGGAGGAGAATTGATGGAAAGAGAAAAACAGCCAGATATACAAACAGGGAATTAGGGATGGGATCCAGGCAGCTAAAAGGTAGATTATAGTAGGCAGGAGAAAGCAGGGGGACAAAGAAATGGAGGAGTGAGAGACAGAGGAAAGAAACAGTAGCATGGTTATTACCTTCCTATACCTCATTTACATAATGAAATTGTGTCAACATTAAACCTCCATGAGTTTATCATTGCTTTTATACTTTCTTACTTTATCAAGATGACACACACACGTACAAAAAGGTGTATAGGACAATTTCCAAATTTTCTTTGCATATTATTGGATATATAATCTCTCACCCTGTTTGACTCAAGAAAACTGTGTTAGCATGAGTAAAATATATGTCACCTGTTCTTTTTTTTTGTCTCAGACTGTGTTTGTCTTTCCAGAAATACAAGGATTTAATGTTTTAAACTGTTACTTGCTTTTTCTCTTAAAGTTTTTTGTAGAGCATGCTGATTCTGGTTTTAGCTATTTTATTTAATTATGATGTTATTTTATCAAAAGTATTTTATTCATTCTGCTGTCTTATGTGGGTGTGAAAAAGATAGATGTAGGCCAGCATGAAGGAAAGAAAACAGATTTGTTTTTATTCAGATTGAAAGACTGAGAAATAAGGTGAATATAGTTTTCAGGCCAATCACTACCACCTGCCTACAAGTATGACTGGTAAAGAGGAACTTCCTAAAACTGCTCAGCTGCAGTTCTTTACAGACAGAGGCCCATTTTGCAAGTGACCTCTCAGACAGTTGAAATATTAAAGTGGTTATAGAGAGATGAAGTGCCTAGCTTTGGCAAATAAAAAGAAAACAATTTTCTACTTTTATCAGGGTACACTGTCAATGTCATGCTGGTCAGAGCTGCTTCACTCTCTGTGCTGTTCATTGATATCCTCATCATTTATCCTCTCAGAGAAGCTGAATACTGCTTCAATTAGGTAAAAAGCCCCTTAAGATCTCCTTCAGTCCTAAAGTAGGCTGTTGTTTTCCTATTTCTCCTCATAACTTCCAGAAGCAGGGCTTATTCAGTTAAAAAGCCTGGATGTATTTCTTAACTAAATCATTTGCATTCATTCTTTCCTTTTTCTTTCCTTTACTCCAGTTTCTCCTTCCACAGCGCACCTCTCAGCAGCTGTCAACAATTTCTTTCTGTCTGAGGGAGTAGGAAAAGGAGTACATTTTCACAGTAGACTGAGTGTCATGTACAGTTGCCTTCAAAAGGCAGAAATTTACAATATACATTCTGCTACATTGCTTTATAAGTGTTGCACTTTATCAAGAGCAATGTATCGACAGGTTCCCATCAGGTCTGCTAGTGTTCACAGAAGCTGTAGAAAGTCTTCATGTTGCTTAGAGAAAGATGAAATTTTTTGAGTGCAAGAGAGATCAAAAAGTGATGCTTCCCTTTTGTTCTCACTTTATTTCCTACCATAACAAAATCAATTTTGTTGTCCAGTGCATGAAGAGTAATCTCAGATACTTGTAAACTACTGGGCAAAAAGCAATAAATGGGTAAAATTAATGTGGCCTTCAAATATATTCCATGTGGAAACATTTTCCCTTTGAGAAGAACTACTTTCCTTCATTACTTGTGTTTCCCATAGGAGAACTGCCCTCCCCTCATTATCCACAGAATCAAAGGCTAGTCGTTCCCCATCTGTGTCTTTGCCCAGTATTAAGTCTGTGATTGAAAGTAAAAAGTGCTGTGTCTTTTGACTTCTTTAATAGCTGGTGGAATTGATCTATTATTTAAGCATAAGACATTAATTGTAAACAGGGTAATGGAGACCTGAAAGATCTTTTCCTTCCATCTATTCAAAGACTTCTCAGAAGAGGAAACTGAAAAAAAAAGTGAATTACTTTGTTGACATGTGATGGAAAACAAAAAAGAAGAACTAAAAGGGACTAAGGGCTGGGCCTGACACTTACCTTCTTTTTTTATGTTACAGAAACATTTCTTTCAAAATGGGAGGCCTGTCCTAACGAGGGAATCGCTTGTTATTTGCAGCAGCACATCAAGGCCTGGCCTTGCCAGCTGTATACACATGTGGCAGAACAGCAGTCACACGGATGTCTGACAGCACCTTCCCACATGGATTCTTGTATGAAAAAGGAATAAGGAAAGGAGAATTTGTCTGGGATTCTGCTGACAGGTTTGCAAGGGGATCTGCTCTACATATCTGCTGCACCTAAGACAGCGCGATGCCAGTCTTTAACATCATCTCTGTGCTTGTTGCAGAGCTGCAGCAACAGAACCACCAGAGAGTGAGCAGCCAAAAGAGCCAGGAGAGCAATGCAAAGACCTTGCTAGTGGCCAGTGGGAAGGAATGTGGGACCACCTGGATGCCCTGCAGCTTCAGAATGTGAAGATCCAAGCCTGCAAGTGATGCTGCACTCCTGACAGTGGGGCAGAAAAGCAGATGAACGGTCTGCAAGCTGCTACACAGAGGAAATCACCTTTCTGAAAGCAGGTGCTGAGCACGTATCTACGTTGTTTTCCTCCTTTCTTCCTTTAATAATGCATAATTCATTAAGTAAAAAAGATTACTGGTTGCGACAGAAAACATATAACCTTACGTTGCATCAAAATGTGAAATTTAAATTTTATTGATGGGAGCTGATCTGGCTTTTATTAGCAACATTTCTGAATTTTGCAGAAGCTGTTATTACTATCAGCACACTACTGGCAAAATTGTCACAGATGTTCAGAAAAGGGTGAATCAAGGGAATATGTTTTTTTTTTTTAAAGGGAATTCAAGAAGCTAATATTTTAATAATATTTTGTGCATTTTAATGTAGAATTAATATTCTATACATTTTCATGTAGTCCTATTTTGACACACAGCACCAAAACTAAGTAAGACCAATGTACATTCTGGTCTCCCCAGGAGAGAAATGACCCTGTTTAGTCAAGCTGGTGTCCTGCTCTGAGACAGCCAGCTATGCAATTCAGCTTTTAAAATGTACAACCATTTATAATTGACTAAGACTCTGACTTATACACAAGCTTTTCATCCATAGATTTAGTTGGGCTTCTGCAAGGAAATCTGGCCAATTGTGTCTGATTTACAGGTAAAATTCCAGACACAGGAGGGTTTTTGTTGCTGCTGTTCTGTCATTAATTTTCAGCCTATGTTAATAGTTGCAAATGTTTTTCAAAATGGTGCTTGCATCAATAAAAGCTATTTTGGAGAAACCAAGGAAGTTTAATGATTTGAATGAATATGTTATATAGAAAGAACAAACCAAGTACAAAACTCTCTTTTATGAACCAAACATCAGGTTTGAAAAGATGGGAACCTTGTAATAGGCACCTTAATACATATTCAAGAATCTAAACAAAACCTGTTTTCAAAAGTACAGAGCATGCAGCATTTCCCGCTAATTTCCCTAAGCACTGCCACGCTAAGAATTCTGCTTCAAACAGATACAGGGTTTTGAGAGTTTATCTATTGACATGGGAGCTGTCTTTGGGGCTTAAAATTAAATACTGCTCATCTTCAATAGCAGAGAGTACAAAAATAAAGGCCAATATTTCTAGGTACAGATGCACTTTAAATTAGACCAAAACACAAATTCCTAAAACATGGTATTTGGCAAAACCAACTACTATTTATGCTAGTAGCCTACAGTGAGTGTTTTCAGACCTGTAACAAAGATACCTAAATCCTGAATGGATTTAAATGAAAAATTTTATATTATTTTACTCTATGACATGATGTATATCAGATTACAGTTCTTAACACTCTTTTTTCTCCTATTTTGTGTAGTTCTTCCTGACAGTGTATTTGAAGTTTTCTTCCAGAACAGCTTTCAACAGAAAGTTGGGGTTTGCTGTCATAACAGCCCACTTTTCATGAAGAGATTAAATGTTTCTTTTGTCAGAAAATAAGAATACCTGAATACTAAAAAAAATGTCTTTCAGAATTGCTGTCAAGTATTTCTTGGGAATTAGAGTTTAACTGTCTCAGGTCTCCATCAGCAGTTGCACCATAATGCCTTGGGAAGAAAGAAGGCCATGCTATATCCCTGGACATGTAGTAAATAACTGTGTGCAACTACTTCAACAGAGGAGACTGTAGACACAAAGCGTCAGGTGCAAAATTTCAACAAACGAGTAGTCATCTTTGTCAGACAATTTTTTTCAATATAAATATTTCTATTGTTGAGATATTGTTTTTTGGTGTGCTTGTTTTTGTTTAGTTTGTTTTTTTTTTTGGTTTATTGGAGGTTTTTTGTGGGGGGGGAAGGTTGTCAGGGAGAGAAGAGCGCTGGCAAAGAAACAGCTGAAATTTCGCTTAAAGTACTTTTAACTATTTTTTCATCAGCCATAATAAGGGCTGCCGAAGAACCGCCTGCACGTCAGCCAGCATGTCCACCTGCCCCTCTGCTGCCACAGACCCCATGGTGCCCTTTCCTATTTGCACCCAGGCAAGAGCCTGGTGTGGTATTTTGACAAGACACCTGTGTGCACAGCTTTGCTTCATCAGTACTCCAGATATGGTCTTGCTAGAGCCAAGTAGAGGGGGAGGATCACCTCCCTCCATCTGCTGGCCACACTTTTCCCGATGCATCCCAGGATACCATTGACCCTTCTGGCTGCAAGGACACACTGCTAGCTCATAGTCAAGTTGTCATCCACCAATACTCCCAGGTTCTTCTCTGAAGAGCTGCTCTCTAGTAGGTCAGCTCCCAAACTGTACTGCTAGCGGAGATTATTCCTCCCCGGTTGCAGGACCCTACTCAACCTTGTTAAACATCATTAGATTTCTCTCCGCCTAGCTCTTCAGCTTATCAAGGTCCCGCTGAATGGCAGCACAGCCCTCAGATATATCAGCCACTCCCCTCAGTTCCCTATCACCAGCAAACTCATATGTGTATGTATAATAAATGTACAGCTGAATTCAACTGAAATCATTAATTTAATTACCATTTTTCAGTGTTACTGAAAGGACTGATTTTAATGAAGAGTGGGAGATTTGAGAGTGGCCACCAGTGCTTGACTGCTTAGCACAGTTTAGGATGCAAGCATATATAGCAGAGAACTACAGCTGTGTTACTGCATCCCTGCATCATTTCCCCTGAGAGTCCAGTCTATGCATTTACTCCACTATTGTACCTTCTCCCCTGAAACATTTCCCAGACCAAATGGAGGTGGTGAACAGAAAGCTCCTTGCCATCATCTTAAACTGTATGAGTCATCTCTGTGCTACTTTCTGCATATCTTTAATTTTTCTCTCTATTTTTTTTCTTTCTTTTTTAGGATAAACAGATGTCAAAGTGGAGAAAGGAAGGAACGTAAAGTGCATTTTTTTTGACTTTGCATTATGGCAAATAAAAGCATCTTTCACTGAACTTTATCCTAAACAGAAGTAGAGCAATATTTTAGAAGCAGATGTGACAGATAGTCATAGGGCCAGTCCCTAACACTTACTAGAGATGTGTTACCGTTTACTCAGTTTTACAATCAGCCATTGACTATGACACAGAAAAATATTCCAGGAGTGCTGACTGTGAATCCTGCCATGAATCCACTCTTGTCCCTCAGTGCTGAGTGTCTACAGTTGCTCTTCCACGTGGTGGCAATATCTTGGCACTAAGCTAGGCATCTTCACAGTTAAAAACGTATTACTTATCTGCAGCATAAAAGATATGCCACCTCATCTTATCTGTGGATCATAAAGATGGTTTGTAAGATGCACTCAGCAACAAACACATAACAGGAAAGGTCAGGACCCTACAGCTATATTTGTTTCCTTCTTATTTCCTAAAATATTTACATGGAAGAATATTGGTTTTGAGTAACTTCATGTTGTGATCTTCCCAATTAATATAGCACTTAAGCAGCACTTGTAAGGTGAGACAAATGCTGTATTAAGTTTTTGCCTAGAAAATCAAATAACTCCTAATACTTGAATTTCATTCTACATCCCTTCAGGAGAGGAGGATAGAGTCTATATTATATAACAAATGAGTAGTCACTATTTCACATCCACATCCAACATCTGAGAGTCAGCCACAGAAATTGGCAATCCCAGGTCCTTTTGCCACACATTCAGATTCAGAGTGACATCTGTTGCTGATTTCAAAGTCCGAGTCTAGTCTAAGTGACACCTACCAGCCCACCACAGTGGTCTCTTGTGTAAAATGAGCAAATCTGAAAACTGTATGTTCCTTGGAATGGAAATACAGGGCAAACCCCAAAAAGATTGACCAGTCATGCTGAAATAAAACTATTTGTATTCATGCTTAAATGCCACTGGCTAGCTGAAGAGCAATTACATGAGAAAAGAAGTCAGAAATTAAATCAGAGCTGAAATAATTTGAGAAAAGAGAAGTTGAAATAAAATCAGCCCAAGTCAACACAGAATTGTTGCTCTACTTCAAAACTTCTGTGTCAAATCATTTCTTAAAAGGGATATTTTCCTACAAAATATTTTGAGTTTTTTCTGTTCCCTCAGAAATGTGCAGCTGCTCTGCCTCCACCCAGCTGCAACAGCTCCTAGGGAAAACCTATTGTAGTGCCATTGCTGTAGGATCTGCAAGGTACTGCTCCACTCTTTGTTGATATATATCTGGATTAAGCTTCCCATGGGCCTGCCTGGATACCTGTTCTTCTGTCTTCTCACCTGTGAGGCTACTGCTCAGGCTGTGCCCAGAAATTCCTAGTAGGGGGGTTTAGCTGACACGGCTGTAATGAGGACATGTTTGATAAAGTAATTGGGCTCCCTCCTAGTTGTCACATATTTCATTCACTTCTACTTTCAGTCTAGACTCAAAGTGTGGGTAGCTGGGTGGTCTCCAGGTCCCTCTTCCCTGCTTCATTGTATGCAATGAAACATGTTCTCTCCTATCTCCATCACAACCGTGAGGGACTTCCTTGGATTTCTGTGCATCTGACACTGATAACCTTGCCCTTAGCTGTCCTTGGCCCTGCTTATTTCGGCTGTGATTCAACACTGATGACTCATCTTCTCCTAATCTATCGGAACAGTAATATTGTCTTACAAGTATCTGTTGCAAAACCACCTCCCTCACAACCCCGTTGCCCCATACAGATGTTTGCAAATGAAGGGGTTTGTCCTGGTTGCTTACATGCTGCTATCTCACTCCAGCAGCATTGCTGGGAATTAGAAGATTCCATTAGACAGACTGGGATAGGGGAAGAAATATTTCTTATCTTTCTCACTCATGATATAGATAGGATAATTATTCGTGGGGTTATTTGTGTTTGGGGTGGGGGAGGGGAGGAGAGAGATTTCAAAGGTCAATTATTAAGCCTGTGCCCAAATGAAAGTCTACTGAATTTTTCAAAAGAACAGCAGGAGATCCTATTAAGTTTATTTTAATTTTGTGAGTTTGTGGTTAGCTACTTTCCAAAATAAAGCAAGAATGACAGAGACACTAAAGGTGTGCAGACACAATAATTTTCTGCAAACGAGACTGCGTGCTACTCATGCAGGCTGAGAAAAAAAATAATCTCTTCTTAAGGATATGCTACCCCATTATTCACCATACCCTATTATTTAGCAGTAAAGGCATTACTGAGAAGCCTTACAGCTTTTACATGTGAACTGCTTTTATACTTTCGGTTAGTAAAAATTAATTGTCCTCTTAATCTGACACATGTATGTCTATCTAAGTAATAACATGGGAGCTGTTGGAAACAGGATATACAATTAGTCCAATTCTTGTCACCACAAGCTGTAACATACAAAAATAACGTGAAAAACATCAGTCAGGTACAACATCATTGTAACATACTTCATCAGTCTGGCCTACCTTTTGCACACCACCTGGTTACACATCACGCTCTTGAGAGAAAGAGTGAAGAAGAAAGTCAGCCCATGATGTCTTCACTCTTACCTAGTTTGACGTGGAGAGTGATTCCTTTCTTGCTTGCCCACAGCCGACAATCAGCATAACTTCTACAGACTGAGGCTTGGTAATCTCTATCATCACCTCCTCTCAGAGCAGAACCTGCACGTGCAATCACAATTCTGACCTGGACTTCATTCTTTAAAGTGTGGCTGTTACTTACTTTTGCTTTTTTAAGAGGATCCAAGCACCACATGCACACCAAGCCTATTCCAGCTCAGAACAGACAGAGACTCTTTGGCCAAACCTGGCACATCCCAAATAGAGTTTAGTCCATATGAGGTCACTGTGATGTTGAGGCACCTTTCCTTCACAGATCTCAAGTCTGTGGTTGACTCGACATCTCCCAGACCAGGGGTTGCAATTTGTCATCGCTCCTTATGCATCAACCCTGTGAGGACCCTGAGAGCACTGACTGCTCCTGTGCTCCTCTCCTCTTTCCCGTGTTTGATCCCTTCTCTCTCATCATTTTCTAACAGTTCCCATCTTTCTCCTTCAGGACCGCAGTTATTTATGCATTGCTGTAGTGGAGCTACAAGAAAGAGCTGACGTGTCAGGGAGGGAGGGAGCTCTCAGGCTGAGGGACTCTGCAGAGCCAACGACTCAGGGGTCCCTGGCAGCTGACCAAAGCAAATACAGCACAGTGGTACTGTACAGTCAAATGAAGGAGGGGTCAGGCTGGGTTATAGGGAGGTGGAAGGAAGCTGTCACATTCTCTGCACGACATTTGGCAGCTCTTTAAACCAGAGTACATGAAACAGGCTGATAAACTATTCCCCCAGCCCCCAGGCATCGGCCCCCTGTTAGGAGCTACCTCACATGACCTCCACCAGCTTTACATTTCAGCCAGTCTTATTCTGTGTCTGAAAACCCCACCTGCTAGTCAGAACGAAAGTAATTTCCTCAGTATTGGGAGCCAGGACAGGGCAGCTGATGGAAAAGCCTTCACTCTTATAAGTTCCCAATACCAGGCTGCCTCCGACGGCTGTGCTTGAAATCTTCAGTCAATCCAGGTGTTGCCTTTTGTTTGTCGGTCTGTTTCTGTCGGTAGAAAATATTACTGCTGGTAACTTCTGCCATTCATTGCCATTGACAGCTGCATGGAATGACAGCGATCTGCCAGATTGGATTTTACAGCAGCAGTTTACAGCCACCTTTGGAAAATCTGCCCACCAACATCCTTTAGGGGCTTAGACATGCCTGTTGGATGGCTCCTGGTTGAGGAAGGAAAATCATGGACACTGATACTGTGCACATCCCCATGTTTTACATTTACAGATGTACAGGTACTTCAGGCTTTGATAGGAGCAGTAGAATAGTTTGCTCTGAAGGGCTGCACGTCTCAAGAAGAGTCCCTATTGGGAACTGCATTGACTGGGGCATCCTCTTTCTCTTGCAGCCTTTTCAGAGTTCTTTGGTGACCACTGTTCTGCTGGTTCTACTCTGAACTTCATTTGTCTCTGTTTACACTAAAGTCATGTTATTGTCCACAGTTTTTCTGTTTTTTGATGCACAGATTTGGTTGTCCTTCCCTCTTTCTCTGACATTGTTATTAATGTTTGCCCGTAGATCTTTTTATGGGTCATTCTCTAAAGAGCACCTGCATTCCTAACTGACATCTTGCCACTACAGATATAAGAGAAAAAAATGTGTGTTTTACAGTCTTGTTTTAAATGCTGATTGGCTCCACAATAAAGAATGCTACTGGGAAAAATATTAAACCGCTTTCTACAGGATTCCTTACTCAAGGATCTCAGCTTCATATGCAAAGAGGCAAATTAAGGACATACTTTACACCACTAGAAAACATCCATTAAATAAAGCTAAAATTGAAGCTAAAATTACATTCTTTTAGTGACTGTATTTTATATGGTAGCATTACCCCTCGCTGAGCTCTCAGAATAGGTTGCCAATTTGAAATCTAAATGATGCCTCAGCTTTAAATCTTTAAACATCTAGTGTTATCTGCTTAACAAACTAAATTAATCTCTGTGAATTATGTAATTCTGATAAAAAAGAAAAGAAAAGAAAAGAAAAGAAAAGAAAAGAAAAGAAAAGAAAAGAAAAGAAAAGAAAAGAAAAGAAAAGAAAAGAAAAGAAAAGAAAAGAAAAGAAAAGAAAAGAAAAGAAAAGAAAAGAAAAGAAAAGAAAAGAAAAGAAAAGAAAAGAAAAGAAAAGAAAAGAAAAGAAAAGAAAAGAAAAAAGAAAGAAAAGAGAGTCAAGAGGAACACAAACAGAGTTTATAAAGAGCTCCAAGGTTATAATATTCTTTATGGAATAAATGATCCATCCACTCAGCTCCGAACAGGGTAGTTGCAAGGGACAGCATAGATAAAACATCAAGAAGGCATGTCTAACTATTTTGGATGCTTCTGCTCTACCAAAGCCCTGAGCAACCCTATTGACAAAACATATTCATTTTCCCCTTATGCCCCATTCTCTTATTTGATACTGATTATCCCCTTCTGTGGGACACACAGCCACTCCACTGACAACAAGTGGTCACTGGATGTGAGAAAGAGAATGGCAACCGGTCATACTTTCCAAGGACATCTGGCTTCATGGCTAGGCACAATCAGTCGCAGTCACCAAGTTCTACCTTCAGGTAGGAAAGTGTGGGACCAAGACATGATGCACAAGACTCTGCAAACAGTTTGCAGAGTTTTCTATTATTTCTGAATGAGTTTCAAACACAAAATCAAAGTTTTTCCAGTCTTTGCTGGTGTCACCCAGAAGTCTGGAGTATCTCTGGTATAGGGAACTGTTTTTAAATCACCATTACTTTCCACACAGATCTGTAAATTACTCTCTAGTAGAGATAGATCCCCAGAGTAAAGTGGGTAATTCCAGTTTGCATTGTGGCTATTCAAATCAAAGCCAAGAGAATTTCAGTGATATCTCATATTTGTGTCAGGTCTTATAAAGCACACAAGATTTTTTGGTCTGAAAAAACAGGTCCCACTTGTAAAAACTTCGCAAGCTTACATAAAAAGTTCTGACAGCTCCTCTCTTTTGTAATGTTTTTGTAGGTGCTTGGGACTGTCTGTGCCTGTCTGTGCTGTGCTACTGAGCATAAGGGTAGTGCAGACCATCCAGCTTCAGTCATTTGCATCACAAGATGATCAATAACTGAAGCATAAGAAGCTTAACATTGCTGACAATATATGCACAGTTTTGGCATCACCAACTGTTTAATGATGAGGTTTACCATCAGAAAAAAATATTAACATTAATTTAATTAAAAGAATATTAATATTAGTTCAACATTAATTAATGTACACAGCCATAAGACAGGCAAATACTAATACTTCATCACAGGTGAAAGATCTGAGGTGTTAGAGAAGTAAAAAAGTGTGAGGTTCCATATTGATTTTATCTTTACTTTTTTTTCAATCAGATACATGTGTTCCACACTTAGCACTGTTTCCTATGGCTATAAACTTATGTTAAGATGTGGCAGGAAAGTGAGAGCTCTTAATATAACCTGTCTCATCAGAAGTACAAGAAAAGCCTGAATAAATTCCCTTTCTTTGATGAATTTATAAAAAAAGACTGTATAGGACTGCCTTGAATGTGTTCCACCTGAATTAGAGAAAAAAACAACCCCCAAGAACTTTCAATAATATCTCAAAGCCTGATATTTATTGGGAAAAAGCAAATCCCTTCAGAAGGTAGTCTAATTATAAATTACCTTTGCTGTTCTAAATATGCAAGTTATACATTGTAAGTAATATTCATATAAACATGCTAAAATTATACAACATATTCTATCAAAATGTCCCTAGATTTAATTTGCAGAGATTTAACACGGTTGGATGGAAAGTCTAGATTCTGTAATACTTTCACCTATATTTGTGGTGAACAGTCTATCCATCATGGCCCTGAGTTGTGTTTCTCAGAAGAGACTCCCCTAGTCTGTGCATGTGACCTAGTGGCTTTATTCTTAACATACTTTGGAACTTGCATTAAGCTGTATGAAAACATGGCCTATTTTTTTTGCACAGTGTGCTGGTTTTGTAGCTTTTCCTTGTCTTTAGTTATTAATTCTATAATTTTTTGTCTTCAACTTTGCTATTATTTTTTTTTCCTGACCAACACAAAAAGGACTAAACAGCATTGGGGTGAAAATAGGTTTCTGTGGAAACCTATTAAAAACACTCTCTCCATCCAGAGAATTCTTTGCTACTGACCTATCAATTAGCCAGTGTTAATGCGTTTCATTCCAGTGGTATTGTTTTATCTTTGCAGTGAAATTGCTAAGCTATAGCACATGGAATGTGAGAAGGGAATAACAGGGCACTAAACAGCATGTCCAAGTTCATACAGGTTAATGGTTATTCCTTTCTCAAGGATCACAGATATAGTTCAGCTTACGTTAGGAGAATTTTCCTAATGATGTGCAGATTTATAGTATCCCAGTTCTGCAGGTAATTTATAAAAGCTTGAGGGAGATGATGGACTGTTCATGTTTGCTCAAGTATTCTCACATTTCCTGCTGTTGAGGTGGATAATGCCAAAGCAGATTTCTGCACTACATTACAGAAAAAATGCTTGAAAAAATCGATGGGTTTTGCCAAAACTGTTGATGAGTTTGACAAAAAATTAAAGAACACTTTAATATGTGACATGCTTCTAGCCAGACTTCAGAGTTTGCTTGGATCTGTGTCAGATCTTTCTCTGATGACAGACCATACAGGCAAAAATGAGATTCCACCCCTTTATAAGAGATGTTATAAGTAAGATGTGGAGCCTTGTGACATTTTGAAATCAAAACTGTCACTGTGAGATAAAGGATCATCTTTTCTAAATAAACCTCTTGGTCAGAGGTTAGGGTTAGATGCTTCCTTTTGCCACAACATAAGTTTTGCATCTCAGAGAATTTATCTGGGGCTAGATTTATAAAAAACTTAAAGCTCATGCTCCCTTCAGTAAGAGATATTCAGCCCTGCACCTTGATAAAACTGCTCCTTAATCTTGTCATGACACTGTCCTCAATCAGTAAAAAGGGTTTGTACCATCTCTTCTTGTTCATCTGGCATTCTGATGCTCAGAGAACTGGTAGAGAAGTTCCCCACTCTGATGATGTTACCAGGTTCTCCACAGTGCTGCATGCCAAAAGGGAGGATCAGGTGTGACTGGGCCAAACAGAAGGTGAGTATATCCACTGGTGCCTCAGTGTTGGCAACTAGCACCACCCAGCAAAGACAAGTTACAGAAAGGAAGTTCAGGAACCAGCTCATTCCAACTGTCAGACCTCACTCAGAGTCCCTGAGCAGTTGGAAGGCTCAGTCAACTAGTCTGAACAAGGTAGGCTACTAAACACAGTTGAAGTGTTGTAAGGGCATCCCAACTATATAGATAAATATAACCTAGAAAGTACTGCAGTGTTTGTTCTAAAACTAAGGTTCCACCTTTAATCTATTCTTGTGAAGGAAGTATTTCTTGCTTTGCCAGCTGCCTAGGGCTTCTTTAGAACAAAGATCATCCCTCACAAGAATTTGTGGACCAAGTTTATGATCTGGATGGGATTTAGACTTATAAATAATTTCAAGCCATCCAACTGTAAAGGGGCAAAAGGTGACTTACCCATCTCACCTACTAGCACTGGTAAGAAAGAGCCACAATAACCCTACCTAATTACATGACATGGTTCCTTATGAGCTACGTAAACATTCCCCACTTTTTTATTTGTTTGCTTTTTATTCTTACCCTAGGTCTTCTAATCCTATTTACCACCAGGATGGAACATCAGCAAAAGAAATTGCTGCATAAACAATAGTGCATTTCAGAGTTTTAAACTCTGCTTCAGTCCTCTTGGATTGAAACTATTTTGCAATTGTTTTTATTGTCTTTAAACAGGCTTTCACAATTTAACATTTGCACAGAGTTAGGTAAATTAAATGCTATTTCACATATTTTCACAAAGATAAAAATTTTTTGCAATAGCCTGTTTGTTGATTTCGCTGAAGCAGATAGGATGACAAAAATACTGAAAAAGAATATTTTAACTTTAATACTTTTAGTGGATAGAAGCCAGACTATGAAATAGTATTTCTCTTTATGTTTTAATACTCTAGGGTTTTCGTGAGGAAAAGGTCATTATTGGTTGGTTACAGGGCTATTTCTGAAGTTAATTTAAATTACTAACTGTTTAAAGTGGCTAATGTTCTTGTAGAAATTTTATTTGGTGCAGAGAGGAAACCAGGTGTTTGTTATCATGCAGACAAAGCAGACTGAAGCCTACCATCTGGACACAGAGCTCTAATAAACAGCATCTCCAAGTGCAGTTGTCATTTCTGATACACACTGAGTCTGCTATTAGAGGAAAATCATGGTGCCACACTGCTGGCAATTGCCCACTTTTTAATGATAGCTCTGAGTTCACTGCATCAGGCCCATTTTATTAGACATAAACTTGTAAGACTTCTGGTCTAGAGCCATAGCAGAGGTGTCTTGTTACTGCTGGTCAGCATTTTTTTTTTCCTCATGAAACACTAGTTCAACTTTGATTCTATGCCTAGCAGACACTTGTGGTTCTTAGGAAAAGAACCTGCCTGTGAAAGGGCATGCTTTAGGAGGCAAAGTTGTGTGCATGGTGCTTTAGTTTTGGTAGCATCTATTTTGACTCTCATTGAAACTTCATAGAGTGCAGTTTTGGAGCAGAAATGGCAGACAAGATTGCTAGCAATGCTTGTACCCCTGTTAATGATCACTAAGTGGTTCCTGTAACGCTGGTATTGTTTTCTTTAGTGAGAAAACCAAGAGGATGTTGTACTCAATTTGTATCGACTGGCTGAGTAACCCTCCAGACGCTTTTCTTCAGAGATAATAACGTATTATTTAAACCAAAAGCTGTCAGCAACTACTGCTCAAATATTGAGGCAACTCACACTAAGAACTCCCACACAGAAATCTGCCTTTCTGTTTTGTGTTTGTGTACCAGATTTCACTCAGTGTGTGTGCTCTCAAGCATCAGTAAGAAATATGATCACAGGGATCAGGAAGAAAAAAGTATCTTTACAGACACAAAAAGCTAAAACTATGATCTGACAGTGATTTCAGCAATCTTTGTCCCAGTTTCCCTTTATCGTGCTGGACATGTATATGCTTGTGTGCACATGTGCACAGGAGAGAGACCATGTGAGTCCAGATAGAAAAGAGTATATGCATTTTTTCACAAGCACACTACAAACAGCAGGTAAAAAAAACACTAGGTAATTGTAAAGTAGTTTGTCTTTTGAGCAGGAACTTTTCATCCACAGGCATCACACAGACGAGAGTTACGTAAAAAAACAACAGTCATGAATCTCACCTGCTACTGGTGTCAGAAAATATGCAGATGAAACAAATCAAATCCTAACCTGTTCAGCAGCAGAAGACTTTCTGCTTTTCCAGGAAAGCTTTGAGGAAAACTCCTGGTGTTGGCTAAAACAGCTCCTATGTTTAAATATTACTATCTGTAAATTTTCCATGTTGATAACTGGCTGATGTCATCACACAGCTCTTGCAACATGACGTAAGTGCAGCTTCTCTGAATATTAGGGCACTTTTTGCTTGTTCCCTTATGTACCTCAGGTTTCAGGTTTGTGAGCATTTAAAAATGGACTGCATTTTTAATAGATACTGAACAGTTATGGTGGATGAACTTTCCTCTCTTGAGATTTCTTTGTGTTTATTAAAGATTTAAGGTTTTTGTTGTTTTCTCATTTTATCAAGCTCTCCTATGAATTTTAAACATAGAGACTGTGTAAGATTTTGGGATCTAAATCACAGATTACCCTGGCATAAATAGTTGGTAACATGTATGGTTGTGCTCACTTTACCTACTGTGTTTTTTCTCTGAAAAGGGTTTACCTTAATCAACAACAACAACAAAATTAACAACATTCAATGTCAAAATAATGTTTTCTGTCCCTAACTACCCATCTGAGCCTTCTGGAATGAAATTTTTGTAGAGATACAGAGAGGTCTTGTCAGGTGAAGTCTGAAGAAATCCAGTCACAAATGACCAGAGAGTACATAGGTATCAGATTTAAATTTGTAACCAGAAATCAGCTTCTGACTGAAAACAGAGAAGATGGAGACAACCATGCAAGTGTCTGGAAAACTTGTACTGAAAGAGGGGTTGCAAGACAGCACAAACTTAGTGCTGTAGCACAGGGTAACATATAGAGGGTTTTTTTCCGTTACTGTGGAGAGGAGGATTGCTATGCAGGAAGTAATCCCGTTATGAGTTGAACAGTTCTAATTCCCATGAGAAAAAATAAAAATAAGAAATGAAGAAATATTTGATTCCATTGCAAGGAAAGGCTACCCTTTAAAAGGATTATATCAAAATAAGGAACACTTGAAGCACAAATACAGATGCTCTCAGCTACTGGCAGGAAAGAGGCTTAAAGACACTTCTGGTCTTTCCCAGCATGACAGTTGTTATTATGGTATGTTAATTACTGTAATCTATGTGAGTCATTTATATCCCAAAAGCACTCCCAGCAAACCGGGCTAGCTAACCTTCCTCTATTTTCATTTTCTACATAAATGCCAATGATGGGAAGAAGAGAATGCCCCCTTCAACCTGTGCCTTTCTACAGCACAGAGTATGTTAACAGAAACATCTTTATTACTAGAAAGCATCTTTGACTCTAATCCGTACCTCAGGAGAAATCCTAGCTCAGTTTTCATGGGAAATCATAGGCAAAGGTGGGCTTATTATGGTCATGGATAAGTAATTGACAAAGATTAAAAAAAAACCCAAATATAAAAGGAGTGTTCTTGGGAAGTTATGAACAGGTCTAGGAAATCAAGGGAGTGAATTACTCTAAACCGTATTGGGGTCCAAATCATGAGATTTGAAAATACTTCTACCCATCTCTGTGGTATGGGTTTGTGGCAAGTTTTATGTCTCTTTTAACGTCAAACACATTTAACACTTCATGGGATCAGGAAATCCCATAAATACGTCTTTAACTGTAAGCATTGACTTGATGAGCACTCTTGGAGAGAAATATACTCATACACTATGGCACCTGAATAACATCAGGAAGGAAGCTTCAGAGGGAATATAAAAAGGTAAAGAAATTTATTTTTCTTTTCTTCTGTACAGAGTCCAAATTTATCACCGCAGAACTTGGTGTTCTCTTGCAGGTTAGTACTGTTTCCATTTGTGCAAAAAACAAGCAAACAAAAAATATAGCTTAGAAGATCACAGATGTGTAACTGAGATTTGAGTATACATGTTAAGGATGTGTTCTTATTTGGGGAAAAGTGTTAAATGAGCACAAAAGGATGTTCAGGTCATGCTGACATTAAATACTTGAAAAGGGAAGAAAAATCCTTACTATCAAATCATGGAAAAGAAACTAAATCAAGAAAAAATTTCGAATACTAATCAAGGCAGTTAAATAATATCAGTCTGAGTAAGGAAGACCAGAAAAGTGGTATGCTCCCCACCCTCCCCAACCTAGAACTCAATTTGATGAAAGATAATTCATTAAATAAAATGATTTAAAATATCCAATAACATCACTGGAGAGGCTAATATATGGTGGGACGTATGATACAAAAACAGTCACTGCTCATCAATTGAGCTCCTTCTCTGTGTCCCAGGTGATCAGTAAAGCACTATGTTAAATTACCTCTGGATTACTAAATGAGTCAGTGGACAGACACTAAGACACAAATTTGATAAGCAGTCTGAATAGGTGTAAAACCAAAGTGAGATCAACATCAGTGGAACAAGATTGCAGTAGTAACTGGTTTAGATCCCTGCACATGTACTTCCATGCTTGAGCCACCACAACAACATTTCTCCTTAAATGGGAGTATCTTTTGCAGCTCTCATGAGAAGTTTTGCTAAGAAAGCTGTTTTTGAAGGAGGTAATGGCAAGCAAAAATTATTCCTTATATAGATCTGTACAGGGATCATTTACTGCCATTATTGTAATAAGCAGCTGCCTTCTCCCGATACAAAACCAAAGTGTTTACTACTGCTAAAATCTCTTAGCTGTATTTCAATTATTTTATCTTGGATACATCACTATTATAAACAATTTTTCCATTGTATAGGACATTTCATAGAACCATGACAAGAGAAAGCACTTTTCAGCACACAGACATAAAAGCATTTCTTCTGCAGCTGTCCTGTCTGCCATCCAAACTTTATTTAAAAGTTGGGACCTTAAATGTCTCATTTATTTGAAATTTTATTTCTTTTGCTTTTTGTCAATGTCTACTGCTATAGCTAACAAAAGTGAGAATTCATTCAAAACCATTGGCTTGGTGATTAGCAAATACGGTTGCTGAATCCTGGAACATATACTTTGCTTATTGTTAATTATCTTTCATGATATTTTAAAATCCAAAGCTATTGTTGGGTGAGGTTTGTGGATAAATCCTCTGGAGAAAAAATAACAAAAAACAAGTGCAAATAACATCTTCTTTCTGCATTTTCAGCCTCCAAGACTGAATTATGAGCATGCTGAAAGTTACACTGATTGAATTTTTTTCTGAAAATTACCATCTCTGCTCAGATGTTCATTTCAGTTGAGGAATTGCTACAGTACTTTCAGTTTAAGACCAATTACAATAAAACAGACTCAGTATCACTATAACAGTTTTCACACAGCCCTTGCTGTCACTTTTACAGTACAAATTTTTAGCAGACCTCACTACTGGCATAAAATCGCTCTGTCAAACTGATATATACTCAGCAAGGCAGAGCTGTGAGCAGTTTCTCACAAGCAGAAAAGGCAAGGGGAAGGCAAGAATGTGAAAGTGTCCAATCTGGATCCAAAAAGTCAACTGGAAACAAAAGGTTTAGCAGTTTCCAGTACACTTCTCAGCTTTAACTTGCACCATGGGGAGGTATCAGAGCATGTCATCTGGTGTGGTGCTTTTTTTTTTCTTCAGTGAATGAGGTAAACTATGGGGGTACACACTCTAACTGTTCATGTGTGTTCAGCCTGTGGGACTAGACTGGAGCTAGTCCAAAATCCAGCAGTTCAGCAACTGTTTGGCTCTACAGATCTACTCCTCTTGCCTTATCCTTCCTGCCAACACAGGTATTGCCAAAATGCCCCCTGTACTGCAGCACTCACTGCTTGTGAGAGCATTTCCATCCCTTCTGGTTAACCTGATGCTGACAGTGTCACCAGTCAATTTTTCCCCGATTCTGAGCAACAATCACAGATTTGCACAAATACCTGTTGCAATCAGATCGCTTTTTCTTGAGCAACTAGTTGGCTTGATTATTCAGGAGGTTACACTCCCAACGGCCTCACCCTTAGCAGTTCCCAAAAAGCTTCTAGGTTCCTGTGAGTTTACTGGCAAGTTTGCCAAGTCTTCAGTCACATTCTTCTGTGTTTTTGTTTTCACTTCTGCCTATCCTTGCTACTGCTGGGATTGAAATCTTTGCCAAACCTCTCAGGTTTGCACATTTCCCTCTTTGTACCATCCCAGTTAGAAAATGTTGTTGCATGGCAACACAATGCAAAGCATTCATTTAGTGACATAGAACAGTCTAGCTAAAGGCCATTTCAGCCACACACAGATTCATTTTTGTGGAGAAGACAAGACCAAAAGAAAGGGAAAATGTCCACAAATCCTAGAACCCTTCTTTATTTGGAAGAATGGCTTTTAAATGAAGTCAAGCAGTACCTTGTTTTATCATTCATTTATTTAGCAAAGAAAGGAATGAATTCAAATACCCCACACAATGAACACATATTATTCCCTGATATCAAGATGCAGATTCGCTTGTGAACAATTTTAAATGAATCTGTTTTCTTACTATTGAAGTCATCTTGTACTGTGCATGGATTTGTGCAGAAGCAATACATTTTGGGCTCAATTCTGTAAACACATGAAAATAAGTAACTTGTTACATCCATACCACTGATCTCGGTGTGGTTATTTATGTGATGAGTAAAATTATACTCAAGAGCCTAGCTTTTGCCAACCTAAATTTAGGCATCCAAACAACACTGAAAATTAGAAGTATATCTCTCCAGGTTCACTGCAGCGTTGGTGGAGAGACACACCGGGATGTAACTCTGCCCATCTAAGGATGCTTTCCCATGCGAGACAAAGAGGGTGCTGGTGGCAGCTACAATCAGAAATTGGCCAGATGCCTTAAGCAGAGCAATATAAGCTTAGACCAAACTGTTTACAGAATTGATCTCATACAGCAAAGCCATTATGCATACAATTAACATTAGGAATGTGCTCATGTTGCACTGATTTTAATAAAACTGGTCCCACATTTAAAGAAGTGAATATATTCATTCTAAAATTATGAGGAAAAAATATTGAAGCATTTAATCCTATTAACATTTTACTTGCATCTGAGACCACTGACTTCGTTTTCTGGTTTGAACAGCCATATGGTCTGATGCTCTGAGAACTTTCTTCACTAATATAAGTGCTTCAGTAGCTCTTGATTTGTACATTGGCATGCCATTTTCCCAGAGGTTGCTGTGGAGCTCTGGTTGAGCTAACTAAATGCACAGTGTCCTACACCCATATGAGACTTTAATCAGTACTGCTTAATAGTCTGGAAATCAAAGCCATTTAAGCCCCATTCTTTCTTCCACCCTCTCATGAAAATCCTAATACTAGTCAAAAATCTCTTGATTAATTTTAGCCAAATCACACTGCTTCAACAGCAGGTGACTGCAAATGGCTGGAAAAGCTTCTATGTAAGGTAACTTTAAAAGACCATAAAGATCATCAGACTCAAATCAAAGTCCAAGATACATCTGCAAGGACATGAGTACATTTTCTAAGCAACTGAGGAACAAACGCTAAGTATCGGACATAAAAATAAGCACAAAATGTATACTTTGAGTTAGCCAATAAAAGTCTGTACCGTGCAGGATGTGACTGGCAATCCTGCTTCCTCCATGTAGCAGGGCTACATGGAAGCAGTTTACTTAGACAATTTTGATGTATCTGCAAAAATGTTTGCATTCAAAATAGAGAAGCAATTTTTAATTTATGCAATCAGTGCAAAAGTGGTTTAGTAATATTATCTATTGGCATTTTTCAGAGGTAATGTAATTATTTATCCATAATAGAGCACAAGGATAAAGGGTATTTAAGCATGGCATTTGATGAGCAAGGGAGTTGATTTTTCCTTTCCAAAACAGAACAATTCCTTAACCTAATTTTACCCTTGCACAAATTTGAGAGCTTCATTGGTTTAAACAAGATTTGCAGGAAAATGCCCACTTGTTAAATTTTTGACAAAAAAAAATAAAAATATAAGAGCTTTCATGGAGAAATGGACATTGTTTAGTAGGGGACTTGGCAGTTCTAGGTTAATGGTTGAACTTAATCTTAGATGTCTTCCAACCTAAATGATTCTGTGATATCTGCTTTTCATCAAAATGTGTGTAGCCTATTTTAGAAAAAAAATATTAAGTAAGGAAAAGATGTACTAAACTACCTGGGCAGCTTCATAGAACTCAGAAGGTGAAAATACTGATACAGGCAGTGAATCTGGGGTCCTCTAAAATTACCTAAGACACAAATATCTAACAGCTTGAAAACCTGTTGTTTCACAGTCTAGCTTGGCAAGGAGATCTTGTTGTCAAGTTTTTCTCATTGAAGTGCTCTGGTATTTCCATGTCTCCCCTGGTGCTTCAGATAGAGTTTTGAATAAATTTTTGCCTGGGATATAGAACAATGAAATTTAGGAAGCTAAAAGACAGAAAAATAGTTTAAAAGAATCACTTTCTGGACAAGTTGGCATGGTGCTTCAATAACATGGGAATTGCTCAAAGACATGGAACACCTGAAATACTCCTTTGGGAGATGGAAGTGTGAGCAGACTGAGCATCTGCTAAATGCACTTCTACCTATGATTATGCAGACTTAACCTAGGGTATTATTACCACATATATAACATGTATCTAACATATGTATTTATCCAGAAAAAGAATGGAAATAGATCACTGTAAAGATAAGCGTGCCTCAAACTACTGAAGAGTTAGGAAAAAAAAAAGCTAATTTCAGTAATTTTAATTAAAAAAGGTTAAAATAAAAGTACATATTTCAAATATTTTTAAGATATTGGTCTCATAACTAGAAATCTAAATATAAAATCCATAAGCTGGACTAATGTGCTCTTAACACAGGGGCAGAAAGGAACAGTGTTTCACATATGAGTGTATGTACATGTGCTGTTTTTTCTTGGCAGTAGCAGAAATATAGATTTTATTTTATCTTATTTAAATATAAAATTTTATCTTTTGGCATGAATATAGCAATTCAAATACCAGACTGGTTATGATTTGGATAGCCTTTTCCCCCTCTATCTCTTGCAGAGAAAATTTTCGCTTACCCAGGGCAATCAGCTAATTTCTTCCTGGGAAACCAAATCTAATGTACAGTACAAAAATCACAAATTATACAGAACCAGCACTATTATACTTTCTGGAGATGAACTGGTGTGAAGGTGAGGTGCTTTTATTTGACTGAGTTAGTAACAGGGAGAACTATTCAGCTGCAAAAAATAGGTGGCTGATCTTAATTATTTTCATAGATGGTAAATGTGCATTCATTTTACTGCACAGCTTTTTAAAGACCACTTGCTTTGAATTTTTTGTAAAATAGAGACTGTTACATTCAGATATATCCCCATTCAAAAATGTAGCTCACTGCCATCAGTAGATACGGTATTTACCCTTGCTATGTAGATGGCTGGACCACCAAAGTGGTGCTCAAATGCAGTCTCACATGATCAATGTTTCTTGGTACTTTTTGCTGGTTTTGTATATAGTTGTGAATCATTATAATCTGCACATCTATTTGCCTATAATAACATAACCTAATTAGCAAGGGCTTTAAACACAGAATGGAAACCTTTCCATTCTACTTCTCCTTGCATACCTCCCTAGTATTCTAGTATGATGATCTTTGATTTTAGCAAGAAAATGAAAGTCCAGTTCTTTAATCCTTAATATTCACTTGTAATTTCTTCTCACAAGCTTCTGAGAATAGCAAATGCTGCCTTATCACTACATAGTCTGAAAAATCTGACCCAAATCCCTGCCCTTTTCTTTTTAGTTATACATCTGGAATTTCAGATACAAAAATAATGTCATGAATGTGGGTAAAGACAGATGGAACAAAGAAAAATGGTATAAAACTTCTTTGTGTTTCCTTACCTGCCACTACAAAAGGAATTAAAACTGATAACTTAAAACTCAAACAGTATTTTAAATATTTACAACAAGATCATCACTTAAAACACCATAAGAATGTTCCTCTAGGGGTTAACTGACATGGGTCAGACATGGCAACAAGATGAGACAATGCTTTGTAAATATTTCTATGCTTTCTGAGCCAGCCTTGTTTGTCAGACATGTGCATATAAAGTAAAAGCTGGAAAGAAAAAAAGCAGATCTATGATTATACCTACATACTCCCAGGAGTCAGAGACAGCACACAAAGTGCGGCATCCATGTCGTTCTGTGACCAGCCTGATGTGCTACAGCAGAGACAAGTGTGTTCCCATATGCACGCACCAAGGAGAGGAAGCCTGTGGAATGCCACAACTTGCGCAAACCCGCACGCTGCTGCAAGGCTGCTTTACTAACAACACACAGAAAAACCTTCCAGTGTGCCTCTCCCATCTGCCCTCCTCCATCAGTCTCCCTGTGGGACATGCCCTTCCACATCCTTCCAAAAATTAAACTGAACAAGGTGAAGGCTTTATGTGACAGGGCTCGGCTCACAACTGGAAACCACTGACCCTGGAGGTGTCTGGGTTAATTACAAGATTGTATCCCTTGGTACAGCCTTAGTCTCCACAGTCTGAACAGCTGAACTGCAGCCAGAGTGATTTACAGCCCAAGACCAGCTCACAGAGCTCAGAGCTGCTGCAGAGGATCACTAAACCATCACATCTCTTCTTATTCTCATTCCCAGCAACCTGTGAGCTCTTTCCACTGATGTGAGCTTCAGGAGACTGCACAGAGGGCTAACAGCAAAGCTCCCTTTTTAAATCTCAAGGAAATAAAAGACAATGCCTAAAAAGAAAATTAGATTTGTACTCCTGGTAGGGGTTTAAAGGGTAACATTATTATTTCTGTTTAAAACTCAGGAATTACTTAGTCACTTGA
This sequence comes from Manacus candei, assembly GCF_025592945.1. Classification (NCBI taxonomy): domain Eukaryota; kingdom Metazoa; phylum Chordata; class Aves; order Passeriformes; family Pipridae; genus Manacus; species Manacus candei. The sequence continues at coordinate 30,408,517 of NW_026138097.1, read as the reverse complement.
TAGAGAAATCTGACTGGAAATTTATGAAACTGAGTGAAGCAATACAATCCTCATGAGGAGTCCAGCGACACTGAGGGGCTACAGCTGCCCCCAACACTGACGGCCAATCTTGCGCTCTGCAAAGAAAACATCATGTCACAAACAGGTGGTTTGGGCTTTTGGCAGCAATGGGACATTGATGGCTTGGATCGTGCTTGAAATGTCTCTGAACTTCATCTCTGAAGCCTCAATCACATGAGCAGTCAAGTAGCACAGGCCTGGGGGACTGGGGAGTTACAGGAGGCCAGAAAATACACAAGCCCATTAGTACTCATCATAATTATTGAAATCTGTAAAATAGGTATTAGAATAAGTCTTTGCAGTAAGATGTGGATTGAAGTATTTGTTTCTCTCCTCCAGAATCAGGTTGTTTTTGTTAAATGCCTGGGAAGAGAAAAAGAAAAAATGAAAAAAGAAAATGAAAAGGATAGAGGAAAAGTGATCACTAAGTGCTTTTTCACCAAGGCAATTCTTGTGGCTAATATCCGTGTATAGTAAGCCAGTCAAAAATGCATTGAGAACTACCTGTACATTTACAAAAACTTGCATTTGCAAGGAGTACCTTCTTACGTAATAAAATTCATACAGAAAGTAATTCTATGCAATTAATAAAGCCAGGCACTTTTCCCCTAACATTACAAAACTAATTTTATGATTCTATGAATTTTTTAAATAATACATATACTGTTCTTCCTATTAGAATGACTCACTTATTATCTTTGTACTGAAAAAGAATTATTTTCTCTTTACTGCAATAATTCTCTCATTCTCAAGTGTTATATGTTGCAGAAATGACTGAAGGTTTTAAGACCATAAACTCTGTTTTTTAAAAAAGTAATACGGGTTTTTAAATTATGAATTTTCAAAGGGTTGTGGTTTTGTTTGTTTGTTTGTTTGTTTGTTTCTGTAGTTATCTAGAGAGATGATTAGTGGCATTTGAAAAAGCTTTAAATTAGGTTCATATTCCACTGCTGACTAGAAACTCCAGAGTTTTCTTGCTGTTTTTAATGATTTTGTTTAAAATGTCTTTAATTAGAAAGAAAAATGCAGAAATTAGAAACTGGATTATCCAGGTAGGATTCAAGAAAAATCCTCATTTGCAAAAAGCTTTGCAGCTGCATGAATAAACTGTGTAGTCTGAAGATACTGAACTAGGTATTTTCAGAATGCACATCCTTCCTTAATTCGGTGGATCTGAAAAGCAGAGCAATTTTAAAAGGTCACAACAAGGAAGTTGCTGTTTGGGAATAATGATAAATGATATGGATATTATTATAAACTCTCAGTAAATCTGTACTGCTGTTTCACAGAATATTTTGGGTATAAACACTAGTTGAGAGTCTGACCTAGAATATATTCACCAGATGCATCTCCTGTATGGAGACATAGTGTAGGAAGATGGACAGTGCCCTTGAGAGTGGATCATCAGAGCCAAAGGATTATCTTCAATATATGCCATGGTGATCGTTAATGGCCCTGTTTACTTCTTGAACAAGCCACTAGGGAACACAATTAGGAAAAAAAATCCCACAAAAAAAACTTGAGTGGTCTGCTTTTTTCCAGGAAAGGTTGCTGTATAAATTATATACACATGCAAAATTGAACTTCCTGCATAACAGGGATTGACAAATAAAAGGATCTGCAATTAAAATATTTCAAATGAAACCTATTTTTGTCATTAACAATCAGCATAATTTGAGCCCAAATGTCACTGCAGAAAACTAACAAGTAGAATTCTTTTGACACAGCAGAAATGTTGTCTAGGAGCATATAATAGCTCCCAACCCACTTCTCACCTTGATGGCTTCTACAGAATCGTATTTGTCCAGTTTGTTGATATGGTTGGTAATGCTGGTATTTAGAGGAGCTGGTGACACCGGATGGATGACAGTTGCATCATGGGACTGTTGTTGATACCGTTGGCAATAAGTGTAAACAAGCAGGGTAAGAAGGCAACCAAGTATTGAGCTACTTAATCCCACTGCGATCATGTGAAACATGTTGAACTCTGCAGAGCAGAGAGAAGAAGACATTCTTAATTTTAAGGAAGTAGAAATAAAAGCTTAAACTTGGGGGAAAAGTACACAAGTGTTTGATTCAAATAAGGATAAGGAAATTTTCATGTGTTTCTCTGAAACAATTGCAATGGTTTATCCCTACAGTAGTAAATTCATTTTATTTCCCTGAAGGGAGCATTATAAGAATCTTACATACCCATACATCTCCATAAATATTAAGATTGAGATCTCTGAAAAATGCTTAAATAATTTCAGAACCCAAGTGAAAGATAAATGAATTGCATTTTGTAGGTTTGAATAGTTCATCAATTTTTTTTTTCAGACTATGTAACAAAGCCTTGTTATATATAAATTATGTGTATAATGTAAATACATAGGTTTGGGGTTTTTTTTTCAGTGAACTACTATATCACCACCTCTATTGCCCTTCTAGTTCTTTCTCTTATACATGGTGACTTGTGGCCATAACAAAATCCTGATATCTTTGATTCCTTTTTTCCCTAAAATGTTTTCCATGTCCCCTTTCTTCATGTAAGGGGGAGAATGAGAAAGAAATTATAGCATGTTAGGGGAAAATGAGTAGTAGGGAGAGACAGATTCCTTGAAGCTCAATATGCTTTTAAGCATAGCAGCCAGAGAGTGTAGAGTCAACAGCTCAGAGCCCAGCACCCTCCTGTCTGCTCTGCCATTCAAAGATACTACAGGATGAAATGATGGGAAACCTTCTCCACCTATGTAAGGATTAAAATTGAGAGGAAGCTCATTGCTGCATGAAACCGTAGAAGGGAATCTAAAGCACAGTCATTCCCCGATGTTACTGAATAGATACCAGGTCAGATGTGGCACGAGTAGGATTAGCTCAAAATAAACAAATTATACTGCTTTCCATTGTTCTTTCAAACTGGAACTGCGTTTTTTGATTAGGAAAGAACTATCAGTGAGAGGCTCGTGTCAGAAATTTCATCTTAAGATTACTGAGGATTTGTTTGTGGCTGCTTAAATGCACAAATGAAAGATTTTAAACTGAAATACTGGTGCTAGTCTTAAAAACATCTGTTATACCTCTTTCACTGTAATACAGAAAAACAGGCCAGGACATGAGTCCCATTTTTTGTAAATGCCTAAGGTAGGACCTTTACATGCCTACTGGGTACTTAGAAACACAAACTATATTTAGATAACTAGATGACTGCTTCAACATATAAATTACCACTGAAATATCCTTCTACACTTTTATGACAGTTTCCCAGTGTTGCAAAACTTGGTAAAATGTTTTCAGAGAAATACTGCTAATTAGTAAAAAAATCAAATTACATTATCCTGGCTCCCATAACAAGTTACGACACAGAAAGGTACCCTTGCATAATCTCTGTGTTTTCATTGTATTTTATTAGGTTAAAAATGCAGCTTATCTGTGCATGGAAGAATAGTAAACCCGGTCAGAGCTATTACCATGACGACACAGACTAAGTGTGATAGTTCAGCACAAAAAAAAAAAAAAAAGGTAATTTTCCTTTTTATTCTTCTTCTTTTTGTTTGGTGGTTTTTAAAATTCTTCCTTTCAAGATTTGTTTTGTTAGCATCATGACTCTCTGGAATGGAACTGCTTATTTACTTTTTAGTTTTGTCTTTGTCAGTGAAGCTAAAAATGAGTCCCAGACAGAGTCTGAGCTATTAAATGGGCTACCGGCCTGGTTTTCTGCTGTTTATTTGGAGTCCCAAAGAGGTTTGTGAAGTTATTGTCCTGAAAAATGTGGAGCAACATTACAGATTTTGACCTACTGATAACTAGTTTATTATATGTATTTTTTTTGAGACAATGGTGACTGCCATACTGAAAAACAAGAAAGCACAAACATCCACTAATGCATGTTCTTGTCTCAAAGGTCACCAATGACAGATAGATATTTAATGAGAAATCCTGTAGTAACTACAGTTTTCTGTATAAGTAGCTACCTTTTCAGTGCAAGTGTAAATAATGAGAATGCAGCATTTAGAAGGTAGAATAATACTAAGGGAGTGGAAAAGGTGAAACAAAAGTAAAAACACAGAATCAATAATTCAGCATTTAATACACATCTTGAGCTGAAAAGCTTACCGCCACATCGTTTCTCTTCTATACTGCTGGATCGTGCCACAGATATTTCTAGAAAAATAAATAAACCACTTAGGCCAAGAAGAAAAAAATATTACAGAGAACTACTAGTTTGATTAACACAGTAAGGATTTAAAAATTCATTCTACTACATTCACTACAAATCCAAAGTAAAAAATACTTTGACTGTGGGGTAGAATTAATAAAAAGGTCCCATGACATCTTCAGGTTTCTTAGTTTCCCAAGCAAAAGCAGCAACTTATTTTTAATTCTTGCCTCAAAACATCTCTGGAATTAAAAAGATGAAGTGCACATGAAAACATTCTTTGTGGAGTTTAAGCATGTGGAGAAAGAATTGATTTACTGAATAGCAAAATTAACTACAGTTTAATTATCTTGTGTTCAAATGTGCTCATTACTCCTAGAAGTCACGTCTAGCACTAATGTGAAAAATGGGAATTTACACATCATCAGAAAAGACGACTGCCAATTTCATGGGTCTCAGTTGTAAACTAATAAAATGTAATTCCAGCCTGTATCCTTACCATTTTGACTTTGAAAAAATATTGAAAAAATACTGAATAAAATCTCAATAAAATCAAGTTTTTCTTCTCTTTACTTGCAGACCTTGGCTTCTGGGAAGGGAAGTCCTATTTTACAAAATAGCCTCTTAAACCCCTCTGAAAGGGTCAAGGATCGTGCGTATATGAGTGGGGTAACTGACACAGGCTACCTGGATTTCAAAAAAGCAGAATTTTAAGTTCTTTGACAATGGTTTTCCAAGTAAGAATGAAATGAGGAAAGAGATACAAAACCAGGCTAGTACTATTTGCCCAGTTCTTACAATGGAGGAAGGTTACCACTTCTGCAGAGACCTAGGCTTTCTAGCAAAGAGCTAGAAAAGCAGAGGTAAATGTGATTTTGAAGTTTGCTGATGATATGAAGTTATGGTAGCATGGACAAGGGAATGCTGTCAAGAGCTGTAGAAGGGCCTTATAAAACTAGGTAATAAAATAATAAACAAAACAGAATGCAGATTAGTGCAAAGTGGTACATATAGTGGAAAGAAATCCTAGCTTCACCTATAAAATGATGGACTGTGAGCTAACCATTAGTACTCATGACTGAGACTTGCGGGTTATGACAAATTGTTCGGAGATAATAACAATTTAGTGTTCAGAAGGAGTTAAAAAGGAAAGCCAAATGCTAGGTACTGCTGAGAAAGCAATATTGAATAGAACAGGATATCAGCATTATGGCACTTTACAAATCTATGTGCTGTCCACACCATGAACACTGTATGGAGCTCTGGTTTTCCCATCCAAGGATGTCTCTACTAGAACTAACAAACAGACCAGAGAAGGGAAAGAATGATACACACAAAGATGCACTAGAGTCTGTATGAGGAATTAAGAGTAGGCTCTCCACTGCCAGAAGATGATCCCAATGTAGCTACTTGCAAAAGGGATCACAATTTTTTATCATTTGTGACAAGTTAAACCAATGCTAAGTATTTTCAAAATGACAAAACATCAAACCTGACAGAACAGCACTCTTACAGAGAGTTAAAGGCTGAAAGCGTACTTTGTCTCACTGAGACTGTTAATTCACAGTCACAGAACCATTTTGATTGGAAAAGATCTTCGGGATCATTGAATCCAATCATTAATAAGCACTGCCAAGTCCACCACTAAAGCATGCCCCTAAGAGCCACATCTACATGATTTTCAAATACCTCCAGGGATGGTGACTCCACCACTTTCCTGAGCAGTCTGTTCCAGTGCTGGACAACACTTTTGTGATGAAATTTTTCCTAATATCCAATCTAAACTTCCCCTGGTGCATCTTGAGGCCATTTCTTCTTGTCCCATCACTTGCTACTTGGGAGGAGAGATTTCCCCCCCACACACCTGACTACAACCTCCTTTCAGGTAGTTGTAGAGAGTGCAAAGGTCTCCTCTGAGCCTCCTTTTCTCCAGGCTAAACAACCCTAGCTCCCTCAGTCGCTTCTCATGGTACTTGCGCTCCAGACTCTTTTCCCAGCTTTGCTACCCTTCTCCAAACACTCTCCAGCACCTCAATGTCTTTCTTGTAGAGAGGTGACCAGAACTGAACACAGGATCCAACATATTGCCTCACCAGTGCCAAGCACAAGGGGACAATTTGAGGAGGAGTGACAAGAGAGGGAGAAGGGAAAGAGAAGAGGTGGCTCATTTCAGATTCTGCAAACACCTACTTTCCAAAACAAGATGTAGAGCTTATATTGGATTAAGCTGGAGATTCACAGAATGTGAGTATTAACAGAGTTTCAAAAGCCTTAGAAAAAAGGGGAAAATACAATGTGGGAGTTTTTGCTTTTACACTGACATTTTTCACATCAGTTTTAGAAGAAAATAGTATTTGGGAGTTAAAGCATTATGCACTATCTATAAACACACTGTTTAAATTTGTTGATGTCTTTCTTACATCGTACTATACCAAATAGTAACACAAAAAAAAGGTTGCTGCACTGAGTAAACACAGCTACATTTCAAATGATACATTAAAATGTAAATTTCTCTGTCTGTGAAAAGATCACTAGCTTTTTTCAATGTACATAGGGAGAAAGATGACTGTTAACAGCAGTGCATTGTGACCACCCCTACTGTTGTGTGGATTTAAATGACTGCCGTAATTTAAAAACAAAAGTATAGTCATGAGTTTTGACAAATGCTGTAGAATAATACACAATGTGACTATCCATCAGGCACTTAGCAGTCATAGGGGAGATAAGGACTGGAGCAAAGTTAATGAGTTTCTAAGCAGTTATTAATTTAAGGGACTCTGAAATGATTTTCAGATTAACTACCGCAGCAGCCATTTTGTATAGGTAAACCACAAAACCTAGAGAAATGTTTCCCTAGAGTCTCAAAAACACTTAAATTAAAATAAAAAGCAAACTATTTCTACTTGCTGTCTGCAGTCATCCCCTGCTACCAAGTAGGATGGGAAGGACCTGCAGAATGCTGCAACAGTGACTAACCAAAGTCCCAGGTGGTGACAGCAGGGACAGCTCTACAGCACTGGGTGCCATAGGGTAGATTTTCATGTAGACACCAGATCTAACAACATCATCTCTGCATAGTAGACCAACATGCTTTGGCTGACAAAAGGAAAATCTGCAGTGCAATCTGAAACAGTGCTATGTCTCACTCCAGAAACCTTGAGAAGTTTCATTAATCCTTCAAGGAGCTGGCTGATCTCACCTGGTATAAAGTTGGAGTCCAAAGCACAGGTTCGGCTCTCTGTGGTGTTGCCCGTGCACTGGCTACCTACAGGAAATAAAATGATGCACTGACGAGTGCGGGTCTGGAAGCCAGATGAGTCACAGTCGGACCACTTGGACCACTCGGACCAGCTGTCTGCAAAAGGCAAAGAGGGACACACATGCAGACACTGTGATTAAAGGCTTCAAGTACACCAAGTTAGAGAAAAATAGCTTGTATTTCTGAATTATGACAGAAGGCCTCATCTCCCATCTACCACCAACTGTCAGAGGGCAGCACCTTCATTCCGATAAAACAAATGCAGTTCGGCTTTGGCAAAAGTCTCTGAAATGTTTAATTCTGCCACAGCCTTCGTGTGTGGAAGTGAGAAGTTGGAGGGATTCTGCAGTGGTGACTGAAGGAGTGATCGCTGTGGAATTAATTCCAGTCTAGGTCATTAGGGTGGACAAGGACACTGTTTTTGTTTATGTACCTGACAAGTAGCAATGAGAGCTATAAGCGTATGTATTCCAGATCTGAAATAGGATGTGTATTTAACTACAAAAAATAGTAGTATTTTGAAGATTTTTAAAATATTTTTCTTTTATCTTCTGCTATTTCAGGTCCATTTCTTGGTTGTATATAAAGCTCATCAAGTATTCTCACCTTCTCTTCCCTATTCAGTTTATTGTTAGCTTCTATTTCTTTTCTATATTTCTTCCTCTCCTTGTGTGGTTTTGATTAAGACATTTTTATTTCATGCCTTTGTGATCTCAGATACTTCCCTTAAATGAAGTGAATTGATCTCATTCCCATGAGATGCTGTGAGTGTACTGCACTCAGCATTCTTACAATTCAAGCACAAGTCTTGCCTTCATAGGAGTCTTCTGAATTAGGCAAACATAGTAAAGACAGAGTTCAGTTAAACTTCCTTCTTTCTTCTGTCAGCTTTCCTATGAAGATAGGTTTTATGTTTTTGACATGGAATAAACAGCCCTACTATCCCAAACCAAACTTGTTTCTACTTCAAAGTTTTAATTGATTTTATGTCTATATGACAAATTTCATTTTGCTTCAAATGAAAAAGTATATATTATCTAATTTTGATTCAAGTTAGATTGAACAACATCAAAATTTGTGAATTAATGAAGCTTTTTTACTCTGCAAATCAGGTGGAAAGTTGGGAAAGTTTTACATTGTTTTGGACCCCTTCCAATACATTGCATAAATCCAGTACACAAGGTTCACATTTACTCATTACCTTCCCCTTATTCACACAGGAAAAAAGTTAAAACTTTAGTCATGTAAAATTTAAAAGATTCCAGCAGGAATATTTGAGACTGTAGTCTTTACTTACCAGCTCAGGTAAGAACCTGGATATTGATATTTATGAACAATTAGCAAGTGTCCGGATGAGGTCTTGTTTGAACAGGGAAAATACCTGAATACAATCAGCTTGTAGGATCTTGTTACATTGTGAGTAGGAAGAATACTCAGTTTTTTTATTTTGGCTTTTCTGTTTCTTAGGAAAGGTCCTTAGAGTGCTTCATTTGCAGAGTTTGTAGTAGGAGCACAGAAGCAGATGACATATTGTAGTTCAATCCTACTTCAGGGGGGCAGGAGAGCTGAGGTGGGAGTCAAGCAAATGGACAGGCTTCTTCCTTCCTACATAGTGTGGCATATCCACAGGTGCTGTCATCACCTGCAGCTTCAGCTGCTGGATCTAATTCAACTAAGTATATGGATCCTTACCATAAATATTATGTAACAAATAAAGCTCTGCTCATTCAAGTTTAAAGGAATGTTGCTCAATACAAATCTTAGCCCAGTTCTCATTGGTGGCAGAGAGCATGGTTAAGCCAGAGCTAAGACTCCTGTCCAGTCCTGGTATAATTGGGATATATGCAGTAGGTGTCAAAATACTTGTGAGCATCCTAAATGCATCTTGTTGGCTGGTGTACTTTGCAGCCCCATCTTGTCTAATGTTCTTTCGGCCTTCCAGGTTCTTCGCTGTAGGAACTACATCCCGTGATAAAATAGAAACCTCAGAGTACACATAGATCACGATAGGTCACATATGGGTAACTGGGCAAGGTTACTGTTTCAGCCTGCCCTTTAAGGGACTCGTAAAAAATACTATGAGCATTGGGACCTTTCCATATAAGCAACACAGGGTATCTCCCTCCCATAGTGAGTCCCATGGTGCCACCCAGACACTACAGCACAGGTAGTCAGTGGGTCTGGTGCCATGCTGATCAGCTTCATCTGGCACACAGAATCACAGAAGAGGAGAGAGGGGACATCAGTGCAAGCACGAAAGGGATGGTCATCCCTGCAATGGTGAAGCAGAAAACTGCGCTTTGAGGAGTGCCACTGTTGGGAGCTCAGAGAGCCACAGAGAAGTAAAATACCCAAGACTGACAAACGTACAATTTCAAATTGTTGTACCTGCCCTTTGTGGAGCCTCTATCTCTGCCCTCACAGGGACACTGAACCCATAGCTTTTGCAGGCACTTCTACTGACTCAGTTATCCTGACTCATCCCTTTGATCCCTTTATCTTCACAGTAGCTGAGGCTCTTTTGCACCTCAGGTAGGCTTCTCTCAACTTTCTCCTCAGTTCTTTGCAAAAGCCCTGAGAAAGTAAAAGAGAGGGTGGGCTGGAGAGGTGTTTAACCTGACACTGCTTTTCACCTCTGACATGGAAAGGCTTACTCATGACATGTCACACCTTCTTCCTAGAGAGTCTTGTCTGGCCTTTGAAGCCAGGTTAAGTTCAAGCAGTTCTTAAGAGATCCCTTGGTGAAGAAGGCACCTCAGAAAGATGAGGTTAATCAATGTAAGATTATAGATTTCTTTCATGTAGAACTATACCATCATTTCTAAATGCTCAACTGCTTTATCCATTGTTCGCATGTGTGAGTTAACAGTTCAAGGACAGAACGCATTTTCCCCTCTTACAGCAGTAAATACTTAAAGTATAAGATAATGTTTTATTCAGTACATTACAGACACCATTGCAACTGATTACACCTACTGATAAGCAGCCTATAAATGACTATTGATCAATACTGCAGTGCTTCCATTCACATCAATGCAATTGCATTTGGATAAAATAAAATAAAACCCACAAACTCAATAATGGCACTTTTAAAATGAAAGATGAGAAAAACTGATGTATTTTGCAGGCACAAATCTGTTATTTTCTTTTAAGCACATATTTGAATACTTTCAGTTGGATTTGCCAATAAACTTCTATATCCTCAAGAAATCCTTAGTATCGGGATTCCAGAAAATTTAGTATTCTGCTAGTTTTGTTTGGGAAAAAAACCCCTACTATTTCAAATGCCAAAAAATCTTTGCTCTTTTCACACCTTAAGAAATGTTACAAATAATTTCCATTTTTGCATATGCATTTCTGTGTTGGTTGGTTGTTCTTAGATTCAAAGTGTCATTACTATTTCCTTCCTGTATTAAAAATGTCACTCAAGCAGTGAATGTCACCAATGGTACTTTCAGATCTGCACAAGGAAGAACCACTCTTCACCTGGTCCTCATCACAAGAAAACAGCTCTGCAAAGACCCTGGAGCCTTTCTAAACTCCTAATACTGCAGTTATTTTTGACCTATACCAATGTGAAATAAGAGCAGTAAAAAGTAGTTTTGAAATCTATATTGTAAACGTGGGGCAAAGACCATTCTCATAGCTGATGATGTGCTATTTCAAAAACCTATGGCAAATTTTCAGTGAGACTGAAATATAAATAAAATATTATAGATGTAACAAATACATTTTAAGCCTCTGAAATTTTATTGTTTTATAAGGGTTTCCACATCCATGAACCAAAATGAAACCAACCTCTTCCTCTATTCTGCATCCACTCCAAAATTTGGGTAACAGACAGGTTAAAATAAGATGAAGACATTATTTATAAATGTTTGGAAACTGTCATTTATAGGAAAATGGTAGTAGAAAATAAATGTACAATACGAGAAATAGATACAATACTAGCACAATGAACTAGCTCTGAGATTTTAAAGATGCCTTAAGAATCTCAAGGCAGCTCTGTAATTTCTACATACAAATGTACAATATTTGCCTCAGAAAATCAAATCATCAACTGATTTCTATGTTTGTTGGGTTTTTTCAAACACAATACAGAGTGTTTCATCGGCTTTAATTTTCAGAAAGTAGCTACTTTTATTCTGCTGGAAGACATGCAGTGCCTAGAAAATGAAATTACCATAAATTGTAGTTCATCACAAGTAATAGGATCCATAAATTCAAACTCATGGGGCTTTTGCCTTCATATGCACTGCCTCATCATATGAGCAGAAAACTTTTGCCATGAAGTCTAGGAGCTCTAAGTGAAGCAAGTAATACAGTGCGGCATCAGAGCTGCTTCTTTCCTTTTGCTGCTGCCTGTAATCCACTAATCAGCAATAAATGAAAGTTTCTGTGGTTTTAATTTGTCACTTAAATTTCATGAAAAAAATGAGTTTCCTTTAATATGGGTCAAAAGGCAGAGTCAAAATGACGTGATCCATAATATCATACAATTAGAGACATTTCCTCTACTAAGTACTCCACAGGCATTTAAAAAGACGAAGTCTTTGTTCCTTAACATCTGAAGTTGAAGAAGGTATTTTACAAAGCATGCTACAGTTTGTTTTGTGTTTTTTATGAAAACAGGGCAAATATTATCTACTTGAAGGACCTCATGATAACACATGCTGAATATTAATCTCATCAATTTGCTTGCTCTGAAAGTTTAGTGCTATAACAAAAGCACTTCTTTGTGATATTAAGTCTCACAAACTGTTTGCATGATCCACTTCAAATATTACACATTTTTAGCTAATCCAGATTCAGACCTGGTAACTTAAATTTTAATTTTTAAAGACAGAGGGAGGCTGTGGTTTCCTATATACTATATCCTGCTAGTACTTGATTTACTGTAGCATTGTAGAATGTAAGAGCTGATTGTGCACTTAATAAGGGAAAGAAATTATTTGCTTCTAAATAATAGATCAAGGACATTATGTTGCTTAACTGTGAATGCCTTATTCAGTGGCACATGACCAACAAAGATGCACGGGTTGATTTGCCATACCTGGGCAGGGCTGTGTGTTGCAGAGTGCTTCTTCAGTGTGCAGTCCAAGGCAGATATCTCCTCCATATGCTGGTGCTGGGTTTGTACAGGAACGGGTTCTCATGTAATGCCCTCCTCCACAAGTTGCTGAGCACTTTGACCAAGATGACCAACAAGACCAGCCTCCATCCACTGAAAAGACACAGAAAACTGTATTTTCCCAAACTGATGTGAGATGTGACATAATCCAGCCCATCTTCCGCATATTCTGCGGATCTTATTCATGGCCTATGGAAATTATTGTACATTTTTAGGTACCACTGAACATAGGCCCAAAAATTTAATCTTACCACAATGCAATTTAATTTACATATTTTAAAAGCCCCTGGTATGCTGGAAAGCGTAACAAAATTACTCATTCATAAAAGACACTTTCAGTGGGTACCATAATATCTTGAAGGCCAAAAGTCTTTTCTCACTTGCGAGGAAACAGAATACCAAGCAGAAGTATTATAAGCTCAGAGTAGTTTTATATTGATAGAAAAAAACTTTGCTCAGTAATAGAAACAGAAGGATGGAGGAATCCAAATTTTGTTCTGAACCCAGTTGGATTGCCTTAACCCTACAACCCATTTCAAAGGATCTAACACACTTGTAGAGTTTGATGGGCTAATATATACCTACAATCTTAACACAGCTCTAGCAGAGATGTCAGCAGCAGAACAATGGTAGAAGTTTAAAAAAAAGCTACATACATGGACAAAAAGGAGTTGCCACCTTAAGTTTCTAACACAAGTTGTTGAAGAATAAATGTTATTATTCTCCCCCCTCCTTCCACCCTGCTCTTTTGTATTTACTAATTCAAGTATCTCAAACTATTCTCCACTCAGTTTTCACAAGATTCTTCTGACATGTAGGCTGGATTTCATGAGAGATTCATTTGTCAGTGGCTTTTGACATATGGTCACTAGAAAAGATTTTAGTGAAAGTTGAACTCATTGCCTGCCCTAGACTGGTTCCTTTGCAGCCTTTGTTCTTACAGCTACTGCTCCAGGATGTATTTCTGGTTTTCATGGCCACATTGCAGTGCATTTGTCAAAGGCTTCCTATCTGCAGCCACATGGCAAAGTCAGGTGTACTCCTTCCAGGAACAGCATTCCTGCTGCAAAGAATCTCAGTATTTTGTTGATTTCTCTTCAATTTTTTTTTAAGAGACAAAAACCTAAACTTCAAAAATTTTCATATCCTACAAAAAATTCATTTCTTTTCAACCTCCTATTTAAAGTTTGTCACTCGCTTTCTTAATTCTTAAGTAAGAAAATTATTTACCACACCTGAAACTGATTGAAATAAGTAGTGTGTAATTCAACCGACACAATAGATAAGCCTCTAAGTACTATAAAGGTAATGTTATGTAAATTTTCCTTTCTAATAGGGTCCTAAGCCAAGCAGAAGTTTCACTTGTTTTTCTCCCATCATTCACAGCAGCATTGGACATTTTACCACATACAACAGAAACTTATTATTTCCCACTTTTAAAAATACTAAATAAGTACGCTTTCTCTGTACATAATTTCTATAGCATTCTCATTTAAGACATTCTTTGTAGGATTTTGTTGTTTGTTGAAAAAATTGATAGTCACTGAAGTCTCCAAAACATTCACTACAACTTTTCAAGGAGTAATTTCTACTGGTGTACTGATAATAATTCCATGATTATCTCTAACAAAAAAAAAAAAGGGTTCCAAATTTGAAAAAAAATAACTTACAATGAAAATATCTGTGTAGTACTGCATTCAAAATCTCTCTTGAATGGAGATCTAGAACAGTTAAGAATTACTCATTTTGGCTTTGTAGCATGGTATATCACAAATGCACTTTGTGAGTCAAGTAGAATGATTTCTATGCAAAGGCTTCAAGAGTGAGAAAATGATCTAGGAGAATTTTGATATTAAAACCTATACATGCATTTTTTAATGTAATTTCAGATATAGCATAGCCTCAGGTTCTCAACTGCTATTCAAACAGGTAATTCACTAATGCATGTCTTAGGCTATTTACTAATCCTGTAAGTGAAGCTGTTGAATAGACAGCATTTTATTCCCTGTATTTTTTATTTGCAACATTATCCTAAACATCAAGAAAGCACAGAGCTGGCACTTTCTTGGTAAGAACTGTAGTTGCAAAAACTTTTGCAAGTAATGTATGTAGACTCTGAAGCCTGATTGGACAGATAGGATTTGTGGAATCTGGTACTATATTCCAAGTATGCAATTGAAATAATTTATTTCCCTTATTAAGGAATTCAATGATTGCTACATTTTTTCCAGGATATATTTATCAACCAAATAATCTAGCTATACAGATGTATGAGAGAGTTTTATACCACCTATCATAAATAAATACTTCATCTCGGTAGAGTACTTGACTTATTCTTTTATTCATATTTTTCTTATTCATACTTTTCACTGGAAAACAAATATGTCTTTTTGCTTGAGATAACTCTGTTAATATAGTATTATGCAAGCTCATATCTAAGAAATCCATAGGTTATTTGTCTTCAGTGCAGGTGAAATATACTGTGCAATTTTATAACAATTTCAAGACATGGTATCTTTTATTCAGAACTTGCCTCTGTTTTTCTTTCTTTTTAAATTATGTCAAATAAAAGCAGAAGCTGTTATCCAAGCTATTCCTTTCATGAGATATTTAAGGCTTTACCTTTCTAGATACTCCCTTTTTAGTTTTTTTATTTTTTCTTTAAAGTGATTGCTGACTAGCTCAAAATGACTAATCAGAAGCATACTTGCTGCAGCGTATAGAGTTCCACAAACCAGAATTGATTCTGCCTGAGGTTGCCTAGACAGAATATAAATCATCTGGAAACATTACCTCTACATTGTTCACTGTAATGGAGACAGTGACCCCCAACACTTTTCTACTTATTTTTCAGTGGACCAGAAACACAAATGCACGTGCATTTGAAACTATGCCATCGATCTAAAAGTGGCCAAGAACACAGAGACCGATGTGACACCCAGGCATGTCATCATGTTTCACAGCTGCAGTGATCATGGCTGTACTACATAACTTCAGATACAAAGGGAGAAGTGGGTCTGGGGAGGATGGGAAAGGACAAATATACTAGACAAAGTTAGATTTGATCCTAATTGAGCTGGACGGTGCAATTATAACTGGGTATTTAGCAACTATTTATTGACAGGTTGCCTTCCTAAATCTCTAGCCTTTCAAGGACTATCATAAGTACCTTTTTTATTTGTCCCCAGAACTTTTGCTTTTCAGCAACAGAGTATGATAAGGCATCATCACGGTTAAATAAGATCAAAGCAGTGGGTATTTACTGCTTTAGTTTTTTTACAAGACCTAAATAGAGCTCTGTGGTTTCTTTCATCTTTCTTTAAGTTGCTTAGCAACACAGAACCATCTGGGTTGGGTTTTTTTTCTTTTTTTTTCCTTTTGTCATGGAGTCCTTAATGTTATTTCTGCCTCTTATAGGAGGAAAAATACACAGCTGCAAGGAAAGTCACTACAGGTTCTTTACATAACAGTTTTGTAGAGCTGTTGGACAAAAGAAAGTTGCTAAAGCAGTTCCACAATAAAAGATTTAAAGAGTCTTTACATTTTCTGACAATAGCTGAGGTTGATCCGTTTAGGAAGAAGGCTTCCTTCAGCTAGCAGGGCGCTCTCAAACAGTGCTCTTTCCTTTATAGTAAAGCAAACAACTTTTTGCCTACTGGCTGTTGTTGAGGTTAATAAATATTTCTTCACTATAATGAAAAAAATCCACACCATAGGAAAGAGGATGTACCAGGAAGAAACAGTGTACAGAAATGGGATCTCCAGGGGACATGACAAAACATCCAGATTACTGGAGAATTTCCAAGAGACAATTGAGTACACTTGCTACCCTGCTATGCACTTTGGGTTTTACAAGGAAGTGGAAGGAAGCGTGGGCAGACACACTGGCCTCACCTAAGAACACCGAGAGGACTGCAGGCTCCTTCATATAGTGTCTGGTCTCATTTTGAATTTAAACAACCAAAAAACCCCAAATAAAACCCATTTGTTTTTTGGTTTGTGGTTTGCTTTTGCGTGTGTGTGCGCACGCGTGTGCGTGCGTGTGTATGCCTTTAGGTTTATAACTTTTCATGCTAATCTTTTTAAAAGTGTGGCAAAAGAGAATAAAAAATGCTGAAAAGTCAGTCTTTTCTGTTTGCATGATTGAGTAAAAATAGAGAGGCAGTAGTCCTCTCCCCCTGCAGAAATGCAAAAGTAAGACTGGGGGACATGCATATTGGGCAGCCTACAGACCCAAGAGAACACTGCTCACTTCCTGGGGATCATCCAATTCCACATCACTTATTCTACAGCTTTTTCCTAATCCTGTGGGATATTGTTGCATGTTCAGTGTGGGGAAAGAGTAACTTTTACATGATAGTTTACAAAGTCAAAGTCTTGTTTCTGTGATGCTACAGATACCTTTTATTCATAAAAGCAATGCTGGATGAAACAAGCAGTCAACATAGTGCAAGGCAAAAACACAGAAGGCAAATAAATACTTCTAAGGAAAGAACAAGAACAAAATCTAAGGATCCACTTGGATTTAAGTTGCAACCGAGACTCTTAAGTTAGAAAAGCAATTGTTTCAACGGACAGTTCATTCCTCTTCTTACTGGCTACAGAAGCAGCCTAGAGATATCAATGCAGCAGCCACAGAGACAAGCTTTACTGGAATATTTGTTTTTCCTCCTGATTTAGGAAGCTATTGCAGGATAAATTCTATCTGTTCTTTTAAATACATTCTTGCTTCCTTGTGGCAAATATGAACTTCAAAGGGAAAAAAATGGGAGGAAAAACCCCAATAATGAAGAAAAGAAACAATAAACAACAACTGGCTTTAGGGATGCATAAATAACTTAAATAGTCTTTCAGGGAGTTTTCTATATCTGAAACTTGTTATTGTTATTAGCAAGTTTAGTGACCTTAGCCAAAATGTCACAACTAAACCAAACTAAAACTACTATAATAAAAATCTGAAATTGGTAAAATCCCAAAATACTGTTATGAAATATCAGAATTTCAAATCTAAGAGATGGTAACTGTCCTTTCCCTCTGATCTAACACTATGCTCTGAAGAAGAGGGAATGGAAACTCCTGTAGCTCATGCTACTCAGTGGTGCTCATGTAGCTGTGCTTTAAATACCTGATTAAGGCACATCGGTCAAGTGTCCCTATGCCTCTATGAGAAAGAATATAAGAGAAGGCAACAAGAAATAAAACAAAAATAAAAAAAAGTTATCCTTTTCTACAGAAATAACTGAAGAGATTTGTAATGTTGTGAACTAGGATAGTATTTCTTATGTTCTTTTAGTTCGTAAAGTCTTTTAATTTTTGTAGATTTGCAGAATTTAAAATTCAAACAACACTTCATCATGGATTTCTCTTCGTAATGTAAATATCTTGCAAGCCCCCAAGGATAACAAAACCCTGATATGAGTGATTATAGATTTCTTTGTTTTAGTACTGATCTCATATTAGTAATTCAAAAAACCCAGAAATGTCAGTGAGCATTCAGAGATCCTTTCCATAATTACTGAGGCTGTTCAGTTCTTGCCAGCTCAATGCTACTTACATCTCCGAGGCATAAATAAGGAGCCGAGACATAGTGCCAAAGCATAACTTGCTAGTGCAAGACAATAGTTCAAATTCCCTTGTACGTCAAGGTAGTTTAGCCACATGGAAACTGAGTACAGAGACCATGCCTTTACTCTGTACTGACTTGCAAACTATTTCTGCAGATTATTTGGGAGAGTGCTAGTTAGTTGAAGGTAAAATTGTATGAGGGATCATTCTAAAACTTGAACAATACAGACAAATCATCTTCCAGGGCCTGGGTACAATTTCTGGCAATTTTCTGGCACTGTTCAATTTACTATTATATATTCAGCCTTCAAATACTATGAACGAAAAGCAATCTGCCTAGTGTCTGCTAGCAATCTGCACTTCAGTGGACCATTTACAACTGTGTAAAAAACTTCACTGTTTCTCTCTTGCAGGCTAAAAAAAGATTTAACAGTACCCACCGAAGGCAGGTTCTAGATGAATTTAGCAATTTTTTTAAGTTCTGTGATCCTTCAGCACATTCAATCATAAATTGCTGGCTATTAATATATTAATAAGTATATTTAAAATGATGGTGCAAGACATTTAACCAGACAAGACAGCCTTGTACACTGATTGCTCCGTGGACTTTTTCATTGTGTTAGTCCTTCAGAGCACTTGGTGTCTTCCAGGATGACACTGAGCCCAGATTAATTGATTGAGAAGATTAAAGTCCTATTGACTTTCAGCATGACTTAAACACCGCTCATATTCTCTATCACTCCTCTTTCTCAGCAGTTTACATGACGAGGGGTTGATCCTGCCTGCAATAAGTGGAAGCGGGAGCAAAGCAGAACCTGAGCCAGCACAAGCAGGAAGGGTTCCTTATGGCTGCCATTGTACCCCTTCCTACTAACTAGAATATTTCTAAAAGTAAAATGACTGGACTGGACTGTAACTAAGTGGTTCTGTGCCAGCATGGAGCAGGTGAAGCTGTTCTTACCCTGAGGGAGCTCAGGCAAATCTTATGAAGCATCACATTCTTCTTTGTTGCAATTTTATTTCCAGTACTGTGGCAAATACTTTAGGGTCGAGGTCAGAACAAAATCTCCCTACATTCCTTCACCTTTCTGCGTGCACCACACTTATCTACATGGACAAGAATGAACTATGCAGACTCCCTGGTTTTTTCCCCAATGCTCACACTGGAAAGAAGGGCCTGACATATTTACTCTATGTTTATCTACAACTTAGTCTGTGGGAGGAGTCAATACCTCAGTGAGATCTGCCCTGATACCAGCCTTTCTCATTAACACCAGCAAGGGCTGTGTGAAAAAAGCCTAACAGGGACATTTTAGAAACTCACTCAGATAGCTACAGTAAGAATGACTTATAGAGCTATCCTAAATATTATAAGCACACAGGAAATGAAATCCAGTCCCTAGCACTGAAAGGACAAGAACCTTCTTGTTCTCATTAACAAGAAGGCTGAAAACTGATTCAACCATGGTTTCTCTTCCTGGCTGGTCTCCTCTGTGTCCTTTCTGTGGGATATGGTAGGTTTGTACATGTGGGCCTGGAGCAGAGGCTCTTCACTCATGTATGGTTTATGTCTGCCCTTTCTTGATGATGTCATATGAATGTCAACCTAATAGATGTTCACGTTTAGCCACCAATTTAACTTTCTGCTACTTTCATTAAAAATTAAGACAATTCAAATTAATTGGTATGCTTCTCTAATAAAAATTTATTTCCTTTCTACAAAATTATATCAGGTCTAATTTATGGATAACCCCTATGCTGCAATCATTTTTTACTCTCCCATGCCTTAAAAAAAAAAAATTAATTACATCTACTGCTGGCAATGTTTTCCCTTGAGATTTATCTGAGATCTGATTTAGCCCTCTCCATTTCTTCTTAATTATTGGTAAACAGTAGTTCTGTAGCTGAGGAACTTTGTGATTCCTTGTTGCAGGATATGTTACATCTAAATATTTCATTCAATCCGTACATCTTTATTCAAATTTGCTTTGCACTAAAAAGAAAAATGAAACTTGTCTCTGAAAAAAGTTATTAGATATATTAGGACACTACTTGCTTCAGAAAGGCCCACTACACTTTATGTCTACTGATCTTTAAAAATATTTTCAAATTCAGAAACAGCAGAAGAGGAAATCATTTTTGCATAAAGCACAGTTTCAAATTCTGCCTTACAACTTCATGTATTTTAGTCTGAGGTATTGGCTAACCCATAAACAACTAGGGCCTCTACAACAAAATTATGTCTGCATAACTGTGTTTTACCAGTTAAAACAATTTTCTTCAAAAATATGACAGTGTAATAGCTGCAGAGCTCAATAAAAATACCACTTCGGAAACCCTTTGACTTCTTTTAACTTTGAAAAAATCCAACAAAATTGAAGACAGCACTTAATTTGAAAATTAATAGCAAAGGATAAAAAACAAATCTGGACCCATTTAATGCATATACTGCTGTTACTACAGTATGGTCATACAATCAGATATCTTAAAATTTGTGATAATATTGTTAGCTAATACTACACCACTCACATGCTTCAAAGGAAGCTGAAGCCTGTGTCTTGTGGAGGGATTCCCTTTGCAAGGGAAGAAGGAACTGAGGAGAAGATGCTACATTCCAATTGCCTTTACCTGCTGTATACATCCCTGAAGAGGTTTGCACATGTTAGTACAATGGTCCTCTAAAACATTTGACCTAATGCATTACTGCCAACACTCAAATTTTTTCACAGATCAACAGTGCAGTCACATGAAACAGAATTGTTTATACAGAAAGAAGCATATAGTCTTTGCCCTGGACCTCCTCAGATGCTCACACTGACAGAGGAGCTACACAATGAGCAACTAAAGTTACTTTCCTCCTTGGATGCAGCAAGAAAATTTCACCAGAAAGTGCTGGCTTGTCGTGCCCATGTGCCTCTTTCAGAACTTCAATGGCTCAGTGGGCTCAGTTCCCCCAGACTGAAGCAGGGATCCCCGGCAGAAATCCCCCTTGGATCTGCCCCACCTGCAGGAGAGATGGAGGCTTAAATGCCTCAGGGCATTCAATTTGCCAAACAATCCTACTGTTCCTGTTAGCAGTATAACTGCAGAGAGGTTCACTTTCAGTGAACAGCCAGAACACTCACAGAGCTACTGGGTTTGTGGGCTATGTGCCAAAACACATTGCTTAGGTTTAATGCAAGATGGAAGCATGTTTTTCAAGAAACTGTGTACTCCTGAGAGGGAACTGTGCCCTTCTGTACAGATCTGCCTACTGCTTAGATTCTAATGCAGAGAATGGGCAGTGACTGTTAAAGGGCTTAAAAAGTTTAGGGAAAGCACTGCAGTAAGATTGGACAAAATATATATATACAGACACATACACACACATTAATAGACACACGTTTTATGATAGTGATACACATGTAATAGGTATATTGCCATAGTAATTCTTCAGATCCAAACTTGAATAAATGACAAAAGCACCAGTTCTCCGATAATAAAATATGCGGTACTCTTATACATCATTAATGAAATTAAAGATGTATGAAGGCTTATTTCTAAATTTATTTGTTGCTACTGTAAAGAACTGAGTATCTCAGTCATTTTTCCTTCTTCCTCACTATTCTTTCTTACCTTGAATTCTTTCCTCCTAATCCAATTGCACCTTCTTTTCTTCATATGTTTTCCTATATCCTTCCCCTTCCTTTTTCCAGAAAGCCTCTGCAAAGCTCAAAAGCCTTTCAGTTTGGATTTCTGTTTTATGAAGTGTGAGAGGTCACTGAAAGCAAGATCTTTTTTTTTGCCAAATGTCTGAGAAACAACAATGATTTATAATCCAAAGCAGTTTCTTGTAAACACATATTCTACTTGTAATTCCTTTCATAGAACCCTAAAAAAGCTTTCAATGAAGGAGAAACTCAAGGTTCCAAGAACAAGCTTTATGGCCTACTTGAATTACCATTTAATTTGGTGATCAGTCCCAAGTCTTATTTGCTGGAGGCTCCAAATTCAAGAGCTAGCACAGATTTAGTGCCAGCAACCACTATGATGAAAATGATATTTTGAGTTCAAATAAAAACTAGGCCAGTTTCTCATGTCTTGCCAGATTTCTTATGTCTTTTTTTTTTCTGATAAGTTTATATACTAAAATTATGTTTTTACAATCAGTATCACAAGTGAAAAAAGACATAGCTGTTACTACTGCAGAAGATAAACTGATTGACATCACATGGGAATATTACCTAAATCCACATATATTATAGAGGTAAATTTGAGCTGTAATTGACTCAAAAACTGAAACCCACCAACTAAAAAAGAAAAAAGCAAAACAATTACTGCAATATATAGCCTTGAAGTTGGACTATTTTATTTTCCCTTCTCTAATTTCCTTTGAATCTTACCTGGACAAGGCAAAATGTTGCATTCCTGGTACTCTAGAGATGGGCCAAGGCAAGGAAGTCCCCCATACTTGGGTTCAGGATTGCTGCAGACCCGTTTGCGATTCCGTATACCTCTACTGCAGTCACGACTGCACTGAGACCATGGAGACCAGGGTGACCAGGCACCATTGATGGTATGAGCAGAGTATCGTCCAGAACGCAAGAAATCACCTGGCAATCCTAATAAAATAAGGATTGAAAAAGCAATACTGAATTAAAACAGTATCTCACCCCAAAACAACCTTTTCTACTTCAAATTTACTCCTAGGCTTCTAATAGTAAGTAATACAAACAGGAAGGTCTTGACCTTTAGTCTCACAATCCAAACCCCAGTTTCATCTCGAGAAACTCTTCCATAATAGAAATTTCATAATCACTTGCACTGAACTAGAGAAAAGAGTTGGATCTAACACTTTAGTTAAAACTTTATGTCTGTGTTGACTGAACTAGCTGATTCATGATAATCATGAATGATAATGATAAAAATTACCTTTCTCTTGCACAGGAATTATCATCAGAAAATCTCCAGATATATTACATAGATATTACTGCCTCTGTTTTAGAGAAAGAAGGTATCCTAGGCAGCAATGGACTGTACTTATCCTATTCAGACTTTAGATAATGTCCACTAAAAATTCCAGAAAGTCTAGTAAAACTGCCCTTTTGTGATGAGCTGTGTTTTGTCACTTTAAAAATCAGTTTATGTTCACTGAGTTGAAGTGTTCTAAGCCACTTCTAAGCTATGGAAATAGGCCTTTTGGAGACATACACACACAACAAAGAATAGTTAAAATAACCACCTAGGTAGTGGAAAACATATTTTTTAAGTGAGTTTAGTAGAGAGAAAAGGCATTAGATTACACAGCAGTGGATGAAGTCTGCTATTTATCAGTGAAAGGGAACACACAGATCTTGTTCACAACATACAACCAGTATGCCTGGATATAGCCCTGGGTCAACTTCTAATAATCTGTTGTTCATTTGCAGTATCTTTGCCACTTTTAGGCTTGGTCCTGCATGCAAAAAGACTCCTTCAATTGTACTCATCACAACAGTGAAACCACTCTTGAGCTGTAGCATTACTGCTAAGCATCACTACTAAGCAACTCCAGCAACACTGCTGGGATTTCCTACTGTTGCCAAAGCAGTTCACCTTTCCCAGTGCTAGCATCACTCTATGATTGATGGACCAGTAACTGCTGCTTTTATTACAAGCACTTATTTAAGTAGTTGTGATGAGAGAAGGTCCTGTGACCAGTACTTAAAACAACAGAGGATGTGTCTGCCTCTCTATGCTAGAGCTTCGGTGTTGCTGATATAAGTAGAGGTGAACGGTATCATCATCAGTGGAGAAATGCAGGGGACTGTTGGCAGCTCTAACTGCAGCAAAAATGTCTGTTCTTAAGAAATTGTTTTGTGCCCTACGCACGGGCATAGGCACTGTGGGAGTACCAAATGGAGACAAAGAAACAGAAGATGTACTTACTGATGAGATGAAAACAGAAACAAAAAATACTATGAAGAGTCTGTCCTGGACAGAACAGGACCAGCATTCAGCATAACCAGGATGGAAGAGCCTCTCATTTGCAGTGTACAGTACTGAAACAACTGCACCCTATCTCTACATGTGGTTATGGCATTACTATCACTGCTTAAGTTCTTCTCTGAGAAGTACACCCACAACAATCCCAAAGTAAGTGAGGGTTTGCATATTTTTATTCAACACTTGATAACTGGCAGTATTGGAATGATGATGCACTGACATAGAAATACTTGTAATAGGAAACTGTTGAAATTAATAAGAAGACATCAGAACGGCAATATAAAAATTACTAAAAATGGATAAAACCTTTCAGGAATTATAGAGGGTAACTATTTCTCTCCTGCTGAGCCAGATTCTATTACACAGATATTAAAAGCAGCATTTTAAAAAGCATGACATACATACAAAAATAAAAAAGGGAGCAAGACAGAGAATCACTATATGAATTACGAATACAGGTCCAATTTCTTACTCTGTAAGACCCTTTTTTATGCAGTTTTTTATCACTTTGGTCATGGAAATGCTTAACTTATGTACGCAGTGAGCTGTGAGACCAAAATAATACTATTTTTTATACCAGAATTTCAAATTAAGGGCTTTTTTTAGTTATTAAATTAAAAGCAATGCAAACAATGGAACAAGTATTAATCAGGCCAGCCCTCCAGTCATTTTCTTCATAAATCACTGCAGGGTGTATCACTTCATAACAATTCTAGGATATTCTCAAGATATTTTTGCAGGACATGTGTAGATTTCTAAGTTCTAAGGAAAATTGTGACCTTATATGACATTATGGTATTTGATTTCTTCCTATTCAAATTGTAGACTGGAAGGGGAATCTTCTAAGGGAAAACTCTAAGGTACTTTAGCTCTGAAACAGAAAAGGATTCTAAAGAATCTTTTTGCTGTGGAGTTTGGTCTGCAGCAAGTGTTCCCCTGTGTTTTCTTCTTTCCAAAGCATTAAAAATTTTATTATAAGGAGCAGAGTTTTCACAGTTTTACAGTAATTCATTCAGCATTCATAGAGGGGCTTTCAGAATTTTCCCTTCAGACAGAAACTACACAGTAAAAAATTAACATTATGCCATTAGTGGCATGTAAAATACCAAGATCAGTTTACGTTCTGGAAATACTGTTCTATATGTTCCTTGGTCAACATTATAGCTTTCAACAATGAAGTGACTAGGTTCATGGACGAGGGAGAACAGTGGATGTTACTTATCTCAACTCTAGTAAGGGTTTTCGATTGTGAGCTATGCTGGCGATGGTACATGCCTTCAGTAGGGTCTCCCATGCCAGACAGGTCCAAACTGAAGGGGTAGATAAAACCATGTCCATGGACAGGATAAGCCTGCTGGCCTTCTGGCAGTCATCCTAGGAGAAGGACAACTCTAATCTCAAACTCGGGCAGATGGAGCTTGCTTAGCCCTATAAGGCCATCCATCTAAGAGAAGGACACTCTAAACAAACCTACTCCTAAGGATCTCGCTTTCAGCGTCCAAGCTCACTCAGCCCTGGCAGATGAACCTCAGGATTAAAGGGTTGGTCCAGTTCCACGCATACTGCGTCTCACCTAAAAAATCCATTGCGCAGGCTCGAAGGCCTTACCCACATTTGCAGAGCCCTGTAGTGATGGGCAAGGGTCAAAACAGCAGGTGAAAGGTGCACTGGAAGCTGCAGACCCAACCCCGCATGCAGGCGGTTCAGGATATTGGTCATCAGAGACTGACCGGAGATGACAGTCTCTTTGGGCAGCACCCTGAATGACCAAGCAGCCTTTTCAAGGACAGCACTGCTTGCTCCACTCAGGGAAGGGCCTAGAAAAGGTGGCCTAAAAAAAGCTCATCTCCCCTTTCACCCAGACGGTTAACCGTGGCCAACGGGCATCTTCTACTAATGCGGTCACACAAAGATCAAAAGACAAAGGCATACACCTGCCTCCAAAGGTGTACCCAAATTGACTCTAGCATGTTGGAACATCAGAACCATGCTTGATTCTGCAGATAGTGGATGTCCTGAGCGTTGCTCTGCCCTAATCGCGAACTGTCACGTCTCAATATCGACATAGCTGCTCTCAGTGAAGTTCGTCTCCACGAGGAAGGCAGCCTTAGAGAACATGGTGCCGGTTACACACTCTTTTGGTCAGGTAAACCCAAAACCGAAAGGCATCTCTCAGGAGTTGGCTTCATGATTAAAACTCTACTGTTCCTAAACTCGAAAATCTGCTGACAGGTCACTCTGACCGCATTATCTCCTTACGCCTTCCACTCCACAACAAGCAACACGTTGTCCTCTTTAGCATATATGCCCCAACTCTCCAAGCTGACCCTGCCGAAAAAGATAAATTCTACACTGACCTGCGCCGCCTTACCCAAAAGGTGCCTGCAGATGATAAGATCGTTATCCTTGGTGATTTCAACTCCAGAGTAGGAAAGAACTTTGAAGCCTGGAAAGGACTATTAGGCAAGCATGGTGTTGGAAACTGCAATGATAATGGTCAACTTCTGCTAGAATTCTGTGCGGAGCAACAGCTCACCATCACTAATACTATCTTTCAGCAGAAAAATAGTTTGTAGACAACCTGGTTGCATCCCAGATCTAAGCATTGGCACCTCATCGATTATGTCTTGGTGCGACAGAGAGATGTCCGCGATGTCCACCATACCCACGTGATGCCTAGTGCAGAATGCCAAACAGACCATCGACTTGTGCACTGTAAACTTAACTTCAACCTTAAGTTCAAGCCTAAAAGGGGCAGTATCCTAAGGAGGATACTCCAAGTTAACAATCTCCAATCAGCCTCAGTGAGAGACAGAATCTTCAAACTAGGCTCGAAAACCATTCCATAAATTCTATAGATGCTCCCCCTGAAACACTCTGGCACCATATAAAAAACAGCATCCTGAAGTCCTCTGTAGAATCCCTAGGGTTCTCCCTCAAGAAGAACAAGGACTGGTTTGATGAAAACAACCAAGAGATCCACGAACTGTTGAGGAAGAAGAGAACTGCTCACCAAGCACACCTTGCACTGCCATCCTGTCACGTAAGAAAAACAGCAGCAAACTCCAACAGAAACTTTGTGACATCCAGAACAAGTGGTGGATCAGTCTAGCTGAAAAAACTCAATTATGTGCAGACACAGGTGATCACAGAGAATTCTATGAGGCCCTGAAAAGTACAAAGATCAGTGTTTACAGAGCCATTGTGCTGTCTACTCTTTTATATGGATCCGAATCATGGGTCATCTACTGCCACCACCTGCGACTCCTAGAATGCTTCCATCAATGCTGTCTCCAAACAATCCTAAACATCCACTGGTCAGATTATGTGACCAATAATCTGTTCTAGAACAAGTAGCAGTCACAAGTATTGAGGCCATGTTGCTGAGAACACAGCTGCGTTGGGCAGGACACGTCTCCAGGATGAAGGACCACCGCCTCCCTAAGATCTTGCTTTATGGTGAACTTGCCACTGGCTGCCACAAGAGAGGAGTCCCGAAGAAAAGATACAAGGACTCCCTGAAACAACATCTCAGCCTTGGCCATATTGATCAACATAACTGGTCTACTCTGGCCTCAAATCGGGAGGCCTGGAGACACACCATCTATAACGCTGCTGATGCTTTTGAAAAAGCACGCAGGATCACTCTTGAGGAGAAAAGACAACGCAGAAAGAATCGTGTCTTGCAGATTATACCACCTAAGGAGTCTTTCTGCTGTGCCTTTTGTAACCGGACGTGTCTATCTCGTCAGAGATGCACAAGTTTGCTGATGATACAAAACTGCAAGTGTGTCTGATAAACCTGAGGATCATGTTGTATTTTGTGAGGCACTGGATTATATTATTGGGTCAGAACCAACTCAAGTGTGCGTGGGTGATGCGGAAGGACTCAGAGAGCCCACATGGTGAGTCTCTGCAGCCTCATGGAGCAGCCCTGGAGCAGCTGTCAGTCAAAAGGGCAGAAAATGGAGCACCTCCACACCAGGAATCTTGGAACCCCTAACCCAGTCTCTGATAGGCTATACCACCCCTCACTCTGGTCCAGAGCCACAGAGCAGTCAGTGAGGGAGGTGTGGCCACAGGGGCCAGAGCACATAAAATCAGCAACATGCGCCTCCATGCCCTCTCTCCTGAGAACTACCTCCACCATGTAAAGCTGGACTTCCACAGGACTCTCTGGCAGTAGCTATGATCTTATCTTAATCTCATTTTCTTTCTAAATTGTGTGAGTTAGTGTGTGCTACTCTTTTTTCTTCTCTTAATCTCTTTCTTTACTGCTAATCTCTTTCTTTACTGCTTTCTTAATACTTAGGGTAACTTAAAACTGGTGGGTTAGACTGAGCTGGATTTTATGGGTTAGCATGTGCTAAGTCAGTGCTTTGTGGAATGCTTTGTTTTGGCTGTATGTTACCCCTCTTAAACTTTTGTCAAGATCCTTATTTTCTCCCATATTCTAAAATTATCAGTAAAATTAGGAAAACCTGAAAAAATATGTGCATTGTTCTCTCTTTACTCTACCTCAAGGTATTAAAGAACCAAAGGCTCTCAAAATATTTAGGGGGTGAAATTTTGGACCCTTATATGTTTTTAAAAATAAAACACCTGGGTGAGCTCGTGGCTCAGGACCTGGGGTCTTATACACTTTGACTAGGCAGAGAGTAATGTCATGGCATTCAATTAGGGAGGAACAACCCCATACAACCCCATTTTGAGGCCAACTGCCTAGAAAGTAGGTCTTCAGAGAAGGATCTTGGGGTCCTGGAAGACAACAGTAAGCTGACTGTGAACCAGCAATGTGCCCTTGTGGAAAAGAAGGCACTTGGGTTACATTGGGAACAATCTTGCCAGTAGGTCAAGGAAGGTGATCCTGCCCCTCACCAGCACTGGTAAAGACCCCATCTGGAGTGCTGGGTCCAGTTCTGGGCTCCCAAGTCCTTCAGCTAAGAAGCCCTGTTTATTAACTGAGGTGGTAGAGTTGACAGAGGGCAGAGGAGCAATGCAAAATTAACCAAAAGCAAAATTTTTTCAGAAAGTAAGTGGCTATACAGAACCAAGTCCTATCCATATCACAGTTTTCATCAAATTCAATAGAAGAATGTATAAATAGAAAAGCATTGTAATCTTCCAGAGCAAGTGGCACAAAACTGAAAACTTCAAATTTTCTCAATAAACTGTGGTTTTCTTGCTTGCCACTTCTGTTTGCAAATTGGGATGCTTTCAGATTGCTCCACATCTGCCTCCAGGAACAGAAACCAGATTGTGCCACTCAACAGAAATCAATATTAAGCCTTCTGTTTTTCTCAGTTACTGTCCTGAAGATAAAAATATGTGGCTAAAACAGGATGCAAGGACTAATGCCCTCAGCTTGGTTAAAGCAAAAGTCTAGTTGCCAAACAACACCTTAGTCCCCCTTATTTAAAGCCCATCTACAGAAATAGTTACCTAATTTGCAAAAACTATGATCAGTCATAGACTCATCAGCAAACTAATGAATAGCTTTCCCAAGGCAGACAGAACAGCTGTAAATCAAATCCAGATCTGACCTTTATGACAGGTTCATAGTTCAAATGTTTTAAACTAAATTGTTCTCAAAAAGCCTATGACTGACTTAGAGCACTGTGAACAACTAGAATGTGTGAATTCTGCTTGCAGCTTACCAAGTCTTATTTTCAGTTGTTCAGAAGTCATACTCCAGTAATAAACTGCCACACACTGAGGCTAGAAAAGGGATTTAACTACTTAATCCCAGTACACTTTTAAACAGGCCTGTGCTCTTCCTTATAGTGAAAATTTCCGTAAGTAACAACAAGTACTGCAAAAACTTCAGTAGAAGCAATCACAGTGATTTTGTGGACTTTTAAGATCAAGGAAGACAGAAGATATGAACTGACATCTGAACAGAAGACTTTTCTCTCATTTCAAGTGTTTATGCTTTCTTCAATATGGGTAAAATTAAAGAGAAATTAGCACTGCATTGCTGATGACTTACTTGTTCAATAATGCACATATAACAGAAAATAATTGCCCAAATAAATTACATAATTCTTATCCAAACACAGATGATTTGATAATTTCTAAGTAAATTTTTAAAACTTTTTAGTTGAATTGAAATAGTTTTATAAAGCCACAAGAAACGAATCCTGTTTGGAGACATATTAACATGAAAGTCACTTGCCCTGACTAGCACAAGAGAAAAAATCTGCCTTTGCAAAAGCCTGTAATGAGACTTTGATTGACCTGATTCTGCTTGAAAACTGCAACACTCCCAGCCAAGTTCAATTAATTTGCCTTAAAGTAAGGCTTTAATAAAGTGCATAGTTTTATAATAATTCCCTAGTCTAGCCTGTAGCTAAGTAATACAGCTCTAAATAAGAGAGAAGTAGCTGTGACACCTGATAAATTATATTACTTGACTGATTTATGACTTACGTCCTCCTGTTCTGACCTAACAAAGAAAATTCAATTATCCAAGCAGTCTAGGTTCATGACTTTGGGAAAAGATGATCTGAAGCCAAAATTCAAGTATCCTGAATAATTTCTAAATGACAGCATGAAACACTGTTTAAAGTGCAGGAGGTAACAAGGATAAGCAAAGATCGTTTCAATGTTGTCACTCTCTGAAGGCAGCCTGCAAGGTATTTGACAATGTTATTGAAGCATAAAACTTTATTACCTTCAGGTCTAAATACCTATAACTTATAGAAACTTTATAAACTTTCAACACATAGTAAAATTTAAATGGTAAAATGTAATGGCCAACAATAATGCAATGCAAAGATAGCATATTTAAAAAAAAAACAAACAGTGTGCAGAGGGAGGATGTTATGTTAGCACAAGAACTTTATTTCTTGTACCTAGGTTTTCTGTATTGAAATATATAATTCCGAAATTCCATTAAGGAATTGTTGTTTGTCAATCAAACCTGAATTTGTCATCAAATTCAGTTCTAAATTCCATAATTCATTTTGTTCTTACTCAGAATACCACAGTTTAACTTCAATAAGACAGTATAAGAGATAACATATACTCCCCCTGACTAGAGGACATGCTGGATTATCAGCACATGTTTTATTCTGTACTAAATTCTGAATGCACTATGGATTTCCTGTGGTTAACACTAGGATTTAATAAATCTTTTCACAAGAGATCATAGCCACTAAAACAGTAATTCAGACAAAATTACATCCTGCCTTCAAAAATAACTAGTGTTTTAAGTTTGGCATAGAGAAAGTAGTGACAACTGGGAATCTAAACTCAGATTTCCAGGTGACTTTTTCTCCTTTTCCTTTAAGGAATTTGCAGCTTTTCTTCAGAATTTATTCTCCCTTCCTATCACTTCCCCTCACCTCCCCCCAACTCCCCAGCCACTCCAAAAAAGAAAAAAAAAGAAAAAAAGAAAGAAAAAAAAAGAAGGAAAAAAAAAGAAAGAAAAAAGCAAACAAAAGACTCTTTCAAACCAAAATTAGAAGTATTGTCTTTGTTTAATTGCTTTCTGAAGCTATTTTGGGAGCTAATCTGGTCTAACTCTGGCCATGTCAAATTCAAGTGTCTTGTCTAAGCTCATCATTGCTGTTTGCTTACACCTTGGAAAGAAAGTGGTACCTCCAGAGGGTAATTTGTGCCCATTGTACAAGAGCTTATCTTCAATGGATCCCTCATTCCT
This sequence comes from Manacus candei, assembly GCF_025592945.1. Lineage (NCBI taxonomy): Eukaryota > Metazoa > Chordata > Aves > Passeriformes > Pipridae > Manacus > Manacus candei. The sequence goes on along the minus strand of NW_026138097.1, from coordinate 30,376,737 downwards.
CAAAGTGCTATTGCTGGCTCTGCAGACTAAATGGAGTCTAGATTTTGGTAAGATAAATTCAACCAGGAAAAAATCATACAACCTTATACCTTGTGAAATTTTTACCCCTGGATTTAAAAAAATATGTTTTCAATAAAATTGACAGTGTTTATGTATCAGATAATCTTACAGAGCATCAGTATTTTTAATGTAGATATTTAATACGCTTCATAAACACACATTAAAGCCTATGGTAATGCAATTTCTAGACTTTTAATGCTGGACTGTACAGAAATTGCATTAAGATGTGCAACAATGTACAATCTCACTCAGTTTATTTGAAATAGCAGTCTCTTTCCTATCTGAGCACTATATGAAAACCCAGAGGCAAAGAACAAGATGTATTATTCCTTCCTCTTAATCAAACTTCAAATTAGAAAAGCATGTGTGCAAATGCTACTGTTTGCTTGATTGATACAGAAATCTTACCACACTCAGGAGGAATTTAGAGGGTTTCTGGGAAGAAGTTCTAGCTCTAAGCTCAGACTGCAAAGAAAGTTTGCTTTGCTAGCATCTGACAGTGAAACATGATTCTGCTTAACACGGCATGACTATAGTTGCACGGTGGGAGACCGTAGGCAATGAAAAAATTTTTAACAAATGGCTCCTATCTGCAAGGAACAGAGCACTGATCTTTTGATCAGAACACATCTTTGGTAATGAGGTATGCCAAGCATGCTGTACCAGAATTAATCTTTCTATAAAAGTCAGAAAATTGCTGCAATTCAATATGAAGATAATGAAAAGAATGTTTCACAGTATCCAGGCTCTGGTCAGGTAGAAGTAAGTCATGATGTTTTCTTTCTATCTAGGCAGAAATTATGAAGGTGTCTGCCACAATTCATCGTCTCCTATTCCCGTAGGTTTCTTCTGTTCCAAGAGCTACATCTGCTCTACATGATTCTTATTCATGTCTTTTCTTCAAAAGAAATCAAGGAACAGTAGAGTGGTGCTGTGTTGGCCCAAATCTAAACCTGGGAGCAGGGAAGTGCTCTTGAATCCTGCACTTTGTAGGCAGTCAGTAAGTTTCATCTGATCAGCAAATCAAAATGGTGCTCCCCCTCACCCTCCCCCACCAAATGTTCCACTCCATACGGCTCTGACATCCATAATCAGAAAATGACTAAACAAATAGCCTCAAAATAAAATGTGGGTATTTTCACCAGAAGTATATTGGTCAATGTAGCCACTCGGAACACTGATTGGGCTTGATCTTTCATTACAGAATAATTTAAGACTCACTGGCCAAAAAGAATTTAAGAATGAGCACAAATTAATGACAAAATTATAAGGGCACTCACTGGGAAGAACAGACAGATGTATAGTAGTTTCTGCCCTGTCAAGTACTCAATATAAAGTATTTAAATATTCAGTAGTTTTGGGATTAGTCAGCAAAAATTCATTGCCCAGATGAACATTTCTATTACTGTGCGATGTGGCTGGGGCCACCCACATACATTGCTCTAGTGATGAATTATTTCCAAATGAATCAAAGCTGCAGTTTCAGCAAGATGCAACAAAAAAGTACGCCACCAGGAAATTCAGGAGTATTATGTTCAGAAGTAAAAAAAAAATCTTCAAGCTAATCAGGCAAAGAATGCACCTGAACCACCTCCCACCCCACCACGCTGCCCAAAAGCTCTGTTTAACAAAATATAGAGTCTGTTACCTCTGACTATATTCTGTAGGAGTCAGTTCATACATCAAACTCTAGGAGAGGACTTATGATCATGACTTAAGGGCTGCGAGAGGTGTCTCTGTACCATGTTTAATTTTCTTGCAGCAATGTGATCTAGAACAAACGGGCTCTTTCATTGGTTTACCCTACTAATGTGCTCTCTCTGCCTTGCATTGGCTTTTGTATATTCCTTTCTTAAGTCTGACATCTCAGCTGTCAGACAAGAAAATACCTAGATTCTCTTGCAGATCTGCTTCTAGTTGTTGTGATAACTGTCCTAAGTCTGTGTTATCTGGCGGGAAAAATATTCTCTTTCTCTTTTAATCTAATGAAATTTTAAAAAGGTTTCATCAATGTCAAAGCACTGGAAGATAGTTAAAAGAAGCACTGCCACCTGAAAATCTCATAAGGACAAGGGAAGTACACCTTTCATATACACCAATCATAGCAGAGCAAAATATTTGCTAAATACTAGTTTGAAATTTAGTTTGAATGAAAACAGGAGAATAGAAGAAACACTTGTGCCAAGAGTTGCTCCATGCCAAAATCTGCCTTGCTATCCACAGCTAAAAGAATCTACATTTGACACTGTAGATTAACTGAATTGTGAATGACACAGAACACAAAACTAAGCCTTATCTGGAGCACCACAGATTTTGTTTTATTATTTCATGCAGTTCAATATATATCTTTAAAAAATTATTATCATCCTGCTCTCTCCAGAGAGGCACAGATGTCAAGTGATACAACAAAGGTTTTATAGGTTTTATACAGGATGAAGGTCAAGGGAGCAGGATGGAAGTTTCTAGCATCTTATCACAGAAGCCAACCCTGCATCCTCCCCTGCTACCAAAACCTTGACATGTAAACCTAATACAGGCAGGAGTTTAATAATCACTTTCACAATAGTTGGGCTGTCTGAAAAATATTGAGAAACCCAAGGACTCAGAAACTGTTCTCTCTTTTTTCATCTTAGATAAGCCAAATATCTTCAGCTATACACTGGGGTTTTTTTCAGCTAACTTGGGTCTTGAGAAGATACAAAAGCCTGTATAAGGTCTATAAATACTAAAATATAATAATAAAAAATCAGTATTTCTTTAGATTATATGACTAAAATATAATACATAAAAAGATACACTGATATATAATTAAAACTGGATAATTCATGAAAAGCATTAATAAAATTAGAAGAACTGTCAGAAGGTTTCCTGGTTTATATATATATATATATATATATATATAATATATATATATAAATTTATTCAAAGCCATGTATTACTGATAGGGAAAGAAGAAAATTCTGAAACAAAATAATTCCAATTTAAAGTGATCTAAAGTTAAAAAGATTTGGAAGAAGTTCAGTTTTCTGTCTCAGAAATAAACAAAATTTTAAATTACTAGCAAAAGAACAACATAAACTTCTATAATACAAATTATCCAGTTCATAAACTCCTTATTTATTTAAACACCTGTATGAATCAGTCGTTACTTTCACATTACTGAGCAAAAGCTCTTCTCAGCATCGATACTCCATATTCTAGCTAGATATTCAGCAAATATGGTAATGTTGCACAAATTCTCCCACAGGAAAAGCTCAAGAGAGTATAAGGAGATTCTTCCAAGAACCAGATTATTGAAAAGAAAATCAAAATAACTTGGCAAATCTCATAACTGATGGTAAAAGACACTTGCTTAGTCTGAATGATGATGCTACATCCAGAAGAAATACAGGCTAGGTTCCCTGTTGTGATCACTATGTCCTCCTTTTCATTATCAGTTCTGCTACACAAAACACCAGCAAGCAAAACCTTCCACTGTGTACTGAAAATGAAACTGCAGACATCTCACTAGCAGGAGGCATCATGCAACCACTTTAGCTTTGCTTACCATCTGTCGAGCATCCACTGGTGCCATCACTGGAACAGTAGCGCATTTCAATCCGTTGCCTTCCCACCTCCAGTAAATTTGGGTCAGGCAAGCGCGCTTTGCAGGTGTATCGGAAACGTTGTTCGTAGTGACCACCATTGTCCGAAATATTGACTGGGGTCCAAGGTGTCCAGGGAGTTGTCTTTTTTAACTCTGGGCAGGTGTTGGTGTTACAAGGCTGATATTCCTGAAAGAAAAATGGTCATAATGAATACAATCAGCAAATATGATTTTAAAAACACCCCAGAAACCCTCAAAACAGACAAAAAGATAACCAATTAAAAAAAGCCTCTGATACTTTTTCCAGCATTTTCAAAGGCAGTGATCATCAATAAACTTAATTCCAATTTCAAACTGAAAGTGTTTTTTCTGCTTCTATGCAAGCAGAGTATCACACTGCTAAGAGCAATAATATGCCACTACAAATTAGATCTATTATATCCATAAAATCAGTAAAACAAACACTATAAGTACCATGATAAAGCACATCCTTCATAAATTTATAGCCCCAAATAAGGTTTAGCTAAATATGCTAAAGCTTTTAATTAGGAAGCATTCTGATAAACTGCAAGTACTTGACACAAATCAGCAAAAAATAATTCCTTGGAAAAATCTACTGGCATATGAATAACCAAATCACTGTCCATTTTGTGTATTGCTTATGTATTACAAAGGGGACAACAGACAAAAAATGTTTTCTACTACAGATTTTGGATCCCTGAGGTGCACGTTACTCATAGCTCCAGAATTGCTAAATCTATCTTCAGAAGCAAATTCCCTGTGGACTGAATGCACTAAAAGGAACAGATTGCATCTGAGAAACAAATGTAGAATTGCCATTATTCTCAAAAATGCAGACTTATCAGTATTGTCAGACCTCACAATACCTGTTTTCTTATAAGTATCATCAAGATCTGTAGGTCCTGTCTATTCATTTTCCAGAGCAAAATACAATTCATCTGATGCAAATGTTTTGTAAACTATAGGGATGAAATTAAACAACCATTAAATATCAAAATAAATTCCCACTGACAAATAATTAAAGACAAAAAGAAACAGGCACCAGTGGAACAATTTTTAAATTCTCTTGCTACCTCTGACCTCTTAGCGAGAAACTTAGCAGGAATAACCTTCTGAAGAGGAGCCCATTAAAGTTTGTAATTCCATTAAATTCTTAAAAAAAAATAAGGAAGCAATAGAAATAATGGTTTTATCACATAGTACAACCTCCTTCTTCCATAACTCCTACCCCAGCTGATGCTACCATGTTCTAACAAGCAATAGATTACCTGCTCCTCTCTTTCCCATGGTGATAATAGCTTTTTTATCTCATACTTTCCTCAGTCCACTACCTCTTCTCTCAGATAGTCTAACTTTTTAATATACACAATGAGTTTGAGAGCAATTGCTTTCAATCCACATTTTGTGCTGTGTTGCTATTTCAGATCTAAAAGAAATTTCTTTGTCTGAAAGCCCTTCTAATTTTTCCATCTGTTAGAACTGGAAAAAAAATTCCCCAGGAACCTCTGCTTCACTTATAGAGCAATGCACCAGAGAACCTAGCGTTATGTTCAAGATTTTCATGTTCAGAGGCCAGATGGACTTGTGACAAACTTCCTGCTTTTACAGTTTTGTGGAATTTCAGAGAGAGCTTTTAGCCCAAAGGCTTCAGCTTGACTACTCCTGTTTGCTCCTCAAGGCTGTGCAAAGTTCCTTCCCACCTAAAACCTGGTGATTACTGCTATGGTGACCACAGGAATCATACTCGGGCACCATTTAGGAAAGAGGATCTCTTTAGAGCAGAGGACTGGATCAACCTTTCTGGAATCTGAGTTTCAGTCTTGACTGTTTTCTGGGTCAGAAGACAGCAAAGAACCACCAAACTACCTTGTCCTGTGTACAGCAGGGGAAGTAATTTTCTTCATGACTCCTCCAGGCAACTATTTAAATCAGGTATGTTTTAGACTGAGGACAGAACGTGTATGACTGTTCTTGCAGCACATGAATTGTAAAAAAAGAAATCACAAAATTAACAGATGTCAGCCGCAGTCAGAACTACCCTGCTTGTTATCTGAACTGGCTACTCACCTCCACCGTGCAGTCCCCTCCAGTGACTGGATTACAGTGCATCTTTTAGCAAGAACACTCTGCCTTTCCCTCCTTTTTTTTTTTTAAAGACATCTAGCACTGATGAGTCTATCACCTCCCTGCATCAGCTGTTCCACTATTTAGTAATCCTCAAAGGCAACAAATTGCAAGCTAATTCAAAGCTGCATTTTCCACTTAATTTAATTTTCCACTCACTGAATTTTGCTGTGCTTTTATTAATGATACTGAAAGTGTTTCTTGTCCCCTACCTACAAAAAAGTTTTTCATGACCAAGTACTCATACATAATGATAAAATAAGTTGAAATTCTTAAAGCTGTGCAGGTTTTAAAACCTCATCTCCAGGTCCTGTGCACCCCAATGTCTTCCTTCTGTCCTATTTCCTTATTTTACTTAAGACTGGACACCAAAATTTGAGTTGGCACTCTAGAAGCAGTCTTATCAATACAGCATGCAAAGGCAAACATGACCCCATTCTACTTGACAGTCTGACTTTAATATGTACATTATTACATTAGTGCTTTTTCCTTCCACAACATTGCACAAAGAGCATAAGTAGACTCAATTATCTCTGATAACCTGTTCTTCTCTAAATCACAGCTTTACAACTACATATAGTTTCCTATCCCACATAAGAGGCGGATATTTGGCAATATTGAAATACATTTTATTACCTTCTGCAATTTTCTAGCATGTTATACACTACCTCAATAATCTCTGTCATGCTCAAGCCTTACTGAAAATGTCTTATATCACTGTCTAGACTGTTGATAAAAATGTTAAGTGCTATTGACCCAAGAACTGATTCCAGGCAGGCTCTGCTAGACACATCCTAGTAATTTATATGTCCATTGACATCACATTTTTCAACTTGTCAATGAAACAGCTTTTAATCCATTTAACATTTGCCATATATTTCAGTTTTCTGAATCAAAGTATTCCTGTTGCAAATGCAAATGAACTGGAAAAGGAGATCTGCTGTATCGCTTTCAAACATTTTGAAAGGCAAACTCTTTTCTAGTAGTATATAAGCAGGAAAAATTCAATCTGTATAATAGCTACTACAGTGTTTGTTTCAATATAGTCACAATGGTCTAAAAGTTTCAATACCTCATTTATTATTGATTTTTGTACCGATATTTTTCAATCAAAAATAAAAGTTACTAGAAATGTGAGAGCTTTCTTTGCTCACCATGGCATAGACAGGTGAGGGTCATGTAAAGTAGAATATGTGAGATATGCAATGAACCTTTTGTCAAATAAAAATAGGCAGTAGAGGAAGAAGTTAATTTAGTGGTAGCATATTGAATGTTGCTTTGCTAACACACATCTGAGATGAACGCGTCAGCTCACTCGCTTCTGGAAAGACAGACTACTAGTATTCAGTGTGCTTCAGGATGTGTAGTCCCTTCATACACCATAACAGAGGGTATAGTCTTATGCTATTACATGAGCCAGAAAGAAAGATGTTCCTGAAGAGTATCTGTGGAGACCATTTATTAGTTTTTCCTTTCTTCTTGCTTGGTGCATAGCTTATATGAAAGTTTGACTGATATCAGGCTTGACTATTCAACCATGAGATAATACCCATGAAAGGCCCAGAATGTCAGGGGAAAGAAAAGTACACATTGTTTACCCAGAAAATATTTACAGCAGTAAATAATCTCTCTGTGAGAAAATGCAGAGGACTATCACCACAATGGATGACTCCGTGAAGTTCTGGCACTGATAATGACCTGGCAGAGCCTGCTGGCTGCTCTCATGAACAGCTAGTGCAGCAAACTGCTCCACCAACTACCACATCTGCCATAGAGGAATTAGAAATTGCATGGTGCTTGTTGAAAGCACTGATGTGATCTGATTCTACAAAACTCCAGTATAAGCAGAACAACGATCTTGCTCTGAATGGTCTTAGATTTGAAAATAAGTAAAGGAGAGGAGAGAAAAGGCACAATTCTGATCACATATGGATATATTAAGTGCTGCTAGCATGGAGACATAGTCCAATTGGGAAGATTTGACAGAGACTGCAAATATGGAAACTGATACTTTTGCTTCGATTATCCTCCCCTTATCACCTTGTCCAATGATTGAAAAATTTACTCAAGTGGGATTTCAGGAATATGTCCCCTCCAAAGCAATTCTACTGTCTAGAATCATGGATACATTGATCAAGTAACCACATATGTCTCAGATGAATAAAAATCTCAGATGAAACACTGAGGTCTAAGCTGAACAGTGGTAAGACAGAGTTAGAAAAGCAGTGAAACATTCTGCTTCAACAGAGGAACTGAGACTGTGACCACTAAACTCCACCTCATACATTCCACATGGACTGAGTGAAGAGATGGGGTCAAGCTCTCCTGGGAGATTCTCCAGCTACTCATAGAAGAAAACTTCAGGGGCTCATATGATAGGTTTAAGTACATTAGTTCTTCGGGTACACTTGTGGACTCAGAACACGAATTACTTGTGACTGATGCTTTGTAATCACTGGAAATCACACATAAATTACTTTCATCTCTAGTTTTTTTTCCTGTAGGTTTCTAAAAACAAAAAGAGAGCTATGTTCTTGTAAAAGGAGATCCCCAACAACAAATTTTTAAACACCAAAAATGGAAGCAAATCTGGAACTTGTTTTCACAGGCAACACTGGAGTTACTTGGCTACTTTGTGACCTGGAAACAGGTTGATCCTTAGATACACTTAGATTCACCCATTGGTAGCTATAACGTTTGTCCATGTGCTTTTTTGTCCTGAACTTAGCAATGGGAGAAAACTGCAATCAAATTTCATCTAGGTTTGTCTGCCACCACATATTACTAAGTCCATAGGTTGCTAAAAAAAACATGTAATTGTGAAACAAGAAGAGAAGAAGGTATAAAGGCTGCACAGCCAGTAATTATGAGGTTGATGATAAGGAGCCAGGGTGAAACTTCTACAGAACTGGATAGATGAGGAGGCACGAACTTTAATTCAGAGTTGCCAGTCCAAACACAGAAGCTGTAGTGAAAAACAGAACTTGTTCAAATGTGTTAAACTGTGCAAGTATTTAAATCCATTGAAAATTGATTTAGTCACACAAATGAAACATGTTCAAAGACTTTGATCACTTGCACCTTCTGATGAGGTAGCAGAAAGACTATGCTCTGCACTTTAAAAAATGAAGCCACTTAGTAAGGGATCTGAGTATGTATTTAGAAGTTCAATGAAGGTGGCAAAATACAGTTGCCAGAGATCCCTCCAGGACCAGATGGATTTTATGTCATCTTCCAAAACTCCGAATACTAGGAAGTTCCAATTATCTACCAGGAGGGAATTCAAGAACGGAAAGTTAATGTGCATATGTGCATCCATGTCTTCCTAGCTCAAAGGCCGCTCTTGTGTAAATGAGCGAAAGGAGAAAAACAAACACAACTCCACTCCCGTTACCCAAATTCTTTTAAAGCAAAATTGTGGGGTTTTTTTAAGATGTTGAGAGAGTGGACACGACCTGTGGCAAATGGATATAGAGGGTAGGTTAAAAAAATACCTTATGCTATAAATCTCTTTTTCAGGCCTTGACCCAGGCACATGGAAGCAAACTGAACCAAAAATGCACTAAAGCACAATTTAATATGCTATCACACCACAGACATCTGCCTTGCCCAGGGCAGAAGTCACAGAGAGCCGACAGATGTGAATGTACACCCACACTTCAATCAATGCTGCTACAGTCAAAATCATCTTCAGTTATAGCTTGTAATCACCTGGATGAGGAAGCACTGCAACAAAAAAAGCCAACATGTTTCCTTCTACCAACTCCACTCTGGGAAAATATGACCTTTAGAAAAGGGAGACACCTGAGCTGGTTAAATTGCTGTAGCAAGCATCAGTTTAACTCATATGTCAGAGCCCCTGGCTATGTGGGGGAAAAAAAGTCCACAAAAAGTAAAAGAACAATCAAAATAATAGCAAAAGATTTTACAAGTTACCTAGTTATAAAGCAGAAACACAGAAACAGATATATGAAAACTATGCCCTTAGTTGTGATAGTAAATGTGAATTCAAATTATCTATAAACTTTCACAGGTTTGTGCTTAACATGCTCAGTCAGTGAATCTGCAGAGGCAATTATAAATATACAATTGTCTGTCATTTTCTCATGAGTCTCTACTTCTCAAAGCTTGTACACTTAACACAGGATTCAAATGCCCAAATGTAGGGCTCTGTTGCCATTTTTAACGATATGGGTTATCTCATCTAGCTTCCAAACTGTTCTAGAAGCTTGTGGGTCTCTCACACTGCTTTTGATATAACTCTACATCCACCCAGGTGTTCCACATGCATCATGGCTTCCCAAAAAGTAACACATTTGTTTAGGCAAATCTGCATCCTGCCCTTGCATCCATCAGTGGAACCCATGATTTTTCAGAATTGTGTCAGAACTGAACCTTCTGTTTCACGTTTTCTATTTAATTTGTGTCAATCTAAAAAACTCCCTATAAAAGAATTTCTCTCATAAAACACTTTTAACTTTTAGCCATTTTAATGCTGTTGGTTTTATATAAAGTTTATTTACAAAGGGTTTAATTTGTCAACGTCACATTTTTGAAACTCTGTGGTTTCAAAGAAAACATTTTTTGATCTTCAGCCAATTTCTGGTAAGACAGATGTTTCTGGGGAAAAAAAAAGGCACTAAAAAAGCACTAATATGCTGGCTTCATACTATGCTCTGTTTCCAGTATGAGGAAGATACAGCAAAAATAACTGTATATGCTTCCTTAGCATCTCCTCAAATCTGAGCTGTTCTGTAGCTGGCACGACTCTAGCACAAAACAGATCAAGTTTTAATTGACAATAGCCTGTGTGTTTCAGCTCAGAACTTCTGAACACTATGCTTCACTGCTCTGGCGAAATTCCTCAGGAGAGGATTAAAGCCCTTTTATTTTACACTTTGTTTGAAGTCTCAGTAAAAAGGCTAAGCACAATATAGGGGAAAGGTGGCACTGCTAAAGATATTCAAGTCAGAAGGTTAATGAAGAAAAAGAAAGGAGAAAGAAATTAGAGACTGAAAAAAAAGTAGGACAGAGTATACTGTGGTAATGAAAATAAACTGACCAGGAACAGAGTATGATTCTCTGATAACGTTAAATCAAAGCACATTTCAAATATAGCATTTTATGAGTTTCAACTAGTGGAACACATAAGAACAATCTATTTTCTAAACACAATACTCATGAGGGCTCTTAAATAAGGACTTTACTACTTAAAGCACACAGAGGATACTTAGCTTCTCTTTACACACAGCTATGTTCATCTCAGTCTTGTCGCAAATCAAATTTCCACATGCCAGCTTTTCCCCACTTCTTGACATAAAAGTCATGTAAACTCATTTATCAGAGAAAGAAAAAAGGAGATGAGCAAGGATTGACTCACACTGCAATGATCAAATTGGGCAGGAAAAAGTTTGCCAGTGAATATGTCATCGACAAAAATATTTCCTTTCAACATACCTGAAGAGGGACATAAATTGCTACCAGCTACAATAGTTGAGTTATATGCCACAGATTGGAAAATTTAACTTTGTCCCATGCCTTCAGGATGCTGAAGCTGCAGACTGCTAACACAGCCTGGCTAAGGGAAACAGGGAAGTCCACTCAAAGTGTCCAAAACATGTTGTAGGTGAAACAGGAGTGAACACTTTACAAAGATGGCTCCTCCTTATAGAGGGGAGCCTGGAGAACTTTCTGGAGTATTACAAACAGAAGGAGGAGGAGTTTGCCATAGGAAGGATAGCAACTGGATACAAAGCAAGAGGGAAGGGATTACAGTTGAATATTGATAAGAAAGGAGGAGCAACACTCTTGTCAGGGAACCAACTATTGTAAAAAAAGGGTAAAAAAGGGGTAGGATTCTATCATACAACATGACAACTTTAATTCAACATTAAACTCTGGTTCAATTCATAAAATCCTCGCTTATAAGTCAAGTTCACAGTCTTAAACAAAGTCCCCTTCCTCTGATGATTCCTTTATTGCTGCGGTCCATCTCCAGTATGCTTCTTTTTCTTGTTCCTCATTTCCCACAGACTGCCATTTGGTAGTTAGTAATGTTGTGTTTGCTTATCAAAGCAATATGTAAACACACATTAACTCATTGGAAAAGAGGGCTGGGTAATGCATGATGTTGTATTTCAGATATACCTAGCAATGCAGAGAGGACTTACTGCCAGTAACTGCGTAACCGTGGCTGGAATATAGAACTCAAATTCACATGATAGAATTTTAGCTCAAGGCCAGTATGGGTGCCCTGAATCTACACTGTAAAGTTTATAATACAAGCTTCCTTTTGACAGCTCAGTAAGTGTGCTCTTTGGTATTTTCAGGACAATGACATTAACAGCTGGAAAATAAAAACATTAGTTTTTATTTTGCTATAAAAAGAAATTTGCTCTCTGTATTTTGTATTCACTTTATGATTTTAAATTTGAAATGTCTGACCATTTATAAAGAATTCTGGCTTATCAAATAAAACTCTGAAGGTAAATTTTATGAGAATTACACTGCTGGAGTGGTCTGTTCCTGCAGGATTGCACCCTGTGGAAGGGAGCCACACTGGAGCAGTTCATGAAGAATTATAGCTTGTGGGAAGGACCCATGTTGGACAAGTCCACGGAGAACCCCACATTGGAGCAGGGGAAGACTCTGAGGAGTCCTCCCCCTGAGGAGGAAGGAGCAGCAGAGATGATGTGTGAAAAACTGACCTCAGCACCCATTTCCATGAAGTTGAGTTCCGGAAGAAGGGAGGGGGTGGGGGAAAGGTATTTTAAGGTTTGGTTTTAATTTTCATTACCCTACTCTGACTTGATTGGTAATAAAACAAATTAATTTCCCCCGGTAGAGTCTGTTTTGCCTGTGATGGTAACTGGGAGTGATCTCTCCCCGTCCTTATCTCAACCCAGGAGCCTTTTATTATATTTTCTCTCCCCTGCCAGCCTGAGGAGGGGAGTGACAGAGCAGCTTTGGCATCCAGCAGGGGTCAACCCACCACATGGCAGGGATGCAAAGGTAGCTTAAAGTTGTACATACGGAAAGGGAAAATTATAGCAAAAGCTTTTTGTGCTGTGCAGATTTTTCCCCCATTGGACAAGTTGCTAAGGCATCCTTCTGTCTGACAGCCTTCTCTGATACTCAGAGAAACTTGTCACCAAAATACAGAATTTCTTGGGAAAACAAATCTTTCTTTTAGAAGCCCAGAGACAAGACAACACCAGTAAGACCAGTAGAAGTAGAAAATTGGCCAAAATAACTAGGACAGGCAGTCTGCTTTGCTTCATATTTTTCTCTAAGAGGCCTAAAGAAAAGATCCTTAAAGGGAAAAATCCACAGAAAACAGAAAAATAAAATCAATACAGACAATAAATAAAAGATAATGACACCGAGCTGAGTTTGCATACCCATAGGCAGATGTTAATGTGCCTACATAAAATAAAAGCAGTTATAGCTAAACAAATTTCACTGATAACAAAATGCAGGTGTTTGGTAAGAATTTGGGATGAAAGTGTGAGGGTGCAAGCAGTTGATAGGATCCCAAGGGAGAGGGAAGAACGAAGATGACAGAATGTAATTTTCAATAACTTTCATGCAGAATAAAATTCTCACAAATCTTTCTTAGAGAGAAGGCTCAGATGTGGCTTTATAAATGCTAATTCACCTATTCATACTGTTGCAGTTTTTAAAAAGCCCAAGAAACAGTATATCTTTAAACTTTTAGCTTCATAATTCAAAATTATGTGGACATGGGATTTTAAGTTTTGGTCACAGTTTCCAGTACCTCTTAAGACAGTGGCTTCTCATAAAGGTATAGGTGTTTTAGTAAATATTTTAGTAGCAGTGAAAAGGTACAGAAGGTGAGGCCCACATGCTAAGCAGTTAATTCTTGGTTTATAAAAGTAATCACTCCGCAGACACTGAATGATGTATGAACTCTGTCTTAATTGATCCCAATATTATACAAAACTTAAGTGATTCAACCCAGGTATTTATGTATCATTAGAGAAGTATGAGAGAGATGCCTGAAAGGATTTCAGCATGAAGGAACAGTACTTGTAAGTTTACTCAAGATTTGTATAAAGTGTACAAAATCATGCATTACCCAGCAGTCTTACTCTTAACATCAAGTATTGCTTAGTAAAATTGTTTCAATATATGCTATTTTGGAACTAGATTTTTTTATTTTGCCTTTTTTTTTTTTTTTTTTTTTTTTACTTTTCATACGAGCAAAAGAATATTTTTGCAACTGTTTTGCCACCTAAGATTGCATCTCTGTCTCTTCATGTTCAGACAGGTCTGTGAGAAGTCACAACTTGAAGCTATTTGTTCCTTGAACTGTGGCTGATATAGCCAAGCCATTTCTTAAATTATGGAAGCACTTTTTTAAAATCCCAGGCTAAAGGAAAAGAGTTAATGTGATCACTCTGCAGGATGACAAAGAAAGTATCTGATTTTACAAAATGTAAAGTTCACTATTTGATTACTTTGGAAGAATCTGTGGCAGATGCAACAGAGTAATTTTTTGTTTTTAAACAAGGACTCTGGAAAGAATCAGTCCAAGGTATCAGGGCTTTATCCTACTCAGGGGCAAAATGACATTTCATTTTGTATGTGTGAATGTTCCAAAGAGCATTTAGCTAACACATGAACACAGGATCTATAATCATGTGGCTGCTCACGTCTCACAGACAGAAAACATTACAGAAAATGCAAATTACTTTTTATAGGATTCAGTGACATTAAACTTCAAAAAAAATTAAATCATTCAGTATTTCAAGTCAAATGATAGTAACATCCTCAAATGTTTTATATGCCCATCACTCCTTCCATCAATTTAGCCTCAGAGAATAATTCTTAGCTTAGGAGGAAACTGAGTGAGATACAGGAACCACATGTCCTGCTGTAATAGTACTAGATGTGATTATTACTCACATCCTAAAGTTGAGTTTTATCTGAAAAAGCCCCCTGCATCCTTTCTTCTAGCAGGAGAATAGTAGGAAGGACAAGCGGGTGCACAGACTGCATGCATTTCTAACAAAACAAAGCAATTCCTTGTTAAGGGGTCACGTGGATTTACATGAACGCCAAATTCAGATTTCTTTGAGAGTTTTAATGAGGTCTCATGTGTCCCCTTTATACACTGAAGAGTATTAATTTAAAAAAAATATAATTTTAGGCACAGGAAAAGTGACGAGAAAAGCGATGAGGAGGAAAACTGTTTGTTTTATATCTACTTTAATTGAGTAATAAACAGAAGAATCTGGCTCAGAAAAGCTTTTGATCAGAATAGCAACATGTAATGTTAAGATTGTGTAGTTTTATCAGTAGAGTGTACCATCTCATTTTTGGCAAAGTGAAAGCAAATGTGGGCCTGCCTGGCATCACAGACAGTGAGATATGAATATAAAACAGTTGCATTTAATCAAGAGAGGTACTTACTAATCAGCAGTTAAATGAGAATGGCCAGTGTTCCCTAACAGGACCAAAAAACAGACATATCTTTATTTGCCCACGGTATAAGACTAACAGCCAGCATTAAGAATGAGAAGCTCATGACATAAGGGATTTATTCCAGTGGATGTGAAGTCTATTGTATAAATTCCAGAAAAAGAGAGCTTATTTCTAATCAAGGTTGCGATCACAATCCTTAGTTCAAATGGCATTTCCAAAACACGCATGTCAATACTAAGAGGTTCAGATACTGAAAATCCAGTGTATTTTGTTTTCTTTTCATGGGTATGGCAAGTACCATTAAACCATCTGAGGAGCCATTCCAGCATGAATGGTCCACCTGAAATCTAATCATAACTAAACCACTAACATGCTTCCTAGCTTTGTAGCTCAGTAAATAGGGAGTAAGTGCTGTTTTCAACAGGCCACGGGTTTTGCATTAAGCTAACAAGAGAGGCTGTGGCACCTGCTTAGCTTTGCCTGTGCTTGTGTTGGTCTGCCTGAAGATTTGTTTTTGTATGCAATAGCAATTATCCAATTACCAGATCTCTATCACATATTTTGTTTTGACTTTTCATTAGCTCTGTATAATTGTGTGATGTAATGTCTATAGCAATATATATTTTGTAACTAATGAGTATTTCTAGCATGTTGTTACTAAGGGTAAAATGACCTATTAGACCCCCTTAATAAAACAAAGCACAGAGGAGTATCAGAAGCTTTGAAAGAAGTGGCAGAGAGCAATATTTGAAGCCCAGGGGCTATAAACATCATTCATGGCCTATTAATGGTCATAAAATGAATGTAACCTCAGCACAAGGTAAGTCAAGTCATTCTTGTCAAGTCTTAGGAATAGCAAATAGAACAAAGAATAAGCATGGAACATATGTAAAACACACACTACATAGTAAATTCAGCTGCAATACGAACCTGCAGATCAATGAATAATAAACATAAAGAAACATAAAAAAGATCCCAACCACATCCTAAATAAAGAAGGAAATCATCAACATCATACTTCTGGCAAAGGGCTTAGGATACTACCCCGTTTCTGTAAACCCACCTCCAGACTGTAACCATCAACTTTAACACATAAAGGGGCAGCAGAAGGGCAAGCCTAACACCAGAGAAAGGAGGAGACTAACAGGTTTGTGTATTTATGCTACCTGCATGTAATTTAAACTATTTGATAAGGTTGTTATGACTGTTAGAAACATTATAACTAATCAGACTAAGACTAACTTCTTGGTTTTTCATGAATAGTGTATTCTTTTTTGCCTGTAACAGGATTACAAAAGTTGAATTGGTGGGAGTTCAAGAAATCAGTTCTCTAACTTGACTGCAACAATTGTTTCATAAAATATTGCATGGTTAAGGGTATTTTCAAATTTTCATGGGCAACTTTAATTCTGTTTGAGTTTGCAACTTCATAATTCCTTTAAATCTAAAAAAAAAAAAATCATGGTTCTTAGACATTATTGTGATGAAGACCTTACCATTGCCAAAAAAGTTATATTAAACTTATTTACCACCATTATCTTTTAATTCAAAACTCTGAGACAAAATAAGAAAATGTAAAAGAAAAATCCAGATGCTCTATATCTGACCTGTCTTTGTTATCAGGTGATATCAGCAGAGACCTATTAATGTCCTGGCCTGATTGTGATTATACTGTAATTATACCCATCTGATACAGAGGATGGAGATAGAACTGTAAAATAGAAATCTCTTCAGAATGGAGACCTAGAACAACAATAAGGAGAACTATTCAAAAGGTTTAAAACTTGTTTCCAAGTACTTGGATACTTTCATAAAGGTTTAGGAATTGTTGTAAGGCAGAAATTGACATTTTTTAATTTTTCCTTTATTTATTTATTTTATTTTTCCACAGAGCTTCCATCTTCCATTTTCATACTAAAAGAATCAAATATAGACTTTTCATTCATAGCATGCCATTTTGATGTTGGAGCGGAAAAAAAGTGACAGAAAGGAATACTCATCAACACCAATTCATGGGAAATACTGTAAATCATAAAGTAAGTCCTGATCATGAGGTCTGACTCAGGTAGAGCTACTCCCTCCTCCGCAGGAGGATTCATTAGCCCTTAGATTAGCAGAGGTGGGAGGGGACGTTCTGCTGAAATGCTTCAAATCCCATCAAAGTTTTAGACAGCGTTGAGTGAAATATTGTTTCCCCCTTCTTTTTGTTCTTTCTTTTTCTTTCCCAAAAATGAAATATTTACTTAATTTGTTATGTTGTGAAGATCTAACATGTAATGATTTTTACCAAACAAAAAACTGTCCAGGAAGTTAAGATTTTTAGGTACTAGGAAGAGAAGAATAACAGCACAATTCAGCCCTGTTTTCCTTAGTTCAAGACTTTACTGTAACATAATCAAGCAGTGAACTGTGAATCTGTAGGATGTGCTAGTATAGATAAAAGAGCATTCATCACATACTGTCAGCTTTTTCATTTGTTTCTCCCTCACCAATTCTTCAGATTTCTTCAGATTTATTTGTAATTTTGAAGCCATTTGAAAGATGAGGTGAATTTTAAAAAAATGTGTGGAGATATCTTTCCTCAAAATTTGTAATACTTTTTCATTAATTACAGTACTTTAAATCCTTGAATGGGTACTGTTTTTATACATTTACAGTATAAATGTAAGAAAATGGTGACATCATAATTCAGAAAGTCAGGACGACACATGGAAGATATGCAACAGGCATTACAGTTACTGGTTCCTGATCTGAAAATAACTGCATTGTTATTAAACAAGCTATTTAAGATAAACCTTTATGTTTTCTAATGCTGTCTTTTGTGTAATCTGTATATCCTGGAATACTGCTAATATAAGGATTCAGAAAGCCTGTTCTGCAATACTTTCAATTATAGCTGGGACTGTGAAGGACTTATGGTGACTGAGATGCAGATTTTATTGGTAGTAATTCATAGAAGCTGTTCATGCTTTGCTGCTTTTGATGAATGAAACAATCTCAAGCTTATCAATAATTGGTATTATTCAAAATAAGAGAAATGAGAACAATACGGTGAACTAAACCACTAACTGAAACAGGTGAAGTCATTCTTTATCTAAATCACCACTCCACAACAAAATGGCTTTCAGGAAACTGAGATGAATGTGAGCTCTCTAAAGAAGAGCCTGATGCCAGCATGAATTATAGTGGTTCAGTCAAGTCAGAGCTCAAAAATTCTTTTAAGCATTTTCAAATCAGTTTTGTAGCCTTCTCCTGAAGTATCCTTTACCTCAGTCACCCAGACAAACCTGGAATAAGTTGCTCCACAGAACACAGGTATCCGTTTTACACTCCCACCATGGCTGTGAAATTGATTCTTACTAAAAGTTTAAATCATGCTCAATTACCATGTACGTCCCGAGCATACAGACCTTTAAAACTGTCTATTTACAGCCCAAAATATGTCGCAGATATACGTATATATAAGGATAGATCCTTCTGTAACTTCAACACTAACTGAAAATTAGACTCCACTGTTAGATTTTAATTGGAAAGTGTTAGAGGTGGCTTTTTTGAGGTTAAAAAAAGTCTTCTGAGATGGTATAAACTCTGTAGAGTTAAACCTTCAAGAGTTTTCTATCACAGAATAACTATACCACCTCCTCATTTACCTTTCAAAACTCATGTCTAGAAAAGCTCTGATAGCTACATTGTGTTTGTACCGCACACTTAAAAACATGCAAACATATGGTTTGCTAACTTTAATTAATGGAATTGAATAAGTATGCATCCATTTATGAAAAATCCTTTCTTTATGAACTTGTATAATCTCTTCACCACTTAAAAACACCAACAAACAAACCACAGAGCACTTAATATTTTTCCAAGGAAACCGTAGGGAAGGAATCAATTGGAACAGCTTTGTATTCAAAATCATCTGTGAAGTATCAAAGTTATGTTTGTTGACATCTGTGCTCCAGCTGTGGAGTTTAGAGCTCTTCATTTTTTTTAATCATGTTGCTTATTCCAATGAATAAGTACTTGGTTCTGTGCATTTACAAAGTTGGAAAGTTAATTCATCAGGGACTGTTCATATTCCCACAGCCTTTAATGACGTTTCCCTTAAAGAACATGTCAACTTTGAAGCTTCAAAGGAAATCTTTTTTCACTGGATCTTGATAAGTGACAATTTTCAACTAATAAGCTAGATTTGAAAAAAAAATATGATTATACTCATTGAACTATGTAGAGAGAAAAATATGCCTAAAAAGACAACTAAACCTGCCAACACCCTGCCAAACAAAAGACCCTTGCATCCAATTCATAAAGAATATATCTGATGTCATCATTAACCAATTCTTTAATTGTCGAGAATCCATTTATGAGCCAGTCCTTATCTTTTTAAAAAAGCAGAATGACACAGAAAGTCTGAGACTAACTCAGGCAACCCTGAAACCAGAAAAAGACTAAATTGACTTCAATGTCTTTTGGATAAGGTCCCATTTCAGCAGTCAAGCATTAAAACCACTTTGTGTGTCAGTTTATGACTCCATACAAAGTATAATATGACTTTGAAGAGTTACAAAAACCAAATGCTGTATCTTTCAAAGATCATGGATTCTGAGTCCTCTTGCTTGATCTCTCCTAGCCACCCTTAGGGTAGAAATGTGAGGTTATCAGGGTGCCGGTGTAGAAGAAAGGGTATTTTGGGGGGTTTAAGTGTACTATAACTGTTTGGCAGTTGTGAAAAGTCCCCTGCAGAAACTCACCTTTTACCCTTGAATAAGTAAACTAGGTCTCTGGTTCATGGGCCCAAGGTTAAGAAATATGAATACAGTAACAAAACCAACTATATTTTGGACAACTATTTTTTCCCAGAAAAACATAAAAGAATTTTTTTTGCTGAATTCTGCTCCCTTGAAAGGTGACGCTACTCAAGAGAAAAGTATTAGGGAGCTAGTCTCTGACCTCTCCTCTGCAGCACAAATGAAGAAAGAAGAAGCTGAGTTCAGTACAACCATTAATGAGGGACCTGAAGAGGGACATGACCCAGCAGAGCACTACAGGAGGAAAGCTCACCATGGCCAGTGTATTAGAGGCAGAGATCAAATGTTTACTGTCTATCAAGAAGTCTGAGGAAGGGCAAAAAGAAATCATCAGAACTAAACAGCAGGGAGATGAAACCACTCTTCAAAAAGCTGAAGTCAGGTACAAACAAAAAATGAAAGGAAATAATAATGAAACCTGGCATATCAAATGTAAAAACACAACAAAAAAAGTCCAGACAACAATTCAAGGAGGTACTTTGTAAGGTCTAAAAGTTAAGACACAGTCCTACTTCAAGGACTTTAGAGACAGAAAGATTGCAACAGAGTCTATAGGCCCAATATACTGTGAAGGCACACAAGGGACATTTAGAAATGGCAAGACTATAGCAGGCTGTTAGTTGAAAACATAATGGCACAAATAGGAAAAATGAGCAAAAAATGTAACCAAAGAATATAACTACAGAAGCAGAAATAAGAAAACTAATACTAGTGCCACATAGCCTCTTGCTTAAATTTACCTTCCTATCTGAGGCCTGCAAGATTGTAAATGTGATACTACTTTTAAAAATACTTCAGGAAATTCAGGTTAACCATAAAAAAATGAGCATAGCATCTGAATTGGGCAAATCAAGGAAATCATAATAAAGCGTGAAATTAGTGGAACATGAACAAATATGATCCAGTGGAGAACAAAATTATATGCCCTGCTTTTCTATAAAAGGAAGCCACAATCCTATCAGAGTCTCTGAAGGAGTCAACAGACATATGGATACAGGTGGTAAGTTGATGCAGTTTACTTTGAATTCAAGAAGACATTTCAAAGTGTATCTCAAAAGCCTTAAAAGAAACTTGCAGCCACAAGCTAAGAGGAAAGCTACTATGCTTTCACAGATAATTAACCGCTTAAAAGATGGGAAAGGGAAGAGAGGAATAAATGGTCAGTTTTTCACAATGGATGGTGTTCAACATGGTCTATGCTGCAAACCTGTGTGGGTAAACTTATTCATGAAAGTACTGCAGCATCTAAAACGGCAGCTACATTCAGGAAAACACGCTGGAGAGGGTATTGCAGGGGAAAAAGGAAAGAGTAAGTATATAGTTAAGAAAATGCACCCTGTATCAGGCTGGAACTAAATTCATCAATAAATTTCTGCCAAATAATCAAAGGTACCTACCTTATAGAAGACCAAAGATTAATAGTTCATTTTTGTTTCTATTTGTCTTACTATATTAGGCAAAGCCGTTCTGTGACTTTAGCAAGTACAAATACTCTTGTAATAACTTGTAATAACTTACAATAACTTGCTCTCTCATTACTAAATTTTCCTTTCTTCTCCACGTTTCATCCTACCAGCCTCTCACAACACAGGAAATTCTGTTCATACATATTTATTCTTCCTATGAAGTTTAAGGCAACATTAGTTAGTTTTTCTTGGGACTTAGTTTTTCATTGGTACTATCATGGAAAGTCAGATTTAACTTTACAGATAGGGCATTTCATTTTGTTATATTTCTTTTTACTTAGAAAACTAGCCAGCAAACAAAATGCCAGTCATTCTGAAAACAAAGAAAAGAAGTGCAAACATTTCCCTAGACAGAGATACTAAACAACACTGCATTTTTTACCTTTTTTTTCTTTTTCCAAATTACATTCATATAGCTGCCAGCAAGGTTTTTGATGGATTAATTCCTATAATCCATAATTTGCTTTTTTTCTTGCATTCTGTGGAATGGATCATTTTTTTACTTCATACCAAATTGCTGATGCTAGATTTCACTATATGTCTAATATTCCTTTTAGCCCTCCATTTCAGAAGAAGATTATATGCACTGCTATTACTTCTTTTTCTAAGTACTTTAAAACTCTTTAACAAAATATTCATTCTAACAATCTATTTCACATAAATGCTTCAATACATGAATTGGGATTCTAGACAAGCTTTTCAATAAGGGATAGGATACATAAATTAACTATTTAATAGGAAGCTTAATGCATTTGCAAAGTGGGTTATGTGCTCCTGTGTGAAAGCATACAGTATACTTCTAGTTTTGTGAACAACTACTTAAAAATTTTTGAAACTTCTGAATTAATCTCTTTTTATGCTTTGAATAGAGTGAGCATATTTCATTTCAGATTAAAGCATGAATATAGGTCTTGGTTTTCTAGATAGAGTAACACTCAGATATACGCTCTGAACTTCTGGCTGACATCATGGAAGGTTGTGAAAAGACTTAGCTAAGTCAGGCAATGCTGAGAGATGCAGGCCTATTGACTATCTCTCATGTTTTTCATAGAGCTTGTACTGATTTTGATGGGGACAGAATAAACTCAGTTGTGAGAAATGAAATTTTTGCTAGTAACTGGTATATCCACAGTAGTACAACATTACCAGAACAGTAAATTAACAGAGCCACACTAACTGAGCCATATACAGTGTCCTTACCAGCACTGACATGTAAATGGCCTTTTATAAAGAATCTTGGAATCTGCCACTACCTTCACAAATAACCCCTGAAGACAGGGCTGCTTTTGACTAAAGAAGTAATAACATAGAAGAGTCATGCTGAGCACTGTGCAGATGTTGGCTAAGTAACAGTCTCATATCTGACCTGGCACCCGGCAATTCAGCCTGTGTAATTGGCAACTAGGATCTGGGAGAGATTTCAGTTTCCTTTTCCTCTCTAATCCACAAAGGAAATGAGAGGTTCAAGTGCTATCTCTGGCACAGCCTGTTTCTCCTTGATAGTTGTGCAGCCTCCTAGTTCATGTGTTGTAGAACAAACACCAGGCCACTGGCACAGCAGGATGAACTGCACAAAGAGCTGCCAATGAGGGTACCCTGAGCTGGGACCATGAAGGTATTAAGGATTTCCTAGTGCTGTCTTATTCTGCAGAAATGTTCACAGCTTGGATATTAATTTATCAAGCTGTAACTTAACGACTTTTCTCATGCATCCTAGAGGGGATCAACAGGGTTTCAGCAATTTGTGCCAGCTGTGGACCCGGTCAACCCCTCTTAATTTTAAATGCAAGTAAACTGCTAGCAGAACTAGCATGTCAACTCTACTATTTTGTGGGGGGGGGTTCCCAAGTTTTCCTTCTGGAGATTGATTCAAAATACAAAGAGATCAAAGTGAGCCTGTCCTTCCTGTGAATCAGATAGCTGAAAAAAATACAGGTATAGTCTACAGCTGCTTTTCTCCATCTAGAGCCCCTCTGACAAGGCTAAGCAAGAACTGCATATTGGGGCTGACATTTCTGGTTCACTCCCAATCTGCAGAGGGGCTTCAAATGAAAGATTCAAATTCCAAATATTCAAATTTCAAATTAAAGATAAATCAACTCCTATATCTTCACAAAGTAGTAACTTCTTCACTGATCTCTCATGCTACAAATTGTTATAAGTAACAAAGCTGGAGATTTTCATAATGTAAACTGAAAGGTCTGTTTTTATGACTTCACCTTTCTGATGTTTCAGATGATATAACAAGTATCGTTGAATTAGAAAAACTCTGTTCTTGAAGATGCAGGATTAATATTTTTTTATTTTCGGCTACATTACTCTAGCAGAAAAGAAATATGCTACGTGATGCTGCTTTCAAGTAACCTAAAGGGGGATAGGGGGACTGTGAGACTACATCCTGCCCTTCAAGCTGCAAGGACAATTCACTGTGCATGCTGGTAAATGAGCTCACTGTTTGCATGAGTTTATATTCTCAGATTTGAAGAATACAATCCCATCTACTGGAATATTCAGATCTAAATATTATTATTTCCTAATGTTGCAATAAACTGAGTCACAAAATCCTGAAGATACAAAATAAGTTATAAATAAACACAAAGAAATGTATGTTTGTCTTTTTTAAGGCTTGTGAATATGTGTGTTCAAGATGAATGTCAGTGTCTTTGGATGACTTAGTGTCTTTTATTTGGTGGCTGTAGTAGAAGTGCAGAAGTCTTCTAACCCAAAAACTTAATGTAAAAGGGAGGAGGGAATGAATCCTGGTGGGAAAAAAAAAGGTAGTTTTAATAACTCCATCAATAAATATTCAGAATTTTTAAAAAATTATTTCCCAACCTGCTATAATATAGGTAAAACCAGGGCTGCCTGACACTATTTTCAATGAAAAGCACAAATCTATCACAGACTAATAAATTAAAAATTCTATGATGTTCTGAGACTAAGTAAGAATAAAAGCTGGCAGATAAATATAATTAATTTGGATGGAGTTCCATTTAATTGCACTCAGGTGGCTAAGGACCGCTGTCAATCAGCTCAGCTAACAAATACGTCTTGCACTCTTCAACATTTGCTGCATTAGTGAAGCAATAATGGCAACAGCACGTATTACTTATTCAGGCTTCATCCATCCCTCAATTTACTGAGGTTGAATTGAAGAACACTGAAAGAGAGATCTGCTTTGCATTAAGGTCTACATGTGAGCAGACTTTTTAGTATAAAATGTGTAAACACAGTTACTATGTTTGCACTGTACCATTTTAAGTACAAGAGACCAAACCTAAAAGGAACAAAATAAATCAGAGGGACAATTTGTTGCAAACTGATTCAACACTCACTTACAAAGAGGAACATTGGAAGTGCCATTCTAGATCAGACATGCCTTCCCTGCTTATCATCAAATGGGAGCACAGAAATAAGCGGAATGCCAAAAGCACAGCTCTAAATCTGATTGTTAATATTCAGGGCAATGATTTAAAACTTTAAAATTTTATTTACTATGCTATCAAAAATGGAATTTTTTTTATTATAATTCTAGTTCATCCTGACATCCTGTACAATTTTAGTGGTGTGGAGTTTTATTGATTCTTCAGACTTAAGCCTCAATAATTTATTGCAACAAGTTATATCATTTGACAACGCCTTGAATAGAAATGAATTCCCTTCACTGGCTTCATATTTCCTTAAAACTCAGTATATTAAGCAGAGAGTACACAGAAATTGCAGTGTTCCCTCTCCAACCCTGTCATTAATTTGTATATTAATCCTTCATACACTAGAACCCTGCCTACTCTGACTTGTCAGAATCCCAATCCTTTGCCCTTCCTTAGAATACTTTCCAGAGTTCAGCTCACTTCCGCCATGTACCATATCCTCTAAGAACAGTAAGCATGGCTACAGAACAATTTTATCTAACTGCTCTGTCATGTTTCTGAGGTTATTTTCAATGCCATGCTTCATGCAGCCTTTTTTCCCATTATGATTGCAACTGTGCAACAACTTAAGATTGCTACTGAACTGCCTATAATAAAATTAAGTTTTCTGCATACTTAACAAAGACATATCTTTGTAATGGAAAAATCACAAAAATTTGTAGATGAAATCTTAATAAGTTTTCATGATTTCAGTCATTGATACAATGCTGTCAGGTAAATTCAGCTTCAAAATAAGCTCAGCCTTCAAGATAACAGTAGTGGTGGAGAAATCACATTACTTGCAATATGTGAAACTAAAACTGTGATTTCAGCTAGCTTCAGTCCAGATTGTTACAATCATCCCTTGTGAGACTAGTTTATATATGAATCCCTAGACTACCTTTTTTGTCTTTATTAGAAATACCATGCTAAAGCATTCTAAATGCTAAAACTGAATCTAAATTTTTTCCCCACTGCACGAACTTTCTGGCTTATAGCTAGTATCATAAACAACTCACACACCAGAGTCATTCTGATTCGTTCCTCATTGTGCTTCAAGGTGAAAGTAGGAGTTTCTGTTGATTTTATGCTAAGTTCATGACTTTGCAATTATGATACAACACTCTTCATTACTATTACTTTAGCCATGAATGAAAGACATCTAGTGCCTTTCATAAGACATGTAAATCAACCTTTATATAGATGATGCCCCAAAACTTCAGGTCACCAGCAAATATAATAAAAATTTTCTGCCAAAATTACTCAAAACATTTATAAGTAAGATCTGTCTATAGTAACCCCTTTAGGAGACCTAGAGTACCCTCCCAATAATCTGATGTTTCTCCTTCCAGGAAAAACCACTGGTATGTCCAGTTAACTTTATCCATCTTTTAACTCCTACACCTTCTTGCTAGTATATCACTTTAATGATGACCCTTTTTTGTAACATTGTATCATGAATTTAATACCATGTACTTTGAAGCTGCTCCATTTTGGCTGCCAGAAACACCTGTTGTTTTCTTGAAGAACAATGTCAGAAAGGTACAAAGTGGTATATATTGGTAATATCCTAATGGACTGCACAGCACTTTCCGTTTATACCTGAATTATCTTTTACCCTGGAGTGAAGCAGCCCTCCTTACCTGCATCAATATTTTCTTTTCCTTAAATTTGAGTTAGAGGTTTAATATTTTTATTTTACCTTCCTAAAAACAAAACAAGAGAATAAACACCCCATATTAAATACAGCTATAGTTATTCCAATAACTCCAGGATACTCTTGGACAGATTTTTTTTTTCTTTTTTTTTTTTTGCTAATAGCTCTCTCCGTTTATGTCAGTTCTGATTTCATGGAAATATTACTTATATATGAAATAAAGCTACACTACCCATACTTCAATAACTAGATCCATAAGCACTGGAACTAATGAAGCCTGATTTTCTATAAGTTTATATTTCAAGTCTTTTAAGTTTTTCTCTTTCATTTCCCCTTCCCATATCTCCTGTCTGTAGCATTTAGCATTCTTACTGCTAAAAATTAAAATACATGTAGTATCTAGTCACAAAGGACACATGTGCTAACATGTACACTCATTTGACCAGCATCTGACACCAACTGGACCAAATAAGAGACTCAGCTGCAAATCTGTCTCTCAGTGTAGAAACTAATTAAGGGTTTTTTGCTTTATTGAGCCACTGTTTCTCATGCAACTTGGTGCAATTCCACGTTGACATCTAAGACCACCCTCCAATCAAATGCAGTTGTAATGGGAACTGGGTTCCTTACTTATGAGCAGAAGAGTAAGAGTACCTGACAGACTACAATATGATCCTGTAAGCCCTATTTCTTGACAAAACTAATCTAAAACCATGCCTCCTACTTTTTGTTCTGATTTCTAGTGTTCAATGACAGTTATGGATTACTTTCTGGAGATAAGTGAATGTTCTAGGTCCACAGCAATTAAAAAGGCTGGATGAAGTATGAGTCCTCAGAAAATATCCTCCAGCTCCAGTATCACTCATTAATTCGTTCTAAAATTAGTGCAGTACAAAACCTCAGCATCTGACATTCCTTCTCCCTAACTATCTTCTTTTTCATTCATATTCAAAAAAACAGTCAAGTCAAAGGAAAGTAGAAGTTCATATCTCGCAATGCTGAGTCCTTGAGCCCAGCACTGCCTGCTGGGCCCAGAATGAAGAGGGTTTCAGATACTTCACCTTCTGTGGTTATCATGCACTGTAGCAATCACAATTCAAGCACAGAGCCTCACATAGGCAGATATACTGTTTTACAACTAAGGAACAATAACGAAGACTACATCTACAGCACAGGAACCGCTGAGAACTGCCACAAATAGCAATACTTGCACAGTCTGGTGAGCTCCTTGTTTTAGGAAACAGTGTGGCAAAATCTGGATATAGTAAATCAGGTCTCCTATCTTTGATCGGTACAGCAACCTAACTGAATGAAGGCACTTGGCTATCACTTGACCTTGAACTAGTTGTTCCCTACGTCCAAAGCCCTGTGAAAGTTTGTGCACAGTTACAATAAAATTTGTTTCCTATGTTTTTTTAAAATAAGATTTGGACTTCTGAATCAAACACACATCATCTGCATCACAGGTCAAATACAAAGCTCTTGAATGTGAGAACACTCATTTTGGTGAGCCCCGTTAATTAGATTTGAAAGAGATTTCAAGTCAGCCAGCACTGGTCTACAAAAGAAGTTATTGTACGTGACCTGGAAGTCACTGAAAGAGCTTGGTATAGGAATCTCAGAACAAGACTGTAGACAGTGTCATTTGTCACAGGTTGAATCGCTTGGAGTTTAACAGCACCTAAAAATGTATTTCTCAGCTTGAAATTATTTTTAAAGTTACATGTTTCTTAACAAAGGGATGCTTCACTCTGTTCTGGTTTAAGCAAGAAAGCAAACAACTTGCAGTTTAGTCTCTTTTTCAAAGTTAAATAAATCAAACAGCTAAATGATTGCTGGATGTTTAGCTAAATACCACATTAAACAAATCACATTAGTTCAACTTGTTTATATTTCACATTTACTTTGACTATGTGTGTCAAGTTGGTAACTCATTTTAGTGACAAAATTGAGCACCACATGTACCATTGATCAACATGTTTTAGCATTTTCTGGAACTACCCGCTAGACCTGCTGTTCACAGAGAGGGGCTGGTGGGAGATGTGGTGGTTGGAGGCCGTCTGGGGCACAATGACTGCAAAATGATAAGAGTTTTCAGTACTCAGGGATGCAAAGAGAGCCATCAAAAAAACTTCTACCCTGGACATCCAGAGGGCAGATTTCAGCCTACTGAGAAGACTGGTTTAGAGGTTACCTTGGGAAACAGCCCTTGAAAACAAAGAGGTCCAGGAGGGATGGACATGCTTCAAGAAGGAAGTCTTGATAGCACAGGAGTAGTCTGTCCCAGTCTGCCAAAAGATGAGCCAGCAGGGAAGACAGCCAGCCTGGCTGAACAGGGAGATTTTGAAGGAAATTAGGGGAATAAAGAGAGCTTCCCAATTATGGAAAAAAAGGGTTGGCTACTCATGAAGAGTTTAGGAATATAGTTAGGTCATGCAAAAAGAAAATTAGAGAGACAAAGGCAGAATTTGAACTCAATTGAGCCACTTCTACAAGTACATCCATAGTAAAAGGAGGGGCAAGGAAAACATCCATTCTTTGTTGGACATGGGGAGAACATAGTCACTAAAGATGAGAAAAAGGCTGAGTTACTTAACACTTTCCTTACCTCAGTTTCCAACAGTAAGATAGGTTGTCCTCAGGACAGCTGGCTTCCGGAACTGGTAGACAAAGACAGGAAGCTGAATAGCCCCCCTGTAATCCAGGAGAAAACAGTGACATGCTGAGCCACTTGGATCCTCACAAGTCTATGCAACCAGATGGGATCCATCCTAGAGCGATGAGGGAGCTGGCGGAAGAGCTTGCCAGGCTGCTCTCCATTCACCAACAGTCCTGGCTCACCAGGGAGGTCCCAGATGATTGGAAGTTGGCAAATGTCATGCTGATTCACAAAAAGGGCTGCAAAGAGGGTCCAGGAAACTACAGGCATGTCATCCTGATCTTGGTGCCTGGTGAGGTTATGGAGTAGATCACACAACACCTACAGGATGGACAAGGTATCAGACCCAGCCAGCATGAGTTTAGGAAGGCAAGTCCTGTCTGACCAACCTGATCTCCTTTTATGATCAGGTGACGCACCTGGTGGATGAGGGAAAGGCTGTGGATGTGGTCTATCTGGACTTCAGTAAAGCCTTTGACACCGTCTCCCACAACATTCTCCTGAAAAAGCTGGCAGCCCACGGCTTGGACAGGGAGACTCTCTGCTGGGTTAGGAAATGGCTGATGGCCAGACCCAGAGAGTGGTGGTGAACGGGGCTGCATCCAGTTGGTGGCCGGTCACTAGTGGTGTCCCCCAGGGATCAGTGTTGGGCCCAGTTCTGTTTAATATCTTTATTATGATCTGGATGAGGGGATTAAGTGTACCATTAGCGAATTTGCAGATGACACCAAGTTGAGGGGAGTGTGGATCAGCTGGAAGGCAGGAAGGCTCTTCAGAGGGATGTGGACAAGCTGCAGAGATGATCTGATTCCAACAGAATGAGGTTCAGCAAGGCCAAGTGCCGGGTCCTCCACTTTGGCCACAACAACCCCATGCAGTGCTACAGGTTGGGGGCAGAGTGGCTGAGGAGCAGCCAGGCAGAAAGGGACCTGGGAGTGTGGATTGGCAGAAAGTGGAATGTGAACCAGCAGTGTGCCCAGGTGGCCAAGAAGGCCAATGACATCCTGGCCTGGATCAGGAACAGTGTGGCCAGCAGGCCCAGGGAAGTGATTCTTCCCCTGGACTCAGCGCTAGTGAAGCCACACCTGGAGTACTGTGTGCAGTTCTGGGCCCCTCAGTTCAGGAAGGATATTGAGGTGCTGGAGCAGGTCCAGAGAAGAGCAATGTGGCTGGTGAAGGGACTGGAGCACAGGCCCTGTGAGGAGTGGCTGAAGGAGTTGGGGTTGTTCAGCCTGGAGAAGAGGAGGGTCAGGGGAGACCTCATCACTCTCTACAACCACCTGGAAGGAGGTTGTAGCCAGGTGGGCATCGGTCTCTTCTCCCAGGCAACCAGCAGTAGGAAAAGAGGGTACAGTCTTCAGCCCTGCCAGGGGAGGTTTATGTTGGATATTAGGAAGAAATTTTTTACAGAGAGAGTAATCAGACATTGGAATGGGCTGCCCAGGGAGGCGGTGGAGTCACCATCCCTGGAGGTCTAAAGATGAGACTGGATGTGGCACATAGTGCCATGATCTAGTAACCACAGCAGTGTTGGTTGAAGGGTTGGACTTGATGATCTCGGATGTCTTTTCCAACCCAGCTGATTCTATGATTCTATGATTTTGATTTTTTTTGGTTTTACACTCTTTAATTACTTGTCATTGCTTACAATTGTAATAGCATATGCAGCACCAAAAGAAGGGATACTCTGCTTTGCTAAATTTTTAAAAGATAAAAAATCAGCTAATACCCAATAGAGTTTACATTATAGACAGAAAAGAAAAAAAAAAAAGGATTGGAAAAGGAAATGAGCATAAAGTAGGCAAACTTCATATAAACAATACAATTTCCTATGCTTCATGCTTGTGAGATTGTTTTCTGATTTTGCAAGAGATAATTTTTCTTAAAGCAAATGGAAACTTTAAAAAGAACTGTAAAACAAAAGCATAATAACTATCTTATTTTCTGGTCCTTTTTCTAAACTAGACATTTCAAATTTGTTTTGTGAGATGGCAAGTATTTTAAAGGCAGACTGTTCTTTCTGATGGACAAAGTACTTCTGAAAACCTTCCATCTTCAAATTCCCTTTAAAAGCTTGATGAAAGAAAAAAATGCTGACATTTGGTTTTTTCCAAGACATTTTTTTCATCTTGTGTCATAACAAGAACTCTGGGATACATATAGTTTTTCTTCACAGTTTTGTGTTCAGCATAATTCCAGAATGTTGAAACAAAAACAAGAATAACAACAACAACAACAATAATAACAATAGATTAATGAATAAGCAACTATTTCTAAGAAACAAATATTTATTTTTTTTTTTTAATTTCACAGCAACACCCAACATGGTTTGTTCCTGTATGTGGAAAGTATATACCCTTTACCAGCCTCCCAGATCCAAAACCGAAATTAATGTATATGTTAGCATGACTGAAATGAGAACACTGACATCTATAAACATAAAGTATGTCACCCAACTTGAGCCTCAAACTAGATTACTCATTTCAGTAATAATTTGTTTAAAAAGTTCTTCTTTTATTACTGGACTGAAGCAAATTCAAGTAAGATTATGCTTCTCAAGGGAAAAGAAGTATTTGCTGAAACAAATGTACAACTTATCTGAGTATGCTGTAAAATCTGAAAATGTTTGTCCTCTGAGTCATATTAGCACAGTCCACAGATTTCCACAGTTCCTTCTCTAGCGCATGTATCACCTGCATACATGAGACTAATACCTGTTTTGTGATCCACTTAAGCTTTTCATTACTAGATTTTAGCTGCTCCTAAATTTGGCTGTGATGGTCCTATCTCTTATTAGACAATTTCAAGCCCTCTTTACTAACTCTGATTAACCTGAAGACTTTAACATGTCCTTATGACTTCAGATTTTGATTTTAAGCTTCATTTTTTTGACCTTTATGAGTCTCTGTGGTCTAGTTCTCCTACATCATAATAATTTATGGTTTTCTATATTCAGTGAAAATGCCTTCAGTCCTAACTCTCTGGTCACCCATTTTCATGTATTAAGTGCACTTCAGCAAGAGATGCATCTTTAAAATATCATCATGGTTTTCTCTCTTTGAAATATTTATATGGATCAAAAGATTTATCATTATTATTTTATAAAACTCTAGGTTGGAAATAATAGCAGGGAACTCAGTATACTAAGTCTTGATAAAAAATCCTGAAGTGTCTTGGCTAATATCTGCTATAAGACAGATAAAGCCAAGAAACCAACTGATGAGAAACATTCCAAAATTAAAACACAGGCAGTAGCCACCTGCTGTGATATTACAGCCTAGGAGCAATATTATCAAACCAAAAGGAAGAAAAACTGTTCATTAAAAATTGTGTGGTATAAATTATTAGGTGGACACAGACGATAGCCATTATTATGGTAAATGCTGCAAAACGAGGACACCCAAATAGATTAGGATTGGCTATACTGCAGTTTCACAGCCTGGTTGCAGACTGGAAAACAGAAGAGGCAGGTTCTCCTAGGAAATTAAATCTGGTCCCCTAATACTGCTGGCAAACATGCTGTAAGACTGCCTTTCTTAAGCTGTATAAAAACAGTTGCTGTTGTTTTTCTCCCACGATTCCCTATTGAAAAACGGTTCTAAAACCAAAGAATCGGCATAGTTGAAAGGGGTCCCAAGACAGCATTTAGTCCACTTTGCACCTCTGATGCATCAAAAATTTCTTTTCATTTCAAGATGAAATGAAGCCTAACATAGTTACTATCTTCTTGAATAATATGTTTGCCAGTCCTCTGTCCTCTAACTGTTTTTCTTTTCCACTTCAGAGGCCACAGCCGAAGAGTGCCTATGGCAACTCATGCTGTTCAAACGTTGTGAAAGTTTTACAAAGTTCAACCTCACTGAAGAAGGAAAACAAGAAACCTGGAGAGTCTCTTTATAGTTTAAAGCTATCATCTAACAGTTGAAAGAGAGAACTGGGCATTTTAAGTCTCTGACACTATTTTCAGCTATGCCCTTAATTCACTTGGTAAATGTTTGGCTTATAACATGTTTTACTCCAGACAAAATAAACAGTAGAAAAGGTAGATTACTTTCACTGTAACTCTTCCTGAGATTATTTAACTTCCAAAGTACTCAGAGATAGTCAGAATATAAGGTTTTTTTAAATAAATTAAATTCATTAAATATCTTGCACAACCCAAGCTGAGTATCACTACAACCAGTAAAGAATGGAAAATAGTTGTAATAAGACACATTAATTTCTCCTTTATTCACTATGGTAAAAATTCATAATTCTGTTTTGAAAGATACATACCTACAACAATAAAAAAAATTGGTTGAAGTACACAAACATTTGATAAATAAAAAAGTTTCATATGCATGCTCCTCATTAATAGGATTTTATTAATATAAATATTTAATCCATTCAATAATTACAAGAAGGCATAAAAATATTTCCAATTGCTCTTTCTTACATTAATGAAATAAACTCTTAGAAGCAATGAAGTACTTTCTTTTCCAGGTACACTTAGCGACAAGGTCTTGCTATGGCTGCAAAACCTCTGAGTCAAGACAGACAACTCAAAAGTTCAAATTCACTGAAACTTAAACAGAACAGAGACTTTATACCCAAATCCTTTGTCTTGAAGAACACCAGGGTTTACAGAGGATTTCTATCCTGGATGGCTTTCCATTGGTGCCTAAGTTTTAGCAACACAGCTGTGTACTCCAAAGCTAAGGGCTTTTTTTGAAACCATCAACATAGTAGTTTTCTAATTAATAAGGAATCTTCAAAACATTTCCATAGCTGAACTGGTAACTATTCTGTGACACAGCAAGGAATGTGCTAAAACTGTAAACAAATTACAAGCCCCAATAACACTGATCTCAAATCAGTTACAAAATAGGAAATTTTTGCACTTAAGGTTTTCCTACTTTCCTCATGGAGCTTTCCAAGAAAATTAGAGCTACTTATTTTCCATTTCAGACCATGGGAAGATGCTGTGCAAAACAAAATACCGCTTTCTTTCAAAACATTATTTTGAGATAAAGAGGGACGAGACAGAAAACCTTCATATTGTGCTGTTTTCTGTCCTTGTCAGGAAGGTTTAACAATAGTTCTAGACCATATGTCTGCTTTTTGTGTACCAGTAGGGGGAGACAAATATTTTGGAAAACTGGATATAATTCTAAGTTATTAGGTTAATTCTTAAAGTTCAGCTGAAACAAAAAACCAAACCTGTTGGATGTTTTCAATCTACTGAAAATGAAATTCTATCACTAGAATAAATTTTAAAAAGAGAACAAATCCTGGGAAAATGCACAAAAAGAAAAAGGTAATAAATTATCCTTTCTTTTGTATTTAATTACTGCCTGTCTAACAAATAGACCACAGATGATGACAACCTCAGAATTAAGCCTACTCTCTGAAACTAAGGCATGTAAAAATTGGTTTTATATGTGGAAAAAAAGTACTGTTCTTCTGCCTCTTTAATATCCTGAAACAAAACTGAGTACAGTTTCTCAGTGTGCAGCGTTAAGCCTGGCCACTGAACATAAAAAGTCTCATTTTTCCTTTGAGCTGTGCTTATTCTTGTTCACTGGTGAGACTAGCAGCACCATCTGTCATTCACCAGTAGAATTTTTCTTCCACAGTTTTGGCCACTTCATATTTCCACCTAGGTTATGCTTTCTGAATAAATATCCCCTTCAGTGACAATCCGGAACTAGCTTTCAAATTATCATGGAAGAGCACCCCAAGGTTCATCTTTTGACATGAACCTACACTTGCTAAGACTTTGCTTCAGCTTCTAACACTGAGGTTATCTTCCCAGCATGCTGGAGTGAACGTCACCCCTCTCTCTACATGTCTCTACTGTTTGTCTCGCTTCACCCATATACTACTATGCATCATCCCATTCACCTTCAAGAAAACAATGTCCCATTTTGATGTTCCCATCGCTCAAAACCTACTACCTATATTTGTTCAGATATAAGAAAAACCACCTACAAGATTTCCCATATGTTTTTCTTAATAAATTGGGTATCCATAAAGCACATCCATTTATTAAAATCATTCTACTGTAGCTTAAAAGCCTGACAGCTCCAGGTGGCCGCTGTGCTGATTACTATTGGTATCTAATCTAACCTTAACATTTCTCCAGTGCTTCCGTGTATTCACTGATTGGCTTCTTATGTATTTAGATGTGCAACCTATCTTTTTCTCTGCTGTACAGAACCTGACACGATGGAGTCCCGGGCTCATAGCTAGAGTTCCTATGTACTCTGGTCATAGAAATAAAACCCACCATTAACCCAAAAGGACACATCTGCACTAACCTTGCCTCAGGAAAGTAATTTTCTAGATGACACTGTGAAAAAGCTGAATTATATATATTTTTGATTGATAAATTGTGTGTATTTCAGCACATCCAAGAAACACAGAGACAAAAATAGTCTGGTGACTACTTAGGGGTAGAGCTTATAGACATACACAGATGTTTTATCACTAATGCCCTATGAACATAGGGCATTAGTGATAGGACAAGAGGAAATGGCTTCAAATTGTGCCAGATGAGGTTTAGATTTGACATTAGGAAAAATTCCTTCACTGAAAGGGTTGTCAAAGCACTGGAACAGGCTGTCCAGGGAAGTGGTGGAGTCACCATCCTTGGAGGTATTTAAAATACACGTAGATGTGGCACTTGGGGACACAGTTTAATGGTGGACTTGGCAGAGCCGGGTTAATGGTTGGACTTGATGATCTCAGAGGTCTTTTCCAACTTAAATGATTTTATAATTCTATGGCATAGAGACATCCATGGCATATGGTCATAGGTATGTGCTGATGGGAAAACTGAAAATTACTCACCACGTTGCAGCCAGGGCAGTCAAGACCATTTTCACATGTCCTACGCCGTGCCTGGATCCCTCCTCCACACTGAGCAGTGCAGCGCTCCCATGGACCCCAGCTTGTCCAAAATACATGAGGGGGGCACAACAAATGTTCATTGCAGTACCTGTGAGAAGAGACAAACAAGGAGGCAAAGAATCTATTTAGTGTCAATACAAGACCTCCCTGAAAAGCCTCTCATTTGCATAATTCAGATAGATATTCGTACAAGGAAGTATTCTCTACAAAGGGCCTCTCGCTATTCATCAAGCACTGAACTAACAGTTGTCACACTGCACAGAGTGTTTAAACATTTGAGGGTTTGTATTTTTTTCAGGCTGCAATTGCGTGGGTGAAGCATTTGTTTGCTTTATTCAGTGACTATACAATCCATGCAATGTAACCATGCTATTGTACTGCAAGCACGTAAGCAAGATTGAAAACTACTTTATTAAAACCAGTTGTGGCTATACATCTGGGGCAGTCAAACATTTAGGCAGGCAGTCTTTTATCAGTTTCCAGCTAAGAATTGATTAGGATCCATCTCTCTCATCTTCAGAGAGCTAAACTTGCTTTTTGCTTTCCACAGTGTCTCTGCTTTTATGGGCAAAATAGATTGATTCTAGGCATAAAGAACTGTACTGTTTTCTTAATGTTATTACTTTATCTTTTAAAAGGTGTTTTTAGCTATTCTAATCCTTGAAGGATTTCCCAGTAAGCTACAAACTGATTGAGGGGCCTAGTAGGTTCTTGAGGGAGGAAGGAATATTTTAATACTGAGCTGTCATTATTGTAACAAGACATTCAGACATGTGGGAAGGTCTCAACTTTTAGTGAGCTTTTTCATTTTTCGTAAAAACCAAAGATTCCTGATTTTTCGAGCGTGCCATCCAAAAACTCTAGCCACAGCATATGCTGCTTTTTAAGGAACCTCTACACAGGTCTAAAGGATTTGGGCCACCAGCAAGTGTGATGGGGGGGGTCTCTAAGAGACCAAGCTCTTACTTCAGATGAAACAAAGTCACAGCAGATAGAAGACAGACAATCCTGAAGATATGTTCTAATATTTTATGGATGAGTCTGGGTAGCTCTTGCTATAACTACTGACTGTTCTG
The DNA here is from genome assembly GCF_025592945.1 of Manacus candei. Lineage (NCBI taxonomy): Eukaryota > Metazoa > Chordata > Aves > Passeriformes > Pipridae > Manacus > Manacus candei. The sequence goes on along the minus strand of NW_026138097.1, from coordinate 30,339,535 downwards.
AACAAATAAATCAATCTGTTACAGTATTTCCTCTGTTTTTACACCAGCCATCCAAAATCCAATGTCTTCTTTTCCTTCTTACAAGTTTCCATCACTTTGCACTCTCCTGCAATGAAAACTGACTCTAATACTCCAGTTATTCATTTCTACAAAAAGAGAAATGACAGCATGAACAGTTGTCATTTATCGCATATGCTGGAGCCTATGATTTAAACTTTGTCTGAGCAACTCCATCAAAATTTAAAGGTGGGAGTGGGGAAAATAGGGGAGTGACAGTTTTTTGTTTCTGTATAGCTAAGAAAATTATTAACAGCTTGTGCTGACCTTTCCTCAGCAACCTGAGGAAAAAACTCCCCAACCCTCAATATTTATGAATCTGGTGTCTCAGAATTCTTCGGTGCGTGATTTGGGTAAATGCTTTTCAGCAGTAGCTTATACATAAACTACCTTTTTTTCCCCTTCTGCATTGTTCATTATTTGCAGTTCACAGTTCACATTATCCCATCATTAAATAAGTATAGGAATGTTCTGCACCTGGATATTCTTTCCCTAAAACTCCAAGAACTGAACACATCCTTTGTCACATGCAGTCATTTATGTGAATGTTTGTGACAGTTTGTCTCTGGGAGCATTTGTTGAGAATATGTACTCATGTAACATCAGCATTTATTTAGTCAAATTAGTACATATTTTCCATAATTGCATTAGTTCTTAATGAAGATGTGCTATGTTAATTTGGGACACACACACAGCAGGGCAAAGTAAGTCTGCCATAAAGCTGAGAATTACTGATGTTCAGCTATGCAAAAGGTAAAATCAAGGAACTCATCTTGCCTTAAAATATAGGTATGTACAGTGTAGCTGTCTAAAAATGAAGTAGTCATCTATACTTGAGCAACAGATCATGGAAAGAAACAGCCCTGCTAAAAATATTATTTATGTCACCCTATGTCTAATGTAGGTCATATAAATACATCCCTCAGTGTACAGATTTCTTTTCATTGACTATAAATGCTGCATGGGAAATGGACATCTAAGCTCCCATTACAGACAATGGAAATTTGGTCAATACAAACTATGATGATTAGAATGATTAATTTGAAGAAATTTAGAAATATACAGCAGGACACAAATTACTGTTCTCCACAGCCTATATTGACTAGATTTCTACAGACCATAGTGAAAGGTCAGACAGCTCATGCATGTATAAGCACTCACATTTATGAACACCTGAAGTTAGGTGTGACAGACCTTGCTTAGATGAGAGATGCCACAATGCAGTGCCTCTTTTAGTGCCTATGTGCCCTACCACCCACTCTCTCATTTAAGCAGGACACAGAAAAGAAACCTAATAACTGACACAGTAAGCACTTCAAAGCCCTGGCAATTTTGTTAACCAAGACTATTCGAAGATGCAGATGAAAAAAACGCTAAAATCTCTAAGCAAACTACTTCAGTTTAGGAAACAATTTTTTAAAAAAGCCAACACCAGAAGTGTCAATTTTTCCTTTTCTTCACGAAAACAAAAAACAAAACCCAACACAGCGTACAAGTAGAATCTAATTTTCATTTCAGCCAGCCAGCCAGCCTCTGAAAACATCAGGTATGTTTTCACAGCTAGAGACATCCCTGCAATTGATCTTTGAGAGCTGTGCTACAGCATGGGTCTTTGAGCCAAGTTTCATTATATCTGTTCTTGGCTGCATTTCAAGTCACTCAGCAACCCCTTTTTGCTCTTTCTTCCCCTCTTAATTTTGTTCTCAGGATCCACTGGGCTAACATTTTACAGTAATTCAACAAAACATGCAAGAAACTTGAATCTGTGAAACCAGTGCCCTCTCCCCTAACTTAACTGCAATGAGGTCAGAAGGGAGAACAGCCTAGAGAAATGTGGGTTTTTTATTATGACCCTTCATGTTTTCCCTTGTAGTGAACCCAAGTTCAAATGCCTTAATAAAGGAATTGTCATACTGGGGGAAGGGAGAACATCCTATGTCCAGTTTTCTGCACAGCTACTAGTTCCTACAGTAAATTTTACACCAGGTGACTTCAGTACAACTGGCATTACTATTCTTGTTCCTATAAAAATCTCAACCTTTAGTAAAACATCAATTTATGCAATTTATGTCAGTGTTGCCATGCAGCCCTGAGTACTACAGGCACGACAGTTACAAATGTGTCCTTTTTATTCCACAGAGAGATGTTATTTAAACAAATACTTCTTTATTTTGAGTTATATTATACTACCATGTATTTAAGAAAAAAAAACTAGCCTTCCCATTCCTATGAAACATACTGTTACGTGGTGGGTAGTTGTGATTACCAGCTGGTGGCTTACTGGGAAGCACAGACTATACTGAGGCTGATGGGAATGTCAGATTTCTTTAGGCAGACACATGACACACACATGCCCTATGGGACTGAAATTTTTGAATTGGCAGAAATACCTACCCAGGAGACTGTGGATGGTGGCAGGAGCTGGGACATGTGGTCCCAGGGACTTTAGTGGAAGAGGAGGGAGCAGAGAAAGCAAGGAGGACTGGAGCTCCCACTTCCTAGCAGACAAGACGTCCACGGGACTGCAAGCAATCCTAAGGCCTTGTGGTGCTTGATATGCTCTGCTGAAGGGAACTGGGCTTGTTCACACTGCTCAGAAACAAGCAGTGCTACAGAGAGCAGGCATTTGACTCTCAGCAGTTCCTCTTTCTCATGGAAACAAGCTCAAAAGCTGAATGTCTGTTGAGGATTGTGTACAAAAAAAGAAACGTGACAACATCTACTGTTTCTAACCTTCTTATACACCCCAAAATACCCAGGGCTTTCAGAGGTTTACTCCTCATCTGCAGCCAATTTATTTTTCTAATTGCCATTTTTTTTTTCTTTCTATTCTTTCCTGTGTAAGAAAAGATAAATACTCCCACTGAAAGCAATTTTAATGTCCTCCATGTCTGCACAGATAGGAGGGAGACCAGTGGACTTAATGAGGTCATATCTACAGCATCTTCCACAGAAAGGACAAACATTCTCACTTCATGATAATGTCAAGACAAGATACTACAGACTCTGTATACAAAGATCTAGAGAGTTTTCCAGCAGCTTCAGTGAATATTTCTCATACAGGAAAAATCAGAAATTTTTAAGCCCCTAAGGATTTCATCAGGATGTCTTCCATCTGGAGTCTTGACTTCAAAATTATTATCTGATTAGCAAATTTTCTTACAATGTTATTTTTACTCCCTCTCCATATTCTGTCTAAATGCACATCAGCTGCACTTTAAACCTATTTTTACAAGGGAAATTTGCATTGTAACATGAGTATTTGCTGCTATCTCTCAGCTGCTTTCCACCCCCCACACACCCCTTTAGCAGCAGATCATGCAACAGCTTAACCTATCTTCAACACTTTAAATTGGTAAATATTGCCATTGATTTCAAGAGAATGACCAGCAAGCACAGAACTGCCCGATAGATTAGCCATGATAGGATCATGGCTTTCATGCGGTAGAACAAACATAACCTAAACAAACACTTAGCTCTTAACACATGAGCAAATACTTTAAAGATGAATATATGCATTCACATCTGCAGGTGAATTTACCTCAGATACACACTGCCTTTTCTGTGTTTGCTTTCTAAGGAGTTATGCACTGGATTTCTACTGAAATCACTGTTTGCTGAAAAGCTGTTTTAAGGTTTGGCATGATGTTGGCTGTGGAAACTGAATCCTACCTTTATACCCCTGAACATGTGAACGTGATTAAAGTATGTGTGTTTATAAAGACAAATGCACACAATGTGTAAACCAACTAATTTAAATTTTTACTAAGACTGCACGTATTTTCATTTGACACATGAGCTGGGTCATTAAGAAAGTAAAATGCTAGGATATTTAGAAGAATCGATTGATTTAAACGAGAAAATCTGAGAAGTTGTTTTTTGCACTTTGAATACAAAAACAGTAAATGTTTCTTAGGATTTACTGCACATGTAATATTTGTTCAGCCTGCCTAAATGTACTGGGCTCAATTCTCAAAGGAACTGTTTCCATTTGGTGCAGATGTAACTCCAATAGGAGTGAAATGGTCAATTAGGACTATTGCAAATACTGGTACTCCATTGCCCTCCCAGCTAAAAACTCACTACAAGCTGTAAGAGCCATGAGGACACTCATAAAGCCCTAATGGCCCCAATCAGCTTCACCTGAACCCCTGTCCACACCCACGGGCCAACAAGCTCTATTCAACCTGATCCTAACCACAGCTTCTGCCTTAGCTTCCTACCCGGACCTCTCTCATTGCCATGATATCACCTATGATACAGGCTCTTGGTTGGATCTGGTCACAATCTCCAGGCTTGCCCTGCTCCCCTGCTGGGGGTGGTGGGCTGGGCCCTGGCTGGCCAGTTTCCCAGGACTCTCTGCTTTTTACAGCTCTGAAAAGATTTGTTCAAGTACTTGGCTTAACACTGACAAAAATCCTGGCAAACAACTGATGCCTCATTCCTCTAGCTGTTTTACAAATTATTTGACAGAATTCCCTAACTTATCACACCCTCTGGAAAAAAAACCCTACTTAAAATGTTATAAAAGTATCAGGACATAACAGAGATGACAAACAAAACTAGGATAGAGGGAGGAAGGTCAGTTGTGAGCAAGCTGTGAGCAAGCTGTGAGAGAGAGGAAGGTGCAGGGACAGTGACAGTGAACAATGTTTCAAGGAGATAGGAAAGAGTGACAGAAGAGCTGAGAGAAACAGGCATCCTGCAGTAAACTCACAGGCACATACATCCCAGATTGCTGCTGAACTAGACAAAGAAAGAAAGGACAAATAACCCACAGGCTATGAAAGCAAAGCAACATAAGCCTATTGTTCCTTCAGAATTGTTATATACCAAAATTCATTCCTTATTAGCTGCCATTATTTCAACTCATCATAAGTACTACTTTCCATTTTGTAACTGCTTTTACAGTGCACCCATTGTCTTAACACTCAACATATTCTGCTATAATTAAGAAAATATTTCCCACAGTATTCTTTATTTCTCTGAAACTTCTTGTTGGACTTTTATTCCATGTGAAACTAAAATGAACAATGACTACTAACATCTACAGTCCATCACCAAAAAGTCTATCTAAGCTAAACTACTTTTTTCTATATTTAGTCTCGTTGTGTCCTGCCCTGGACTGACCTCTCAGTCCAAGAAAATCAATAACTGTTATTCATGCTGGGACAGAGCTAAGTAACAGCAGATAGAGTCTACTTTGGTGGTGATGGCTTTTTGGTTGGGCAACCTATTTTCAGAAAGTAATTTACAAAATAACAAAATGCTCTCCACTGTGATGAAATGACAAATATTCATGGCCCTAAAAAAGCAAGGAATGTTTATGTGTTCTGCAAGACTGATCCTTTAAGAGTTAGAAAGACTGGTGATCCATCAATGCATAAATGTGTGATGCAACGATGCAATTCCTTCAATGAATCTCTTAATCTGAAGAAATGCCAGAGTTGATGTTCAATTAAATGCCTCACTGAAACTCATCACAAAGATTACTGAACTTTGTTTTCATCCAACAGCAATATAGGATACTACATCATCCATACAGAAACATTGAAGTAAGCTCTAAGTGCATATTGAGAGGAATTGTATCCACATACATCTCTTAGAACTGATAACTACAGGACTCCACATTCTTACACCAATAGCAGTCTTCTGCTATCTAGCCTTCTGGTATGCCTCTAGAAACAACATAATGCACACAAGAGTTGCAGTTTATCTTTATATATTCTAGCTCGATTTAAAGAAATATTTAATTCCTATTAAAACTGCGAACACAAAAATTAAGAGACGTTAGGGTGGATGTAAAATGGAATGAAAGGCCTGAACTTGACATTCGGAGCTAGTGACAAAATACTTAGTCTGGTGCCAAAGCAGTACATGATGAAATCAAAATCTGAGCTGACTTTATATGCTCAGGGGTTAATATATATACAAACAATTAAAAAAAAGCCCAAGCATGAAACCTTACTAAAAGATATTTGACTTCATATTTATTGAACAGAAAACAAAGCCCTTGAAACTTCCTTTCATGCTATAGAAATGCTTAATTCATCTATGACAGAAAAAAATGAACTCGAAGCATCAGTAACATAGTGCTGTGACCTTATTATATTTTGCTCTGAATTCTTGTCTTGAGGCTGGGCAAGTTACAATTCAAACACAGTGCAATCAATTTTCAAGGAGAATCAATTTTCAGGGTCTCAGGGGACAACAGCACGTTGCTTCAGCAGAAGCAACTGGCACTACCAGGAGCTCTCAGGTGGCTCAGAAGGGATGAAGCTAAGTGAAAAATGAAAGATCTGCTGCAGACCCACAGCCTTGTTAATGGGAATACTGCTAACAGACAGCAGCGAAGTTAAAGAGAGTGAAAGGAAGGGGAAGAGAAAACCAAGGCAAGTAAAAGAGAAAATGTCTTATGGAATACAACCAAGCAGAAGAAATTAAAACAGACAATAGAAGAAAGATAACTCACCTCTCCTCACGATTCTGTCCCACACAGACGCGTCCTCCATGGCGCGGGGTTGGATTGCTGCAGGAACGCTGACGAACTTGAAAGCCTATTCCACAAGTGGTACTACAAGGTGACCAAGATGTCCATGGTGTCCAGCCTCCATTTCTGGTAGAATAAAAAGCTCAGGCTCTGTCATCTGTTATACATAGCGAATGGCTGATTAGGTGTGATTGACAGCAGAATCTGGCCTATTAATATATCTGTAGAAGTCATTAATAGCGCATTGTGTTCCATTTCTTCAAGAATACTGAACAAAAATAAAGGTATTCTGATCATTCCATATTCTATGCTTTGTAATTAGCAACTGCTAAAATTACCCTGTCATACAAGAAGTACAAAGTTATGAAGCTATTTAGTTGCTTTTGGTCACTTTATTCTGGGTAAACTTCATATGCAAATTCTCGTATCAAAGTTCTGAAGATAATTTTTAATTATATACTGTTTTCAGGAAGATTAAAGTGTCAAATTTTGCTACCCCTTCTGAAAGTAAAGTGATTAAAGCCTGGAGGAAAAGGAGGCCCAGAGGACCGCATATTGCTCTCTACAACTAACTACCTGAAAGGAGGCTGTAATAAGGTGGGGGTTGGTCTCTTCTCCAGTGTAAGAAGTGACAGAATGAGAGGAAATGGCCTCATGCTGTGCCAGGGGAGATTTAGATTGGATATCAGGAAAAATTCCTTCACAAATAGGGTTGTCAAGCATTGAAGTGGTGGAAGAAAAGTGGTGGAGTTACCATCCTTGGCGCTATTTAAAAGACATGTAGATGTGGTGCTTAGGGACATGGTTTAGTTGTGGACTTGGCAGTGCTTATTAATGGTTGGACTCAATCCTGAGGGTCTTTTCCAGCCTAAATGATTCTATGATTCTAAAGGAAAAAGAGTATTAATTAAGTGTCAAAATGCATTAGTTCTCAATTTCAACAGGATACTCTGATAAGACGTCAATACCTTTTTTGTAATATAACAAAAAAGCTAACAGGATTCACATGCTGTACCTTGTATTTGGGAACTTTGAGAAAGGATGCTCCTGTTCCTCCCTAATATACCATAGAAAAAAATAATTATTCTAATTAAGTTAAAAACTTTTAAACCATAAATGATAGAACCTGAAATTGTGTTGTATACCTGGAACAGTTGGCAATCTCCATGGTTGGTCCTTCACACAGCCAACCTCCACACTGAGGAGCAGGACTGTCACACACACGTGTCCTGCAGACGCAGGAGCCAACACTGGCACCGTCAGTGTGGGTGCAAGGTTTCCACTGTGACCATGTTCCAAAATGTCCATCCACTGTCAGATTCCTCATCTAGAAACAAACACAACAGAAAAGCTTACCTGAGGCTGACAGTTCCTTCATAAAACCTCTTTATTTTGCAGTGCATGAAGGTTCAGCCTTCAGACATCAACAATAAAAGCCTCCTCTGGAGAGGTATAACTTCCAGACAGCAAGCTCCCATTTTAATTTCTGCAGCTGCATAATTTCCATGACTTCTGACCGATATGAGCCACTGGATGTCAACACTATAGCAATAACAGTAATCACAACTAACTGTTACCTTTCACATTCATGCTTGCCTACAGGGAGTCAATGCAAACTATAGTTTCAGTTTCTCCATTGTCTTCTGATAACTGTGTTCCCTACTTTCTAAAATTTTCCTGTGAAAATGGAACCTGGATACTGACTGTAAAACCCAAATCTAGATCAAAAGGAAGAGTCAGCAGAGGATAAGGAAAAAATGAGAACACTATGAGGATGGTGAAGCACTGGAACATATTTCCCAGAGAAGCTGTGGATACTCCGTCCCTGGAAGTGTTCAAGGCCAGGCTGGATGGGGCTTTGAGCAACTCAGTCTAGTGGAAGATGTCCTTGACCTGGGCAGGGGGATTGGAACTAGATGATCTTTAAGTTCCCTTCCAATGAAAAGATTCTGTGATTCTATGATACTGTGATAGTCCAGCATAACAAAACTGGATCAATCAAACTCAAATCTCCATCATGAGTGTCTCTTTTTGACAACAGTTTTTTGAGGCATATAGTACCATTTCATAAAAGTGAAATGTGGTTTTAAATGACAGATGCTAAGCATCAGATGTAATTATATGTATAAATCCTATAAACATCTGCAAAAAGCAGCACCTAACCCTACATGATGAGACAGTTTGTCCCTGTAGAATTCAATTCTCAACACCTTTGGCTGGAAGAGTCACAACATTCTTATCTTGACTGGAATGTTTCCACCAAGCAGTCATAACACACTTAATAAGAAATCTTTACTGTCTAGCTGAAACAAAATGAGATAATGGAAAGTGCAGCAGCCTCCATGGCTACTGGAATTTCTAAAGAAAATGGGGAGGGACAACAGCTCTCAACAAAAACAGACTTTCATATTATCCTTTTAGCATCTTGACAAATCTGTGATCCTAAATGGAAATGATGGCCACTTTTTCACTTAAATGCTATGGGATTTGTCTTTTGATTGCCAGATTTTAACTTTCAGTCAAGACAACAGTACTAACAAGTGCAGGTTAAATAGCATTTAAAGTGACTCGTAGTTGAAAATAAATATGTATCAGTTGTAGTCACGCATATTTCATCAAATGTGTATGAACATACCAATATAATATTTGCTTATATATTGAAATAGGAATTGCAGTTGTAGATTGTCATAACTGATCTGAAATGGTGTCACCCTTTGCTATTTTGAGTACTGTTTCTTTTTAACAGTGGTAAGAAAAGTATATTTCACAAATAATTTGAAGATACAAGAGATTCGATTACAGCACAAGACATGCTTTCTCTGACACACTGGCTGTTGGTTGATTCATTCAGCTGTGGTAAAGATTCCATAATTTCACTATTAATTACCTTTCTCACAATTTTATTTTTCACAGATATAGCTTGTCCATGGAACAGCTACATGCATACTCTGTAATCTATAACTGACATAACCACCATTCATAATTTCAAAATTCTGCTGACAGGTGCTTATTGAAAATAATTCATCCACCTTTGCTCATGCAGATTATGCTCTGTTGGTTTTCATAAGACAACAGGAAATACTTACTTCTTGTTAAATGGCAAGTAAACCCATTCTCTCTTACACTTCTAGTCTAACAAATATACATAATTCATAAACTAACAATTGTATGTCTCCAATCTAATTAGCATCAGAGATGTGAAAATGCCTTTATGGTTTTCTATTTCTGTGCTGGACTAAAACATCTTTATTGTTGCACCTACAATTATAAACTAAAGCTACAGTTGTCTATGGTTACCATAATTTATATTAAGTGGCAGGGAAAGTATACATAAAACATAGCTGAAAGCTTGAGCTTAGAAAGATAAACTGGTGGCATATTTCTCTCTCTTCATTTTTTTTTCCCCTGTTCCTGAAAAGATCATCCCACTGTGGTCTCCACTGTTCCCCAAGATTCACCTGCTCTGCCTCTCCGTGAATATTTCCCTTTCGGAAGTGTTATCAAACAATTTCATCATATGACTACAGGAAAGCAAAATGTAGTGATGAGGGACCTTTTTAGCCCTTGCCAGAATCCATGTCCATTAACCTTTCACAATCTGACACACCTCAAGGGCAAAATTACAATCAATCAGACAATATGGCTGTATTATCCTGGCACAGCTACATTCTGCTTTCTCTCTTAAACACCCTGTCTTTGTCACCCTTTCCCTTCTGTAGATATCTCTAGACCTTTCTTTCTTTCTAATGTCCTCCAAATATCAATCTTTGCCTTGAGTCCTTCTGCACGCACCTTGTCTTCCTGGTTTGTACTCAGAGTAAAGGTCACATCTTCAGTGACTCAGTTCTTAAATCTGTCACGAGATCTCTGCTTTGAGATTACTTTGTGTAGAATGTAGTGAATCTGGAGTACCTACTGAAGCTGTTAATGAATTCAAGTAAGATCCCATACTACACTCTTTCTCTGAGCACAACCATAAAAATAAACCCATTTCATGTTGCACACTTATGTTACAAAAAATAAAACCAAACCAAACCAAAAAAACCCCAAATATTTTTTAAAATAATTTTTATTTTCCTTGTAAAAGCTCTTTGATAATGTCAGTGTATCTTTAAGTGACAGATTGCAAGTCCCACTGGAAAATATTTCAGAAAAACAATTAACCTTCATTACCATCAAAAATATTGGATGAATAATAGGGATAACCGACCAACTGAAAGAAGCTTAAAGTAGATATATGTGCCATAGAATTAATTACTATCTATATTTATATATTTATAAATTTATATCTATATTTATATTTATGCCAACCGAAACAATAACCTAAAATCAAATTGAGAATTAAAATCAAAGCAAGATAACCAAAAGAACCATATCTTTCACAATTGATTTTCAAAGTTCAGAGTGATGGTAACACAGATGCTCAGCTACCTCTCCTAGTCCCATCCCTGCTCTACCATGACATGCCAATAAACATTCAGCCATATGAATAATGCCCTAGGAAGAAATTTCTCAAAGGCAACTGATCACACTTTTTATTCTGGGCTAAACTAGTGTATAAACAGACCTCTCTGCCATCCAAGTTTAGAAGAAACTGGTCATGCATTAATCTAAAAAAGTTTCTATAATGTTAAAGAGATGAATGTAATTTTATTAACAATTAAGATATTGGAAACAATCAGCACCAGAAGAGGGAGGGTAAAAGGTTTCAAATAGCCCTTTATGTTCTGCCTGCAACAATATCTTAAATATATGTGGCCCATATTAAGGATGCACAAAATTAAATTCGTTACATCTTGGTTTATATATCCTGTGAACACAGCACATAAAAATGCCATAAAAACAAATATTTGAAAGCCTCTCTAAGCAAAATTGTAATTGATTTCAGTTTGCCAGAATACAGTGTTATTTTAAAGGAAAGTTTCTGTAAAATTTTCAAATTTGTTCAATAATGTGTTACTTGGTGTTTAGGGGTTTAAGGCAGTAATGGAGTAAAAGTACACTTTTCAATTTAGATAGATAATTGAAAAATCTTCCTTATATTAGGCAATCTCAATCTGCTTAACTACAAAATTTCTTTGAAGGTTCACTAAACCTTTGCATCTCTGATTGGCCGTATAAGTCTCACAGCTATGGATGAATTTCTGAGCAAGCCTTAGGTGCTCCCCTGCTTTGACTAGTCTGCCATATCCTAGGCAACTGTCATATAATAGGTACTAAATAATTGTTTTTCCAGTTGAACGAAACAGAATTGAATTATGCTTTCTAAATATTCATACTTCCCCCTCCACCCCAACTTGGCCTTGTGTTTTATATCTATGAAAGAAAATAAGGGCTAATACCGCAATTCGAAGACCGAGCACAGCAGGCAGGCTGTTCATGCAAGTATCAACCTACACAAGCATTTCAGCAAGCCTTCCACATAAAGCAACTAAGCCACCAGTAAAACCCCCACCCACAAAACCACTTTTAGCCTGTGGAATTACCACATACTCTACATACTTGGAAATTAATATAATGCGCAGTGCATTTAGTTACTTGTCAATCAGGGAGTCAAGGACTGCACTGGTGACTGAATCCAGACTTTCTGTGAGACAATGACTATGTCTATATTAGCAAGTGGTATGTACACACACCGCAAATCTTGAAAATAAAACCTGATGTTGAAGATTTGACACATACACCATATGTATTTTTTGGGTTTTACTTTGGACTTGCTTTAGCCATAAATGAAATGCCTAGTAGTAGTTGGAGCATTTTTGCTTTAGTTTATTTCATCTGAAAGTAGTGTGGCTTGTGTGCTTCAAGACTGCTTTGTGATGTGAATCAATGAGTAGTATATGGGGAAAATTGTAGTATTTGCCCCAAATTTGTGCCTAATTTCAGCCCAAATGCTAATGCAGATGAATTCAACACAAACCTTTTTTATTAGGCCTCTGTGTGAGAGCATGGACGTAAAGGACAGGACAAGACATAAATATTTTTTAAAAGTTTTAAAAATTGAGAAAAAAATGTTTAAAAATTGCTGTTTAATGTCAAACACAGAACACAGGAGCAAGTTCTCAAGGACCTCAGAATCAGTGTAGTGATTTCTATCTATGAGGCTGCTGCAACACATGTAGAGATCACAAATCAAAACTGGAAGAACTTGATATCAATTCTGCACACCTCTAGTTCACTAAACAAAGCCTAGCTTAAGAGAGCTGGATAACCACATGAAGAGTAGAACATGAATGTCATAATGAGTATAAATTCATAGATGTGTGTGCTCCAGCGATGAGTGGGGACAAGTTCAAGAAGTCCTTACTAGTAATGAAAGCAGAATTGAGTTGGAAAGACTCCCTCTTCCTGGGCAGAAGGACAAAGCAGCAAGAGTCTTAAAAAAAAAAAAAAGAGCTCAGTAGCACATGGAAGATTCTTCTTAACACCTTTTTGTGAGCTTTGGAGTGAGGGAATGGAATGAATATTAAAATGTCACCAGAACCACACTAAAAATGAGAGATGCAAATCAACTTTGTTGTTTTTATTACTATATCAAATTTATTTGAAATAATTTTTAAACAGAAGTGTCAAGTGCAGATATTAAATATATTATAATTATCACCTCGGTCATTGATGTGGGTGAGACTTAACTCATACAATTCACCCTTCCAATTCATGGACTTTTAAAGTTATTTGGCTTTTTATATTAGCAACAATGATCCTAAAAGAAAAGATCATACCACTAGTGACTAAATTTTTTCATAGTATATAATGGAGAAAAATCCTGCAGAGAAAAATGTGTCAGTATCTCTAATCTTAGAAAACATTTGCTTTCAAGGTGGGGACACAGATATTACAGATAAAACCCAACCACCCTTCGAAAGTATTCTAAATAATTTTATCATATAAGTAATTTGATATGAAATAGAAAAGTAACAAAATATTCTGCTAAAATCTGATAGGAAAACCTAAGAAAAATGGTATCAAATACAGTTTTCTGAGCTTGAAAAATCTATGCCAGCTTGTTTTTATGAAATTTGCATGGAATCAAAGGTTTTAAGACATAAATGAATGTATTTGGACTTACTGGACACACGGTAATGCTTTGCTCCCATTGACTCATACTCAGACTTTCTTCCAGTGTTGTGCATTTCTTCATCACCATGTCCCAGCCACAATAGGGGTCTTGGGATCCAATGCATGCACTGTAAATGAAAACCAATCAGATAACTCAGACATTTATCTTCATTTGTACTGACCAAAGATCTCTAAATATCTATGTAGCACTTCTTCATATTTCATAGGCAGAAAGTGAAATTGTGGTATGGCAGATGAAATGACCAAACAGAAGAAAAATTAATTTGAATACCTACACAAAGCCAGGATTTCTTTAAATGCTTTCTTTTCTGTATGCATGCATGGTATGTTGTCAAGAATGATTATTGTACTTATTTACTAAAGAATTACAGAATTTCATAAAAAGTGCATGTTGTCTACTTCAAGCAAAGATTTCAGGAGTTATAGTTCTTAGTCTTTTCTATCAGTTTCAGAATTACATATATCTTATTTGGCAGAAATCAGAGGACAATGTCTACTCTTTGAAAATTAATTAGGAAACCTTCTGATCTATTTTCTGCACTGGTATAAATCTGTGGAAATAAACTCAAAGGGGAACTGGTGGCTGCCATCACATCCCTTACACATCCCGTGCTGCTCTTAACATTCCCTGTTAGTGGCACATGAGGAGGGGAAAAAAAGGGTTAGAGAGAAGGATGGCAGTCTAGTTTCATACAGACTCTGAAAGACCCACCGTGCAAAACTAGAAGTTCATTTCTCTACTAAATAGCAGGTTTCTCTTGCTACTGACAGGTCGAACATTAACAGTCCAGCCAATACGTCTGCAGCTTCACAGTTAAAGATGCATAAGAAAGGAGGTGGAAATCCCATTATAGTGAAGCACAACATAATTTGTGTTTTTTGACCACGGTATGATCTACTCAACACCTGGTCAACTGACACCTGAAGGGATGCACCTTTCTCAGAGGGAAAAAGGAGTTCTAGTACAGGAGCTAGCGGGGCTTGTTGACAGAGCTTTGAACTAGCTTGGAAGGGAGAAGGGACAAAGCCAGGCTCGCCAGTGATCAGTGATGGGACTGTGTGCCAAAACTTGAGGAAACGAACACTCATGGGATCACCCAGTCTGCCTCAAGAGGTGTTGGCTACAATGTACCACCCCTGAAATGTTTCTACACCAATGCACCCTGCATGAGGAACAAACAAGAGGAGCTTGAAGCTTTGGTCCAGTCCCAAAGATTTGACATCACTGGCATAACCCAGTGGCATGAAACCTGTGACTGGAATGCCCTATTGGACAGTTACAAGCTCTTCAGGAGAGACAGGCAGGGTAGAAGAGGCAGAGGAGTGGCATTGTATGTAATAGAAGGGTTAGAATGTATGGAGCTCACAGCTGGCACTGGCACAGTTGAGAACCTCTGGGTAAGAATCAAGGGACAAACAAATAATGTGGGTGTCATCATGGGAGACTGCTATATAGACCTCCCAGCCAGGATGATGATGCTGACAAATTATTCTTTGAGGAGCTACGGGACACTTCCAAGTCAACTGCCCTTGTCCTTAACGGGGGACTTCAACTTGCCAGACATTAAGTGGGAGTGTCACACAGCTGGTACAACCTGAGCCAGAAAATTCCTAAAAAGCCGGGATGACAACCTTATGGAACAGGCCCTAAGGGACCCGACTAGGAGAGATGCCCTCCTTGATCTGCTGCTTGTCAACAGTGCAGATCTCATGAGCAAAGTGGAGATTGGTGTCCATCTTGACCATAGTGACCATGAAGAGATTGAGTCTAAAATCTCTGTTGACAGGAGGAAAAGTGCCAGCAAAACCTCAACTCTGGACATGAGGAGAGAAGACCTTGGGCTGTTCAGGGAATTAGTACGTAAGGTCCCCTGGGGAAAATGTTTTTGCAGGTGGTGGGGTCCATCAGTGCTGGTCACTCTTCAAACATCACCTCCTAAGGGCACAGGAGCAGCAATTCCCAAATGTCAGAAGTCAAGCAGGTGAGGCAGAAAGTTGGCTTGGCTGAACAGGGATCTTGTCTTGGAAATAAGGCAAAAAAGGGAGGTGTATACCCAGATGAATCAAGGTTAGGTGATATGAGAAGAATTCAGAGATGCTGCCTGCCTCTGTAGGAAGAAAAGTCATGTGGCCAAAGCTTAGCTGGAGTTGAAGTTGGACAGAAATGTGAGGGACAATAAAAAGACTTTTTCAAATGTATTAATGTTGATAGGCAGTAAAGAAATAAAATATCATCAGCTCATTATAGGATGAGGATTGTCACCTCACAAACAGGGACAGAGACAAGGCAGAGGTGCTTAATGCTTTCTTTGCCTCTGTGTTCCACATGGATGATGGATCAAGGGGCATCTTCTCAGAGAAGCTGAGAGAGCTGGGATTGTTTAGCCAGAAGAGAAGGCTCAGAGAGGATCTCATCAATATATACAAAACCCTGAAGTGAGGGTACAAAGAAGGGGATCCATGGTCTTTTCAGTGGTGCCAAGTGACAGGACCAGAGACAATGAATACAAATGAAACACAGGAGGTTTCAACTGAACATCAGGAGACACACTGTTATGGTGAGGGTGACTGAGCACTGGCACAGGTTGCCCAGAGAGGCTCTAGAGTATCCTTCCTTGGAGATACTCAGAAGCCACCCAGACATGGCCCTGGACAACTGACTCTGAGTGGCCCTGCTTGAGCAAGAGGTTGGACCAGATGACCACCACAGACCCCTGCCAATCTCAAATGTTCTATGATTCTGTCCTCAGAAATTTAGGTGCTTTATTCCTATTTCTATTTATCTATGGCATTCCTCATGTAGTTCCATGTTAACATCTGACCAAACACAGACTTACTAATTCCCTAGTAGGCTATTCCATAATACCATCATAGAGGATTCTTATAAATTTCAAAGAAATTGTTTCTACAGTAGACTTGGCAACATGGATTGCCAGTACTATGTAGGAGCATAGCTCCCATCTGCAAAATGGGCAAAATGTAAGAGACATAATAATCAAAACTCCACGAGTACCCCTAATTAGGCTGCCAGTTCAAATATAAAGCTTTTGGTTTAGGAGATTCAGTGTTCAGGAGAGAGTTCCACTGATGTCTCTTGCAGCTGTGAGTACTTAGCATTTTTGTAACTCAGGCTGCATGTTTCCATTTAATTATCTAGAAAGTGAGGAGGAACATTAATGCAAATTGTGGAAAGTTTAAAGTCTCTTGGTCTTACAATGTTTGCAAGATATGACGTCCAGTGTTCTCCTTCAGAATACCTCTGATAAAGCATGTGTTTTATCAGAAAAGAATACAAAATTAAATTAAAGGCTGACATAATGCAAAACTGGCAACATTAGACGTGTTAATGTTGAAGTGAAAACTTCTGCCTCGAAGATGATCTCACCTTTCTAACTTCAAAGTGTTCATATCTATAAATGCAGTTATACTTTAGAAACTTTTTATTAGAAACAAAAATATTTTAAGGTCAGTATCCTTTCACTTAGAACTGTACTCCCTCTTTTGTGGGAATAAGCTGATCCTTCTCCCACTCTGGTCTTAAGACCCCATTTCCTCTTTTGATTTTGCTTCCACTTTACCTTCCACTCAAGCAAATCAAAATGGCTTGCACTTTTCATTACAAGTCACTGAGAAGTTATAAATAAAGAGCTAAAAACATATTTTGACTGTTCTTTTTACTTTCTAGTATCAAAACAGGTCCTAGTGTCATGGAAGAAATAAAAGTTCTTGTACTGCTAGGACAAAGCATGTTTAATCACTTTGTGGACACTGAACATGGTCATTTCAGTAGAAGACCAGCTTTGGAGAGCACTGCAACAAAATAAAATGAGGTGAATCTTTTCAGAATTTAGTTAAGAAAGTCCACTGAAAAATGGATGTTTTGTCTGTTCATCCCAGTAGGCACCAACCCACATCTGTAAGTATTCACATGAGTTGTCCCAGCACTGCTAAGACTGGCAATTTTGAGCAGGAGGGAAATTCAGGAATAAAAGTGAATCAGTTCATTCTAAGACTCTTGATGCCACTTACCCTATCGAGTCAGCATTCTCTACAAAAACATTCAACAGCTTTTGGCTTCTACTGATTGATTCTAATTTTTCTTTATGTTGTCACTTCACATTTTTTACCAAACATAAATGTTGGGTAGTTGAGTATCTCTCCTGCAAGGCATTCATTTGGCTGTGATGATTTAGTATGCCTACTGACAGTGATGCAACACTTCAATAATGGATTTTGACTGATTAGTAACAGAACTGTAAGTCACCTCACTCTAAAGCAAGTCAGCAACAGTAGGTCTTTTTCTTCAGCTATTTTATAATTATCACCAAGTAGGCCAGCAAGACTGCTCTACTTCAGTTACATTTGAGATGATTTATTGAGACAGAAAATGAGGCAGAATTGAATATAACTCAGAGCAAAATATATAAAAAATCCCATACAGATTTAGACTGTAAAAAGAATTTATGTGTGCACCAAAGAACAAAAAACCCCGTAAGTTTAAAAGCTATACCTTGATACCCTTGATTTCAGAGAGATTTTTAAATCTCCTCTCAGGGGAAGAATATATTCCCACATGAATATACATCGCAAGTGCTAATCAGGTATCCTCTGGAGATGTTACATTTTATTCATACAATATAAATGTAAGAGGTGCATCTTCCAAGACTGTTCAATGAAATTTTTTTTGTCTTTACCTATACACAGTATTTTGGAGAACAGACTCTCCTGACCCTTTCAATAATTTCTACTGAAATATCCATGCTACATAGTTCCAATTACCATCAACTGTGATCTGACACTTTGTACACCAGGAACTGAACTGGGGTCACCATCTTATTTCACAGAAGCCAGATTCATCACTGCAAATTTGAAGAGAAAACAGAAGATAAAAGCCTGACTCATGTTCCAAATGCGTGGTTCTATCCATTTCTGAATGAATACATGAATCTAATACTACACTTCTGTACAAATATATCTATCAGTGTTTTCATTACTACTGGTTTTGCACTGTATACATATATATGTGTGTGCAATGAAGAATAGGGATCTAAAGATATAGATGAATGATGCAGAAGAGCATAAATGGTAGGGACACAATTTATAAAGTCCTAGGAGCTCAAAATAAGATGCATGTCAAATACTCAGGATCCTGCTTAACCCCTGCCTGTACTGCTAAGAAAAATCAAATCCTTTAATCATCTCAGACACTCTGAGTGAACTACTTTTGCTTCCTCTTAGTTGAATTTCTGTAAGACAATCAAAATGTATTTAGGTACAATTCAATCTTGCAATGTCACTGAGAATACCAGCTTTAAAGCTACAAGCTCCTCCCATCAAATCCAGAATCAGGAACCTTCCACAGAATCACAGAATATGCCAAGTTGGAAGGGTCTCAAAGGATCATGGAGTCCAACCCCTAACGCTGCACAGGACCATCCCCAGGAGTCACACCATGTGCACCAGAGTATCATCCAAACACTGCTTGAACTCTGTCAGGCTTGGTGCTGTGACCACTGCCCTGGGGAGCCTGTTCCAGTACCCAACCACCTGCTGGGTTAACCTTTTTCTCATATCTAACCTAAACCTCCCCTTACACAACTTAGGCCATTCCCTCGGGTCCTGTCACTGGTCACCACAGAGAAGAGATGAGCGTCGGCCCCTCTTCTTCCCTTCACGAGGAAGTTGTAATTGCAATGAGGTCTCCCCTCAGTCTCCTCTTCTCCAGGCCGAACACATCAAGTGATCTCAGTCACTACTAATACAGGTTCCCCACAAGGCCCTTTGCCATCTTCGTTGCCCTCCTTTGGACACTCTCAAACAGCTTAATATCTTTCCTATATTGTGGTGCCCCAAGCTGCACACAATATTCAAGGTGAGGCCGCCCCAGTGCAGAGCAGAGCGGGACAATTCCCTCCCTTGACCAGCTGGCGATGCTTTGCCTGATGCCCTCCAGGACATTGTCGGCCCTCCTGGTTACCAGGGTACACTGCTGACTCATTTTTATGTATACATTTTTATTTATAAAATTTGTTTATAACACACAATTCTCTGAATGTTGTTGCTTCCAATTAACTCTCCTTGAAACAAATGTGAAACACAACTTTCAGAGTATGCACTCCATCCTCTCGACAGATACATATACTGATAAAATCTCCTCTCAATTTTCTCAAGGTTGAACAGGTCCAACTCCCTCAGCCTATCCTGAAAAGAGAGATATTCCAGTTGCCTACTCATCTTTGTTGCCCTCCACTGGATTTGCTCCAGGAGTTCCATGTCTCTCTTGTCCTGAGGAGCCCACAACTGGACACAGTACTCCAGATGTGGCCTCACCAGGGTTGAGTAGAGAGGCAGGATCACCTCCCTCTACCTGCTTTTCCTAATGGACCCCAGGATACCTTTGACGTTCTTGGCCTCCAGGGCACACAGCTGGCTCACGGACAGCTTGTTGTCCACGAGGACCCCAGGTCCTTCTCTGCAGCGCTGCTTTCCAGCAGGTCAGCCCCCAGCCTATGCTTCTGCATGGGGTTATACTTCCCCAAATGAAGAACCCTGCATTTGCCTTTGTTGAATTTCAGACAGTTCTCTGGCCATCTCTCTGGCCTGTCAAAGTCGTTCTGAAGGGCTGCACAGCACTCTGGGGTATTGGACACTCCTCTGAGCTTTGTGTCATCAGCAGACTTACTGAGAAGGCATCTGTCCCTTCATCCAAATAACTGATAAATAAGTTAAACAATACTGTAACTAGTATTGACCCTTAGATGACACCACTGCCATTCAGCCATTTCTCCATCCACCTCACTGTCCACTTGTAAAGTTACTATGAGTAACTACTCTGAACTTAGAATTCCTGAATATTTTGGTATTTTTTAAAGCAAAGTAATTAATTACATCATGACATATGAAAACCACATGCCTGATTAAAATTTTTATTTCTTAGCTCACTTCTTTGTTCAAAATAATATTCTACTAATAAAATCCAAACTGCAAATATGTAGTCAAGTCTATTTTGTTTTCTTACATCCTTGCAAACTGAATAAAGAGACATTTTTCTTCTCATAAGGATACTTCAATAAATAAATTGGGAGCAGGCTGTAAAATTCTTGTTTGACAAAAATGTCTGCTTACAATAAAATGCATAGATCACACTTTAAAAAGTTGTGACTAGACTATTCAGGTAAAGCAAAATGTAAATGAACAGTTTGCCTCTGATGCATTTTGTGGGCGAGATAGATAGACACTTTCTGCAAAAGGCTTCGTCTTCACAGAGGCAGAAAGGGTCAAGATCAGTTCTGAAGGCATTGAATTGTTTCCCTCTGAAGTATGGAACTAATATTCTACTTCTTTTGAGTGAGAAAAACTTACAATTCTGCTTATTTCATAGTTCTGCTGTCTTTACTAGTGTTCTCATAAGTTCACACCAAATGAAGATAATTGTATAGTGTATCTAATATTCAAAAAAAGACTTGCCATTTTTAATATATGCTTATAATCTAGTCTTGCAGCCAGGATTATGTTTTATTGCAGTCTTGGAAATTTACGATGATTCTGATTTTGTAATATTACACTGGAATCACTAATTCAGATCAGTTCTCATGTGATTCAGACAGTCTAATGCAGCAGTGCATTTCTCAGATTTAAACCAGAATAAAGCCTGTGTATTTTGAAATCAGGAAATGCACCTAGATATCCAAAACCAACTATTTTGAAATGATTACTTCAAAACAGTAATTTCAATTCCTTGTGTTGGCAAGGTCTTGTGGACACATGAGCACCTAGTAATGGTTTAGACCACATGCTCATTGTTAACTTGTATAGTATTAGAATATAGGAGTAATAATTTTACTGTGTAATATTATAGAATGTTTATTACCAGGAAAACAGGTTCCTACTGTGTGTGAGAGTACTTCTGAAGATGTAAAATCTGTAGCTAGGGCAAAATAAAGGAATGCAAAAGTGGTTAAAATACTTAATCCAGTAAACTTGCTGGAGCTTTAGGAATGAAATAAAATATAACCAAATTTAGAGTAATTGTTTCTTCTGTTAGTTAATTCAGCACTCTTCTTAGTACCGTGCTGCTAGTTATCTTTTGTGTATGTACAGATTGCTTAACTAATGGCTAACAAAGACATCAAAATAGGAATAATGAAGTGAATGAAAAGTTAGTTACAGTAGAATATCTATGATAACATTACTTAGCAAGACAATCTTGTGAGTAAATAATATATTAAGCATATAATGTAAAAAACAATACCCAAAAATTTCCAGGAGTTATTTTTCTTTTATACCAGAGTAGTCACTATTTGTACAGCTTTTAGCAGATGTCACTGTTTATTTACTTAGACATAACATCATAGTAAGATTAGTTTTCAAGCCATTCAAGTATGTGAAACTTATATGCCACCAGAAACATCAGTTCTTGACCCTTTCTTTGTAAGATTTTAAAGAACAATGGGCTGATACAACCTGTCATTGTCCTCTATTTCAGAACTAATGCACTGAGAACTCCAATACATAGTATAACATCAACAAATTTGCCTCAGAGGAGTCACTCTCATCCAGAGTTGCTTTTGAAGGCTACAGCTGCCAAAAAAAGAAAGCTAACTGGTTCTTTGTTTCAGGGGAGAGAGTCTTTATCCCCCTGCTACATATCTTATTCCTTATTTCACATGCGTAGATTTTTCAAAGTAAATAGAAAACATTGAAACTTTAGAGAGTTTAATAATTATCTTTTCAAGGTAATCATTCTATTTGTCTCACATTATAGTTAATTAGCAGGTATACAAAAGTCAGTTGTGCTTCATGTTGCTCTGCTGCTTTCTCCTGGAACTTAAGGATGCCAGAATTTTTGCAGAACTCGTTCTAGGTACTGACACGTTCCAGATTACTTTTCCCTAGCTGACTCCTGAAACCAGCAGGATTATGACAGGATGTTCAAAACTATTCAGACATTGGCAGAAGTGTGCATGAGATATCGCCCACCTGCCCCCCATGAAAACTGTCAATCCAAATAACTAGAATGGGCAACTCATGAATGATGAAAACACCATGGTACAATTAAAAGTGCTGAGAAACCCAGACAGGCTCTGTCTGTGGTATGGTCTGCTGTTACAGTAATGAAGTGCAGCAAATTGTACCTAAATCACAAAAAAACCCAAAAATTAAAAAAAAAATTAGCCTCCAAATGTAGAACAATATTTTTGAGGGCCTTTGTTAACAGTATTTGTGTGAGCAGAGGAGTCATGAGGTCATGCAAACAGAACTGTTCTGAGTCAGAGGGAATGTCTGTCAGAGACAACAGCATGTCACAGGGCTACTCCACCACAGAAAAGTGCTGGAGGAACAGATTTACAATAGGCAGAGCATATTAGAGTGATAATTAAAGAGATATAATAATCTACAAATAAAAGTAATAACCACATGCTTTAGAGGCTAGTATGGGAAGATGAAACAAGGAATAATTAGACAATTATTCAGAAAGAAAAATATCTTGACATTGAGATATAAGCTTGTGGAACAGTCTGCTCAATAGAGGGACTGAAGTTGCATTTTCTGAAAGCTAAGCAATAAACCTAAACAAAGAGATTAGATAAGATTAAACACTGAGCACTCTACCATTGACACAAAAACACAGAGCAGGTGAGCCAGCACATCTTCGGCCTTTTGGCTTTTTTAAGGCTGTTATTCATAGACAAGCATGCTCTATTTCTCAACAATTATGCGAAGTAGATATTAAAGACTCTACATGTCCTTGATCTGGGGAAGAGATTCTAGTAATTATTGGTGGAATTTCAGAGTATAGCCTTGGCAGAGTTATACAGCCCTAAGTATGATAAATGTAAATAAATAAAATTAAAATAATCCCCCCCCAAAACCACAATGCCCAAAGGCATTACCTTAGGTAAGGCTTACCCATTACTCTATTTACCCATTGCTATAGTACAGAAGTAGTAGTTGGAAACAGAAGAATGTGCGTATTAAAGCATCCAACAATGCAGTGAGCAAGTTTCAGATGTTTCATTGCCTAGAGAAATATGCCCAAGTAACATACTCACACTCTCTCCACATGCAAAAAATACAAATCTAGCATAAGCCAGGAAAAAAGAGAAAGATTACATCTGCATTGTCTGAATAATCTGAGTCCCTAATGATAGCTGACAAGGAGATTCCTTATTTCATCTGCATCACACCTGTAAATCCTCCCCTTTCTCACAAAACAGAGCTAGAATTGCTGGAGAACTCTTTAACCAAGAAGAAATCATGGATGGCAATCCTTTTGGTGCAATGAATATTTAATTACTACAAGAAAAAAATCATTCAACTACAAAAGATACGGTTGAAAAACCCTGTGAGGAATCATTTTATCTCCTTTTAAGTAAATTACTCCGCTGGAAGATGAGACTTTACATAACTCTGAGCAGAGGAATAAGTTATCATTTGAGCAAGACTTGAGTCATTTAACTACTGTTCTATGCAGTAAAATGGGAATGGCACCACTTCATTTTGTTTTAAGAGAAATTTTTAAAATTAGCTAATTAGACCCCACTCCTCAAAGAGGGAGAGGAATGCCTAGCCTGTAGCCATACATGGGGTCTATGATTTTAGACAGCAGTCCCATCTTGAGAGGCCAGAAGCATGTTTGGGCCCTGTAGCCAGAATAACCCTGATGCGCCTTGGGAATCGTCCTGACAGAAGCACAGGTAACAGGGATCTGTGGGACCTCCACACAGGCACCAGCTAAGCAGGTACTCTGGAAGTCTCATCTGTGGATTTTGGAGTTCATACGTCACTACTAACATAAGGCCTCCAGCCTTGTAACGTCCAAAGTGAACTGCACGCTTGGTGTAAATACAAGACACTCGTATTATTGAGCTCCCTGTGTTTATGGCTGTCATGGGTACACAGACCCTAGAGAAACACAGTCATAGCCTGATCTCCCTTTCTGAAATAAACACATCTGCTTAGGGCAATATGTTTACTGTTTCATGCAAGTAGAATGGCTTAATCATATAATATTCAATCAAAGTGAGAAGCTTTTATTTATGTCACTAAGTTTTTTTCCTTCTTCAGATATACACACTTGCATACATATGCCCTTCCTAATATGCAAGTCATTAATTAGTGAAAAGGAGGAAAAAACCCAGAAAGGGCTACAGGACCACCACACACCCTGTTTGAAGTCACTAAACCAAGGAAAGTTGAAACTTGGTTCTATGTAGGCTCCTAAACCAACAAAATGTTTGAAGTAGAGACTTGCCCCTATACAATTTTTCCTTAAAGTAAGCTTTGCAGAACTTCCAATAGGGTTTTGAATGTCCTTCTATTGCAGAAGAAAATTATAAAATATGATACATAAGACAGCATAAACAAAAGAAAAAAATTGCTGGTAAAAAACTGTAAAAAGTAGAATACTTCCCTTCCATGGTCTGCCCATTTTCTAGGGCACAGTTTTTCCTTCAGTCTTGTTCTCAAACTAGTAGCCTCCTGCATGATACCAATCCCCACAGTGAGCCACGTCCCTTGGAAATGTCCTTCCACTGTCACAGCTCTACACCTGCATCCTGTGGTCACCTACCTTCTGTGACCACCTGTGTGGTCCCTCTGATAGCCAGAAATATCTCTACATGCAAATGTTCACTGCCTTTTATGGGAGGTATAATCTCTTTGCAGCACAAATAACATCTCTGTGATGCTCAGTGTAGCAGCCAAGAAAGGCAACTGGCAGCCTTTCTCCTTCCTTTAATAGCCCAGCTTTCCAAAGGAACGTGTGTTGAACAAGGTGAAGGTAAAACCAGCTAAAAAACCAACCACATGCCTCAGTAACAGTTTTCAAAATCTCATCACACTGGTTCAGTCTGATGTAACACAAAACAATTGAACTGAATGACCAAGACCTCACATATTAGAGGGAAGATCCAACTAATTAAATGGAATTATGAATCTCTAATAACATGTTTTGCAACCCAGAGGTATTTTCAGATAGCCTATAGATAAAGTTGTGTGCTGAAGTTTAAATTCCTTAACTACCATAATACAGTCTATAACCAAGTGGTAATTTGTTAAATATCCTCTTTCTTTGATTGAACAACTGTCAGCTGCACAGTCCTTTTACTTAAAAGCATATTTGCATTTATTTTTTGTTGATTCAAATTTACCTTTGAATAGCCACTTCTTAATTCTCAGTTCATCCAACTCAGTGTTCTTTCTGAATCCACAGAGATATTGTTTCCTCAGTTATAATACAGCTTTAAAAAAAACCCCAAAGCCTATCTTAAATTTGTCGAAGTCTCAGTCTTCAAATATATTAAAGCCGCAGCTATATTGCACTTTACTAGATACCTGTTTTCTATATAAAACATTTCTTACTGTTTCACTTCACAATTCAGAATCTGCATAATGACACTTAAATATCAATATAATTACTTGAGAGTCTCATCTAGTCCTAACAAGCTAGTACAAGAAATCCGAGACACTTCTGATAAACAGTGTACGGAGTAAGTCATTGCTGACAAGGACAAATAATTTAGATTCCTACTTGCAGTCATTTTTCTTTCCCATTTTTCTGCAACCCCCTGCATGTATGTTTCTCCAATCAAATACAAATAGCTGATTCTTCATACCTGTATGTTTTGTAAAAGAGACATCTCTTCAGGGGGACCTTAATCACATGTTCCTGAAGGCCCACAAAAAGAACACTCTGGCTGTGTAAGATCTGAAGGCTCCTGATGGGTTCTCGCTGACTTTTCGGCAGGAGTTCAATTTCCTCGAGCAGGCAGCTGCTTGAAGTCTGGTTCATTGGGGCAAGTACCTTCTTAATAGTACCATAGTCTGAAAAGGCAAGAGTAAAATGACTTACTAAAAATCACAGTAGCAATTCTACCTACTTGGTGTCATTCAGTGAACAAATCTTTGTCCTGTGCTGGATGTTTTCAGTAAAGTGTCAGAATGTGGGAGTATTTTGACTGAAGTTTTCTAAATTGATTATAATGCAGTGAAAAGAACTTAGAAAACTTTTAAGGCTGTTTTCATGTGATGCAATAAAGTAAAAAAAAAAAAAGGTTATTATTGCAGAACAGATTTCATAGCAGTAGCCACTGGAAAGAGGCTTTCAAAGTTTGGTTATTATAAATGCACATTCATGGCAAGGGTTACTGATTTCAGCTTACCGGATTTTACTACACTTTACTATATTTAAAGCAGTTTAAAAAGCAATAAAGTCCATAATTTCCCTAGTTTGTTTTAATATTCATTGTGTTAAAAATTATGAGATTTAGATATGTATCACATTCATTTAATAAAGCACATATATATGAACATATGCAGGTCTTAATTGATTCTAGGTGACCATAGCAATGAAATGAGCCTGCATCCCTTCTTCTTACTTATCTGGATTTTGACCTCTGAAAAATCATCGCTTTTAGCATTCGCTCTTCACTTCTATTCTTATTGTGATTTCTGAGGAAAGACAGTTATGCATCACAAACCAGAGTCAGAATATATGATGAGATTTATGATTCATTCATGAAAAGTTTTTAAATAATTTAAAAATATCAAAGTACATTTTTTCTGAACACAAAGGATCACATTCTCACACTGATAAATATTTTAGGTAGCTCTCTGACCAAAACAGCATCATGCAATCCTCTCTGTGCCGGCAACAGTAAATGTTAAAGATCCAACACTGCAAATACACAGAGATGAGCTCTAAGCCATGTGAAGTCTTGAAAGATTTCTCTTGTGAGTTGGTAATAATTGCAAGAGAAATGTTTGGGAAGCTCTGTTCTGCAACTCAGAAAATAGCAGTTTTCCATCACTAGCCCAAGGCCAGAGGCTCTGTGTAGGCTCTCAGGACATGTCTGGTCCTGTCTTGATGAGAGCTGGTTTTACCCTGGGCAGCAAATGCCTGGTGACCATGTGCCTGTGCTCCCCCCACATTGGCCTCGCCCTGGGAGCACCCAAGGCCAGGGCTGGCACCCCTACACAGTCACTGTACCCTCCAAGGTAACTGGGCTGAGGGAGGGCAACATGTGGTTCTCAAACTTTGCTTGGGAAATGATGAGGAACAACAAGTAAGAAAATACAGAAAAGTAGCCTCAAGTAGACTCCAAAACTGAAGAGAACCAATGTGCTAATTACTGTTAAAGTCTTCTGAATTTTCCTGAGGAACACTGAATAGCCAGTCTTAAGACCTGGAGAAGTACTGGAAGGGAGAGTACAAATAACATGAGAAGTTAGTAGGAAGTTAGTAGGAAGTTTAATTATACGTAAACATATAATTAACAAAACTTCATTTTTTGGATTTGTGCTGAGCACAGGGTTGACAATATAGAGATGTCTTTGTTCATGCTAAGCAGTGCTAACACAGAGCCAAGGCCTTTTCTGCTTTTCATACTACCATGCTGGCACAGAAATTGGGGGTGCATAGGAAGTTTGGAGGAGATACAGCCAAGACAGCTGACCCAAACTGACCAAAGGGATATTCCAGACCATATGGCATCATGCTCAGCATATAAACTGGGGAGAAGAAGGAGGAGGGGGGTAGAACATTTGGAATTATGCCTTTTGTCTTCCCAAGTCACTGGGACGTGATGGAGCCCTGGTTTTCTGGGGATCGTTGAACACCTGCCTGCCTATGGGAAGCAGTGAATTAATTACTTGTTTTGCTTTGCTGCATGCATGGCTCTTGCTTTCCCTATTAAACTCTCTTTATTGCTACCCATGGGTTTTCTAGGTTTTACCCTTCTGATTCCCTCCCTTAGCCCACTGGTGGAAGAGTGAGTGAGTGGCTGCATGATACTTGCTGGGTGGATGGCTGGGGGTTAAATCGTGACACTGTGTTAATTACTGAATGAAAAGATTTTTTTTTTTGAGCACAGAAGTTGGAAAAACATACTAAGTAGGAGAAGAAGAAGCCATGAGATCATTTTACAGATGTAAATTAGTTGGTATCGCTTTTAGAACAGTCAGTACAACTCTATATCACTTGTTTAACTGGCAGACAACAGATTCAGTATGATTCACGATATGTTGAATTTGGCTTGTTATCTTTTTCCTGCATTAGACAAAAATCAGGTGCACATTCAGCACGTGCTTCTTGTACAGACCAATATTTCTTCCTGCCACTGTGCTGGGTCTGGCATCTACAGCCAGATTATGGTTACAGCAGCATACTATCCCACAATGAAATAAAATATTCTCACTTTGAGAACTGCAGCACTAATGCCTTCCCCAGGACAGTTGTCATTGCTCTTGTTCTTCCATCCTGGTATACATTCTAAATTCCTCACATTTCCTTTTGCTTTCTTTCAGCATCTCCCAAACCATTCCTTTTTCATTTGTTGTCTAAGAGGATCAGCACTCAGAAATGTTGAAAGTCATAACTGACTGGGCTTTAAGTGAAGAAACAGTGACAGAGATCCCAGAGATTATCAGAAAGAAACACTACTCTTCTCAGAAGCAATGGGTCATACACAAATTCAACAAAAAGGAATAGAATGTTATCTGAGATCTTCCTCTGTCTCAGTAAACTCCCCTACTTCTGACTTCTATAATCTGTCTTCTCTGCTTTAAATTCCTCCTGCCTATGCCTGATTTTGCAGTGACCACCCGGGAGCACAAACTAGGGTGAGGATCTGGTTTTATTCTACAACTTCGAGACAGGCACATATTGAGTTGGTGACTATGTTCATTGGCCTATGGTGTGTAGTAAGTGTATGTATCTATCAACCTCCTCAAAAAGTAATAGCATGCAACCTGGCTTCCTTACAGGGGAAAATCACAGCCAGTGATTTCAGTGTTTTAAAAAAAAATATTTTTAAAAGCCAGGTGCTTTGCTTCAGTGTTTCCAATTATACTACAATATGTGCAACATTGTGCACAGCCTCCAGCAAAGACTGCAGACTTCCTAAAGAACTTGCAAAAGTCCCATTCTCAGAAATGTTGTCTGTTCAGCCATTTTTACACCACAGTTGCAAAGCAAAATAGAGGGAAAAGCAGGGAAAGAAATCAATCTGGAACACAGCTCTAGGGCAGGGAGGTTTTCAGATCTGTCATAATCTTTCAAGTGAATATTTACTTTATAATCAAGCTAACTGTCCGCTTCTGCCAAGAAATAGCTAAGAAGGGTAATAAACACTGACTGTCTTAATGTATGTGACTTTATTGCCATGGACACAGGGAAAGTTCCAGTTTCATCACAAATGTCAAGTCTGAATCTAACAGCCATTTAAGAATTCAAATGAATGGCATCTTTGCATCCTAACTGTAAGCAAGACCTACTGGAATAGATCCAGACACCTGACAGCCTTTATTTAAGGATGGCCAAGTATATAGAGGAGTAGGAACAGATAATGACATTGGCCAGAATGAGTAAATAATGAGCTTTACTAGCTCGTACTGTAAATACTTTTAAAGAGACATGCCAACCCAGCAACTGAGCATTAGAAATCTAATCACTGTGAATGAAGAGAAAAAAATCTAGTTGAAATATTACTATGTAATGTGTAGAAGACTGTGAAGAACTGATGGAAAACCGGAGATGGAGTTGAAGAGAACATGCTTGGAGGCAGCAGAGTTTGTAATGAACAAAATTATAATGGCACAAGGTCAAAGGATGATCTCTAAAACTGAAAAGTAAAGTTTAATATGTAATTGTTATAAAGCATAGCCAGCAATGAAGAACATTGCAAGAGTGTGGTTGAAATCATTACAACATCTATGATGACACCTGCAAAGGAAAACAGAAAATGAACAAACAAAACAAACAGCAGACAAAACAAATGAATATAACTGTAATTTCCTGAATTTCCTAACAGAAATAAAAACACTCACAGAAGTTGCAGCAATTTCTTGCTATAGAAAAGAATAAATATTTATATGAGCTGTTATATTTACAAAATATTGCTGCATTCTTTAAGCAAACATATCTTTAACAAATCATCATGAGACAGTAAGTTCATTTTACTTCTTTGAAAGAAGGGAAACAATCTCTACCCACTCCTTTTTGAGAGAGAAACACTTTCAGTCTTAACTATTATCATAGATTACAGTGAAAAAAACCCTAATTTCATCTTCATTTTACTATAGTTTAGCATAGTACCTTGGAGAGTGGGTTGGTTTCCAGAAAACTGAACCAGCACCAGAAGACAGAATCCAAACCTATGTTTTTCAGAGGAGGAGTCTACAGTATCATCTTTCATTAATGTTGCAAAAACTCTTTGCTGTTTTTTAAACTATAGAAGATACTATATATTTTAAAGCAAAAGAAAGTTATAACTCCCTCAAATATCTGCTCAGGCCAGTTGTATGCCTATATTTAAGACTTTACAAATATTCCTTGCACTTTCTGAGCACAACAAGGTGCCTTTACAGATCTGACAATCTCCTTGCATATACCATGAAAAACTCAAGGAACAGTGAAACCTACTGTAGATTATAAACTGTTATTGTAAAGGCCCTGTTTTTCAATTTTCCCATAAAACATTCTTTAGAACAGTAAGATGTCTTAAGCAGATAAAAGAGCCACATTCAAGAGATGCTTGCAACTGAACTTGAATAGGATATCACCTGTGCAAGAAATGCACTACTCTGTATGTTATAATATGTGAAAACAGCCTCATTGATAATCTTACCAATCTGGTAGCATAATAATCAGGGAGTTTAATAGGTGGAAATTTGGGAGAATACATTTTAAAGTGTAGCTGAAATAAATATAAATTATGTATGTTTTCAAGGGGTCTAATTTGAAATAGACTTTGGAAAATTATATTAATTTTAAATTATATTATTAATTTAATTCTGCCTATTCTACATTGGTTTTGCATATTATTTATTTTATAAAAATTATTTTTACAGTTCAAAAATAAAAGCATTCAGACAGCTTCAAGACTGTTGAAATTAAAGAATGTTGAATATGTTGTAAATATTATCCATACATGTATATAATTAGTTTACATTAATCATTTAACTCTTGTATTAAACACTATAGGAAAAAAAATGGGCATAAGAGTCGTCTTCAAGGCAGAGGTCTTTCAG
Source organism: Manacus candei (assembly GCF_025592945.1). Taxonomy (NCBI): domain Eukaryota; kingdom Metazoa; phylum Chordata; class Aves; order Passeriformes; family Pipridae; genus Manacus; species Manacus candei. Next base: position 30,307,878 of record NW_026138097.1, on the reverse strand, counting down.
AATAATAAATTGAAGTACCAAATATAAAATTGATTTATATATATATATAATAGTACAAAACATGATAGTACAGAACATATAATAGTAAAAAATCAAAGAAAGTGCAAGGTCATTTACAAACATTCTGCCATTCTGAAAAAATGTATCATCAGTATTTTCTTTCCTCCACCACAGGAACTGGAAAAAGCCCTACCATGAAGCAGAACATGCATTTGGCTAACAGCAGAAAATTATTCAAATAACAGAAAGTATTAAGTTGCATAAGGTCTTAAGTGCTCTCAACACAGAAAAAAAGACACAGGAACAGCTAATGCAGCAGCTGGTTGAGCCTACAAAGGGAAAGCCCAGGATTTAGGGTTTAGCAATCTGTGTAACATCAAAAAAGATACATATGGTACACAGAATATGATGGGATTTAAAACTTACTCTTTTTTGCCCTTTCTAAAAATAACTTTAAAATTAGTTAAATCATCAGTAGAATATGGATAATTAAAGCCTTTGCTATATTCTGTTTTCCCATATGGGGGTGGGGTACAATTTGATTTAAAGTAAGGCATATTTAGAAGATAATATAACCAAGATCTGTAACTTAGTTTATCTTTTACCTCCAAGTCTCTGAGTTATCTATTTATACTTGAAATACAAGAATACAACCTAAAGGACAAGTGAAAAACTGAGCTTTAGCCCTTCTTTAAAAATTAAAACTATACTATGGGTAAGCATAGTACTTCTATAATGATACAGAAAACAAAAAAAATGTAGTTTAATTTTAAAATTTCCACCTTTACTTACAATTTCAGTTTAAATATTTTTATGGTTTTTAGATGTATACTCTTTAATTAGTTAGGAAAAAAGTGAACCCCAAAATGAATACGGAATTGTGATGCTTTATCAAGACATAGACTTCAATTTTTTAAAATGTCTATATTTATTTTCAGAGCTGTTTTGCATGTTTGTCTCTCCATTTGAAAGTAAACCACTGTTTGAACAACCTGATCAGTGTAATAGTTAATTTGTTATTTTTCTCTACTTTTAATATATTTTCATGACAAAAGAAAACATATAGATGCAATTTGTCTACAAGTTTCAGACAAAAATGGAGGTTAAAAATCTGAACATGTTCTGTTTTGCAGGCTTAAGAGAGAATAAAATATGATAAGGTTATGAAGGATAACAATAAACCAATGTGATTGCCTTGCTATTACAGATCATTATCCTCACGATGATAACAAGACAATGGTGGATATTGAGAAACACAGATTAGGAGAAATACAGAAAGCACATTTATTTGATCAAAAAGGCAATTATGTAAGTGTATAACAGAAGCTTCTATGAAATACTGTAGCTGGAAATAGAAAAAAGAATTTAGTTGCATTTCCTCAAGATATATTGCAAATTGTTCTGCCCTGTTGATATGGCAACTTAATTTTAAAGAGTAAAATGGTTAAATGAGACACTGGTTACCTGCTGTACCATCACTTACAGGAAACAGAAAAGCTTAAGCTCTCCCTTATTCAGGTATCTTAGTTTTCCTTACTCCGTTGCAGGACACTTGGAGAAAAAAGTATGCAAGTGACATGGAAAACTCACAAATCATTACTCACTGACATTTAATTAAATTTCAGTAAATTAAATTAACTGAAGCAACAGTAATCCATGTGACAAACTTGGTATTATAAAAAACCAGTATTAATATCATTGAAAACATGGAACAAAAATAAATACTAAATAGTTTCTGTCATCTGCAGAAAATATATACAAACCACCAAGAAGTGAACCCTAACTCAAGTTCTTAAACTACCTAGTTATTTTTTATAGTTGCGAGACTGAAAAACAACTAAAAATCTTCATAATCTACCAAGTGAGTTATATTTTTAGCTCAATCAATACAGTATCATTAATGTACTAAATAAATTGGATTTTTTAAGAGATGTTAGATCTAAAAAAAAAAAAAAGTTACATTCTGGGGCTTGAAAAATTTTGCAGCTTGTTCATGTGAGACCTTAGCAAAAAATGTTTGGCCTTAAGAGTTTTTGGCCCCATGTGAAGTAAAAAACAGGTATAAAAACAAATCTGTTCTAGATGTACTCCAGAAAGAAAAAAATAGGGTGTGTGTTTTTTAATAATTCCAGATTTTAAACCAAATCATTCTTTCCTCATGCTCAGTATGAAAGGGCTTTGTATTTCAAAGGTTGTTTATCTATTTCTGCCATTCCTAGAGAATAACAATACTCTAAGGATCCTTGGCCATCAACACTGAATTTTACAGCTTGGTCACTATTGCTCTGGTGGTACATTTAGTAGACAGAGAAGTTAACAAAAATTACCAGGGAAGATAAGACTCCAAATTTAAGAAAAAAGCAACTTCAACTACTAATGAATCAAAATTTCCTGCTTCCTGTCAAACTATATTTAGTTCATAGACATATTAAAATTGGACATTCCATTTTTCTTGGCATTTAGAAAAAAAAAAAAAGAAGTGCTAAATTGTGTAATTGTAATAAGTTTAACAAAAGCTACTTTTAAATTATATACAAACAACTATACCACACAGTGCTCAGTGTATTAACAGTTCCAAAGCACAGAATAGTTGCTTAACTATCACATTTAGGAAATAGGAAAGGTTTGACACTTTTTCTGACAAGAGCTTTGGAAGCAGTGAAAGAAAAATGTAGAAAAATACTATATTAAGTTATTCTTATCTGGGTAAGACCCCTAGTATTTATGCAATCTGGTGTGGTTTTGTTTTTCAATTCTTGGATGTAATGACAGCAGTTCTGAAAGAGTGCATAAAAAGCAAGCACACATAATATTTTAGATTTATGTTCTTTATCTTTGGCTCTGACTCCTTCTTATTCCCTCTTTCCTAGTACAATTCAAGTAAATATTGATGTTCTTCCTTAAAATATTGGAAATTATTTTGAAATAAAGCAGAAATGAGATGCATTTTTGACAATGATTGTCAACAAAGGAGGTATGATGGTCTATTACTTGTCCCCTGGCTTCCATGCAGGAGAGATAATTTAACTCATTTGCCAACTACTACGAATCTGAAAAGTGCAATTTTAGCCACAATCTATTTGCATACCTTCTAAAATTATTAGCAAGCCTCTTAATGCCCTAGTGGCTATTCCAAGAGAAATTCAATTGTACCTCTGCAACTAGAGGAGTTTCTCATGGTTGTATGTCAAAATTTAATATGTATTTATTCTATGAAGGGAAAATTTATGGGTTATCCTTTCTACATAGGAATTAGAACTATTGATTTAATGAAACTTCTGAATAAGAGAGTGCTGATCTAGATACTAATTATGAAAAAAATAAAGAGCTTTCTTCAAAGCCGTGTGACTGGTAGGACAGAAAGAACATAAAAATTAGTTACATATATATCCCAATAATTATTGCAGAGTAAACTACCTCTCTAAAAACCCAAACCAAACTAAACTAAAACCCTCAAAATTTTGTTTCCATTTTCAATTACAATAATTTTGTAAGGTATCCATCGAAGGAAATTAGGACAACCACCATGTCAATCCTTTCTTTACTGTTTTCCACAGAACACCTTTTAAACGTATAAAAATATTCTTTAAAACACTTCTATCCCCTGTAGATTTAATTCCCATGTGTTATAATGTCTCAAAAGCATCAAGGACATAATCAGTTTGCAGTTGAATTAGTAAAGCATTCTTCCGGTAACTACCATGCAAGGAGATAAATATCCACTTTAGCACAGAAAATATCTACCACTCCATAAAGTACAACAGATTATAAATTGATACAAATAACATTTCCACTAGTAGGGTTGCCTATGAATCAAAAAGACATTATAGTTTAGAAAATACAGCAATTTGTGTGTCATTTGAAGCCATTTCATGCCTCAAATTGGAATTTAAATCCAGTTCCAGTGAGAATCATTCAAAAATCTTTCACATAGAGAATTCAAGTTCTAGAGGGAAATTCAGATCTATTTTAGACTAAAATGCAAAGTGACTAGCAGCTAAACCACAGTAGTATGTCTTTTTTAGAAAGATTATTTCTACAAAGTTGAAGCTTCAAACTCCTAAAAATGAAATATCTTTTCTCTGCTTTCCCCTTGGTCTTTTCTAGAATGTCAAGCAAAAACCTATACTAAATAACAAATACATGCTGAGTTACGTGTCTCAGCTATCATATCAATTAGGTCTGTTTCTTTCACAAAGAAAATCAAACTTTCTCAGCTTGCTAGAGTGGTTCTTGTATAATCTAGTGGCGATTTCTCACCCTTCCTAGATCTAAACCAAATGTTTCTTCCTGCCTGATGAAAAATATACAACCCCAAAGTAATTTCAACAATCTCAAAATGTATGTATTTTTAATGAATCATGCTCATTGGCACAACTTTATTCACTACTTCTATTTCCAATATTCTAGGAGATTTTCAGCTTGTCAAAGATGTGACTAGGGTGTCTTTTAACTATCTTTTATTTGCAATCTCATTTAGTTAGTTTTCAATGATAAAAGTTTAATAAAGAAACTATTCTCATGAAACAAGGTGGAGACTTGTGAGATCTGGGTTTAAGTGCCAGTTTTTTCTCTCCAGACTTGATATTCAGAACAGTAATACCACCTATAGTGAAAAAATTTAAAACTTGAAACTTCTTTTTTTATAAAACTGTTTCTTGTAACTATAAAAATATCTAACCATAGAATCTTTAACAGGTACATTTCCCTACTGAAGATGTAAAACTTCTTTTGCTATGCTGTTTTCTTGAACACTGACTTGATTCTATGACAAATTCAAAGCCAGGGACAGGCAGTTACTCTGTTCTCCCTCAATATACAGTTGAACAGAAAAGTCTCAGCTGCAGCCAAGAAAAATTATGAATGTGATTTTATGCCCTGTAAGCAATAGGTGTCCTTAGAGAATTTCAGGGAAGTTATTGCTTAATTAAAAAGGTATTTGAAAACTGTTTTAATAGTTGTTGCAGCAGAGAGCAAGGCATCATCTCTCTAGCAGAATTCTCTACATAATCAGCTTGAGAGCTGCTGTGCTCCTGCATTTGCCTGTCAGACAAACTGTGCACTCCACATGCAGATTAAAAAAGTGTCAGTGAATGGATCTGGGAAGGCTCCTTCCCATCCACAGCAGCCCCTTCTCTTCTGGATCAAGCATTCAACAAGGAGGTGCAAGAGATGACTTTGAATTCTGGAGACTCTGAGGAATTAAACCTCAGCTCTACATATCCCCCATGAATGCTGCTGCCATCCATATCACTTCAACAATAGGCTGACCCTTCTCTGCTGTGTTGCTGTGTTAATTTCAGAGAATAATCCCAGAGAAATGCACAGTATTTTCTCAAAACATAGCTCCTTGACTATACCAAGTATCACCATTTATAACCCCTTCAGAAAATTATATTAAAATGTGAACAATAGTTACTAGAATTGGTTTGAGAACTGATGTCTTAGGAGAATGGATATGGTTAAAACTACAGCTTAAAATCTTTAGATGAGGTTTTAATGAGTTGGGGAAAAGAAAATAAGTTCTAAAGACTTGGAAAAGAGGTGACAGAAAAGAATTTCAAGTTTGGCTCTAGTACAACACACTCTTTCTGTTTTTCTTCCTTGGAAAGTTGTCAGGAAACCTCAAGTAGGCCATGCAGACCAAGGCATGATTTGTAACATCAAGTAAACATTCATCAATTTTATCAAACCATAATCTAATTTTGAATTCTTACTTAAATGACCCAAGTTCTGTCTACAAACTTGCTCAATAATAAAAAATAATTACAAGGATCATGATAGATGAAATCAGCAGCCTCAGAGAAGGCCAGTAAAACACCTTTTCTGTCTTGCATCAGACTAAAAACACTTGCTATATAAAAAGACACATTCTTATAGCTTAGAAAATGAATGAACTTAACAATGTCAGATTCAAAATCAAATAGAATATCAAGACTATGTTGGGACATCAAACCTACAGACAAAACAAATTGTATATATTTATCAGTGTTGATTATAGTTATTGAATCAAACCGGTCCTGCCAATATGCATATTAAGCTGTGAGCATGTGCTATGATACTATCTTTACCAAGATTCCAATTAGATGTTTTCAGAAGTCTCAAATATTTACTCCCTGAGTACATTAAGATGATAACCAAACAGAGTCAAGATAACCAAGAGCTATATGTGAATAACACCTATTCCAGAGAATGCCCGTTAGGCATTATATTGCAATTATAGCTACTTTTGTTGGCAACATCCAGCTTTTACTATAGTAAAAATTACACATATACACACAAAGCTTGAAGACCTGAGGCAAAGAAGACACAAGAATTCATATGGTTCTGAATAGGAAACATTACACTTGTCAAGAGATGCATAATTTCAATATCCTAGATTCTGAAAAGAGAAAGAAATGTAACAATAAGGTTGTTATTGGGGGCTGGTTGCTACATTGACAATGAAACAAACAAAAAAGTATGTAGTAATTTCCCAGAAACTTCTTCACAAGAAGAGAAAACTTTCTGATTTTGGAGAGATCTTCTAAAATGTTTAATCAATATCTAGGACTAGAGTTAGTAGACAGAGAAGAAGAGCACCTCTGAAGAAATGTGTAACCTCTAACTAAAGTAGTAGAGTAGGTAATAAACATAAATATTAATTGCAAGATGAAATGGTTTGTATGATTTAAGGCTTGCTATCTGGCACAGAGTAGCAGCGAAGAATGCCACAACAAGGAAAAAATTACCATCAAATACAGGCCCTGGATCCCTGCCAGTCTTCTAAAGTTGAGATGTATTAACTGATTGGATCTGACCAGACAGGGAGTGCTTACTGCTCCTATTATTTTTTATTGCCTTCCTTCATACCACCAAAACAATAAATATCTTGTACTACTTAATGCATGCTATGAATACGATAGTGTTGTCCCACTGAATAAAGTTTTCAATGCCTGTATCAAGGAAGCATTTAGTTGCACAAGTGGAGAAAACTCAGATAATAACCAACAGCAAACCTTGCCTGATTACTAAACCAAGGCACATGTGATTATTTTCACTGGAAGTGTCAGAAAGACAACTGACTACTGTATGGATCCAGAAGCATCACAGACTTGGCTGATGAAAATGTTTCAGGGACTATCCTCTATTCAAACTCATTTGCAGTTTACACATACATGCCTCAGGCCCTGAATGAGCCAAATCCAGTACATATGTCCAGTACAATTCCAGTATGATGTGCATGGAACTTCAGCAGCAATTTCAGCATAAAACACAGCTTTTGTTCAGAAATACAAAAGAACAAGATGATGATGATGATTTTTTCTTCTCAAGTAAGAAAGTAAATGGACAAGACACAGAAACAAAGTTGGGATTAGAGAAATGAATCTCAAATCTCTTACCAGACGTTCATCTCACTACTCTCACTATTCCATTAAAGTAGCCATAGCCATAGCATATAGCCATAGTATACAGCCATAGTCTACAATGTATACAATCATATTACATTATATTCTTTATATAATAGTCTAGGAGCCAGGACATCTGGCAATAACTAGAAAATCTCACAAAGCTTGTTAGTTAAAAAAACCCTCATACTTTGTAGGCAAGCAGTCTAACCACTATTCTGGTTGCAGTCATGCCTATTCCTTCTAAGACACGCCTTTACAGAATGAAATTTCCAAGATTCACGGGATAAGAAAGAAAAATAAAAGTAACTAAAAGCTAGAAGAATGAATCTGTAGGCAAGATATTAGAACTCTTACCCTGTGATTTGATTACAGTAAAATGCATGTGGAACCTAATCCATCTTTTTGTAATTGCATCTGCAGGTTAAAGGACTCTTCACGCAAAGTCCACAGTGTCTGGAACAAAGCATCTTCACATTTTGATGACTTACAAGACACAGACAAAAGTAAATAAGGTATATCTTTATTAAGAAATTCTTTAGATTATTAAGATTTGCCATGTCCTATGAACAGAGCTGAGTAAGCACAAGTGGAAAAAATCCCAATGATTATTAGTGCCACTGCTTGTATATGCTCAGTTATAAATATCTAGATTTATTGAGGTTTATAGGACAAAGGATACAGAATGAAGAAGTTCACAAACATTAAGAAAACAGGAGTTCAGTATAATATCCCATTTCATGACAGCTTTACTGACAGCTCACACTAAATATTGTAACTATCATAGAATCATATTTATGATCTATATTTGGTTTTTTAGGGTCAAAGCTGAATTTCTTGTAAGGTTCGGACTTTTATTTCTCCCCGTGATTTAACTGTTCAACTTTCTTCTTTGGTTGGAGAGGGTTTATTGAATCACTCCTATGCATGTCCACCTTAAGAGAAAGGCTTTTTAGAAGTAAAAAGCCTTGCAGAATATTCTAAAGAAGTTCACAATGCTCAGCAACATGCCAAGTCACCTAACCCTTTCTGAAATGTTATGATAAAGTCAAGTCCCTTTAAAGAGAAGGTTTCCTCCCCACATCTCTCAACAAGAGACGTTCATACTGTGTACTTGTGCAAGGGTTACACAGTCGGTTCAAAGATTGAATTCCTCGCCAGCATAAAGCTAATTCCAACACTGTTTTTTGAAATTAGGACCAAGCCTGTTGACTGGCACTGCATGCTATCAAGGGCAAAATAAGAGTTTTGAGTGTAGGCATAGATGCTAATAGATCTTAGCTTAGAAGGCAGCAGGACAACACTGAGCACCATGTAAGATACCTCTTTTGCTTACAGCTTCGCATTTTGCGCATTAGAATTTTCTAATAACAAATGACACAGGGATTATCAAGTCTAGTTTCTCTTCCAGGAAGAAGTGGTAGCTTCAAAACACACAGAAATGAAGGATAGGCTATTTGGTCATTCTAAGTTTATAAAGTAGTCAAAAAGGATTTGAAAGTTCAGCACCACCACGGTAAAGAGGAGCTGGTCTTTTTTAAATGGAAGGTTGAGACTGTCTCCAGCTCTTTTAATCTTTTTCCCTCCCTGGCCCACGCATTAAGCTCATTCTCATGAAAGCAGAGCCAGCTGTTCTTCAGTCAGTAGCTGCTTTTTGCAGCAACTGTGATTTCCAGTGGCAACATAGAAATGCACATACCATATGTTCTTTGGACATTTATTTATAGTCTTTATCCAACAGAGCTGGGCAATTATAAAGACATGATGATAATTTGTGAACAGAAAAAAAGAGCTTCTTCTACCTAAATTTGTCCCACGAGAAAACAGAATACCATCTACTTGCAATTCATGAACACGTTAATGAAAATATGAACAAACTATATGAGCAAATAGCAGTAACAAACTAATCAAAATCATGACCTATTTATGGGTTGATTATAATAACAAAAAATTACTACAAATAAGTGCTGAGTAATTTGTGAACCAAATAAAGGGCTACAACTCACACATATAAAGTGCTGACAATTAATAATTTAACCAGCTCTAGTTAGAGCCATCTATTTATTAAGAAACCTCTCCAACTGGATCTGGCAGAATGATTTATCTTTATATACAGTGATAAAGCCAAGGGAAATCAGTACTACTGGACATTTTAAATGCCGGGTTTGATTCTCTAGAGACCCATAGTATCATTTATAACTCTGTAGCCTGAACTTTAGATGTAGCCATTCTCATTTAGTAATATTTTAAAACCCCTTTGCCTAGTACAGATGACACAATACACAAGGCAGTAACAAATCAACATCTCTGTGTTTAAATTACATAAAAAAACAGTAAAAGTTTACATTATCCTTCTTTGTCTTTACAGATAATTCAACATAAAAAAATAAAATAAATACTCTAGCAGAAATATATAGGAAGCCTTCTTAGTAAAGCTAGCATAAATCCAAGTGAACATTAAGCTCTTGGAGAAAAATCATGAAATCTTTTACACATTTTTTTAAACTTTGAAGCAAAATATTTCCCGAAAAGTTTAAAAATATATACAGAGCATTAATTAAGCTAGGGTTTTTCTTTATCAGAGGTAACTGTCACTGCTAAAGCAGAAGAGAATAAGGTTATTAACTTTATGGTTTACTGCTTGTTTTTTTGAAACAAATGTTCAAGATCATCATGTTGCTCTTAGGACTAGTGTCTTCCAACACGCACCAGTTTTTGACAGTAAAGTAATTGATGAGTGTCCTTGCTTCAAGCTTCTTGAAATGACATTGCATAAAGCCAGAAGGATAACAAGTTGCAGGAAAATAGTTTTAAAACCACTGCAGGGGTGCTTTACAACTCTGTAAAAGCATACTTTACCTTTGTCAAGGAAAGGTATAAGAAACAAAGCAACTGTGTTTTCTGTAATAATAGAAGAGAAATGGTTTCAAAAAGTGACAACTTCGTGACACAGTGTATACGCCTCATTATCCATCTGTACTCTGATTCCCCTGTTTCTGAACTTGAAGGAATTAATACATACAAATAGACTACCTACCACTTTCACACTTGACTTCTGACTCAAAATTACAGTTACTCTGATCCTTTTTATTATTGCATTTCTATTGTGGTTTCTAGACTAAGGAGGTAATTCTTAAACGGAGATGAAAATTCTATAGTTCCTTTCTACAGAAATTATGTACAGATTGCTTCCAATAACCTCAATGCACTTAAGATAACACAGTCAGAAATAGCACCAAATTGGAAAAAATGTAGTCAATTTAAATTTTGTTGCTCTCTGGACCAAGAGAGCATAAGAAATGCATATAAGCACATATATTTGCTTATAACTTTCAGGTTGGTAACTTTGCACATACTCCATACATTCTGACAAAATGCACATTAAACTGTGAAAGCTGCACACTTTGATCAAAAATGTAGTCTGCCAGGAAAATGACAAAATCTCATCTGAGATTTTTTAGTAACGACACACACACACAACTTTTATTCTTGTTAAGACCTTGGGTTGCTCCCTAGCAAAAAGTGTGGTGTACTTATTACAAAAACAAAATGAAAAAGATATAACTGCAAAAAAAAATCACAGAGGAATCAAATCATGGAGTACTTTGCATCAGTTTACTCCCATCTAGGAAGACAAACAGGAGAAATACAAACTGTTTTGATAGCATTTCCATACTGAGTTTCATGCAAACTTCCAAATCTCTTCAAGAGGCTGGGACTAGTTTCTAGATAATCTACAGTTTCAGGGTTTCATGAGAAAAAATGTTATATTTGTGGAGATTTACTACCTGTTTTAACTGTTCTAAAGGAAAATGTATGAAAAATCCAGTTGCATTTTCAAAAAATATCTTTTGAAATTTCTTCATGAAACCTCTCTACTACTTCATTATAATTGCTGTGTGTGGTTTATCAGAATTGTTTTTATCATTATTCTTTGCATTGCTACCTGTAATTTTGAGGTGTTAAGAGGGAAGAAAAACACTTTCTAGAACCTCTTGGAAACCTGTAATAACATCTTCTAGTGACCTTTAAGCTTCAGCTAAAACCTGGCTTTAAGGCACAAAAATTGTGGTTAACTTCATTGAACAATCCACTCTTTAGAGACACGCAACATAGCCAACAATAAATCTTTCTTCAGGTTTCATACTTTCTTTATAAGTCAGCCATACCCAAATTTCATCAATATTGTACTCTAAATCAAATAATTAAGATCCACCACTGGATATATACCATTTCTAATTAGGATACAGAGGGAACATACTCTGTCCAGTGGTACTGAAGAACAGAAAAAACATGGGAGTTTTTTCACCAAGTCATTTTACAGGATAGCCTTAAAAGTTTCTTATCAGACAGTGTAAATATTACTTTTTCTAAACCCCTAAATTTATTATGTTTTCATAATGCCCTCCAACTAGACACTCTATCCAATAATTTTCTCATTCATTCTAGTAAATCAATACATTTTGCAACAGTCCTCTAAATAAGGACTAGTTGCTCTTGTTGCAGCATCCTGTTTTAAAAAACTTTTTGATATCAGCAAAGTTTTTAACGATGGGCCACTTAAATTGAAAGGCAGAAATAAAATGGAGGAAAAAATGTGAGGTGGGGGGAAAGGGACAAAAGGAAGAGAAAGAAAACTCTAACAAATACAGCACAATTTTGCTTGGATTGCCTTTTTTTTTTTTAACAAAGAAAGAAGCCTTTCATACTTAGAAAGTTGTCAGAATATTGAGTGTTTCTCTAGTTTACTCTACTTTTCATGTATTGTTACAGATGATTTTTAGTTCAGAACATCTGTGAATGCTTTCCTTGACTTTCCTTTCTGAATCACTGAAAATTGTTCTGGGGATTTCTGCTTGCCTAAAGCCAGTAGCACAAAATGTGCAAGAATTGATATATCCCTTCATTGTGTGTTAGAAGTCACTGTAGTGAAAGATTAAGATGTGTCTCCAAAGTATTAAAGTATATTTTTGATATGAGCAGTAGCTGTTAAGTCCTAGCACATAAGAATCTGCTAGCAGAATGATGACTTGGCAAAGGTTTAGGAAAAGAAGACTGTTGACACAGCAGATTAATGCATTTGTTTGCTTACCCCCAGTCTCCCCTCAAATAATACGATATCTATTTAAGGTTTAATGAAGTTGGATTATACTTTTACACTCCCAGGGTTATTTGCCTCTGTAATATTTGTATTCTAATAACAGGGTGGATAAGTTACTGAATGTGAGGGGGTGAAGAGAGAACTTTCTCTTAACTATTGCCCATCTGTTTCAAAAAATGAGATTTTTGCTTTGAGTAACAAAGACAGCAGAGCATTCATTTGTATTCAATCCAATCCATATGCCTACATTTCCACTGATTCAGCTTTGTGCATTTTAAAAGTCAAATTTTGCAGAATGTTATAATTAATTATAGCTAAAAAAGTCATGTGATATACATCTCCCACAGCATGGATTAGATCCATCCTGCTTTACACCACTAAGTGCAAATTGCTTACTGACAGTACTTACATCAGAGTTGAATGCACTTTCCTTTTGGTAGTAGAAAGTACAGTGGTATCTATTATCACAGTGTTGAATAAAAATTTAATTTAGCCCAAGCAGTTTGCACATTATACTGGCATACAATAAACACAGGATAATTTAGGTTGGAAGGGAGATCAGAAAGTCTCAATTCCAATCTTCTGCTCGAAAGGCAGATAGCTGTTACATAGACCGGGTTGCTGTGCGGTCTTGAAAACCTCCAGGAATGGAGGATGCACAACCTCTCTGGGAAATCCAATCTGTTGCTTTACTGTCCTAGAAGTGAAAAAGATTTTCCCATATATCCAGTCTGAAATTCTCTGCCTCTTGTCTCTTGTCTTCCCACCATGCACCAGTGTGAAGAGCATGTCACCGTTTTCCATGTAAACTCTCTCTAGGTATTTGCAGGCTGTTACTAGCACCCTGCTCCCCCCAAAGCCCTTCCTCCCCGTCAGCTTCTCCTCCTAGGGCATGGTGCTGCAGCCTCCAATAGAAGAAGACCCTCCACTGAATTTGCTCCATGTTATCAATGTCCTTCTTGTATTGGGGGAGGCCAAAACTGAGGAACGACCTCCTCCCTTGATCTACGGGTTATGTTCCTGTTAATACAGCCCAAGATGCTATTGGCTGTCTCTGCAGTGACAGCATGCTCTTGGCATATGTTCAGCTTGCTGTCTTATCAAAGTCTCCAGGTCCTGTCACAGAGCTGTTTCCTAGACAGTCAGTCCCCAGCCACAGTCATTGCATAGAGTTGGTCTTTCCCAGATTTGGGACTTCATATTTGCACCTACTGAATTTTGTGAGGTTCTTGCTAGCTCGTCCCTTCAGCATGTCTAAGTTCTTTGGATGGCACCACTGTCCTCCAATGTAACTCCTGGTACCCTAGTCTGGTGTCACCTGCACACTGTGATCTTTCGCCTCCTCCAGGTCATTGATTTAAGGATGTCTAACAGGACAGGATTTGGCTCCTCATCACTTCTATATATCCCATACATGCTTGACCACCCTTTCAGTGAAGAAATTTTTCCTAGTATCCAATTTAAACCTCCTCTGGCTGGAGGCCATTTCTTCTTGTCCTACCATTTTTTACTTGGAAGAAGAGACTGATCACCACCTGGTAACCTCCTGTCAGGCAGTTGCCTTCTTATCTCCAGGCTAAACAACCCCAGCTCCCTCAGCCACTCCTCACAGGACTTGTGCTCCAGGCCCTTCACCAGCTTCATTGCCCTACTCTCCACAGGCTTCAGCACCTTGTCATTCTTGTAGTGAGAGGCCCAAAACTGAATACAGATTTCAAGGTGCAGCCTCACCAATGCTGAGTACAGGGCTAAAATCACACCCTGGTCCTGCTGGCCACACTATTTCTGATACAGGTCAGGATGCCATTGGCCTTCTCGGCCACATTGTTCAGCTAGCTGTTGACCAGCACCCCCAAGTCCTTTTCTACTCAGCAGCTTTTGTTCCTTTGGCTTTTTTTTGAAGACAAAGCACTGTGGTAAAAAAAATAACTCAAAATTTAATTTACTGCCTCTTTTAATGGTGCAAATAAATTAAATCAGGAAAGACACAATAATAACAATGTTTCTCAGACTGGTAGTAACTGTCATCCCCCTCTTTCACCTCTCCCAAGTACATACATGCTTTATGGTCTTAGGATCTTGGGTTAGATGACATTGTATATGAGAGTAAAGCTGGGCACTGGAGAAATTCAAAACTCTTAAACTTGGTCTGTTTCCAAAGTTATTGTTTATATTCCAAATTAAGGTAGCTGCCTTTTAGTTTCTGTTGTTTACAGAAGCAGTGGTATTTTTCTCAATAATCTTTTACTACATGCAGTTTATGATGAAAACTCCATGCTAACTGCTCCACAGCTTCTACACAAGGGCTCTGGAGAACTAAGATGCTTCACAATTAACAATATAATGAAACTAAAATTATGATCTGCATCCCAAAGAAGGCAAAATACTGCCTTCCTCCTCAAATCATAATATTTTAAATAAATTACACTATGTAATTTGGTGTATTTGGGGATTTTTAAACTACCCTTATGTACTGTAAATGGGTTGTTTGAGTATAAACATGTGTCATAATTTCAAAATCTAGCAAAAAGTAATTCTTCTGAAAAGTGAATATTAATATTTCTTAGAAAATTAGGCTTAGTACTTACACTCAATTGGGAAGGAGTGTGGTAGAAGCAATGTTAAAAAAATCCACTGTGATTCAGTGAAATAGATGTGAAATAGAATTGATTACGTCAAGAAAATTTCTAGAATAGAATGAGGGTTTTATCATATGATTTCTCATAAAACATACACTGTCCAACTACAGGAAAGCATATGCTAAAGTCAGACTAAAGATCCAGTTAAGGCAAGTATCCTGCTTCCATGAATGACCGAAACCAGAGGTACAGAGAAGAATGAAATTGAAAGGTAAGCACACATCATAAGGAGTATAAGAGCAGCATCATTTTTAGCAGCATAAAAAGTACACAGATGCATAAAAAGAACAGTCTCTCCTGAGACAATTTATTAGTGAACCATGAAGCGTAAAGTTTTAGATTCTCACTTACTGAATCAAACGTGAAAGGTAAAACACTAAGGGAAACTGAAAACTGAAGACAATCAGAATCATGGAAAAAGACATTCTTGGTGCTACCTTTTTAATGCAAATATCCCACAATGCAGTGGTAGTCTCTTTCCATGAAACCAATTCAGCACATATTTCTGTAATTCAGTTTCTGTCAGGAGACCTCTACAATACAAACATCATTTAGTATTGGCATGATTTCATTTAAAATGCTATGATTTACTACCCAGCAGGCTGTTTCGACTAGAACTGGACAAATCCAAGCATAGATGCAACCTATAAAAAACCCTTCTATTTCTGTCTAGTTTTCAAGAAGCACAATGAGATAAACTATGAACATTAACAAACCATTACTTTGATGAGCTATTCCCTAATAATGTGCACAGGACTAAGCATTGAAGAACTACCTTAAGTTTTATGACGTGAGTCTGTAAATTTGTCAGTTCAGCCTAGGATTTCAGTCTCAGCTGAGGACATCTTTTTTCTGCAAAAACAGTTCTCCAACACATTCACTACTTTTAAGAAGCTTGAAATTTTGAAGCAAGAAAGCAATAGTTCTAACCAAGGCAACTTTAGGTGAAGAATTCTTTTTCTTTCATTCCTAAGTTTGTTTATAAATGGGAAAATAATAAGGTAGGGTGTAAATTTGCATAATGAATGTCTTAAAAATGAGACAAAAGGAAAGGTGATAAAATAGATGTGAGTAGAAAAGTCAAAAATAACAATAGCAGTTGTTGCATTTGCTATTTATAAAGTTACTTCTATATCCTAAACCATCTTATCTTGGGCCCTTAACTTTGTACCCTTAACTACATAAACAGAATAAAAGACAGAAGCTTGGGAAGTGTCACTTGTAGAATTCCCAACTGTTCATTCCAAGAGCATGTAGGCTTCACACCTTCAAAGGAGAATAGGAAACTGACACCAAATTTTGAGTTCACAATATGACATAAAATACATAGTAAACAGCTTCTTCTATCCAAAAAATGTTTAAGATAAACAGGTTGTTGCTGTCAAAGAGAAAAAAATGATCTTCAAGGTGCTCTACACATATTTAATATGTAATTCGCAGAACATTAAAGCTCAAAGACCTCATAAACTTTTGCAGTTATTGCAGCAAACAGAGTTCATACCTGTGGCGAGATAGATGATATGGAAAAGCATGTCCTTGCCCTGCACAACATCCACAACCACATGGGAAAATCGACTGTTGTCTTCCATGAAGTAAGGAATTGGAACAACTGGTTGAACAACCTCATGCATTAAGAAGAATTTTTGAGCATCTTGAAGATTTCTCTCAGTCAGATTTGCATACAAACCCTGATCCATGGTGCCACACTGTAAACACAGAAAACTAACATTACTATACGTGGCAACAAAAACAACAGATCTACTCCCTGATTTAAGGCACAAGAAAATAAAACCCAAGGGTAAATCATGTAGTGACACTGTGGAATTCGACCTTCAGGTCCCATTTTGGTGCTAGCCAGACTGTGCAGCAATTGAGGAAGTTCAGCTTTCCTGAGGCAGTACTATAGAGGCTCCCTAACCCTAAACAATATGGAAGGGCACTAGACAGACCAGCACAAGTGGACTACAGTAATATTATGCTACTCCTATGTTCACAGGGCATGAAGGAGAAAAACTACCATCTGACAAACCAAATAGTTTTCTAACTAGTTTTCTTTATAATTTTCACAGAAGCCATGCTAAAGACAACAAATTTTCAAAGGAAATTCCATGTCCTACCACAGTCAGAGGTGAAAGTACCACAAACAGTTCTAGGAGTTTCTTAAGACTCTGTGTTAAATAGCAAAAATGGACAGTGAAGAGCTCTATCAATGTTATCCACAGCAAAGACATTTTTCATTTGAAACTGAACAAATTTTTATCTGAAAACTGTACTCTTTCCTTACAAGAAAGCATTTACTAACTTCATGGACAAGTTTCAATCACAAATAAACTAAGCAAAATAAGTGGCAGTTAATTTTAGCATATTTGTGTTCAACTGGGGACACAGAAGAGAAAGCTGCTTAATGCATGTGAATATATAAACATCCACATATTTACTCAGGCATAATTGGCATCAGAGAAGTAAAGCAGTACTTCACAACATTTATCAAATATTTGGGTGATGTGAAAGGCATATCCAAGTCATAATTTTCATTCTGTTTTACTATACATAAATTATGCCATAAATTACAGCATGAGCAAAATACAGAGTTCAAAACCCTACCAGTTTTTTTTCATTATTGCCATGTCTTCAGTCTGAAATTATGTCATTGTTCCAAATCCACAAATGTTAAGAAAAAGTCAAGAAATTTCATGAGAAATCAGATGATGAGGAAAGAAAAATAAACAACTGGCAGGAAACAATTACTTGCTCTGTATGTCAGATCAATGAAAAAAATAAACCATGCCAGAGAAGAATTTCTCTGAATCCATCATGCAGGAAAGATTCCAGCTGAACACTCATAGTACACTGAAATTCAAATGGTCCTTGGTCTTATGATAGACATTGCTCTGTCTAAGAGAAAAGCAGTGATCTCTGAAGAAAAACAACATTCCTCAAAACTGGGACTTCCATAGTATTCTAATCTGGAAATATTTCATAAATATAATCCAGCCTTGGAAATACAATATCTGATGGAACTGTAACAACAGGGCAATAGTCTTCCTTCACATCACATACTTCTCTCTGTTATTACTGAGTAGGTGAATACTTTGAGGACAAATCTACTTCTGGGACTACACAAACAGAACTTCTGATACTTTATCATAAGGACTCTATAAAAGAAAAGTCCTTCTTTCTGGGAAGGAAACCAGTGACTAAGTCAATGAATATATCCCGTCTATGTGAAGTGTACTCTAAAGCACCACCAACATCACTGCTGCAGTTACAGAGCCAGAAATCTAATCTTCCTAAGTACTTCTATTTTTTTAGGTTCTTTTAAGGTCTTAGGCTAGTGTAAGACAGGGCCTTATTAACCATGAACCATAAAGCCTTTTGAGAAAACCTCATGTAAACGATTGTCCCTCTCCCATGTATTCATACCTGAAAATTAGGGTTAGGATTGGGATATGGAAGCCAAGCAGATCGGGAGTTTTCCTGGTATTTGAAGGGTCCATTAAAGGCCTGAGTTATGGCACTCAGATTGAAAACACAAACTGCTGAGGCTGCTATGCTGTTCCTGTAAAAGAAATATAAATATTAACCTAAACAATAACATTAAGTCAACTTGTTGAAAAATAAATAAAAAAGACTAACTCTTCAATCCTTCAAGTAACTAACTAAGCAGATAAGATCAGCCAGGAGATGATATCTCAAGATAATGAGAGATGATAAGCTGATTTAGCACAGACATTGCATTTAAAATATTTGTTGGCCTTACCAAGTAGCTGGTGCGGGAGAAACTTAGAACTTCCTACCTTCTGTCGCTGCTCTGATACCACAAGGCTATACTTCCACACAATCATATGCACTAGGGACACCTCTTTTGTAGTTACAAAGTTCAGGATGATATTACTCTTAGGGCTTATTAATATTTCTTCCATACAACATAGATGAAACAAGGTAAGGATTTATTCAATTTATGGTATGTCTCTGGACCTTATGGAATCCCAGATAGTTCTACAAAAATCCTGTCTTCCAAGAGATGATGTACAGCAATAAGTATACAAGTTCAGAAACCCATCAAGAGAAAACAACTTGGACTGCATACAAGGTTAAACAAATAAACACAAATAAATGGCAGTCAGACAAATCATAAAATTTCCTGCATTTGCCTTGAAAATGCGATATACCTGGCAATAAAGTAATTCTGCATAGTGTAAAGAATATAATCTAATTATTATGAAAGCTTGTAATATGAGAACCAGTATTGTTTCTTCCACATTTTGAAATAAATGAATAGATAATAAAGCTATTAGTTGCACAGATTTCCATTGCAGGTAAAACTGCTGACAATTGATCCACACATTATTATTTTCTTTTTTTTTAATATATTTTTCTTTTTATTTAAACTTAGCCTGCACTTTACACAAGGCTTAAGAAAGTATACTATAGAAACTCCAAAATTATGGGAAAAAAACCCCAAGTAAACAACAATACCTGGAGGCACAAATCTATCAGCAACTGAAAAAAGTTAGGATATATGGATTAAATACCAGGACAAAAGAGCAATTTGCTTTCTTATGCTTGTCATCCTTATTTCAAAGAAACACCAACACTTGGTGTTCAATATCTGCAGAATCAATTATCATTGGATTTGATAATCCCTTGCCTATATAAATTATCACTAAATGCAGCTCAGTAATAATATTCTATAGTACCCATACCAATGTCTTCTTGAATTTCTTGAAGTCCTTAAAGGACATTAGATTCGCGCTTACAGATTTTTCAGATCGTCTAAAAGAAACAAAATCAGCTTCATTATGAAGCAGTGGTTACAGTGGACTTAATCATCAACCATATAAAAAAGGTGCAGGTTTGGCTGTTACTCAGTCTTTATTGACAGAAATGTTTCATTTTTTCCCTCCACAAGTATATTCAAGTATATTAAAAAAGGAATTAGAGTACAATAAAGTCATTGCAATTCTAAAGGTATTGAGACTGAAAAATGCTGAATGTGGTTAAGCAATATCTGATGCTGTTACACCAAGAGAAAGGAATATGTTGTTCCATCTCATGGGAAACCTTGGCATTTCTACACCATCAGTTGCAGTGTGGAAAGGTGAATCAGGTTGGTTCCACAGATTATCCATGAACAGGGAGTCAGCATGGGGAAGCAATCCTAACTCTACAACATTTCAACAATGTCCAAAAATTTACTTACAACATTTGATGTCAGGAACAAATATAACTTAATGGGAGCTATCAAAAAAACCCACCCTCAAACAGTTGTAATTAAATCCTCTTTGAAGAGTCCATTCTGTTGAACAATCAGAATGACAGGCCACCAGGGAAGAAGGAAGTAGCAGCAAGGTTTCAAATACTGTCTACTTTCACGTGGCAAAGGTAGTCTTAACATTAGCAAGTCCATTTTCAGAAGAGCCAGGGAGCATCAGGAGCATCGTTCCCCTTCCATAGCCTAAGCCCTATGGATTTTCTGCAGTAGAATTCCTCTGGTCAAGCTTTTCATGGCAGGAACATGTCAAGGCTATTTTGACTTTCATAAAAGATCATGTTGAAGGGGGTATGTGTATGCCACTTGAGAAATACCTGTCTTTTATTATTTGAACTAGCTAGTAAAACAGATCAATGAAATTAAAATTACTGATCAAAACAACATCAAATTTTCTTATCCCCAGTAATCTCAAAGTCTCTACTATTCTCTTTATAAAAGCGGTGTTTAAATTCACTACATTACTCCATTGCAGGAACAGGTTGAGCTCATCATCTGATTGTCACAAGTTAGGAACTGTCACAGCTGGATGTAAGCAGCCCATCACTAGTCTTGTTCACAGCCTGAGCTGCTGGCCCAGGGGTGAGCCTGAATCTGGAAGATGCCTAAATGTGTTCATAAAGGACTGTGCCAAAAGCCCAAATTCATGTTCACTGTCTAGAATATGTAGGGATAATAATTTGTTGACATTAATTTGTGGCTGTTTCCACCCAATTAATGGATATTTATAGAAGGTAGGTATCCCATTGTTTAAGGGGCCCAACCTGTCTTTTAGGTGTCCAAGGAACTTCTAAAATTCTAGACAAAACTGACTTACACAACGAGACAATACAAGAAGGTAAGATAATCAGAACCCGAAATTGGAAACTCTGTTCCAGTGGTTTGAATACTGGTCTGCATAGCCATAACACAGAGGCTGTTCTCACTAAGCAACGTGTTAGTTGCTTATGTTATCATGTTAATAACAAAGGAAGTTTATGAGACAAATGACTCTTTTTTTCTTAAGAGCTAAGCGGCTCTTGGTATCAAGCTCAGAGTCCAGGGATCTCTATCTTGACCTAATTTTTTAACATTTAACAAATTTTAACACCAAATTGAATTTTTTTTCAATTTTACCTTGTTGATACAACAGGTTCAGTTAAAATTAAAATAAATTCTTGTTTGGACCCTTAAACTCACTAAAGTATATGTTAGGAGTAATTAAAATACATAAGAGCACCTCTTGTCCTATTTTGGGTAAGGTGCATTCTTTCTGACAAGGTCAAAATCCATCATGTCAAATTCATGATCATGTCACATTACAATTATAAGATATTTTTTCTTAAGTACATCATTTATTTATGTATTGCAATAGTATGCAAAATAAAAATTAATGCCTTTCTAAGAATAAATGAATATGATGACAGAATACTCTTAAACACAACTGGATCCCTGCTTTAAGGAAATATTAAGAATTCCTCCTCTCATTTCTTCAACAATTCATGTGGGAAACATTTGGAACTGGTGCTTGTGCATAAGAGGACAGTGGATTGGGCAAAACAGAAGTTTGAATTTATGATGTTTACTTGGCATATACAGAAGAGAGCAGCTCAGAAGTTTAAGTTTTTGCTGTCACAAACAGCAAGAAAATAAAATACATAATTTGTTTTACTTACACATTAGTGGTAAAAATTCCATAGATCAAGTCCAATTCTGGCAGGAAGAAAGTGCTCTGAAGTTCATTATAGTAAAATGGAATTTCTCCAGGGCGAGAGCAGTTCAGACGAGCTTTCATGAAGGTAGTCCAGGTATCCTCCAGCACAAACTTGCCACCAATATCATTTTTACACACCCGAGCAGCACGAGAGAATACTGTTTTCCCACAGTCGTGTTCCACTGCATTCTCCCGGAAGAAGAAGTAAGTGAAGTTCCCAATGTCATAAGATGACACAAAATTTGGCTCTGAAAATAGTAGGAGGAAAGATCGTTTATCACCTTCTTGTGATATATGCACTTATATTAACATGGAAGTTCGATTTATCTTCAAATATTAGATTTAGAAAAACACACCTTTGATTATCCTTTAGAGAACTGGCACAATGACATCTGAACAGGACAATTCACGTCCAACCATGATTATGAGCTACATGATCATGATATGCTGGGTTTATCTGGGTAGAGTTAATTTTTTTTCACAGTAGCATGGCACTATGTTTTGGATTTGTGCTGGAAACTGTGTTGATAATTCAGGGATGTTTCTGTTATTGTTGAACAGCACTTACACAGAGCCAAGGCCTTTTCTGTTTCTTGCACCACCCCAACAGCACAAAACGCCTGCTGAGTTGCCAGCTGGGGCTAAACCACGACACGTGGCCTGACAGACTCTCTGCTCTACGGGTCTGTAGCACATGACTCTGCCGGGCAGCCTTGGCCCAGCTTTCTGTATTCCACTATCAAAAGTGTTACTGAATTTCCATTCCCTACATATGGGCATAGTGTCTTCTTAAAATGTAATTGCTTTATCTGTTAACTCTATTTCTGCTTTACCACCATGCCATTACTCCAGATTAGCAGAATAATGGGTGGTAACTGATTGTGAGTGAAAATGTATTCAGAGGATGCAATGAAAAGAAAAGAGAACTATACAAAAGCATTTGAAGGAAAGATAACTGCATTTCAACCCTGTCTTGCTTAAAGCTTTTGATAGTATCACAGTATTTTTCTCTGTCTTATAAAGAAAAAATTAAAACTGACCAAAAATCTGATGGTGATGAAGGAGAAAACACAGAATATGTAAAAAAATAACCTGGAAAACAACAGATGGCAATATTTCTTACAAGAAAAAAAAAAGGAAACAGTAGATACCAAAGAAAATATACATAAACATATGGTCCATTTCCTAAGGATTACTAGAACTGAAGAAAGTCCGTGACCTTAAGATAAATTGGCGAACTGATGAGTTGTTAAAGACAAATTTGTCAAGAAGAGCCCCCTTTGTGTAAGGAACCATTATAAAACACTGATAGCCCCAAGACACAAGCAAACTTTATATTCTCATTCCCAAATTGTATTCTGAAGTGGGAAAAAAAATAAGCAAAACTGTTTTTAAAACATCTATTGTGAGGAAACATTCCAAAGAAATTTAATAGATGAATATTTCTTGACAGCCCTATTGTATAGGAAAAAGCTGCTGCAACGAGATCTAAGCATTTTACAGGAATAGTTCAAACCTGTCAAAACTTTTGAGGGGCACTAGAAAGGGAAGGAAGCTGGCCTTTCCACACAGCAGTCCAAACTCTGTCAGAAAACTCTTCTCCAAAGACGGCCCAGCTCCCAGCTCTTGTGGCCTCTTGTGCTGCTTCCCTCTCTACCTGCTGTGCTGCAAGTCTCCAAGGCAGGTTTCTTGGAAGCAATGATTATCAGCTGCCTAGGATGTTTGAAGCTGAGCAGACACAATAGTGCTCTCAGTCCTCCCTGTAACTTTCATTCATTATTATATCAAGCACTTCCCCGAGATTAGTCTGTAACGTACCACATTTTCCCCACACTCTGACCTGCGCAGGTGTTTTGCTGGAAGATAGCAACCAAACAATTCTGAGAATTTGTTAGTATCCTGAGTTTTCATAAGTTACATAGTACCAATGCCTTTGTGTCTTTAAAAAGAAAAAAAAGCAAAATAGTTTGACAGGACTTGCGATAGCACTAAAGATAAAACTGGACTGACAATATACAAACAACTAAACTATTAGTTAATGTTAATCCTATTAGAACCTCATATCTTCATTCCACATCTGTGTCAAACTTTCATTACAATAGGGATTTTGATTCAAAGGTTTCAAAACCCTTTAAAGTATATTACTAGAATTTGCAGTTGTGTAGAAATAATTCTTAGTTAATCATGACCTCTGATTCTTTAACCATAAAATGTAATATTGTAATACATTTACAAACTGAACACTCAAATTGGAGAAAGCTGGAAAAAAAAGACAATTTTTAACTTTGTTAATTTTTTTCTCTAAAAACGTGCAATTTGCCGAATAGGTAACAGGGTAGAATGATATATAAGATTTATTTACTAAGTACTAAGACTAAGATGACAAAAACATGTGGCTAAAAAATCCCAAAATTGTATACTATCACATTCTAGTGAGGTTAGACAGTTTTGACAGGCATCAAATACTAACTATATATCCAAAGATATTTGAATGCAAAGTTTTCTTTCGTATTATAAATCCCAATTATGTGTTCTTCATTCTCAATACACATAGGTGTTTGAAGATTTATGGAACAAACTTGTATTTATTTAAATAAAATATACTAGAAAAAAAATCCTTTTAGGAATACCAGGCTAACTAAAACCCAAAAAAATCCCAAAAGGAAAAATCCCCACTTTCCCTCATTATCCAACTTCAGTTCTTCAATTATATTTATATAACACCTACTCATTATTTCTCTTATCTGTAATATACTTTCTCATTCTACACAACATCCTTTCAGATTGGTCTTACAGTCATAGAAGGAACTACTGTCTGTGGAGGAAAGAAAAAGCATTCACTAGTTTCAGTGTAATTTGGGATACCTGTCCACATACTAAGATTATGACTGACTTAAAGCAATATCAACTAAAGGTAGAAACTAAGAAAAACAATAGACCTGAAATTGCATTAAAAAAGTAAATACTTCCAACTATACGTTTGACTTTTTGTAGCCAATAACCCTACTTGGTCTTTCAGATTATCTCAAAAATATCTTGACTTATGTAAAAAGATTCTACTTATAGTGCAAAATCAATTTGATCTATCTACCCACAAAAACATTTTTTTACAAATATTAAACAAAGTGGCTCTTCCTTGCAATAAGGCCTGAAGATAGCTCTCAACTGGAGGCCCACTGATATAAAAAGGCACAATAGGATCTTACTGCAAAGTAAAAAAAACACTATGGGAAGCACTCAGTGTGGAGAATGATGAATGACAAAAAAAAGCAATTTCACGAGCTGTAAGAATAAAAATAATGTGAAATGCTTTAAGAATGTTTTTGAGGTTCTTGAAAGCCCATGTCAATCTTTCAAAAGACAGTATTTTAAAGTTGCACTGATAATCATAATACATGTATGAAAAATACCTAGTACTCATATTTCATGGATTCAAAACTGAGAAACAATATATACATCTGCAAACACCTATGCATATACTTTATTGATTACAAACTGATGAAAATGTGACCTGCTGTTGAAATTTGTGAAAACTGCTTTTATTTGCATGAAATGTAATAATCTCAGAGTTACCTCAGGGAATTCAGTGGATATGGAAGGATTATCAGGTCAGACTTTATTTATTTCATTCCCTCTTTGGGAAAAAGGAACAGGATCACTTAAAAACTTCAAAGTTAAAAAGAATTTCCCATCTAGGAAAAATCAGTTCTTATGTGTCCAACTATTGTTCTGTGAACTGCTGTTTGTTGACATGGAGGCCTTCTCACAGAAGTTTTTAATGCAGCAAATGAAGTGATTCTCTTGTTTCCTGCTGATTTTGCAAATAGTTCTGGAAGGGTAAACACACCTCATTTCTGAATTATTAGACCAACACAACAAGTGCAAGGATTCTGGTATGTGACAGGATACAGCTGGTATGAGAATGTCGACCTGTAATAATGTCACGAATATTGTATATGACCTTTATAGGTTTCTATATACTCAATTTATGGATGTGTCAGGCTGACTAGACTTTCCCAAATTAAATGAAATCCATGGAATCAGGAAAGTAAGAAAATGAGCTTGTCAGTGTGACCCA
Source organism: Manacus candei (assembly GCF_025592945.1). Lineage (NCBI taxonomy): Eukaryota > Metazoa > Chordata > Aves > Passeriformes > Pipridae > Manacus > Manacus candei. The sequence goes on along the minus strand of NW_026138097.1, from coordinate 30,281,707 downwards.
ACAAAGATCACTGGGGTACAGCATGGAGCAGTGCTACACAGAGACACAAGCCCATGCATCGAAAGCACTGGCGGGCTAGTTAGCCTCTGGGCAAACAGACTAGTGTGCCATTTCATAAGTTTGCTTACTCAGCACAAATACCTGGGAATATCTACAACTTCCTTCATATAGCAGCATGAATGCCCTGCAAAGATGTTTCCCCACAGACTCTTCTAAGTTATGACTCAGAAAAAGATGACTCAACTGTATGAAGTCAAGATAATGCTTCCATCTAAAATAATCTGATTGGTTTTCTGAAGTTTGTAGACAAACCTACATTTTCTGGGGAGCAGAGTCTTTGTTCTTAATGGGAAGGCACTTACTGGGATAAGACAATGATTCCCTTTAGATTATTTTTCCTTTCCATTCACCCAGAGAACCTGGAAACCAAAAGATCAAATCAATACTCACTGACAGAGAAGTCACATGTTGACGCTGTCTGACTGTGCCAACTGCTCCCATAGGGACTGGTTGCAGCTCTGCCATGCAGCACGTGCTGATGCTGCACCCCAGACAATGGTCTTCTTATGGCATGAAAGTAATGGTGCGCTGCAGTGGGAAGCAGTGTAAGGACAGACTGGGGGATTTAGGAATGCAAAGTTTACTGGGAACAGGATGGGGCTCTCTGGAAGGCAGAAGAAGCCAAATGGTACAGCTCCATCTGTAAGGTCTCTTGATAATGGTATATAAAGCAAACTTCTCCCTGGGTCACACCCAGGCTTTCATTCAGAAAACAGTAGCTGGAGGGGTCCAAACAAATCTGGGAAGTGAGCCAACGATTAAGCAATACAGATGTCTAAAGGTTTCATGCATAAGCTTATTTCCTGGACCTTTCTTATTTAGCAGTGTAGAAGTACTCTGAGTGGGTAAAAGGATGAGAGAAACTGTACAGGAACTTCTCCATACAGAAATCAGAAATAGGAGCCTAAAAGAGCTCCATGAGAGCATCTTAGGTAGTCCTGGCCTATTCTCACTGTCTGAGCTTTGGAGCAAGAAAGTTTGCTCGTGTTTTTTAATCCATATAACCCCTCAACCTCTGAAGCACACTAATATGACTTAATTTACATAGTTAGTGGATGTTACTGTTTCCAGAGTGAACCAAATGACATGGAATGAACTGTCTTACTTTATGGAGGTAACAGCAATTAACCTTAAGGATTACAAGGTCCAATGCCTACTCTAAGCAAGAAAGAGCTGTGATTTCCAAGACTGTCCCTGTGAGATGTGACCACTCACTTCTGAAGTGCAAAGCATTCAGAGACCCAGTCAAAATTAATGAAAAATATGAAGAGAAAGATAAAATTAGAAGTTTGTCAGATCTAGACAGAGATTTTACATATACATATATCTATATACATATATATAAGTTTATCTCCAAAATAAGACACACTCCCATAGATATTTGAATGCATAATATATTCAAAATCTTAGAAGTCTAGATACTAGTCTAATGTTGAATGACATCTACCTGGAACTTGTTCACTGACTTCAAGAGATCAATGAATCACACCATACTGTTGACCTCTAAATACCTATTTCTTCCAAATATTTTTATTCAGCCAAATGCTTAATGGCCTTAAATTCTAGGAAGATGCACTTCAGTTTTTTTGAATAAACTTCAGCTTTCAGCTAAAAACGCTCTCCAAAAGGGAAGCTTAAAGTAATGGAAAGAAATTAAAATCCAAATGTGCCAGTCTGTTTTATTTTCTCTCACCTTATTGACATAATTAATGAAGTAGAGTTGCTATTTGCATTTTGCCATCACTGTATATTTATTAAGTATATTCAATTAGTGTAGCCCCTTGCGGCTGTTGGAAAAGAGTATGGATCTTGCATTGGGCTGATCAAGTAATCGCTGCTCATGAATGTTTAAGGACAAATTAGAGCCCTTTTACTCCAGAGTAAAATTTTCCTACAGCATTATATATCTCAAAAGTAACACATAACTTTTGGTCAACATATCTATATCCTTCCTCAGTAGCTGAACTGTAAAATGTTAAGTCCTGTATAAAACTGGCGGAAGTTATTTTATTAATAGCTATTTTTTCTCTGTGTTTCATAATTATCTAGGATGCATGCTTAAAATGCTAACCTGTCACAGAATAACTGGCTACCAGTCTGTTTTGACTATTTCCTCTGCAACATCTTAGCTCTCCACAATTTCTTTTACATTCTTTTCCTTTTGCTAAACTGAAAATTTTATGGGTATAGAAGAGCAAGGACAGCAAAATACACTAAAACTCTGTATACAGACATTTTTTCCAATCTTCTCGTATATTGCCAATAGATTTTATAATACAATTCAGTACAGTCATAAAAGTGGATGCACTCATTACATTTTTACTGATGTACTCTAATAAATTGTGAAACGCAATTATTTCTTTTCTGAAATATGGTATTACAAAATTCATTGTTTTATTTCTTGTTGTTTATTTCAAATAAATCTTCATTTTCAGGGTAATGGCACAATATTTTGTAATTTATTATATCATTTTGGTAATGCAAATTTGCCAGCGACAAACTTAGTTATAGAAGTCATTCTCTACTCTGACCTAATACTTACTCTAGTCCTTGAGAATCCCTCCTGGAGTTTAGTGCATTTTGTGTCACATGTATTCACTGGGTAGACACCTTGCATAGCAATATATTGGGAGTGCAGAGTCCAAGGATGAAAAATACATAGGATTAGATTAATTCACTCAAAACCTCTAGAAGTTTGGGCTATAGAGATCTATTGCAACATCCAGAAGTTTGGATGGTTATTTAAAGTTGAATCCAGAATTCCACAATCACAGGAATCTAGCATTCTTTAAGGAGATTTTGCCAAACAGCAGGTATGGAAAGAAAACCCAATTATAACAGCTTACCCATTTCTCTCCAAACATCATTTGGACTACCAATTTATTTTTTTTCTCTGCTCTAGTTTTGCAGTGAGCAAAACAGTCAGAGGGCTTTCCCTACAGATCTGGTTCTCTTTTCCTTTTTTATTTTCCTTTTTTTTTTTATCATAACAAAAAGGAAACTAGACTTCAATTTCATAATCAACCTCTTTCCCCTTCACCTTAAGGCTTGGTATGTCTGCTACTGAAATTCCATCTCTACCTCCAATATTTCTATGACAGGATCACACAGAATCACAAAATGGGTCAGGTCAGAAGGGACCATGACGGGTCATCTGGTCCAACCTCCCAGTTCAAGCAAGGTCATCGTAGAGCACATGGCACAGGATTGCATTCAGATAGCTTTTGAATATCTCCAGTGAGGGAGACTCCACAGGCTCTACAGGCAATCTGTTCCAGTGCATGGCCTCTTGCACAGTAAAGGAAGTTCTTCTTCATATTCAGGTGTAAATTCCTGTCCTCCTCCTTTCTTTGATAAATGCTGCTTTTCATGTGTTCATGCTCCCCGCAATTTGAAATTTTCCATCTTTCCCTGGTTGAGATGCATTTCAGTTCTTTCATTCTCTCTGGGTCACTGTTTATTATAGTTTTGTGCATTAATGAGGCTCATCATCCTGTTGTGCCTCTCTACAGCTGGGAACAGATTATCTGCTTGCAGAAGTGCCTTCCTTCCTCATTTGGCCTCTCCAACTGGAACCTGACAGAAGCAGGCTTGATGAGATATAAAAGAACAGGCTCTGTCCTCAAGAGCCTCCTAATGTTTTTAATAAGTGGAAGGTGGACCTTGCTGTTTTACCTAGAGTAGCTAAAAAGTAAAAATATCCCAACCTCATGGATAATGCTTCTTATTTTCACCATTTCAAACAGGTAAGGTGTGGTGGGGGGAAACAGTTTTCCCCCTGAAGCTGTAAAATGGTAAAACCCCAGGGGGTGGTGACCCTTGAAGTTTTGAGCCAATGAACGCTTCTGCAAAATATAAACATATCACAAGCAGAACGGAAGAGAAGGTAGTTGTAGTTGTTGTTGAAGAAGTAGCCATGTTGTGAAAGCCACGAGCAAGGGGCTCGGAGCCCCTTGGAGCCTCTGCACCCCCTGCCCCAGCCCCCGGCAGGGGGGCTACAGGGACTTGGAACCGTGTAAAACTGGGCTAAGTACCTGTAGCTAGAAAGCTAAAGAAGTTTTCTCCACCATGAGTGAGCAGAGACAGAGCAGCAGCAGGAGCAGCGTCCAGAGACTGTGGCTGAGAGCCAAGAGATAACGGAGAAGCAGCAGAAACAAACATGCAGCTGAGCAGGAAGACACAGTTGTCTGAGAGAGCTGAGAGAGAGAGCCAGCAGCAGAGAGAGAATTAGGCTCTACAGAGAGAGAGAGAAAGTTGGGGTAAGAACTGAAACAAAACCCCAAACCCCTGTGAGACCTCCGAGAGAGAGGAGGATGATGGACTCTACTTGAAAGAGTCGTGGAGCGCTACAGCACTGCAGAGAGGAGCTGAAAAGCTCAGGAGTCCTGGAAAGCTGGACTGGGATGATTAAAGGAATGTGGAGGGGGTGACCTTTGCCTCCCCCTCACCACTGCTGCCAAGCTAAGCTAGCAGCCTGAGATCAGAGCACAGAAGCTCTGATAGAACTCTTGAGGCAAAGGCCTTCAACTGAAAGTTGCCCGAGATGTTCTGACTCAGGGGTGAATCCCCTGAGGAAGGGACCTTCATGGGGGTCTTACGCTCCATGATATGACGTGGTGAAGCGAGTTTTGTCCCTGCTACGCAGCCCACGGAAGAGAAAACCCTCGCTTGGAGTCGAGTGGCCGAAAGAGCTTGGATACCCCCTCGTGTGTACTGGCAGAGATCCAGCTACAGCTGCTGCATGGAAGAGAGAGAGAGAGAGACCTGCTGCCTTAGAGACATTGCTGCTCTGAAAGTGGAAAGGATCTTTCCTTCTTCCCTCCTGGACTTTTAATTGGAGGGGAGAAGAGATTTGATCCATTGTAAATACTTTTATGTCATGGTAGAGATAGCTAAGATTGTATATAATGTATTGTAGAATTTATTTGTACAGTCATTGTAATATATATTCCCTTTCCCCCATTTTGAGTCTCGTGTAGTGTCTGGAAAAACCATCTCACACTGGGTTGAGATGTGGGAGGGGGTTTGGACTAGGGAATTGGATTTTGAGGATCTCAAACCATGACATAAGGAAATGCTACAAAAGTGTTTTGTAAAAGGAAGGCAGCGGAGACACCTCCATTTCACATGAACTTACTGCTCTCCTACTCTGTCATTGCCATTTAGGAGAAGATGCACAACTTTGAAAGAAAAAACACAGTTTAACTGCTCAAATTTTTCCTCCTGCAGCAGCTCCAGTTAAGAAGCCTACGGCATTTCCCTCCTATTTTAAGATACTGGCAAAAATGATGATACACACAAAAGAACAGAATCAACCTCATGGGTGGCACAACCAAAGAAAATTAATTATTTATCTTCATGCAAAATAAGCAACAACTGTTGAATACGCTTTGCATATTTTCAGTCGGGTCTCTTATCTGAAAGACTACTTTGCACATTCAAGCATGGACTGGTTTTGAGTTACATGAAATATTACATAATAAAGAAAAGATTCCACTAGGTAATTATAAGGCTTTTCATTAAAAGCCAGAAAAACTAAAGGATAACCCTGAATTATTATAGCCATTTCCATTAATCCTTAAAAACAAAATTGAAAGGATTAATTTTTATTCTTAGATCATAAATTCTCTTCACACATCCTAAAAGTAGCAAAAGTTATAATAAAAGTCTGCTAACAAACTATAATAGGATTGCATTCAGAGTTGTGTTATACCCCACTAACCAAACCACCTTTGTAATAATTTTACTCTTACTTTTGAGGACTAAAAGTATCTTTTCTGGATTAACAAGTATTTGTTAAGCAAAATGTTTTCAGAAAGTGATCTCAGAAGAACTGCTTTAATAAGAGTATCTAATAACCAAATGCATAGGACAGCAAGAGGAAAAATAGTAATTTTATGTCTACCAACAGAGCAGAACAATCCAAACATTCCTCTCCTTTTCTCAGCTGGAAAGACTTCTAATTTGTATGGGATTTTATTTTATTTTATTTTATTCTTGTTTGGGGCTATATCTTATATAGGATTACATTTTAATCATCTGTGGTCTGCTCACTGATGAAGTCTCTTGACATTTAAAACACAGTTTATATTTATTTAGTTATGTTCCAATAGCATTTATCATAGTATGTTTAGGATAAAGAAAACAGCTACAACGTATTTCAAGATAGTTGGAGACCAAAGCGATTCTAAGCAAAGGCATTTGGCAAATTATGAAACAGAATGTCCTAGTGTTTTCCCATGTGATGAAACTGAAAGGGATTGAAAGGGATTTCCCTTTTTTTTTTTTTTTTCTTTTTTTTAAATCTGTTTTGCCCTTTTATTGGCTAAGGGAAGCAAACAGACTTCATAGACTAAGGCAAACTTTCACACTGAGGCATCAGATCAAACATTTACTGATTTGAAGAGGCATATTGAAAGGAGAAACACCTTTACTAACTGTAAATGTTGGACTACAGAAAAGGTTTCTAAGTCTAAACAGAGAAGGCTTTTCCTTGCCAATCTGGACTCGCTGCAACTGTGGACTACAAATATAACTATTACATTTACCTCTGTCCTCTAGAGCACACTATGATGAATTCTACTCCTACTGCACTTTGCAGATCAACTCTAAAGCAAAGTCTAATTAGAAGCATACTGTAACAGTCAACTCTGGATATTTAAACACTATGTTATACTGAAAGCTTAAAGAGACTGAAATAAACAGCATGCCAGCTTAATGAAAGATTTAATCTACTTTTTATCACTTAATAATGTCCAAAGCAGACTGCTAAGGAATACTATTCCTTTTATGAAATCCTACATTCTAGCACCACGCTGCCCTTTACTGACCCGAGCAGTTGGCTGAAGCTCAAGGTGTTGCTGATTGCTTTGGTCAGGAGAAGAAATCAGTGGAAGAGATGTCTGCTTTAGGCATAATCCTCAATATGTGTTCTATTACCTCTAATTGTTTCTCTCAAGCACAGAAGCCCTTGAACAGGAATTCAGAGAGAAAGAGAAAGAATAGGTAGTAGAATAGGACACCTTACAGAGTAAATTACTGGTGAGCAGTCTTTTTACAGTCTTCATTTGTTTGTGCATATATATATATATATTTTCACATAACTTGAAGCATTACTTTTTTCTCTGCATGGGGAATGAGAAGGACAAAACATAACATCATGGGAGGTAAAGGTAGGTTCACACTTTCAGGCTTGCTATCTGCAGCCGGCTGGGCTGTTGGATGAGGAGAGAGCTGTTTTGCAGCAGTTAACTTTTCTGGGTGATCATGTTCTCTTTGAGTAGAGTGATAGAATTAGAGACAGGGTTGGGAAGAGGAAAAAGCAGGGCCTGTCTCTTCACTGTCAGTTGCTAAATTCTTTGTGAGTAACCCAACCCCTAGAACTGTTGAACTAAGGTGAATGCTCAGGTCATACCACTGCAGTAGCCTGATGCTTCAATGGCAACTCCTCATGGAGACAACTTCTGCATGGTTATGACTGTAGTCAAAACCCTGCTCATTGCATTTGGGCTAGCTGTATTTAATGTTGTCTACAGGAGCACTAGGAAGACAGAAATAGCATCAATAAACAGAACATTAATTTCTTCTTCCAGAAGTGGAGGGAAGTTCTGAGGTAAAAAAAATTGTAAGTGGTGATCATATTCAGAGGTAATTAAGAGATGAATAGATTACTACTGTAAATGTTAAAAGACGGTAAGTTCAATAACTACCACCAGATATTTCTTTCTTCCATCAGTGAAGAAGACATGATTATGTGCACTCTAAAGTTCTACAAAATAGGTAAAACTTTAGGAAGTGTGCAGATATCTGTAACATTTGGCAAACTGTTTTTTCTGCCATTGAAAATTTTTAAAACAGACAAAATTCTTTTGAGTAAAATCTTGAAAGGGGTTATCTAATAGGTGAGCAAACAGTATATCCACAGACCCTCTAAGATGGCTCCACAACAACTAGCTCCAGTCAGAAATAGGATTTCTTTGTTGGTAGTGTTGCTGTACTGTCCATCTTCCTTTTTGGATTAGTGCTTCCTCAAAATCTTTGTGCTTCACACTAACTTTCCTTTTTCCCTTCAGTTAAAGTCTCACACCATATTCTTGTGGCTTAATTTTAGACATATTCTGAATAATTAATATCTTTAACCAAGCTATCAAACCCTTCATCACCTCAGATAATTGAGAGTTGACTGCCTCAAGAAAATGATAATACAGAAATGAAAGTTCACTGATTCTCCATAATCTGCTAAGGATGAGCAATTGATCAGAATGATGAACATATGAATGTGACATATGCTGAAAATAACTGCTAACTTACCTATTCAGCTATTATGGACTGTTTCCAGACCTATCAAGCCCCTAGTAGAAGGCAGTACATGATAATAAATGCATGACTCTGGCTGAACCAGAATGAATGGGGAACTCAGGCCACCAGCGTAAATGTATTTTATTTGTGATATCTGATTCCAGAAGGCAAAATCACATCATGGCAACACCCCAGCCACCTGACACATCAGCTCCATTTTCCCCTCCCACACTGTGTGTCATGGTTCTTGTGATTACAGACCTTCTGACAATTAAGATTTAGGATCAAGGTTTCTCCTGTGATGAAGATTCAGAGCTTTTCATGTCAAGATCCTTTACCACAAGTTACAGTGAACACCACCAGTAGACTACTTAAGCATATAGGCTTATGCTTTGGCCTGACTGATGGAATTGAAGATCTCTGAATTCACTGTGGTAGCCATTAAAATCAACAGTGTCTTTATTGCATAGCAATAGCACACAGAGCAAGATAATCAGCTGCGTTTTAGAGTACTGCCATCACCCCCAGAGATGACTTGAATTGGTCCAACATAATTGGCAGAGCAGAAAATCTAAGTGAGAAAAAACATGGTACTTCTGAGGAAAACATGGATGTAAAAAAAAAGCTTCTTTTAAATTGGAAGCCTTCACAAACATGTGCATGCACATGCACACCTAAAGCAAGTGAGCTACTGCTGCTGAACAGATATTGACTAGGGAGCTTCCATTCCAGTTGACACCTTACTTTTCTTGCAGGATTATCTGTGTTACTTTCTCACTGAAAGTAGCAAACTCTTCACTTTCGATCCAATCCCTGAAAAACTAATATAGTTTCTTGGCACTGAATCACACAGGAGCAGGCAAATTGACATAAAAGCAAATGAATCCCCAACTTCTAGCTACCCCAGAAGACATTCCCCCTATAGGTCAATGGGTTGTTTCCAGTCTTTTATTGGATTTACTTGAACTCGCTCCAGTCACAAAACTCATCTTTTTCTTCCTCCCCTAAGATAAAAGACACAGTTTCCTGGTAACTTAATTATAAACAGTTTTGAGGCAGAAAAATGAGCTGTAATAGAGAATGTATAAGTGCAGCTGAAGCTTTTAATAGAAAAAATGTGAACACAGTGAATCTGATTAATTAGAGAAGTCTGGAGGGGATTTTATTGTGACTTCTGGCATAAAATATATCCAGTTTAACTGAAAATTCATGCGAAGAACTTTTCCCATTCGACAAAAGCACACAGGTGTGGCACAGCAACTAGTTCCAACACCAAGGCCGTGTGGACAAAGATTGTCTGAACAGGAATATATATACAATGAGTTCATTTTTCCTCTCACTTCTTTTGCAATGCTATAATTCTGTTATGTCCCACACAGTCTAGGGTTTTTTTGTTGTTAATTAACATTCAAAAATCATCTGACCTTCAGAGAAGGTGGCAAATTTCTCCAAGTTACCTCTGATGGCTTCTTTGTTCGCATAAAATATACCAATCATATAAGCAGAACTCAGCATTCATATTATATTAGAACTGAAATATTCAAAATAAAGTCTGTCACTTTCAGCTGACCAAATGTTCTGAAGTTAGAAGGATTTATATTTGTATTTAATTTCAAACATGAGAATAATCCTAACATATCATGAAATGCACTGCAGGAATAGTGACTTGTGTCACATAGCGTGCATTATGAAAATATGTATTTTTTCTACTGGAACAAGTATGGGTAAATTATAACATACATAATTTCACATTTTATGTAAATAATAATTTTAATTTTAAAAGGATCTGCTTCTTTTTTTTGTAATATACAAAATGGCAACTGGGTCTGTCATATCACAGGAATACCTATCTGCTTACAGCTTCTCCCAGCTGGAAATTCTCATCAAGTGATTAACATCCACGACACAGTATTGATTGCTGAACACAATTTTATGATGTGTTTTGCAGACAATTCCCTATATTTTGGCTATAGAAAGTGTCAAAAATGTCAGTCTGCCACCTACGCAGCTTGGAAGCCAAACTTTTTCTGCCTGTCAAAGCTGGGACCTGCAGGGAAAGCCAAGAGAATTCAGTCCATTCTAAATTGTTTATTTTATGCCTTAAGTTCTTGAAGGACTCAACAAAAGAACACTCAAGGCAAGCTACTGCTCAAAGCTGATTCAGTTTTGCCATGTAAGCGCACCGCAAGTGCAGCTCATCCCTATGCCTTCAAACATGACATATATTTAAGTGCACTTCCACAAATTTCACCTATATTAACTAAATTCCATAATACTTATACTTGTAAAATAATAAATATCCAAAATAATTTTAAAATGAGATAAACAATACTTTAAAAACATTTAAATTATCAGAATGCAATCTCAAGACCATGAATATGAAGAACATGGGTTAAAAAAACCTGAGTCTCACATTCTATCAGCACTCACCATTCAGCCACTTGGAGTTGTACTGGGCAGTCCGGAGAGGAGGAAGAGCCCCCAGACTTCGATAAATAGCAGGATCCCTTCCTGGAAAATCCATGGCTGTAGCAGCATATAATTCCCCACTGGAAGTGAGAAGAGCAGTGGAGTTGTGCTGGGGACTGTAAGGACAACGAGCCATGCCACTGATTTGGTCATGTATCTCTGTCAAGTTACTTAACTGTAAAAGAATTAGAAAAAGGGATTAAAATTACCTAAAAATTATAATTTCAGCCAAGCTATATCAATCTGAGCAAAATCCTACCATAAATACCAGTTATCTGCTTTGGTATTGTACAATAGTGATGAGCTAACCTTTACATCAATCTGAAATTTTCTCATATAGAAAGTTTTATTGCCATGTTGTCCAGTTTGCTTTTGCTACTTTGGTATGTAAAACATGCATGACAATCATTAGTCATCATGGCTAAAATGTTTTCTATTAGAAGCAACTCAAAAATTAGTTATCTGTACAAAGATTGTTACTATGTAAAAGAAAAACAGACCTGATTGCCAGAATCAACTAAGGTATTCACTGTAGCAAACAACTAGACAATAAAAAAAAATAAATCTATTATTTGTTTTGTTGGTGTATTTCAGGAAATAATCTCACATGAAAAATGAGATTAACAAAAGAAGCTTTCCAATATAGCAGAACCATCTCTAATTTCTCAGCCCAAATACTTTCAGCCATAAAACACGGTATGATGTTAATGTGCTATTTGAAAGAAAAGGTAAAATGGTTTTAAATATAATAAATGTGCCTAGGAATTTTTAGTGATACAGTTATTCTTTGTATTTAAATGTTTCTCCCATCCTGACATATATAGGCAGCTAGTCCAAACAGTGACATTTTGATATTATGACTTTTATTGATCCTACAATTAGGGGTGTTTTCAAAACAGAATGACAGACCTTCTTAACTAAGATTTCTGATTTTCATCAGAAAGAAGTTACATGTACTCTCATTTCTCCAGAACTACATGTACAAAGGATGTAGCTACGCAACTACATTTTATAACTAACCCAGTTGATGCTAACCAAACTTGACATAGTGGCAGAAGTCTTAGAAATACCTAAAGTTCAGGAAAATTGCCCTGTAGGAGGAATTGAGCTGCTCATAGTTGTGCTCCTCTCATAGTTGAGGAAAAGACTGCAAAAAGAGATCATTGGTTAGCTCTCCTATTTGGCCTGCCACTAGCTAAATCAGCCTTTTAAAAATCAGCTCACCCATCAACATGCAAATAGCCAGTTCTCAACCACAGCATGCTCTGCCTTTTAATCTGCTGGCCTAGAACAGGATTCCAGCTTGTGAGGCAAAACTCATACCGTTCGATTGGTGCAGATTGGAGTGAATGCATTGGTTCCACAGGTGAAGAGATGCTTGCCTCCCACAAGAAGCACTCGAATATAGTTCTGGCATTCCTCCTGTGATGCAAAAAAAGTATATTCAGTGATACTTCAAACTGTAGAGGAGACTAATTACACTTTGCTTTCCACAGTTATGTGTCCACACAGAAAATCTTTTAGGGAACAAGGTTTAAGCATACCCAATGTGTTAGCAATTACGATATGCATAGATTTCTTAATTAAAACACATGCATCCATCAACCTTCCCAAAATGTTCTTAATAGGATAACAATAAACCTCTTCTGTATTGGAGATTTCTTCTCAGGCTACATCTCAAAGGTTTAGCTAAATTCTGAACAGATAGATGCTGCCTTAAATACACTTCTCTCTCAAGAGATCAGATGCTGATTTCAAAGACAGATTGGCTAAGGAAAGAAGTTGTGAGGAAAACAGGAGAAAGAACAGTCTGTCAGTAACAAGACCATATCGAAACCAGTACAAATAAAATTCTTGAGATATTCAGATGTGGATTTGTTACCACTGATTTCATAATTTACACAATCTGTTTTATTAGAAGTATCTACTTTCCTGTTAATTCAAAGTTTATCAAAAATTTCATTACTGCAATACAAAGATGCTCACCCCTAAGGAATAACTTTACATCCTTTTTACCCCATTAGAATGTTTGAAGGCTTTGTGATACTCATGTCTCTCATTTCAGAAGCTGTAAACGAACATCAAATTCTACTGTTTATTCAGACAGAAAGCCTTCTCCTACAATATTAAAAATCTCCCAGAACTGTAGGTAGGAAAGATTCAAACACCCCTCTTGCAAAAATCAGTGTCCCTATCTGATAAAATGATCAATAATATGTTTGGAGAAAATAAAGTTTTGTTTGGAGAAAACAGTTTCCTAGAAACTAGCATCTGAATACTCTCTAGCATTCATCACAAGATAGTCTCATATAAAGCATGAAAAAACCTTGTGAAATTACAGCTATGCAATTCCAGCAGATATTAAGTGAAATCATGTAAGTAAATCCATACAATAGTAATGGTGCAGAAGTCCCATTATCTGGCCTACAGTTATATTAAATGTATTGCTTGTTTATCTTGAAAATAGACTCTCATCCTAGAAGAAAACAAATATAATCCTGAATAAACTGAACAGGCATAAAATAGACTGCAAAAGACGATGAAGAAAATACTTTAAAGATCTCTGAGAAAACTCTCAAGATTTACCTTCTATAACTTTCCTCATAAAAAAAGTTAAAAATAAACTAAAAAAATCCTGTAAAATCTCAGAAAAAAAACCCCTACCTCTTTGAAAAAATCATTTTCAAACCCACATTTAAACTAATCTCTCATGAAAATGATGAAAATGTTGCTTTTAAATGCTTGTCTTTGAGACTTTAAAGGTAAGGGCCAAACGTCTTAGAAGTAAAATTTGATTCATATTGTGTAAAAAATACAAAGTTTTTATACTGAACTTTAAAAAACTGTCATTTTAATATTCTTTAAACCACAAAGAAGCAAACATGCAACCATAAAACAGAGTTGGGCAGTGCAACAAGCCTTTTATAAATAAATAATTTCACATCTTGGCAGTACAGGCAGTTTTCGTGTTTTAGGTTGCTTTAACACCATCAACGAAAGAAAGAAAAGAAACCAAAAAGCCCAACAATCGAAAGCAATTCCTTTTTTTTTTTTTTTTAATTTTTTAATTTTTTTTTGAGGGAAGGGTGCTCAGGGAGGTTGATAGAATGTACGACAGTAATTTATTCTTTGGTCTGTTTCCATTCTGCCCTTTGCAGCAAGCCATGGAATGTAAGTGTAGGAAAAATAAGTGGGTTCTGACATTACGACGTACCCAACCTCTCCCCTTCATATTCCAGAGCTCCCTGAAATAGTGTCTATTCTAAATTACTTGCATGCTGATCACCCACTCTTTTTGTTCAAAAATAATGTTAATTTTTTAAACTCTGGCGTTCTTGGGAATCACAGGATTCTTCTCTTTAATGTTCCCAAGTCCTGTGCCAACTTGACAATAATCCATACTGCAACAGGGCAAATAAAACATCTCATTTCAAATTTTTGTCGGGCAGACAAAGAATAGCATTTTAAGTGTCTGTTTTCTTCATATGAAAAAAAAGTTCACATTAATAGAAAACAAATTTTAAAAAAAATTGTTATTAATAAAACAATCACCACCCGAAAACATAGTGAAAAATGACTTCATTGTTCAGTCATTTGAATTATTCAGAGATACTTTTCTAGCTCTGGAGTCAAGCTTGGTGGTACTGGTACACTTTTGACACACTTAAAATTGAGATGTGTATTGTAAAAGTGGCAGTGGTGAATGTAAAGGACTTCAAAAGCAAAATATTTTTCAGTTCAGAGAGCAGTATTAGGTTTAATAGCCATCTTTTATGTAGTCTTATTCTCCAGTTCATCTTGACCTCTATGGCATATACTTTCCTGTTTTCCTATAAAAATATGTCTGAAATAAAGAAATTAATTTAGGAATTACTTTGTACTTCTACATCAGCATATCTGAAACAAAATAAAACTATTAGAAACAATTCAGCAGCCAAGCAGGCTAGGCTGTTACTTAAGTTTAAGACTAACTTGACAGTTCAAGGAGAATCTGGCTGCAGTATGGTTATCCACTTACAGCAATGTTAACACTTTAAACACACCTATGGCTTAATTTTTATATACCTTTATTGACAGATCAGATATAACACATACAACCATTAGAATCTTAAATAAGCAAGGGATGGGACTTCATTTCAATTATCATTATTTTTTTAATCTCTTTGGTTTATTGCATTTTTAACATGTGCACTTATATTTTTCCTTTCTAACATTTCCTACCACAAGTGTCAGTATGAATGGGCAAATTTATTCTCTTAAACATGTGTGGTGTTTTAGACTTCTAAATGCTAATGCATGCTGGTCACAAGGACATAATTTTGTCTGACTCACTCTTGGAGCCACTTGTTATTTTAAGCAACAGTTTAAATTGGTGGATAAATGTCTGAAGTCTGAGTAACAAACATCGGCCTTCAAAAGTCAAGTGCGCATTACACTGTCAAATGTGACAGATGTCCCTATACATTTTCCCCTTCAGCTCTTTTCCCTCGTTGGCTCCTAAAGCATAAACTTCAGAACAACAAGTACTGATAACAGCTACAGGCAAAAATTCCATGCAGCTTCTTTCTCAAGAACAAAAAAGAGTTATGTTTCACTGACCATTATCTCAAAACTACTAGAGTTGCTTCAGGGTTCAAAGCTAGCTCCTGATTTTAGGGCAGTGACTCCATCAGTAAGCTGACTTTTAGTTTTGCCACCTGAACTCATTGCCCCCATGCTGCTCTGTGGTCAGCAGAGCTTCAAGAGAAACCAGGATCTGAATGAATAATCTACCCATGGCCATCCTTGCAATTCTCATCTCTCCTTCACCACAGTCTGGGCTGGCCTTACTTATTTTGTCTCCAGTCTTTCCTGTCCCTTTCCTGCAGTCAGATGTGTCTGCCCTGAAATCTGAATTAGCCCTGAGAAATGTTCTAGAAATGCAACGCCCAGCAACTCTCCAATTTGGGCTCGATCTATTCATACAACAACAGTCCAACAAGCAGTTTTTCTAATAACAGTAACTGTGTCTGCCAGGAGATTCCCTCTGAAGAGGGACAATTCCCTGTAGCACTGCAGTGAATTCCTCCTGGTCTGATAATTCCCAGTTTTTCCAAGGGAAGGCTTTTGTGGTTTGACTAGGAGGAGAAGCATGCCACATAGCAGCTGCTTTCCTCATCTGCATGCATAAGTCCTCCTTCTACAGAGAGTATAGTGACCTTGCTTTAGCCTTGGAAATAAGGCAATAAAAGACAAACATCATTAGGCTATCTTTTCTCTGGTCATAAATGTATCCTTTGATTTTTAACCCCAAGCACATCAGTGAAAACAAAAGAGGCATGAAAAGTTCAAAAAGACAGTTGGCATTCCAACTCGGTAGGTTGCCTCAGTCAATAGCTCTGCATTCTCCAGCAACTCCCACGTGAAGCTTTCAGGCCATAAAGTCTTCACACAAAAAGAAAAAAAAAAACAAAACAAAAAACAAACCCTGTGGTAACAATACCTATTTACTTCCAGGATTACTTTTGAATGTAAAGAAGAATCAAGATTGTACTCTTCCAGATTGTGAATGAGGAACATGTCTATGGGTACCAACGAAATCTTTATCAAAAAAATAACAATACTAAGAAACAATCCCAGAGGTCATTATTAGAATAGCATGTACACTATTTTACAGTGACAGCCTAACTTCTAATCATCAGGTTCTACAAAAGGGTGTGATGAACATGAATGAAATTCTGCATGAATAAAAAACTACACTAAGGTCCATTCCTAAATGTGTTTAACCAGTGTTGAGTATTTCTCCTAGTAAAATTATTTAATAGCAACATATGCTTTGCACTGTTGAAGCAAACGTGGTAACATTGTTGTCAACGTATTATTCAAAAGTACACTACTATAGCCTCGAATCTACAATTACTTTCATCCATCACTGCACTATGACTTTCAGACAAGTTGAATGTTTTTCTCACAGCTTTAACTTGGAAAATCACTGTAAAACAAAGCCATAAATGTTTAGTTACGCATTGCATTCATACCAGAGTAGGTTCTACTGTATAAGGCCCTTGATCAGTGCAATCTGTCATATTTTATTGTCACTTGAGCACATTCCCTTACTTCCAAGTATTGTCATCTGAAAGTTAAGGATAAAGGCTTGAGGGACATATTACATGTAGAAGCGTAAATTTTCTAGTGAGAAATAACAACCTAAAAAAATAAACATTTGCTTAAAATATGAGGTCCCAAAAGTTCTTTCTTTTCTATACCTCATGATATAACAAGGTCCCGCTTCTAAGTGAGGCCATTCTTCCTCTTTAATCTCAAATTTAGAGTGTACAACAGTGTACAACTGTACACTGCATTTTTTTTTTTCCAGAACTCAGTAAAAAAGAGCTGCAAATGAACTGTTTAATGTGAGAAGTTATAAAGTCAGTGATTAAATAACTATGCAGAAGAGACTCATCCTCCACTAGATGGCAGGGCTTTAGGAATATGTTTTTGGATCTTGGAGTTTTTTGAGTTTTGCACAACAATGATGTATGCTGACATGTTCTGCTGAATAAAAGCAGGTATGCTCTTTTGCAGTCATCATTCTCGATGTGTTTTTCCTTTATGTTTTAACTGAATTAACTGCAATCATTAAACACTATAATAATTACAAACATAGACTGCATGCAATTCTAACTGCTTTTATAATTAATTTGACAATTAGCTTCAGGTTGGGGCAGTCACAAAGGAACACAGCACTGATAGATGTTCCATCTTAGCATTACATTTACCTATGTTGAATAAAAGAAATTGCAGTAAGCCAGATAAAGAATTGGCTCTAAATACTAAAAATATATCAAGTCCTATGTCTAGAGAGGTTAGTGAATTTAACATGATTTTCTGTATAGTATCAGTAGAAAGGAAATATGAAAGTTCAAAAAATTGCATCTAATACACAAGAATATAAATTAAGGATTTTACAAAGTAATCACGCAGTTATGCATCATTTACAGCACTGAAAATGAAGAGAGAATGCAGTCCACTACACATGATGTGTCATTGTTTAGCCTGTGGAGTCAAAACAGTAAATTGTTGGAGGCTAAAGCTAGTGATCATTTCAGAAAAGAATCACATGACTGTATCTCTAACCTCACAATCCCTATATTCTTTTTTAATTCTTTGGTGATACGTCAGTGTCAAACTCCTTTTCTTCAACTCTCTTCAGAAAAAGGACAGTAAAGATGCATAGGGTAGTGATTTATACACTGAATTACACCTGCTATAACATATAAATTTTATTAAAGCAGAACAGCTATCTAGTGCTTACCTTTGATTTTCCTTTACTGTAACAGGCTCTTTTAGTAGCTTCATCACATTGCCACTCCACTGCCTGCAACCAACAGGAATTAGTTAGAAATGCTGGGAACACAGAAATATAAACCTCAGTGCTATCTAAGCCCATGCTTGTGATATGTGTTTCAAGCATACTGATAATTAGCTGTGGGTGATTTACTCCTCGGAAATGTAATTTTGCTGCTGAAGGTTTTCCAGTGTTTTAACCCAAAAGGAAGCTGGCCAACCTCATGATTCACTGTACTGATCACTACAGCAGAAATAACCAGTTACACTTTATGCTATTTAGCCACTTTTTCGTGAGTTTTATTAAGGTAAGCAGAAAGGAACACACAGAAAGGCTGAACTTCTCCCCCCATCAGAGGTGGGTTGCATCACCACAGCATTTGAGGTCAGCTCTGATGAGAAACCTTGCGCTGTGGGAAAGTGTGCCCTACTGCAGTTTTTGAAGTATTTATCTCAAGCATCAAATGGAGATTTTAGTCTCTAAAGGTATGACTGCAGCACTAACCAGAAGCACTAAAACTTCCACTTGGAGAAAGAAGCAGTGGGCAGAGGCATACAAGACAACAGTGGAACAGAGCACTGCAAAGCAGACGCAATTTATCCTCATTTTTTGAGCTGTCTCAGTGCTTCAACAGCTTTATGTCAGGACTGTAATGCCTAGTCTGCATCACTACAGTTTCACTGCATGAGTTAATTCCAATTATTTCTGTATTTAACATTCAAGACCTATGACTTACGAACTTTATTGTTCAGTGGAGCAGGTTGTATGCTTGGTGTTTATGTACCAATATATGTACGTATTTGAATGCCTGTATATGCTGTGTAGTCAAAGCACATTTTAAATCAGTCTGCATTCTTTCACCTCAACAGTGCACATCCGTATGTTCTTTAGATAAAAATGCCACAAAGCACTTCATATTTTATCAAGAAGAACTGAGATTGCCGAAGCAACTACTGCTGCTTAATTATTGAAATCACAGCCTTTTCATTTTTATATGAGGAAATAACGAAAGACCACTTATTCAGATTTAATATAGGAAATGCTGTCGTAGTTTGAGACCCCCAAAATCCAATTCCTGAGTTCAAGACCCCCTCTCCCATCTCACCCCAGTGTTAGAAGGCTTTTTCCAGACACAACACAAGACTCAATATGAGGGGAAGGGAATTATATTACAATCGCTACACAAATAAATATTATAATACATTATATACATAATCTTAACTATCTCTCCTATGATAAATCAGTATTTACATTGGATCAAATCTCTTCTCCCTCCAATAAAAGTCCAGAAGGGAAGAAGGGAAAGATCCTTTCCACTTTCAGGGCAGCAGCCTCTCTTCTTCCATGCAGCAACTGTAGCTGGATCTCCTTCCACTACACACAAGGGGGGTCTCCTCTCGCCCCTCTCAGCCCTTCGACTCCAGCGAAGGTCTCTCTCCCGTGGACTGTGATAACTGGGACAAAGGTTCACCTCACGACGTCATATCACGAAGTGCAGGGGTCTTCCTGATGGTCTCTTTCCTCAGGGGGTTTACCCCTGAGTCAGAACATCTTGGGCAGCTTTCAGTTGAAAGTCTTTGCCTCACGAGTTCTACCAGAGCTCCTGTGCTGTCTCAGGCTGCCAGCCTGGCAGCAGCGGGGGCGGGGGGAAGATCACCCCCTCCGTATTCCATCTGGTCATCCCAGTCCAGCTTCCAGGATGCCTTAAGCTTCTCAGCTCCTCTCTCCGGTACTGCTGCATTCCAAGACTCCCCTCAAGTGGGAGTCCACCACCCCTCCTTTATAGGAGGTGTCTCAAAAGGGTTTTGGGGTGTTTGGTTCAGCTCTTACCCCAAACCTCTGTCTGTAAGAGTTTAGTTCTTTCTCTCTCTCTCTCTCTCTCTCTCTCTCTCTCTCTCTCCATTAGACATCTCCATGTCTTCTTGCTTGGCTGCACGCTGGCTTTGCTGCTTTGTCTTATCTCTTGGCTTTCTGCCACAGCCTCCATTCACTGCTGTCTCTGTTGCCATTCCTGCTGCCCATTCACAGTGGAGAAAGACTGCCAGCTTCTCAGTTACAGACCTCAGTCCAGTTTAACACTGTTACCGAGTTTCTGCAACCACCAGCTGGGGCCTGGGGGGCCGTGGACCCCCAGCGGGGTTCCTGTCCCTTCCTCATGGCTTCACAACATGGCCACTCTCCTCTCCACTCTCCTCTTCAACAACCTCATCATCCTTCCTTTCTGGTCTGGTGTGATATGTTTAAATTTTGCAGGAGTACTGATTGGGTCAACACCAAGAGAGACACCACCCCCTCAGGGGTTACCATTTTTTTAACTCCAGGGAGAAAACCACTTTTTTTTCCCCATCACAACTCTTTTGTACCTGTCTTTTAGTGGAGGTTATATTAATAGCAAGCAGACTCTATAATTAACAAAAAGGTACAAGCCTATATAAATTAAGGGTGGAAATGCCTTCAAAGCATTTGTGTTCCAACAAGCCCTAGAATGAGCTTTTTTCATTTCAGGGAAAAAAAAAAAAAGACACCTGAAAACTAATGATATTACTTCTCTTCCTCCATCCTAAACCTTCTTATTTACAGCATTTGCTTTGCAACACTAAACGACTACAGCATATTGGGGAATATATTGAAAACTTTTGGAAGAATTCACTTGTGAATGATCCTAGCATTTATCACAAGCTGTATCTAGTAGCATGAAAGAAATGTCATATGGAGTTAGACAAAAAAGTAGCAACGTGTCAGACAAAAAAGCAGCAATGACCTAACTCTTTTGACTCTGTAATGCAAAAAGCAATTCATGTCCATAACAGAGATGACAGTACAAAAGACTGCTCTTAGACGAGCAAGTAAATTCCTAATCCATTAGGACACACTGAATTCATACATTATACGGCATTGAATCTATATGTTATGTGGCACTAGATACAGGTATACAATACTGAATAGATTATCTCTAAACAATATAAAAAATTTCAAAAGCTGGAGAAACGCAAGAGTTAATTGGAGGTCAGAGTAGAAAGACTTAGTGAAATATGGGTGCTTAAAAGGAAGGTTTGAAGAAAGTTCTTGCCAAAACTGAACTGAGAAGAATACACCAAGCACAAAGAGCAGGAAAAAGGTTGGATTAAATGTAAAATGTTTATCAATTAATCAATTTTCAGCGACAAAATACCCAGCTTTCAATTGGTTCTAAGTCCAAAATAAAAGAGTAATTTGAAGGAGAAGTATATGAAATGTAAAAATTACATAATGTCACAAATCAAATTATTTAAGTACATTTCTCAGGCACTGAAAATTTTGGAAACAAAAATCAATAGACTTTGGAGATAGGACATTCAGAAGCCAAAAGTGACAGTTCTTCAAACTTTTGAAATCTGAGAAAAGCATACAACACATCTCTGCAAGCAAGTCACAGCTGGAAAATCTGGGAACCCCCAGTGCACAATAATGCAAGTAAAATCTAGGAAAATTCAGGCAAAGGTTTTATTAACTCTGACCATAGTGAGAAAACATTGGAACAGCACCTCCCCCTCACTCCCCTGTTCTCTGCCAGGCAATCATAGAGACCCAGCATACGTACATTTCATAAAAAAATAAAGAGGTGAAGAAAAACAAACATTTCAATGTTAGCAAAGCCTGGTATCTATCCCTGGAGAAACAGACTCTTTAAGGAGCTTGCTAACTGCCACCCTTCTAAGAAGGAATCAAACATTAAACACTTTGACAATAGAAAGGTGTAGGGCTCTTGGTGGAGCCTGTATGAGGAGCACGCCCAGTATTACCTTAGTTCAGAAGTGGAAAGTTGGAAACAGCCACAGACTGCTAGCTTTTAGTCAAATACTCTTTTAGTTAGGATAAATGTCTTGGTTGGACCTCTCAAGTCTTAAATATTAATAAAAAATTTACCACCACATCACAAAACCACTAATACTGTTAACAGCATAAACCAAAAATTAACTTTCTTCTCTTTGACATCCACACAACACACAGAATTAAATATTAAAACGTTATGTAACATTTCGGGATATCATAGTTAATATAAGAACCCAAATGCATGTAATCTAACCAAAAGGCAAACTCTGGGAAAACACTATTAATGACAAAATATGTTAAAAGGAGTAATAGTGTCTGGACAAGAAATAAGTACAGACACATTGGTGACAAAGCTAAGTCACACCTTTGAGATCAAGTGTACTTAAAGTCCTATGGCCCTGCTAGAGGAGATAATAATAGAGCAGATTGCAAATGAAATATAGCACAAAGGCATCTGAAGAGAGCTGAGTACTTTAAACTGTTGTACTTTGGTCCCTAAGGTTTCCACAGAGTTCAGTAATGCAGACAAACATTTCTATATAAAGAGGTTTTTTTTTTCCTAAAGTCCAGAAAATTTGGAGGAGTTTTCCACAAACTGGAAATTTAGATATTCAACACAGTCTATTGGTTATATACAGGG
This sequence comes from Manacus candei, assembly GCF_025592945.1. NCBI lineage: Eukaryota > Metazoa > Chordata > Aves > Passeriformes > Pipridae > Manacus > Manacus candei. The sequence continues at coordinate 30,259,100 of NW_026138097.1, read as the reverse complement.
GGAAGACAGGTAGAAAACTCCTCAAGCTAAATGTCATTTCAATGTGGAAAAAAAAGAGGAGAAAAATGTGTCCTGAATCTTCAACACATAAAGACAAAATAAAATGTCCCAACAGAATAATACCAATGTGGTTTTTGTCAGTAGAAGATTAAGACTTTGAAGTTTTCTTTCTGAAAGACCAGATGAACACATGGATTGCATTATTTTAGAAAGCAAATGAAAAACCATGTTTGCGGATGTTACTGTTACCCACTGCTTCCATTAAATTGATATATTCTCCTGCTTAATACTGATTGCTGACATTTTCATGAAGTTCAGATGAGTAGCACAGATATGACACACATACCATGTTGGATATTTGATTCACTATGAAGGTCTACGCAGCTGATGTTCATCTTGTTAGGATATTTTCTTTTCTACATTTCTTAATAAGAAGTTTTAATTTTCACATGCAAAATACAACCTGCACCATTCCATGTACTGGTTTTAATTAATATTATAATTCTACTTGAGCTGGCAACAAAATTCATTGAACCAAATTATAGACACTAAAGTTTGTTTGCTTTGGGGAAAGAGGAAACAGGGATTTGAAAGTCAATGTCAGAGAAAATAAGGATAGGTAATACACAGCTACTGCTACATATCTCCACTAGGAATGTAGCTGCATAGGTTAAAGAGTAGGGTTTAAATTGGCACATCAGTCTGTTTCTGATAGTAAGGTGACAATATTTACAATGACATGGGTTTATAAATCCTGCAATCAATACATTCTTTCAAACACCTCTATAAATGTCATGCCTTGACTTAGTTTGCTCCTAATTTCCCAGTCTTCAGTTCAACTACATTCTAGTATGTATAAATAAACCTTAATTATGTAATGTAGTGAGATTTTTAGCACTGTGAAAGCCAGTGTGCCAACTCTAAAGACCGAATTTGAAAGATACAACTTGAACTTAACCCAGTGTACTCTGATGAGGATGCCACATTCACTCTGTAACACATACTGTTTTCTTTAATTAAAATAAATACATGAACCACAAGGCTCCATACTGATTTGACAAAAAATCAGACTGAACGAAACCAAGGCTTTTGTGCTCACTTAACTTTAAGCTTGAACTCAAGTTTCAAACTCATTGCAGGCAGTTTTTTTTAAAAGCTCAATTGCAAATAGCTGTATCAGTGTTTTAAACATTACATCATTGATGTTTGTAAAGAACTTCAGAAATTTTAGATGGAATCTCTCCTGGCATTTTCAAGGGGTAGTAGGAGGAGAGAAATTCCAGCCAGAGAAGAAACAAATTCCAACTCAAGATATACAATGAAACTGTTATCTTCAAAATGAAGAAAAATATACAACTGGCACTCGTATATGTTAAGTTAAAAATTACAGTATTAAATTTACTAATATTCTTTGGAAAAAACAAATATATTTCAGTAAATTTTCTGGATGAGCAATGAGTCCCTCTTAGAAGTTGAACTACTGTATCTTCAGCAGGTAATCTAAATATCTGAAAAGAAATTAACTCCAATGAAAACTGAAAGACAATCTCCAGTCTAAACTGATTTATCCAAATACATTTGAAGAACACTAAAAGAAAATTGTGAAAACTGTAGAAACAGTAAATAATGTTCACAGAAGTAACCGTCAAGGTCTTTTCTTACATGCCCAACATGCAGGAACAAATGAAGTCCCCAGGCAAGACATCTGGAGGTCCTTTCCAACCTATATTATTATATAATTTTCCAGAAAAATTACAAAATACAACAGGGAGGAAAAAAATCAAAGCCCTAAGTAATTTACTTTAACACAGCCCCTTTCTATAATTCTAACTTTAATTAGTAAAGGTAGATAGGAAATTTGAAATTTGAACACAGTCAAGAAAAGACTGGTCATTAAGAATGATTTAAGTTAGAGATGCATTAGTTTCACTGACAGGTCAAGAAAAAAACATTTGACTTTCACCTACAGTGGGAGCTGTACATATAACTGAGTAAAATCATATCTTCTGGAAGAACTATGCTCCCATAGTTACACAGATAGACAAAAGATATACATGTATACAGGTATGCATTCATATATATTTTTATATATGAACATATTTGGAGTTGACATATATATATGATTATATGATATATATAATATATAGAATTCTATATATAATATATAGAATTATATATTATATATTATATATTTCTGTTGAAACAGAATGTACTATTTCATTTCATAGAGAAAGAAGTTAATTAGTCAAGAACCAAGAAATGAACAGAACAATATTCCAAACAGATGGTCCAGCACTTCTTAGGCAGATGGCTCTGCTAATTAGATACTGGCAAAAATAACATTAAAGAAGACGGTTCAATTACACAATGCCAAAAACTAACAACTACATGATATTTCCTTTTTTCTTTTTTTCATTATCTGCTTGCTTTCATCTCTTATATCATGTATTTAAACAATACTCTGGGGAGTTGGGGTATAAAGGCAATAACCATAATAATATATGTCAACAAATATGAGTAATATTGCCTTACTGTTCACATCAGCCCACCAATGGAATGGCTTCAAAATGTTTTGACTTGTTTGGCAAGGGTGTCTTGCAGCTTGCCTAATTAGCTCTCAATGAACATGTATGCTGAATTCCAAAAACTGAATTTAAAGAGGCCATAAAGAAAGTGTCACAATCATAAACCCAAAGAAAGAATGTAGCCACAGAGAAGTATACCAGCAAGACATTAGCAGCAAATTAGCAGCCACGGAGTTAGTGGTGGTTTTGATGGTTACCAGAAATTTTAAGGCATGGTTTGGTATAATGACATCCTTGCTTCCAGCAAATATGTAAAGCCACTTAAGGAAGATTTATACCTCTACTTCACAGGAACCATTTTCCTTGCTTTCCACAGCGTCATGACCCCTCATGCTTGCAGCTATTGTTGCTGGAGCTGCCTATCTTGCCAATAGGTTCCTGACAAGTAACTTCAGAGAGTGATCACCCTCTGAGTGAAAAACTAGAGTAAAATATTAAAAAGGGCTTTCCCTTTAACACAACTTTCCCCAAAAAAAGGAAAAGCTGACTTCTGTGGATTTAAGGCATCCTGGTTAGGTTTTCACATGAAGTGATAGGCCAGCAGCTTATACAAGAAATCCAACACCATATGGACAACTTTACTAATTGGCTACAGTCACTGCAGTATTTTGCCACCAATTTTGTTGCCACATGAAACAGCCTGGGAATAACATCATGTGTGTTTTCACTTGTTCAGAACCAGCTTTTACTGTTCATCCACAGTCAAAAATTACAGTTTCTTATAAAGTAAGCACTATGAAATGTAAGGAAACAAACATAAAATCATGTGTGCATTTTCCAGGGTTTGGAATTTTGTTAGAACTGAGATCCCCTGATAGAAATGTAATTTTGTACTTAAACCAAGTAATATCTGAAGCTTTATATGACTTCAAGGAGCTGATGTCAACTTAATTTTATTCCAAATATACTAGCCTTAAGTATATAAAAAAGTGAGAAATACATAACCTAATAATAATTCAAGAAGCAGTCAAAGTTTTAATCAGATTATTTTATTGACTATGCAAATAAACAGTTGTTGAAAATTGTCAGAGTTAGTATGATAAATTTAGAAGAAAAAGTTAAGCATATTAGAGAAGAATTTAGAGTTACTAAGACTTTCACAAACCCTCCATGTTGTGCTACCCCACTGACTTTAATGACACAGGACAGCCCAAGGCTGAACTTTTACAAATGCCACCTACTCATCCAACTGTGCATTCCCCTCTTGGTCTTCTGCAAAGATTTCTAAATGTCACAAAATATCCATTTGGTTTACCTTTAACAGGGACAGGTTTATAAAAGAAAATGAAGTTACAAACCTAGAAATTAGCAACTCAAAACGTGACTATATTTGAAACTAGGGTTTTGAGTCCTGCTCCCAGGGAGTTATTAAAAAACCCGAAACTGTTGCACTGTGACTTTCAAAGTTTTTATTGTTCCAATCTGGTATTTTGAGGCTTTTACAGTTTTTATGGACATTTAAAAATTGAATGTGGGATTGTGCTGAAGGGGTGAAACAAGAAAATGTTCTTGCAGTACCAAACTTGGCAGCCATTCAGCAGGTAGGAATGAGATTTCACATCACGTTTTTAATGCACATTCTGAAATTATACTACATATAGTAAATTTTATGTATTGAATCAATTACATATGAATCCTTTAAGACTTAGCATCTGTGTTAGCACACTGAGTTTTGAAGTGTTTCCTCAGTTTTGGCAAATAAGATTGATTTCAGTAGACTCCAAGACTTTTTGAAAGCAACATTTTTTTTACAAATAGTGTTTTAAACTTTTAGATGCTGATAGGCCAGGATTGTCTTTATTCCAGTTAAGGGAATTTCAATATAATTTCATACTTCTCAACCCCTAGGGTTAAGAACAAAGTAAGTGGCAAAAAGAATCCCCTGGCACTGTACCACAAAATGTTGGTTTGGACCTTGAGCATAGGCAAACAGAAGTGTTCTGGTTTTTTTTCCTGTACACTTGTTCATTGCTACTAAGAAACTTGGAAATTGGAAGGAAGAGACAGCATCAGAATGTGGGCCATCCTACCCGCTGTTAACTTGCTGATCAAGACAGCCATGCTGCTGTGGTATGCCCAGCAAACAGCCCTCCTTAACTTTCAGCCACAGAAGTCAGGGAGACTTCAGAAGACTTCGTGCAAATCAAAAACCTTCTTGAAATAGTTTCTGAGAGACACAGTCAACATACTATATCTTGCCCCTGGGATGTTAAAGATAGCTCTATTGCAGCTTCCAGCTAAGACTTAAAATACTCAGATGAACCTGAGAGATATGACAGAGGATGCAATTTTTAACATCTTCTAAGTCATACTGAATAAATGAGACTACAAAAAAAAAATCCTGTTTCTATATATCTGTATACTATTTTGTACATAACTTCATATTAGGTACAGAAGAACAATTTTATCAGGGTTTCCATTTCTCTTTTTTACTTATTCATTTAAATAGTTTTGTAATTAGGCTTTAGAGATGGCAGGCTTGATTCTGTTAATAGTAATACCCACCTAGAATTCTGGAGAAAATACTACACTTTACAATAACCGTTACTTACAATGTTAAAAATATCTTTCAAAATTAACCTAAAAATGGTATCTCACAAGACAGTAAAAAGACAAAAATTGCTGAAGGAACATTATCATATATATGTTTTTCCATTAAATATGCAACCAAGTCAAGCTAAAAAGATTTAAATAGATGAAAGCAGAGAGGAAGTAGAAAGCTAATAACAAAGGAAATATAAGAACCACCATTTCATGCAGCTTGTCCAGTGAAAAGGTAATGGAAAAATACATGTTTCAACAGCAAGGAGACACAAATAATTTTCTACATCCTTCTAGTTAAATTAATTGCTCAGAAAGGTGACTGAGAAAATCAAGGTTGAGCTTTCTTCTTTCCACTTGTGGATAACACACAGATATACAAGCCACTTAAAAAATGAATGGGGTAAAATGGAACACAGTAAGAAAAAACACCACCACATGTCCAAAGAGTTGGGAACAAAGTTGATGACAACACAACTGACAGTTCACTCAGAAAAAAAGGTAATTTCAATTTTGGTTATGTTTACCTTAAATAACTTGCTCGCATTTGATAAATGGTAAAATAATCTGAGAAAAAATAGTAAGAATATGGAGAAAAATAAAAAGTTAAAAGACGCATAAGTGAGTGTCATCAACACATAGATAATATTATGAGCTGTGGAGTAAGACAAAAAAAAGAACAGCAGGCTGAAAAAAATTCTCACTAAACACAAAGTGCAAAAGATGCTTATTAAAATCAGAAATCTTGAACCTATAGCTGCTAGGAAGATCACTGGAGTATAGATGCACTATTAAATTACACAGAAATCAAGTGTGAGAAAGATGAACATGAGCCTCAGGACTAGGTAAGTAGGTAAGTATTTGCTCCAGGTATGAAAATGTCTTCAAGGGAACATCGTATTCTAATCACAATGGAAGGAGTAGAGGGAACAAGGGGGCCCATAACTCAACTTTACATCACCACTTCATTGTGAAGATTTGAGATAACAGCGACACTATGAAAAAGCTCGAATGTTATTTCTTTTTCTTGTTTTGGCACAAGTAAATGGTCTGGAGCAGTGTCAATGATTCATGGAACTTTGCACCTCTAGGTTACAAGTTGAACATCATTCAAATTATTAATTAGTGGAGGTCAGTGACACCTGGCAACCTAGTATTAGCAACATTAAATAGGTAATTTCTATTCAATTTCTATAAGACAAACACTCAGATCCAAATTGGTCATTTTTGCAGAGACAATAGAACAGCTTAGAGAGAAAACATACCCCTGTTACATATAAAGGTGTTTAACTCATTTTACATTGACAAGGAATCTTGGGAACGCAGTCACTGAAATAATCGTCATCATAATATCTTAACAATTTGCCTCCAATTTTTCCCTCATATTTCCCACCCTGCTGAACTAATATTTCAGCATACATAGACTTGTAGGAAGCTCTACTCAACCTTCAGATTCAGAGACCTTTGAGTGTTGAGAAAAGCATCTCCTAAATTTCAGTGACACGCAGAAATTTTAGAAAATATCTCACATAGGGAGCCCAACCGAAGAAATTTATTTCTGAACCAGTTGTGTGATGTTTTTCCTCCTCCTGTAGCCTCTTTTCCATTTTTCTTGATTTGATTGCTACACTGGAAGAACAATATTGTACTTTGGTATTTTTCTCCCACTCTTTTTGTTTTAAACCAAAATGATTTTGAAAGTTGCAGTTATCTTAGAAAACAGTTCCCATTCTTCCCACAAAATCTATACTAGAGTGAGATGCGGCACATCTTTCTGTAACCTCTCCCATTTAGCTAGAAAGAGAAATATGCACAAAATGAATGTTTTTTTGTAAAAATGAGAGTAAAGGAAAAAAAACTTTTTTAATTGCTCTATTTGCAAAACTTTTCTGTCCCTTTCTTCCACACACTATATCACAAAGTAATTGGGATAAAAATCAGATAAGATAGTAGGCAGTTTTTTGAAAAATTCTATTCTGTGCATGACTGGAAAAAACTTCTAATTTTACAAAGTTATTAGGGTAGCAGAACAGAATTAAAATTTTGAATGTACATGAATTGGATCTTGCATTTTTTTGCTCATTTTTCTGGAACAATTAAATAACATCTCAATAACTTTATAGTGATGGCAGATGTCCTCAGGCAAGAAAATTCAATTGTTCAAAGTAAATTCTTCTGCACATTAAAAAAAAGAAAAATGCCCTTGGCAAGGATATCATACATTCCCTAAAAGAAAAACTGCTAGTACTAGTAACTGCAGTAACAATAAAGCCAATAATAGCCATATTGAAACACATGAGTAAACAATACAACAAAAAAGGGGTGCCTCAAAATGAGATGGGTGTATGCTTCATTTTCGAGCACCGACTGCCCCCTTTACAGCTGGAACTAACTGCTAAAGTAGGAGAGCACTTGAAGCACAGCTGTATTAACAGAATATTAAAGAACCTAAACTAAAAGTAATGCAAAATAAAAGCTATCATACCAATAAACAAACATAGGAAGAGCAAGAGGAAGACATAAGGCTTTCTTTGCTAGTTTTCATCTACTCTTACTTCACAGTCCCAAATCCACTGACAACAAACTGTTGCATTGCAATAGTGGTAGTTAGAAATTAATTCTTTACTCCTCAGTCCAATTCCTTCTTTCTACACATACCTACAAACTCCTCTATAGTGAATTAACTCACTAAATCTGCTAACGAAATTAGCACATTTTACCTTGTCAGTCCAGTAACCCACCAAAGGTCTCCTAATGTTCAGAGGAGCAACTTCTAGTATACAGGAGTCGTAACATCAGTAAATAAAAACTTGTCTAATAAATGGAGTAATGCATCTGCAATGTTTTTAATCTCAATCTAAATACAAAACCATGTTTGATGTTCTGCTAGCTGAAATTTATTTTCTAACATACATTATTTTTCTAGTATAGATGTAGCTTGTCATGTCTTACTGTCAAAAGAATGTTAGTTTTCCAAATGTGATAAGTCAAGCAGGAATCTCAATCATTTGGTTGTTGTTCTTGTTTTAATGAAGAGAGATTGGTATCTCAAGAATCCTGGGGGGATAATGCAGATGTGATGCAAGGCAGAGTACAGATAACCATTCTGACTTGGTAACAGACTGAACATACTTAAAATGCATGCTTGCAAATCCCTCCCACTGTCGCCACCACAATAACATCTTTTATCAAAGTTTTGTCTATTTTAGGAGGTCAGTTCTCCACAAATGCTAATCTGTTCTCATTGAATTCCAAACTGCAACATGCACTTGTATAAATCAAAACAACAGAACAAAACAAAAATGTCAACAGGTTGGCTACTTTCTGCACACAAGTTGCAAATGTATTTTGCTGCACAGGGAGTACAGAAGGAATATCTTTCATATCTTAGCAAAGCAAGGCAACGCAACTTTAATTTGTCTTCCCACATTACATGCTTCATACACGCTCCTCAACCTAAACACCAGAAATGGAAGCAGGACTGGATCAAGTGAGGGTACTAGCTAATATTACCAGCAGTCACACAGAGTAAACACGCTGTATCTCTTAAAGGGCAGAATATTTCATTATCACATCTGTGACCTAGTGAGCAGACAGAACAAGCATCCTTAGGTCTTTTCTGAGAAAATTACATGCTGCAGTTGGATTCATTCTAAATGCCTGCAAAGGGGCAGCGGAAGCATTGAACTGTTGAAGAGTTAGGTAAAGATATTTTGGAATCTAATCTGTTGAGATGACCTTCAGGGACACTCCAGAACGGTACTATGCCCAAGAAAGGTCACTCTGTGATGTGGTAGCAGGTGAGTGAGCAGAAGGAGAGGAAAATGAGCCTGGCATCAAGAGTAAACTTTTAGACATAAATCAAGGTTTTTATGAAGTGACTTAACATGACACTGAAGAGTGAAGAAGCAACTCAACTTCTTTTCTGAGCACCATGCAGGAATAGCACTGTAATAGCAATCAACATGTACTTAGATTCAGCGTCACTGCAAAAGCAACTGAATACACAAATCCAGTACAGAATGTTCTGCTTCATTATAGGGAACTTCAGGATGAAGTAGACTGATAAAAAGGGGCTAACTGAGGTAGCTGAGAGTTAAAGTTTTGCAGCATTCAAGAACACCAAGCTGGAGACACAGGATAAATTAATACTACCTATCAAAAAAAAGAAAAAAAAAAGACCTGAGAGAAAGGGCAACAGTTAGTTTGGCATAGATTAACAACAGCACAGAAGTAGTTAACAAAAGGAAGTAAGTATCTTTCAAAAAGTAAAGCAGTGTCAAAATGAAAACAAAGATCTCGAAGAATAATTTGCAAAAGCCATTAATATTATGAATAAATCCTTCTTCAAACACATTAAAAGCAGGAATCTTGACAGTTAAAAGAAGGACTAAATGATCAAATGATTAAGAAGATAAAACCACACCAGGAAAAAACATATTTCTCCTCCTGACCAAGTTAATCATGGCAGAGCTCAAGGACGTTCTTGTCCCAGAATGGGTGGGGCTGCTCATGAAAAACTCTAATCTCAAACCATAGTGTTGTTACAAGGGGCTATAGAATACAGATAAAAGACAAAACAACACATTTTCAGGATGGCTATTTATACAAGAATTTAAAAAGTAATCCAGAGATGAAAGCTCTGAACTATTAAGTGGTGTATAACCTTTAGCTTACAACTGCTGTGGTACCTGAGGTCTGGAAGATGGCAAATGTAATATATATTTCTAAAATGGGCTCCAGGAAGATCCAAGAAACTGGCAGCACTGATATCTGTATCAAGCAAATTATAAAAAATTATATAATAAGTAATAAATACAGCGAACAAAGATGCAAGCCCTGCTATGTGAATTCAACCACCCTGGGTATAAACCATCCAGGAGATTTCTGAAATATATCAATGGCAATTCCTTGATAAAGGTGAGTGTCAGCCCAGCCAGGGAAGATGATCCTACGGACTTGTTTTTATGAAGCAGGCATGTGAAAGTAGAAGTCTACCCTGGCTGCAGTGATCAGAGTGGAGTTGACAATTTTGAGAAAAGTAAGTAAAAAAAATAGTAGAACTACAGTCATGGACTTCAGAATAGCAGATATCAGCTTGTTTAGGGATATTCTTGGCTCTGTCCCATGTGAGATTGCTCTGAAAGGCATAGGGTATTGGGATAGCTGGTTTGATGCTCAGAAACAACTCCTCACATCACAAGACTGGTCCATTCCAATGTATAAATATCTGAGCAGGCCCAGCAGAAGGCCAGCATATGTGAACATTATATATATAAAATATATATATACCTGTATATTTTATATATATATATAATATACAAGAATATAAGGTATAAGTTCTCCATGAAAAAATCCAGAGACATTCCCTGAATATGTAAGAATGGAGCTAGGAAAGACAAATCTCAACAGAAACCCTATGAAAAGTGAATAGCATCAGACAAGCATGTGTAAGTACACCAGCCTGTGGCTCCGTGGGAAGGGGATATAATGAAAAGTGATACACAAAAAAAATCCAAAAAACCCTGAGGTACTTAGTGCCTTCTTTGCCTCAGTTTTCACTGATAAGCCCTGCCCACAGGTCTGTCAGGTCCCTGAGCCTATTACCATAGTTTGTGGAAGGAAAGCATTGCTAATACAGAGGAAGATCAGAGTTAGGAGACATGTAAACTAACTCAATAAAATGAAACTAACTATACAAGTCTATGGGATCAGACTAGAATCATCTAAGTGTACTGAAGGAGTTGACTGAAGCCATCGCAAAGCCATTCTTTATCAAATTTGCAAGGAAACATGCAGCATGAATCTGACAATGTAAAGTCACTCCTTACCAAACTAATTGCCTTCTGTGATGAGAGCAGAGGCCACTATTTTACCTTACCTTTAGCAATATCATTGCCACTGTCTCCTGTAGTATCCTTAGAGCTCAGCTATTGAGTTATTGACTGGATTAATGATGATAACACAAACGAAAAGCTGTCTGAAACATGAGGCTTAAAGGGTTGCATTCAGTAGCACAGAATCCAACTGCTAAGGAGTTATCAGTCAGTTGAAGACTGATACTTGGGCCAATAGTATTTAATGCCTTTATTAATAACCCAGACAATGGGACAGAGTGCAGTCTCAGCAGGTTCATAAATTACAGCAAAATCTAAGAAAATGGGAAACCAACATGCTGCAGAGCTCAAAATGCTTTGTTTTTTCAGAGGTACCTCAACAGACTGCAGAAATATGCTGACAGGAGCCTCACTAAGCACAATAAAGGCCAAGTTCTGCATCTGGAATGGAATAACCTCCAAAAAAAAAAAAACACACTGTCTAGAAAAATAAATTAATCAAAGTATGATTAAAGGATATCCAGAAGATATATTCTGTTTGGATTTGCAATAGGCATTGGACAAGTTCTCTTATGAAAAGACTTTGAAGAACCTCTTCAGGAAAATCAGGGCATGAGGGAACATTCTTCAATGGGTAAAGAAGAGGTTAAAAAGTAGCTGGGTAGGTATATGGTCAATTTTCAGAGGGGAGGAAGTCAGCAGGTGAGATACACAGTAATCTATGGAAGAATTCATAAATGCTGAACACATCCTGAGGTGATACAGAAAAGAGAATGAACTGTGAAGTGACAGTACTTGCTAAAGACACCAAGTTATTGAGATCAGCAAAGAACTGACTGCATAGAGTTCTAGGAAACTCATACAAATCTGAATGGCTAACTATCTGTATTGAATTTAATTTGTCGTTTTAATAAATGAAGCGTTGCACACCAGGAAAAAATACCTTAACTAGTGAAATTATTTAATTTCATGTGTTCAGTGATGAGCTCTGAACTGAACATTACTATTCAAAAATAAGATCTCGAATTACAATAACAAAAAAGTAATTAGCAATAAATTATGAGAAATACAAAACACTAGAGAACATCATTGTACCATGGAACAAATCCATTTACCACCTTGTTTTGAATAGTTTGTGCATTTCTGTCGCAACCCATAATTTGAAATATTAAAGTAAAACTAGGAAAGATTCACAGAAAAGGGACAAAAGACTTCCAGTTTTTGTATTTTCTCTACAGAGTAGGATTAAATAGACTGATTCCTCAACCTAGAAAAAAAGGAGGCATCTGAGGAGAGAGGTTACAGACAGTTATACAATCATGAGGAAGGTGCACAGGGAAAACTGTTCACTTATTTTTAACGGTGAATTAAAAGTGTATTCGCCGTTCTTTGAATAGTAAAGAATATTTAAGTATATAAACCCCAGAACAACTTCTTTCAAATGATGAGCTGCAGAACTCTCTTCTATAGGACAACAAAATGCAAAAAGTGAGTTAAATGTCACAGGGTGAAGTTGATATGAAAATATCCTTCAGGTAAATGAGCTCTAGATTAAATCTGTCCTGCTCTCAGTACCTTATTCTATTTTGTGCTACAAAACCAAATAAAACACAGAATATTGTTTAATTATTATTAAAATTTCTGCCACTGAGTAGTGTGATTTTGTTCCTGTGGTTACCCCACTTTGCATGTCCATTGTGACAGCTGAAAAGCTGACTGCATAAAAATCCATCCAAGGCACTACCTTCATCTCAGAAAGCTCCTGGGTTCAAATAGCTGAGAAAGTTTTCTAAGGAACTATCATTACAAGTTTAGGCTTTTCCCAGGCACCTGCTGAAGGCAGAAGACAAGATAGTACAGTACGTGTGATCTGACCTTTTACTGGAATTGATATAACCTTCAAACTCCAAATAGAGAGACATCACCCAGTATTTATCTTAAGTTACTTCAAAGGAGCAATAAACTTTCATCAAAATTATATATTTTCATGCTCTTCAGAAAGAATTTCAGCAAAAATGAAATAAAATTGAACATCATTTATAATTACTATCACTAAAATTATTATTCATAGCAAGGGAAATAATATGAAATGCTTATCAAATATGGACCAATTTTGGGGGTTTTTAAATTAAAATAATAAAATCTACAATCAAAATCCTATCTTAAGCCTTGACTACATCCAGGATATGTTCTGATTTTATCATAACATCAAGGTTCAAGCAGCACACACTGCCTCTTCTTCCTTCATATTTTCGCTGGAAGCACTTTTATTTATTTTACACTGGAAGCACTTTTCCAGTGACTTACAATCTGTTCCTTTCTAGGCAGGTAATGACTTAGAGCTCATAATCATGTTACCTGAATCTGAATGTGGGTTTCTACCTAAGTACCCCCCTATTCGATTTTTTCTTTCTACAGAAATTTCCCTTGTGCAAAATTTTGCATATTCCGCACATTTCCTTTTTCAAATTGCTTTCTCTGATTGAAAGCACAGGGAAGAACATCTAGAGATTGTTCTGTGTCCTGTCTGATAAATGAAAGTTATGCTTTCTTGTTGCCTGGCTACCCTCCGTGCCCCTGCTGGTGCCAGTGCAATTAACACATTCTTGCTGTCTTCACTGGCCATTTTTAGTTTGCCACTCCTGCTCAGAGAAGTCAGGGAAATGTAATATGCATTCACTGCTGACATTTAGATCTGGTTGGAGCAGGTTGTTGTTTGAAACTGGAGGAGGGAAAATGCCAAGGATGAGATATGCTGGGTACTGTCCCACTAAGACAGTAAGACAAGACATCACTGAAAGAAGAGATTGGACTTTCCTCTGGGTCTTGGGGGCTAAGCATTCCTGAAATCTGGTCTTACTAGCAAATTCTGAGGTAAAGGCAGCACTGAATACTTTGGCCTACTCCATGTCATTTTTCACCAGTTGCCGGTGCCCACTGAGCAGCAAGACCACATTTGTCCTAGCCTCCCTTTTGCTGTTGAGGTGCTTGTAGAATCTTTTGTTGCTCTTAACATCCCTTCCCAGATTTAATTCAAGATCAGCCTAGGCTTTCTTAAGCCTATCCCTGCAAGATCAGACAACTATCCTACACTTCTCCTGGGTCACCTGCCCCATCTTTCATCTTCTGTAGAATATGTTTTCAAGTCTTTTGAGTTCAATAAGGAGCTCCTTGCTCATCCACGTGCTTCCTTGTACATCCATTTCTACTTGCCATACGTATTTTGGTTGATTTGTAGTAAAAATCCAACTACGATACTTTTGGGGGAAAAAAACCCAACAAAAACCAAACCAAATTAAACCAAAAACAAACAAACAAACAAAACCAAAACCCCAAACCAAACTAAACTAACAAAACCAAACCAAACCAAAACAAACAAAAAAATCCAAACAAATACCCTCAGCTATTTCAAAGTAGTAACAAAAGCTTCAGGTTTTGGTATTGACTTTCTGGTGCTCGAGTACCTCGGCATTGCATTGATTGCATTGTAGTGCTAGCCACCTGCCTCCACTTACATGGCACCAGTCCAGGAATCACATCACCATGTTGTTTCTGTTTAAGCCTTTGCTGTGCCTTGTCCTTGGTCTGTATAATAAATAGGTTCGCTGTCTCAAGGAACTAGCTGTGGACCTGCCAGGCAAAAGCACCATGTTTGAAATAGATGTCAAATTCAGAGTTTTTAATTTCTCTGAACGAATAATGAAAGTAATGCCCCACATTTCAAAGCACCCACCAAATAAAAAAGGAAAGGATTTGTTTCTGGGGTACATTTCGAAAATCAAACCTAATCAAATTGTAATGTTAGCAAATCCAAGCCCTGAAGGTAAAGGGAATCAATACCTAAAAAGTCTCCCAGAGAAATAAGAGTTAGCATTTGGAAGTCCAAATGGAATTATACATTCAACTCTTCAATAGTTACAGAGTTTTTTCATCTAGCTAGTATTTTTGAGCTGTGAGGTCATAAGGCCACACAAAAGGAGAAAAAGGGTCCTGATAGTTTCCTGGAAAATCCTCTTTACCTGGGGAGACATTCCCAGAAACTGATAAAAGGATTAAATGAGGAAAGGAGTGATATGAAGATAACATGTCCTTTTCTTGAAACCACCCTGCCTGCCGGGAACTCAGGAAGTGGACCCTTGGGCCTCTGTCATCCATCACCCCAAAATTAATTTATTGACTATAGCCACTCAAACTTCCTAAAGAAAAAAAGTATCAAAAGATATTGGATACAAGCAAAAATTGGGGAGAAGTCCTATCAACTCTGCTGAGGTAACCGACAGGCTACCTTTTCTCCCTCCATTCTCTCGGTTGGCCTTGGGGTGAGCGATCACTTTATATATATATATATATAAAGTGATATACTAATTTTACTTTTGTTTCATAATAATTTGTAAGTTGCTTTTTCTTTAGTGTGTGTGCTTAAGATTTTGCTTTACTTTTTCTTTGTAAGTTGTCTTACTTATTTGCAAGTTGCTTTTGCTTTAGAGTTTGTAAATTGTGTGAAGTTGCTTTCGAGAGTGTGCTTTGTAAGTGGCTTTGCTTTAGAGTTTTTGCTTAGGTTTTCTGGTATTAGTATTCTTTGTAAGTGACTTTGCCTTAGAGCGTGTGCTTATGCCTGGCCTGGTTGTTGTTGCTACGTGCTTTCAGTATAATTTTTGCAGTTAAACATTATCACCGAAGACACAAACCCTATAGTCACAAATTTATATTAATAAACATGTTATTTCATGAACTGCTAGAGTCAATCTGTTTTTAGGCGTTGATTGTTTCGTTGATGGCAAAATAACTCATAGGAGAAACTGGTTAAGGGGTTTCCCTTTTGCTCCTAAGTATTGTCCCCATATAACTGGTATCAAATGTCCTGTCCATTTCAGTGAATCTGTTGAGTAAAAAGTCTAACAGACTGTTTGGACATTAGAAGGCTTTGATCTTCTGCAGGGGACACTGATAGTAAAAAAAGAACTAATACAGGTTGGACAGAAAGTTCTTTTCTGTTTCTTTTAACATGACATGAGTCAATCTAGTGGCAGTCATGCCTACCAATTTTTACCTGAACGCTTACACCCATATAAGTTAATCAATATCTATCTAAAGTCTATAAACTACCTCACTTCCACTCTTCCTGTGCTGATCAAAGCATTTCTAGTTGCCAGCACAACACCACAACAGCCAGCAGGACAGAGTTGTAAAAACAATGGATATTTCAGTTTGTCTACCAAAGTAAATACAAAAATTTTCTTGTTTATTCTTCTAAATAATTCAATATCAATTGAATGCTCAATTTAATCCAAAACGTTTAGACTGTTCCTTGTTTGAGTTTCTAAAGCTGTTTTCCCTCTCAGTATAAACAAAAGGCTATTCAAAATCAAACTATTCTAGAAGAAAAATTCAAAATGCTTCATTCAAGAATGTTAAAATATGCTTGATTCCCCTACTTTGGCTACTCATTAAGATTGGACAGAATTGTCCTTTTTGTCATCATCAAAATTCTCATCTAGCCTTAAAAATTATCAAGTAGCAGTCTTCACCTAGTTCTATTTCTCTGATGTTGCCAATAGTCTCCTATCTACCCTGAAGGTCCTGTGACCATCATATTTGTGACCATACAATGAACTCCACAATTTTCAGAAAGTTGCTTTTTATCCATATAGCCTGTAGGCCCATGAAAAAAGGAGTGAAAAAATAGAGAATGAGCAAGGAGAAAAAGCCATAGACCAATTTGAGGCTAAAAATAAAGGGGATGTTTACAGGAAAATATCCCTTATCAATCTCCAATCAGGAAGAGAATGATTTATCCTTTTCATGGCTAAGCCCTGGATTGGAAACCCTTCTGAAAATATTGAAGATCTGTTTGTCTAAAAACAGACAGACAAGTGGGAAATTAGAGACTGCTCAGAGTCAGCAAGTACTATCAGGCAAGAAAGGAGACATACACATTAAGAGATCCCTCAGGAATCCAGATAACCTACAACTGGAAATTAGCTGGAGAAAAAAGGAATAAACAAATAATTACAGCAAAAAGTTGAGGTTACAATAAGAATTGATTCATGATTAAATGCCTTTTTATTGTTTTTAGCTTTAACTCTGCCTTGTATGTTTAGGAACAGGGTTAAACAATCCTTTATTTTGGAGATGCTGTTTCTGAATAGATTCAGCCATCTTATTAGTCTTTCATTCATAATAAAGTTTACATAATGCCAAACAGAGGTAGGATTTCTTTTTGATCCAAAGAGAAATAGTGTGTCTGGTCACTGTGATTCCACTGTCACCAAGGGAAAGCCAAGGAGAGAGACTCTGAAGGAGACTAAGAGATATAAAACAAAATTTTGTCCTGTGGTTATTAGACCGTTGGAACAACCAGTCTAATACTGGTTTTATAACACACGCAGGTCTTTCCCATTTTCTTCCTTTAACAACATTACCCCAAATTACATTATATGGCATTGTTATTAATGTCAATGTAAAATGAGACAACTAAAATTACATAAAATTGGATGAACAACTACTTACTGAAATAAGTATCAAGAAAAACCCAGTACATTGCTAAATGTCTCAGATGGAAAAACTACACTTGGTGAGGTTTTCCCACACGAATAAGCATAAATGTAAATAAAGAATCTTATCTTTCTTATTCTGCTCATTAGTAGCTCTGCACATCTGATACAATGAGGTACTGTTGAAATTCTCTGTCTGAGTCTCACATGAGTACTGTTTTTACTGAAATATTTTCAGGCTTCCAGCTGAGATGCTCAAGAAGCAGTCACAATTCTGAAATACAGCCAAGTTATTAAAATTTAGTTTAGTCACAAACTATGTAACATGGCATTTTGGTTTTGAATTTTTTATTTATTTCTTTTTTTGATGGTGGTTTTTTGGCATTAGCCAAGTTACTATTTGCTTTCCATTTGAGACCTTGTATTACTTAAAGCCAGGATGCAGATTTAAAGAGAGAAACATGCTGCTGTGATCAAGCCAGTGTTTCTTATAAGGATCACACTGGATTGAGTTTATTATCAGAGAGAAGTCTGCCAGGTAGGTCCTTGAAATGAAAGTAAGTAGGGCACAGAACAAAGACACACATAGCTGCAAGTTCTGCCAATAAAAATGACAGAGGAGCTTGCCAAGGACCAGAAGCAACTGGGGTTTTTTAAGCATAAAACTATTTTCCTAGGTGTCTATCCAGCTTCTGTGCTAGCCATTCTACATAAAATATTGAGGCATGGTGTAAATTCAAACATAAAACAGTACCTTATCTTATGGTTAGTGTATGAAAATACAATTTGAACAACCTGTAAGACACTGCTTAAATATTGCAGCATGGGGAGTAGATGGGAATCGATCCAAAAAGTGTAGGAGAGGAGGCGGAAATTACATACCTACTTTGAAAATAAATGTGATACAGTGTAAAATAATTACAAATAAGTGTAAATGAAGTGACTTTCCTCATTCATCTTTCTTTACATATTCAAAACCATGATTTGAGTCATTGTTCCTCAGTTGCATATTTATAAAATCCCTTACTACCAATGTATTGTTCATGACAGGCACATGGTATTTTGAGAATCTCCACATTCATGGAGCTCATAGCATACAACTCACATGATGAAAAGTGCCATCCATGGAACATTACTTAACAGTGAGATTTGGGGCACTTGCATAACAGCCCTGTGTCAATATCAGCACTTGACTGCAAAACTACCAAGCATCATCAACTTATTCTGTGCCCAGAAGCTTTATTTGGAGTTGGGTTTGCTTTCTGACTATTTCTTATTTCCTTATTACTCTTCTACATTCTTGAGAGAGCAAGATACCTCAAAGTAATTAAATTCTGAAACTTCGAAGGGTAGTTTAACAACTTCAGGAAGGAAGACATGGATAAAACAGATTTATAAACTGGTAGAGTGGATTTTCAATTGAAGTAACTGTGTTTGAAAAGAAACTAGCTATTTTAATACCATTTTTCAGTCCAACTGCATTCAGAGACATGGATTATACGAAATGGGAGAGACAAAAATGCTTTCAAGGAGATAACATTTAAGAGGAAAAATGATAGTAGAGGTTTGGAATCTTATAAGTAAAGAAAAAACAATGCTATTTATTCTCTCTCAAGCTCTAAATTGTTGTAGCTTTTGACCTTTCAGGATGTGCTGTAATCTCTAGCAACAGCACTTGAAAAGAGCAGCTGAAAGGCAGGAGAGTTCTGCCATACTACTATTTTCCAAGCTGATGTCCACATCTCTACTAGTAGATCAGAAATTCAGATTTTTATTTTCTTTCTAAATTTAATTTTAAAAGAGTAAGTGTTCCTAAGAGGGTGTAGATTCTTTTGGGAGTTTAGATTGACTGGTTTTCTTTAGCAGCACATACATTCAAAACCATTGTATTTTTACCTACTACTCATAAATTAATCACAGCTCTTTCCCCTTCCTCTTTGGATAAACAGAAAAAAAAAACAACCAAACAACAAAAAGGATGAGTTCATGTCTAGTAATAATGTGATTTGAAGAGAGGATTCTGCTCTCCATTCCCAGTTCTGCCCTAGGATGAGAGTGCTGTGGTTCCATGATCCCTTCAGGGAGTCCTTTCAGTGCTCCCCTTAAACTCATCTTACTCAAAAGGCAATGTTCAGCCACAAATAGAGCAAGAGAATATAGGTAGGAATGCTGACAAGCCCAATTAAACCAGATTACATTGCCACTCTGAGAAGCTTGGCCACTCGAGAATGTGTAAGTGTAACACTACCATCACTCTTAAATCCCATAAGGAGTTTTATTTCCTAATTTTTTTGAAAATATTTGGTGATCCTTTAAAGAAAGTTATTAGACCTGAGGAAAATATGAGGCCTAGACACTCAAAATTAGAAAACTACTGTTTGGATGGATGCAGCCTCAACTTGCAGATAAGAGGGATGGAGATAAAGAAAAGCCACCTCAATTAATCCTTTCTTTTCTGCCAGCAGATCTACCCCAGAGTGAGGAGACTCTTTAATTATTTAAACTGACTTTAAAATAAATGCATCATGCCCCACAACTCCTACTTTCCGTAACAGAGAAGAATTAAGAACTCAGCATCTTGAGTGCTACCTCTTCACTGTCTAACAACAAATTTAGGATTTTAAGAATCTGAAAATGCCAAATGTTAAGGTGAAGATAGCCAACATAAGGTTGTTCTTTATATGCCCCTCTGGCAGCAGAGTAGTCAGACGTCTTGATCACACACACATAAAGCCTCTTTTGACACAAATGTGAATTTTGCCCAAGTCAGGATTACATGCTCAAACCTTCAGTATATCACGAAAGACTGGAGTTTGTGAAAAAGATCAGTACACTTTTTTATCCTCAACCTTTCATATGTTGCAAGTTATTTTAATGAACAGTGGAAAGGAGTGGCAGTGGCATGTGGTAGCTCCTAAAACGCTATCCAGCTGTTGGATAAAAAGTTTAACATTCGAGTACTATCATCACCATTCCTCTAATCTTTACCATCTACACTGTCAGGGTATTATAGTTCTCAAACAGGAGAACAGAGTATTTCTCTCTGAACTTTAATATCAAGGGAGCCATAAATTCCCCATTTATTGAACTTATAAAGGTATATGGGACATAATAATTTGTGATTTAAACCTTCAGAATTTAAACTTGAAACCAAGCTGTCTGAACACTTTATCATAAAGACCTTGTTATAAGAGCTGCAGCTGATAATGCAGCTTGTTGTACTTGTATGCCATCATTCCATTAAATAAATGGTCTAGAACCTGCGCAGAAATATTTCATAAGCAACCTTGAAACAATAATGAGTGCCCCATCCAGCTGTCCTGCACACAAGGAAAGTTGAGCAAGTGAGAAGGACAGACATATAGCAAACACAGTATGAAATAAATCTATGGATTTCTATGGAAAGTTTGCTTCTATTAGCATACACCACAGGACTCATATTAATTATACAATTCTTCTCAATGTTTGGACTTAGTGCTCTGTGAAATCTTCTCACTAACTGTTTCAATTTCTCTACACTGTCAAAAACTGGAAAGATCTTACTGTAATGTAAGAAGAGAAACATTCAGTCCAGGTATATGTAGACACTGGATATCCTTAAACCAATGAAAGAAGGTTTCTCGAATGAAATTTTCTTTAACGTTAGAAATGTTGAGTATTTGAGCAGAAATAATAAGCCTTGAACCATACAAAGAAGAATGCTAGAAATAAATAAATATTGCCTATGTTGATTTGTTGTTTACATGTAAATCTGTGTTGAGAAGCCCCGCAAGATTGCTTTTATCATTTAATGTGGCTCTTTTAGAAAAACACGTTTTAAATGTCAAGTTTGTGTTTCGAATTACTAAATTAGAATTTAAATCGAGGCATATATATTGTGCAGAAGTTTTGTACTTTTCCGCTCTAATTCTGTTTCCTCTACAAGCAGAACGTAGACAAAGGGTCACAAATTTGATGCAGTTTCTGGTATCTGCTGTGTGGACTTCTGACATTATCACCTTGTCAGTACAATCATTACTCTAATTAACTCTCTCCTCCATACACATCATGCATGAACTTACTTCCACACAAATACTAAGGACAGTAAGCTGCTTCTCATTAAATAATGCCCATAAGGACTTTTCAAATGTTCATATCGGAAAGCTCTGTAAACAAAACATTTTATTTTCTCAACTTGTTTTTAACACAACTAAGTCAGTAACAAACTATAGTCCAGCTCACATTTGACATAGTTCTTTCATGGCAGGCCACATATTTTTAATACAGACTGCCTGCTCTCCTCTTCCTTAATGTTACTTAAGGCTTTTCTCTTTTGTGTTTAAAATACACTTGCTGCTGTGCTCTGCTGCATGCTATGACATCTGTTCACAAAAACATGACTCTTAGTTTTGTCAAAAAAATAAGTGCTATCACAGATTAGTGTCTTCTCGGTATTATGTTTTCCCTTATCTATTTAAGAGTTAAACTTCTGAGACATCTGTTTGTTTCCTAAGACCAGAACAAATGTCCTCTCTGCTTGCTTGAAGTCCTGACTATGGTCTCAGAGTTTAAAATGGCAAAACTAGACCTGGATGATAGTTCAGTCTTATAAGAACACATGGAAGCCAAGAATCACTCTGGAGAGAACTTCAAGAAGAGATATTGTAGCATATTTCTTAACATTTTTAGGTAATAGTTATTATTATTATTATTATAATCATTATCTCTATCATTACTAAGTTTGTGAAGTCAAGAAAGCAAAATTGTTAAAATTCCTTGCATAAGACTACAGTAAAATTGACCATGATATTAAATAGGCCTCCAATAGCAAGAGTGGTAAGCATTCCAGAAATGGTATTAGGGGTCTCATACTTTCCACATGGAGAAAGTAATAGTTTATAATAGACATGAAATTTGTAGATGGTAAACATTTAGGCTTGCCACTGACTCATGTGAGGAGGATGCTTCCATACAAACAATGTTATATGCCTCCTCTTCCAAAAGGTAATAGCTATCCATGGAGACGGTTGAAAAGCTTCCAATCTTATAAGTATTGATTCTCAGGTCCTGTAAAATAATGCTAAAAGCCTCCTGAAAGAAGTAAAAGTGATGAAAAATTTCTTTTCATTAAGTAGATATTAAAGCATATCAAGAGATAAGTAGCTATGCCTATTAAAAGCAGCAACCCACTCCCAGCATTAATCAGTTTATAAATCAATTACTTGTGTGTAATCAGATCCCCATCTGTTCTTCAATGAAAGAGCAACCTCAGGTCTGCTTTTTCTTTGTCTACCAACAGGATTATTCATCAGATTTCCAATCAGTCAGCTCATTTTTATAAGCTCTTTTCAGGATTCTCTATTATCAAGCATAGAATTCAACCTGATAGACTGTTGGTACTAGCAATAAAGCATGGGAAGGAAAGAATATATCCTAGATGGAGTCTTGTAAGGGTGGCATTTCTGCTTGCTTTTCCTTACAAGAGCTTTGCAGAGTGGTTGCACTGCATAATGCATACATGGGAGACAAAGAGGGATACATTGCTGCTCTCTGAGTCATTTCTTCAAGAAGAAGCATACTTTCTTTTCCAGTCCAATTATCCTAGTATTTATGACAGCAACAGCAGCAGAACTCATATGAGACGCCCTCCCTGAGAGGCCCTTGCTTCCCACTGTCCAGAATTAAACACTTTTCATGGTCTCAGGCATGTTACAGAGGTCCCTACTAATCAAGCAGATGACAAATACAAAAGAAGTCAATCTACTTATCCAAAAATTGCTGTAGGTCCCTGTTACAGTCTATTTACTTTCAAGACTAGAAAAAGTAGACTTTTATACCTCTCTTTTGAACTGACTTATAACACATATGGTCCGACTGCTCCGAAGCCTATGTCACAGAATTTGCCTCTGTACTCCTCTTCTGAAAACAAAACAGGAGGGAAAACAGATTCCAGTAGGAAAAGGAGCTCAACAAATATTCCCATGGCTTTCATAACAGTGCATTAATATCAGAATCGTAATTTCAGTATTTATAAACTCCCACACAGTAATTACACTATTTGTTCAACAGGCATTTTAAAGCAATGTGTATACCACAGACAGGTAAAGAATATCTCAATATGCTTCAATTAACACAAACATCTGCTACTCCAATCCCATGATATTAGGAATTCTGGTGCACAGTCTAAGTCCATGCTCCTACAGTTAATGCTGCCATCAATCCACATGCTAGACAGATAAATGCACCTCCAGTGTACCACATATATGCACAGCCACTACAGTGCTTCTAGAAAGATCTACATTGAACTGTAAGAGTAGTAGACCAACATTATTCAAATCCATCCACTTATTCATCTTAACAGTGATTCAAGAGGAGAGACCTGACTGTCAGCATAACAAACACTAGCCAGCACTAACAGCACATTGCCCTGTGATCCCAGAAGCATGACACAGACAAATTTGAGAAGTCCTGCCTTAAAACCATAATCCTATACCATGCAAATACCTTAAATCTGGCCAAGACTTTTCTAAGAATAGTAACAACGATGCCTATGGAAAGTGCTGATTTGACACACACAAAAAAAAAATTCACCAAAACCTTCTCCAACTTTCATTACAAACTTACTTAAAAAGCTTCTCAGAGCTTGAATCTGCAAAATGCGAAAAAGCAGTGTCTTCTCAACCCTATTGTTTAGGAAATTCAATTAAGTTACAAAAGAGACAGACCCAAATCTATGCTGTGAATCAGATGACAGATAAAGACACAAGTCAATCTCTTATTAAGACAGTATATTACCTATTAACTCTATTTCTAGACTCTATCTCACTTTCCAGCCCCTACTTGCCTCTTTGAGATGTTCTACTTCACAGAGAAATCCAAAATGTTTATTAGCAATATGACAAACTACCTCTGAATGGGACAGAAAAGTAGTTACTCTCTTCAATTATTCCAATGCATTAGATGTTTTCAGTGGCCATCCATGAAGAATCACAGAATGGGGGATTGGAAGGGTTGGAAGGGACCTCTGGAGATCATCAGGTCCACTTTCCCTTCTAATGCAGGTTCACCCAGAGCAGAGTGTGTAGGATCACATCCAGGAAGATTTTTATCTCCCGAGATCTCTATACTGTTTTATCCCAGAATCAAGTTCATTTTTGGGAATGAGACTGAAACAATGCAATCTTCCAATTACACTGTCTTAGTTTTATTCTAGCTACATTTTGCTTTGGGGTTGCGGTGGCCCAAAATTGGGTTTCATTCCAGTAGATTTAACACTTCTAAAAATGGGATTTGATATTTGTGTTTTATACCCTGCCCTGCATAAGAAGAGCATGTAGGCTTATTAGCTGTACTAAGTACATAAGAAAATTAACAGTGGTTTTCCTACAGGAGGAGCAATTTGGGAATCATTTGATTTAGGTGCTCTTTTTTTCAGTTTTCCCTTTTCTACCTTTGGCATGAAAGGTATTTTTATTTAAGCACTCCATTTCACTGCCTGCATCAGTCTTGTATCATTTAAGAGGTCAGGTACAGGTATCAGAGTAATTGCATTGCGCTGTGTAATCCCAGATGCAGAGTACCCTGAATGCAGATTTAAGAGGTTGTGAGTAACTTCAGATAGTCCCTGGGCCTTGCTCAACTCTCAGCAGACTATGTTTCAGCCAAGAAACCTGAATGACTACATCCAGGATCCACAGTCATTTGCAGATCTTCATATAGATGTGCTTCTGGAGAGTCTCAATCACCTGTTCTGTAACAATATTGGCTGAAAATTAAGCATATCAGCCTGGTAAACACAGCATTAACCTTTTTCCTTGAGTCTGCTCATCATATATCTGCACTGTCTCCAAATTGCTCCAGAACTCTATGAGTCTTCTCTGCCATGGTCATCAGGTGGGTTTTGTTCTCTCAAGCTTTTCTTGTTGGCTGGCTTCCAGAGATACTCTGATTTTGTGACCATTTTGTAGTCATTTTAAAAGGGTTGCTTGTTGTGCAATGTGTTCAGCCAGACCAGATGTTCTTGAAGAAATTACTGGGTTTAATCCTCTTTTCTCCTCAGACTTTATCTTATGGGACTCCATTTCCTGGGCTACGCTGACTAAAGCCCTTTCATCTATTTGGCTCTGATTTCCTATACAAACCAGATTCAATCTGTGCATTTTTTTCAAAAGGTTACCTCCAGTTTTCTGGTACTTTTCCTTCAGCTGGCTACTTAGAATCAGCAGGGAGTTTATACATGGCTGGTTTTCCCAGCAAGGACTTCAAGATGCTTTCTGTTATGTTCTGCACGGCCCATATACCCGTTGTTCTGAAAAAGTCTGATAAATATTACTTTTCTTCACAGAAAAAAACCCAAATAATACATTTTTACTTACTTCTTGCAGTAACATCAAACTTTCTGTCCTGTGAACTCCCTGACTCCATCTGAAAGATGCATTTTCCTAGCATGACTAGTTTCTCAGGCTAAAGGATGTATTTTCTTTCCCAATTCACAAGGGTGATTAGCAGAGACAGGCTTTCCATAGCACTGCATTGTGCATGAGCTTTGTACGTCGCATCAACTCTAAAATGCATCTACAGTGCTTCAGTTTGATCAGATTCATTCACAGTAATATATCCTTTACCTGTGTTCCATCCTGTCTAGCTGTTCTTCCCTACAACTTGCAAGTTCCAGAGAGAGTATAACTTGTAGAAACCCGCTTTTCATCATGCTACCCATTATTTCATCACAGATGTTAATGAAGTTTTGGCAAGTTTGGTGATGGAAACACAAATATTTCTTCAACATTCATCTGGCTAGATTTATCGTTCCTTATTCCCTAACTTTAATGTCACTTACATTAAAATGCATTCATACAATGAATAATTTCTTATATTTTATATATAATTTTATAGAAATAAGAATGATTTGACTTTTTTTCTTCCTCTCCAATTTAAAATAAAAACAATTCTTCCTTTTGTATGTCATAGCTGGCCATGTAGCAGAAAAATCAATGAAACTAAAAATTTTAGTGAAGTAATATTCTTGGTTTATGTAGCAAGCCTGATTTTGTAGATTATTTGCACATGATTTTTCATGCACCAGTTCCCAAGTTTCAACTTTACTTCTCAGCCTCCTTTACTGGATAGCTAAAGTCTAACAACCTGAATACAATTTCAAGAGAAACATGACAGTAGCTGGTTCTTATCTGATTTGTTTCTTTTAAAATAATGTTCTTGTTGCTCTTCCCATCCCTCACAGGATTCAACTACATGTGTGCCTTGGATTTCCTCATCCCAACCCAGTCTGCTTGGACAGCAGTTTCTATATTCCTCCTGGGTCACCTGTCCCTGCTTCCACCACTAGAATACTTCCTTTTTTGCATAAGTTTAGTTGAAAACTCATTGTGCATCCATGCAGGTCTTCTGATGCCTTTGCTGAACCATCTGTTCTTCAGTATGGATTGTATTATGTAAAAAAAAAAAGAGAAAAAAAAAAGCCAGCTCATGGAGAATTTTGTCTACATACATATTAGCATGTCAAACTGTCCACTCAGCTTTTATTTGTTAATGCATATGCAGAGTTTTGTTGAGTATAACTCATTCAGCTTTATTTTCTCATGCTGAGTAGCACAATATTCTACAAGTAACACTACTGACAGATGTGTGAGGAAAGACCGTGGAATCATGCCTAGAGAAGTCTTTATAAATAAATACATGATGACATATTTTTGATCTTCAATGAACGTACAGAATTACTGTTTCTTCGGTCCTGTCCTGACATATTATAAAAGCTTCATTAATAAAACCTAGCCTAATTAAAGTAAAAAAAAAAAAAAGCCACTGCAAAAGGTTTTGTGTGTGCTTGACAGTATAAAACTTAATTCAGGTGTTTTTGTTGCCCAGATATTCAGACAAAACAGTACACAAAATTCTAATGTGTAACAAAAATAACCATGGACCTAGGAATCAGAAAGAATTTCACTGAGAAAGATTTCATCTCATCAGTGGAAAGTGTGCAAAAATCTGAACATTGATGCAGATGAACTTCCCAGTTCCACTTCCCACAGTGTCTCTCTTCTCATTAGATCTCATTTTCTTCTAATAGTAACAAAGTGGGTAAAAAAGTAAGCAACAGTTTGACCTTTCATCTTTTCAGCTCTCTGAGATGAGCTTAAGGAGGCACAGAATCGCTGCCCAGAATTGTCAAAATATCTAGGCAAAAACTTGGAGCTTACAGGCTATAACTCTTATAAGCAGGATTCTCACAGACAGATATTCTAAAAGCAATGGTATGTACAAATATTGGGCAGCTTCTGCTTTTTCCACTGTGGCTTCAGAATGAATGCATTCTGTCATTCATATTTAAATGCAATTAACAGAAATCAGTGTGAAGTGCGAATACCAGACACTATTTAATTTAAAATGCTTAATTTAAATGTTTACAAAGTCAAAAAATACAAGAGCATAAATTTGTATATTTTTCTAAAACAGTGGAAAAGAGAGATTCAACTTAATATCTGCCCCAATCCCAGAAATATTTAATAATTAATCAAATTTTCTCCAAGGTGATTTCAAAATTCTGAAAACTCATGCTCACCTTAGTTTTCATTTAGAAACTAAGTATTATTAATCACATGATTAAGTATGAATCACATACCACAAAAAATGGTCAATGCCACAATGAAGTTGTTATTTAACTAATAATTAACAGAAATTTGTTTTATTTCTGACCCAGTTACTGGTTTTTCCTAGAATTGATTACCATAACATTGTTTTATCCTGGGTACCCACATAAACATGGAATTCTGAGATTTTCTCAGGTCTTTCATTTGACTTTTAATAAACCTAACCAAATCAGACAATTTTACACCTAAACCAAAACACAAACAATTTTGTGGCTATTTCTGATTACTACAATGGTAGCCGTACCCTGGGAAAAAGACTAATAGGTTTTCATCAAGGAGGTAATTTTCAAAATTGAATAGACACATAACTGCAGGCATAAATATTAACTTCTAGTAAAACTCTTCTTCTTTAATTCACTTGTTTTCTTTGAATTATATTGTTGTCATTACTTATATCAAGATAAAATATCATAAATATCTCAAGATACATGAGCAGGCCTAAGTATAGACCCTAGTCTGTTACAGGATGAGGATGGTCACCTCACAAACAGGGACAGAGACAAGGCAGAGATGTTTAAATGCTTTCTTTGCCTCTATCTTCAACACGAATGACAGACCAAGGGGGTCTCAGTGCCCTGAGCTGGAGGACCATGACTGTGAGAATGATAACTCTGTCAGCCCTGAAATTGTGCTGGATCTGCTGCTCCAGCTGAATCCCTACAAATCTAAGGAGCCTGATGGGATTCATCCAGAATCCTCAAAGAGCTGGCTGATGTCATCGCAAAACCTCTCTCAATGATTTTTGAGCAGCCTGGGGAATCCAGAGAGGTCCTAGCTGATCGGAAATGGGCAAAAGTTGTCCTGATTTTTCGAGAAGGGCAAGAAGGAGGAACCTGGAAACTACAGGCCTGTCAGTCTCACTTCAGTGCCTGGTAAAGCAATGATGAAGAGTATTCTGGGAGATATTGAAAAACACCTGAAAGACAACGCAGTCGTCGGTTACAGCCAGCACGGCTTCATGAGGGAAAAGTCCTGCTTATCAAACCTAATTTCCTTTTATGACAAGCTAACACACCTAGCTGATCAAGGGAAGTCAGTTGATGTCATCTTTTTGGATTTCAGCAAAGCATTCGATACTGTCTCTCACAGGATTCTTCTGGGCAAAATGTCCAGTCCACAGCTAGATAAACACATCATGTGGTGGGTGAGCAATTGGCTCACGGGTCAAGCACAGACGGTAATAGTGAATGGGGAAACATCAGACTGGCAACCCATCACTAGTGGGGTTCTGGAGGGCTCCATCCTGGGCCTTGTGCTCTTCAACATCTCCATAAATTACTTGGATGCAGCCCTGGAAGGGACACTAACCAAGTTTGTAGATGACACAAAACTGGGAGGAGCTGTTGACTCACAAGGAGGCCCTGCAGAGAGACCTTGACAAATTACAGGACTGGGAAATCAGGTAAGTGCCAGATTCTGCATCTGGGATGGGGTAACCCCAGATGTACATACAGGTTGGGGAATGAGATGCTGGAAAGCAGTGACATGGAAAGGGACCTGGGGATCCTGGTCGATGGCAAGTTGAACATGAGTCAGCAGTGCCCTGGCAGCCAGGAGGGCCAACCATGTCCTGGGGGGCATCAGGCAAAGCATCGCCAGCCAGTTGAGGGAAGGCATTGTCCCGCTCTGCTCTAAACTGGGGTGGCCTCACCTGGAATATTGTGTGCAGTTTTGGGCACCACAATATAAGAAAGACATTAAACTGTTAGAGAGTGTCCAAAGGAGAGCAACACAGATGGTGAAGGGCCTTGAGGGGAAGCTGTATGAGGAGCAGCTGAGGGCACTTGGTCTGTTCAGCCTGGAGAAGAGGAGACTGAGGGGAGACCTCATTGCAGTCTACAACTTTCTCATGAGGGGAAGAATGGGGGAAGACACTGATCTCTTCTCCCTTGTGACCAGTGACAGAACTCAAGGGAATGGTATGAAGCTGTGTCAGGGGAGGTTTAGGTTGGATATT
This sequence comes from Manacus candei, assembly GCF_025592945.1. Taxonomy (NCBI): domain Eukaryota; kingdom Metazoa; phylum Chordata; class Aves; order Passeriformes; family Pipridae; genus Manacus; species Manacus candei. The sequence goes on along the minus strand of NW_026138097.1, from coordinate 30,229,040 downwards.
AGAAGGAGGTTCTTCACCCAGAACAAGCTCCCCAGGGAAGTGGTCACAGCACCAAGCCTGACAGAGTTCAAGAGGTGTTTGGACTCAGACCTCCACAGATCACGTGCAATTCCCAAATGCTCAGTAGAGCAAATTGCCCTCTAAAGGCCATAGTCTTAACGAGAAAGCAATTAAGAGAAATAACATTGTTAATTATGTCACTATATTACTTAAATAAATCATGTTTTCAGTTTGCCTGTCTTCAAATAAATCCAAAATAACAGTTAAACCAAAAATTTCATACAAAACTCTCATATACATGTCTAAATCCAGATATTTCAAAGGACATTTAGTTTTCAAATTTAATAAATTGATTGATTTCCATAGTTTGACATGATTTATGTCTCCCAGATATGACAGCAGAAACATCATATTGTGGTACCATCTGGGATGGGTAAAACAATACATGCCAAAGCAGAAAAGAACTAACAGGAAAAGGTAATAGAAAAATAAGGATAGGCGAAATGAAGGTAAAAGCTGTCCCAAAATATTGGATAAGCCTATCAGAGAAAAACTCAAAACAACTTTAGTCTTCTTTTCTCAATTCAGAACAGGACTAGTTTCCTATTCTTTGACTGAGAAGTGACTCTATCAAACATTTAGGAGCAACAATTCACCTCTTGCACTGGACAGAAAAATGTTGACCAGGCAAGTAAAATCCTGGAAGCAGCATAGACCCTTTCTTTGTGCCCTGAATCATTTAGGAGAGTAGGCTGTTTTGTTTCTTTGAATGTTTAAAAATCCTTAATTTCACTAGCAAAAAACTAGTCTCCTAAGCTTGAAATTTTTTCTACCTCTTCCCTAGGAGTGAAGAGAGCAGAACTTTTGCCTTATGGAAACAGTCAGTTCTTCCCATAGTTCAGCAGCTGGGTGCATCCTTTAACAGCACTATGTCAAAAGCCCCTTAGAGCTTAGGGTCAGGATGTGTATCTTAAATTTTTCTGCCCTGTGGCAAGGGGACAAGAGGCTGCTCTACCATTTTCTATTGGTTGGGCTTTTTAATTTTATGTTTTGCTTTATTTGTTTGTTGAGGTTTTTTTAATTTCAACAAGCAACTTCTGAGGATACTACAGCCTTTATGCTAGGTACTGTTGACCCCTAACACACAGGTGTAAGCTGAACTCATCTCCTGTATGGTAGAATTAGCCAAAACATTCTATGTTCTATCCCACCTAGCCTAGCAGAACTGCAGTAGTGGAAAACTCAATTCTCCCTGTGACTCAGAAGAGGTGTCTTTAAGCCTGCTATTTGAATATACATGGCACACGAAGTGTGGTTGAACTCTAATTAGTTGTTACAGGCCAGAACAGACAATGAAGTTCCATATCAGCATCTATAAGCAAAAATCAATAAACTTGTTTGCAGACACTGTATTACAGATATAATATTTTCCAAAGCATAACGTATATTCCATCTCTTTTCTAAATTGCTCAGCACTGCAGCTTTTAGGTGCCAAAGAGCTGAAAGTCTCTATCAGCAGCTTCTTGTGGCAGACTCTCCACCTGGGCAAGAAAATATAGGAATTAAGACAATCTGCTTTCAGTCTCTATATTAGTATTTTCTACTTTCTTTTTGTGCAATGTGCTAACATTCCTGCACTTTTTCATTACAATCAAAGAGGCTGGTTCTCAAAGAGAGCCCATATCCCTCCAAAAATATCACCCTGTTGTCACAGAATACTGCTTCTGTCCAGAATTAGCTGAAATACTCCATGGTCCTATACAGTCCAGATATTTGGAAAGCAGCAGCCTGATTTCTTTTGAAACAAATGCTAATTGGCAATTCCTGTTCTGCAACTATATCAGTATAACGTCTTTGGGGAAATGGAGACATGGGTGTCACCTTCTTAGAAGAAGACATTTCCACAATGATCTTTTGTGAATATAATGCAGTCTGGTTGACCACCATACATACCAGGAAAAAATATTCCAAAGGACTAAATTATACCACTACAAAATTCAGATCAGCTGTTTCATGAACATCTGCTGTACAATGTACGTGCATGCTTTTTGATATCATCTCTATTTCACGTGACAAGTGCACTCATATTAGATATTCAGGTGATCCAGGCTTCTCCTTTATCTTAAAAACAAAACACAATTGTTTAACATCTAAAGAAAAGAGGAGCTTTACTACAGTGGAATTGAAAATTTTAGTACCCATTTTTCTCCTTTACTGTGAAATCAGAACAGAAAACTACTGTAAACACACAAGAAATGCAGCCTAACAAGTAGAGTTAAGAAAGAAAAAACAGAACAGAAAAAACAAAACAGAAAAAAAAGGTAGGCTTCTTGGCTAAATGGATTCATTTGTCTAGAAATGCACTTGCACATGTACTTCAATACCAGCACAAAACAATGAAAGACACAGCAAATGAAAAATTCCATCTCTACCTGCCTTTCTTTTTCTTCTCTTTTCCCCCATCTCTCAAAATACTAACACATACCAATAAGCCAAAGCAGCAGTAAAGCCCTGCCAATTTGCCAGTATTCTTTTTCTTCAGTTAGACTCTTTCTAAATTTACATGAAAAATTTCAACTATACTGAAGGGTAGGAAATTACAATTTCTGGAGACTGAAACCTTACAATTTTAGAGAAGCCAAGTGTAAATGAGTAACAAGTAGAAATGAGCAAAAGAGGAGTCATACAGCAAATTGGCTGCCTCACATGCCCTCTTATGCAGTTTTTTAATGGGCGGTCTGCATATGAACCTAGAACATCACACATCAGAAAAAACTCTCAAACAATTAGCTGATATATGTAACTACATCTCTGGGGATGGAAAAATCCTATGCATGGAAAGAACACTCATAATGCAGAGTGGATCAGTACTTGGCCAAATATGACCAAATATTGTTATAGAGCAGTAGTCATCTTCTGATTAATATATAGGTGAATCTGTGACACCAGCTGTTTCAGTAGCAATTTTTTTTTAATCAGAAATGGAGCACTGTCTGCTGGTAATTGATCTCTGCACAAATACACCATAAAATGAATATCAGGATTTGTGTTATCTAACATATTTTATCTAGCTTGAGGATCTAACATGTTTTATCTAGCTTTCAGCTGCATGCAAACAAGGTCATTTGGGTAAAGATTAGACATATGTGAAATTAAGCACTGCTAGCCAAATTCATCCTTTTCTGGCTTAAACCGAGTTATAAGTTTGGTCAGAAACTATTGTTATGCAAGCAGAAAACATCATAATGCAAATACTAAGGGTATCACAAAAAAAGTACTAGAATGCACTTAAAACATCAACAAGTCCATCTATAACTGCCACAAAGAACTAGCTCTGGCTTCACAAATATTTCTAACTCTTCTTTAAATTTCCAATTGTCTAATTTAATTATCTGTGCACTTGCTATACAACCAAATCCAACAGTCTGCCACCATAAAAGTATCAACAAGAGGAAGTACTGTATAGAGGTGTCATTGTGATATGCAGATGCACTGCCCTTTGCTATTTTTTTCTTTTTCTTTTTGAAACTGTGCTTTCAACACCAACTCAGACTAAGACAACATTTCAAATACCTCTGCACATTTTGCTCATTCCTAGCTCGAAATCAGAATTTTGCATGTGCAAACTATCATCTTTTGGTCACTTTGCAACTTAGTCACCTCAGTTGCCTTTGGAAAATTTTATGAGCAAACTCAAGCGTGTGCCGTGTAAATGCCTTAACCATCTGAGTTTGTAAAGAAGTTCATCTTATGGAAGAATAAAAGATGCATATGTTCTATCAGATTTATGAAAAGTTTATGCATGCTGGCTTGTAAAAATGTTTATGGCAATTGTGGCATAAAGACTTATAAAGGCCAGGAAGTATAGCTTTTCACTCTTTACAGACACATTAGCAAACTTGTCATGCGGGTAGACACAAACAAACGTTTGAATTTAGAAGCTCTCTTTCCAAAAAACTTGGAAAAAAAAAAAGGTAAAAACAGACACTTGTGACAGACATCCTCCACATGATGTCAAAAGCCCACTATTAATGCTGACCTTTGCTAGACATCATCTTTTTTAAAAAATACTTTTAAAAAAAAATGTATTCATTTAAACACTACTATTTAGATTTCTGCTTTTATATTTTAAGAAAAACAACAAAGTTTTCAGGAAATACAGCTTTCATCTTGGCCAACATTTTTATGGATCATTCTACTGTTGCTTGAGGTGAGCGATAACAAAGCAAAGCTCACAAAACAAATCCATGTAGAGTCAGGCCTTCTATGTCTGTAAGCCTACTATTGCTGTAGCTAGTGATAAAATATTTGCCCTTCAACAACCACAGCCCAATGAGTGCTTCTTTCCTAATCCATAATCATTATGCATGCATTGTTCCAACAGTCAGCTTTGAACAATTTGACTCTTAGGCTTCTCCGTTAAGAGCTTAAAAGGCTTTCACTTGCTGTACTCTTCTTTATTTTGCTACACAAAGAAAATTGCTGAGATACATCAAATACTGGTTTGCTAAAGATATTATCATATGAAACCTGCTTACTCAAACAACATGCTCTTCCTATAAAGTACAGAGCACAGAACCATGACATGCAGGATGACAATTTTGATGTACTCACAATGGGCAATGGTATCTCAGTGCATGTCCCCAGCTCACGTTTAAATGCACATCCTGTCTCATGCAGTCTAGTAGCACTCTAACCCTCACTTTTACAAGGGATTAACTTTCACTAAACTGAAACTGTACCCTTTCAATACATGAATCTCTGTTCTGCATTTCTTTTGTGATAACTTGCATTTCAAATGGCTGCCTGGTTTTGGTGGATTTTTTTCTTTGTTTATTTATATTTTTAAAGGAAGGTTATCTTGAGCTTCCAAACTATTTTCCAGGCATACACTTGTAAAAAATAGGACTTAAACATACTTCAGCCCAAAGTAATTTTTTCAAAAGTTTGCAAACAAGAAATCATTATTTAAATTTATTCCTCTTTAGAGAGCTTTCCTATTAAAAAAACCTGATAATATTCCAAAATAACACTTTATTTATAAAATGTCTTGATTTTCAAAAATACATAGAAATTTGTAAACAAAATTTTGCAAAGATTTTTTTGCTACGAGATTATTACTGTTCCAGTTTGTTGCATGTAACATGAAGCCTATTGTCTTCACACTGCCAGCATGTGCACAAACTAACAACATATTCTAAGAGACATTTAGGCATGACAGATGAGGAAACTTGCTAAGACAAAAATAACTGAAGTGCATCAATGGTCAAAAGTTTGAGGCATTCCCTTTTTTTTCCAAACAGAAAAGTACAATGAGAAAGATTCAACTGATGAATCAAACTAAAAAAAAAAACAAAACAAAACAAACAAAAAAAAAGCCAACCAAACAAAAAAACCCAAAATGCATCAATTAAAGAAAATAAACAGTTATAGAAGTCTGATTGAAAACTGTAGAAAAGGAGGATGCAAATTGTTCCAATTTGCTTTCATGCTGAGAGTATTTGCCATGCAGGAAGAAAAGTCAGTAATTTTTCTCCCACTTCCAACACACAATAACAAAGACAGACCTTGAGCAATTTTCTAAGATACTTAAACAACAGATGTATAGGTTGTCTTGTTTCTAGTCTTTTTGTCTTGTTATTGAGCTACACTGAAAGCTTCTTACAGCTAGTACTTCACCATGCAACTTTTCTTCCAGATGTGAAAGCATGGTTTATTAGCTTGTAAAACATCTGCATGTTTTTACAAAGGCTGGTTCATGCAAAAAAATCAAAGCAAGCAACATAAGTAGAAGAATTAGATTTTTTTTTTGCATTATTATTACAACAAAAACTGTGTGAAGAAAAAAAAATGCTAAAAGCAAATTTCTTCTGTCCATACATAAAGTGTCAAAGCGTTCAGTCCCTCAGCAAACCAATATTAACTAGCACATAGAATATTGAATTAAACCATGATCTGCTTTATTTCTCCTCTTAAATTCCATCATTCTGTTTTGCAAGGATTTCATATAACTTCCGCTTTGTTTCTCACTTTTTTCCCCTATCTTTTCAACCATAATACCAGATTACAAACCAACCTAAATATGTCGTTTAGTTAGTTTGGAAGTCCTAAACAATACAACTTAAAAACCAAAACAAAGGCTTCAGCCCCCTCACAGCTGATTTGGAGCTGCAGAACTCGCACACCCAAGGAAACACATCTTTTGAATACTGGCTGTTCAAGGGCACTCTAACAGAACCAGAAGGGAAGCAGAGGGAAAGAAGAGGAAGAAAAGATCTGTGAAGGAAAAATATGAAGGAGTCATAACGACAGGTTTGAAAATTAGGGAAAAAACTTGAAGATTAAGTGTATGGATAGTAAAGATATGTAGGTGAAAGAAAAAAATTCACACTTTCATTTTGATTTAGAAACACAAGTACTCTAAAGGTTTGTGGAAAAATGTTTGAAGATATAGAGACACATCAGTGGTGCTACAACACTGAAGACGGAATAAGAAACTTTACCAAAAGTCAGCTTGAGAAGACTGTTTAAAGGCTTCTTAACATTCATAAGACTAAAACCAAGTAACCCAGTATAACTTCACAGTATGATTTCTGTGCTCATTTTGTATTGTTTTGCTGATTGGGGTGAGGGGATGTCTGGTTGAGTTACTCAGCACAATTATAAATCTCTGTAATCTCCAGATTTCTTCCTAATTAGTGAATTTAGCATATTGATACATATTCTAACAGAGAAAAGCCGTGAACTTCAATCTATGAATTAGCAGGATAAACTATAATGGCATCATCAAAGACCTCTGAATGCAGTCTCGCAACGAGAATCTTTAGGACTTAAATTATTTGCCAGGATATTGATTATGGCACAGAAGGTGAAAGTAGACAGCCTGAATTCTGTATATTACAAGTGCTTGGTGTGTCACAGCCTTAAACACTAGCAAAAAAATTGAATATTTATTAATACTGCAATTATTAATACTGCAATTAATACTGCAAGTTAAATATAAGTTAACTTCAGATCTTGTTTCTAGTAGTTTAGGAAGGTAGATGAAGTCTGCAAACTTAATTAAATCATACACAAAATGTTCTACAAATCACAAGGATGGTCTTACCTGAATGCATTTTACTTTTCTGTGTTCAACTATATAGTATTACTTTATGAATTGAAAGGGACAGTACTGAATCTAAATGTAGTTAATTTTAAATTGTATTAATGAAAAGACTATGAAAATCCACTCTAAAGCAATCACAGCAGAATAACACTAGGTCTGTATAGCCTGGGACAAAGGTTAATCCAGAATTAAAAGGGATAATATGACTTATACAATAAGAGGCCTCAAAAAGGACAAAAACAGATGCATATTTATGTGTAGTCATGAAGCTTATGAATATCTTGATTATCTGCTTTAAAACATCTGCTTACCTACATCATGCAGAGAAACTAAGGAAATAAATAAAACATACCTGTATTAGAGAGAGATCCTCAAGGTTCAATCTGAAGAGGTAGTTTCTGCGGTTAAAAAAATTGTAGATAAAAATTAATTGTTACTAGTGTTGCTTAAAAAAGTGTTGCTAGTGTTTAAATAAAAGCAAAATTAATGCATGTAAAAGACAGGAAAAAAATTAAAAAGTAACAGGTATTCAGGGCTTCAAATTCTTTCAGGGACTGTCTTAATGTATAGCCCTTTGGGCTAAGGATTAAGTTAATTTCTAAAACAGATTTTCAGTTTGAAGAACTGGCTGAATGTGAATAATGTAGATATTTATACTGCATGAATGTACATCTGATTCATTGCTCCAGTCTTCCTTTAGAATCGATGGGAAGAAATGCTCTGTGCTTTGGCAGATTCATTTCACCAGGGTCAGACATCTACATGAGAATAAGAGGACAGGTAGGTTAAAGCTGTCCATTTCTCTCCACAAAGAGATGCAATTAGTTCAGCCACATATATGTAAAGTTTGAAGCAAAGGATCCCAGTATGATGGGCTACCTATAGAAACCTCAGAGCTTACACAATTCTGAATGAAGTCCTGTCATACATGATTTAATTTCTTTGAAACCTGAGATTTTTTTCCCCACGGACAGCAGGAACTACACACAAACCAACCAAGCATTTTCAAAAGCCTGTGTGTTTATTGCAAAAATATTTCTCACTCCACTTTTTCTTAACAGCCATATCACTGCAGCTACAGAACTTGGGAAGAGTTCAGGCAAACCGCAAGACATTACACAAAGGCACTGTTTGAAACCTGGGGAAAGGATAGGGTTGGTAGACTCAGAAAGGTGAGGGTGCCCCACTGACCAAAACCACTTCCTCCAGTACATACTGGTGCAATATGTGCATGCTATCACAACTCCTTCTAATACATTGTGTCTATTGAGTCAAAGCAGCTGTCTTATTACCCATGTTCTGATAAACCAAGTGCATTGGTAGCCCTCATGGTGTCAGCCCGCGACCCTCAAAAAAATGAGCAAATACCACACCATCTTTCAGCTGATTTCAGCACATCCTTCCCTAGCATAGATTGTCTTTTTTGCTAAGTCTGAATACGGCTTTTCTATGTTCCATGTCCATATCCCTCCTGCACCATTTTTTTTTCTTTCTTTCTTAGTTTCTTCTCACACTTCTTCTTTTCATTATTGTTTTTTTTCCTACATTTTCACAGAAATAACATTCTTCAGTCCTCGTCTGCCTAATTTTTACCTTATTTAAATCAATTTTGATTTTCCAATGCCACTACAGAGTGATTATGTCTTAGAGATTAAATAATTTTTAAATAATAATATAAATTACTTCAATTTTAATTGTCATAAAATATCTGTAACATTAATTTATAAGATTTTAACAGATTCACTGAAAGTAACAAAAAACACGATAAAGAGATGAGTAAATTTAAACTTTAAATATTTGCAATACTCACATATTACATCCATGCGAGTAGTAGAAGTGTAATCAAAATTAAAATTAGGCCACATTTTGAGATAAAAATTCTTTCCAAAGAGGTATGAGGTATTGTTAATGGGCACAGATGGTCAGGACCTGCAGTTTACATCCCTCTTAATTTCTTTTAAATGATACAGTAGGGAAGCAGAAAGGAACAAAACCAAATTGTGTCTTACTCAGAAACACAATCAATGTCATGGCAAATTTAATTTATGGACTTCGGGAAACAGCTATGTGTATTTATTTATCAACTCTGGTACTTCTATGGTCTACTTAAATTGTGGTTGTACAGGAATCAGGTCACTAGTTTTTCCTAGGAGTATTGCTAAAGAGGGTTACTAAAAATACAGGAGTCAGCCTAATAAGGGCAAGAATTCATGATAAAGTAAAGACAGAATATTTATTATTAGCACAGGTAAATCACCACAAAGAAATAACTAAAATACTTGGGTTTGAGTGAGACCTGAAGTGGGTAAACAAAGAAAACAGTACATTGCAGAACAATGTTTACACAAAGCTTCACCAAAAAGCTACATGCAAGTGGACTTGAAAGACTTTTGCCAAAACACCAGGAAGCAATGCATTTCTAACACATCTCCACCCTCTCTGTAAGGACAAAAAAATAACTTCTGCGAAATGTCTTGCTCAGAATTATTCAGCAGGGAACATAAATACTTAGTCTGCTCCTCATCTCAGTATATATACATTTCCATCAATTGTCACTGTACTACTTTCACTCCAGATATCATAGAAACCTACTTCACTGCTGTTGCAAATATTTTTTTTCACCTACAGAAACAAAACTTTTTTTCTTCCAGAGAAACCGAACTGCACCCTCAGTTTTCTTAACCCAGTGGTATCGGACTTACAAGAGTGGCACAGAAATGCCCCATCTCACTCTACAAATGCAGTCTCTGTTGCAGAATATATGAGCAGACAGTGTGGCTCACACTTTTAAGTTTAGGGTCAGTACTTCATGTAGTGTCATTTCCATCTGTATGTGTACTTTATCTTCAGATATCTACTGAAGATTTATCTGTGATGGGCCTTTTCAGGACAGATTATCAAATTATTAATGTCTTTTTATGGTCTTTCATTCTGACATCATTTCAGCCTATTAAAAAGTAATCTATTGTCCCAAACTGTAAAAATTCTAAACTAATAAATGCATAAACATAGAGTCAGCCTGAAGAAAAACAGAGATTCAACATTTTCCTTGTTTTTTTCTTGAAAAATGAGATTTGTATCCTATTCAGTAGAGCACAACACTTCTACACATTAATATATTCAGTGTGACATTAGAAAAATTCACCCTGTGTTAGTGAGACTAAAATGTATATTTTCATGTGAGCGAGTCAAGAGACTGAGCTAATTAGTTGACATTTTTCAACTTCCTGTGGCTGCCAATAACCAACTAAAATATTATTTTCAGCTTCATAAAACCAACAGAAAGAAAATGGAATAGCAATGTGCAAGAGACAGTACAACATTACACCTTAGCAACATAAACTGGGCAAATGGACAGCACAGATTGGCTGTGACTACACAAATAATGCTAGGATAAGTGGCAAACTAGCACTCCGAGAGCAATCAGAGCTCTTCCTACCTAGATGGGCCCATTTCACTTAGCTCCACAAATACAACAGTTGAACATTCTAAGACGTGCATCTCTAACATGCGAGAACTCATTCACTCATTCAGATAGGGCACATATGAGAAAAAAAATAAGAAAAAAAAAAGTTAGGCATGCCAGTAAAAAAGCACAATGGAAATGTAGAATTAATATATCTGTCAGTCCAAAGAAAAAGTCAGTGCCAATTTTCATTACATATGCAGAGTTGTTACGGTGACATAGGTGACAACACTTTTTGCAATGTGTTATTGAGATTATGCCCTGGACTGCCATTTTTCAACCTCTAGTCAGCTTTATTCTAGTGCATTTATGCTTGAAGGCAACAAAGGATGCGAAATAAAAATGAAATTACATTTTTGAAACACAGATACAGACTTCTTAGCACACAGGTCTGTCTCATTTCCAAATATGGTAATAATAAGCAAGACAAATACAACTTTGCATGCTGGAATTAAAGTGATTTGACACTGGTGATAATTGGCAAATTTGTTTTCATTTGGTGCTTAATGAATGAGGAAAGCAAATATGTTACATAAATCTGCAAACAGAAGGACACTTAATGAGAAGAAAACACAACTAACACTGAGAAAAAGCAGTATCCTGTACTCCTTCAGAGATCCAGCAGGCAATAAGCATTTTGCTTCACATTCATGGCACTAAACAACTTTTCTAGCTCAACTATGATTACTAAAACCTGTTAGTCATGAGCTTGTTCAAATCCAAGGGCAAAGACTTCCACTGATATAAGTGGGAACTGAATGAAAACACACAAAAAGAGTTCTCCAGTCACGTCCTTGATGACAATATACTTTAATTTATTGCAGTGTGACTACAGATAAAAATACAAAACTAATCTTCTTTACATTCCTAAACAAGTCTGTGTCAAAAAACAACTGAAAACCCATAAAGATTCAAAAGTATATCAGGTTAGTAATTGTTATTAAATCCAGTATTTTACCCTTTTCTCTGTGAAATTGCAAGTTATAAAAGCTGAATGGAACAATAATAAATATTCTTGCATTAAACACAGACATGAATTAGAAGAACATTAAGATGGCACATACAGTTCAGGAAAATATGGATTCAGGACGAAGTTTTTGAAAAAAAAGATGGCAAAATATATGCCATAACATAGCATAAAAACCTCCAAAACCCATCCTAAGCCCCCACATGCATCTGCAATTGGAAGTCTGAATCAATAAATAGGGGTTGCAACAAACTCAGAAACTCAAGGTAAGACCAGACATGCTGCCAAATCTCCTGAAAATAAACCAGTAAGAGATTCTTTTCTCTTCACTTCTTTCAAGAAACTATTTCACCTGAAAGAAGAAAATTTTATTTAATTTGTTAGAAGAAAAAATATTACAAGTGAAAATGAAAAGTATGAGCTCTGGAAGAATCAACCATTAAGCAAAAAGTCACAATTCCACAATTAAGATGGTGAAGTTCTGTGTGGCAGCCAATTCTAATTCTGCAGTATAGTAAAATCAGCAATTGGAAATAAAATTTTTAAAAAAAATTAAGAATAGGACAAAAGGAGATAATCAATATAAATTAAAAAATATGATGTAGAAAATTCATTTGGTTATATTAAGAAACCATAGGAAAAATACCTGAAAAATTCAGCGATGAAACACTGGAAATAAGAGAAACCTAATCAAAGTGGTCTAGTTGAACCATTTATGAAAGTGGTCAATTTACAATAATAAAAAGAAGAATAGTCAAAAGTAATATTTTGTCTCCACTTTTCAGGAAATGAAAGCCTCAGTAAATCAGAATAATGAAATGAGCATCTTACTGGTAAATGTTAAAGCTGTGAAAACAGCCTATGCACAGATTTAAATATTTTCAGACTAGTAGGTCATGATAATTCAACTTAAAAATTATGGAGATGTGATTTTTTTTCGTTGTTCTTATTGCTCTTTTTAAATAATTTCTAGAATTACAGGTGTTGTTGAGGAATGAAGACGAACCATGTTTTAGTAACATTTAAAAGGGCAAAGGGAAGACTCAGGTGATCACAGGCTGATCAGTGAGACAACGAGTTGATCAAACAGAATAAGAAAAACACTACTGTAGTCTATTAGGAAAGAATCCCATTAACCATTAAATGAATCCATTCTAAAATCTGATTTCCTTCTCTGATGTTTGCTCCTCAGGATTACCAAATCTTACTACATTCACTTCTCTGTGCCTCCTCATTCAACCTCAGCAATGACTGGAGATCCTAGAACATAGAACTCCCACACAGATTTTCAACAGCAGCCAGGCATCCTTTCTATGTATTTCTTGCCCTGGGTATATCCAGAAAAAGCAGAAAGGCACCAGTGGCTCCTGCAGCTCTGGAGCTCATCCTCTTCCTGAAGTCCCATCGTGCCATGTCATCTCAAATATGCATTAACATCTCCTGTTGGCCCTGGCTTCTCACATACAGCACTCAAGTTCCCCAGCTGACAATGGCCTTGGAATGTTTGCCACCTGTCTGCCTCCAATGCATGCAGATCAAGGATTTTTCTGAATATTATGCTTTAGTATAGATGAATCCAGGAGATTATTCAGCTATTTATTTAGTAAGCTGTCTTTGGATTCAACTTTATCCTGAAATATCACCTCAACCAAAATCTTAATCCTGTACTTCATAACTTTGGCTAACCAAATCAGTAATATTTTTTTATTGCTACCACACATATGTCAAAGTACATGCCCCCAGTTTTTACATTCTGGAAGATATTGCATATACTACACAGTACCCACTCATATTAAGAGCCATGCAAATTCTATGTGGTGTTGTTACCATTTCATTGTTCAATATATTAATCTGTTTATTTTCAAGATTATTTGAAATTGAATTTAAATGCAGCTGTTATATCTCCTCCAAAAAAATGGAAATGAGCTTAAAACCAGAAATTTTAGACAGTTTAAACTTTTTGTGGTCTCTTCTCCTACAGTAACCAAGTTCAGCAAATAAAGTTTTCTTGAATTGTTTGGGTTTTTTTGTGGGAGAAAGGTTGGGGGAGAAAGTTAAGAGTCTAATGTAGCAAATATTTGGATTCTTTTTAATTTTTCTTATTTTATTAAGAAGATAAACCGCAACAATAAAATTATCAAAAAATTATGTGAGTGATCACATTAATGCTAAAGGTACTAAAGGAAGGAGAATCTAAGCTTGATGGCCCACATTTTCAAAGCTAGCCTTGAATTTCCCTCCTGTGATGCCACTTTAGTCCTCTGATAGAGTCATTAATTTCCAACAGAGCCCCTTCCTTTAGTAAAAGCTCACTGTACATGACGCATAAAAGCAGGATTCATACCAAGGTAAGCACATGATGTTAACAAATCTCTATATAAAACGCAATCTTGCTCCCATCAAACTTTGAGAGGTGAAGGTCATGTGCACAGTATGCATCACTGCACTGTTAAATTTTCTGATTGCACACTTGGAATGGGGACTGAGACCTACACACCTACTTAGCATCCGATCAATCCTCTCACAACATGAGTGCAGTCACTCAAATTAATCCATAAGGGCACTGTAAGTAACTAATGCAAGGCAACAAAGTTTCAGAGGCAGCTGAGAGACCTTCACAGAACTGACTGCAGCTCTATGTGACACCTCTCTAGGACTTGTATATCATGTCTGTCAGCCTCTGGCCAGCTGGTAGCTCCCTGCCCTGAATTTCAGTGCTGTAAAGGCACACACACCCAGCCAAGTTCAGTAAGGAGCAAACTGCTGGAAGTGTAGGGCAGAAACGCTGTGTTTGGACTAACACTCATTGAGAAAGAAAGGAGTAGCTAACTGAAATAAGAACGTGGTCAAACATGGAACCAACAGTAGATATAACTTGCCACATTCTGTGGCAGGACACGTACTACCTCCAACACACATCAAGTGTGTATATATTAAGTCATGACTTGAATTAAATACAGGTACCTTGAGAATACCACTCTTCTGATATAATTTCTAAAGACATGTATGGCCAGTCTTTGCGAACAAAGATTTGGGAAAGGTCATTACCCTTCGAGCCTGCGCAGTGGATTTTTTAGGTGAGACACAGTGTGTGCTGAACTGAGCCCACCCTTTAATCCTGAGGTTCAACTCCCGGGGCCAAGCGAAGCTCAGACGGTGGCAGCGAGGTCCTCAGGATGTAGGTTTGTTTAGAGTGATCTTCTCTCAGATGGATGGCCTTACAGGGCTGACGAGCTCCATCTGCCCGGAGGGGTTCCCTGACCGGGACTCAAACCTGGGGCGCGGCGGTGAGAGCGCCGCATCCTAACCACTAGACCACCGGGGGGCCCACAATTTCTAAAGACAGCTTACACTGAAATAGCAGTGTTCTCTGCCAAAGAAGTTCCATTTACCACCGCCATTTCTCTTTTCATCTTACCCTGAGTCAACTCCAGGGTTTCTCTGATGATGCATCATGTTAGCTACTCTAATTAAAATGCCAAGACATTAAATCAGCACAAGAAAACAAGTGATTTTCGTGGACTTAATGAACTGACTAGTGCTACTCTGCAACCAGACTATTACCAGTGTTGGTGCAAAGGAGGAGAAAATTGCATAGTGGAACCAGACATGAGCAGAGAGGTGAAAAGCATGAGCTTTTAAAAATATTCAGGTACCTGTTAGCAAGATAGAAAAGAGAAGCAGTAGGAGGAGAAAGACCTTTCTTTTTCTGCAGAGGTAGGATGATAATTTCTCATAGATTTAACATTAAACCATACTTTTGATTAGATTAGATTAGCCCAGTTCAATCAGTGGAAGAACAGACACTGATTACCCTGAACCGAGTGTTAAATGAGCAATGAAACCCAGATGGACGTTCAAAGAATATAGTATTACTTTCCGGTGCCTGTATGTTCTCCCAGTATGTAGTCCTCAGAGCATCTCATTAACAAGAAGGTCTCATATTTTCCTGCTGGGAACAGACAACAGCAAGAAACAAACCTGTACAGTTATTTATTCCTTTATTAGAGATTCTTAAGCCACTCTTAATGAATCCTTTAATTTGCTTTTCTGTTATTATGGAAAGGAGTGGTAATGGTTCAAATTAACGTTCCCAAACACACATCTAATTAAGTGAGCAGGCATACTGTTACGGTCCTTCATCAGCGAGATAAGGAGTGACTGAGGCAATAAGCCACCTCAAAGCAAGTCATAATCCTAAAAAGCAAGTTTAATTAACTTGCAGGAGAACATAGGAGAGAGCCACTATTATTAGGATGCTCTGTATAAAAAAATAATGTCATATATGTCTAAATATATATTAGCCAATTAAAAAGAAAGTTGAATAGCTTTGAGACCTATTTCTGATAGTAACTATATCATTTAAAAGCATAGCTGAACTAGCCCAACTTAAATTAAAAAAAATTTTAAAATTACCACATCTCAAGAATGAACTCAAGTTAGGCTGCTACCACTTCATAATTTCAAACATAAGAGGCTTGGGAAAAGAGGATAACTTCATTTTCCCTTTAAAAATAGACATAATTCTTCTTTCATGGTTTGAATAAAACCATTAAGGAAAAAAGAACAGATTGAAAGGAAAATGTAACTTATTACTTTGAATTTCAACATTTTTCCCTAACCTGCTGGGTTTGAGACATGCTTCTAGTTGATTCTCTTTTTACCAAAATGGTTGGAACACTTTTAGCAATTTCTCATTTATAAAAACTAGAGCTGCTCTGTATTAAGTGTATTGCCAAGGATGAAGGACAAAAAAAGGCAATGCACAATTTGCCTGAGAAATTCAGACACTGTTGTATCCTTCCTCTAATCTGGTCTATTCCCCTTTCAACTGACCTTTCCAAAGAAACATATGACAAAGCACTTTCACACAGCAAAAGAAGGTAAGGTTGTTATTGGGGAAATCTGTGAATCTCTATGCAGAAATCATTATAATATTTGTTTACATGCTAAGTTAGTCCACTAAGTAACACACAGAGAACTATTCATCTGAATATTTTATTAGGATTTATCAGGATAAGATAAATAAGCAGTCTCTCTCTTCCTTGAGTTTACTGAGGAGCTAATGCCCTGAGAGTAATCCTTCATTGATGCCACTTAATTATAAAAGTAAATTCTGCCCTACCATGTGGTTTAGGTTTTTTTAAGAAAACAAATGAATTCCCAAGAAGGTTTCAGATCACTGTACAACTCATTTATTTTTATCTGCCAGGTCGTATGCAATATTAAGAACAATGCCTGTGGCAAATTTAAAGATACAGTTTCATGGGAACATGGATTGGATGATTAACTTGAAGGTACTAGTGTGGGGCCCCCTGGTGGTCTAGTGGTTAGGATGCAGCGCTCTCACTGCTGTGGTCAGGGTTCGATTCCCGGTCAGGGAACTCCTTCGGGCAGATGGAGCTCGTCAGCCCTGTAAGGCCATCCATCTAAGAGAAGGTCACTCTAAACAAACCTACGTCCTGAGGACCTCACTGCCACTGTCCAAGCTCGCTCGGCCCCGGGAGTTGAACCTTAGGATTAAAGGGTGGGCTCAGTTCAGCACACACTGTGTCTCACCTAAAAAATCCACTGCGCAGGCTCGAAGGGTAATGACCTTTCCCAAATCTTTGTTCACGAAGACTGGCCATACCTACCTACTAGTGTTGGAATGGTACCGTTCATAGATTACTGCAGATGGTGTAAAGAAACTGAAACAAGGCTTCAAAACTCCAATTTAACCAGCTCAAGACCTATAGGAGAACTGGATGTTTTGCATAAAAAAATAAAATTATCAACCAAAAATAACCACCTCACAAGGACTGAAAGATGACCTGTGGAAGCTGGGGGTGGGGAAAGAGGAGCAGATACAATTGTTAACAATCTATTTTTGCACAGCAACTATAGAATGGTCACAGACATCAGAAGACCACCTTTATTTCCCAAACTGGACAGGTAAGACTAATCTTCACAGTATAGGACTAGTAATTACTTTTCCAGTTATTGCCTACTTTAGCAAAATATTATGGAATAATGTCCCTTTTGATCTCTATCTCAAAATATTTCTGTTCTTATTTTGCTCGCCCCTGTAAAATGTAACAAAAATCATTGTTTCCTGACTAAATTACCATGACCAACTTAAACTGATTCAGTTGTCTGCCAACACTACTGTATAGCTCATACTACTGTTTCCTTCCTTAGATGTACCTGCTGACGGATTTATGGGCAGGTACTGCACACACACTCAGTCCTTGTTATCCTGCACTACAATTCCACCAACCTCTTCATTTGCCTTCCAACAGTCCTTCCCTACACTTCTAACCAGTTTCAGTTAATTTTTTTTAAGCATATATAAACAGAATAATACACACTACTACAGTTTAAAGTCTTTCAAGAACCTTGTGCAATGAGATCAAAAGTTCTCTGTCACTCCAGGAGACACCATCTGAGGCATCATAGGATCACAGAATCACACAGAATCACAGAATCAACCATGTTGGAAAAGACCTTTGAGACCATTGAGTCCCAACACCACCCTGTCAACTAGACCATGGTTGTGCCCTTCTTGGTCACCCTGCCTGTGCGAACTGTCATGCAAAATGCCCTCACTGGCATGCCACGACCCTTTTTGCCCACTCCGGGTCGCCATGCTCCCTAGAGACTCTTTAAATCACCTGCAAATGGGCCTGGTAATGCTCCTTGCTCTCCTGGTTGGCTCCCAGGAGTAGCCAAGCCAGGGTGGAAAAAAAAAAAAAAAAAGAAAAAAAATAGCAGCATCTTCCTGTGCCTTTTTCATCTAATTTTCTAGTTTTTTTTTCCTCATGCCCTTCAGACAGTCACCATCTTAACTCTGCTATTTCCCATTCCACATTCTACCGGTATTGGTTCCACTGAGCTCGTTCCTGCTCCAACCCGTGGTGATATTGGAGCTCACAGTCACAGTCTCTTTCATAATGGCCTGCATTGAAGCTACTTCTTATCACTGCTTCTTCACTTCATCGATGGCTTCCTGCTTGGTGGTCTCTGACACTGTAGCTATTGGTTTGATATTCTCCATCTCTGCATGAGCTTCCATCAGCTGAGTCCTCAGCTGGCTCAGATCATCCTGGGCTGCCTGCAGCACTGCATTTTGTCTTATCAGATCCTCTTCCTTAGTCAGGTATAACCCCTTAAATTTTGCTCTCTTTTGATGAAATTCTTGTTCAAGTTGCTGCTGTCTTTCCACGTAGCTGCATGACATTGGCAACTCCCAACAGGAGTGCAGTCTGGATCCCCACTAGGATCTTTGCTACCATTCTTGGTAAGACAAACAAATCATAAATTTCTTTAGAGGTTGTAGAACTTCAGAAAGGAAAAACAGTCACCTGCAGTGAATATCAGTGATGGAAAAGGGATTTAAGAATTTCCAACAGTGTGAAATTTTCACAAAACTATTTTGTTTGGTTTCTAAGACAGAGAAATGTAGGCTGGTTGATAATTTGGGAAGACTTCACTAAACTCCACTAAGGTGGAAAAAACCAGTTATGAACTTAAGCTGAGACAGGACACAGCTCCCGGCTGTGAAAATCATTCCTCTGGTTTAGAGCACTGCCAACTTACTAAAACAGAAGCCTAGAGGTGCAAGCATGTGGAGGGCTGACCCTTGCTATTTACCCACCAAAGCTACTCTATCACTTCCCTCCTCAACTGGGCAGGAGAAAGAAAATATAACAAAAGATTCATGAGTTAAGGGCAGGGAGAGATCACTCACTGAATACCATCACAGGCAAAACAGAACCAATTGAAAGAAATTAACTAAATTTATTACCAATCAAGATCAGAGTGGGATAAGAAAAGTAAATCTTAAGAACATCTTCCCCCCACCCCTCCTTCCCTCATGGGCTTAACTCTATTCCTGATTCTCTGCCTCCTGATTCTCTACCTCCTCCCTGCCAGCAGCACAGGGAGATGGAGGAATGTGGGTTATGGTCAGATTATCACAAGTGCTTTCTGCTTCCTCGTCAGGAAGAGGAGTCCTTCCTCTCCTGCAGCATGGGGTCCCTCCCATGGGAGACAGTCCTCCAGGAACTTCTCTAAAGTGGATCCTTTTCACAGGCTGCAGTTCTTCGTGAACTGCATGGATCCATTCCACGTGGTGTAGTCCCTCAGGAATGGACTTCTGGTTTCTCCATGGATCATAAGTCCTGCCAGCAAACTGGCAATGTGGGATCCTCTGTCCACAGAGCCACAGGTCCTGTCAGGAGACTGCTCTAGTACGGGCTTTCCACAGGGTCACAGCCTCCTTTGGGCATTCCCCTGTTCTGGCATGGGCTGCAGGTGGATCTCTGCTCCCCACAGACCTTCATGTGCTGCAGGGTGACAGCCTATCTCACCACAGTCTGCACCACAGGCTGCAGGGGAATCTCTGCTCTGCTCTGTTGGAGCACCTCCTCCACCTTTGTCTTCACTGACCTTGGTGTCTGCAGGGCTGTTCCTCTCACATATTCCCACTTCTCTCTTCTGCGGCCACAATTACTTCTGCACAATAATTTTTCTTCCTTCTTAAATATATTATCACAGAGGCATCATCATTGCTGATGGGCTCAGCCTTGGCCAGTAGCAGGTCCATCTTGGAGCCGGCTGGTATTTGCTCTGTTGGACATGGGAGAAGCTTCTAGATGAAGCTTTTAGCTGCTTCTCAGAGATGCCAACCCTGTAGCCCCCTCCAGTACCAGAGGCTTGCCACACAAACACAATACCTCTGGTTTTGTTGGGATGCCAGACAAGTAAATCATAATGGGACTACTTCTCTTGGCAGTGCAAATTGCATAATCTAAGTTCATTTGTAGCTTTGTCACGTGCCACACTGCACTTTTCCCTTCTCTACAAATACAAAACCATGTTAGAGGGCTACAAATTATCATTTTCACAAATAAAGGAACTTTTAATTGTTCAGATCTTACTGAAATCACATTACACGTGGTTATTAATTTTTCACTAATGCAGTGTTAGTACAAGAAGATAACAGAAAAAAAAGTTGGAATATTTTAGAGAAATAACTGTATATCAAAAGATACTTCACCAGGGAGAAGGAACTAACAATGCATTCTCTTCAACGTCTTTATGAGAGCATATTTGTGGCTTAGGATAGAAAATTAATTCTTTAAATGGCTCTTCAAAGAGCCAGTGTGAATCCAGTGAGGTAGACACACAAGAAAACTGTACTAAAATTTTGTCCACAGGCCATAGCACAAGTATGGTAACATTAATGCTCAAATCAGATGGCCCTGGATGAAAGATAAGTAAAAACAGTGCAGTAAGGAAAAAAAAAAACACATCAGTGCAGCCAGTTGACACCATGAAAGGCTGCAAAATCCATTCCTGCAAATAAGCAGAAAACTTGATATCATATTCACAGTGAACGGATTCGTTCTATGTGTAGGGGGAACTACATGCAAAAGGTGCATAATCAGTAAGATGAACACCTGCAATTTTGGAACTACAGCATCCTGACAATTGGTTGCTAGTCTCTGAATTTAGGACTTCATGACATATAACAACTTCAACCATATAGTCTGGCACAATGTGTGCAGTGAAAAGGAGATATTAGTATCAGTAACATGTACAATTAGAGAAAACTGCTGACAAATGCAGTCATTCTAAAGTAAGGTCTCCATGGCCAAACACAACAGTGCCATGGAAAAGGTTAAAATTTAGAATGAAAATGCAGAATAAGAAAAAGAAAAATCTAACAAATTCTACTAACAAATAACAGCCAACTATACTGAACTCTGGAAAACAAAATTTCTGTTGTAATTTTAAAAACACTGAATATTTTTAATTTTGCAATTTTAGAACAAGAGATATGAAGCTCAGAAACAGCATTAACATATACAGAAACCAAAATAATATTTTAACTGTACTACATCTTTTCCAAAAAGCAGAATTGACAGCTGGCATTTTTTTGTAGTCGCTGCTTATTCAACAAAATCATCCAAAGCTTATCCCATAGTGATTCAAAAGCACGAGTTTAAACAAACATTTTTTTGCTGAGATTTGGAGCCAAGATTAACAGTATGGAGAATAAAAAAAGAGAGCAGAGAAAATTGGGGTTTTTTTCAACAGTGACTAGAGCTTTGTTAATTCAAGGGTAAAATATATTCAGAAGACAGGTTTGAATAATAAGTTTAGATGATTACTTTTTTTTGCCAACCAAAATGTTTTACTATACTTCATGTCCTAAGACAAAAAAATGGTTCTCAAGGACTGTCACTGCTTCAATGTTAACATCTAAGACAGTGTCACTGTCGATCACAGCTGGCAAAGTACTGTCCCACCGTGCAAAAAGTATAATTAACACTTTACCACTAATTCTGCAGTCTTTAACAGATCACTTCTGGCATTGTAGTGAATAATTATTAGAATCATTCAAGAACAAAGAGCCATATTGTGTAGCCAAATTTGGGATCATCATAAGTTTCATGCAGTGGTAACTTTAGTCACATTGTCATACAGTATCTGCCTGTCCTACTGTATGCATCCAAAGTTTGTGTACTCCAGGACAGTCCTCTTAAAAATGAGAATAGTGTAAACTACTATGAACTTTGACACGAGGCAATCCATCTTTTAACTTTGGTCAGGGAAAAGAGAAATAAACATATATAACATTCAGTTTAGTGGGTCTAGAAGGCAAGGGAGTCACATGAGAGCAAGCTGATACTGGAATATGGTTGAATATTACTTATCAACAAAGAGTAAAATCCAGTCTGATGCAACATGAAAAGAAAATAGATTTCTCACCTTGCTCCAGCAATAAGCTCTTTTTGTCCTGGGTCAAATGTTAACTGTGAGAAGTCCACAGCATCTTCTGCTTTGAACACATGTAACCAAGGGGCAATTTCTAAAATCAATCAAGAAATACAACTGTTACTATAAATGTTCTAGATGTAGTATGTCAGGTACCATTAAATTTGCAGATATGGTGGGGCTGCAAGTTTTCTCCATATGGTTCTCTAAGAAAACATAGGAGACTTTCACCACCATGCCATGTAATTTATAACACAGGCCTGTAAAATATATAGAGCAGCCACCCAACACACACTTGAATGAAGTATACATATTTTGGTCTCATTTGTAAGCCAGGTATGTTTTTCCTCCTTAGGTAAAGCAGAAAACACCACAGTACAATTGCAATTCACTGGTACACACTCAAGTGAAGTCAAATTTATTTTCCATGCATCAGAAGCAGCTGAGGACTAGGGTTTTATTTAGCTATTTATTTATTTATTTATTTATTTATTTATTTATTTATTTATTTTCTCTACAAAAGTATCCAATCAAGTGAAAAACAATGAGAAAAACAAATAAATTTGACGTTTCACCATTTTCACGATAAAAAGGTTGAGAAATGAGGGATGAAAAAGAAAAAATGCTTGACATTCACTGAACTTTTTTTTTCACCCGCCTTTCTCAGACCAATTTAGTGCTACATTAAGCAGGGCAGACAAGTGAGTGAGTTGCTGAAAATCAGCAAGGAGCATTACTGGTATTCAGAATACAAACTTGTTCCTACTTTCAAACTTAAACACACATAAATAGTTGCACATCAAATCCTTAAATATTTTAATTAGTAGTAGTTATTTTTGCATTCATATCACTAACTGGACACACAACAGTTTGTCTACATGAACACAGTGTTCTGGAAACAGAGCATGATTTTTTTTTAATTTTACTTTTTTTAAATAGACACACAGAATACTTAAAATTGCTATAACAATATAAATGGCTCTCAAAAAAAGGTCCAGTTGTACAAAAAACCTCATCCTCTAGAGTTTTACAGTTCTCAGGATGCTGATTGAAGTTTGTTTTTTTTTTTTTTAATGTAGTCACAAAGCAGTGGTCCGGAACTTATGTGAAAGGTGAAGAGGGCTAGATATGTATGGCACAACAGGCTGAGGAACCATCTATTTGAAGACTACAGATTTGAAACATTCAACAGAAAGACCAAAGGTGAGCACACGGTCATGACCATCTAGAATACAGAGTAAAAACCAATCCACTCTCAAGGGTGCTGTAGAAGTGTAATTTTTGATACTGGTATCATCAGTTGCAGCTCAGGTTGACAAGATCCATTCTAAACTTCTTTCTTCACTCATGAGCATATTTTTCCTTTTGCAAATATCTGAGTTGAACAAATCCATGTCTAGTGCCTGTTTCAGGATGATTTGTTCCTCATTTAAATATTAAAATTTTAGCACAAGTGGGCTATCCATTCCTAAGGAATGGGCCCAGGAGAAAAATGTTATTCTGTGTCAAAACATGTTCAGCCATTGCAGACAACCATTAAAAGCACTGTGCAGAAGCTGTAGCATCATATACTTTGGAAAAAACAGATGGAACTGTGAAGTAGAATCACTTGGGTGTCAGAAAACTAACTTCTGCATTTTTAATGGCAGCCTGTATACATCTGGGCAATTTCAGGCATGCAATGCCAGTTGTACATGTTCTGCAGTACTTGTAGCTAAATTCACTGTTGATTCCGTCTGTGTTGGATAGGTTCTCAAATCAGGATCTGAACACTGTAGGGGAAAGGGGATGCGGCCGCATATTAGATAACTATGATTACAACTGACATCAGCTGTTACTGCAGATACTGTACATAAAACCTATCAAGATTCTGAAGAAGGAAAAACAATATACACACACATATACATTATAGGCCTGTGTAGCCTTATACATACTTATTTATCTACTTATATTTATATATGTAAGGCTACACAGGTAAGCCTAAAATAAGTGGTTTTTAATTTTTTTGTACTTGATTTTGCAACCTTAAATTTTCAGTCATGCATTTCATATGAAAAAATCAATTGCGAAGTTCTAAAAAGTTAAGAAATTAGGTAGGATATGAAGATGAAAAAATTCAGAGGTAAGTCATGAAGAATCTCACTTACTGGAAAAAAGACAAAAAAAAAAAGAGAACAAAAAATGAAAGCTAAATGCAATTAAGTTTATCAGTTTATCAGCCAATGTATCTAAAATCTCCATTAATTGCCTCAGACATTTCCCAAATGGACACAGAATATCCACATAGTTTTCACAGAAAAAATACATACATACACACACAGTCCCAATCAGGAAGAGCTCTCAGTTCTGAGAGATGCAAAGAGGCTACATTTCCTTATATTAAGCACTGTGACTGAGACAGAAGTGGATAGAAAACCATTTTATAAAGTAGCAGAAATTCAGACAAAATCATAATACTGATAAATAACCACTAAAATCAAAACCCGAAATATACTATGATAAAAAACAGGGTTTTAAAAAAAAAAGAATAGAATACCCATCCTGAGAGTCCAGCCAAGCCAATGGCAGAAATTACAAAAGAGTCTGTTAGGACAGACAAGGATATGGGTTTAGTCCCTTGGCTGCTATGTTCCTCTTCCAAATGGTTGCACAAGCCATGGGAAGTGCTGCTGCACACATACAGGGAATTTTCACTCTTTGAGATGGAAGTCATGGCTCCCTGGGCTCCCTCTACCTTTGCTTGCACCCAGAGTTACTGTCTTTGAGGAACAGTTTTGCAGAACCACACACAAACCTACTGAACTGACAAAGTGCAGCTCAGGTTATCAATGTACTAACACTCAAATTTATACTGCTGTGTGCAAATAAGTACAGCTGAGAATGCCACTGGCTCCCCAGCAGATCTGCACACGAGTAAAACCAGACCTGCTCTAGAAACATCAGTCTCTGAAAGAGAAACAGGGTAAGCAGTTGAGAATGGAATTACCTCAGCTCCATACTGGTAGAACGAGTGAGACCCTCAGTTTTCTGAAAGAAGAGGAAAGCAGTAGCTCCCCATAGCAAGGGGAGGCCAGAGACATTTCAGTACACAGAGGTAATGCAGTACCAGAAGACTACAGGGAAAACTGAGATTCGAATACTCAATTTCCTTCCACTTGTCAAGCTGTCTCAGCAAGACACAGTAAAGCTTCAAGGTACAGCAAGCAGGTGACTGAGACCATTACAAGGTTTGGAGCAAGTGAGCAGGGGCCAGGAGGGCAAGGCAAGCCTAGGCTAGAGAACAAGAAGAGAGGACTTGCTAAGAAAGACCTTGCTAAAAAATCTCTCTGAAATCTGATTCCTCTCTATCTCTCCAAAATATAAATTATTTTATCCTGTCTTTGTTGCATTCAGTAGTGTTCTCGCTTGAGGGAATAAGGTCAGGGAGAGTAAATGGCTGTTAGAGCTCTTTTTTTTTGGCAAACACTCTGAAACTGTATCTCATGTGTCACAGTGGCATCATGTGTTGTCCAGGAATAAGCCTTTATGAGATAAAGCTACAACTTCGTGACCCTTTTGTAAGGGAACACGAATACAAAAGCAGTGCCTGTTAAAAAAAAAAGGACAATCAACAAACCCATGTCCACTGTAAAAGAGTTTATTAGTGAAATTCTGTTGTGAGTTATGCTACAGAAGAATTATGTAACTAATTAACATAATAATTATATTTATTTTCACCAAAACAGCAAAATCTAGCTGAAAACCCAAAGGTGAAACAAGACTTTTCAGTTTTGTTATGAGTTATCAAGTTAAAGTCAAAATTCATAAAAAGCTATTAAAGGTGTATAAATTATTTTTTTCAATTAAAAAAATAATGATAAAGTAGTAAGCAGTTATAATTTCACTTTATTAATGGTTTTTATGCAGATGCAACTTGACAGGCTTTACAAAATAACATAGCTGTACATTTTGTATACTACAGCAGTACCATAAATAAATGTGTAAGTTAATTAAGCTGGCCTGCCAACACGTAACCTAATCGTATTGCTTGCCGATCACAGGTGACAAACAGTAACATCTCTACCTTTTCCAATTCTAATCCTCCCCTTTCTGGCATTCCACTCCCTTTCCTCTGCCCTCAATTCATGTGCAACACAGTAAAACTCCAAGCCCTTTATTGACTTCTCTCTTCTTTCTCCTGATACTGAAAGCATTTATTCAAACACACCTTCGGCCTGGACTTCTTAAAAAACTTCTTAAAAAAATGGGCATTTTTACCATTCTGCAGATATTGGTCTAAGAGTTAAAGTTATCCACAGAAAACTGTGTTATGGCATACATACAGTCATGACTACAGCCAATCTCCAACACACGCTGGGTCCTTCTGGTACATTTAAGGCATAATTACCCTTAGCAAAGAAAAATATTTTTTCAATTGCTATTACAGTACTGAAATCTGCAGGCCTTATAACTCAAAGACATTCCCAAAAGAAACACTTTCCCATGGAACTAAAATATGGATATTGAAAAAAATCTTTCTGAAAAAGCTACAGCTCTCTTTAACATGCTGGGAATCACATGCTATGGGTTTTCCTGGGGGGTTCAGGCTTTGGGAGAATGGGGGGTTAATAGCTTACATTTAATATGAAACAAAGTTTGGCATCATCCATAAATCTACAGCAAAGCAAACACATTGAAGTCCCCTCAGCTCTTAGGAAAGGTCAAAGGAGTCTCCTAAAGAGGTTTAAAGACAAAGGAGGTTAACAATCAAAGCTAGGTAGGAGGACATTAGATACTCATTAAAAAAAATGAAAGACCAGAAATCTCTCTCTTTTTTACTTTAAATTTAGTATCTGCCCAACAGGCCACAGCTTGTTTGGTTTACATTGTCCAAGGACTTGCCAAGGGCTGAGCTCTACAGTTCTTTACAAATGAAATCACAGAGTTCCCTCTAACCTAAGTTTCATTATTCAGCACTTCAAAGTAGAGCTACAGTAAGCAGTAAAATGGAGTAATGACTAATAAGGAATAGAGTGGAATGTTTTGAACCAAATTCAGAAGTGATCATTAATGGTAAATAACAAAGTCAAAAGACAATAAAGATTTCATGATTTAATTTAAAAATTAATGTAGACATTAAAAATATCAGTAGTGTTTATGGTATATGTGTGTCACATCTCATGCCATAGTGTCCTTTTTGAAAATAGTGAGCACAAAGTCAAACATATGCACAGTACCACCTTCTTGAAGAAATTTTGTTAGCTAAGTAACAACAATAATAATAATACCACAATGACTACAGCAACAACAGTAACACCGTAGCTGAAAACTAGCAGATTTGCAATGTTAACAGAAGTCTCTGGGTGGCATCAGTACAACAAATTCACTAATCTTATCAGAAGAAAATCAAAATATATTTCTGCGTGCTAAAGTTATTTTATAATTGAATGTAACTAATCTAAGGATTATACAATAACCTCCATCTTCATGAAGCTGTATAATTATTTTAACCTAAATTAGATCTCTTCCTGTGATACTCCAGTCACATTACTGTCCTCTTCAAAGGCAGGAAGAATGTCCGAAGTCTCTCTGCTACCTCGACTCCACTAAATTACCCCTACTGCTGTGATGACTGTCCCATTAACCCCAGGGGAAACTATTCAGCAATGTGTCAGGGCTGGCAGTATTCACTCATTCAGCATGTCCCGTTTGGGGATTTATTTGCAACATTTGCTTTTGAAGGACACAGTTAGGTGCACTTGTAAACACACTTGTGATGCTTCAGGACTCCACAGTCCTTAACTATTTTAGACCTAGGACTGAGAAAAGATTTTCTTCAGTAATTTCTGTGCATCATAAATTCAGTGTGACTGTTCTAATTTTAAAATTCCCATTATATTATAAATATATCTATGAATAATAACTTCACTGCGAACAACTTCATGATAACAAGCATTGGTCTGTGTTGGGAAAAAAAGACAAGAAAAATGGCGTGACAGAGCCTGTTGCATCTTTTAGGATTCACTTTTGTCTATACTTTTTTCCTAACATTCCCAATTACCAGTCTTTCCTAGCTTTTTCACACTATATTCTCTCCTCACTGAAATGCATTAAACACATCCTTGGCTAGCAAGTTATTGACTGACTGCAGACGAAAGGATAAAAGATGCCACAGCTCGAGTGAAGAAAGGAAATACGTGCAAACACTATTCGACAGGTTCCAACAAAAAAGGACGACGCCATCAAGACAGTTCAGCAAAAGAACAGCTGTATTACTGCTGAAATCAATCACAATTCACTCCCACTTGTCAAGAAGTGGGAGTGAGGCTTAGTTTGTCAACAACATAACTTATTTTTCTAGGACTTATTTGAAGCATGTGTTGCTCTGCATTTGTATGCAATGACTCGATGTTTTAAATAATTTTGATCAATACATTTAAAAAAAAAAGAAGTAAATACTGGATAGAAAGAAGCTATAGCTACAAAGATGTAAGTGACAATATAGGATATCCTATACAGGTGTTTTTTTCCTTAGATGAGCTCCTGAAAACACAGCTGCAAACAAACTCCCAGATTAGGCACGCGAGTTTATCCAGTTGTCATTGTAGTTGAGAGAAACCTACGCTACATCTGAACAAATACTTTGTGCACTCCTCAGGTTTCAGGACTGTGAAGCTCCACCACAACTATGGTGGTTCTATTTCCGGTACAAAGTGTTTAAAACCATAGAAATGGAAGTTATTCTTTACATACTTGCAAAGTCACGTTTTATTTTTACTTATTTTGGACCAAATTCTTATTCTAATGCTAGCCTAACTCTGTTGCAAAACAGGCTAGAATGGACTTTTCCCAATGGGCATATTCCCATTGGATTCATTAACTGTGAAATCATTACAGTTACAGCCTCGGGTCAACACTCTGGGCATTCATTAACCCTTTCTACATGGCTCCTAATACTGTCCTTTAGTATGATTACAGGGACAGACAAAACAACTATTAATGCATCTTACAATAGTAGAGCTTAAAAGTAGTACCATTTCCATTCCAGAGCTGAAGTTGCGTAGAAGGAGCAAGAAAATATCCAAGTAACATAAAATTAGGTGCTAGGCACATATACACTCCACCAGTATGAATTAGAGCCCAGGAAGGTGCTTTTTTTGTAATTTTTAATACACAAGAATGACAAACTACCACATTAAGAACCTTAGTCAAATGGACATATCAGAAAAAAACCAAGTCTCTAACATTTAAACCTCACAGAAAGAGACTAAGCTGTTCTAAAATAAATAATAATAAATTGAAAAGCCAAGAGAATACTAGCTCAATGCTCTAGAGAAATTTCTGATCCACCTGTTATTGAGATTAGAATGTAGTTGGCATGTCCCATGTCCACTTTTTCATTTATATGGTACAAGTATGCATATGTCAAGGCTAAAGAGGGTCATGGATGCAACAGATCTAACAGTCTTTGCTACCAGAGGACTCTAATAACCTAAATGGAATACAGTGGAAGCAGACTGAACACAACATTAGCAGAGAAGAGTACTAGTTCAAGAGCAAAAAGATGGCATCAGCTCACGCCATTTTATGCTTCTCTGCATAATGAAAGGATTAGGACAGATAGACATGTTACAATACTCAGTATTGCACTTTAATGAAAAAGGCATTGCACATAGCCCTCATCATAGAGAACACATTTATTCCTAGGCTGTGTACAGAATTAACCGTATGTGGACATCATAACTGGGATTAACAATAACATAACTACTATATTTATAGTAGTTAACCCCTTACTTTTTATAAAATTGAGAATTAAAATATTTCTTATAGAAATTATGAAAACTTTTTAATGTGGATAATTGAAAATTGAAAAATATCAGCATTTTGGTAATTAATGATTGGACATTAAGAACCATACAGTTTCTAAAATGGGGATCCAGGAAGATATAAGAAAACAAACATCACTTCTTCCTACAAAGGGAAAAACAAAATAAAAATTTTGTTTAGGTAGGGTTAGCTAATGCAATCCAATCCTCCATAAAGGAAAAGATGAAGTTGCAAAGTTGCCCAGAATGATTAAATCAGCAACCACAAACTAAAAGATTCCTCTTTTAAGTCTTACCACACTACATTTGGTTCTCCTTTGGAAACATGAAAACATGTCAGATCTTCATCTGCAGTTCAGTGCTCATCTTTGCTTAGAGGGAGGGGAGAAAAAAAAAAGAACCAACAAAAAGACAAAGCAACCTCAAAACTACAGCTCCCTTTCAAGATGTAATGTTTTGGAGGTCTCTAGATTACACAAACAAGCCAGCTGCCTTCTTTCTACTAACCAACAAAACTTAATACAGTCCTGAAACTTGCTTTTCCTTACAAAGGAAACTGCAGAGGCCAAGAAATAAATATGTATCTCTAGCCTTATCTAGAAGCCCTGCTAGCTTCTCCAGCTCTCCTCCATTTATTTGTAATAAAACAGATCCCAAGACCATAAACCTCTTGACATTTTCCAGAAAGTTCACCACCTGTTTATTGGGCATTCATTTTATGAACAGCTATTACAGCTTCAGAACAATTTTGGAGGTAATGAGGCAGGGCTGTAAGCAATTTATTTATTATTAATGGGAAAAACAGACAATCAAGCATAATTACAGTATATGTTTCTTGACTTTAAATGCATGAAAACTGGAACTTCTTTCTTAAGCCTATTGTAAACTTCCTTCTATCCACTCTTCTCATCTTTCATCGTTTATCTCACTAGGCAAAAAGTGGCTGCCCCCAGCATTTGCCTACTGCTCTCCAGGAAGGGCACACAGCAGTTGCCCTGTCCTGGTTCCCTGACATGCTTTTACAATCTGCTCTAACCTTCAAGGTCTGAAATAAAGCCTGCTTTTCTGTTTTCTTTGTCCTGACAGAGCTTCCCCAGCTAGAAGTACATATTTCTGCATTCTTATGTGTGTGCATATGTCTATTACCAGGATAATTAAAGGGAATTTGGGTTATGACTGTCTGTGCCCTAAGGGAAGAGACAGTAACATCTGCTGCAATGACTACTTATTTCTTACTTTTCTAAACAAGGGTTTGGAATTATTTATGCTTCATTGTTCAAACACACATATTGCATACAGATATAAGAAGGTGTAAGGGAAAAAAGACTGGACTCCCACCTAGATGAAAGCAGTTTCAGCTCTACCAGCACAGTTAAAAAACACTAACTTCACGCCCCAACTAGCACAGCCTACATGCTCTTCCCGGTGTGCAACTACCCCTTACAGTTACCAGCTCTGGTCCCTGTGCTGCTGCTGCCAGTCTTCTTGAATGTGACACAGAGGGACAGACTGATCATGTAAAACACTTGACATCCTTAGTCGTGCCCTCTCTTCAGAGGGGTTTAACTTTTCATGTTTTAACACTTACATGCTGCCTTTGTCAACCAGCCAGAGAATTCATTTTGATGGAAATCATGTGTAATGGCATGGTGGGGAAAAAAAGTGTTTTTCCCCCTGGAGTTAAAAAAATGGTAACCCCCGAGGGGGTGGTGTCACTTGATGTTGACTCAATCAGCGCCCCTGCAAAATTCAAACATATCACACCAGACCGAAAAGAAGGGGATGAGGCAGTTGGAGGAGAAGTGGCCATGTTCTGAGACCACAAGGAGCGGAGGGGCCAGGAGCCCCGTTGGGGGCTAGGTCCCCCCCAGCCTCGGCTGGGGGCTGCAGGAACTTGGAACAGTATTAGACTGCGCCAAGTATCTGTAGCTAAGAGCTGGGGAGTTTTCTCCACTGTGAGTGGGCAGCAGAAGACAGAAAAGCGGTGGCAGAGGCAGCGCTGAGTGGAAGGCTATGGCTGAAAGCCAAGAAGATAAGAAACAAGCAACAAGACGGCATGCAGCTGAGCAGAGAGACACAGAGATGTCTGATGGAGAGAGAGAGAGGACTAAGCTCAACAGAGACGGTTTTGGGGTAAGAACTGAATGAGCTCCCCCCAAAACCCCTTTGAGACCCCTCCTAGGAGGAGGGGGTGGACCCCTACTTGAAGGGAGTCTTGGAATGCAGCAGCACCGGAGAGAGGACTGAAGAGCTCAGAGACATCCCAGAGCTGCACCGGGATGGCCAGATGGAATGCGGGGGAAGTGGTCTTTTTCCCCCCCCCCCGCCCCGCTGCTGCCATGCTGGTAGTTTTGAGACAGAGCAAAGGAGCTCTGATAGAACATTTAGGGCAAGGACTGAACTGAAAGCTACCCTAAACATTCTGACCCAAGGGGAACTTAAATCCCCTGAGGAAAGGGACTGTCATGAAGATGCCCCTGCACTTCGTGATATGACGTGGTGAAGCGAGATTTCGTCCCGGCAATCACAGTCCACAGGAGAGAGACCTTCGCTCATAGCCGAAGGGTTGAGAGGGGTGAGAGGAGACCCCTTTGTGTGTAATGGAGAGAGAGAGATCCAGCTACAACAATCCAACTACAACTGCTGCATTGAAGAAGAAAGACACTGCTGCCCTGAACGTGGAAAGGATCTTTCCTTCTTCCCTTCTGGACTTTTATTGGAGGGAAAAGAGATTTGATCCAATGTAAATACTGCTTTATCATAGGAGAGATAGTTAGGATTATGTATATATGTATTTATTTGTGTAATAATTGTAATATAATTCCCTTCCCCCCATATTGAGTCTTGTGTTGTGTCTGGAAAACCCCTCTCACACTGGGGTGAATCGTGGGAGGTGGGCTTGGACTCAGAAATCGGATTTTTGGGGGTCTCAAACCATGACAAATGGTTATAGGAAATCAGTATTTGGCCTCAAGACAGAGTTTTGTAAAGAAATCTGCTGAATTTTAATATAGGTATTATAGGGAACAGAAACATAAAGCCAACTGCCCATAGACAGTTATGCCCTGTTATTTTAGTTGGAAATATCTATGCTTCAAATAGCAAGACCTTTTTTCTAGAACTGACCATCTCGCGATGATTCATTCTTATTTATGTTGGCATATGAACATACTAAACTTCTTCATTTACATTGTTTTAGAAAAATAAAATTTCTTGATTCTATCAATTCTGCCAAGACTACAGCTCATAAAATATTTTGAAGTCTGAAGATATTTAATGAAAAAACACAAAACCCAACAAAATAAGACATATCATGACACAGAGGTTATACAGAGCAAAGCCTGACACTAATCTTTGTAAGAGCTTGGAGCCAGGACTTCAAAAAGGAACATACTCTCCACCACAAAACCAAAAAGATGTCCCAAAGTCAGAAAAAGAAAGTGACAAACAAGAAAAAGAAAAGGAAAAACCACAACACCACGAAAAACACTTCTCTTTGTAGAACTTACTTTTGTTCTAAAAGGCACTGCCAAAGTCCAGGTATTTGTCACTATTAACAACTACTTTAGTCAATTTACTGTAGACCTGGTTGTAAAATGGTGAGCTCTTAATTCTCTGAAATGGTAGAAAAGAACCATATTTCTTTGTCCATAAATCCTTCAAGACAAAATCTGAAGTGAGCACTGGAAATGGAAAGACGAGCTCATGAAAAATCAACGGGTGGTCCAACCTCGATATGACAAATTGTCATGTAACAAGTATCTACCATGTTCAGTCACACAAAATCAGCTCTACCCAGTGTCCTATAGTCTTGTCGACAGCAAACAAGCAGTGCTGCAAAAGGGAGACAGGAAAGAAAGAATGTGAGAAAAACAAAAAACAAACAAACAAACAAACCAAAAACACTTTGAAGAAGCACTGACAGCACTTCTCTATTTCCTAACAAATCTAACAAACACAAAGTATCTCTGTAAGGTTATTTAAGAAATTAGGAAGAAAAATGAAAAATTAACAAATTTTTTTTCTACACACCTCTTAAGATTCCTGGAAATATTAGAGCTACAAGTAAGGCGCAAGGGTGGGCCACGATTTCCCCAGACCTGTCTGCCAAAGTGACGGGCAGCAGAAGGGAACATTCAGTGACCTAGTAAGGGTAGCAGGTGACACCAAGTGAGTGCAGTTTGGGCCCCATAGACATCGCACAGAATCTGGAAGGGAAGACCACTGGAATGAGTCTTTCCAAAAACTGTGTCGCTACCAAGTATGAAAACAAAGTTGCTCAGGATCAAACAGCCAGGAACTGCAGTTGGTGACATCTTTTCTGAACTAGCAGCCTAGGTTACTTAGAATCACAGAATGGTTTGTGTTGGAAAACACCATTAAGATCATCAAGTCCAACTGTTAACACCGCATTGCCAAGTTCACCACTAAAACATGTCCCCAAGTGTCACATCTGCACGTGTCTTAAATACCTCTAGTGATGGTGACTCCACCACTTCCCTGAGCAGCCTGTTCCAATGCTTATCCAACCTTCCAGTGGAGAAATTCCTCCCGATGTCCAACCTGAACCTCCCCTAGCACAACTTGAGGCCATTTCCTCTTGATTACTTGGTTTTTGGAAGAAGAAACTGACGCCCACCTGGCTACAACCTCCTTTCAGGTAGTTGTAGAGAGCCTCTGAGCCTCCTTTTCTCCAGTTTCCTCAGCCACTCCTTTTAAGACTTCTTTACAAGAAGTAATGAAGAAGAACTGAATTTAAGCTGTTTCTTTCAAAGTGCAGAGCCATGCTGCTGCCACCTCTGTGAGAGGCCAGGCAGGCTGTGTGGGCACTCTTATCAGAGGTGGAGCCCACAGGGCCATCTGCTTCACATGACACAGAGGTGTCTTGCTGGGCTGTGATGACCATGGAGCCATGAGCTCCGTGAAGACCTGGGCACAAATGGGTTACACCCAAGGCAAGTTAGCAGTGCGATGTTAACTAGCCACATACATGCACTTCTTCTTCCGTCACCATTCAGTAGCTTTGGACATATATTGCAATGCAGTCCCTGAAGAAGGAGAATTGAATTCACATGAATTAGCATGGAGATTATGCATAGAGAACTAAAACTTGAGCAGAACATAATTTATACTGTGCCATATGAGTTAGAAAGAATGGATATGCCTCATTAATGCCTTTTCCAAGGGGTAGATTGGTAGAATACTCACACTGATAGCTGTCAGTAAAAGGGACAGAGTACACCTTAAACATCTTATGAAAAAAAACCTTTAAATATTGCCTCATGGAAAAAAAAATAAAATAGAAAAATATCAAAGCAATATTGTGCTTTCTCTTGCTTTAAACACATCATAACTTCTAGAAATTAACAGAACTATAGCAGCTTACAAGCTCTATTTCTTGGTTGCTGATCTGTTTCTTCTCATCCAGTCTGGATGTTTTACAACCTTTTAGTAAAAAATGCTCATCGCCATTAAAAATACAGCTCTTTTGAAGAAGGAGAAAAAAAGAAAAAGAACAAAAAAAACAGATTTTAATTCCATCTGCCCACTTTGTACAGTTAGTAGAATATGGTAGGAGCCTCTCATTTTGCAGCTTCAATAACAATCAGGGAACTTCACATGCTGTAAACATCCAAATTAGGGCAATACAGAACAAATCAGCCATAGAAAGGCTTGCAGGACTTGTCTCTGCATCTCACTAGCTATTGTAGCCACTACTGCTTTTATATTATCAGAAATTTATTAAAATTATTAACATTCTATGAAGGTCCACTGCTTGGCTGGAATACCAAAATAATTGTAAATTGATGCTTGCTTTAAAATGTGAATGGGGGTGGGGGGGTGTGGAAACAGCCAATATGCAAGCCCTTTGCTTTGAGAATTCAGTCCCTGCCATTCCTTGGTTTTCATGGGAATGGATATCAATGATACTAGTGATTTAGGGAAATATAAGGGGATAGTAGCCTTCAATCTCCAAAGACATATTTTTTAAATTAACAGTAAACAGTTGAAGGTTGCCATTCCCCAGCAGAAGCTTAATCTCCTATACAAAATTAAAGGCAAACCTGATTCGATACAAAAAAGTATAAAGCTGGCAATGGAATTATTTTCCTCCTTAAGAAGAATTGGTTCTTGGCAAGGTAGTGCAAGCAATCTCATAGTCCTATCATCTAGACAAACCAAAGTTGCAATATCTAGCAATCAACTTTTCTTCACTGATGAATCATCTTTATTTAAAGAAAAACCCAACAGATGATAGGGAATGGAAAGCAATACACCTTAATCTCTCTGCAGAAGCTGGCAGGAGGTCTTTGAAACGTATGTATGAAAAACTAGGAAAGGAAGGAAAAAGTAGTAAAAACTGAACAGCTTAGTAGATTACTATAAGTTTAAAAGGTAACTTGCAACAAGCTTAGGGAAAAGAGAAGCGAGTACAAACAAAAACAAGTTCATACGGCATATATCCTTCTTCATTCAGCCCACATGTTATTTCCTCTTGGCACATGTTAAGTGCATGCACTGCATGCGGAAACCACAGGATAAAATGAGCAGAGCAATGTACTGAGTCTATATTACTTAGACAAACATCAAGTGAGGGAATTCTGTGGTGGTCAGACAGTAAGGTTAAGAAAATATATTTCTTAGGATTCCCTAACCAAGGAATCAAAAAATAACTATGCTATTTTTCTTTTCTGGTTAACCTCAAGTTGAAATGAAGGGTTTGTGTTCATTTCTTCTATGGATTGAGACATGCTATTTTTAAGCATGTTTATTCAACAGATAACTTTGTTACAGCACAGCATGTATTTAAATTATCACTAAATATAGCTTCTAAAATTATGTAAACTGATTTTTTTTATTGAGACAGCACAACCCTAAATTCTTATTTTATGAGAGCACAGAAGAATGAGATTTGCCCCAGAGCAAATGATCTCAGCTGTACTCAGCATCAATTAAGTCAAGTGCACAACTTTACTGTATTTCTGATAGAAGAGGCAAAGTAATTCAATTTTAGGTAGGTAAACTGCAGGACAGTCAATACTTAAAATTTTACATCTAAAACTGGATTTAAGTCAATTTTTTTCCAGCTGATTCACACACTACTAAGCACTTGTGATGGTCCCTTCAGTTCTACATCATGGACAGGGGTCTGCCTACAGACAGAGTCTTCAGTTGAGTTTTGACAGGTCTAACAATTTCAAAGTTCAACAAATGCATGTGTCTGGGGAAACAAGGTGCTGCTGTAACTACTTTTACACTTTTTGTTGATTGTTTTGGGTTTCTTTCTTCTTTAAACCTAATAAAAGCTCAGATCCGCAGGGAGCTACCACAAAAGTTCTGTAGAGCAGGCAAATTTTGAAACGATGGAAATATTACACAAATATTACACCACTCAACCATTTTGCTTTGTTTTTTTGCATAAGAATAGTTCAGCTTTTATAAACATACATTGTTTCTCATAGAGCAAATTTGGTTTTCATAGTCTTTTCTAGCTGTTTGGGTTAAACACATCTCTTTACTCTATTAACAGAGTATGTTTTCCAAGAGTCTGTTTTCCAAGAAATTGACCATCACTAAACCCTAATACACTTGCAGAGCTAGCATTTCATAACTATATGCAAATAAAAGCATATCCAACTATAATAAAATTTAATAAAAATGAAAATTGTAAGGCTCCATGTTTAATAACTAGCTTATTTAAGCACTTTTTCTCTCTTAACTCTTAAGTTATTTTAAGCATAAATATACTTCTTTACATGTTGTTAAAAACAGATGGAAACATATGCATAGATCAATGATCTCCCACTGTGAGTCTCTGTGTGTCTATTCTGTCCCCTGCATCTTCTTTCCTCTCCCCCAATTCTAAGTTACACGATTTATAATCTCTTGACTCTAATGCCTCTATTGGAATTATGCCAGTATAGCTGATCAATCCTTAGTCATCATCATGGCTAGGCTTCGCGAGTGAAGATTTGGGAAGGGCTCTATCCACATTTGTTACAAGCACATTGGTGGCTAATGAGGTCAACACGAGATAGACATGTCTGATTGCAAAAGGCACAGCAGAAAGACTCCTTAGGTGGTGTATTGAGCAAGACACGGTTCTTTCTGCGTTGTCTTTTCTCCTCAAGAGAGATCCTGTGTGCGTTCTCAAAGGAAACGGCAGCGTTATAGATGGTGTGTCTCCAGGCCTCCCGATTTGAGGCCAGAGTAGACCAGTTATGTTGATCAATATGGCCAAGGCTAAGATGTTGTTTCAGGGACTCTTTGTATCTTTTCTTCGGGGCTCCTCTCATGCGGCAGCCGGTGGCAAGTTCACCATAGAGCAAGATCTTAGGGAGGCGGTGGTCCTTCATCCTGGAGACGTGCCCTGCCCAGCACAGCTGTGTTCTCAGCTACATGGCCTCAATACTTGTGACTGCTGTTTGTTCTAGAACAGATGTATTGGTCACATAATCTGACCAGTGGATGTTAAGGATTGTACGGAGCATTAATGCCTGCATGTTACATATGCAGACAGATTTTTTTTTTTAAGCCTGAATTTCAACATACTAGCACATCTTTGTACATCTGGAGGCAGACTTCTCCTTAGAGAGAGAGAAAAGAACTTCGAAGAGGGAACATGCATCATCAGTTAGTTTCACCACATAAAACACTGAATTGCACACTACCAGTTGATCTTGTCAATCCATCCCATACTTAGAGATCTATTTTTATATAAGTCTGTTTTCCATGATAGGTCTTAACAACTTTAAATAACGAGAAAAGGAAATTTCCAGCTTCCTAACATGACACAAAATGCCTTATTCTAGTCTAAGGAAGTTCTACGACAACAAATTTTAAAGCTGCCAACATTTTCTGATCTAAGACTTTCTTATTTATAGTTTCTGGGAGAGTGCAAAGGTGCATTATGCTGTCCTAATATTAATTATGCAGATAAATAAATTACAACATGGTTATTACCACTGTGTATGAAATATAAAATGAAACCAATTTTTAGATCATGTCAAAAATCCTATGAAAGTGCCTGCATTTCTCCTGCTTCTGCACCTTGTTTTTCCTCTTCCAACAGAAAACAAAGTACTTGAGTAAAAATTCTCAACTGGCGAGTGAAATTCTTGCCGTTTGGTATCAGGAGATGTATCACAGTCTTCAACTAAAGCTATTTAGCTGTGAAAATCAGTGCTAGAAATAGTATATGCCTCTCTTCACAAGGTAGTTTGACAGGATCATCACCTAAGTGAGCAGTTTTTGATGGCCAGTGGGAAGGAAAGTAAGCTCTTTCAGTAGATACACTCCTTTTCCATATTTCACTATGACAACTCCTGGGGACTATTTTGTCTTTTTATTAGTTTTTTGCAGCTGTTCATCCATACGCTACACCAGACTCTCACTCCATTAGTTTTATTTAATAGTTTATACTCCATCTACCCTCCCTCTCAAAGGAAGACAAATCAAATAAGTACATTGCTATTTTGGCATACCAGAAACTACAAAAAAACCCCAAACAAACAAGCTTCAGTCAGTTATAAATAAAACAAAACTGTTGATATCTCTGTAAAGTTAGTACTGAGTTTACAAGCTTTAAAGTACCTACCACTCAATACCAGTCAGCCTTGGTTGATGTTCAGCATCCCACACAGTATTTAGCTCTGGTGGATCTAACACTAGTATGAGATGACTTTACAGAATAGGGTATTAATGCAGTAATCAAATTAAAGGGGTGTTAGCTTTTACAAATTGATTTGTCAACTCTGTGTTGGTCTAGCATGAATGTAACATCAATAGATACAAAGGGCACTTTCCTAGGCATTGATGAAGCCAGTAAATGTTGCAGAAAAAATACAGAAATCAGAAAGACGCCTGAAACCTGCCAACTCCATTCATTCAGAGAGTGGCTCTTCTCACACATCTCTCTCTTCTTATATTTTAGTACCTCAAGTAGTCCATTCCTAACATACAGATTCAAAGACACACCTCTCGGGCATTTTTTCCTTTGGTTTCATAACTTCTGTTTTCCCTTAACTAGCAGTCCTGTAACTACAAGTGAAATGCTATGTGCCCACACCAATTATGTTACCTAGCTATCACAGAATCATAGAATCATAGAATCATAGAATCAGCTGGGTTGGAAGGGACCTCTGAGATCACCAAGACCAACCCCTTATCCACTACTGCCATGGTTACTATACCATGGCTATCACATACTGTAAACTGCATTGCAAATATGTTTCCACATGTACTTTCTAATATTTACTAATGACTCCCAACAGATCATTGTGGTGAGTATGAACTACAGCTTGTCAGAATATTTTTCAAGATATGTCAGTTCATAAAGGCTAAGGTATGTCTTGGATATGCACTGATTAATGATATTTTTACCACAAAGTTGAAGAAGGAGTCTGGCATTGAAAATCTTACTAAATCTCATATTAAAAATCTGACACATATAGAAACAATAAATATTTCTATATAGTCGTATTTCCCACATATTTTTTTACAGCAAAAGGAATTGGTTTTGTTCAGTGAACCTTAACTGTGACACTCTCTTTGGCTACATCAAAAGATGGAACTGAAACAAAATGACAGAGTAGGTCTCTGGCCCCAAAAAGCCTTAGCATAGTAACTTAGAACCAGAAGGATATCACTAAAAATTAAATATGATAAAGAACAAGAAAGGTCTAAAAGGCAGGATCAGGCTAAATTCAAGCTACTTTCCTAAATATTGACTGAATCGGATTCATAAAACAACATGTTTTTAATCAACTCCTAGCATGTAGCTCTGATAATGAGTCCAAATT
This sequence comes from Manacus candei, assembly GCF_025592945.1. NCBI lineage: Eukaryota > Metazoa > Chordata > Aves > Passeriformes > Pipridae > Manacus > Manacus candei. The sequence continues at coordinate 30,188,128 of NW_026138097.1, read as the reverse complement.
ATTTGCTTTTACAGTTGCATATACAAAAACTACATCCATTAATCTCTTAGTCTGTGAAATTAAGAAGTGCCAGAATTTTAACTGTGCTATTTCAATTGCTTTAATTTACAACATTGTGTATAAATGTCATGATAAAAAATAACATTTTAAATCATACACATAATATGACTGCTAAGGAAACCAGGTCTGTCATCAGAGTAACTCATACTATTTAGTCCATCAACAAAACAGTGATAAAGATCCCACCTTCACAATACACTGATGGTTTGTTGTTCCAAGTAAAGAATGCAACAATTTTAGTTCATTCTCCAGTGTACTGAATAAAGGGACAGCTGGTACCATTACTTTTATTAAATCATTAAAATGCCAGAACAAAATACTTTCTGTAAAAAGCACAACATTATTTTCTTTAACTTTATGAAAAGAATGGAAACAAATTTTTTTCAATTAAAATTCAATAAATTCTAATTCATTGGAACAAAAAACGTACACATGTGCTTTCTTAGAAAAACAGGAGGAATGCAATATGTAATATAATACATCTTAATCTCTACATCCTCATAGCTACAAACTATTTGGAACTCATTCTAAGTTGCGACACTAATGGAAAAAATCTCAATTCAAATAAATAATAAAAGTCAGATAAGTTATTAAATGTCTTAGGTTTTTACAGAAAACATCATCCAAGTGTTCTTTGCTTTGTTCCAACTGTTCCTCAGCACTTCACCCCAATACTCAAGATGACAACCATATGTATGAAAAGACTGTCTTGGTGAAGCAAGGAACTCATGGTGCAGCTCCAATGCAAAAAGACTGTGTGTATGAGGTGTAAGCAGGGACAAGGCGAGCAAGGAGGAATTTAGAAAGACCACATGGGCATGTAGGGACATGGTTAAACAAAGCACAAAGGGAGTTCAGACTTGCATGAAATGTCAAGGGCAACAAGAGCAGCTTCTACTGCTCGAATAGCAATGAGAAGTTGAGCAGGAAAATATAAGCCTGTTGTTGCATTGGGCAGGCAACCTAGTGCCAGCAGACACAGATGATGCTGAGGGACTCAATACCACCAACAAGGTACTAAAGGTATCTGTTGTTTAGCAAAAGGAGTTCAAGAACTACCAACAGGAGATGTAGCCTGAGTCAGGGATGACTTGCAAGATCTTGGTCTATACAAATGCACGCAGTCAGACAAGCTGCATCCAAGATAACACCAAGATAACCAGCCACTTTTCATCTCTGAGAAGTCACAGAGACAAAGGAAGGTTTTAAGTAACCGCAGGGAAACAAATACGGGAACTAAAGACCAGTCTATCTCACTGAAGTTCCTGGAAAAGTTATGGAGTTAGTTCTCTTGGAATGCATTTTTCTGGACATATGGACGAGAAAAATGTGACTGAGAACTGCATGGACTTGTCAAAGGTAAATCATTCTTGACCTTCTATAATAAAATTACTGTTTTCAATGATGAGGGAATGGTGGAGGATGTAATTTATCTCAGCATTGTCTTACTGCAAACTAGGAAGTTACGGTCTGTCTCTTCAGGTGGGAAACAAGAGGGTTAAAAAGCCAGTTGGATGATCCAGAACAGAGAGTAAATATTTAATACCCCTTACTCCACCTGAGCCAGTAACAAGTGGAATATCACAAGGGTTGATCATGGGACCTGTCCTGTTTAATACCTTAATCAACAACCAAGGGGAGGCATCAGAATGCAGTTTGCAATGGTCGCAGATAACACCAAATTCAGAGAACCTTTTGGTAAGCTTGAGGCCAGAGCTGCCACCCAGAGAGACCTAGACAAGGTGGAGGAAGGGGGCAAGAGCAACTTCATGGGATTAAGTCTACACATGCAGAATCCTGCACCTGGAAAGGAATAACTCCATGCAACAGTACAGGCTGGTTTTAATCACAAAGGAAAATGAGTCACCTATCTTTAAATGATATTTTCAGTCGCAAATTCTGAATAAAGTTTTTCTGCGCTTACTCCTTACCTTTGTATGCAATAATTGGGTGCTCAGCTCTGTGGCAGTGCATATCTTCTGTTGTTGTTGGCTCCAGTATTCCTAACACCCCAAGTCCTGCCAACAGCAGTGAGAAGAGGCAGCTTCCTTTCATGGTGGTCATGCTGTCCTCCACAGCAGTCACTTCTTTTAACTGTCTACTCTTCTGGCATTCATGTGGGAAAAGCACCTGGAGAATTCAAAGAAATTTACTGAAGTACAAGAGCCAACCACATGAAAAATTAGACAATTCATGATCATTAAAACAAAACAATGTTGCTTTCTTTCTATCTCCGTAGTATTTGACTACTCAAAAGCATGGTCCTCTAATTACTTCATAGAAATATCATGAGTTACCTAATTTAGCAATATGGATTTCTTTTCTCACCCAATGGGATTAAAAACCTGTATATAAGGGCATAAAGCTCTTGTTCCAATGTTTTGATAGTCCATTTTCTGCAAGATGACATTTCAATGCATTATGCACTATTCTGATACAAAATCAACCAGTTTATGTGGGCTGTAGCATAGCTAATCGATATTCCTAACTTAAATATCATACAAATACATTACTAGCAGCTAGTTCTAATTCATGTTTCTGTAAGATTACATATATGATTTAGGAAGCAAAACAAAGGTCTCATACCACATCACAGACTCTCAAAGGCTGTTTTTCTTGCACACAATACAGCAGCAAGTTTTCCAACACCAAGGAATATGGTACTTTCATGATGAAAAAAAGCCAAAAACTTTATTTATTTTAATTTTTAGTCTCAGAAATATCCATAAATGTGTGAATATAGTGGACAAAAATTAAACAAAAATAAAATGAAACATTTATATTGGAAGCCCAGCTTTCTCTATCTCCCTGGCTGCAAATGAAGCCCCATGGTCTTTATGTAACTAGGCTTTCACATCCCAGCCAAGTTTCAAAAAAACAGCTCTACTGTAGAACTTTTGCATCTACTACTACAAAAAGATAATCCTGTTTCTGCAGAAAGAAAGAAAAGGACTCTTAATCAAAATATTAAATATCTACATATTTACGGATATCTTGGTTTCCATTACGAAAAGGATACTGACTTTCATGGGACTAAGATGTAAATGTTGACAAGTCTGATGCCTTGTGTCCTTCATGTATCCAGAAAACTTCTCCTCACCTGCCCCCTGTGAAAAGAACTCAGTAGCAGAAACAAAGATTCCTTCACAACAATACCTTTCCTCAGCCTCTAAATCCAAAGAGAGGTCGAAGAGGTTTTTTTCTTTCCTAGCTGAACCTCTCCTCTCAGTGCATGCATCTCACATGGCAAAAATGGAGGCAGGATACACTCCTTTCTCTCAACCAGTATATCCAAAGAGAAGGTTAGTCTTTTAAGGAGAGACAAGGAAGGATGTAAAAGAACTTCTGATAATATATCTCAGTTCAAGTTTCTCTCTACCTTGACTTCTAGATGTTTAATTGTTTTTCACTATTTTATTAAGTCTATTAATGATTTTAGATGTATTAATTTAAATATATTAAGCACATGGTGGGTAACTGCAAGAAGAAGCTTACTTGCAACTACTCAGAGGAGAGTTTTCAGAGACCCTGATAGACAAGAGAACAGTAAATCGAGGTAGCAGGTAGAAACCTCATCACTTCACTACACTACTGTATGCATGGAAGGAGAAAGAATTCTGGAGACTGCACCTAATATAATGCTAGAGTAAAAAATTAAAAGTGACTTTTAAAAAAATCCCCAAACAAAACAAGCAAAACCAACCAACCAAAATCAAACAGCTCCCAAGAACCAAAAAACCCACACATCTCCAACCCCCCCCAAAAATATAAAAAAACTCCCACAAACAAAACACAGACTGTCAACATATACCCACAGCATCAACAGATGAACAGACACCTTAGAAAAGACTTCAAAACCAAATCTTTTTCCATAGAACTTGTAAGGGTTAGATTTCTCCCTTCTGCACATGCTTGAGTAAGAACTGCTACACAAGTTCCATCTCTGCCCACGATAACAGCTGTTAAGAGTGAGCCTGAGGAGGTTGCACCTGAACTTCGTATGTAAACAGAGCTGAAACACTAACAAGTTAGAAGTCCTGAGGCAGGCAAAGCAATCTTTCAGCCCTTCTCCTTCCTGAAAGTGCAGCTATTGTGCAAAAAGTGATAGCTAGCCTGGAGCATAAGACATGACAAGACAAAGCCAAGAGAATCCTAAACACGAAAAGTTTAGGCTGGTTTCCTTGATTTCTGTAGAATTTCCATATGCAAACATCTCTCAACCATGAAACATAATGGTCAAGTCAAAACTCTTCGAGGCATATCCAAATTGTGACGCTGACCAACTTTTTAACTATTGCAAAACATTTGGGAAACAGCACATTGACCTATTATTTGAATAGCTTTTCTAGTAGAGACCTTTAATCAGACTTCTGACAAATTGCATTTTACAAGTCTGTAAAACAATCTGAGGATGCAAAATGAAAGTGGAATAAACAGCATTATAAGATGCAATTTATTTCAATGTATTACTTTATTCCTGTATGTAAAGGGTCTTATGCACTTATTCTCTCCCTCATTCCCTTTGTTTTGGTCCAGCTTGCCTAGAAGAAATATAAAGATGAATGAGACCCTTTAGGCAAAGGTATTATATTTTACAAATGTACCATTTGGTTTCTCCATCAACAGTATTTGATGAGAAAAAAGTCCTGTAATTCGCGATTTTCTATTTTAGCTGAGCCAACCCCCCCACACACTTTAAAGAGAAAAAGTGTGAACAGCTAAGCATACAAGGCAGGTAACCACTCCTGCTAAATCCAAGCAGATTCATTTTAGACTACTCCCTCCAGGCACTGAAGTCATATATTTAAAATTAAATAATCAGGATGGCCATATTTCTACATCATTTAAAACACACTGTGTTGGAAGTACAATTTACCTTTGAATTATAAACTATGCTTTCTTTTATTCAATCAAAATAAGCTGCTGTATAAAAGAGAGAGCTGCCACACTAACTGCACCTGTCCAGCAGTAAAGTTTCTTTCAAATAATTAACTTTGCTGATTCTGTAAGCGTCAGTTTAACTGCACTTTCATTGAAAGATGAAGTGAGCTTATGTCAATATAAGTATACAAAAAGCAGAGTTTGGCATGGTTAAAAGATGCCAGTTTCAGGACTGGTTCTGGGTACACGCATCCAGAAGCAGGTCTGGGGTTTCTTTATATGCACACTAGTGCCTACTCTCACAGACACTGCTCATGTAATTTGCTATGGGAGATTCATTCCATTTTCCCTGGGCACTTTGCTCCACTTCTTGGTTTGCAAAACGGTAAAAGTTTGATAAAAATTTTCTGTGCAAAGTAACTGCTCCAGATAACATTCACCTTTGTGCACAAGCACAAACCTGGAAAAAAAGTATTTTGCTAGTGAAATAAGACTATACGCTGCATACAGACAAATCAGGGTATCAGCATTCATATAGTCATAAAACTGGAGTACATGAATACCCTGCGATGCAAGCTCAGTGTCTTTTTCTGTAATTTTTCTTGATTTGTTAAAACTAAACTCCTCTAATTCATAAAAAATATTTGAGAGGAAGATTGCTTGAGAAAGGAATATATAGAAAAGACTCCGTCATCACACCTACTAAAAATATTTGAGTAAATTCTAAGTCAATGTGTATACTCTCAGTTCCTAGTTCTGGCAACACCAGTAGTGACAAGTCCTGGAACCCAGAAGGAAAAAAGGACAGAAGCCAGGAGGAGGCATCAAGAAGCCTGTTTCCAAAAAAAACCCCAAGTTGTTTTTATTATAGTGAATCCTGTTTCCTGTCAAACACACAAAACCCCCAAACCTATACCTCTTTATAGCAGAATTACTTTGAAATACATTCCTTACTCAGTATAGCTTTAAGAAAACAATTTGCATATCACTCAGATACACAATTAGATTAGATCAATAGCTCAAAGATCACCTCATTAAACATCAAGATGAGACTGGAGGCTATAGATCTTCTTCCGTGAAATAATCTAGTTGTACACTATCACGTCTTTTAACCAGACCGAGCAATGCAGACTGTTTACTATGCAGCTGAGTAGCATATTCTAATTTGTCTTTGCATAAAGTGAGAGTCAGCTTCAATTAACAAACTGCTTACTGAGTTCCTTCATTTTTTTTTTTAATATTGTCATTCATTTCTTTAGTGGCATGAGACAGACAGCCATCAGTTGTCATTGAGTAACACAGTCAAAAATCAATCCATGAATTCAGAGTGACATTCTGCCAAAAGTCTGCTAATATCAGTAGCTGAGGGTGACAACTCAGAAGAATCTGTCATCAAAGCTAGTTCTCCAGCGCTTCTCAGAGCTGAAACTTGTGATTTGCACAAAGGAATCACTGCTTCAAGAATAATAGCCTGAAGCAAGGAGTTTGTAATAGCACCTCAAAACTTAAGTATCACATTGTGGGCTTGACTGCCTCATCAGTGGGGCATAGCCCCAGTGGACCATAGCTGCCTTGAGCAAGCACAGGCCAATCCAGCAGCTCCACACAGAGCACCACAGGCAGCTTAAGGGTAGGAATAAAGGTAGTCAAATCAGCACAGCCTAGGCCCAAGTTCCAGCAAAATTTCAGCACTTTTTTCAAATCCCTTTTTTTCTTAGCTATCCATTAGCTCCTCGGTCTTTTTGGTATCTTCTTCACAAGACCCAAATTCCTATCTAAAGTTTCCTTCCGCTCATCTGGTTTCCTGGTCCAGTCATTGAGAGCACCTTTCCCCACATACTGCTTGGGACATCCACTGAACTGTGATCCTCAGACTGGACATCAGAAGTCAGCCTGAGGTAGTGGAAGGAAGGATTCTCCACCTCAGACAGACCTCAGCCAGCAAAGTTTTTCTTTTACAAAACAGCTTTAATGGAAGAACAAAATGGTAATGATTGTTTGCAAATAAAGGTCTGAAAAGTGAAAGAAAAATCAGAGGAAGTTTAACAGACAAAGGAAAGGCATGAAGTGAAGGCAAATGAGCCCGAAGAGCACAGAAGTGTCAGCTCGGGCAAGAAGAAAAATGGAGAAGAAAGAATTATGGGATCAACACCCTCCCCTCCCCGAATTTCATCTTCTCTTTTGTCTCTATACACTTGCCTGCTCCTTTTCCAGTTGGTACTATTATTGGCAAACCAAACACATCTTCTTAGGGACCAACAAACTGTCAACACCATGAATATGACATAGAATACAAGCTGTTCTGTAATAGAAATATACTTTCAGGTGCTGTGAGTAACAGCATTTCAGAACAGAGACCATACCACAGGGTCCTGTTCATTTTAAAAAATTACATAGCTTTAAAATGGGATTGGGAAGTTATGAAATACCTTGACTCTCTCATTTTGCTGGGTGAAACTCAGAAACTTCCTGAGCCTGATACTGCAACAATATTCAGGAAAAATCCCACTAGCTGCTCCCTGCAGTCTCACCCTCTTCCCTGACCCATGTGCTGCCTGCTACTAACAAAGACCAGATGCTGGGCTGGATGCACCTCTCACCAAGCGCAGCCATGTTCCTATTTCCTGCAAAGGTCTGAGCGCTGTACTGCACACCACTGGTAGTTTGTGTTATTTCTCACTTGTATCACAACACAGTACATACAAGTCTGTATTTATGAGTTATTCATAAAGCCTAGTGAAAAGTGAATATAGTATCTGACTATAAGAGAGAGAAAATGCATTGCACACTTTCTTACAAAGCACATGCTACACTGCATGAATTGTGACCATAAAGAGAAACAGCACCCAGAATAGCCATATCCACATTTTGTCTTTAATATTCCTTCACCCATCCAGTAGGAAGGTCTATAATTTGGAAAGATATCTTTCTTCTGGTTATAGTTGAGTCAAAATCCCCAATTTCAACAGAATCATGTAGCCATTAACTGGACTTCCTTACAAACTGTCACAAAACATGGCAAAAATTGCATTTTGGAAGTTTCTTTCAGTTTATCCAGCCAGGTTGTTAGTGGCCTTTGCAAATATTCTTTCCAAATATCCCTGGCACACTGTTGAGAGATAAAATACGATATATTAAGCTGTGAACAACAATTTTCTAAGCAACTTGTACTTTCAGAGACCTAGTAATGCTGCCCCTGACTGAAGTTGTTATACTACATATTTCTACACCTCAGTAAATGAAAATTATTGATGAAAATTCTTATTTACCCATTAAAAAGGAATATAGTAATAGTATGCTAGTCCACCTTATTGAAGAAGAGTTAGTAAAAAAAACCAAAAAAAAACCCCAAAAAAACAGACAGTTAAAGTATTTTTAACACTTATTTTCATCATATTTGTTAGCAAACACAATCTCAGTTTATGGTACTGTGTTTTCCTTTGTTCTAAGCTACATAATTATGTTGATTTCACATAACTAGCTACATTTTTTTAGAAAGGAAATGTGTTTCAGTCTAGAGGGGAACTATTGTAATGATGACATTTCTTGAGCGATCCTTGCTCTTCCCTAGCTTCACTGTTAACCTACTTTTTGTAATCTCCTGCTAAAATAGCCTCTGTGCTCCCAGTATAGTGAGAGGGTCACAGAAAAAGTGAATTTTGAAATTTCACCAGTGAGAATTAGGAATCTATGAGTGACAATTAAAAGTAAAGCTGTGATGTCATTTGCATTATCAATGTGCTGAAACTTCACTATATATATATATATAAAAAAATAGAAAGTTTAAAAACATGGCTTGTTTGAACAAAAAGCAGAAGTTCAGGACTGGAAGGAGATCCATGTAACAGAGTAGCAGACAACAGTGCACTGAAGCAACTAAGAAAAAAATTAGCTGGGAAGAGAGAAGTTTTATCACCTGAGAGGAGAATGAAGAAGATTACAGTTGGATGAAAATTTATGTCAAATCTTGAACATGTATTCAAAGTAGTTTTGAGTGAAGGCAAGGTTAATGGAAGAAGGTAAAAAAGAGGCAAGATGAAAGTAATGCAAGCTTAGCTGTTGTATATAAATTGGGAATAGGCAACACAGAAATTGGAGTCATATGTGTTGAATAATTAAGAAAGAAGATCATCACATCACAGATTATTGCTGCAGCCATCTGGACATACTTTCTTATTTGTAAACTGTACTGAAAAACGTGCCAAAATTTGTACATGGATGTAAAGAGAAACCAGAAGGAAGACAGTATTACAGAAACTTCAAAGAGCTGGGTTTAAAAAAAATTATATTCAACTTAAAACAGTTCCCTATCATTTTGTATATCAATGTATAAAAGTACTGGATAGTAACCAGTATTTAGCTTTCATAGAAACTTAATAGAATACATTTTAAATGTGAATCACCAATCTAAAGATCAAAATTGCACTGCTAAAACAAAGTAATTAGTGGATATTCTCCACATTAACACTAGACAAACTTCCAAAATAAAGATTATATTAAGGTAGTTACAACTTTAAAAAACTGTTGGATGAGCTCCAAACTGTTGTGAAATTACCACTGTGACAGTCTGCTTCTACTGGATAATAAAAGCAAATTTATCCTTCTCATGGGGGGTTCAGCTCTGCAGTTCTTTCATGGGGTTTTAAAGGGCGGTAGGTATTAAACACATTTCAGCAAATGCATGGTGGTCACAGCTTAGACAGTGGAGGAAAACACACTTTTGTATGGCTCCATGGCTCCATTCACAAATGCATTTCAGACTCCCAACTCCTCTCAACTCCCATCTCATTACCAGCTTTTGATTTGTTTCTTCCCATCAATAACCAACAGTCTCTCTTTACAGCAACAGTTTAAGTGACAGTAAGGTTTAGCAGACTGATATGAAGGAAAGGGAAAGGTAAGGCAGCTCAGAGTTCCCATCCCACATCACTGCTACAGAACACTTCTGTTCTCCCCCTATTTATTTGTATGTACCTTTTCTATCAAGATAAGTATTTAAAACACCCACTCATCTCACCAAGCTTCTGGATTCCTTCCATTAGTTCTTGGACAAGCAATAGATTATCCAACAAAGAATGCTTAGGTGGACTGAACCATCCAATGTCTCTGTATTGATTATACAAAACGCTAGAGTATCATAGAATCACAGAATGGTTTGGATTGAAAGGGGCCTTAAAGATTATCTAGCTCCAGCCCTGGTCATGGTGTCTATGGGCAGAAACACCTAGCAGGTTTTAGCAGTCTCTAACACTAGAGCAAGTTGCTCAAGGAGTAAGTAGGCTACTACCTCACTTTGTTGCTCTTCATCTCTGCAAAGATTTAGATCTTTTTATACATCAACAAAATTTTTCCACACGCTTATAAAAATTCAACACACAAGTGAAAGCACTGTTTAATGCTTCCTCTAATCCCACGATTAACGCCCCATGATTATAGACAACAGTGCTCAAAGGGGACTCCACCAATCCACGGCACACTTCCATGTTAGATTTTGCATTTAGATCTCTGATTCAATTCAGAACTGCTGTAGAAAAATCAGACAACTCTCCCATCTGAAGATGTCCATCAGAAACATAGGAAACCCTGATAAAGCTATCAGAATCCTGGAATAAGAAGTCTGAAAGCAAAATCATTATTTCTGTTAGATATTTCTGAAAATTCATCCACCTTTTGTTAGTTATTCACTAAATCCTGAAGCCAGATACAGATATTTTAAAACTTCTGTGAAAGATCAAGTTAATAAATCCTTTCCTAAAAAAAACAGGTAAAATTAAAAATAATGGAAGGTACAAAGATTTTCAAAGAGCATTTTAGAGCTAAAATATCCAATCCATCAGAGTTCGCAAAAAGAAAAGGCCAAGTTCAAAACTACTACAATGCTTATACTTAAGACTCTGTGTATTCATAAAGGTTTCACACATACGAGGAACATCCTTGCACAAACGTCTGACCTTTCTGTCAATACGAACTTGCTTATTTTTTTCTAGATCCTAAAATACAGCATGACCAAGAAAAAAAAATCCTTCTAAAGAGAATAAAACATAATTGTATTTTCTTCCTCCAACATCACTGTTAAAAATTTAAGTTCTATTTTTAAGTCTGTTTAAAAGTAGTAAAACTTGACACAACAGAAATCATATACTATTTGGTGGAATGCACCCAATGAAGCTGTCAAACAACAAATAAGGAGATGTCAAATAACCTAACGTTAAATGAGGAATGAATGGCTCTTGACATATTTGTTTCAATACCCAGAAGACTCTTGTGGGTTTTCTTCAGAGCATACACTGTGTTGCTCTGTGTATTTGTGTATTATAAATAATAAAATAAATATACTCAATTTTTTCCAGGTCTGAAATACCCTCTTATGTTATTTTACTCACTTAGACTTTCATGTTTTATCTAATTCTTAATGATTATGCTCTTTTTAATGATTTCCATTTTTAAGAGCTTTCAGGAAAAAAAATCTATTCTGTTAAGTTATTTCACAAACTAACACTGTTGTGAAAATCCAATGTGCTTGGTGACATCTTTCCCAATGGTTCCTCAGTGGCTGACAGCTTTCATCAGTCAAAGACTAAATTACATGAAGTGTCACTGATGTCTCCATCATATCCAAAATCACTTTAGACTTCTGTAGCTTTGCAGTTGTCATTTTTCATTTATCACTTTGGAAACTTATAAGCATACAGTATGTATGCACAGATTGCATACACTGAAACATATCTCAGACTGCTCCTTTTGAGGAATCTAAACTTCAGAGACCAAATGTGTCAAAGGCACCTTGAGTTCATAAATAGAAACACATACAATGATTACATCTTCCCTCAGATTTTTCTAACAATAGAGACACTGATTCAGCTTTTTTGGGTTGTTTAGCTCGTATCAAAATTTTCTAGTAATCACACAGGTGCTTACCAGGAAGCTTCCTGACCATCCCTACATTTTATGCCACACAATACATTTGGTGGTGTCGCAGCAATAGCCTACGGAAAGCCTCCTCCCATCCCACTGCACCAACTCTTCAGCACACCATTACTTTAGAATGACCTGCAGTCTATAAGGTCCTTATAGCTATATAGCTAGTCCTTAGCTAGTGCTGCCTGAGACCACCAAGATGTATACTCAAAAGCCATATTGTGCTCCTTTCTGTACATCTTCACACTCTCATACATCCAGTTCCTCAAAAAATCCCAAATGCATACATGGTACAGGCAGGGCACCCTCTCCTGGGATGAACAAATAATCAAACCACCAACACACTGACATGTCACAGTTGAACATCATACACTTTGCTGGCAGGACCACATGCCCATTTAGACAACATCCCATGGCAGTAAGCTAAGGCATTGCCACAGGTAGACCTGTATAGATAGCCTCCATTTCACTTTGCTAGCCTGGCCCTTCATCTTCTCCCATATTGTGCCTACAATGGTGGTGTTCCAACACCACATCCTGAGCAAAGACCCTAGCTCCCAAGCAATCCAGATCTTCCTAGCAGTTAGTTCTATTGAAGTTTAGTCCAATATCAGTTGATGACAACATGCCTCAACAACCAGATCCATATGCTCATTCATGATTGGCACCATTTTCTCCTTCAAATCATCTCCTGCCCCAAAAAGAAACCAGCCACTAGACGCATTTTCAAGACCACCACAGCTACTGTATATAAGAAGGGTAAAGCCTGAGAGAAGCTGTGCTCATTAGATCACACTGCATCTACTGCTACACACAGATCTCGCCCTTTCCACTCTTCCTCCACTGGAGCCCAGCTTCCTTCTCACTTTCCCTTAATACCTTTTAAACTGAGAAACAGAGGCGTCTCAGTCCTAAGTTGAATGCTGGCTAAATCAGGGTACAAAAATTTGGTATAAGGTATCCCAAGATCCCACTCCTCAGCAGCATGAAGGATGGTGAACTTATTAGCCCATCCATGCCTTTAGCTCACCCTGAGCTGCAGAACTGCCAACCAATGCATTCAGGGCAAGCCAGACCAACCTCTTCGCTCATTTGCTTAGGATACAAAAGTTTGGCACACTACACTGAATGTACTGATGTCTGAGGAGATTGGTGGGTTAAAAGACAAGGTCTCTGCTTGACTATGAGTACCCCCGCCCTTTGTGAGCTGCCCTTTGAGAAACAAAGAGACCAGTTCAATTTTAAAAGTCAACAGATCCTGAGGTGCTCCTTTACAGAGTCATCTAAAACCATCCTCACACTGGCAGCTGAGGCTTGAACTTGACAGATAATGACAGGACCACTTAGTGCCCATCGTCATGTAGGCTATGTGGTGGAGTCATGGCATGCACGACAGGAGAGTAAATAAGAAAGCTAGGAAAGCTGTATCCAAGATGTTGAGAGTGGTTGTGGAATAGCCCATTCATTCTTGATGTGTTCCAAAATAGGTGACCAGCAATCCCACTGCATGAACACTACCTTCCTCTATGCCCTAAGAAAGGATGGAGCTCAGAGTACAGGAATACATTAGCTCCCTACAAATCAAGGCATATTGTTACCAGTCTCTGTAGACCTATTCCTCTGCTTTTTGAGAACCAAAACCTTCTTTCATCAGCGAGAGAGGGTATTTATTTAAACACAAAGGAAATGCTAAAACACTACCTTTCCTTTCCTGTATTTGTTTTTATTTTTTTGTATCACTGCCTGACAGTGGTACTAAAAATGCTCTTGCAAAGTTAGAATCTCCATCCCTTCCCCTTTTTTGTAATCCTTTAGCAGTTATATTTTTTCTCCTTTATTAACCAAGTCTCTGCTTTGATGTCATTTGCATATTACTACAGAATGGCATGCTGTTAAATCTACTTCGAGAACAACAGTCCAAGCACAAAGCTGTAGAAGGAATATTAAGGAAAATGACCATTAAAAAAAAAACCTAAAAAACCAACCAAACAAAGAACTCTTGTAAATGGCCTCTGTTAATAACACAAAGAAAAACACAAGTACAACAAAATGTCTTACAAATAAAACCTTCCCTTTAGCTGCGGGTGTGGTGTTGAAAAACTATTAAATCAGAGCAGAAAAGTGTCAGTTTATGTAGCAGTGGTGCAACTAGATACAAGTATCATGCATATGAGAATTGATTGTTGGAATTCAAAATAAAGAACCCAGAAGGAAAATGCTGAGGATGCAAGGCCTTTCCACTGGTAGTCTGTGTAATAATGAAATGCAGAATTTGATCTAAAGAGGGGCAAAAAGAAGAGACTGGACACAAAAACACACTAAACAAAGAAACTTGCTCATGTTGTATGCATCTGGCCAAGTTAAAAATTGGGAATTTATGGTTGGGTTAGGAAATGCAGAAGAAATGGGTTAGGAAATGGCTTAGGAAATTGAGAAGACAGATTTAAAATGTGAATGATTCTCAATTTACCAAAGAGAATAACAAACTTTCTAGCATGATGTGTGTGCTCTACCTTAGCGTACTTCATCCCAGAGAGAGAATGGGACTTGCATGCCACTTAAGGGTCCCAAAAGCTCAGTTTGGATACAAGAAAAAACTCCCCTGCATTCATACCTGGTCAAGTCTTTCCTCTGTTACAAATCACTTCACCACGACATTGATGGGACAAGTTGCAGACTGATCTAGCAGAAATTCTATATTGCTAATGTCACCGTGATGCATTCTGGTTTTTTTCACTACAGCCTTATCAATTTCTACAACTAATTATATAACTGTACATAAACACATCTCTTTCACAGGAAAAATCCAGTGCAGAGTTCACAGCTCTGTTTTTTTAAAGACATAAACCTGTATTTATACTGTAATAAACACATCATACAGAAAGATGTTGAAAACACAAATTGAAACATGTTGCTCTCACTAAGAAAAATCTTTGCAAACCTTCAGTGCTCTGTAAATAATAAATAACTGAAGGTCATCTCATCAGGTTAAACGTGAGTTGTACTACCAAGATAGAGTGTCTGCTACAGCTAGGCTGTGCTAGCTAGTACATGGATAAACAGGGATTTCAATTTCCAGGGCTGTCAATCTTGCATGTTTTCCAGCACTGGATTCCACCATATTTTATAAAGATGCAATCTGAAGTCGAGTGAAAAATAATTCAAACTTCTTCAGTGGTGTTGCAGAAAGGGCTTCCAGAGCACATAGATTATTCATTCATTAGTGCAAACACTGCAAGTATGAAAAATCTGTGTCACACGGGAAAAAAAAAAATTATAAATGCACCAAACCTGGATCAACAGAGTCAACTCAATGGATCTCAAAACAGTGCCCTCTTCTATAAATTTTTCAGACATTTTCAATCAAGACAAGAGAAAGGAACCAAGAGACTTCAGGCAAATGAGAGATATCTGGAATACTTAAAGGCAGTTTCTCTGTGGCAAGGAATGTGACCTGGAGGAGGCAGTTGAGCCAGCGTGGGAGAAGATGAACCTTAACGCTAACAGAATCTTAAGCACTAAAAAAAAATAAAATAAAATTATAAATCAAAGATCATTTAGTTTCACACCAGGTGTTAAAACCCTGCTTCTAGATGCCATTTATCTCAGAGATTTAACTAGCTTTAATGGGAAGAGTCTCATTTTCTGTAGCAAGAAACAAAGGGTCTTTCCATTAGACACAGTGACCTCATCCATCCCTCTCTGATCCTTCTTCACCCCATATGCAGATTAAAGCACAGCACAATTCATCACTTCAGTACAAAGTTGTTTGCAGCTCAGTGGTCTGTGGTTATGTTACATAGCAGGCAGAGTGTCTGAAACAAAATGAAGTTCCTTCAACTCTGAAATTGCTATTGCTGCTTTGAAGCAAGGCAGGTTCCTTTTAACAATGAACAACTACTACTAAAAAACTTTTCATTGTTATGTTTAATTTGTTAAAATTCCACAAGTCCACAACAAAGGAAAACCTCCAATCACTACACACACAAGGAACCCAAGGAACACACCAGATGAGTTAGAAGGGCCAGGAAGAAGGACTTTTCTTCACAAATGGATGAGCTCAAAGAATTAGGTGCGTAGGGAAATGGCTGACCTAAGCAATACTTTAAATTAATAATGACCTATGTTACGTACCTCTTCTTTCCCTTGTAACCGCTCCTATTCTGCAATTCCTTTCCATTTATCTGAAACCACACCCTTGTATCCCCTCTTCCTGCAAGAAAAATACTCTTTCATCAGGACTGTATATCACTACTTGAAATATTCATACCATTTGTGTCTTTGCAAGTTTTGGCCATATTACTTTGAAATCCTTAGAGTTTCCATTTCAGCTTTTTAGTCTCATTTTTGCTACTATTTTAACAAAATTCATTTTTACCAAGAGCAACTAACCTCTCTAATCTAATGCAAAAAACATTGTTTTCTCCTCTTGTGTTTTTTGATTTCAAGTCCCCTTGGAAAACTTCTCAGAGGAAGTACAGATACTGGTTCAAGAAATTTGAATATTCTTTAATACTTGCACAGATCCATTCATCTCAGGTGCATAAACTGATGGAAAACCAAAGACACTGTTTCCTTCATTCCCAGTATCTGTTCCTCTCTAAGCTCCTTAAATTCTGTTAATTCTTCAGAACTTTACTCAGTAGTTTCTCAGCTTTGCTTACTTACCTCTTTTCATTCAATTCCTCCAGATAAATTTACCTATTTTCCACTAATCTTCTCCTATGACCATCTTTCTTCCAGTAGCCTTATCTCTTCTGGCCATTTCAATGGTTATCATTATGAAACCCTGCCACACTTTTAGCCTTTCCCCTTAGATGTCATAATATAACTCCAATATTTTGCTTCTCAAACAAATTCGCAAACACAGAAGTATCGCCAAATTCAGTACTCTTTTCTTATTGTCTTTGTACTCTCTCTAGGCTTTGCTGTTTCATCTTGCTTATTTTCCCCTCCAAGGATATTCGCTCTACAACAAAACGGGTGTCACTAGAACTTACATATTGAAAAAAGGTGTTCTGGTAATTCCTTTCTACGTGAAAAGCACTACAGACTGTACAGAGAACACAGTAAGCAAAAACCTGAGATTTTTGGACTAAAAACTGAACTCTCAATGAAACAGTTTGAAAATATTAAAACAAATTTAACTGTAATTTATCAAGTGCCAAAATAAGATTAAAAGCATTTATCTTACAATGAGGGAAAAGTCTCCAAGCACAGTGTGAGACCTCAAATTACATAACAGCTTAGCATTTTTAAAAATACTTTTAGCAACAGAGTTCTCTTCTGGGACTGCACCCTGCAACCTTACTGTTTATAAAATAGCATGTAAGAACCACCACAGTGGATCAAGTTGGCTGTTTAGCCCAAATGAAATGACAAAACTGGCTCAGGCAAAACATTCAGCCTGACCTACTACTCTGTCTCCAGGAGCAGCCAAGAGCAGATGTCTAAAGAAAGAGTGGAAACTAGCGCAGTCATATACAATATTCTCTTCCACTCTCCCCAAAACCCTGCACACTTTCCACAGTATGCTGCTCAGTAACTTCCTTACCTAGAGGTAGTGCCTTTATCACTTCTTTCTTTTTTTTTAATTCCTCTTTTTTTTTCCACCTCTTTATCCAACTTTGTTCAGCGGCTCTATACACCCATGAAGCCCACATAGCATGCTGTGACAGGGAATTTCAGAATTACTTACTATGCAAAAAAACCCCACTACTTTTTCTAGCTTTAAAACTGTTCCCTGCCTGTTTCACCTCATATCTCTTCTAATACAAAATTAAGTGGCACTGAGTATTCATTTCCCATCCACACACCTCACAGCTTTTATAATTTTATAGACATCTAGCTTTAGCATCTGGCCACTATCTCTTTTCCAGTATGGAGACTCTCATCTAGTTAGTTGTTCCTGTATGAATGATGCTCCATGGATATCTTCTGCATCCTGCTGCCCCTCTTCATTCTTGTTGCCCTTCTCTGAAACTTTTCCAGCTCTACCAGATGAGGACACCAGATGAGGACACCAGAACAGCACACCATATGCTGGCTACATGGGATCTCTGGGAGACAGCCAGTCTGACCAATCACTAAAAGCCACAGTAGATCAGGTCAGCTGTAGCACTGTCCAACTAAGACTTGAAAGCTCCCACTGGGAGAGATGCCACCCCACTCCACCCCCAGGTAACTTTATTCAGCGCTGCACTACCCTCTTTGTGAAAAAGCTTTTCCTAAAATGCCCAATCAGAATATTTAATTTGCAATCTGTGTATGTTAACTTCCTGT
The DNA here is from genome assembly GCF_025592945.1 of Manacus candei. Taxonomy (NCBI): domain Eukaryota; kingdom Metazoa; phylum Chordata; class Aves; order Passeriformes; family Pipridae; genus Manacus; species Manacus candei. Next base: position 30,169,987 of record NW_026138097.1, on the reverse strand, counting down.
TACATAGTTTGACACAACCAAGAATGTTGGCCCCATCAGCTTTGGAAGCATCATTCCAGTAGTTGAAGGCTAATATTAACCAGTTCTTAAATATCTTCTTAATCAGGCATTTATACACAGAAATCAATTCTTTCTCAGTATCTTGCCCATATTATCCAATGTCCTTCCTAAAACGCATACGCTAATCAAATTTTTAAGTAATCCACAAACAAGAGACCTATTGTTTCTAGGCTCCCCGATTCCTCATGAACTCCCCTGAAATATGGCATAAAATTAGATATCTCCAAGTACTCAACTGCTGAGACACTTTAAAGCAAGAAGTTGCATGCCACAGTCTGTAGCTGTTCTATTTCCTTCTACCATTCCTAAAAAAACCTAGTTAAACTACATCTGGACCTGTTAAATTGAGAAGGTGCAATTTGTTCCACAATCTCGCCTACAAATGCTTCCAGCTGAGAAAGGCAATCCCATAAGCCTCCCATAAGAAGAGTTGCAAAACAGGAACCACCCCATGCTTTTCCATAGTGAGCGCAAACACACAAGAATGACTTAGTTTTCTGCCATTGCTTTATCTCAGATCATTCATTTCATAATGTCCTTAAACACAGGCCACACAGACTCCACAGCTGGCTTCCTGCTATTGGTCTGATTGAGAAAAACATTCATTAGTTTTATGTTTAGCCTGATAGGGGAATGTTTTGGTCCTATTTCCTTCTTTGAACACAGACATGACTTTTTTTAAGATGTCCTCTTGCTTTTAACAGTCTCCTATGCCTTGTCATTTAGCTATACAGGTTTCCTTTTTCCTAGGACATTTTTAGACTGATGGTAAGCCTTAGTGTGGAGCCTCCAAAACAGCATCCTGAAATAGTACCTCTCCCACCTACAAACACGTTACTCTTACAGTTCCCCTTCCAGTTTTTCTTTGAACAAACATCCCCATTTTTAGATAGTTTCCCTTTCTGAGCATAGTTTAGGAGAGGTAAGAAGAGAAGAAAATGTCAGGTTCTTTTTCTTGCATTCCACCCCTTTCCATTTCTTCAGTTTCCTTAGGTTAGGGAAAAGAGAAAGGCAGAATAACTGTAATGGTCTACGAAGCCATCTCACAAGTCTTCTTGCAGACATCATCTTACAATCTCTCTATGACATCACCATCTACCCACTGAACAAAATAGTCTCTTACCTACCTTTTAGTCACCATCCCTCTGTAATCACCTACTGCCTCTGTTCAGTCTTTGTGCAAAGCCTAGCACAGGGGGGTCCTGGGTCTACTTTGTTGTATGCTCCTAGGAGTTAAGGAAACACAAAAGAGAAATAATAGGTATTGAAGAGACAGCTCATCAGCAGTTCTCAGACATTTATAGCAGACATAAAGCATGTTTCCCAAGACAATAAATTAGAAATGTAAGGCATTTTAACCACAAAGTGTGAACAAGGACCAAACAGAAAGAGACAGAAAAAAAAAATCATTCTTTAAAATATCTGGCAGCTTGGCATGAGAACCAGAAGAGGAGTACTTGCCATAGAATTACCAAAATCCATGGGACAAGGATTTGAGAAAAATCCTTACCGTAAAATTCTGTCTTGGTCCCCTAACTATCACTAAAATTAAACATGCTTAAGACATAGGCTGAAATCTGTCCCCAAGTGAAATCCATGACAAAATTCAGATGGGTAAAACTTTAATGTTCTTTTATTTTTCCATAAAACATAAAAGTTCAAGGCAAAACAATGCAGTTACTGTCTAACTTCTCAAAACAACACAGAAGATATTTTCAAGCAAGAGATGCATCATTAAGCACACTTCAAGATGTTAACCCATTTTGTAGGAAAAACAAAGACAATATAATATTCACAAAATTATCTTGCTTTTTTCTTTATTGAAACAAGAAGGTACTGCTAATCATACTGCTACCTCTACTTGAAACAGCAAGACAGGAACCATATAGCAGTTTCCTGCTCTCAATACCCCAAGATTCACTTCACAAGAAAAAAGCAATATTCTATCCACTATAAGCTTTCCTTTCCTAGATTGAGAATGTCTATGCACAGAACAAATACACTAGCAATCAACAGTTCACCCTTGAACCTAAACAGAGACATGAGACAAAAAAAGGAGTCATTGTTCCACTCTGTTGACTCACTTATACAAAATGACTGTGCTAGATGACTGGAAGTGCTTGTGATTTTTTTTCCAGGGCTTTCCTGATCTATGAGAGTCTCAGGAAATCTGCCAAATGCATAAGCAGTACTGCATAAAAATATTTGCAAACATCGTATGACCAAGAAGAACTCTCCAGGTTAGACAACAAAGATTCAGATTTAGGTTCACAACATCAAAATTTCTCATGAATCCCTTTCTTCTTAGCGCCAAGTACTTCAGATTATAATTTACATGTTTTCTTCTAAATTAAGAATCTATATCATATGCGTGCATATACACACCCCTCTGTGAAATTCAGCGACGTCAAACTCCTCTGTAGAAGTTGCCAAGAGTAGACTTAGATAGTGTTCTTCATGGCACAGGGATCAGTCAAAGCTAAAAGAGAGAAAATCACTTTCAATTTCACAGTCCAAGGTGGTGGGAGAAGCTTATATTGTCAACAAGACCTTGCATCACCTCTTCTTTGCCTCACACTTTTCAGAAACTCAAGGACAAATTTAAAACTTGGAAGAGGACCAAATTCTGCTTTTTATATTACTATGTACCAGAGAACACTTGAACACCTCAGCATAACTACCCGCCACCCGTGCATGTTGATGACAAACTACTCTGAGACATTCAGTCTGTCAAGTAATTAATTATAACTGTTACTGTGCAGTAAGTTCTACAGGCAACTACAAGAAATCCATCTCTAAGGTGCAGCATGCATCTTACAGATTTATGTACACACTCACTACACCAGAATGAGCAGCTGAATTATTAGGCTTTGAAACATTACAAAGAAGGCTGTATACCGCAATTTTTCTAAACAAGCCAAACAGCACTAGCTCTTTCTATATGCGTTTCAACCTGCCCGCTCTCTCTTCACCACTGACTTCACGATTCTTACTTCTATATAAACATCTCAGATTTTGATTAAAATAAAAGGTTTGGCAAGTTTACTTTTATTCTAATGGTAATAATTACCTAAACAAAACTGGAAAGCAGGGTATGAATCCACCTTACTGATTTAGGGAAAACATGCACACACACACAAACCAACTCATAAAGGTTGCATTTCTACAGATTCACCACTTGCTGCCCTTACATTCATTCATGTCAACCCTGCTGCTCCTATTACTGTGGTGGCACTCTAATTGGGCACAATACAGTACATGTTGTGGGTAAGATAACACCAGAAACTAGCCTGAATATTCACTTAGTTAAGCTAAAATTAGGTCAACTCAGCCAACTCCAAACCAGTCTTACAGAAATTGTAAATAAGGTCACCAAAATCAGAAGACTAACTGCAAAAAAATATCAATTATTTTACTGGGAGATATACAACCATGTTTTAGTTTAATCTCGCTTTGGTTTATGATCATTTGCTAAGGCAAAAAGGCTACAGTGGTTTTGTGTCATACCTGAGTTTCCCATTCTTTCCTTTCAAAATGACTTCTGAAACTGATCATCAGTTTCAGTTAAAGACAAAAACTTTTATGAAAATGGCCAGGGAAAACAACAGACAAATTCACTTTTCAAATAGCTGTTTGTCCCTGTTCTCAATGACAAACAGAGGCATACAACAGGGGAATTCAGCCACGGTACATTTTATTTGCCCAGAAGCACATTAATTTAAAAGAATGGGGGGGTGGGGGATAAAATACACATGGATAAAAATACACATAGGTGTATTCTAGTTGTATACTAGTGGAAGAAATCTTCACTAGATGTAATAATAAACAAATAGGAATGCTGTTTTCTGCTGCTGATAGAATATGGTACTAAAGTTGCTGGTATGACCAAGCAGTTTGATTAAATCTGGCAGGAGTGTGGAGGAGAGTGCACATGCAGTTAAGAGCCTTCGTTGTTCTATGGCTGTGGGCACTGTACTCACATCTGTCTAGTACACTTGAAAAGATATTTGGCTACACACTGAATTGAGCAAAGAAATAATAGCGGCATGTCTAGACAGCATGGCTCGTCTGCACGCTGAGACTTCCCACTTCTGTTGTCGCTGCATGGCATTACTCAGGCAGTGTGCCACAGCAGCTACCTCACCTTACCCTGCCACCTTGGGAGCTTGCCCAGGACTCAGGATTTTCATACAACACCTAATGACAAGAAGCGCTCACCTCACAACACAAAAAGAACACTGAATGGGACAAGAACATGCCTGTTCCACATCACTCCACCAGACAGCATTGGTTTTTGCTCCACAAAGATGACAGCATGAGTTAGGCAAGCAGCTTCAAGTGACTTCTGCTGATGTTGGTGGGGCTGAAGTAGAAGTGGTAGGAACACCAGGTAGATGAGCTTTTCCCCACTTCAGTGTTCTTACCGGCTATGCACAGGAGAACTGAGCAAATGTAAGTAAACTTTAGGTACTCTTTAAAATCCTATTGAACAGATTATTTGCTTTTGTTGATGTCTGGCAAGAGAGAAAATCTTGTCAAAACCGCAAGTGTACCAAAACTGAGAAGGATGAAACAAAATAAGAGCAGGAATAAAAAGATACAAATATTCACCTTCCTCTTACCTTCCTCCAAAACATGCCTGCATTATGAAAATATATCCTACTTTCAGGGATGAATCAAGGATGAATGGTTACAACAACTATCTACAACCTTGTGCTTCTTCTACAAAAGCTAACATTTTCTTCTACAAAAATGAACTTTATAATATATACTAGCTAATATTACTACTCACCTTTCTGTTTTCACACTGGAAAGATCCTTGTATAATCAAAAAGATCTCACTAAGCCTATCTTATTTACTTGACTAAAAAACGGACATGGAAAGATAGAAATTATTAAGCAGAATCTAGGCATAAGGAACATGGAAGAAACAGGAATATCCTTCTTATAAAGTAGCATTTTGTTTATATGCTTTCCAAATCAAAATATTGGAAAGAGTAAAACCAAAACAAAATAAATGTAGGAATTTTTAGGCAAAAAAGCGCAACAAATGAAAAATCAATCACATCCTTGAACATGCCCCTGTCACTGCTGCTTGAGACCACAGAACCAGCCCACACAAACCACAACCTAAACAGACCAATGTCTGCAGACACATACTGCAGAACAGATCAATGTACAGAATGCTACACCCACTTCTGTTCCATGTGCAGAGCTGGGAAGCTTCCAGATCTTGACATATGTGTCTACTGGTTCAACTCAAAAATCACATCTGGACAAAACAGGAGGAGTACCAGGACACTCTGAAGTTCCAGCATTGTTCTTGACTTGCTGAGCACAAGCTCCAAGTCATGAACAACTGTGGACATCCGTACACATGTACTCACACTGCCATACATAAATTACATAAGCAATAGATCTGAGAGCAATAGACTCACTGCACTTGATGTAAAATGTGCCAGTGTTCAGGAATATGAGCCCTGGTCATATTCTTCATACTGCTAGCTATACTATTGACTGTGGCATTTTTTTTCCCCAGTTTTACTGAAAGGGAAGGTCTTTAAAATTAGTTTCATGAATAACACACAGCTTTAACTCTATTTACAGTAACACTTCATTTTCCACTAGGCCAAAATAAGAAAAAATGTAGAGACTGGAGTGCCAGGACAGGAAACATATTGCTAACAGGAAAGCATAGATCAGAATATGTGAAGTTACCAGCAGGCCAGAGCTCTCTGGCTGAAAATTATAAAACAGAATGACATAACATTCATTTGGCTTTGCAGGGATTTGACTAATAATAGCTCATTTTAAGCCACTGAACTTGCCCCACTCCTTGCTTTAACTCTATCTAGGTCAAAGTGACAGGACATGTTAATGTACATTTAACCTTTTAACCAACCACCATAGATTTATAGCCCAAGAGTAGCACTTTGGTCTTGCAAAAAAAACCCCACCATGATTCCCAAAATAGTAATTTTTAAAGTATAATACATTATTAAGACTGCTGACAGAACAAACAGTATTACCTAGTTTAAAATGGTAGAGATGGAGAAAAACACTAATAAAGGATAAATTATTGTGGTCTTGCTCCCACTGAAGTCATGTTTTTTCATGAAGACTTCAAAGAGCAGGGGAAACATGGCCTTTATCCAACTTTCTGCAAATTACACAACTGAGTAATTTTATTTAAAATAAATCAATTCTGATAAAACTCTGATCTCCTTGAGTTTGATAGCAAAAGTTCTTAAAATATTTATTTTTGAGTGTGACACCATTTATCCTTGTGCTTTTCTGATCTTTAACTGAAGTCTACAGGATATTTCTAGTGCTCTGTTGCCACTGATATTTTCTGCCTACATGTCTCCAAACTCTTGCACGGTTTTCTGAACCTGAATTTCACTGGTTTGATAATCCAGGCAGACTTTTACAGTTACAGGATACTGACATGAATAACACCTTTTACCACCTTTCAGCCAAATGGTGCTAGTATTGAGGACACAAATGGCTGAAAGTGTCATGACCAGAGAAATCAACTTCATAATGAAAGTCAACGAAAAAATTATTAAACACTGTAGCATAATGTAGACTGGATTTATTTGCGTGTGTCTGTCTACAAGACATAGATAAAAATAAATGTTTCTAGCATTTTGAGGTGTCCTTAAGATGAAATTTAATAGATGTGTTGTGTTTGGTTTGGGTTTGGGGTTTGTGCGTGTGCATGTGCATTTTAATATCGCAGAAGGATACCACGGGACAGTCTTCTTGAGAAATTTCCCTTCTCCCCCAAAATGCAACACAGTACAGCTTCTACCTCTTCTACAATTCTCACTTATAAGAAATATAGCCTTAATGTCATTCCACCCACCCTAATAAGAGTGCAACTGCCCATGGGATAAAATGTTATTCCTGTTATGGAATTCTGCCCAGTAATTTCATGTCCTAACTGATTCTCCAATTTAAGTGGCACACTGATAAACTTTAATTTTAATTGATCACCATGTAAGTTCTCCAATATCTATGACAATTTAGGAAAAACAAGCAAAACAATACCCTGTAATCCACACACTTAGTCTGCATGAAACCGAACAGTTGCTCCCTATCTTTCATTAACCAGTATATGGTTCCTTTATTTTCCAAAGAAGGCAAGTAACCTAAGAAAGGTAAAACCAAAACTATGGGTATCAACAGAGATAAATACTAAGCAAATGCATCTTTAAACATGCAAATAAAAATATTGTTTCTCTGACCTTTTGCAAAAGACAGTGAACATTTTTATTCTAGTTTTAAAAAATTCAAATGAAGTTCAGATGACAGACATCTTTTAGAGAAAAAAAAAGTCCACAACTCCAAGGAAAGTCCTGGTTTTTATTTAATATTCTGAAATACATTTGCTGTACTGCAAGATACCAGCTGATACATTTTCCATAGCATAATTAATTCAGAGACATCTGTTTGCTAGCGGACCAAGAATGAATTTGGGGTTATAAGGCCCGGATTATAATTCTCAGTCAGGAACTGATTTGTGGTGAGCTTTGAGAACCTTGATCTGTCCCCACTTCACCATTAAAAATCTGAAGACATTTTTTCATATTGCCTATTTTCTTTAAATAAAACACAAGTTTTTTTATATATCAGTGAACTGCACTGTGAAAACTGCAGTTCCAATTAATAGCGAACTCCTGAGTATAGTGACAATTTCAGAAAAACTTTATGGTTATGTTCTCTCAGTCAGAGAGCCCAGCTGCCTTCTGGAGAAACAGGACTGAACAGATTCATGTAGGTACTGCAGATGCCAAATAATAACAAAAAGACTAATCCTGAATATTGCAGCTGCTGATAATGCTCATTGCCTAACAACGCAGAAACTATTACACTCACTATTGCCTACAGCATGCACTGCTACAGAGGAAAAAAAAAACCAAAAAAGCAGTGATATGTTTTCTGGGAGAATCCAAGATGATAGTCTGAAGAGGAAAATTCAGCTCAGTGCATATAGCCTGAGGTTATGAAAAAAGTGTCTGCTACTATGCAGCAGGCCCCCATAACTGCGCAGCTGAAGTAATAATACCCCAACAAAATGCCATTACAATGTACAGTATTTAAAAACTGTGCCAGTTTCCACGCATGTTGGTTTATTCCACAAGCTGGCTTATCCACTTTGTTAGTCTAAATGTTCCAAAATGATTTAAAGAAATCATATCCACTACATTTTAAAGACAAGAGACCATATTGAATCCTAGGTAACTCTATTAATTTTAAATTTTTTGTGTATCAGGAAAAAAAATAGATTTGTAGTCTCCTTTTTCAAAAGGAAGGAGAGTTCTTAAACAATACTGAGGGTCGGGAATGTGATGTCGGTTGGTGCAACACATCAACGAGCTTTATAAAATTTAGGTTCCCAGTCCAAAGGTGTTGGAATCACCTATGATATAAGACTATGACAGAGAATTAAAAACAGTTTCTTAGTGTATGGTGCTTTCATATTCTGTGTCATTTTTTTTCCTGGCTTTGATTGTTCTCCTTCAGTGATGGATGTTTTCCTGTTTTCCATCTCAGCATGCATGAGAGAAAGACAAAACTTAACATATCCATCACCAGAACAAGAACACAGCTCAGTCCATCTGGTACCATAGATCTGGTACCATAGATCGCAAACTCCCCTTCCCCCAGCAAGATTCTTAGCTCTTCCACTCGCTCTTCATCATGAAGTTGAATGTTTGAGGGTTGTTTGTTTGGGTTTTTTTTTTTTAGGTGACTGTAGAGATAGCAAGAATATGGTGGTTGTGATATGGACATATTCCAAGACTAGTCTGAAATATTCTTACCCAGGGTCAAATGTTTTCCCCATCAGCAGTGAAATCATTCAATGCTTTGGCATTCTTCTAGCAGCCTATCCCTCCCTTTGCCACCCAACATGCATGCACAGTCCCGTCTTCCCGGCTGCTCACAGCGCTGGAGCAATCACAAATGCCTCAGGCTAAGCAAATATACAGAGGTAAACACTTTAGTTCTGGGTATCATCCCAGAGAGGACACACATAATAATTTCCAAGCTCCTCAACATATTTTTTTTTTTCCTGTGTTCAGTACTAACAAAATTAAGGAAGGAGAAGAGTTTAATGCAGGAGTAGGATCCCTGTCAAGAATTTCATTACAACACCTAGTTCATCATAAGCTGTTAGCAAAAGCAAACGCCTTCTATCATCTTCTGTGCACTAGGCTTAAATGATAAAGCAGGAAACAGATCCCAAAATTACTCGGCATTGTGCCCACAGTGAACTTCCTTTCACAATCCCCTTGCCCTCCTCCAGTATCTCCAATCCACAGAACCTGTACTTATTTTCTACTAGTATATTTCATTCTCACTAAGTAGAGCATGAAGTACATGATTCTGCATTCACCACACTGGTGTCCTACATGTTCACCTCAGGCAGCACAGAAGGAATACCTGGATCTGATTTTGCTTCTGTATTTCAAGTCTGCTTGAGATCCCAATTTCATGTAAAAACACAACATAAAAGAGAGACGTTTGATGGCAGGTGCTGGGGGTGATCTAGAGTTTTGGTACTCAGGCTCTGGGACAATTTATGCAGAAAAGTATGCAGAGGCACAGGCACATTGTCCTGAGAAAAATTTATTAAAATGCAATGTTAATTTCAGAATCGGATATCAGTTTTTGTTATCTTTGACAATTCACTGAAAAGCACAATTTAGATGGTAATTTATAACTTAACTGTATGAAACAGTAATACATCCAGAACTAACTGCAGTAAACTGACCAATAAACAGGAAACTCCTATCAGAAGTGCCTTTAGGAATATTCAAGAACTTGAATGGTGAAGCAGAAGATTTTGCTTACTAGGACAGGATGGTAGGATCCACGTCCTGTGTACAAGCGTACGGTTCCACTGTTTCTGATCACATGTAACTATATAAGAAGAAAAAGGCATTTTATTTAAAACATCTGCATCAGAGCAAGCCCCTAAAGTTTTCCTAAAACAACTGCAGGAAATAAATAGCACAAACAAGGAAAGAGCAAAGACACACCTTACTTGATATGGAAATCCTGATGTAAAGACTGGTATTCCCTTCAGAAATACAAACAATACTGTTGGAAAAGTTGCCACATTCCAATGTTCTCATCCTCCTTCAAAGGTAAGAGAACTTGAAACAATGCAACAAAGAGAAACTGCACCACAGATAAATCTGTGAGATAATCACACTTTGTCTAAGAAAAGATTTAAATTCTACCACAAACTAAATACATATGTCTGGTGCCCATGCTGCGTTTGTTAGTGCTTTTATCCACCACACAACTTATTCTCTCACTTTTTACCCCAAGGTCTGAATTTTTTCAAAACAAATTAATTTGGCTCTCGCATTACATTGTGCTGAAGGCAGTATTGATACACAGAGATTGCAAATGAAAATTAGACCACACAGAAGGGTATACTAAATTATCCCATATAAAAACAATGTTAAAATGGGATTTAAATAGTATAACATTAAAGTAATATGGTTAAAAATATATTACATTTTGATAAAAAATTGTAGTATTTTAAGATCATTATCACAGACGAGATGAAACTGAACAAAAATGTGTAAACAACAGGAAACATGAAAGCACATTTAAACCCCCAGACCACTTCAAATTTCTGTTTACTTACACTGTGTGTGTACTAAATGTGCTATATAAATACTAGCAGTAGCTCCAGAAGAGATGCAGCTGCATTTTAAGAACGTTTCAGGTTTCTTTTATTTTTCCATTGTTTTTCATACTTTGATTTTCTCAGTAAGAAGAGTTCATGGTGAAGCCACTGCTTTAACAAGGATGAGGCATATATTATACACAGCTTACTTTTAGAGGGTCTGTCAGGTATTTGGAGGTTGTAGTTTTTTGTAATTTAGACAACAAGCTGCAGGGCTACATTTCATAGTTTCCTTACAACCTTCTCCCAAGGAAGCATTCTTATTCTCTCATCCAGAAATATGATTAGCTATAAAAATCCTTATCCCCCTTCTCCTTTCTCAGTGGTAGAAAAGAAACTAAAACCAGTTTATCTACTACTGTTAGCCTCCACTGCCAATCAAAATAAAGTCAAAGGATTACAAAAATGAAAATATGTCTTTTACTTTTGTTTGTATCCACACATTTCTATGCAAAGAGTTATCTTCAGATGGTTCCTCTAGTGACAAAACAAAGATCTGAGTCACAATCTTAACTGTGTTGCATCTGGAGAACTTGGTCTTTGAGAGATCAAATAAACCTCCCAGGTTACCCAAAATTAGGCCCCAAATACATAAAAACGTTCCTCTTGATAAAACTTTAACCTGTGTTGCAGTCCCTCCTCATTCCCAAAAAATTCTCTTAAGGTCACTGTTCAGATGCAGCAACATTTGGAAGAAGATTTTCTCTACCAACTTCCAGAAAGAGATCCTTTACAGTTTTGTGTGCTACTACTAGGAATAACTAGGAAAAAAAATAGGAAGGGTTTCTCTATTTCCTTGTTGGAACATTTTCTTCCCCAGAAGAGCTATGGGTCTTATAGTTCATCACTAAAGCCTCAGAGTAGGGAGAGCAAAGAGACAATTAGGCAGTTAATATGGTTTGAGATGGAGAGCTGGGCAGTTCTGGAGGCAGAGACCAAATAACAGGGAAAATAAAGACGAGCATCCTATTTTTACTTTATTTTGCACATCTTCTTATGGCAGGCTGGTGATATATCTCAGAGATGTTAGAATGGAGTTTATTGACACAAAACACAAAGCAGGACCTATCCTCCTCTGACTCAGTAATTCCTTGTCCTCCTATCCACTGAATGGCAGTTCAGAAAAATACTAACAATGAAAGACAGCAATAAACATTTCTTGATACACCAATTTCAGGTATACAGGTTGCCTTCCTTTTTTACAGAATATAAGGATCATCTGCTTTTATAATGGGTAGTCAAGAAAACACCTCATTTTCCTATAGAGCATTATTGGGAAAGCGCTGCATAGCCTGTAAATGCAAAAGCAGATCTCCCACTTGAGAGGCAGAAAATCCAGACTCAATGACTAAAGGAAATCAAAACTAATACTGAAATGGAAGGAATAAGGGTAGTCATTAAGTGGGAGGTTAATAAACTCAGCACCAAGAATCTTGTTCTTGTTTACACATTCTTACGTGCTTAAAACTGCAACAAGAGACAGTGCTATTTGCTGTTTCCTGACAACAGACCAATTCATGCCCCATTTTCGCATGTCTTGAAACATCTGTAAATCAGAAGAGTCATTACAGACAACTATAAAGGGTGGGTAGGCTAGGTGCACTATGGTTTCCTTGGTTTTTGTTTTCTGGTTTTTTTTAAATAGAGTAGAATTTACTGCAATTTCTAACAGACTACACAGTACAGGGATTTAAGAAACCTATTGCTTTTTCAGGTTCAGAGCTTTGCTTGCAGTTTGTAAATTAAAATCGGTTTTCTCAAAAAAGCTGAAATTAATAAGGGGAAGCTAAAATAGAAAGTTACAGTTATCACAGTATTTTCTCTATATCCTATTGAGTGACATCTTTGGAAATGTCAAAGTCTTTTGACAAAAAATATGACAAAATTAACAAGCTCATTTTCAAGGCTCATCTGTACAATGAGCCTCATCTGTACCTCATCTGTACAATGGGGTATGAAGTCCATAAAAGCAGTTAGTGCTACTCAAGAGCACCTCAGTTCTGACTCTGCAAAGTGCATAATGGAAATCTTGTAGGGAAACCTGTATAGAGCCCTAAGTTAGATGCTCACCTAGTACCGTTAACTGTGTATGCTATATACTGCATCTGAACACAGTTTATTTCTTTGGGCATTTTCTCCCATTCTGCCTTACCCTTTGTTTTCCATCAAACAGATTATGTCAGAGCTTTTCCAGTGCTCTTTTACTTACCCCTGTGTATCAGCAATTCAAAGAAAGGAAAAGATGGAAAAAGTCAGAAAAATAACACAAGTCTGCAACCCCTCTCTTAGGAAGTACTCCACAAAAATTGCCTCAGAAGAAACATCACCTTCATTTGCAACAGCATAACCCAGGGGAGTAGGTTTTATTTTCTTTCAATTTTTTTTTTTTTACAGACATTCTACTTACTATGTGTGATCCACCTCCTTAGAGAAAAAAGATTGTTTAAGAGTGCCGGCGATGTCCCCTTGATGGCAAAGGAACAGGGAAAGTTGGAGAGCAGCAACCGTGGTAAAAATTTCATTCAGGTCACTATTAGCATTCCCACTGGTCTCCACAAAACACCAAACAAACAAGACTGGAATTCATTCAACTCCAGTTTCAGCCTTTGAATACCTACAATTACTCCCAAAGGACTAATGAGGAAGCCAGTACTCCACCTCATAAGAAATATTGACAATAAGAAAGCAAGAAACTTGGTAGTGTGTATCAGATGAAGCTCACCCCTAAAATACTGGGTGAGGTAGTAACAGAAGTGGATTTTTAATGAATCCAACATTTCCAATAATTTCATCCTACAGCAGAAGAGCACTCATTTGCTTTGCATTTCATCCCACATAGTCCTATTTTTAAATCATCTGTATCACAAAATGGTTCTATTAATATATTACAAAATGCAATAAGGTTCTCTGAAACAAACTGGATATGAGACTATTAGCAAGGGAGAACCATGTGTCATGTAAGAACACCTCTGGATGGATTTTGACAAGTTGCTCGGTTAAGACAAGTTACATCATTTCGGTTGCTTCTCTACTCCCCAAAATGGGTCTCAGACAAGACAGACTTACATAAAAATGTGGGTAAATTCTTGTTTGCAACACAGTAATTCTACTTGAATTTCATCAAGAAAACTGACCACCATGCAAAATTTTTTATGTTTACTGAAATACTGGATGTTCTTCCCCTTCCACAGAAGAACTAATACTTATGCTCAAAGACACATTTCACTCTTGATTCTTTTTTGAAATTCATTGTAGGTATTGTTCTATTTGAACTTCAGACATATAGTAAAAGTAGGAAATCAGCATCTCTGAAGTCAAATGCATCATTGCTCCCAATAAACCACCTCCCAAACAGAATTACTATAGTAAAAACTTGACTCGTTGCCTACACTTGAAGGTTTTTTAGAGTTTTATTGCACTCTTTTAATGATCTAATTTTACAATGTAATTCTTCATTACTTATCTTGGATCATCCATTTAATTTCTCCTTTCAAAGAACAACAAAAACAAAGGTAAGTTGTTTCCTGGAATTCTCAAACATTTTTCTGAATAGCAAGGTTAGTCAAATTAGACTTCAAATAGCATGGCAACTCTTCTGAAATTCCTTTTGAATATATCATCTGCCACATTTTGGAAGGCAAAGAGTTTTCTCTAACAGGCATGCAAAAACTAATTTCAAACATTAGTACCTCATCCTGCAGATGATAAGTTTTGAGTTCCCTCTTGGCTTTTCATGAAAAGAAATGCCTTAACTTAGTTCTGCAAAACAGCTCGAAGAACCACTTCTATGTCACAGATTTTTAAACTGAACCAAAATGAGGAATGTATTTAAAATACAGCAGAAATTTGCAACTCAGTGAAAATCATCCCTTAAGCCCATCCAGCATTTACTCTTACTAAACCATTTACTTTTCCTAAACTCTCACTAAAGTCCTAAGAAAACCTGGTCACTTTCAACTACAAAAGGAGACACTATTTACAATTATTTCTATGTATGTCAGCATCCCTTTTTGTTGCACTGTTTTTCCATTTCCTGGACCATAAGTTTTAATACTAAGGAGCAGGTAAGCAAAAGAAAGCCGAAGTAAAGCCATCATCACATCAATGCGAAACACAAGAGACAACCATTTAATTGTACTTTATGATGTGTGCTCGGATAGGTAATGTGCACTGAAATAGAGAAAGAAATCTGTAGGAACTATTTCCAACATCATCTCCCATCACCCTCAAAATTCAAGTATTCTAACACACATACACCTATGTATGTATATAAAATAGAGAGTTAAAATAGAATTACTTATGATAATGACCCAAACCATTACAAGTCTTAAAATATTTTATCATAAAACAGTGGGGAAAAAAATCAGTCACTAAAAAATTGTCTTAAGTCTTTCTTCCCTAGTATCACATATAATTAGCTGAGAATTTACACCAAGAATCATGATTCATTTAAAAAATAAAAGGTTACAGTATACATTCAAATAAAAAACAACAGCAAAAGTCCCACACTAAGATTTTAGAGAACCTTACTTTTCTAAAATCCAGACATGAACACACTGCATTGTTATTTCAGCTTCTACCATAGAAGGTGTCTCCAGAGACACTGCTTCATCCTTGCCTAGGATGCTACCAGGATACCGCAGTTCAGACTCTCAGATGCATTTAGAGTCAAGGAAAAAAGTCACCCCACAGGACAGTTACCTTCTGTTCCTGGACTGGGCAAATTGAAGTCCCTTCCTTGTGCAGAACTGAATACTATGGATCCTACAATTAATATTGCCATTAATAAACAGCACATCTTCAGAGAAGAGTGGAAAAATATGAAAGCAGCAGCCATGACTCAGAACAATCTGGAAACTGAAGATAAGATGGAAGGCCAACAGAAACAACAATAACCAAAAAAAGGGACAATGTTGAAGGTTTTAATCAGAACAGATAACAATTTCTCTAAATTGCAAGAAGAAAATGTTGCAAAAAGGGCTACAATATCTGTGTAAAGCACAAAAAATACCTCCTCAAAAAAACCCAAAATTACACCCACAGAAATGATAAAGTAATAGTAATCAGCTCAGAGGATTAATCACATCACCATCAAGATGTTTAAAGTAATCCATTCACAGTGTACCAGTCACAAACCACAATTTATTGAGATCTGATTACAAAAAACATTTGTGCCACCAAACTCATGAAAAAGCAATGGCCTAATGACAAGGACCACTGTGTGCTCTGTGTTTGATCTACATAATTTTCCCAGCTAGTAGTCCTCAAGACTGTAAATGCGGTGCAAAAATGCTCTTCTGAACACAAGGAAAAATATCAGCAATGACTCTTTTGCACTCTCTTATACAGAACACCTGATCACTAGTTGCAGCTCTTTCTGCTGCTAGATACACGAGGATGGGACTGACTCTTCACCTCTGATGTGCCTGAAATGCATTGCTTACATTCAGATGCTATTTAGAATAAACCTTGTTGTACTTCAGGAATCTTCATTTTAAAGCAGTTACAACTCTTGGTATATTATTTAGAAGCTGTAAAAGAGGCTGCTCTTTTCCTGACAGGAACACAAGCTTTTCAAACTGGATTTTGAAAAAGCTAAACTCTCCAGCAAAATGGTTGGAAATAGCAATTGCTTATTAGTTTAAAATTTTTTCTAAACACTGGTCACAGTCATCAATAGTCCAGCATTTCACCAGCAGAAGGGTACTTGAAGCAAACAAAACTTACTCCTTACTGAAAACTAAAACTGAAAAAAGAAAAAAAATAAGGAAAACATTTAGCAAAAAGTACTGAAGCTTGTCTCCTCCTAAGTATATGAAGGACAATTAGGGACAGTTGGGTATCTAGAAATGCTCAGAACGCATGTCCAGATGCTACCAATGTCCTCCTTCTCCTCCTCTGTGCCAGACTTCCCATGGGTTGAGTGAGGTCTGAGGCACAAAAGGGTTAGAGGGAAGAAGAGTTAAACTGACCCAGCTGTAATAACAAAGGCACACAAGCTCAATCATTTTTTATTCTATAAAAACCACTGGTTTAAAGAGGTTTACAATTTTCTTCATGCAGATTATATGAACAGAATTTCTTGCTTTCACTCCTTTCTTTTTTTCATACAACAATATGAAAGGTTTTTAAGAGCAATGGGAAAAGGTGCATAAAGGTGAATACTGCTAAATCACAAAAACACACAGTTGAATCCACATGGAAAACATTAAAAAGTTTACTTAAACATGCTTTGTAAAACAATTAGCATTTTATCTCATGGGACCCAGAGGAATGTAATTGCTGAAGGCGTAATTGTCTAAAAGCACTAGTATTCTTTATATTTTCAAAATATTTTGTAAGTTTTGGGGTTTTTTTAAGGGGTAAGGATGTTCTTTCAGAATGAAGTTGGAAACAACTTCTTATCTCAGCAGCCACTTTTCTAAGCCACCATTTCCCCTTTCACCTCCACTACCTTTCCACAACAGGTGAGAAAAATATGCAACGTGCTTTTCACAAATAGGGCAGTTGTCAAAGTCAATCGATATTTTAATGTGCTGGAGGCTTTTACACATTAAGGCCAGGAATAGACACCAGGGTGAGCAACATGACATGCAGGCAATTCCCTCATGTCAAAATAGGCAAAGCAGCTGAGGCTGAAGACATTTTATCTAATGTAAACACATTTTGCAAAGCCTGGTCCTTCATATCCATCTGTGCCAAATATACTTGAGAGGTGAAACATGAAGTATATGCAATTATTGCAACATCCCCCACTAACTGTGAAAGCAGTTGTGTCCTGTTCTTATACATTCAAATACGTGATTGTAAAACAAGCATTTTCCTACCATGTCATTTGCTCTAAGACACCATTTCCATCTTCTTTCTCAAGTTTTCATCACTGCTTAAAAGAAAAAAAAAAAAAAAGAAAAAAAAATCTTTCAAGGTCCCGGGTCCACTTTCTCTTCTTCTGAAACCTAATGCCAATTTTACCAGTAACCTGCCTTTTAAACCAGCCACTGCTGCCAATTTATCATCAGGCCTTCCTCCCACTCCCTCTCTCTTCAGAGAAGCTGCACGTCAGCATTTGCAAATCCCTTCACTGTCCTCCTATCCCTCCCTACTCTAATTTGCTGATGCCTTAAAAAAAAAAAAATAGTAAGAGCACAGTTGTTTACAACACAAGACAGACTTGTTTCACTGTTTCTGGATACTCCCTTCAATTCATCATCCATTGTTTTGTTTTAAGGTGTAAACATTTTGCTTTGTTTCACGTTTCCTCAATAGTTAACAGAACAGTTCTCATTACAACTCTTCATTATTAAACATCTCCCTTTTGTCCTCTACTTGAGGGCAAAAACGTGACAGTCATATGATAATTTCAAAATAAAATATTCAATAATAAAATATCCTTCATAAAAATCTGCATACAATAATGAGCATACCCATGCAGAAAATAGTTTCCATGGATATATTTCAAAGAAGTTGAGTGCAAGGTGAGCAATCCAATATGTGTAAGTGACCCAGCATAAGGGATATACATCAGAAGGGAAACCACAGCAAAATTACTGACCTCAGTTACCATCACAAGTGTGAAAACCAGAAAATACTGGAGAAGAAATGTAATCCATTAGATTTGTTTGTGTTAAAAGATATTATCTTCAAAGAGACACAGTTGTTTAAGATGAAAAGGTTCACTTTTCATAAAGCAGAACACCATAAATACATTGCTGGATTGTGGATGAAAAGTTGTATCAACTAGATAAAAATTATTTTGCACATGGCAAGAAAACAAAAAATAAAATTATTAGAATAAAATGAAGTATCATGGCTTTTCACACTTGCCAGAGCCTATCTTCTTACATTAAAATTCCTAGTAAATTAGTCCAAATCCTTAAAAAAGAAAAGCATCAACAAGAGATAAATTCTTCATATAAAGACCATAAATCTTTTTTCAATATAAGTCAAAAATCCCTTAAGGCAAGAAACAAGTCTTATTATTTCCTATTTATGCAACTTTTATTATACCACAATGATTAAAGAAAATCTCAACATCAATAAAGTGGTTTCATATTAATTAAGTACCCATTAAAGAGAAACTTCTTCACCCATATCTCAATGAAAAGCATTCTAAAACATCAAAAAAGCATCACAAACAAAATCAACTCTCTATTCAGTGCTAAGTATTCAAGTCCTTTCATTGATTTCAATAAGCTCAGTAAAATATTCTATTTAATGTAGCTGATTTATATTAGGAAAATAGCCAGTCATCCTACGGAACTGGAAACACAGTGATTAGTACAATAGCCATGTACAATTAGAAATGACCAGTTATAATTCACAAATAAGCAATACCTCAGATAGGATGACCTCCTATAAACCATAAACAATTAACTACTGTAGTTCAATAAACTAATAAATTATGTGTCTGGATGGGTCACAGAAGATCACCCTCAACAGAAGCTGAGGAGTACAGAGAGGATGAAACTTGTTTGTTGTGAAAGGAATAGCACCAGGTGAGATTGGACAAATGGCAGCTGCTCTGGATGCTCAGGTGTCCAGTTTTAACACCCAAGCAAGGCCAGGAACATCCAAAAGGACATGCCGGGAAGGCCACACAACACAACTCCTCTGAGTATCTTTAAGCAAAGGAACAAAACAATATTACAAGTCTTTATGATTTATAAGACTCTATTCAGGAAATAATTTTTTATATAAAAATATGGTCTGATATCTCTGCACAATACCACACTTTTTTTGCTAAAGCAGAAACAGAGGAATTGGATCTCTCTTCTTAAGAACTAAGTAACCAATGTAAAAGTCTTCCTGGCTCGCCACTCATCTTCACTAGAATCCCTCTGTTCCTATAGTGCTTTTTTTCCTGTATAAAACAATGTCTAGTCACTTACTGTATATGTGTTAAACATTCAAAACATATCTACACAAAACCTAACATTGAGAGCTTAAAAAAAAATCCAAACAAAAATATGAAAATAAAATAAATCATTTTAACTTATTAAAATAAGTGCTTGTCTCTGTCATTAAGCAATTAAAAAATAAAGTTACATATTTATTAGAAGAGCGTGTATGAGAATACAGCTCAACATGTCCAGTTTCAATGTAATTTTTCTTTTTTAGACAGGAACTTCATGACTTACTATGTTTGAGCTTTTAAGCTAAGATAGAGCTGCAACAACTCCCTGTGTATCTTCTAAGACAGTGTAACTATCTAGCATGAAAAGTCACAGATGGCTTGCTACTGTAAGTGTACAGCAGATGAAAACAAATGCCACATCAGGACAGTTTCTCTGTACAGTAACACAGCAGAGTTTTCAGTGTGATGGCTGCTTTAAAGGTTACAAAGAAGGTATTACTCAGTTATCTCTAACTTGCATTTCCTCTGCATTGAACTTACCCAGCTTCAATAAAAAAAAGTGTTCTGCTCATCACTTATGCATCAGAAGCGTTTTTCTCTATAAAGTTGGCATTCTGTCAGCTTAGAGATTGCCTGCTAAACTGCCCATCTTGGCTTGCATTATGAAAAACAGGAACGGGCATGCTTTTACGAGGCACACAGCCAAAAATGAGTAATATCTAACAATTTATACAATTACAGAAAACACAACCTTGCTGAGATGCATATAATAAGAAAACTAAATTCATTTCTATTTCCATTTTTAAAAATCTCTCACCAGAAATAGCTACATACCTACAGTATTTGATTCCATGAAACTAGGTCAGCATCCATTTATTTCTAATACTACGAGCATTCCATTACTAACTCAAGGTAAATACATTGTACTCTCAATTACTTACATGTAGGCATTTTTTAAAAAAAAATACCAAAACAAACTGATAGTGGGAGCAAAAAGAAGTAAAGGTTGCTTAGCATTTATTATCACCATGCAATCAATGCTTCTCCCCACTGAGAAGCTTTTTTTAAAAAAGAAGGCTTCACTATTTTCTCTTAACTTTTAACACTAAACACTGAATATTTACTTAATACTTATAAAATGCAGAGCACTAACTGCAGCGTTATCAACCACTAATATATTCCTCATTAAGTACCCATAACAGCATCAGCCTGTTAATACTACTACTTGCCAGTCAAAACAAACAGAAATTCCAGTTCTTCTAACAGTAACTAGGGACTTGAGAAATGCAGAGCTGTAAAATAATACAAGCATCTTCAGAACACACATTTCAGTCTGCAATACCATATCACATCAACATAGCAAAACCCAGTTTCTAGAAACCTGTGCCCCTGTGGTGTGAGTAATACAAGAGAAGAAACTAGCCCTAAAAAAAGTCCATTTCCAAAGCCCACATAGAGTTTGTGGGAAAGACAATCACACAATCACTCCATATCATTTGCATTTCCAGCAATATGGATATAACAGCTCACTGACATTCGTATCCTGATTTCCCAAAATAACAAAAGTACATTTTCTTTTTTAAGGATCAATGGGTTTTTTTCCCAATTCTGTACTTCAGCAAAACACATAGGATTTGGCACCTATTATGATGGCAGAAATTTAATCTCAGACAACATAGGTTTAACTTCAGACCAAATCTTCTTGAAGATAGGGAACTAATATTTATTTATAGTTGAAATTGGTCTGTGATGCACATGTCATGATCTTAATGGGCTTTGCATCAGTATTATCTAGAGTTATTTTTCTAGACTCACACAAAGAAATTATTCCAACATGACTGTCTTCGTTATTTCACAATATCTGCTTTTTCCCAGCATCATGCTTCTCCTTTTTTATTATTTATTTATTTATAATGAGACTAGAGCTTATAAAACCATCATTGCTCGTTTTATTTTTCTCCCGCTTCTTATGTTGAACAGATAGGAACTGCTTTAGAAACCTAACTCCTCAGTCATAAGATTTCCATCATCTTGAATCCCCTGCTTCTCCAACATTTTGTACTTCTAAAACATTACAGCAGACTATAGACAAATATGGCTCACCTTGTGTTCACATCTACTGACATCACTGCAGTTCAACTATCATACATCCCATGTCTACACACACAGATGCACACAATGGACAAGAGGATACTCTTCTGAGTACACATACAGTACTTTCTATCCCCTTAGTCTAGAAGAAAGCAAGCCCTTATATATAGGGAAATATGATCCAGTCTGTTCAAGCTGCTCGAAAAGTCACTGTAAACATAAAATTTACCACTTTAGACTTTGCACTGAAAAGTAAAGATAAAAATCAAAGGACAAGAGATGATACTGGTTTCATTGTTTCTTATCTTCAAAGTTCTTTATTAAAGTCCATGTTTTTATGATAATCATCTTTACAGCATTATTCCCCTTGAGTCAACTGGTTTACTGTCATGAAGCTATTGCTTAATTAGCTGAAAACACACAAGCTACAAGTCCATGTAATTGGACTCTACTATCTTACCCCTCCTTATAAGAGTAAACACCTCCTCTCTTCCAAACAGACATTTCAATAAAATATAGAGGTAAGTAGGAAATACATTGCGTATGGATGAGGAAGAAGCAAGTACAACTCAAAAGATGCATGTGCAGATCATCAACCACATGATGTTGAAGCTGAAAAGCAAGAAGCAAGGATGAAGAAGCAATTATGACAAGGTAGTAATAAACCATTTTCATTTGTCTCATGATTTCCAGATGACAAATTTGGGAAAGTGTCAAAGCATTAAGGATGTACTGACAATACCCTGTATTAGGTCTAAGTGTATTCAGTTGTATAGTCTCTCCTGACTGAAGTCAGTGTCAGAGTATCCAAAATAACAATGGAATAGGCTGCTCATTCCACACAGATAAGAAGGTTAAAAATCACCATCTCCGAAATCTTTTTTGTACTTTAAAAAATATTATGTAATAGTTAACACGTCAATAAAAAAAAACATGATGAGAATTACAAAAACTAAGTCAATCAGCCAATTATTTAATATAGATATTAATCTTTTCGTGTTTTGCATTCTAGGAAGACGTTACTCATCAAAAATGTATGCAAACATACACCACAGGAAAGAAAAAAAAAGAAGAGTAAAAATACCACCAAATGGATATATTTGAAAAAACTTTCACATACTTAAAAAGAACATAGGAGAGTTACAAGCACAAGCTTAGCTTTTAAATTTAGAATAGCGAGACCAGCAACACACAGGAATGCACAAAGTTTGACGCAAACCATGCTGAGATGCAATGCCTGGTAGGGTCACAGTTCAAGCAGGGACAGCAGAGCACATGCCAACACCTGAACTACTGCCAGTACTGAAATACCAGTTATGATTAAATACCTCATCCACTTTTGACCAGAATAGAACTTAGCAACTAAACTGGTTTTAGAAGTTTAAGGAAAAATTATCACCTGTTTTAAAAAAGGCAATACTTTAAAATCATCTAACCCAAATTAGTATTTGAACTTTCTGATTAGATTTTACCTCTTAATTGGTAGGTACCTCTGGTCTTCTAGTTCTTCTTTCAAATTTCCCAGTATTCATAAGTACAAAGGTTTTTAGAGGTCTTGATAGTTCCAGCAAAGATCCAGTCTCCAAAAAAGTCAATGCTGGCCTGGCATCAGAGCCAATTCAATCAATTTCTCTAAAAGCCCAGAGCTCTAGAAAGTACACAGCTAACACACCAAATGGTTATACTTACAGATAGTTTGGGTCCAGCAGAATAACAGCAAAGGCATTTGCACATCACTGAACTAAGTTAATAGATTCACGTTGCATTCAGCAGCACTCTAATCAGAAGAGGGTGCATACATGTACAGAACAAAACACAGAAACCCAGAACTAACAAGAAGAAATCAGAGGGAAAGATTAAATGTGAGATATGCCTTGGTTTTGTTAAAATGCAAGAGAAAAATTCAAGTACAGTTAACTGACACTATTATGCCTGTATATACAAGATACTGTCTCTCTTGTAGGGTCCTCAGCATCACAAGCTGCAAGAACATTTGCGGGGAAAAGGAAGAAAAGGAAACTTTCCAGGTAAGCAGAGAGGCCCTCGACTTAGACAGTAACTAGAGCCTGGCACTCATTTACTTCATCATTTCCTCCAAATTAAGAATGAAGTATTAAAAGCTTTATGCAGCATATCCTTTGATATAGTTGGTAAGACAGTGAGTAGAGAAGTGCTGTGCCTACTGTCATATAAACTCATACTTACAAGGAGTATAAGGCAGATTTTTGCAATACTGCCATTTCACATGGGTGAAACCAACCAGCTTCCAAGAACTAAAGGATTACTCTTTAAAGGGTAAATCAGTAGCATAAATGTGATTTGTCAGATATTGAGAGGGGAACAACGGTGAGTCCTGTTCCCATTTTATCAGAAAAAAAATAAACAACATAACAAAACATGCACTAAGTCATCCTACCTGGACTGTCTCACAGTAGCAGCTAGGAGGTCATGGCCAAGTGTCACCTGATCAAATGCAGTTGAAAGATCAACTATGTGATGGACCCAATGGTTCTGTGGCAAGTCAGTGGCCACAGAAAGGAAATCATGACTTTCTGTTTAAGTTCCAGTTCTGGCTTGTAGAAGTGCTATACAGAAGTAGGTAAAGTGTCCAGAACAGATATTACTAGAATTTAGATATAGCTATAAAAACTTCAATTCAAAGAAAAAAAAAACGGCAATGCAGAATAATTTATTGGATTTATGAACCTTCTCTTCCTGCACAAACAAGCTGCTAATAATATTAGAACTATCTGGTTGCAATATTATTTGGGAAAAAAAAATCCTGCTGTGTGTTTAATGGTGGTCAATAAACACCATGGAGTAAAAATATAAATAATACAATAAAATCTACATGCCCAACTTTTTCTCTGTAACAATAAATATGTTTCTTATTCCTAAAAATGTAAGCCCACACATTAGACAAACCAGAGATTTAAATCCTTAACAGCTGCATCACCACATACAAAGATCACAGATCATGATGTTTACTGGGCAAACGTAGATAGGCATCATGCTATTTTCCATTGTTTGAATTCAAGGCTTTTGGATTCATAAGTCTCAGTGGTATTGCTGCTATGGCTAATTCATCATGTCAAGTAGTTCGTTCTCATTATTTGTTTCAAGAAAGTTCCCACTATCTTCTTTAAAAGAAGCAAGCTGCAACAAAGTTTGGTTTTGTTCTTTTGTTCAATTGTGGGTTTTTTCTATTCTAGGTGCCAGCTGGCCAGAACTTAGCACAGATGCTGAATATTTTGTTGCTCTTCAGGAGAGATATGTCCCTTCAGACAATAGCCTCGATGTGCAGGCACAGCAATGCACATCTTGATACACACTCCTGTCTCTCTACAAGCTTGGTCCACAATCCAATTCCTCATGATGACAAGGTCTGTTCTGTGGGGGGTTGAGAAGAATTTCTATACTTGGAGATCTGCTATATTTAACTAAATGATTATCTATCTTACTCCTGTACATTAGTGATGGTTTACTGTCTTTTCCAGAATTAACCAGACATAAAGAAACAGGATTCAAACTTGATTTTCAAGACCTTTAGTACCTTGCATAGGTCAGAGCCTATTTCATCTTTTTTTTCTGGGCACTTGCTCAGAACCATTCCACACTATGCTGCATCACTTCTTTGTACGCTTTGTTCACATATGGAAATACTATTTATCACCATGAAATCATATAATGCTCAAATTCATACTCTTTTTTTCTCAGCAAAGGTGCTAAATAAATTCATTATGCTTGTCTGCTTTTGAATCCCACTTATGCCAAATGGTTCTCAAAAAATATTTCCTCCTTTTTGTTTCCCCTATCCAAAAATGCACTTCATAACCAATTTTATGAACAGAATTAAATATTTCTTCAGGTACAAAAAAAAACAACCAGAACAAGCTCAAATTTTCAGTACTTTTTTACAATCAACACCATTTTACCAAGCGAACAAATACAATGAGGTACAAGTCAGCAAAAAAAGTCATCATAGCAATTTACCACTGATTTGAAAAATATTAATAGCCTCAGGCAAATCAGACATTAACTCTTACTGATTTGGAGGGTGATATAGCATTAATAATTCAATAAAAAACACTTTGAGTAATAAAAGCTTAGGGTTATTTATTTAACCAATTAGATCATTTTTGGCAACATCCCTGCTTTTGAATAAACCATGCATGTTCTTCAATTAATCATGAGAATTGAAAACTACAAATCTGCAGTCTCTACCTTCCAGTCAAAGAGATACATTGCTTAAGAAGCCCAAAAGATTGAGAGAGAAAATAAGAATAATTTATATTCTCAGTGGACAAAAGAGAGCTGGCACTAGAAGACGTGCTAATTAGCAAAGCTTGGCTACTGGTGCTTAACGATCTGTTCCTCATGCACCACTTTCCCAATCCACTGAGAGACAGGTACAAATTGCACCTATAAAAAGTTATAATCCATTAGCATGCATAGGAGGTGCATCTTGTTACCACTAATGTTCAACAGTCCCCTCTAATCTATGAGAGTGGCAGAAAGATGCAAATGTTTAACTAGAACACTATACTGAATTACCATGCATGTCATTTATTAACAGCTTTATTTTATTCAGAAACTTCAGTGTGACAAACCATTACCATGCTGGCAGTCAAAGTCAAGGGGGTTTTTTGAATGCTTCAGTTTTGGTCTTTCTCTCTACAGGGAATCAGTACAGGTCTCCTGGTCCACGTAAATACTTCTGCTAAAAATTCTAAATTCCTTACAATACAGTCCAATTCAAAATCTCTGTTTTGAGTCTCTTCTTCAGCAAGTTAAACAAGTGAAACCCCACAGAGTGCACCCTCAACTGGAGTTACAAGTTGAATGCTCAATTTCCTCTTATTTCTTTAATGAAATGCATTCAGATTGGCTCTGCTTATTCAGACAAAAGCCAAAATTAGACATTACAAATCAAACAATCTGCTTCTCTCTGATAACTGAAATGGCATTATCAAATGGATGAAAGGGAAAAAGAAAAGATGGCCCTCACTTCCACAACTCATAATGAAGTTGTGTTCCTATAATTAAGTCTTTTGATATTTAAACTGGGATTTCATGTAAAAAAACAGAAGACTATGTTTATTTACTTTTTATGTTAGCCATCCCAGCAGTAATGCTTCACATTTTGGAAAACAATCTTTACAATGATTATTTTTAAAGGAAGAATTCGCTTCCATTAAAAAGACCAAGACCTGTCAAACTCACTTTTGAGAGAAATCAATGAATGCTAAAGCAACATAGATCCTATTTATAGACCTGAAAATACAACAGTAGACAGAAACCAAACCAAACAAAACAACCAAAACAACAAAAACCACCAAAGATATCTACATCCTCTCCCTCCAAATTTTTCCAGAGTAAACTAAAAATTCCACCTCAAAACTATTTAATTTTATTTTAATCCAGTAAGATTCCTATTCCAGTGCAGAAGATGGAGCGTTAAATTCATTTTTAATTGTCAATACTTCATTCCTCTGTAGTGTTTTGGGATTTGGAGGGATTAGAGTTGGTTTTTTGGTTCTTTTTAAGTAAACATTAAGTGTTTAACACTGTGTCACCTTCTAAACCAGCATTTTTGAGAAGGTATGTTTCCATATCTAATCACCTATCCACACGTCCCAGTTTTCTGAGGGGAAACATTTGAGCAACTAGCATACTAAAAACACCTAAACTTCTAGGCATTTACTTCTACATGCAGAGGGAAACAGGTTTAATGAAAGAAATGCTTTCCCAGCTTAATGAACATCTCATTTTTTTAAAGTCATCTTCCTATTTAAAATTATTCTGCTTGTTTCATTAAATATCTAATCAGCCCTCAGTTCAAATTTCTGGTATTAAGTCAGGTCAGTAACAGTTATGGGGTTTGATTGTTGTTTTTGGTTTTTTTAATTAATCCACTGTGCAAGAAGAGTCAGGAAATGCTTCAAATCTCAAATGTATAAAGAAAGGACTGGACTTGGTACTGTATAAAGTTGCAAAGTAATTCCTAGCTTCTCAGAACAAGATACTCATACTTACTCCACACCCAAAGTTTCTCTTCTCTAATATGGATTTTAGAAGATACAGGATGAAAGTCAGACTTCTGAGAAAGGAGTTTGAAAACAATCATCAACTGATTTGTATCAGTAAACCCACATATTTGCACTTCGACAGCCCTGACATGTCAGCAAAGGGCTGAAATGTAGCAAACATTTCACAAGTCACAGCAATAATATTCCTATTTTTACTTATTGTTCAGGCATCTAAAAAGTATGTGATATGGTTCCAGTACAAGCCCCCTGATCACAACAGATGACAATATCTTTAAGAGAAAAAGCAAAACACATTAAAAAGGTGAAGAGGTGAATAAATAGCACCACAGTGACAATATAATCGTATAGTCGCAAAGCACATAGGTGTTTTAGGGGACACCTTTGGCTTTTTTAAAGTGTTCTCCTCAACTCTCATGAAGAAGACAATGTGGTACTGCTTCCAGAACTGATCTTCAGCATCTGTTCTGCTAAATGATAATGATACATTCTGTCCTACTGTTTCTTGATGCCCAAACTAAGTGTGCATACCTCCTGAGAATAAATGACTAAAGCTTTCAAGCCACCAACACCATGTGCCAAACAGAAGTTTCCTCCTTTCCATTTCCAAACAACTCACCTCCCTTCCCACTCCTATTTCTTTCCCAGTTGCTCCTCACCACTCAATACTTCCTATTCTGCAGGGATCCTATTACTATATGTCATATTCATCTGCAGTGGAACAGGCATACAAGTGTTTTTTCCTCCTCTCCTTTAACCATGTTAATAGAAGGGAAACAGTGAAATATATAATAATAATGATTAATTGTAGTAGTACTAATTAATATGGATCTGACACTAGATTTGGAGACATTCCTTTTTCTTGTTAGTAGACTAGAAAAAATTATTTCAAACAATCAGTAACCGTCCGTGGACGAAACAAACCTTCAAGAACAAAATTACTTTTAACTGAAGAAACAATAGCTTTCACCCCAGAATTCTGACAGAATCGGCCTGTGCTGTCAGTGGTGTGACAGCAAAATGTTTTAACAACCAATCTATCAAGACAAACAAAAATACTTGAGTGGGAAAAAAATTGAGTGGAAAACAAAAAACAACACCATCTATCTTAAGCAGGAGGGAAAAAAGTGAAGCAGTCCATGATTAGAAGCAGTCAGGCACTCAGAGAGTTACTTTCTTTCAAGATGGAAGATGCTTAAACACTAGAAGTGGAATAGAAACCTAGGAAGGACACAAGTACAAATAAACCAAAATCATTCAAATGTGCACATGTAGAACATTTAAAGGAAAATTCACTCCTTGCCTTAGAGAAAAGAAGGCAGGAGACTCTCAGTATGGAGTAGAATTTGTATGTATTTTCTATAAAACCTTGCAGTAGTCATATACATAAAGATACTTTTTAAATAGCTATTAGATGCAAATTATATTCTGAATATGAATATTTCTTTCAGATTTCTACAAAAATTGCATAGTGTAAAACTTCACAACAGTAATTCTGCCTCCAAATTTGCTCTAAGAAGTTTTTGTAGCTCTGCGCCAAACTCTTCTCAGCAGTTTACAGCACTTGCACAGTAGCTATAGCGTGTCCTGCATTGCACTCATCATTTAGCATTCCATATATTCACAATACCTTTAACCTTGAAAGGCACCTCAAGAGTCCCCACTTCAATAATCTGCTCAAAGCAGGGACAGCAATGAATTTAGACAAGGCTGCTCAGGGTTTTATCCAACAAGGTCTTGACAGACTCCAAGCATGGAGATCTTGCAGTGTCTCTGGGAAACTGATTTCAGTGCTTACTCATCTTAATAGGAATTTTTCCCCTTCCAGAACTGGAAGCTCCATGCTTCAATTTAGGACTTAACTCTCTTTTTTTTTTACCACGTATGTTTTACTAGGCCTCTTCACACCATCTCTTCTGCGGGCTGAACAAGCACAACCCTCTCAGTCTCTTCCCTACATTACATGCTCCAGTCCCCTGACTATCCTGCAGGCTGTCCACTGGATTCACTCAAGTTTATCAACATTCTTTTACTAGGTGAGCCAAAATTTGACATAGTATTCCACACATGGAATACTAGTAAGTGTCAAAGAATAGGGAATAATCACTCCACCTGCTGGCTATACTCCCATTGATGGAACGCAGAACATTGTTAGCCTTCAGCACTGTCAGGACGCACAGCTGGTTCACGTTTAGGCTTCTGTCAACCCACTCCCAGATCAAAAGGAGTCATCTTCATTGCATCATGATTTTTATCCTCACAGTGATATCTACCTATACATGCATCCAGATATTCCCAGACACAAAACTATCACCCTGAGCTACACTATAAACTTCTTGATGAAAAATATTTCACACACAGGAAAAAGAAAAAAGGCCAGCTAAGAGAACAAAGGACACATTCAGTTTAGAAAGAGTTATTTGAATACAACAGCTAACCAAAACACAAAGGTATGGTAAAAACTTTACACAGATCAACAGGTACCCAGAAACTGATTTTTCTACTTTTACAGTACTAGGCCCTTATCGACTAAGAATTGGCAAAACCAGTTATCATATTATCACTTTCTGTGACTGTAGTACTTGGTAGCTCCAATCAGAGGCTGATCTTTCAGTTGCATAAGTATTTTCAAATTTATTTTTAAATAATCATTCACAAGGGTCCCCACATTTTAAAATTTTTCTCAAAACTTCTGATGAGTTGTGAGTGCATTAATCATAAAGCAGTTCCAATTTCTAACTCTCCACTTGCATTGGACAAGCTTCTAGAGGAGCTTTGTTTTCCCACTTCAACATGCAGCAATTTCATTATTTCAAAGAATGTCAAAGTATGTGGACATCTGAACAAGTTATTAACAATTTAACAAACATACCATATTTTGAAGCCTAATGGATCAAAAAAATGTGATGGACTAAATTTTTTCAGGATATCTAAGTAATTTCTTACTTCAATTAATCCAATATATTTAAATAATCAGCTTAAATCAATAAATAAAATATTTTTCTTCATTTTAGCATCCTACAGTTCACTGGAACATAGCAAGCATGAATTAATCACATAAACAGAATAAAAATTACCCACATGAATGCTGAAATAATTCACTGTGCTTACAATTTGAATTATAATGTTTTTGATAGCAAGTGCATTAGCTACCAGTCTCAAGGCTAAATATTTAAACTTGCAAAGATTGAATTTCATACCCCTGAAAAATTAACTTGACAAACACAGACAGCTTTCACAGTAAATTTTCACACTGACCAATAAACTTCAAACAAATCACAATCTTGGTCTCAAAAGTGTTGACATAAAAAAATATATACTGGTTTTTTAAAAAATATGTACTTTTTTCTGTTATTTTTCTTAAACTAGAGTCTAACCATTTAAACATAGAGCATTCTTCGAGTACATTGAAAACAAATAATTTTCAGAGGTCTGTATTCAGAACTACTACTCCACAATTTCAACACCTGTACATAATTTTATACGAAATAAGAATAGTAATTCTTACTCTAGGCATTTTTTAGGTCCCTGGCACCATGAGCCAGTGATGAAAGATAAAAACAACCTAGCCAACAGTCAAAGAAAGAAAAGCATTGACACTACAGCTTTATGCTCTTCTTCCAAAACTGAACCAACTCCAAAGCAGATCTCAATTGAGCTTCTGTTCATGTTACTGACAATCTGGATTAATGGACATAGAAAGAAGAAAAGCATCTATATGGGTGCCTGTGCATAATTCACACTGCAACCACAAGGAAATATTTGCATGTCCCTCCGATTAAAATGCAATGAGAACTTTGCATTCTGTTCTAAAATAATTACTTGCTTGTAACAGAGTAACACATCATAGTGACAAGTGGGATATGCTTTCAGGACAAACACACGCAAACAAAAGATTGTGTCTACACAAGCACACAGTCTGATAGTGACAAGCATTCTTTGAAGTCCTACTCCGGCATTATCTCTGCAAGAAAAACAGGATCAACCCTTTTAACTGCATTTCTGAAGACTTCCGTCTTCCAGAAGGCTTATGTAGAAATTCAGAATCAGAATTTAGTGGGGAAACGCTGCTTTTGTACTTGCAGTATGTTCCACAAGGTGCCTTCACAGCAACCTGAAGAAACCTGCCAACAGCACAGTAATTGCCTCAGCCAGGCAAGGTGGTGCCCCGTGGCTGGGAGTGGGAGGTGTTGGAGGACGTGGATGAAGCACTACTCCATCAGTGACAGGGTCCATGCATCTTGACACCTGCACCTGTACCTGGGTGCAGATATCAAGATGTTGGTAGTGGCAAGGGCACAGCCAGTTCCAGCAGCTCCAGCAGCCCCAGCACAGGGCACAGCTCAGCCCCACAGCCACAGGCAGGCGGGTGAGAGCCCCGGGGAAAGTCTGGGTAAGGGAGGGCAAAAGGCTGCCTGGCAGCCAGGGCTGAGGGAGGGGAACTGGGTGAGAAACAGCCCTGCCAAGCCCTGAGGGGACAGCAGGAGGAGGGCCTTGGCAGGGGAGGTCACCCCTGGAGACCCCAGGAGCAGCTGAGTGGGCATCTGGCAGCCAGTCATAGTCAACTGACCATACATCCATGGTAAAGACCCCTAGACCAGCTGAAACCAATGCTGAAAACACACAACACACTCAAATGTTGCTGTTCACTCTCATTTTATCATCCACAAGATACTCAAGGGCAGTCACACAGGTGCAGCATCAAATTATCAAACGAGGACATAATTTTGGGTTTCTGTGTTGATTTAAACCCTAAGAGTTTCAGCAAATGATGCTGCAAATAGGGCTAGCTTTTAAAGGACACATCCGAATTTTAAACATTAAATAAAAATTAAAATTCCTTATTCTTTTTAGAAATGGTGTGGTTATAACAGTATAAAAACAGGTCACAGACAAGCTCACATATAACATCTGTAACTATATTAAACTCATTAGATCTCAATCAAATAAGCCCTTTTTTTTGCAGCCCACCTTCCATATTTTCCAAAGTACATTTTATTGAAAAGTAGACTGCTGGTTTGTGTTTGCTTTGTTTTTTTTTAAATAACAACCCAATTTTTTTCTTCTTCCCCTCCCTACTTCTTTTGAAGAGCTCATAGTCTACCACTAGCAAAATCCAGCATCCAGTATCACAAATATCATCAATTTCAAATTAAATAAGGCTTTGATTTCAAGAAAAGATTACTTTCATCTGTATTATAGGCACTTGTGCCCTCCGACAAATCACCTCTACCAAAAGGATTCCCAGCCAAACTCATAAGCAATTGCTACAAGGCTCCTAGAATCCTTCTTGAGTGACCCAGTATGACAGTACTTGGCTGCCAAAAATATTTCAGGAATTGTTAACATGCTGTTGGATCTCTTCAGTGCAGAAACATCTGTTGCCTGGTATAGGATGGGAGGAGAGTGGAAATGCTAAGACCCACTAAACACTTCTGACACAAGAGGATAAGCAAAATTTCCCCCACCTGACAGAACAGTTTACTCCTATTTGTATCTCAGGCCAGGCATTTCAAGTGGCACTACCTTTTAAGCTAATTTGACTTCAACTAGCCTGATCCATCAATATCTGACAAAATAACAGTTTATCTTTTTCTCTGCTAAGTATTTGCATTAGTAAAAGAGACTTCATCGAGAAATATATTGAGTAGCTGACAACATAGTTTGAAAAATGTTACACTCTTATTTACAAACACAACTATCTCAGCAAAAAACTCAATCATCTGCAACAAGTGGGTGTTGGCAGAATAATGGCAGAGTTATAAAATAAGCACTCTAAGAAATAGATATTTATTAACTTTAGTAGTAAAATAGACAAGATTTTTAAGGCATTAATTTAATTTTTATTTAATATATTTTACACTGGGAATCAAAAAATATTTTATTGCATATTATTTAAAAGCTTACTAAAACTTGTCAGCACTTGAGCTAGTTATTTACTAATTAGAAACTTTTCAACCGTTTCCTTAGAATCCATTAGGATAATGTTAACAGTTTACTACTTTAAACAAAATGTCTAAAAAGTTACTATGTTACTTATATTTAACTAAAATTTGTTTTTTCCGGAAGCTGAGAGGGGCAGTTAAGCACCTTAGGGGTAAGCAAACCAGGACAACTGCTACAGAGAAAACCGATTTCATTCCCCCATCGCTCCACCTTCCTCCCAAGCTTAGGTCCAAATGACCACATTAAGACTTAAATTTAATTGAGTAAAATAAAAGTTCACCACAACCATGCAGTTATCATATCAGAATATTCATGCTACATTTGAATGTTCTAATATGTATTCATAGGAAAGTTTATACAAATTAGTTTTGCATCAGTTTCAGTATTCTGGAATATTAAAGAGGGTTCCACTACTAAAATAGATGTAGTAGAGGAATGGGAATGCAGTTATTAAACATTTTGAACATATTTGCCTTTTATTTTCCTTTTCACTTAGCAATTTGTTCCTGAATGCTTTTTGAGACAACTGTTTATATAAAAAAAGAAAAAAAATTGTTTACACATATCAAGAAACATAGTGACTTTATAAAAACTGTGTTTCTACTATTCTCTAAGTCCTAATTTCTCATGAATTTATGCTTGATCTCATTCGTAATTTTAAGTACCAAGACAACGACTCGAATGCTAGCAGGTCCTTCATCATGGCCCACATATTAGCCACTGTAATTTGTTTTAAGAGTTTCTACGGAGAAACTGTAGGATTTCCTCTAGGAAAGATACCAACCTTTGAAAATACTATTCTACTATTGTCCAAATTTTAAAAATAATAACAAATATTTCAATTAAACTATGCAAACTTAGAGCTTCATTTATAAAAACCTCTACGTTTCAGGGTACTTTAGAAGCAGCAGTCTTCTCTATATAAGGATACAAAATTAAAAGTACATAAATGTACTTAAGAGTTTACTTTTAAGAATAATCTCAGTCTTATGCAGTTTTTTTCCCCTAGAAATCTTAGGCATCACTGCAAGTCATACAAAAGTAAAATGTCACTGATCAACAGTCACTGACTGAAAGTACAGAGTACTGACACTGAAGCACAGAAA
The DNA here is from genome assembly GCF_025592945.1 of Manacus candei. NCBI lineage: Eukaryota > Metazoa > Chordata > Aves > Passeriformes > Pipridae > Manacus > Manacus candei. Next base: position 30,135,172 of record NW_026138097.1, on the reverse strand, counting down.
TGCTTTCTCCCCCTACAAATTTACACCAGTATGTTTTGTGCCTCAAACTTTCTTTGCCCTGGGAGAGGGCATTTGAGAGATGAAAAGGTTAATATCTGTTACTCTTACAAAACATGACTAAAAGGCCTATAATTTGCATTTTATAGACAACCTCTTCAGGGATTTGTCTACTCTCCATTATCAACATCTCTCAATCTTTAACAGAGAAAGTCAGAATTTGGATTCCATACTCATCTCAGGCAATATGAGCTGACAAAGTTAAACTTTGTGAAGTAAAAACTCTGAGAACTTGGGAAGTGCCTTAAAAAGGAATATACCCGCTTTGTCTTCCACTGGAAGTATCAATAAATAAAATATCACTTATTCCAGGAAAGCTGACAACACAATTCAGTAAGGACTATAAGTGAAGACTGCATTTATCACACCAGCTTAATGTCTTTTATTGCAGAACAGTGTCATATTCCATAACAAGAATTATAATATTCAGGTCAGTTTAGCTGCTCAAGGTTGTACATTTGGGACAGTCATCTAGTTGTGTTTTAACAGAAATCACTAAAGGTTCAAAAATATCATTAGTGTAAGCTGGTTTAAAAGTAAAAAAAAAAAAAAAAAAAAAAAACAAACAGAATTTTTGAAACAATAATTTTAAGAAAATTTTCACAACAACAGCTGGGCTTCTATTTAAGTGAAATTAAAAAAAAAATGCATTTATATTGCTAGTTATATTAGTTAGTTATATTTAGGATAAATAAAAAAGTTCACGCATTTCAAGCTATGAAGTTACAATGCCTACAGTGCAGCTGTCTGTACAGGATCATTCACTGGCTGTGGCCAGGGATTCTGGCACTGGAGTATTAATATCCAGTTTGGCAGACTAGCATAAGCAGAGACTGTCGACAGGACGAGTGGGAGTTTGGAGGTATAAAGGATATAGAAGATGGCATCTATCTTTAGGAGGTAGTTAGTTTAATTATCTATGAAGTTATTGATCTTCAGTTAGGAAGCAGCTGAGCAACTGTTTTAAAGAACGCCATGAGCAGCCAGCTTGTGATTAAAAGAACATTCATGCTCTTAAAGGAAACTGGAAAGCAAAAAATACTCTGGCAATTGGAAAATGCACATTAAGTAGAATAGAAACAGAAACTTAAAATATTCATGTCTGTGTGTGCCAAGGCAATGGTGGATTTTTTTTCATACAAGAAATTCCACATGACTTCAAGTACAAATTTTTAGAAATATTTTCCTAGTTCTCTCATTAAACTTTCTCAAAAAGAGTAATGTTGCAAAATGTTCTTGTTTCTACAGATAAGTATTAGGAAACTACGAGTTTATGGTCAAATGATTTTCGGATGAGCTACAGAGTGGACACACAACTACTTTGTGCACCAGGAAAAGAATAAACGTTTATGTTCAGTGAAACAACAGTAGTTTAGACCCAAAAATATCGCCCAAAAGTTTAACCTCATTCTATAAAACAATTTTTTTATTATTTTTTTACTGGTCTAACCAGTGACTCAGTTCTTTTAGTTATATTTGTACCTTCAACACCTATGACCCTGGGTATAGTAAGGTTATTCTGAACTCCTGTTAACAACACCTTTCCAGTCTCTTTATGTGAACATACACAATTAACAAACAGTAGACAAATTGCTTCAGTTTGAATTATAAATCAAATGCTGCTATTCTTCATTCCCTAAATACCCATAAATTGAGCTGTAAAGGACTCAAAATTCACAAGGCAAATGTAAGATGTAGGGTAAACAAAGTTTCTTATCTGCAACATGCTACGGCCAAAGTCTCACTAACATAGCAAAAGGCTGCACATTTATCCTCTTCAAACAGGGCAGGGCTTGTTAACACAAGGAAATGCCCGCACAGTTCTGCAGCTACTGTTATTGTGGAACTTCTCGTAAATAGATCAGAAAAAAAAACCATTCCTTTCACATATGCTGCTGCTGCAAACCATTTGCCAGTGGAAACCCCTGGTCAACGTGGTTAGGGCAGCATTGCACTGAGGTTTCTTTTCAGAGTTAATCCATACTGCAGAAATACCAATTTAGCTTCACATTGGTTAGTATAGGTATCAACAGCAGTGCAGGCATGAAACAGATCATGTCCCTACAACTCTAAACTAGGGGTGAAGTTCAAGTCACCAATGTTTCCATCCTATCAGTCCCTGAAATAGATATACGAAAACTAGCCTGGGAACATCTGTGCGTACGTCAGTCACACTTCCCTGCTACAGCATGGTCCTACCCACAACTTGGTAGCTACAGAAGCAGTATTTGCCAACTCAGCATGACTCACTATTACTGAACTATTACTAAAACTGTTACCGAGAACCATCTTTACAATTATTTTCATTTTATTAATGTGTGTTTAACCATCAGTGCTAAAATATTATGATTAGTGGGTCCCTTCCAACTCAGAATACTCTGTGATTCTGTGAAAATTAGAGAGGACATAAAAATTAAACACATTAGACAGAATAATTTATTACATAAAGGAACTACATCATAAGTCCTGAGACAGTAGGAACACAACTGAAACCAAATTTGAATACTTGGCTCCTCTCTGAACATTTGTCTTAATTATTTTTGGTTTTGGAAAACTTACATTTGTATTCCTTGATGCACAAACCTTCTAGACACACTTTGAAAGCTCACACAGACTTTTGAGTTAATGACTAATAGCAAATAATAAATATGCATGCAGAAGAAAACTCTAAACCTTTATACTAGAAGGGTCATTTTGGTTATTTCTAAATTATCAATCTTTTCCTGTTTCATTAAAAAGCTTCGAGAAAGTCTTGAGCTCAACCTTTTCTACTTTTTAGCCCTATAATTCAGGGCCAATGTACATATTACTGCTTTGAACATATTATGACATAATTTTCACTTGGGGGTATTCTGCACATTTGGAGGGTTAAAATATCTTCTCTGTGAAGAACAAACCCTCATAAACTTCCTGGTTCAAGTACACACTTCTAGATATGCCAGATTCAACATGTTAATCAGCCATTATCCAATCAAGTATTTATTCATTCATTTAATCAACAAAATATTACCTCAATACACTATTATACTGTCACATTCATATTCTCCACCTCTACTACTTTTTTAAATATTTCACTATTATTTATAATTTTTCCCTTGAAGGCCTCAAAATCAGATTCCTTTTGTGCTAAAGGGCAATTTTTGACACAGGGTGCCAAAAGAGTCAATGAAAATGACTTTTATATAAAAAGATTTGGGGAGTTGAAAACTTTTCTTTTACCCTGTTTTCCCTCGAAAATCACTCTATTCATCTCAATGTGCTTTTATTTTACAAAAACAGTGTCAAAAACTAGAAAATTTATAATAGAAAATGTCTAAATAAAGTCCTATTTTGACTATCCAGTTGTGGAATGATTACTTAAATACTGCCTTTTTCTTTGTATGATAAAAATATGAAAGTAAATGGTTAAGCGAGTATGAAGAAAAACACCCAGAGTTGTTGTATTCTAGTAAAAGATAACTGGTATTGGTTCTTGAGAGAGTAAAATGACTGGGTGGTCAGCCCAGCATTTCATAACCAAGACTTCTCTCAAATCAGGTGTTAATAGTTAATTTAGGCTTCTGATTTTGTGAATATACAAATGCCAATTGTATGACGCAATTGAGAGTTCAGTTTCACCTCAGATGACTTTCAAAAAACCCAGAACTTATCTATGAAACTCAGAAATCCACAGTAATTTGAACTGAATGTTTCCAGTAGAAAACTATTTTCTTTAAAGTCAGCTTGACAAACAATTCCTGGATGTCCTAAAAGAAGGCAAACTATACTTTTCTCTTGATTCTGTGTATATTGCATAGGATGCTTTCAGATGGCTGCACAAGTCCCTTGCTCAGTAGTGAGCTCCATGCTAATCATAACACAAGAGAGTACAGAACACAGCAGTCTAAAACAACAGATGTAAACATCTTATGCAGCTCAAAACAGAAAGTCATTATAAAAACAAAGTGATAGGCATCACAATCAAGGAAAAAGCACCTAAGAAATTACTGCAGTCAAGTCCCCTCCTTGAACCTCCTTGCCATCTACCCTGGAGTCTGCAGTTGGATACAACCTGCAGATGTGGCGAGCCCTTGCACTGGCACGGTAAAGAGGGGTCAGGATTTGGGTAGAAGCACGGTGCACCTTCTCTTTATTCTTCCAGACAGCACTACACCCAGCCAGGAAACAGGGACACAAACATGAAACATTCTGAACTCATTCATCGCCCACACCCAGAGAAGTCTGAAGAAGACTTTATGAGAAAAACAGCTGGACTGTTAAGGACAGTTTGCTCCTAAAATAAACCCTATTTTAAGCTCTCATCTAACTACTACCTATGCCTCTTTTCATTGTCCATTTCTAAAAAAAAGCTGGTCAGTTTAAGAACAACTTTATTTAGGACCTTAAGGATACTACAAAAGGCAAGAAGTAGCAACAGTTCATCTTGGCAAGCCTCAGTTACCGAAGTTTATGGTACACAGGAGGGTATGACCAAGAAGCACTGCCCTTGAATGAAGTCAAATTTGTTGATTTGTCAAAATGAAAACTGGTAAACAGCTATTTCTTGGTTTTAGAACACTATTATCAGCTATATATAGACGCCAGTGGCTTTCACATGAATGGATTACACTTGCCATAGAACTACCAAAAAAAAATAATCAGAAATACTTTTTTCAATACATACAATAAATACACACAGAATACGTACAGTAAATTCACACAGAATAAAAATTGGTAAGTGTTTTTCACCTGTAGGCACCTTTGTATTTTATTTTTTAAGCTCTCTTGGGTGTCAGGAGGTCACAAAAACTTCCAGACTGTCAGTACAAGAAGGTCTGTTAAATTTCAGCTCAGTGAATGTACAGACAACCAAAATACAACTTACCATAAAGTATTCTCATTCTGTGCCTGAATTCTTGCTGGGAAAAAGGAGTTACCAGACAAATAAAAAAGGTACAGTATAGCATACCGCGCACAAAATGACTACGGGTCAGATCTACATTATGGGTACCTTACCAGTATAGGAAACTTACCCCATTCATTTAAGAGGCAACTACTTGGCAAAGGTACCACAGAAGGGCTGAGGTTAGCAGGGATCTCTGGAGGTCATCTGGTCTAACCCCCTCCTCAAGATGGGCCACCTAGAGCAGGCTGCCCATGACAATATCCAGGCAGATTTTGAGTACCTCCAAGGATGGAGACTCCACAGTCTTGCCTGGGACATTATACTCTGTGTCACACTCAGTATCAATACAGCAAAGCTGTTATACAAACCCCAGAAAGCCAAAGTTTTTAGGTTCCATTTTAATCCTCTGAAGGCTTTTCCTAGCAAAAATGTATTGGTAACACTGCACACCTTCCTATTTCCTGCACAACTATATCACTCCTAGGGTACATAGAGGTCATGCAGACATATAAAGTTGATATTAAACATCAATCTGTTTTATCATTTGTGATGCATCCCATCAAATATGAAATTGGCAACTACAGATACCCAGGCACCAAGCCTGATCTGCCCTAACAGTCACAAAGACCATGAGTGGAAATAACCAACAGCATCTTATCCATCTGCTCAACACTGGTAACTATCACATTAATTTAGTCTGGAATAGGTAGGAACGGGTCCCCAATAATAAATCTGTGATTACACTAGACTATTCTGAGACAAGATATTAGTCTCAGCACAGAGTGTTCCTATCCAGCTCAGGTAGGATTATACAGAAGATCACTGAAACGAAAAAGTAGCACCCTGTTATTTTTCATTTGCAGGGGTAGCAACTATCTTTTAGGTGAAAGTTTCCCAGACAGCTATTGCATGATGCTATTTTTCTAGTGCTTGCTGGTCTACCCTTATTTTATACAATATGTATTATGTGAAGTCATAAGAGACCATTACAAGGAGTCATAATGAGACCATTAAGGGATGGTAAAGAAATTGATTATGTCATGATAATTTGAGCAGTACAACTTAGAAGGATATAAATCAGAAAAATAGTATGATGTCTTAGAAATTAATAGGAATTAATCAGAATTATTAAGAAAAGAACACAAAATTTTGCAGCATTTTTTCGTAAAAAAGACTATTTCAAAAGTTACATTTTGCCTCCACAGAAACACACAAGAATAGCTAAATTAAGCTACTAAAAATATTTCAGATATGTGTTCTTAGCAAGAAGTTACATGGATCACAATTTGATCTGTGACAGATTGAGATTATTTTTCACAAAACAAGAACACTGGGTTCTCACCAATTGACTATACTGGGCTACAGTTCTGACTATCAGCAGAAGTAATAAAGATAACAGCTATATTAGAATATGAAAAATATTTTAAAGGATATTATTTTATCACAACAAGACTAGCTATATGGCTTAAAGGACATTTTACTTCTCAACAGACCTAGGGAGAAAACTAAAAGCAAACTAAAACCAAAGGGCCTTAAAATTCCTATGCTTTCATCAAAGTAATTTTCTCCCATAGCAAAGTTTTATTAAACAGTTTTCTTTAAAACTTCCTGACAGGTGAGCAAAGAAGTAAATGCATGGACAGCAGTTACTGGTAGAAAAATAAAGTGCATTTTTAGTAATTTCTAATGATTGGTTGGGAGGGGTGTTGGTATTCTCCCTCAAAATCTGAAGTTTGTCATACTTACTCCTGGGCAAAGACATGCAATTTATCTTAGAAGAAATCCCAGTTAATTTAACAATGACTTAAAGAAACAGTTTCTTTCAAGTCTGTAACGAAGATACCACTCTTCTCGACGGAAAGGGTAAGAGGCTACAGGAGAAGCGGTTGGGAAGCATGTTTAGTACATTCCCATCACTGGATCTCCAAAACTGTTTCTGCTTTTAAAGAAACCCCAAGAAATCTGGCTTTCTTCAGGTGCTGCATCATCCCATGGCACAAAAGAGAGATGGTGCCCATGGAAACAGAATTTCCCTAGAGTGAACCTAGGACATGAGCAAGTTTACCTGGCCACATCTGGAAGAGAACACATAAGGCAGAATATACCCATAAAGGATTTCTTACAGAGGCCACTGATATGAATACAGAAGTTTTTATTATCTTCAGGTCTTTACCTCAGACCTCAAGCAGTGGTGCACATCTGAAATTCTGAAGGCCAAATTGAGACTTGATAATCCTGCAGTAACAATAATGTTACAGTATATAACCACTATACTTCACTGTTCTCCATTTGCTGTTGTATGAGAAAAGCTGACCAGTTCAGCCCTCTAGAAAAAAAAACCACAGAGATTTCATAGGAAGAAGTGAATTTTCTCTTTTTGAAAGCAAGGGTTTCATCTGCAGATAAATAAATAACAGGATGAGGAAAATATAGAGGATATGATGTTCTATTAACAAACATCACATCTGTTACTCACATTTTAATATCTTCCCTGCCACCCTGAAGCATACCATGTGCAATTAAGAGGAAATTGCAATGCAATTTTTAAGTAAGTTATTGTCAATAGACATACAGTACTAAGCCAAATGCAAATCACTAAATCAATTCAGCACCAGTTTAAAAAGTTTTGATTAATCCTCAATTCAATGCTACGCTATTATAATATGTTATTAAATGCACCCACCACTTTAAGACTCCCTCATTTCATTTGTAATTACAGTAAATATTGATTGGAAGGGTGGCCTGGAGACAGGTCCAAAATGTGCAACTGTGGTCCCTGGAGGAAGAGCTTAGTGACAGTATTCTGTTCCCATGTCTGTTTTTCAGACAGACTCAGCAGAGATATAAAAATTCAATATATTAATATAATGGTTACAATGCATACCTGCTTGGATTTTACTCAATTAAGCAGAGAAATTTGTTACAGTTTTTTAATAAAAGCCTTAATCAATTTTATCTTTAAATGCTGCCGTGAAAGCTGTTCCAAAGCAGCTCTGAAGACAGTCTGAAAAGTGAATCACAGTCTCAGAGTATAACTAAGAGCACTGGCGACCACTAATTTCTTCTCCCTGGTTTTTCAACAAAACCAACAGAGGTCATAGCCAGTTTGGCAAAAGCTGAGCTCATCTAAATACAGCAAGACTACAGCTCTGATCTGACATCTGCTGATGTATGGAAGTGTTCACCTTCAGCCCACTATCCCTTTCACATTGCCCCTTGTGCTAAGGGGGCATCTCCAGCATCTCCCTCTAAAACCTACAGTGAGCCCTGTTCCTGTCAGGTGCTGACAGTCAAAGCTTCTTCACACCTGTCTTGCCAGGTTCCCTTTAAGGGGAAGCCTAGCACAGAGTCCTCATTTACAAACTTATAAGCATCTCCAGACCAGCCTATCTGCAGCTCCTAAAACAACATATTAAAAAAACATATTGACCATGAAGTTCCTTCCACCATAACTAAGTTGCTACACTGCAGATTTGATCATGGTTTTTCGTGTACTTCAATAAAGAATAAAAAATAAGATGAATTTTAATTTTCACACAAATAGATTAATCCTGTGAAACATATCCAAAAGATTAGCTTCTGTAAACACCGGGTGTATAATGCCTGGTTAGTTATTTAGAATTATGCTGATCTAACTACAGGCTACACCATGGTTTCATTTAAAGGCATCACCAACATTCAACAGAGAATGTAGTCACACCTTGAATCCATTTCAGCTAGAAGACTTTGCAGAGCACAAATGCCACACATACTCACATCAAACCATTCTTTTAAAAATGAACCTAAAACCAGACAGCCATAGGTTGGCATGAGGCCCAAATTAATGTGTTCACAAGTAGTACCTTATTACATGAAAGTGCCATCAGTATCACTTGCAATTTTATTGCCATCAGAAAATAATTATTATTTGTTCCAACATTTTTACTTAGTTCTATGTGCTCTATTAGAAGCCACCAACATTACATCTGCACTACCTGACTAATCAGTACTAAGCAATATTCCCAGGCATTGGAAATTTCATTATCCAAAATGTTTGTTAGAATGACCACCAGCACAGCTTCTATCAGAGCTAGCTATCATTCACTCTAACACCTGCCATGCATGCTCCAGAAGCCAGCATGCCCAGGAAATAATCCACATATACAGTCTCCTTTCTGAAGGCTAGAAAGTTTAACAGTGTCAGTGCTGGATGTCTTGTGCCTTTGGCTTTGGTGTTAGAGGGCAGTCCTGGGCACACTAATTCACACATAGAGATGCATCCTCAAAGATTTATATTTTGTACAAAATCATCATTAAAAAGGAAGTGGAAGCCTATGCTTATCCTAAAGGCATGCAAACAAGAAAGCCTCAAAGTGATTGACCCTTCAGCCCACAGCAAAGTATCATTTCCTCTATGTTTTCCTTACTGTAATCAAATACAGATGGGATTGCTATTTGTTTGTCATTAGATTAAAACACATATTCCAATCCAAAATGCCATCACATGTGTGGAATGCCAGGAATTACTAATATAGACTTCAGTAACTGTATATGCCAAGGTGCAATCTACATAGAATTTTAAATTAAACAATTTGTTTTGTGACTTTGATACGAGGTACTAAAGCACCCTCGCTGGTATAGTAACCTGTCTTCCCTCTTCCAATCAGTCATGACATAAGAAAATGAGAAAACTCTGTCAATTACTTGAAGAAGGAGGCTGGACAACAATCAAGTTAACTTTTTTGCAATTCATTAATTTATTTACTCTAAAGATTGAGCACATTTCAACCAGAAAAAAAATTTCTTCTGTTTTCACACGTTAATGAAACTAAGGCCAGGTCTTGTGTGTGTGTGTGTACTCTCAGAACAGCTGACATGAGTTTCCATAATGCATTTACCGATCAAATTTGGCTGTACTGCAAGTTCATATGACACAGTACATACAGATTAAAAAATCTAATTAGATTTGGAACTTTACTCTCATCAAAGTACCTCAATGAAGCAGCCAAATCTCCAGAAGTGCTCAGTAGTAAGTGGATGACATTTCTTGCAGGCACTGTTGGACGCTGCAAAATCTTAGACAAGGCAAAGCAGAGTCATAGTGCGATCACTTCCACCATCTGGGGCAACAGCAATTGGCCCAATAATAATTATAGCAACAAAAGTCAAAACTACTATGCTGGTATAAACACAGCCTAACATGGCAACACTGTCACCTGGCACAGGAATCAGTCACCTTTCGCATCCAGCTCAAGCTGCAGAATCTGCAGATCCCTGTGGATCCACTTGGAATCAGCATTTCACACAGAAATGGACCTCCTCTGCCACCAGCCTTTCTTCTACAGGCTTTTCCCAGGTCTAAGGTTCATCCTCTGTAACTAAAGCCACAAAATCCTTGAAAAGAGAAGGGCATCAAGCCACTGAAAATTAGTGAGACAACAAGAAATATACAAAGGCTATTCTTTTGTTTAAAACTTTTCCTCTACAGTTAAGGACACAATGTCTATAACTATACTATACACATTTTAGGGTGTTTCACTTCTTTCTATTTCTAGTCTAGTCTCCTGGTATGAACATCCATTAGTAGATAAAGAGCATCTTTTTATTTAGTTTCATCAGAAAGGAATCCAATGGCTGTGATTCAAGTCTGTGATTAAAAATGCAAGCTAAAACAATAAGAGATTTGCTTCAGCTAAGCAGCCTGGGACTATAACAGTAATGTAGATGCAAGGCCTCTCAGAAGGTGTCCATGAAAAATGGCTCCCCGAAAGCCAAATGCAGGAGCTAAAATCTTTGTTCAGGTCAGACTGGTACATACCAGATCCTGTCACCTCACATCCTATTCATATTTAAAAATATGAACCGTTCCCCTCAGCTCCACAACCAACACCACCTGCATACTCGGATACTCCTCAGACAATAAGAATATGGGCTGCTCCCTGTTACATTCAGTGAATGAACAAACCAACACCAGAAGGAGAAAGAGACCCTAAATGCCCAGCTCCCACAGTGGACCACAGAACAAGCAAGCAACAGGGTCAGACAGGCTGGCATAACTCTCGTATTCTACCACCTCTCTAATGCAGGTCTGAAGGAGCAACAGGGTGGGGTGTTCCTGCCAGCTGTCCTACAGATAGAGTGACTATTATCATCACCTCACACCAAGGTGAAATCTATGGCTGACCATCTAAAACGTTTTCAGTGAAACACAAAGGACAATTCTTCAGGCACTGCAATGCAGGGCAATCAGAGAAGAATTTTGGGAATCTGAATAATTACCTTTTCTTACAATTTTGTTTACTATGTTCCTTATAAAATTTTAAGGCAACATAAAAAGTATGCAGGGGTTTATTTCTGCTCCATTTCTCTTTTCACCATTTTTTTTACTTCTCCCGCTGCCACATTCCTCTCCTCACTCTTTCTTCCTTTCCCCTAACACCTAGCTCCTTCCTGCCCGAGCTCTGTACCAGCAGAGCTGCTGCAGCCAGCCAATTATCAAGGATGTCTGACACCTCTCAGGATAAGGTTCTGTTTTCACCCACTTGGACTGCCATCTCTCATGGTAAGTGCAGACTGAACAGTTGCGGGGACTTTCAGCTTAACAGTGCAGTCACTGCCTCAACCAAGGTTATGGAAAATACAGGGTTTTGCTCACACTGCACCATTGTGAAGACTATTCAGACTATTCTCTGAGGCATTCCACTGTCTCTAGCAACAGGGGAACAATGGGGCACCAAGCATCTTCCTATTGATGCTCTCAATTCCACCTGAATTTGCTATACCAACCAAGTGGCATTTGCAATGTCAACCAAGGTGGCTGAGCTAAGCAAACAGCTTACTGCTATTTGCTATGTTACAAATCCACCTTCACCCTTACTTTGTCCACTCCTCCAAGTTCACTGTGATGCTTCACAAACCAGTTCACCCCCCTGAGCAACTGAAAACTGCTCTCATTTTTGGGTGAATCAGGTCACCAGTCAAGTAAGTCTGTCCAAAACAGGAAGACTCAGCACACAGACAGAACTAGGACTGCCCTTGCAGTGGCAACAAGCATACAGATAATCGTGGGTGCATCTTGTTAGGCTGCACCTTCAATCAGGCTGGAGAAGGAAAACCAAAATCTATTTCCCCATAATTACTAAACACCACTCAGACCCGAACATCTACAACACTGTCCAACTTCAGTATGTTTGTGTAAAGGCAAATATTGGTTGTCACAATATTTTTACAATGCTGCCATTTCAATTTCTCTCTGTTCTGAAGCACAGGCCAGAGATCATAATCTTCCACATTAGTCAAAGTGTTATAGGGTTAACCTTCAGCACCTCTGATTGAATGTTGACTGAGAGTTATTAAACAGATACTATCATGCAGTTCTCTAATAAACACACAGAAAAATTACTGCCATTTACAGCACTTTCTGTTTGGAGTATTACAAATAGCTTTTAAATGGAAATGAGAACACAAAAAACCTATTGACATTCTTCACAGAGACTTTCCACCATTTATTAGTCACATATTTTGACATCTTGCATTGAATAAGTGTGCTAAGGGATGGGAGCACAAATGATATTTACCTCCTTTACATACCACTGTTACGGTGTACTATTAATAGGAAGCATATCACCTCCACTCTGTAGAGGTTACAGAGAAAGAAAAAAGCAACATCAGGCTCAGGCTAAGCATCTCGGTCACATAAGTAACTTGACTAGCAATCTCCATAGTCCTGGCCACCTTCCAGTCCTTGCACTATGAGCTGATCCCTCATCATATGCTGGTGAAAACAAAAATGTCCAGAGTGATCTTAAGTGGTATCTATCATGTTGATTTTTTTCCCCTGTCAGTACAACACTTTTACTCCACAGGGTGGAATGAAGTCTTTCCCAGCCAAACTCTAGCTCCTTCGGAAAAGCAGTCATCTGCCAGGTGTACGGCCCAGCCCCTGGAGCAAACACAGCCTGTCCAAATTGACAGAGATCTTTTGCTGTTACAAATCAGCCCTTCCAAGCCTCTGAGCCCCAGCTGGTTCACCTAGCAAAAAGTGAGAGAGTGCAAGCTTACTACTGCTTCATAAAATAAGAAGTATAACCATTAAATGACACATTTTCTCTCTGAAAGTTTCCAGATCCTTTTAGCTGAATTATCCTGGATCATAAACACAGTATGTTTGGAGAACAGCTGCACGTTGTATTTCAGCTAAGGTCTATGCTATCTCCACTTACCTTTCTCTTTAGGCCGAAGTCAAACGCTATGAGACAAGTATATGTACTATAAATCACATCTTTCAACACCAACAGTTGGCCAGCCTGCTTACACATGGATGTTGCAGAGCACACTCCCTCAAGCAATAACCAGTGGAAGTCAGCCCATAGATCCAGCTGCACCAAGGACGAAAATAAGAAAGGACTGGGAATGGGAGGCAAGGGCTTTCTTGAGACTCCCAAGGAGAGAAAGAATCTGCTCTTTTCTCAGTGAGAAAGGAAGAAAAGGATCCATAGGAGGAGGGAAGGAAATGGTTCAGTTGAGACAGTATTTCCTGGGAAATAAAAAGCATGAGCACAGAACTACCTACTCCTGCAAGATGGGTTCATTTGACCTGAAAATCAGATGGTTGAAGAGACTATCACAGACGCATAAGGCTCAGGAAGGAAAGCACAAGACAGGGAGGGAACAATAATAATCAGGATCTTCTAGTCCATTAGGCCTGAGATAAAAGGAAAAGAAGGAGAGGGACAAAACAAACTTCAAAAAGAAAAAACAACTTAAGGACATTGCATTACCAAAAAAAAAAAACCATAATAAAAGTCAGATTATCCGGGGTAATGAATTTTGGATTAGCTGGAACAGAGGGAGGGAATGACCGTGAGGAGACAGGACAGCAAGGCTTTGGGAGAACAGATCAGGAATGAACAGCAGAGAGAGCAAACATGGACAGAAAGCCTGCAGAGGTAAGAGAGTATGACTAGGTGAGCAAAAACAATACACAGGTGAGGGACAAGTTGAAGAAACAGAAGACGTAGAATACAGAGATAGAATATACTTACAGCAAATACAACAAAGAATAAATCTGTGAGCCAGACAGCAAAACCCATATAGAAGCTGCACTGGCAACCAACATTGTGGCTATTCAATATATAAAAATGACTATAATAAAGAGAGAGACTTTTTACCAAGACCTGTAGTGAGAATGCAAAGGGTGATGGTTTTAAATTGAAAGATTTAAAGTGGACATAAGGAAGAAATTTGTTATTATGAAGGTGGTGAAACACTGGAACAGGTTGCCCAGAAAAGCAGTGGTTGCCCCATCACTGGAAGTTTTCAATGTCAAGCTGGATGGGTTTGAACAACCTGGTCTAGTGGAAGAAGTTCCTGTCCACAGCAGTGGCATTGGACTAGATGATCTTTAAGGGTCTCTTCTAACCCTACCAGTCTATGACTCTACAGTGATTTCCAACCTTCATCCTTCTTTCCCTTAGCAAACAGCCCATAATGGCCATCTATCCCAAAGCTGGCTCACTGAGTAATAAATCAGTGCCCTATAATACCCCCCCCAATAACCCATGTAAGGGTGGTCTGCACTATATATTTCACCATATCACACACTTTGTACACTGCACACAAAGACACATGATGCTTTCTCCTTATGCATACAGCAGGCATGTTGGATTAAAAAGGGGGGGGAGAAGGATGTAATAAAGGTGGGATTTATACACTTTTTTGAATAGTGAAGAGAGACACAGAGAAGTGAGGAAAAATAATAGTTTCACAAGTACAAGAGTCACCTGTAACATTGGAAAACTGGCCTCTTGTAAACTTCTCTTTTGATCCTAAATCTTGCAGTAAGCCTAAATATATTATTTAGTTCAATCACATGACTATAAAACATTTCTAAACCCAAGATAAGACAGGTCTGTCAATACACAGAGTCTGAAAAAACAGATTGAAAACAATGTAGCCAGGAGGGTTCTGTGGCTTTTTTTAACCTCATCTAGATTAGGACAATTTAGGAAAAAAAATAAAAATAAAATTCAATCAGGACAAAAAAACTACCTGGCACCATGAAAACATTCCTCTGGCAGAGAATATATATTTATGTTCATTCAGCCAATACTTCCAAAACCTTCTTAAAACATTCTCTAAAGTTATGTATGATTTTCCATCCTGATAACTTAGGTTCCTGTCAGTGTTTTTTAAAGTGATCCTTATTTACGTATCCTTTCTTTTCATATTTTTGTTTTCATTTAATAATCATCAACTGCATGCATTTTGTCCGATTATATCATATGCATTTTCTGTCACCTCTGTACTGTCCTTTACTCTTTGCAGTGCTTAACATTTTTACAAAATATCACCACCATGACTAGTAATAAAAATTACAATAATAATATCATTATCATCTAAGGGAATTTGTACATTTTTAAGCTTCTTTTACAGTTTAGAGAGGAGACTAAAGGCTGCATAAATGAACGCTACATGTCTTGAAGAAAAATTCAGATTGATTTTTGGTCAAAATCTGACAGTGACTAAGTACTTTGGAAAGTAAATACAAATTCAAAACGTCATAGACAGCCAGAGCAAATCCAGATCGCAATAGCAAGGCCCATTCTAATCCAGCATTAAAATTGGCAAATCGTATGCCAGAGGTACAGGTAAGGACAAGCCCTCAGCAGACAGACAGGAAGGAGTATCCCTCCTGTAACTGCCAATTTCTGATGAAACCTTCCAAATCAAACTGAGGTGATAACTCTGCAATTATTAGAAGTAGTAGATCAAGAATGGTAACAGAGATGGTATAGATGGTAATAGATCCCTGTGTCTGGGCAATGTGGTCCGCTGACTTGGCGGCAAGAAAAATGTACTCCCCTGATGGTTTCTGTCTTCCCCACCCATAAAATTAATTCCATAATATCCAATAAAACAGACACACAAGGGTCTACCACAGATGGCAACACTCATTACAATCAAATTACAAAACCAAATAATATTGAATTCTGAAAGATTTGATTAATATTTTTTTTCACTCACAAGAACTTTTAAAGAAGTTTGAATCAAAAAATATAAAACCAGTTATAAAGCAGCAGCAAAGTCAAGATCATTGAAAACTTAGTCTTGGTACTACTACACACACCTGTTTGAAACAAATGAATGATGAATGAGAGGAAAAGAATAGTGAATGAAAAGGTAATCTTTGATTTTCTTGCCCTCTCATCCAGTCCCATTTAAAGCCAAAGAACCAAAATCCATAGCTCATCATCTTCCTTGATGTGAAGAGCAGAAGGAAGTTATAATTATCATGGTCAACATCAGACCATCCAACTAAGCAGAACAGACTGCTAAATCTGCAACTCCCCTGGGTTCTTATGCACACATTTAGGAACCAAAGACAAGCAAGAGGCTGATTCTACATACACATCAGCTCTATTCCTCCTCTTACAACAACCACAAAAGAGAAATCAAAAATAGGTAACAAAAAAATTACTGGATAGCAACCTCTCATCTTCTGTAAAGATTTCTTTCAAAGAAATAATAACAACAATAACACAACTTTCAGAATCCAAGTTTAAAGGTGTTAAAAGTTGTAGCCACTCACGCAAAACCCAAAGATTTTTAGATAACAAAACTTATTGTCAATACCATCCTTGACAGCCATGAGACCCTAGTGGAATCAAAAGACACAGTCTACTAGGGGACCAGGTGTGACAGTCCACTATTACGGACTATGATACTGCTACCACACCTGCCAACCCACCCACGAACTGAAGCAGTCATAGGTCCTGACAGTGACACCCAGGGCAGGAGAGCTGTGGCTGTAAGTCACAGCCTTGCACACTTAAAAAAAGAAACTGTCACCACGCTTTGGAGTAAGTGCTAAAATACCTGCATTTTAATGGCTATCCAGGTCAAACCCTTCAAGCAAACATCTGAAATATTGAAATAAATGCCTGGTGCTCAAAAGGAGCAGGTCACACTTTAATCTTACAACTGGGATCAGATTTACTTGCTACAGAGAATATTGCCCATTAATGTATGATTTTCAACCCCAGTTAACAGATGTGTAGAAATTACCTGAGCTATCTAGAGGCATCCTCTGAAAAAAAAAATGGTTTCTCTCCTCTAGAGTTGTAAACACATGCTAGCTTTTCAAAGTGACAAAGCAGTAGCCAAGGTTTCTGATTATCCACGGAACACATAATCTGCCTGATGGCAAGAAGATCTGATTAGTGTCTGCACCCTCATGACTTCATCACCCCTTCTTTCAAAAAGACTGACCTTCAGTTTCTGATAAAGATCACTTCCAAGCTTCCAAATGCAACAGAGAATTAGTGCTGCTGATAAAAATGAATTCTGTTTGTATTCCCAAGAATATCATGACTTCCTTAGACAGGGCTGGGAAAAAAAATTACACAAAACGTCACTTTGGTTTCTTTTGCTATTCCATTTGAAGGGTCAATGGAATTAGGTGGCCTGCTACCAACTTAGTTCCTGCAACAAGTGATACTTTGCAATAAATAGGGAAACAGTGTAGCCTATCCACAGACTCAAAGTTTTCTTGTGGGGCAGAAAATCATGTTTGAACAGTGGGTCTTGCAGAGTTCAGGCTGACTAGAAGTATTTCAGATTCCTGCTTCCACTCCATGTTACTCAGCCACTACTGGCCTGTCACCTGATCCTTGGACTCAGTTGCATTACATACACAGGCTCATCTGCCAATGCTGGAAGTTCCTTGAGTTTCACTCGCCAAGATGTTGCTGCTGCTCTGTCCTTTTCCAACACCTCTCATGTTCAGCCCTGCACTTTTGCTCCACACTTCTTTATAGTTGGAGAGGCTGGAGGAGGGCAGGTCATCTACAAGTAGGTTCTCACTTTAGTAATACGGAGGGTTATAGAGGAGAGAACAATGGCGCTGAGGTTTCCAGTCAAAGCTTGGGGGTAGTACTACCCCTTCACTCCACTATGATTAACAA
Source organism: Manacus candei (assembly GCF_025592945.1). NCBI lineage: Eukaryota > Metazoa > Chordata > Aves > Passeriformes > Pipridae > Manacus > Manacus candei. Next base: position 30,117,286 of record NW_026138097.1, on the reverse strand, counting down.
GTCATATACATTAATTTCCCACTGGCAGTTCTCTTGTTTTCTGGTTGCCTAGCTTGCAAGTGAGGTGTGAATTAAACTATCACAATGTGGATATATATCTGGGTTAAATTTTCCAATTTTAAAGTTAGCTATAAATTCTTTAACTTACAAATTCCTTACTTGGGGTTTTTTCCATACTCCATTTTTTAAGTGCTGCAGTAACAGAAAGAGTAATTGAACACAAAAAACCCACCTCATTAAATGTTAAAGTTAAAAGTTCCAAACAGCAAATGGGTTTGGGTATGTAGGTGGACAAAAAAAAAGTGAACACCCTTTAAGTTTCTAACCAAGAATCTCAATTCACTGTTTGCTAAGAAACAAAAGACATATGTGACAAAGAGTACAGCTATGTCATCTATTGCAGAATGGCTTATACCTCACGATCTCCAAGCTGTCCAACAAACTCATGGGAAGAAAAACAAGACTTGTAGACACAGCAGAATTGTGTTAAGTCTGGCACTGCATTGAACTGAAAAGTTGCACTGTTTTCAGATAGGAGCTGGCACACAGCCAGCCAGCTTGAACCATAAACAGAACAAGCTTCCTTCTGCCTCTAAGTGTTGTGTGGGCACATCCAGAACATGAAAACAAGAAGCATGACAGGACACCAAGGAAGAAGTAGTACCTCATTGCTTCTGCTCATACAAAGCTGTTTTGTTTTGGTTTTTAATACCAGGAGGCATTCAATGCAGCTGAATCAAACAATATGGAAAGAGGGTAGTTCTGGGAGTGTCCTTAAATTGTCATCTTCAATGCCACCGTAGTGGAAATAAGCAAATCAGATACTTTCCTGCAGAATCATCTTTCTCTACTTTTCTCTGACCAGTTCACATTAATTTGCAAAATGATGAATTAGACTAAAACAATTAGTTCCGACTGACTTTATAGTCAAGTCAGAGTAGAACAGAGATGATGGCAACTCCCTTTCTGTATTCAGTATCATTTCTTCCTTGGTCAGAGGAAGCAATTGGTGGATAATTCATGAGACATTCTTCTGTTCAAAGAGTTAAATACACTCTCCCTCAGGTAAGACCAGCAAACAAAGGACTCTGACTGTAAAACAAAACAATCCAGAAGGTACTCGCATAACGATTACAAAGCAAGAATTCACAGTAATTATTGAAGGAGCAGTGACTCCCAGAAACACAGTATAGGAGACACTGAAAATGTCTTCTGTATTTGAACAAATTGCACTACCTCAGGTAAGCTGTGTTGTATTTAAATAATAAATAAATCAATCAACACACACAGCAGTGCTGAGTTTAAGATATTCTAAGCTTATATCTACATAATATCAAAAAAAGCTGAAACATATTTCATGGCTGAAGGACCAGTAATTTAGATGTAAGAAAGAGAGTTCCAGATTTCAGAAGTAACAGCATGGAACAAAAGAACCATAACAACTAGTAAAGAAATTATTAACATATGTGGTAAAGCTCTAGCAATGTAGCACTAATTGCTAAAACTACAGTATTATAATAAAGAATGTAGATGGTATTTGATATAAAAATAAATAAATAAGAGCATCATAGGTGTCTTGTTGAAAAAAAAAAAAAGAGCCTACATTAGCTTATAATTTCTTTAGCAACAAATTATGTTCTGGTTCTGCACTTTGCAATAAAAGAACTTATATTTAAAATGTAAAATTAGTATACAAATCAATACCAGGACTACATTTGTTAAAAAGCAGCCTTCATCTCACAGATTTCACATGCCTGTTCCCTGAAGCTGGGGAATATTTCCATACATACTGAAAGAGATGATGACAGCCAAGGCTTAAAGCTGAGCAATATTCTTTTTCTAGCCCACTCAGAAACAAAGAACAGTACCCTTGAAAGCTTAAAAAAAAAAAAAAAAAGAAAGGTTTCTCTCATATCTTCTCTTGTATACAAATGAATATGAAGAGCAGAAAATAACCCATTGGTCAGGGCAGAAAAGACTTTTTTAACTCACGGTTTTACCTATCTTTATCCTAAAGTCTTGAAACTAAGAAATAACTATTGCATATGCTTAGGAAAACTTAAAAGAAATGCTTGAGCATGTTGTTCTTATTCTGGAAGCTATCTTCCGCAGCCCAAAGGATCCCAAGACTGAAAATCTGTTTTCTATAACGATAGTAGTGAAGCAGTAATTATGCTTGCAAGCATAAAAAAGGTGAGCTTTTTTATTTCTATCTGATATTATGGGGAAGTATTTATCTTTGATGTTAGTTTCTGCTATTCACTTCCTTTACCAGTAACATTCACAGTTTATAATGCAAACCAGATGTAACAGCACAATTTTGAATAGCACAAAATAGCTAGGTGTGTCATTTCCACCACCTGTTCTTCAGCAAAGAAGAAAATATTAATCTCCTTTTCCATTTTTTAACCACAGGTGATCTTATTCTGCAGCTCACACACAATTTACATGACCAAAAACAAAAAGTGTTGCCAGAAAGAGACTTCTGTGCCAAGAACCTCACACTGACATTTCTATGCATAAGCCCAAGAGTCAGGACTCTATCTCCCAGTGGAAAAGGGCTGCTAGCTCCTTTGCTATACAATCCATGGTGGTTGCAACACCGAGCTGATCAGCACAACACTTTGCATCATAAGTGCAGATCGCTCTGCATTGCTGGCTCACACTGCAGGCAGGCCAGACTACCCTAGACACTTATGCACGCTGTGAGAAGGACCTCCCCACACATAATATGACATGAAAAGTTAAGTGATAAATTTACTGCACCAGAGTGTTTATGTTCCAGAAAATTTTACTATCCCCTGTTGAATATTCCCTGTGACTTTTGTGCCAGCTGTAGCACCAAAAAACCAAGCAAAACAAAATAAAAAAACCCCAACCAAACCAAAACAAAACAAACAAACAAAAAACCCCACCAAACTAAAACAACTGGATACTGTTATTATTAGGATTTGGACGTGATGATGGTCCTTGTGTGTCCCTTCCAACTCAGGATATTCTACGATTTTATGATTACTGAATAGTTTCCAGACAAGACTCTGGTGTCAATAAGAGTGAAGGCTGGGTACAATCCTAGTACTGTATTATATTAATACACCTAGGAAGTTGCACATTTTATGTGACATAGCTTCACAAATAATTGATCCACAGCAAAATAAGTCTGCCCAATATATTAAATTATCTATCCCACTGTAGTTTTTATTAAAAGTTACTCTTTTTTCCTTTAGTAGAACAAAAGATCCATTTTTTTCATATAAAAATAATCACTGTATGACGTGTGAACTCAGACCATCCAAAACTCCTTTCATAATTCCTTAATTTATTAACAAATCATAAACTTTCCTTTCAGTGCTGAATATTAAATACCACTATTTGTACTTAAAATTTGCTTAAATTTCATCTGAGGAAGAAAAGTATAAAATAGTAACGTAATAATTTAGGAATATATACACTCTTCAGAGTTATATTGTAAATGTAATACACAAAATAACCCCAATGGAGTCTGTGAAAATAATTGTATACGCAAGTCTTTCAGAGCAAGACTAAAAGTATTCAGCATAAATATCACAGTAATGGATAAGCATAAAAAAGAAATTGTTTTTGTCATTTCCAGATACATGCATAATTGACCCTACTGTTCTTACCTCACACAAGTTGATTGTATTTTATTACAAGGCAACTCTTACTAACGCTTTGGTCTTAAAAATCACTAACAAGTACCTTAATCCTCAATTAATCCTTTACAACTACTATTTCCAGAACAAAATGTTTCTTCAAGACCTTTGATTTATCAGAAGCTGGCCTGTGTATCAACACAAACCTCCTGTTTTAAAAATATCACTATAACAGAATTCAGCAGAGATAGGTAAGAGCTGTTGGAGTCTGGTCACTTGCATGCCATGGACCATGGTGCAAGATTGCAAACAGCTTTTGCTGCCATTCCTAAACAGGACAATAAGCAAAGATCACTTACTTTCAGAACACTATCATCCTGTTGTCACAAAATATACCACCTCCATCTATATGCATTTTGGATTGCTTAGTAATTGGTTAAGATATGAGTTTGGGGATTTTTTTTTTTTTTTTTTTTAAATATCCAGACTTGGTTTTGGTAACACATGTTATTTTTCCCCATGATCTCCTTGGGTCCAGTTTGCAGCTAGAAAATTCTCTAAAAAACAAGAGAATAAGATTTTGTTATTAATGCTTGGTGTAAACAAAGGTAGACGCAGAAGAAACTTAGGCAAGAGCACAACATATGATCATGCTTTTCGATTATCTACTCGGAAGAGGGGGAAAAAAACACCAAATCCACTTTGCTGAAAGCTTGAGAGAAGGTGGGACTCCATAATTCAGAAGAGAAGGCAATTAAAAACAAAAACGGCTAACACTTTAGACGATTAGATTACGGCCTCTGTTCCAAACCATTGGTGTAATGAAGGTATCTAGGAAGAGAAACGTACATGCTTGTTTGTTTTTATTACCTCTTTTAAAGGCTGCTTGGCTTTGTTTAGCTTCAGTTATCATGGTCTCTAAACACACAAGCTCCGAATCAGAGCACCTGTAGAACTGTGCAGAGCATATTTCACTTACTGCAGTCTCCCATTTCTGTGACGATCCCTATGGTTTCCTGCAGCTGAGTCACAAGGTCTCACTTCTACTGAGACACCACAGGTGGTACAGCCAGAGCACACTGTGCAGCCCATGGGATGGATCGGGGCTGGCACAGGGAGACCTCCCCACTCCCTAACAGCACGGTTGCACTGAAGCTGCAATGAAAAATTTCACTAGAAAAGCTCAGAGCTGACATAAACCAGCAACCGCATGTGCATAAGAGAAGAGCAAACACAGTATCCACAGCCGCCTGTGTACATGCATCTGTGCAGATCTAGCCTCAGCTTGTTATGATTACTGGATATCACCACTTGCCCACTGCCTACAGAAAACACTAATGGTTGGAGCCCAGCTTTATATCACTAAATCCATCAGCAGAATTGGGCACCAGTATTGACAGTTGCAATATAGAAGGCAGAGAACAGATAAGTAAACAAGTTTCAGTCACCAATACTGAAAAAAAAGGAAGAAATGAAACTATGAATCTTAGAGATAAATTCACAACAAACTATTTGCAGCTGAACTATCCAACACTGCCTACAAGCACTAGAAGAGGTGCAAGGGACGAAGAAAAAATGTACATGTGGAACAAATAAGTTTTCTTAATTTCCTTTGTTTTATAAAGGAAAAGCATTCTAAAATTTAAATATGATTTATGCACTGTCCTCACGATGTTCTGCCGGATGATGCCCATGCTAAACACTGGTTTAATCTACAGCCACATTCTTTTAATAGCAACTGCAATTTATGTTCCAGGACAAGTGCCAGTAGCTAATGATCCTCCTGTTATCCCTTTTCCTGTTTCATCCCCTTGATGGGATGAAAACTCATTTTCCTGGTCTTGATACATGAAAACCCTGTCTTGCATATTACAAATACGTATGCATACAAATTGTTTGGGTAGTGAAAGGCATTTAACAAGATCAGGACCATCAGTATGGCTAGACATATGGCCAAACAGAAAATCCACTTTTGGCACAGGAGTTTTGCAAGCAATCCTTGCCACTTCACTGCTACTGTAGCTGCTCAAAATCCTCTGGCTACAGAAATTCTGCAGGGAAGGATTTGTACATGGGACAGTTCTATCTTAGTGTGGATTTGCTTTTAATAATAAATTAATTTTCTGTATCTAAAGAAAAGGAAACAGGTAATACAACACATATACAGATAAAACATAGGAGCTTATTAGGAAAAAAAATGGCACACCATGATCGCTCTGCCGGCCACACTTTTTTCCACCATTTCATTATCAACAATAGGAATTGCCAGTTCACATGACAAGCCTGGATACATTTAAGAAGTTCAAAACTCATATATTCTGCTCAGAATTGGACATCACCCCCTAGGTGCTCAATCCAAGACACCACTGATGAGTACATTTAAACAACAGGTCACAGAAGTTAAACAGATTAGAAACTCAGAAAAAAAAAGAAAGGATAATTTTCAGGGACATGAGACCTCTTAGGTGGCAACTTAAAGACAAAGGGTACCTCATCTAAGTATCTGGACAAGTTATTAGAGATAGCATGAAAAATCCCCTTTCCCTACTTGAGAGTGAAATGGGAACTCTGAATCCATCTAACATTTCCCACTCTCAGTAGCAATGTTGGAATAAGAAAAGATGCCCGGTCTTCTAAGGTCATAGTTAGCTTCTTCAAAGACGTCTTTAATAGAAAATTGAGATGTCCTATTCTCCCACTATGCATCAACTTTTTGTTAAAACATATTCCGGATACTTACCTAGGAGTCCCATTCTGCATAGCTGTTAGGGATCACATACAGTTCATCTCACTTTCCTTTTCATTATTAATTGTTAGACTTCTAACTCAAGGCTATCTGTATCTTACCCCAGTATCAACCTGATTAATGGATGCAAACCTGTCACCTTTCAATTACACAGTAAATTTTCACTGCTTCATGAAACTGATTAATCTTGTCATATCCTCAGTCACAGATAACTTAAAACGCATAGTCGGTACAGAATCAATTATCCTTGATCGATAAAGGAGGCATTCTTCCTTCCTTTGGGTCTTGAGTCTTTTTTTCAATTTTATTTCTTCTACCTACCAAGCCCTCTTAGCTGAGATCTTTTCACTGCCAGAAGAGTGAAAAGCGGATTGTGAAACAGCATCATCAATCTCACGCTTTTAAGATGTTAGTCTTGGATTAATCCTCTACAGAGCATGTAGAACAAGTACTGAAAGACCTCAAAAAACCAAAGTTTCTAAAGCTGAGATATTCTATAAAATGTGCTAGAAGAGGCTAAATGACAGCAAAGACTGTTTGAATATGGATGGTTGTTTGGATGATCTGCTCCAGTCCCAAGCAACCTACACTCACTGATTCTGTGACGGTAACAACAAATACGCAGCACCCGCCTGGGACACAGTGAGCAACCACAGCAGCACCATGTAGACAGGAAAACAGTCAATGTCCAGCATTCTTTCCCTGAGTATTTAAATGCTTCTCTAGAAGACCACTTCAGAAGCAGTAGGACTGCCTGAAGAAACAATTTTTGTTCTCTGTTAAGCCTGTTTCCAAAAGAGTTGGAATAGTTAGCTTTGAATAAGTAATTCAGACTTTGCAGCATCTATGGGTAAATGCCTACATTTACTTTAAACACACTGTTAAAACAAAAATATCCATGAGTTACTAGGCAAGCAGAATACATTTTCTTTCACTGCGGGATATCAAATGTCAAAAAGATCCCATGGAGTCAAAACAACAAAAATTGAAACAAAAAAATTTTCTAACGCCATCAAGAGCATAAAGATCTAAAGATAAACTCAGATAATATTATAACATACACGAGTTAAATCAGGAACATTTCCAGTTAGCCCTTTTTCCAAAAGACCACTCATGCAAAAACAAGTTCTTTTTTTCCCTTTCCTTTTTTTCTTTGTAAAATACGTCCCTGTTTGGAGAAATGGAAACTTTAAAATGCACAGATGTTTGTGATTGCACGCTAACAGCCTGCTGGGAACCATTAATGGTGTAGAGAGTAAAGTTATTCAATCATCTATAAGTCACTTCTCAAAACTGTTGCCCTCAGTCAAGGGGGTGATTAATGGCGTCCAGCAATGACACAAATTACCCCCTGCCCATGCAAGCTCTTTGATTTTAATGCAGTTGAGCAACTGAAGTAAACAAACCAATTTGGGTGTTCAACAAGCTCTTTGTCTCATTAAAAATTATTTGACTAGACTAGTGGTAAAAGAATATTGCATATGTCCCCAAATTCAATTTGGCATTCTGTAATCATAGCAGCAATTACATTTGCAAAAAATTTAGAAATTAACAGAGGCAGAAAATGGTCAACCTTTCCTTAGGAACTTTCATTAGGGATTTTCGTGTGTAATGAAATTAATATTTTCTAATCACCACAGTACAGCAAGCATGCTTCCGTATGTTTCAAAGAGGCCAACAGCAACTACAGACACTAGGTAAAAGTTTCAGCAAGCAGTTGCAATTTCACTGTTCCAAAGGAGACAGCCCTCTACCCCTCCCAAGCAGGATTTCTGCAAACTGCAAGTCCAGCAACCCTCAAGGATGCCTGCTGCAGTCTGGGGTCTGGCTCCACTTGGCATTTCATGTCAGGGCACGTTTCTTCTTCCCTCCCTTGTACAACCAAAATGATGAGTGCAAATGCAACAAATTATACAGGCTGAGGCATTTTGTTTCTTTATTTAAATGTCAGGTGCCCCACAATGATTGGAATTTACTGTTCTTGCAGTAGAAAATTTGAATTCACAATACATGTGACTGTAGGTTACCTTTGTGCTCCGCACATATTCAGCAACAGAGTAACTACCTCAGAGGTCACAGAAAGAAGCAGGGTGGTTTGTAATCAGAGAAGCACTTTGGCACAGCTGATGGCTTGAGGACTATTGGAGGGAGCACCCACTCTGGGCATGACCTAATGATCACTTTAATTCTTTTTAAGTGATGCGACAGGACCTGCCTCACAGCTATGTACCCAGCTAACACCACCGGCTGGCCGTGAAGTCCCACACCAGCTCTGGGCCCCTGACAACCAGGCAGCCGCGAGTCTGGCTGCAGCACTGGCTGTGAGACGGCTCCCTGCGCCTATGCAGGGCCACACCACAGCCTCAGGTGCCATTTGCAGCATGTCTCAAACACCTTCCCAGTGTATCCCATAGTCTTAATGCTTCTTCTAAGCAGTAGAAGTGTTACTTTCTGTAGCCTGTTATCACAAAGTACAGAGAGAAAAAAAATTACAAGACCTCATGTAAAATGGGAGCTGACAGCATGCCATCATCCTTGGTTTTAGAAAATGTCACTGGACACGTATCTCACAATACATCAAAGATTGCTTTCAAACCTTCAGACAGTTATCTGAGTCTCATTTTTCATCACATTCCTCCTAACAAATTGATACCAGCTTCTGCATCTTACAACTGAGATCAACATATCTGTTTCCCACACATCCTGATCAGCCTCTTTACTCTGAACTCACTCCAAATCCATCTCCTAACTTCCTGACCACTCGTCTCAACCTTCCTTTTATCTTTCTCACACAATTTTTAGCATCTATTCTACATACACCCACCCCAAAGCAACTCAATAGAAACTTGGTCAAACCTGTTCAAGTTCAACAAAATACAGTAGATGGCAGGGAGAATTATTTTCCTCTGGCAGTATGACACAATGAGCATCCAAAAAGCATAGTAATAAATATCAGATCAACATAAATAATACAATTCACATACATAGATCTGATGAGCATATTAGACTCCCAGTGTCCGATGGTACAGGACTTCTACACAGAAGATCCTATTGTCTGGTAAATTTACTGTGGAAGGACGATCTATGAGACTAAAAGCACACAAAAGCTACAAGAAAAAGAAAGCTTAGTAAACTGGGGTAGCATTTTATTTTTTTTACTAACACCTAACTTAAGCAAAAGGTGAGGGAGGGTAAGAAGGTTCCAACCATGTCATCCTCAGAAATTATATAATTCATAACAAGAAGACCAAAGGCTTGCTCCAACTGATACTATTATACAGCATTAGAAAGCAGATTTTTCTCCAATTTTCATATCAGGTACTCCAAAATATGGGAGAACTTACCATACCCAGATTGTGAAATAACAATATGTAAAATAACTGTAACCATCCAAGTTGCTTTTTACCTTACTGCTGTCTAATATACCAATTTTCTAACTCCTTTGTTGTATTTAATATGCAAAGAAACTTGCAAGTTTCTAAAAATAATCATATATTTCCAACAAGATATATCTGTATGTAGCTTTGGTTCCAAATACATAGTGAAATATAAGGGAATTATGTTGACTTGCTAATGTACTACAGAAAGAGTTTATATTTTTACATTTTTACATTATACCTCCTTTTTAGTTTTTAAGTTTTGTGTCCTACTTTCTGGTCTACTAAAAAAATTATTTGCTATTTAATTTAAATTATCTTCTCTTTACCCTTTCTTCATTCCTTAGTTGACAGGATACTGTTACTCCTCATGGAGAAGGCTCTTCGACAAATAGGACTAATACTTTGAAGCTGCATTTAATTATTCTTGCTCACTTCCTTGCCCCAAAGCAGTTGCCATTGAGCACCTACCCTTTTGAAGGAGTTTCATACTCATCAATCAAAGGATCAAAACCAGACCATTAATTGTTAACATAAAACCTAAACCGTGCTAGGCAATGCTACAGATACTGAAATCTAAAAATCTGAAAGTGTTAACAGATTTCTCTGTCACTTCCACTACAACTTTCTAATTTGACCTCTGCAAAGCATCTCTTGGTTTAATGCAAAGGACAAAGTAGAAGAGGCACATAGTTTTGATGGGGGTTTTGAGATTTCTTTGTTAAAGCTTTTCTTGCCACTAAGAGATGCAGCTTCTTATAGCTTCATCTTGAATGAGGTTTTCTCTGATAAAAATCTTCTCCAGTCTGTTAGCTGTCCACAAAAGTTAAGAAATCCCATTGTTTTCAATTATGTTTTGCAGAAAGGGTGATCTGACAGCATCAAGATAACGGGAGAGTATTTAGAAGTGAATAAATGTTGTTAATGATTTCTATGTCTGATAGCTAAAATTCCAATTTTAGCTTCCTAACAGTGAGGAGGCTGCAAAGAACTCAGTGAGGCATCAGATAAAGAAAAAAAGCACCTTATTGATCAGTCAATAACCACCCTGAAATAATAAAAGCAGAAAGACATGCCATTTTCTGAAGGCAGTCCAGATGTTAAACACACAAAGAAATAGCTTAAAGCATAACTTGCTCTTCTCATCCCTGTGTTTTTTTCTTTTTTAAATAAAAGCTTCCTTTTCTCCCAGTAGTGTTTACATATAGCAAAGGTAGTGAGTTCTTACATCTCACGTTTTCAAATGTCATTCAAACTGTTTGTCAATCTGTGCTAAAATATCATATCATATCATAAAGAACTAGTCATGTTTTCTACTTCTCATGCAAGGCTCCAATTGTCACCTTAACAAGATGGAGGATTTTTTCTACATACCTAAAGCAACTTTGTCTAAAATTAATCTTAAAACTAATAACAATATGGGAATCATTTATTTCTGTGAAGCTCAAATTCTTTTTATAAAAAGAGTTGAACCATCCATGGCACATATGTGCTTGTTCGGAGAGATGAATCAAGAATGCTTTGCTCCTGCAGAGTGCATCTACCAAGAAGCACAGGAGCTTAGGGGTGGGGGGAAGGACAGTCTGTCAACAAGCTCTGCCTTCAAGAGTTTCCACTAGCCCACCAATGAGGCCAGCACAGCTGTTGTATTTGAAATAGGCATTAAACTGGTCATTTTCAGGGGGGAGATGGAGGGTGTTGTGGCTTTTTTTTCTTTGATTTTTTGGACGGGGGAGTACTTGGTTTTTTTGGTGTTTGTTTTTTTTTAATTTTAGAACACAATCAGAAGTTTTCGAAAAAGAAAGTCTGGAGAAATCAAAGCTCTTCTAAATTCTGCTCTTTTAAATGTGTATTTCAATAATTTATGTTGTTGTCCAGGTAAATACTAGAACACCATGGGATTTTTTTCTTTATCAGAGTATTAGTAGCTCCTCAGTGCTTATTTCAAAAATAATTAAGTTCACTGAACTTGGATATAATTGACATATTTACCTTTGTTGCACCTTCCATTGAAGCAGTCTCAACTCCTTTACAAAAGGTTTTGCAAACAGTGTGTACAAATTAATTTCTCCCATAGACAGGACAAAGGATTATAGGCCTGTATTTTTTTAATCTGTTATTTATTGTTATTTATATGCCTTTATAATAGGTATCATGCTAAGATAATAACTACAACTTCATTAGATTTCACGACAGAGCATTCAGCTTTCCCAAAATCCGTCCTGAACGATCTACTTTCTTAGAAGGTTCTTTTTGCTGCTTGCATTTACTGCTTCCCTGCAGGTCAAGAACGAGAAACCGACACACGTAAATTTTACTTGGAAAGTAAACCAGACCTGCAGAACTCCTTTCTGCTTCAACCTAATGCACTAAGTTTCGTTGGGGCTGATGCCTTTGTAACACCATTCACTTCCATGGCTGTAACATCTGCTCCTCTGAGATGCAAATAAGAAACCGAGATCCTTGTGGTACCATACCGCACTACAAGCCTGTTAATGTCAGGTTTAGTCTGGTAGGCAAAAGCTTACCTTTCTTCCCGAAACCACTTTTTTTTTATTTTCTTTTAATTTATCGTTTCCACAACAGCAAATCCTTATAATTAAAAAAAAAAAAAAAAAAAAAGTAAACTTGCTTAGCCCACTGCACTGGGTTTAGGTTAGGTTTACCTCCCTTTCCATAAAGACATGATGTTTTTGCAATCACTTAAAAATATCTTTATTAAAGACTTATGGGAGGGGGTTACCCCCCTCAGCTTTCGAAGCATAAATGCTGCTCAATCTAATCACTATTTTGAAGCTTGCCACTAATCTACTATGCCAAATGAACAGAACAAGCCTCTGCCACAAATCTTTGGAGAAATTGCACTTCTGCCTTATGCACTCTACCTATTGTATCTCCTCCTGTACAAACAAACAGCTTTCTCCTTACTATAGTCATGAATGTTACACCTAAAAGTCCAGTCTCTTCATTCTAGAGTTACCTAAACTCTTAGAAGTGAAACTAAATGAAAATATTAGACATCATGTAAATTAAGAATGAAGAATTTTTTTATCCCCCAAGAAGCTGTTAAAATGCTCACAACTATTCAACATGAAAAAGAATTGCTTTTAAAGAAAACCTGTGAGCAAAGCAATAAAGATCTGCAGACAAATTTGAAAACATGAAAATCAAGTCTCTCACATTACTTAAAAATCAAGTTTAAAAGTAAGAAGTCTTTTTATTTATAAACTCCAAAAATATTGAATAATATACTCTGAATTTAAAAAATATGGTCATATGTAGTTAAAATACAAAAAAAATAAAAGAAGTATTATTATTTTTTTCGAGATGTTTCTCCTCTAGGAGAATATCCACACAGTTCTGCTCTCTCTCTCCCATCCCACTCCACCCATATACAGATGTATACAGAGAGAGTAAGAAACATGTTTCGTTACTGCTATCTGAAAACAAACACAAGAACCAACACCTATACTCAATAAATAAGTCATAAGAAAATCCTATCTTATTTCTACAGGTCGTTCCAATGGGTTTTAAAGAAACCTGCTGCTCACAGTCATTAAAAAGTCTATATCTCACTATTGTTCCAGAACCAGGAAGAAGGGGGCAGAGTACTGGAACGAAAAAGTCAGTGCACACTTTCCCCATAAAAGACTAATCTGGACCTACAGTAATTTGCAAAAATATTCAAGTAATTAATCAAACCATAATACCCAAGCTCTGTTTTTCCTCAAGCTTTACATTCCCCTAATACAGGGACAGTACTTTTCCTCAAGCTTATTTGGCCAAGCTCTATTGGAATGCTACAAATAAAATAGTATAATGTGAAATAAATCACACTCAAACCTGCCAGCTGCCTGTGTGTATATATACATATATAATCAGAAATAAGTCAGGATCTACTTATACTCCCAGCTGAAGTCAGCTGGAATTGAACCACTGACTTCCATTCATGCAGAACTATGTTAAATATCTCTGGCCAAGAGTTTGTTTTAATTCCTGTGAAACACATTTCACATTTTGATGCCATATAAAGAACAACAATAATAACAGTAAGTCAGCCTTGCATAAAACCATAAAATGCTTAAAATAATTATATTAAGATCTGCTTGAATAACAGGGGGTGCTGAATACAATTTAGTGCTTGTGACCACCTGCAGTATTATATCCAGGATACAATGTTAATTTTAGATTTCTGGATGAATGCCTGCTGTAGGATGTGCTATTTTTACTAAGTTCTGACAAGTCCATCCAATGGCACATCTCTGCCTCTGAAGTAGTACTGAAATACTACTAAAGTTTCCAGTTACGACTGCAAAACTGCAAACTACAGAGTTCTTTCTCAAAACTGTTCTTCATATTCTGATTAACTTTACACAATTGAATTTATGAATAAAACCAAAACAAATACCTGGAAACAGTATTACTAAAAGCGTGTGTATTAGTCTTCCCTCCTCCCCTAAAGCATTTCTCATCCAAACACAAAATAATAGTATTTTATATATATTTTTGCGACTTTCAGTTCAATGTACAGAAAAAAAACATACAGAAATAGCCTTCACCTTCTAGGTAGACTCTTCCTGATGTCTATACTATACTGACCACGCTTGCCTCTGTCTTATTGAGTGACAAAATAGAATCAAAAATGTAACAAAACTCCATGCTGATACATGTATTACTATGGTCCACATAATAACACGGATTTTGGGGACCACCATTCACCAGGTTTCAATTTAGACCTTTTAGCCACTGAGTTCAATGAACAATCCAGTTTTACATGTGAGTTTGTACTACAGAGCTGCTTCTTAGTTTTCCCAAGGAGACATTTTTAACTGAGGTACAGGGTCAGCAAGTTTGGAATAAGCAGTTTAAGATTTCTACCTTTCTACCTACATGAGCTTATTTCCCTTACCTGCCACATTTCAACAAGTAGACTGAGACTGTTCCAAGAGACATATTCTGTTATGACAGATTTAATACATTTTTAATAATAAAGATTTAAATATGAGCATGGTATTTGGCATGCATCTTGAAGCAAACCATAAGACATAGCTTCTGTCAAACTCTCCAATAAAGATAACACAATAGTTAGGGGGAAATGTTAGCCAGAAACAGTTACATGAAACACAAAACCCTCGAGAATGAAAAAGTCTTTATTTATTAAATTAAATGCAAATTTTTCATTCTAATACTTCTGATGTGTTTTTCTGGATTTTCTCAGGTATGCTTAATTAAACCCACTCATCAACACCAACTTTGTTCAAAAGAGCCATTAATTAATATGGCACAGAAGCAGCTTAGCCCTAAAGGAGTCTGTGACATTTGTTCATAGAGAAGACTGATCATTAATTGCTCCCCTTGTTCTAAGCCTCTTAATGATATTTTTGACACAACACTACAAGTCATTGTGACTTATTCCTCACAGCTAGTGACATCTGCACTATGTTAAGTTAATAAAACTACCCTTGAAGGGTTTTCAAGAAGATATTTAAAGACACAGAGGAAAAAAGGTCTGGATGTGCTGCCAGTGGAATAAAGAAGCTATACTGAATTTTTTTACTATTATCTCAGAGTACACTTTTATTACAGATAATTTAAGCAAATATTTTGTGTTCCATATTCACCATAATAAATGGAACTCAGGTAGAAGTTCACTGAGCTATTCCAACCTATTGTAACTGTGCTCCTACACCAATCTAAACCGTAATGTTTCACAGGTCTTCTGCTGATCATAAGTTCTCAGGCAAATGAGAAGACTGGTTTTTTAATTGCTTCGGTAAAAAAAATTACTTTATTTATTTTTTAAGAAATAAAAGGCAGAGAGTAGAGTCTGGCTCTGGATTATAAAATAACCACATTAACCAAAGACCTCTCTCCAATATATAAAACAAAGTTGTTATCACTTCGCACCAAGTACATGCTTTAATTTATAAGATGGTTTTGCTGATTTCTTTTGGATACCAGAAGTGATTGTGCACTTTTATAAGTTTGACAAATTAACTTTTTTATCTCCGTAATGTTTATAGTGTCATAGTATCCATAGTTGAGTTCTACTGCAAAGCACATAATAGTTCACTCAAAGCAGATAACAAACAAGGTGTATAGAAAGTTCGTACCTGGAGAACAGCTGAAAGCCCTGTAGATCCACAGACCTTCAACAGACAAATGAGAACAGCGTCCACCCTGAGAGCTGGTGACATTACTTCAATTAGCCTGACCAAGTTTTCTAACCTGGAGTTCAGTTTCTATTGTTCATATTATATAGCAGCTCCTCCTGCCTGACAATTATTTACACTAACACAGCCATCAAGCTTCATGCAGTTGCATGTGTGAGAAACTCTGTGTTAAGCATTTCATTAGCTAATTGTATACTTCTAAGTACTTAACAAAAATAGCATAGTGGCAGTGGATATGGTTAGCTGGAACCTTATTTTTTGATCTAGTTCAAAAGGACTCAGATCCTGTGAACAGTCAAGGAGAGACTAAGAGGGTAACACTTGGAGCCCAAGTAGGATGCCAGGTGCGTAGCAGTGGAGACAAAGAAGAAAGGCTTTCACAATTTTGCAGTTGCCCATCTACTACCTCCCACCATGTTGTTGTTCTCCCACGGCACACAAGCCCAGTTTCCTCTGAAGCTTTCCATTCCCACTCATCCAAAATATCCCATCCCACCTCTTATTTAGACCAGCTGTTTCTACCCTCTTGCCCACCACCTACATCACTATCTTTGCCCCTCAAGTGAGGAATTAAAGAGAAAAAAAACCAAAAACCAAAAACCAAACAAAAAAACAAAACAAACAAAAAAACCCCATCCACCTACACAACAGCAGCTGCCTTTCTCTGTCCTGAGCTCCAGGACACAAAGCAGCAGGAAAAAAACTGACAGCCCCAAAAGTGTCAGCAGGTTCCTGCCAGCCCAAGCACCCCTGCTTGCTTAGTGTTCAGTGACAGCAATACACTCAGTACAGGCTACAGGAATGCAGGAAAGGTGACCTGCATGTCTTAGACGTGATGAAGGTAACAGGACGTTTGGCACACCTTCTGATGGCCAGCTGAAGGCTGAGATGGCACGTGGATTGCTCACACAAAATATTTTACCTTTTGGA
Organism: Manacus candei; assembly: GCF_025592945.1. Lineage (NCBI taxonomy): Eukaryota > Metazoa > Chordata > Aves > Passeriformes > Pipridae > Manacus > Manacus candei. The sequence goes on along the minus strand of NW_026138097.1, from coordinate 30,100,446 downwards.
ACACCATCTTGGCTGACTTACTGCAGAGTGAAAACAGAAAAGAGTAATTCCACCTTGATGGATTAGGCAAAGAATCATGTGTTCATTAATACACACGTAACCTAGAAGCAGAAGGCAGGAGTACCCTGGCCTGCCTTATACCAGTTCTGCTACATCTGCACATGACAGATATAGCAGAACTGAGCCAAATTGCTAAAAAGTAAAGCAAGGAATATTCTGATTTCTTCTTTTTTTTTGCCTTAAAATGTACACAGAGCAAAAGGGAACTCAACAGAGCATAAGAGCTCATTTTATTAGCATTGCTATACTAAAATGTAGATAACAAACCATGTAGAATTTTTATTTCCAAATTTTTAGGAACATGAAGCAATGCTAATGTCAATCCTCAATATGCCACACCCTTTCTCTATCATAAAGCCACCTCACCTTTAACTGAGAACCCTATAAAAGCAACATGTTCCTGTACATTATCTGAAACAACATGTTGGACCTATTGATGCCATTTTCAGAGCTACAGCTGCAGTTAGAGGGAACACAACCTGGAGATTTTAGAAATTAATGCATAACAACTGTACTTAAATCTTACGCAGTACAGACTTAATCACAGCCTGCAGCAAGACTGCATGGCAAGACATACCATCAAATCAGAGGCAAACTATGGAGAAATACTTGCACTTACAAAGTGTTCATCAGCTTTCAGAGAAGTTTATTAAAACCTCAAATATCCATGTACATTCTTATTAGTGTAGTCCAATTAGCCTGTCCATGTTTCTGGTCCATCTAAATTAACATAACTTCATAATTTACAAAAATTCTACTGATTTGATTGTATTTTCTAAATCCAGTCAAATCACACACATAATCACATCTACCTTTAAAAGATCCCACTATAGGCATCATGAAAGATTAATTTCAATTATATTTCTTTTATTCACTCTTTTCCCTCATCAGTAAAAGGTGCTGCATTTATCCCTGCAGTCCAGCTTGCCAGAATAAAGTTAAGAAGTTTATGAATTTTAGATATTGCACATAATCAATATTTGATGCCAATATTTCTTTGCTCTTCAAAGAGACGAGCTCTTCAGAGCTCAAAATAAAATCATCAACTATCAGAACAGCATCCTGATCTCTATTTCAATTCACTTTATCTTTCAGAATGGTCTTGTGCACTAACCACTGCACTGAAGCTGATAAGTTCTTCCCAGCAGAAGGGCTTCTCTGTCCTTCTACTATTACTTTGTGTGGGATACTATAGCAGAATTTTCACTAAACAAAACTATTATCTAGCCAGTGCCACTGCTTGACAAGCCAGAATAGACTGTAAGAAGGTATGTGACTGCATGTGTGTGTATGTACAGAAGAGAAAAAAAAAAGCATGCTCCCATGCAAGCACCTCAATATATATATATGTAGGAACTGGAAGGTGAGGTTAATTTTGGCCATGCATAGAGTAAACCAGGAAGCATTTACAAAAGCTGGTTTCAAAGTTCTTTAAGAAATTGCAAGTGTCACAGATATATTTTATTATTGATACAAAGCTTTTAAATTATAGATAAGTTCTGCTGTCAGGAAGGAGCATTACTCTGATCTAGTCATCTAAGTAGAATAATTCTGGTCACTAAGCCCCAACCAACAATTTCTACACAGAAATTATTGCTCAAATGAGTTCTATCACAGTCTTCATTTAATTAATATACATCTGTCACACATTACTAAAGTATCTATCAACATTGTAGTGTTACTATACAGATGAGTTATACCTGATCTTTCTTTGATGGTTCAGAACCTTGAGCAAACCAAACATGTCACCTGCCACTTGCAGGCAGCTGCTAGGCAACAGAAATGCCAGAGGAAGGCAGTTAGCTAGTGTCTCCAGCTTATCCCATGCCATGCTGCTTAAGACACCAGAATCATCAAATCATAGAATGGTTAGGGTTGGAAGGAACCTTAAAGGTCATAGAATCATTAAGGTTGGAAAAGACCTCCAAGATCACCAAATCCAATCTTTGAACTCCACTGTGCCAACTAAACCATAGCACTAGATGCCATGTCCAGTCATTTCTTGAACACTTCCAAGAATAATGACTCCACCACTTCGTGGGCAGCCTGTTTCAATGTTTTATTACCCTTTCAGTGAAGAAATTCTTCCTGATGTCCAACCTGAACCTCTCCTGGCATAGCTTGAGGCCATTTCCTCTTGTGCTGTTGCTAGTTTCCTGGGAGAAGAAGCCAGCCTCCACCTTGCTACAACCTCCTTTCATGTAGATCATCTAATTCCAATCCCCCTGCCATGGGCAGGGAACCTTCCACTAGACCAGGTTACTCAAAGCCCCATCCAGCCTGTTTTTGAATACCTCCAGGGATGGGGAATCCACAGCCTCTCTGGGCAACCTTTTTCAGTGCCTCACTATCTTCACAACAAAGAATTTCTTCCTAATATTGAATCTAAATCTACCCTCCTTCAGCTTAAGGCCATTCTGCCATATCCTATTGTTACATGCCCCTGTGAAAAGTCTCTCTCCAGCTTCCTTGTAGGCCCTCTTTAGGTACTGACAGGTGCCATAAGGTCTCCCCAGAGCCTTCTCTTCTCCAGGCTGAACAGTTCCAATTCTCTCAGTCTGTCCTTATAGGACAGGTGCTCCAGCTCTGCTCTCTGCTGGACTCATTCCAACAAGGTCTGGATATATTAGAAACTTGGCAACAGTGGTAAATCTTTCAGGAGTTACTGAAGTAGAACCTTAAGTGAGAAAGGTTTAAAACAAAAAAAAAAATTCAAAGCTGATATCTAAATACAAGCTAGAGTCTACAGAATCTTTTCTTTAGGAAGTGTAAAAATATTACATACACTACCAGAAGTATGAGAAGTATCTTACCATTTCCATAATTCTGCACAGTGCTGACCTATAGTGGAATGCACTGAGAGCGATCATACCAGACAAAAATTATTCTTTCTGTAGATGCCTTGGGGAAAGGATGTTGTATTTCCATTCATTTTTTAACAGCCAGGAAAACTGGATAACAGAACATTGATGCAAAACTTTTCTCTGTTGATGAGTTCCTGGGACCAAGGTATAAGTGTTGTTTACAAAAATTGGATCCATTGCCAGTTGTGCAATAATTACACACTTGAGACAGACATCGATCATTTATTTCAGAGTTGCACGAGCCTGGATGTTCACTGGAATTTCATAAATCAAGCACACCAACTATCAAAACTTTTTACTATTTATATGTTTTAGCGAACAAAGGAATTGGCTACAAGTTACGCAGTTCTCTTATTAATTAATATTCTATCTTCTATTGGTTAAGGATTCTCTTTCTTCTCATCCTAATTTGTTCACGTGCTCAGTCTTTCTCTTCCTTTGAGTCAATGAGTTTCTTGGTGGTTTTCTTACCAGTGGTCAGTCAGTTGCTGATAACAACCTCCCCCTTCCAGAATTACATTTTACCCAGTTGGAGCTGATTTCAGCATAATTGCCAACTTGGCTCTGTTAGTTTCTTCCATGTCTTGAGAGTTCTGCCAGTTGTCTTTTTGGCCCATAAATTCTGCATTCTTTGAGTCCAGTATAAGTGGACATCCTTCTTCCCAAGCTTTGTTAACCTCCCGCTAGGCCTGAGATTATTGAAGCATGTCAAGCCATAAACCTTAACAAGGCAATTCTACCAAGTAATTTGTTTTTCTAATATCTGGACAACACTTAGAGTTTGCTTGTTAGCTACTACCTGTTTCACGGATTAAATCTCCCTTCTGGTTGATTAGGCTTGAAAGTGTACAAAGATCAAACATGAAAGAACATCCTTTCCTAACAAAATTTTATATATTCCACATTTTGCAACATAAAGACTACAGTTGTGAGACTAAATGGTGCTGAAATAATGAATTTTTGGAACTACTGTTGCAAAAAGAAGCTAAATGAAACAACATTTCAGAAGAAGATACTAATCATTTATACACTAGTTGCCATCACTAAAGCTGAAGAGATTATCTTCTGCTAATCGCTTTCTCCCTAGTAAGCTGCCTACAAGAGCAATTCCAAACTATTTTCAGTCACAGTATGACATGTAAACCTGAACAATATAATACTGAGTTTCGTTAACTCAAATCCTTACAACTCAGTCACAAAAGTAAGGCTCCTATGAGCACTCCAGTTCACATAAACCTAGTATTTTTAGGACTACTAATACAATTATGAAAGTCAATCCAGATACTATTATGAAGCTAAAGGTTGGTTTTTTTCTCTCTTCTTAATGTTTTGGGATGAAGGCTGGCATTAGAAGTACCTAAAAGGCAATACGAATGCTATTCAGGAAGATCCAGACAGTTTTTCCCAAGATTGCTCGTCCCAATTGTCAATTATCTATAGACATTAATACAAACACTCATGGAAACACTATTCTTCAAATGAAGATTGATTTGTAGGAAACAACTTTTTATGTGGAAGCAAGAACATTCAACACATGCAAAATTTCTTATAAGGCTTAGAAAGTTTTAGTCAAAAAATAAGCAGGAAGGAAAGAAGGTATTCAAACATACCATAAAGTAACATTTTCCACAGTACAGAAAGAGGAGACAAGACCCTGGTCTGGCAAGAAGTAAACCCAACCTGCTAGTTAAAAACAGAAGTCTCTAGATCCTCACATCTCACCTGTAATCAAGTCCTCTAGACTTGATCTATGGCTACAGATAAATCTTCGAACGTGTCAGTGTGTGCTGAGAGCTAGGAACAGGCCTGGTGTCAACTGCTCTGCTCATTGTGAATGCCATTTTCAAAATTTTCAGTGTTGGCATTGTTAGAAATTTGGGGCTTATAAAAAAGGTCAAGGTTGATGGGAGTAGCAGGGAAAAAACCCAAACCACTTGTTTAAATGACTCTTTTAAGGGAAATGCTAAATCTACAAAATAAACAAATACATGCAATTATAAACCAAGCCTGATTTATACAGAATTCACAATAAATCAGAGAGGTAAGTTAAGCACACGAATTGTTCCTCATAAACAAACCAAGCTTGCTATATTTCCAGGCAATTCTTATTAAAATATTAGTGATCTGCCTCTGCAACAAACTAGTTCTTTTTTGAGCCTTCTGGGAAAAAAGAAACAATTACAACACAACCAACAGAGGTTGAAGGACAACCTTTGTCAACAGTCATCCTATAAAAAGACTAATGTGTCTTTTTCCCAAGAGGCAGGGAATGAGTTCACAGAGTACTCAAAGGAAAACAACACGTTTGCTCAAGTTATTTTAAGAGCACTTTATGATTATGGGTTTGAGAGACAAATATAAAGACTCAAGTTAAATATCAGAATTAAGTGTTTACCTCTAGTTCAAGATCATTTTTCTTCAAAATTCATTACTAATCTCACTGGCCTTCAGATTAAATACATTTGAAAACAACCTTCCCTACCAGTTATAGATAACTGAGCAAAAACAGGATTTTCTAATAAAAGCTACTAAGAAAGGATATTGAAGGGAAAAAAAAAAATCAGGTCACTCCACCCAGACAATTCATTTAATTTGAAACAAGACAACAATGGCAAAAAGAACAATGATTCAGCTCTAGAGCCCTGATCTCTCCTTTTGCTGTTGTTCCTAGTTACACTTTTTTTTCGTAAAAAAGAGTTACAGGATGATGCCCAAGCTTCACTGATTCATCTTCTGTATCAAAGATATTAAATAATGCTTCAGATAAAGAGTCTAACACCATGTGCTCAGGAAAGCAATAGAATATAAATTGCAAAATCTTGCAACTCTCTTGGACAATTCAGAAAAGCCTGTAAACTCTGACCAAACTTTACAACAGAATTACATCACTTCAACAAGTCCCCAGAGCCTAGGGTAACAGCATTTTAGGACTCTTATCCTAAGCATCAAGAGAAGTTTTTCTTCCCACAAACATCAACTTCACCTCTTGTACATCTCTAGATCTGTAAGCGTGAACTCACGCTCTTGGCACATGAATGTAGAAGGGATTTGTAGTTCTGTACTATCAATTACAACAGCATGTACCAGAATCCATTGTAATTTTTCAATAGAGTGAGGTCTGACAGACAAACTCTGCAAGACTGAACTTCAGTTTTTAACAGGTTATTACCCTGAATTGTCCCACTTCTGATACACTGAAGGGCAATGCAATGAGGCATTGTGTCTCAGGTACCTGACTCCTCAGGAGATGAGCTTAGATTGCTGGTGAAGACAGGCATATACTCATGCCTAAGTCCATTTGCAACCTCCACAGGAAAGCTTTATAACAGACAGCAAAAGTTAACATAACAAATAGCTGCATGGATACACTCTAAACCACTGAGGCAAAATCCAACAAGTTTCATTGTTATTTGAGAGACTAATCAGAACTTTATTCTGCAATCTTCTCCCTTCTTCCTCACTTGACAGTAGCCGTTGCACACCTGCAGTAACACTGAGACCAATGTCTTTAGGGCCTTACCGGGATCGGTGGCCATGGGTACTTCAAAGACAAAGTGTTGAGAGGATCAGCTCCTTAATACTGTTTGCGCTATGGTTCCACACTAGCACAACTAAAAGGACCCCATAGACAACTGACTGACGTAAAGTTTCAGAATTTCCAAGAAGAACAACAAACTACAGCAGCACTCTCTAACTCCATTTAGACCTGCCTGCCTTTGAAGAACACAGCATACAGCAGTTTTCAGGTCACAAAGTCAAGCTTTTAATAGAGGACAGGAATTAAGGGGGGTTTCTCCTTGGTTGTTTGGGTTTTTCTGAAGTATTTAATCAAGTGAGGGCCAGATCATGGATTTACAGGTCAGAAAAAAAGTGCAAGAGACAACAACAGTACCAACATCACCTTTAGCAACTTGAGCATCACAGCTAGTTCACGAGTCTTACAAGAGTCATTAGATTCTTGGCCTAGCCCAGGCTGATACACCTTGAAGAACACTATCAGAAAACAGTCCATTCCCTTCCAAAGATGAAATCTCATCTTTTGGCTAAGATATGAGTCCCCTGTTGCAGCATTGGGTAATATAACATCAGACACTAGCAGCGATTTTGTGTACATACTCTCCCCTGAACATTCTTAGGAAGTATTTCAATATCATTGCTTATGTTTAAAAATCAACAAGGAAAAGCATGCATTGGAGCAAGAGAATGGACAAAAATAGACAAAAATTAGAATACACACACACTGTTTTTATGACAAAAACTAATAAAACAACCATATAGCCCTACTGCAAGTTCAGAATAAGAAAGCAAATGAGACATAAGAGGTCATCAACAACCAAACTCAGATTAAGTAACATAGCAGCCCAAAGACTGTGGATAATCTCTTTTTGCAGTCTCCATCTTTGGCTTAGTAAAGAAACCTTAAAACTCTGCCAGACTTTGAGAGACACAAAGCAACACACATGACCTATCCTCCAGTAACTGGCAAGCCCAGGAGTTTTTCCTCAAGTACTCGGCAATTTCACTATCAGACAAGGTCAACAGAAAGGGCTTTATCCCATACATCTTCTTTCATAACAAGGTGATCTCAACAGTGCTCCCAGGGTACACTTTCTAACTAAGGGGTTTTGCCAATGCAAATGTTAGTGGGCTTCCAGTGAAAGCAGGTCACTGAAACAACACAGATGATGAGAAAACACACATGGACTGGAGGAAAAAAAAAAAAAGGCAACAGGAATTTCTGAAGTGACTTCATGCTGAAGAAAACACAGTGTAAAACAACTGCCTAATATTTTTTAAAACCACAACACAAATACTCATTCGCATACCTTTGGAGAGTTCACCAGTAATAGAAATGACTGATTCAGCAAAAGATTACTGTGGGTCAGAAGAACAGGGCCCAAAATTATTTAAATATTTCTCCCCAGCTACAGAGGTCTTACAGTTAACTTTGTATTAAACATTCCCAGTTAAACCTAACCAGAAAGCACATTTTAATAGTATTCCGACTTTCCACCTAGACTAGGAATTCAGAAAAGGAAGACAGCAGCAAAGAGAGCAGCTCAATTTTGAAATGCAGAGAAGGGATGGGAAAAGAAGGGTGAAAAATCTCACAATTCACAGCAAAACACATCTTTTCAGCCTACCCAATTCATGTATAAGCCAATCCTGCAACCATCGCATGTTCTCTAATTTATTCATCACGTGCATTTAGTAAAGCCTAGGAATGCACCCCAGTATTACAGAGAGAGGAGAGTAACAGGCTGCATTTCAGCATTTCCAAAGTTATAATTTCTCTGAGCTTCTCCTAAACCCAACAAATACTGCTAAGTGGATGGATGATGCTGTTCATCTAGTACGGCATTAAAAAAATCAGAATATTATACACCAAAGATTCAGAGCTGCTCAATCAATACCTCCTAAATGAAACACTAATCTCCATTACTGGGGTTGGTAACCATGAAAAGGTTGACCAGTTCTGTCAGAAATTAAGATCCAACAATTCTAAGGTATACTGGAGCTCAGGGATATATCCTGATTTTAAAAACTAGAAAAGGAATGAAAACCCATATTATCTGGCTATCACACAAGAAATTTCATAACACAGATAAGCTAATTGGAGATAAGTCTGGAAATGATAATGCATCTGACATGCTACACAGCATTTAACCTTTCTAAATAAATTATTCAAACTATTTGCAAAGAAAAGATAACATTTGAAAAGATAAGTTTCAACAGTTGAGTTAAACTCAAGAATTTCACTGCAAGGGCCGCAGTGCAGACTTTGTATCAACCCCAGCTTTCTGCTACTATCAGTAACAACTGGCAATATCTGTTCTTTTGTGAAGTTGCTGGACTTTCTCACATACACTGGGAAACAAGCAGATTTCTTCCAAAAAGGTTCCCAAATGGAGATTCATTTTATTAATATATTTATATAAAAACTATGAGTATGGAGATAAAGAGTTGATTCTATACAGCAGACAACTGGATTGCATTGATGTTCCTCAGGGAAAACAGAAATTTGAGAATAGATGCATGAACACATACACTAAATAACGAAAGATTTGTATGCCTTATACTTTGGAATATACATTCTAGCAAAAAATCAAGAGGATACAAATTAGACTGCAGTTTGGGGATCACTAGCTTGGTTTACATTTGCTACTTTCCTGACAAATGTTAAACGAATGTGCTATAGTCAGATGCAAACTGCCAAACTTCTTAAATAAATCATCAGAAATATTTATGAAGCAAACTAAAATAAAACCCCCCACCTTCTTTGGAAACAGTTTGCCGTTTTAACAACAGATTTAACGGCGAACCATACCTCAACTTCACATGTCAGGCTGTGATGTTCCCCGGGTGTCTGTAAGAACTGCAGATAGCAGAGTGCCACCTGCCTTTCACGGGTCACAGTTGCAATACTGCAGCCTGGAAATTAAATCCAGACTACAGCCAACAGTTGGCAAACATATCTCAAAAGGGTCAGTTTGAAAAGTATTTATAGTGTTTGGGGAAAAAAAAAAAAAAAAAAAAAAAAAAAAAAAAAAAAAAGCACCAACCAAACAAGAACAAAAACACAAACAAATACTTCATTCTTTTCAATCAGCTACAGCTTTACAAAACACATTAGGAAAAAAACAAATGTATAGTCTGTAACTTAAAATTGTTTCCAAATAGGGGTGTATACACATGCCAAAGAGGATAAAAGGATGATAATGAAGAGAAACAGACTGATTAGCAATAATTCGGAGAACTCAGCACTGACAAGAATGCCCATTAAACATCTCCATAAAATGATGTTACAGAAAAGGAGAAGTTCCTCAGTGCTGCTTCCTATAATTATGGCAGCAGCAATATCAATTCATCTCAGGAGCCATAGTAACTTCAGAACATATACTACCAAACATCAAGAGCATATCAAAATTTTATAAACCAGATGTTAAATCTAAAGCTAAATTGTATTTCACTGCTATTCAGAAGTCCGTCATCACAACATATTAACAAATATTAGATACTGCTTTACATTAAATAGCACGGTGTAGGATTACACACACTCTCCTCCCCACTATCAACCGATACTACTGGTAGTACACACCTACTATCAACTGATAGTACTATCAGCTATCCACTTACGTGTCCTACAGCACAGAAATAAGACCCAGCCAACACTGATGATAAAGCTGTTGCAGACTAGAGGGTAGAAATGGGTCTGTCTGCTCCTGCTCAGCCCAGCAGCTCAGCTGCTCCCTTAGCTGAATTCCTACTTACAACTTCTAACACAAAAGCCAGAATTTGCAGGACACTTACATTTTATTTCTGCAGTTCACAGCTCGTAGCATACAGTTTACTCACTGGAAAATAATGAACTTCATTCATTGAAAATCCTGTATTTGTGCAAGGCTACATCAACAAAAGTCAGAATCCACGTGGTTTCCCTAAGTAGCTGGGGGAAGAGAAGTTAAAAAACAAACCACCACACAACTCCTTCTTCTGGAAACAGCAGCAACACACAGTTACCACCCTCTGCATCTCTGCCCAACAGGAAATAAGTACAAAAAACCTGCTACAACCATGTTTATGGATCATTACAAAGTGCACAGGCACTCCTAAGTATTTTGAGAAAACAGCTCTGGTTAAAGATTAAAACAAATGAGACACTACAGACATTAATGCCTTCAGCTTTGTCAACCAAAACAAAACAGTTGCAACATCCCAAGGAATAAGCAGTACAACTCAAAAGCAAGTATTTACACTACTTAGTTCAAAACAACCTCTCAAACAGAGAAGTAAACAGCCACACTCCAGAGCAAAACCTTAGCGCTCAGCAGGACTCCTCACAGCTGTTCAGCATTAAAATGAGAAAATAAGATGAATTCATCAGCAAACGTAATAAAGTTAGATTATTAGTACCTGCCAGAGAGGAAGGTGGAAACACAGCACAAAATGCAGAAGTCTACCAAACTTTTTCACTAGACTAAGCAAAGTACCTAAGGCCATACCTCAGCCTTTCAAGGCAGTAATACACTTTTGATTGAGCATGTGTTATATATATGACATCACCAAGTTCAACAATTCTTGGTAAATCAGATTTCACTAAACTGAGTCAGTCTTATATAACAACTGGTACATGCTCAAAGCGCTAGAACTAAGATTTGAGTTCAATTTCCATTATGAAAAAAAAAACTGTTTTACAGCACTGTAGCTGTGCTAGCATCACACCAGTCTTCTACACCAAAATTCAAACCAAGAGTGGTTAGTCAGCTTTCAGAAAACACAATCTTCAGATGCACTACGTTAGGGCTGTCAGAGCATGCTATCACTATAACTTTAACAACACAGTCTAGTTTTAGGATGTCTTTCTCAGCTGTAAACTTGCAAATTCGAACCATCTTCAAAAGGACGAGTGTGCCTGCATGTACAGATCTATCCTGCCAATAGTTCAGTCTGCTGAAAGAACAGATGCACTTACAGCTCCCTACGCTTCTGCTGCCCCCCAGAAATAATCCTGGGCAGATTATCGTTGTGTTAATCTACAATTCACAGTCAGCATCTGGAATGATACAACAAACCCTAATAGTTGTAATTTGTCTGGTAAGCAATCCTCACGGAATGATGGATTTATACAACTGACCGAGGTGTTTCCATCTGCATTGTTGCAGAATGGTAACTCAAACTCCCTGACTCAGAAAGTGCCAAAATACAGTCACACCACAAAACGAAGACAGTCCAGTTAAATAACAGCGAGAATGAAAGTACATCAGGGCTTTAAATCGCACTACACGAACATCCCACTGAAAACCCCACGTTTGTCAGACAACTGCCTTTCACTCCACTGCTGCTCTCACCAGAAGACGAAGCTAAGCAAACTTCACTTGCCAAAGTGTGACAAAACCCCTCCAAAACGTCTCGTAGCCAAGGGCTGCCTCCCCGCTGCCTCAGCGACCGCAACGCACCTCACGCTTCTAGGCGATAACGCGCTCCCGCGAGTGCGACCCGAGGGCGGGAGCGGCGCGGGGGTCCCACTGCGCGGAGCTCCGGCGGGGACGGTCCGGGCTTCAGCCCCGCTGCAGAAGCGGCTGCCTGCCCATCTGGTTTTTATTTCTCCCTAGCAAACAGCACCGTCTTCGAGGAGAACGGCCACTCGTTTTGGAAGGCTCGGTGGACTTTCAGGGGTGGGGCCGGGCAATGCCCGATTCGGGCTCCGGGAGCCAGCAGCGCTCCCCGACACCGGTACCCGGCGGCAGCGCCGCTGAGCCTCGCCGCCAGCTCCCCCTGCCGGCACCCACCCGCTGCGCCGCCCAGACCCCGACCCCGGCCGGCCCCCGCGCCCCCGGGGGCGCTCGGCGGAGCCAGGGGCGCAGCCCTGCGAACCCCAAGCGAAGTGGCCCCGGGCAGGGAGCGGGCGGCCGGGGACGTGCCATCCCTGCGGCACTCCAACCCGCCAGCCCGAGCCTGGCGCCGGCGCGTAGGGACAGGGGCCGGGAGGGGTTACCTGGAGGCGCCGTGGGCTGCACGCCGCAGGCGGGCGGGCGGGCTCCGGCGCCGCGATGGTGCCCGCTTCCCTGCTCACGCCGCCATGGCCGCAGCCTCGGCGAGCCGCCCGCGCTCCGCTCGCTCCCACCAAGTTTGCGGCGCGGCAGCTGCGCGCCTCGCCCGGCGGCCGGACCCAGCGCCCCGCCGCGGGGGCGGAGCAGCGGCAGCCAGGGAGGCCGCCACGGCCGCCCGTCCCCGGCGATACCGTGCGCGGCTCGGCTCGTCCCGCAGCCAGCGCTGCCCCGGGCTGGGGCGATCTCGCATTACTCCCTTCCCTCCCCCCGCGCTCCCTCCTCCGGGCCAGGCGAGAAGTTGCAACTGGTTGAGATATTTGTGCTCGGGGTTTGGGTTTGTTTTTATTTTTATTCTTTTTTTTTTTTTTCCCTTTACTCACCGCAACTCAAAAAAACATAACCTGAGGCTGCTCCTCACCATCAGATCTGAGCAGGGGCGCCCCAGCGCCAGTACAACTAAGCATAACAAATCCGGACGAGCTGCAGCAAGAGACAGGGGGAGGGAGGAAGGGAAGGAAGGAGGGGAGGCGGTGGGCAACGGGCAGCTCCGCTGTGCCGGGTCCTCAGGGGCTCCCGGCCTGTGCCCGGGGCTCCGGAGGCGGAGAAGTCGCCGCCGAAACCGGGGAGCAGCAGATATAGGAGGCGAAGGAGAGCCGGCTGCTAGCGGCTGCCCCGGGGCGGAAGAGACACGGGAGCGCCCACGGTGCGCGCCCGCCGGCTCCCCGCACCCCCTTATACGCCATCCCGCAGCCGGCGAGACAACCCCCAGTGTCCCAGCTCCGAGCCCCCGGGGTCTGGCGAGGAACCGCGTAGGCAACGGGAGCCGCGCATCACCAGCCCCGTCCCCGCCGCGCTGCGCGGGCGAGCGCCCGGGCACTGCGCGGCTCGGGGAATGCGGGGTTGACACTCTCGCGGCCACGTAACAGCCTCTGGCGAGTCCCTCTCCGCCCCCGCCAGTCCCCTCCCTCCCCCCACAACACGATCGACGTGTCAGCCCCGAAAGTTCATTTCCAGGCCCTGGGAGAGTTCCCTATAAAGGTCCCGCTGCGTGCGTGGGACAGTGAGACGTGGCACTGCGGGGCTGCAGCCGAGCCGCGCAGGCATCTCCCCCAGGTACGTGCGTTCGCATTTCTGATCTCACCAGGTTTTTGATGCATGTCTTTGTGTTTAGCCAGCCCACCTGTGTTAAACCAGGAGGTTATTTTTGTTCATGTGTGTATTGTAATTAATTCCATCAACGTGGTTTTTTCTTTTATGGCAGCATTTGCACATTTCTACTACAAACTGCAGGGAGAAACTGACTTTTGTTCGCAGCAAGACCTCCATTTAGAAGACTAAAAGCAGTAAGAGTTCATTAAAACAAACAAAGCTGTGGAATTGATTCATGCTAGAGTAATCCTATAAAAACATACCTAATTAAAACAACTAGAATCAAAACTTATCAGCAAGCCAAATGCTGCAAATCCAAATTGCCTTAAACATTCAGCTCAAGGGAGAACATGACTTTGGCTATGATATAAAAGAAATTTATTCAAGTAGAAACATTAATGAAAGTCTGAAGTTATCATTAAAAATGAAGACCTGGAATTTGGAGCACTCTTTCTGATTACTTGTTGGTAGGTACTAAAAAAAAAAAAAAAGGGCAAATAGTAAGGGCTAAACTTTTTTTTCTTTTTCCTTTTTTTTTTTTTATTAAACTCATGCAACCCTGACAGTCAAGGATGTTTCCTTATTTGTAACAATAGAGTTTGAAAAGCCACTACTGTAATGCATATTTATGTAGGATCACTTTCCCGTGTGATTTCCTTCTGATGCAGAAAATACTTGTATAGAAAATAAAAGAATTCCTTTTACACCTAAAAATTGCCATCATAGTAAGTGTAGATATACAAAGGTTCACATATCTACTCCATTAACTTGTTTGGAGTAGGTTTAAGACATATCTATTCACATCAACAAGTCCCACACTTTTTATGTATCTCTACCTGTTAAAAAGAGTTCAGAGTTTTTTTTAAAGAGGAGGTATATTTGTTTTTCCAGCTGCTGGGAAAAAAAATAAAACATCCATACTTTATCTATGAAAAGTAAACAGTGTGTATGGAAAAGCAACTGCCAGCAAAAAAACCCATCAAAATTCTAGCACCTGGAGTGATGTATATGTTAGCCTCTAACAATTTCTCTGCAGTTTGGCTATGAAACAACGCACATATAAGTAAAAAAATCTCAAACGAAGAAACATACCCCCAAAACTCACAACACTTATAGCTTTATATCATAATGTTTTAATGATGTACAGTACATCCTAAGAAAAATTCCACTGGAATCATATTGATTCTGCATCATTCCCAGAACTTTTAAGTCATGTGCTTTACAGCTAACTACCAGTTTCACAGAAGAACAGTAATGATGTCAATGCTTAATTTTATTTAATTTTATTTGAGAAGCTCAAGGGCAAAGAGGTATGAAACTGCCTGTGAGACTAACTATGTTTGAAATAAAGCTACAAAATGTAACATTTTTAATGTTACGTGTAACTCTGAGCTATGTCTAAGTGCAGAGTTAAATCAGATGAGTGAGACCAGCAATTTTAGGTGACGCAATGCCCCCAGACGTACTCTTCCATGTAGGGGCTGAGGGTTTTTTGTGTCTGTACAAGTTGCACATTGGTGTCTTGATCCCAGGCAAAGCCTCAGTGTGTTACTATATCCAAAATAAATTAGGATATTCTAGGATAATCTAGGAATATTATGCTGACCATAGGGGAGAAAGCAGCAGGAGAAGCTCCGCTATCTGGAAGGGGAAAACAAAACAGCACACCAAGTCCCATTTGGGAAAGCCAGCTTTCCTTCCAATATGGAGCTTGTCCTCCTCCTCTGCCCTGTATTTTCCTGACATTATATTTCTCACTGTTACTAATTCTTAATCTCTCCTTCCAAAAAAATAGAGCCCAGCGTGCTAAGGGGTAGCAGCATGTGAAATCAGTAAGGTACTGCAGTTGGAAGAGGAAAGGCTGCTCAGCACCTTCAGGCTATTGGCCAGTTTGGTGGGAAGCCAAGATTTCAGCTTCTCCCTGTGGTGGCAGGATACAAGGAGTGTTAGAAAGTAGGGAAGGGGGTGGACTTGCATCTTTTTAGGTGGGAAAGCCATGGTACAAGGGAAGGCCTGTCTTCACATTACCTATCAAAAGCACCTTGGATAGTGTGTTTTTCATTGGTTAGAAAAACAAAGGCAGATACAGTAAACTGAAAGATCAAGTTGGGTTAAAAGGGAAAAAAAACCAAAAATGAACCAAAAAAAAAAAAAAAAAAAACCAGAAAAGGAGTAAGGAGTTAGCTTCAGGAAAATTGAACTTTGAGCTATGCTTGAATCATAAGGAAACAGCTTTGCTTGCTTCACAATCACAGAGTTCAAAGGCTTTATTCCCATCGCATGTATTTTTCCAGACCATTGAAAATATTACTTATTTTTGTTTAATTCATGAGAAACAAGCAGAGAAAAACTTTGAAGTCTCACAGTTAATTGCCAACCTTTGGGTATTTTAACCACATAATTTATTACTTAGGAGAAACCGTATTAGTGACCAAAGCCTTTCCAGAGCAGACCAGGCAGGAGCATGGTGCATATGAACAAGCTCCCTTTCCTGAGCAATGCTAAACAATAGAGAGTTTGTACAATCTGCTGTCTTGAATTTAGCTTCCTTAAGTGATCCTCCTGAGAGAATTAATCACCAGGTCTACATTGCTGTTTCTTCCTTCTTTCCCACTGAGATTCAGGAAAGTATTTGCCCTGAGTTGAGTGTGTCCTTAGCATTCCCTACTGCCTTGAGCAACATCACCTTCCAAGGCTGGATCATCATGAGTCTGCCATATTGAAATACCAGGAACTCCCAGTGTTCTTATATGTAAAAATAGGAATGGCATCTTCATCTCAGGAAAGCAGATAACCCAGAGGATTTAAGTTTGCCATCTTTATCCTCAGATAAGTCTGGTAGGGAAGTACACTGTTAAAAAGCAGACCATGCAAGGCTGTAGCTGTTTATGCCCAGTAGCAGACACAGGACAAGGTCAGACTGATCATAATATTAATTGTCTTTGCAAAACACGCCATTGCAACACTTGCTTTAAATCATAGGGAAATAAATGTTAAGAGTTGAAAATTCTACTGTTTTCCATTAAATTATTGTCTCATGTAATGTGCTGTATATAAAGCTTAAACTGACTAGTTTCCATAATATCCATGAATTAGGAAAAGCTAGATGAGATTCTAAATTACTCGGCTTTTGAGAACTAGGTGTTTTTCTCATTAATTTATATTTACTATTTGTGATTAAAAGGGAGAATAAAGTAATATTTCTCCTGGCATTTCTATTATTAAGGCTCTTTATAAACAAAATTGTTTATTTTTATGAATATGATATTTTCAACAGAGCTATATAATAAATATAAATAAATATGCACTTGCACTTATAAATCTGTGAGCCAAATTTTAGTAATTGCCTCTTTCTTTTGATTAAAGTCTCTGACAAATAAGGCACTTAAAGAAGTTGTTATGAGAGTTCTAAATAAGGGCCATCCAGCTTCAGATCCCTAAAAGTAGACAGATATTTGGTGAAAATGATGAATTCTCGGGTACTGATTCATGTGATCTGAAAAAGCCATCCATTTCCTGATTCACCTTCATATCTCTTCCAGAAAGAAAAAGAATATTTTACAATAAATACCATCAGTCAAACAATTTTTATGTGTGTGTTTTTATATCTTTCAGCCAATTCCCCGAACTGATACTTTCAAAACGAAGAGGAAGACAGGAGTGAGAATGAAGAATGCCTTGGAGAAATCCAGTTGTAAAGTTTGAGGAGTAGAAAAAATAAGAAATATTAATAACTCTGGTCTCTTAAATAGGTCAGATTTTAGACTGAAATAATGAAAAGTTACAACCCTAAGGCATAAGTACTATTAAATTTGAATCTAGATTCACAGATTTTTAAATTAATACATAAAAATATATTTGCTTTTTTTCCCCCTCTACTTTGCATGGTAATATATTTTTCTGCCTTAAAAAACTCTCTTGTATAGACTACTGTAAGCTTTTATTTTTTGGATATTAGTCCCAAGACATCCATTAGTTGGTCCTCTCTGTTTGAGCGTCCATAATCGTTAATATTGAATTCCTGTGTTACTACATCACCCAGCAGTACAAGGGGAATTTGGATAGAGAGTGCATATATATATATGACCTTGTCACTGCCAAGTGGTCTAAAGCACAGGATATACAGCTCATCTAGACTTCAGGTTTTTGTGCTGGCCTTTTTGAGGGTGCATGGGTAGAGAAGATATTTGGCGTTAACTCCTGTTTTCATTGGGCTACCACAATTTTTAGAAGGAATTTTAACCAAATGTGAAGTTCTCATAACTTAGACATTTGTATGTCACTGATCTAGCATTAGGAGCCCTAAAACAAGTTTAC
Source organism: Manacus candei (assembly GCF_025592945.1). Taxonomy (NCBI): domain Eukaryota; kingdom Metazoa; phylum Chordata; class Aves; order Passeriformes; family Pipridae; genus Manacus; species Manacus candei. The sequence continues at coordinate 30,082,505 of NW_026138097.1, read as the reverse complement.
CTAGTGACAGTGGAGTTGTCTGTGCACAAGAATTTCATGGTAAATTCTCCAAGTAGGCCAATATCTAAGTCAGTGTTAAAAAGTGATTTATGTAAACTGGAGAAAAGCAACATATGAGCATTCTTGTTTTGCTTTAAACATATCTTAAATGCACAAAAAAATGCACATAAATTAAGTTGGAATTAACAAAAAAAGACTAATCAGAAGTGGGTTTACCTATAAAGAGTTTGATTGTCTAATGGGAGTTCATTTATCACTTCAGTTAAGAGCAAACAGCATATTTATGTGACCAAAATCTCACATGCCCTCTGCCCTTTCTAAGACTCATAGGGAGCACAATAAGCTAGATGTACTTATCAAGAGGGTTTATGTAGGAAGTAAGAGAGTCAGCAACTTAATACGGTGCATGCCATATTGCAATAGATCCATTTTTCCAGCTGTACACTTCCTATCAGATCATTTGATAGCAGCGATAAAAGTTAGAAGTTCTGTTCAATTGATGTTTTCCTCAGTTGCTCGTACACTGTATTCAGTCTGGAATTGTTAAAAAACAAAATGCCTAACAACTTGGAGGTGGCTACAGAAGCAAGGACAAAAGAGAAAATAAATTAAAAATAATATGTGTTTATTTCTGAGAAATAAAAACAAATAAACCCCCCCAATACCCTACTGAATTTATTTACTTTGCTGATTTTACTTGGAAACTAAGGCACCCATCTCAGAGTCTGGTCTTCTGTCCTGTTGTTAGTTTAACTCATGTCAAACTAGAGCAGCAAGAGTATAAGGAGGCACCTACATCTTCCTAGACTAGAAGTCCACAGTTCTGCAAAGTTTTGAACTTCCAGCCCACAGTTCTGCAAAGTTTTTGTGCATCTTGGTTACCACTTGTGAATATAGCAGCTCTGTTCTGCCATTTCTGTATTTCAGATCAAACATGTGTTAAAAATGTGAGAAAGATTTTTCCCTACCAAGTGTCATTTACAAGAGCATGTGCTGTTGGCTGTGAATTAGGGGCAGTGGATATTGACCTCACATTATGCTTTTGTTAATACCCTTGTTTGTACCTGATCACTGTCCCAAATCCCTCCCATATGGTACACGTGTCTTTTTTTTTTTAATGTTTTAAAAGTTTTCCATGAGCAGTACCAAAAATCTGTGTTGAGCTGAATTGTGTGCTATCAAACCTTTAGCCTTCATGCAGGGTTCTGTCCCAAAGGGATGCCCAAATCAAAGGGATCCATTTCCCAAAGAGCTGTGATCTTTGCTGGCAAAGTATATTGTATCTGTTTGTTGCAGGCAGTCCATTTAAAAGTGCACAGATATTTTCTACTATAAGTTGGTTTTTTTCCATTCAAGTATGCATAAATTAGCCTGCATTGTGACATTGTCAGTTCAGGGTATTAACAAGGTTATATTCCTTAATGAGCAAAAGTTGGAAGAAGTAGCATTACAGGAAAATGGAATTAAGATCACTTGACTTCCTAATTTTAGTTGTATTGGATTTGCATGGCAAAGTTCCGGTCATGGAGGGGCTGTATGGGTGTCTGTGGAGGTCCACAATGGAGTAGAGATCCAACTGCAGCCTCTGCAGGACCCCACACCAGAGCAGGGGATGCCCAAGGGAGACTGTGAGCCTGTGAGCCTGTGCTGAAGCAGGCTCCTGGCAGAACCTGTGGCCCTGTAGAGAGAGAGGCCACACTGGAATAGTTGCTGGCAGGACTTGTGACCCCACCAGGGATCCACACTGGAGCAACTTGTTCCTGAGGACTGCACCCCATTGAAGGGATCCACACTGGAGCAGTTAGTGAAGAACTGCAGCCTGTGGGAAGGATCCATGTTTGAGAAATTCATGGAGGACTGGGGAGGGACGACTCTGCCTGAGGAGCAAGTGGAAGGAGAGAAAACATGTCATGAACTGACTGTAACCCCATTCCCCGCTTCTTGCGCTGCTGGGGAAGAGGTATAAAATCGAGAATAAAGTTAGACTCCGGAAGGGTGGAAGGTATTTTTAGGATTTGTTTTACTTCTCATTACCTTACTCTGATTTTGATTGGTAATAAGTTCAGTCAATTTCCCAAAGTTGAGTCTGTTTTGCCTATGGCAGTAATGGGTGAGTGATTTCTCCCTCATCTCAACCCACCTTTAATTATATTTTCTCTCCCCTGCCTAACTGAGGAGGAGAGTGAGAGAGTGGCTTTGGTGGGTACCTGGCATTCAGCCAGGGTCAAAACACTACACTAGTACTACCTAACACTTGAGTGCTTCACTTATTACCCTTAGCAATAATTAGCACTCTGCAAATGTCAGATGTATGGTATAAGTTCAGTTACTAAATTTGTAGCCCTCTTATTCCTTTCCATAGCCTGAAACCATTGTAGTTATTGAAATTATTTAAATCAGAAATACTGTGTTCAAAATGTTTTAAATTTTTCTTTATATTTTACATAATCAGAAACTTCTTTATTAAAAATATTGTATGGTAATTATTTGGCTGGAAACATGAAAACGGGTAAGAGATTTAGCTGCAGAAGGGAATACCTAACCTCGATCAACTCCAAGAAGCCAGAGTTTGTGTTTCGAAACCTGAAGTTTGATAAAATAAGTCTCATTGCAAAACACTCAAGCAGGAGAAGGGATGTGCAGACATGCTGTCAAAGAGCAAAAGCCACTTTTTTTTGCAGTTAACCCCAGCTATAATCAGATTACTAAGGGGTTTTAATACTTATTCAAAATTGGGCATTCATTAAAGAGACGAGATTAGAGGGAAGAAACTGAAAGCATTGCTAACCTTGTAAGTCCACCATCATGCTTTAAATGTTACCAGAAGATACCAAAAGGAGACCAAGGCTGTAATGTCTACATGTCTTGAAGTGCCTATTGTCTCCAATGGGCATTCTAATTCTCTCAATGGGCATTCTAAGTTCAGAATAGAGGAGGGTTGGTGTGTTCACTGATGCTGCTATATAAACAGAATAAGGCTGTTCACTCTGTTCTTTCATCAGTTATATGTTTAGGAAGACTTTAAGGGCTAAAATTTTTAAAGTAGTTGTAGCATGACAAAACTGTTAATTTGTATCAAAATGTCAGATTTCAATTGGGTTTGTCATCTGGGGATAGAGATTCTAATTAAAAGGACTAGAGTGAGTAAAGGAAGAAATACATGGGAGCTACATGCTAACACTGTCTTCTTTATTCTTATAATGACTTCCTTCTACTACCAAAATGAAGGTATAGATAATAGGACTTAGTCAACAAGTGAAAAGAAATACTTGAATTATCTCAGGGAAAAAAAAAGAGAAAAAATGGCATTCATCCAACTGCAGCCCAAAGCCTCCATGCCTGCCAACATTCTTGACTTTTCGCAAAAATGAGTTATATATCATGCTCAAAGACACAGCAAATTGAACTGGATGATAAGAACTGGTTCTAAAGTTCAGGACTTTTCTGAAGGAAAGTTTCCTCAAAGCTGTTCATTTTGAGCACTTGGTAAAAGTGGATTACTAGCACAAAGGAAGAGACATCTTCATTCCAAAGTGTATACGTACGGGAGAAAAGCAAACAGTTGTCACTCAACATTGTAGACAATTGGCAGTTTCTGGGTATAGCATGATAAATCATGTAACAAAAAAAAAAAATCTGACATTCATTAGCATCAGGTTCTAGGAGAATTTTACATAGCTATTTCTCCATGAGACAGAAGCAAATGCAATGTCATAGCAGCTGCATGTGGAAGCAAGCAATCTGTGAAAAGACTAGCAAAGACTCTTTTCCCAAGGCTGTATCCTATATCTGAATGGTGACACCCACAGGTCGTCCTGTTTTGGTGCCTTTTTACTTGTTCAGATTGTTCAACAAAGGAACTGAAGTTTGGTCTAAAAGTAATGATTTTCTAAACTATTCACATTTTTGGTTCTCTATTTTTAGGGAGGAAACTGGACATATATTCTATTATTTGAAGGAAAAAATATATGAACTGGAAAAGTCCTTTATGGTCGTAAAGGCTTTCAGTCTGCTGCTGTGATCAAAAACAATGTGAATGGATAGAATACTACTGTTTTATAATTTTATTTCACAATGTTTGAGGAAACTAATTTCCAAATACTGCTACTCAACATTTAATGGTTGATGTTCCCAGAGTCAGCAGATATGGAGCTGCCATCAGGAATGCCTAGATGTTCTTTATAGCAGATTGTCAGGCAGAGCCTCCCACTTGGCTGACTCAACAGGATCATTCTTCCTCATTAGATGCAGTAAGAACATCTGTAAGCATTTTGAAGTGTTGGTCAACAACAAATCACAGAATATTCTGAGTTGGAAGGGACCCACAAGGATCATCAAGTCCAACTCTTAAGTGAATGGCCCATATAGGGCATTGAACATATGACCTTGGTGGTTTTAGCACCAAGTTTTAACCAACTGAGATAATCTCAAGGATTTTTTTCCTGACTTTACGGGGAGCAAGAATGGGTTATATAATTTCTAGGTTGATATAACCAAGAGCCTTTTAGAGAAATGAAGTGCCTACAATTTACTTGCACACCAGAGGGATTTGCAATTAGAGGAAAACTAATAGATAATATAAATAAATAAATAAATCTCAAAGTTCCTGCTGTATTTTGTGGCTTCTTGCAGTACACTGCAAGTCTTAAAAGTGACACAGCATGAAAAAGTTCCTTTGAACCTGAATCAATTACATTTTGCTTGGAACTCCCTATGAAGAAATGCACAAAGCAAGATTCAAATGCATACTCTGTATAGTGAATGCAGTTGAAAAATCAGCAGGGTAAGACTTTTGAGGGTGTCAAAATACTCTTCGGATTTGTTAGCTGAGATCATGAAAGAAAACCAGAATTGAGTCTTCTCATTTTAAATGATAGCTTTCCTTTCAGTTCTCAAATTCAAATCACTTATCCAAAAATACAGATAACTAACATGTATCCTAAGCTAACTAACTACACAACATCAAGAGTATTGGGGGTTTTGTCTATTTAAGAGCACAAAAATACTGGTTACTGCTGATACTGTGTTGTCATCTATAAATACCATACCTAAGGAAACCAGAGAAGATTTTATATCTCTCTGTGTATTTACTCAGTGGTTAGCACAACAGGACTCTTGGTTTCACTTGGATCTACCAATGGACATTACTGTCATATCCAAAAAAAATCAATGACAGTCCTGTTTGACAGAAAGTTACACATTGTGATTTTATGGGGAGGCTGTTACAGATAAACTCTACAAATCTGATGGGAAAAATACCATAGATGTTCAGATGTTACAATCATATATAGAGATCTGAGATTGCCATAACACTGCCTGACCTAGGAATGGAGTGTCTAACTATATCTGATCAAAACATCCTTAAGGGTACATTGGGTTTCCCAGAAGTGAATTACCTGACAAACATATATCTTTTCTCAGTATTTATTTTCTTCTTTTTCTTATAACTCCCTTCCTTGTAACTGAAAGTGCTGAAGAACAAGTCCTAATGATTGGTTGGAGTTTTTTCTTGTAATATTATAAATGAAAACACATTTGACTAAACCCTACGGAAAATGTAATTTGTTAGTCGCAGCAATCACTCAGCATGTGTGCAGCTGGGTTTGGTGATACCAGCCCCTGCCTGTTATAAAACCAACAGCAATGGCCTCAAGGAAGGAAGGGTAAATGAAGAAAGACTGATGGCCTGGGGGCTCAAACCAGTTTGGTTCATCAGGAGCTAAAAGGGAATGCTTTAACTTGCCAATGAATTGCTATTCTGATGCCAAAGCAGGGAATGAGAGGCCAAATCATTTTAACAGGGAATCGGAGGCCAAATCTTTTTAAACACATTCCCTGTCTTTTACCAAAGTCCTTTTGATTATTTTAGAATAGAAATGGGAAAATGCTGTGCTATGTATATATCACTTAAAGCATTTTCTAAAAAGTGTATAACAAGAATTAAATACTGGATTTTCAGTAGAGTTCTCATAGACCAACTTCAATTCCACCCACTTAAAAGAAAGCTGTAGAGCACTTCCAAAAATCTGTCGATGCCCTACTTCTTTCTGTTAGTTGAATTCAAGGAGACCTGATTAGAATAGCTTCATCTTGGAAAAAAACAAGAGCCTTGCACCAGTATATGGATCAAAATAGAAAACTTTTATCCCTCCAAACATCCATTTGTTATTACTAGGTTAACACTGGAAGCACGGTGGAAGCATAACAGATCCAGCACAAACAAGGCTAACTCCATCAGCATCCCACTAGCATGTCAGCCACCAGTGTTGGAGTAAGAGCTCAGACAGTGCTGTTGCTCTGGAACTACTTTTTCAGCTGATCTCTAAACAACTGGTGAACAAGCGTACAACAGACTGCAAGTTCTTCTGCAAACACTAATAACAGAGAACAACATTAAACAAGAATCCTAACTCCCTACAAATCTCACCCTACAGCATCTCCTGATCTTGTCTGATAGCTGGGAGATCACAGACTCTAGGCTAAACTCAGTTCCACAGTAGAGAGTCAAGAACAAAGAAGGAAAGATAGAAATGCTTCACAGAGTATATTCACTAGTGTGGGTGCTTACTTCTTTTAGCCCTATTTTGTGTTTAGCCTGGGCTAAACACAGCCTAGGGCTGAAGGATTGCCAGATACAGAGGAAAAATAAATTAAAGAGAAGCAGAGATTGAAAGCAAGCAGATGAGGAAAAGCAGTAAGGTCAAAAAAGGTCAAGGGTAAGAAAAAGAGGAAAGACAAAATTATGTTACCCTTCATTGTGTCAACCAAATAATAAAGTGTTTTCTCAGTACTATGCCTGAAATCCACCCATCCTTTCCCAAACAATACTCAGCTAGTTCCTCCACTCAGGGCACTCAAGTTCTTCAGTGTAAAAGCTGGAATTAGGACAATGGTCCATCTAGCATAAGTGTCTGATGGTCAAACTATATGAAATGCTTTAGAAAGTTAAACAAGGCAAACATACAGCTACTCATCAGTGATTTCTGACTTACAGACATCCAGTAATGCAGGATCTCAGTAGATTATACAGTCCTTCATAGATATATATTTCCAAAATTTATTCCATCACTGACTTGATATATCCAAGCATCTTAGGTTGAGGAATGCCACAGCTGGTGTATGCTTTGAAAAGATGCACTTCCTTTCGTTTTGAACATCTTCACACCTAGTTTCCCTTGCCATTTTATCATAAGACACAGTGACTAGTCATTTCCTATTTGCCTTCTACAGACCTCTGCATCTCATTTTTCTGTCTTCCCCGTCTCTTTTGGTTGGAGTAGCCTTGCTTAATTTAAATAATTCACATGCAGAAGTAATTTCATGGGGCTGGTCACCTTGACAGCACTTTTTTGTATCCTCACCACTTCTACTATATTCTTTTTGAACCAGGAACAATCAGAATTACAAACAACATTCTAGGCTTAGGCAAGCTATGGATTTACATAGTATTAAACCTCAGATAGAAGCAAAAGGAGGTTATCTTGGTTGCTCTCTATCCTTTTCTACTAATTCCTAACATTAAGTACTAATTTTGACCACCACTGAGAGCTGAGCTGATGTTTTCACAAAAGTAACTGTTGCAACTGCAATATCTTGTTCCTGAATGGCAACAGCAAGTTCAGAATCCATCTCTGCTCTTGCAAAGTTAGGGTTGTTTCCTTCTCTGTGTCACATTACAGTTACTTACATGGAATTTCACCTTCTTTCTTATCATCCATTCAATCCACATTCTGAGATCTTTCCGCAGAATTTGTAGTTGCTCTTCATCTTTGCTCTTCATCCAAAATAACTTTGTATTATCAGCATGTACTCAAGTACTTGCAGTACATGAAGAATACCACATGAATTTTCATCAGATTGTATTAAACAGAAATGCTAAAATTAGTATTACAAGCACTTGAACAAAATGCGACAAAACGCTATGCTTACAAATACTGCTTCGTTCCAGACCTCTCTTCCCAAAAACATTACCTTCATTGGGTAAGATCTAGGCACACCTTGCTGATGTGCTCTTGGGTAGTGTCTGGCTGTCATCTCAAGTTTTGTACAGCTAAAACAGAGCTCTCTCTCCTTCGAGTCATCTCTTCTCTGCCTCTTCTCCAGATTCTCAAAGGACTCTTCCTGTCCTGCTAGTTTCAAATACCCATAACCTGGATGTCAAGTTTAATTTAGACTCTTCGTTATGTCCACAGAACCATCTCTAAAACCTGCTCTTTTTGATCCACTCATGCTGTTAAAATTCTCATTAAGGTCACAGTTATTTTGTTGCTCACTTACTGTAACATCTTGGCCCTGAAAAAAACTTTTTTGTCCCAGGCATATCTATTTATACACTACTGCCAGACTGCCTTCAAAACCTACCAGTTCAATTTGCTCATGCAGCTCTTTGCAATTTTGACAGTTGCCCTCACAATAAACAAAAAAAAAAAATTATTTTTTAAGATATTGACAGCTATTTTCATTCTTTGAATATTTTTTCATTTATTATCCAGGAATGAGGTTCAAGCTTTAACTAGTTCACATATCACCTCATCTGCTTATTTGCTCAAAAAGCCTACATGGAGCTCCCCATAAACATACATAATTTTAGGGTTTTCTCTTCCTTGATCCCTTCATTCTCATTTCTTTGCTATAGTGCCTCCCAAAAAGACAATTGATAATTATTAATCTGTTATTGTGTGGAAGACAAGTACATTTAATTGACGTTGTCCCCTAATCACCTTGGACATTGGTTTCTCTTCAGTTTTTTACCCTTAATTATGGGTGGACAAAAAGCTCTGTTACATAGCAAGTGCCTGATCTGGGCTTGGGAGTCCTAAGAACAATTATGATAACAAAATTAATACTTATATTGTATCTTAGGGAAATTCAACTGATGCAACCCAAAAAATAAATTCCTAAGCTAGGATTTTTCACAAGCATTTTAGTTCAGGAAGTTTAGAAAAGCACAAACATCTGCCAACATTTCACTATACTCATTCTCATCAGAGTTGCAAAGGCAGTAGTCCTGCTAAAACTAGTATAATTATGTATAAATGATGTTGGCAAAGTTCACAAAATATGTCAGAAGGACAGAACCAGATGTTTCCTGGACTGCATATCCTCAGTAGGTTTTACACCATCACTTTGCATATAAAAGTGAAGGCCTTTTTAGTGATGTCGGTTTCTCTCTTCTTCCTGGAAAGCCCACCTGTTTTCTAATATTGTGCAGAGACTAGTACTTGAGTCACCAATTAAGTTTTCAATCACTCAGGCCTTCTAAGCAATTCAGCTGATCTGCCTTTGTCCATTTTTTATGTTAAAAATAACAGCCTTTGTTTGCGTCAGATTCTGCATATTTCCTTAATCTTTGAATTTATTAATATTTTAACTAATTTGTAGCTTCATTCCTGTCTTCAAAACTTAAGACCTTAAGACAACTTTTATTCCGTCTTTTACCTGTGAATATAATGTGTCTTGTACAAATGATTAAATAAGTCTTTGCTACTGAATAGAAGCCTAGTTCTATTTGCGTAGTTTTTTTTATCTCAATGCTCCCAGTTGTCCATGCTCTCCATAAGCTTTCTTTTGTAGGAACTGCAGTAGCCTGGATCTAGTGGACATGTATTGCAGGTTCAGGCTTCTATTTAAATGCATCCTCCCTCTGTATCTTACTCATTATCTCTGCCATGAAATCCAGCTTTTCAGTTTCCACTTTCATATAACTTCCATTATCTATGCTTTTTTATTATTCCTCAGACTGTAATACTGACTTCTATACACATACAGATCCCTTTATATATAGTGACACAAGTTCATCCAGTCATGTAATCCTGAAACCTATTTTTCCAAGGTTAGTTATTCCCAGAAGCAGACACATATCTTTTACAAATAAAAGTAAATGTATATTAGGTATTCTGCATCTCAAAGAGGAAGCATGGGTTTTCCAGCAAGTATCACAACTTAAACACATTTGCATCTTCAGAAACTTTACTGTTAGAGCATTAAGAAAGAATCTAGTCATAAGGAGGGAGGTACAAACCTGCCTCGTTATATACCTTGGGACTATTTCTTCTGATGGCTAATTCCTGATTAAATGGTCAGTGTCTTGGCCTCATTGACACTGCATTGATTAGGCTCTCCCAAGTAATGAAGGCTCAGGGTTATGTTTATTTCATCTCAAGTTACATAGAAAATATTTCTCTCTATGTTTATAGAGGCTGGAATGAATTGCAAGAAATTTATTAGGTAGAACCATCTCAGACCCTTAGAAGTTACTAGGATAAACATAGTCAAAGTCCTTTTCCTTATCCTCTGGATAGGGGATCAGAAGAAATTCATGCATGACACCTTATTCCTTATATTTGTAAGGGTTCTGAGATCACAGTCCTTCTGTAGAAACAAAACAAACAAAAAAACCCTCAAATGAACCAAACCAAACCAAAAAGCCACCTGAGTCTTTTTGACAGTGAATAGTGCACTTCTGCACTATTGAAACATTGATTCAAGGACAGACCATGAAAGAGAGCATTTGAAACTGGTGACAGATCGTCTCCTGAAAACAAAAAAGAATTATAAATAGTTGCCAGCCATTGCTTTGGGAAAAAAAAAAGTGCTCTTTCATATTTGTGCACACAATAACTTATAGATGTATTTTCTGGTAACATCTGGTCTATGGAAATCTTTAAAAGAAGAAGGAATGTCTTCAGGTTACCCTGATTTCCTTGCCTTCTACAATGCTTATGTATTGTCTCCCTCTGGGTTCATATAGCAAGGATCATCCAGTGGTCCCAATGATCAGCCCTTTATATAAAGCAGCAAGAGAGGTTTTGTGAGAAAGATGAATCTTTATGCATATCCTCAGTTTAAGCCAAGACATATAAAGCTGTTTGACATTCCACAGCTTGATACACCAACCTCTGCCAGCTCTGCAATGGAGGAAGGGTGAGGTCTGGCTTTAGGCATTGCATGAGTCCAAGCTGACATGTTGTGTAACAGCCTGAAACAGTCTGAAATCTGTCTCTGACAGATTTATCTTAAGGTTACAGATGACCATCCAGATGGACTGGAAATCTCTCCTCTGGAAGGTATGCAATTGCTATTTGCAGTCAGTTTGATTTCCTGTGAATGACAACTTGCTTCGGTTTCTCATCTGACTCAGCTGTTTGCAACAAAACTGAAGTTCAAGGATTGTAGTGTTGTCCAGAAATCCATGGCTTCAAGTAAGTAGTCAAACAGTAAGTAATAATTGCATTAACTCATATTCACAACTAGTTAATGAACACTTTCTGTAAACATCCTTAGCACTGGGGAAAGTCTGAATACTGCTTTGCTCTCAATTGCAGATATTTTATGGGAAAGAAAGAGTCACAGTATGGAAGCATGCATCTTGAAATCAGTTAAGAAGTGTCCTTAACATTATAAAAAGAAAAAGAGAGTAAGAAAAGTAATGTTACCATCTTGAGACTAAGGCTGTTCAGTTTTCTCAAGTCGAAAACAGAAAAAATATTTGTAATTCTATTTTAGAGAAATTAATTGCCAGTCGTAGACTTTGCCCCTTGATTTACAAAATGTATTTTCTATAAATCAGATATCCCATAAAGCAAGGATATGTTTTTTCAGAGGCTATTCATGAAAGACATCAATGAAAAGGGTGAGAAAAGCCACAAAAAGAATCTGTAATTGATGAGGATACCCAAAAGAGATGACTTCTAATCATCTAGAATGACTCCTAGCTAATGATTATTCAAGCTCAAACCTAAAACAAAGATGAAGATGATATCTGAAGACATGGTTTGGGAAGAACTGTCACTGTTCTTCAGCATATCACCTTGGACTGTCTTGGTCGTTTCACAAATTGGTTGCATTTGTAAGTGGTGGCAGCTTTTTAAAAGGAAAACTATTTTCTAAAGCATAACCAGTTGGTTTCCACTGCAAACATGTAGGCACTCTATAATTGACTCTGGTATTTGAAGGGCTTCCACCAGAAGACCAAGATTTATTTGGGCAGATATGTTTCTTTGGACTTTGCATTTTATATGTTAAGTTGCTCAAAATATTTCTGCCTTTAAAGGAGAAAAACCTGTACTGAATTCTCCTTTTCAGAATTTTTTAAGAACCCTTCATCATTACAACCATTATAGCAAATTAGATGGAAAAATAAGTAATTGTAAGGACTAAACTTCCAGTGTTACTCATGGAAACATGAATATCCTTCAGAAAATACACCCTTTTATTATTTAGCTTGAGACTGAAATCGGTTCACAAAGACACATGTTTTGTTCTGTTGGTAAGAGTATTTACATAATGTTAGTTTGCTAGGCACAGTTGGACTGAAAGAGGAGTACTTACTTGACTTTTTTTTTAATCTGGCCTTTGGAGTTATTTATCCTTGAGAACAGCTGTCAATAAAGCTGTTTAGCTTTCTTAGCATCTGGAACGGTAGTAGCTGGTGTCATTTTAAAATGGCTTTAAGATGTCTTCTCTCAAAAACATCACTAAACTTTTCGCAAGGACCTAAATGGATTGGTAATTGATTGCCCTTTTTCTCTGATCATTGATTTTTCAGTCTTCAGGGTAGTACAAACTATAGATGGCACCTCTTACAAAGCTCTGAGATCAATTGGGAGCAAAGTAAGAGCAGAAGAGTATGTACTCGTGTCATGATGATAAAGATGAAAGGTTCTTGGGAGAAGCTGCAGGGTAAGTTGTCATGATTCAAGATCTGTGTCTTCTTTGCGTATTGGGTGTTCATCATCTCTGTCTCTAAAATCTTATCTGAGAGTAATTGAAACCTGAGGTCACAGAATTATTAGGCCATTTTAATTAGCAGTAAATTGCAGATAAATGGGAAGAAAATTTGCTTCTACACTTTGATAAACTCAGCAGTAAATTTACTATGGATAGTACTGAAGAGGAAGTAATTTGCACCAGCAATAAATTAACTACAATAATTTTTAGAATGATGACTGTAGTTTAGGATGATGATGTAGATCCTGTTTCAGTGTTGTGACTGCTATATTTGGGGATAAAGAAGCTGTATTAAATGCAGGGACTAGAGTACCCTTAGAAGCTGAGCTAGCTGGAGAAGAAGCTTCAGTGGTATTGCTACCAAAATGGTATTTTAGCTCTGCTCTCAATCAGGAAATATAGGCAAATATGATCTTTCTAGTTGTTTAGGGTTTTTTTTGTTTTGTTTTAGTTGGTTGTTGTTGTGGTGGTGGTTTTGGTTTGTTTGTTTGTTTGTTTGTTGTTTTTTTAATGCCTATATGTTTTCTCTACCTCAGCATTGAAAGTTTACCACAGAAAAACAAGCTGGTCCAGTTCCCTTCTGTTATATGCCTTTAGAACTACATCCTTAGTGACAGCAAGAGGCAGATCATAGAAGATTACAGAAAGAGATAGAAAAGCTTCAAGTTCTTACATTTTGCTTTTCAAGAGCAATCTCATTTTGTTGTGAGTGTCTGTATTTCCTTCTACTTGAAGAGAATGACTGACAGATGAAGCAGCTGAGCATTTTTTTCTTAAAACAATGTAGACAGAAGCCTTGCTTCTCTGGGAGAGGCACTAGTCTCTCCCAGCTTTTGAATCCAGCTTTTGAAATCACTGTGATGTCAGATATGTGGGGAAATATTTTTTAAATAATTTAAAAAATCAGACAAAATTGGCAGATTTTATAAGGAATTAATGTCTGTTGGCCTCAAAAGGACAGATTACAGAAAGAACTATAGATTAGGAGACATTCAGAGGCCATATGAGGGAGTTCTGTAACTGCTGGCACTCTTTTTTTAATGCCCTTGTAGATGAAAGGCTGAAAGAACTTACATTACCGGTCATACATTTGGGCCAAACAACAGTACTGTTCAAAGATTTCAGTGTGGTATACAGGGGCCCACGTACAGATAGAGTGGTTTCCATACAAATGAACACTTACAGAACAATAAATTCTGAGACTTAAAAACAAAGGTTGAAAAAGATCCTTCTGCAAAGTTAATGTCATCTGTTCAGAGAGCAGGAGGTTTAAAACTTAGAAGCTTCTTCAATATCACTGAGCTTAGTAATGACAGCTCAGCCTCTGAGCCAGTTTTTCTTCTGATATTGACTTTGGTCAGTATCAGAAGAATTGCTGGGCTTTGGTTTGGTTTGATTTTTGGTTTTGCTTTGTTATTTTTTCTTAATATGGACAAATGATGCTTGGTATGACCAGAACACAGGCTTCACGTTCTTTGTCCTACTCCACATTTTCCCATTTCCCTGTGGATGAGGATTGAGTGTCAGATACTCCTGGACTGCCCTATTTCATGCCTAAACCATAAGGCCAATATCTCTAACAAAGACATGTTTGAGTGAGTAGAGGAAGTTGCTCCCAGGGGAACAACATTTCTTATTTTTATGTAAATGAGAAAGTAAAGCATACTACTTAGTTATGGCCAAACTTCTCTGAAATGTATTCAGTGATCTAGAACATATATCCCAGTACTTGGACCACCTTCATATCTCTTGATATGAAGCAATAGCAACCGTCTATACAGACGATACAAGAATTTCAAACTTCTATTCATTCTGAATGATTGCTTTATATCAGAGAAGAGATTTTTCATACATGTGTAAAATTAGCAAGGTTTATGTTTTACTAATGTAAATATCACACAATCAACTCACAATTAAGTGTTGAGTTATACTTCTTTGATTCGCGACCAAAGGACTGTTTTATTTTTCTGTAAATTTACTACATATTTCATTCCAACCCAAACAGTTGAACAGGCTGCATGCTTCTCCTTTACCAAGGGAAAATACATTTATTCCTTCATATAAGTATTTTTGCCTTTTCACCTGTTCTTGTATAACGGAATCAGGTCTGATAAATTCATTAAAAATTAATCTTCCTTCTTAACCAAGCTTACACAAGTGTAACACATGACTAGCAACTTACTCCAAAAACAGAGACTGCTACGTACGTACTAGATGGAGACTGAAATGTCAAAACCATGGTTAGCACCTGGTTGTCACCCTTCAGTAACAAGTCTCAGGTGTCTATTCTGATGCAGCAATGATGGCAGTTTTCCTGTGTCTGCAGGTGCAGCCAGCCAGCGTGCAGCATGGCTTACCAGCATGTTGCTGTCCCTTGATCAGCTACAGATTCTTTCTGTGATGTAAATGAGACATTTTAAAAAAAGGATTTCCCAAAGAGCTTCAGTGCATTTCATGGTCATCTCTCTCCAGGAGGGCAAGTTCCTCTGAGGCAAGTTCTTCTTTTTACAGGACTTCATAGAGTCCAGACAGATGTTAATAGCCAAACTCCAGAGGGATCATCACTTCCCCTTCCCTCTCTGCATCAGCAGGGCTGGAAAAGGGATTTTTTTGCTGTGCAGGGATAATGAGCTGTCTGTCTCAGTCCTGTTGTGACTCTTCCCTGATGCTGATCTTGACACAGCTGCTGTACAAATCCCATACTTTTTAACAGGACAGACTGCATATTAATCTAGAGCTCAAACATAAGGCCTCTTCCCAACCAGTGTTCAAAAGAAGTGTTTTATCTCCTTTCACTACAAAGTACAATACCATGGTCCAAGGGGGAAAAGGTGGCATAAGAAGATGCTTGATGTATTGCAGTTACTTCAAATGCAAATTGAATGTGTTTTTATAAAGGCCAAATCCCACTTTATGCACATGCTATTGATTAAGAACTAGCTGACAGAGATCTTTGACAGCGGTATTGGTGCAGAATTGTCCTTCTCAGAGGGGATTTTCTATGAAGATTCTTATCTACATTCAAAATCTATTCAGCTTCTCCTGACTAGAAAAATAGACAAAAAGTAAGCCATGTACTCATCCAGCTTTTCATGCACTATCCAAAGGTGGCATGGATCACGTAATAAAAAACATCTGTAATTGGAACTATAGAGGATCTTGCTGAAGTAAAGATCAACATGTGCCCCTTTGTCATTTGAGCATTCTACTGCTGGTACCCTAAACAGCAGCAGACTGTGAAGTTAGTTCCTGCCAGCCTTTTTGGATGAACAAGCTACTTGTCTGCTTCAAGTAGGCTACATTTTGCTCTGATGGAAATGGCCACTTATCTGTAATGTAAGCAACGTATGAGTCAGACAACACAGGGCAAAATATGTTATGCAGCCAATAATTGTTATGGGAATGCTCTTTCTAAGCTGCATTGATTTTACATCACAACATTTCACAGCAGGATGAGACAAACACTGCCCTCTCATGCATCTGCATATAGCTTCTGCACCAATTCTCCTAAAAAGCTGCTTGTTGCACATTAAGCAACCAGAAATGAACACAGGATATTTCTGAAACATTACAGGACTTGCTACACTGCCCAATGCAGCAATTAGCTACAACACTTCTTGAGTAACATGTACAAAAGGACTTTAGGTTTCTTGTCAGTAAGTTACATTTCTTATCTAATCTCCTATATCTGTATCACTTTTATTCATTTCCCAGCAAAATAAAAGAAAGGATCAGAAAACAATAATACAGAGGGCAACAAATCCATCATAACTCTACAATATAGAGAGGAAAAATAAACTTCCCTTTTGTATTGTTAAAGTGAAAAAAGACAGACAGAAGGAGCTACACTGCAATGGCCCATGGAATATGACTGATGCCAGAGCAAGTAAGGAGTGTTGAAGAATAGAAGGGGTTTTTTTGGTTTTTTTTTTTAAATGTAATATAGTTCTTCCTGGGTCTCAGTTTGTACTTTAAGGACATAACAATTTGGAGAGAGGAGACTTCATAAACACAGAACTCTGCAAGGTATTATATTTAGTACCATGTGGCATACTAATCAGAGGGCAAGAGCTACACAGCATTATGTGCATCTTTTATTGGGCAAAGAAAGAGCTAACTGAGAGACATCTAAAAAGAGATAGAGATTTATAGAAACCTCCTGGAATAGTAGGGAACTTTCTTTTCCTAAGAGAATTGACAGGAAAGCACTACATAGCTCTCTTACTTCACATTATTAAACTTTTTACTGAAGTTCTGGACTGCCGTAATAAATCCAGATGAAACAAAAGTCAGCAAAAGACAAATAGCAATAGATATGTTTGCACGGTATAGGATAGGTAGGTAGGTGCATGTATGCTCAGCCATGGTTTCTAGCACATGGGAGGTCCCTTTGCCCATACTTCACCTAATCAGATGTCATATGTCCAGTCAGATGGCTTGTAGTGTTGGCTAGGAAAGCTGCTCACTTCATGTAAGTGAACACTAAATGAAAAGGGGTCCACCACACAGGGTAAGCAGTCCCATATTCACATCTGATTGGGCCATTGAAACAAGGATCATTTTCACACTAAGTCATCTGGCTAATGAATAATATCACTCTTGCAGGAAAGCACAAAAAGCTCAGCAGTAACTCCCCATACTATGCCAAAAGGACAGATAAAGAGGAAAGAGGTGATCAGTCGTAGCAAGTTGGAATTACATCTGACTGTGACTTCAGCAAAACTCACATTCAGATAACACAACCAGTGTCAATATTTGCATTTTTAAAAGTGCTTTGAGAATTGAAGATGATTGAGAGTCACAAAATCAGTCTGTAATTTGGGAAAAAAAGGGTTCTTAAATAATTCAAACTGTCATTTTATCACAGGTGAGAAATGAAAGGTGACTTGCACACAGTACAACTGTCTGTATTGAGGAAAAATTGGAGAATACTATTGAAAGCTTGAAACTAAAAGGAAAAAAAAAATGTACTAGTGTTCAGAATCTGACATCAGAAAAATTCAAAATAGAAATTAGGCACAGATTTTACCTAATATATCCTCTTTGGAAAACCATATACTAGCCAAGTGTAGATTTCCTCAGACATGGATTAATGAAACAAAATGAGTTGCTGTAATTTAATCTTACAGTATGGGCTCATCAGGATGTGGGAGAATGCATTGCAAAGAGTGCTCCAGCGCTTGATAGTCTGATGTCTGATGAAACCGGTGCACAGGACATACCCCTCATTTTCGTGCCGAAGGTGATCCCAATGAACTGGATGTATTGTGCATGCAAAAGCATCTATATCATATGCAACACAGACTCACAGCTCTGGGCCTTCCAGATTATCAAAACAGGTGTGATAGGATATACAAGATATCAACCAGTGTGATCCAGTGCTTCCTTCTGTCACTGAATTCTAAGAGTCTATCATAAACATAGCCTAAACAATGGCAAATCGTGTATTTACCACCACATTTAATACCTGTGAACCTATTTGGGGTAAGATAATAAGAACTCACGTATTTGAAAGCTACTCAGGTTTACCTCCTTAATCAAACCTCGTAAGTCAAAACAGTGACTAGTTGGTCAGTTTTGTCAGCATGCAGGGCTCTAGGGCCTTACCACCACAAAATTAACTCACTTGCTAGCTCATGCTTCTTGTTCCTGTAGTATGTATTCTTTGTTCCAGTATTTTTGGACATGCTAGGTTGGGTTGTTAGTTTTCCTAATCCAGGTTTCTTGATTTGGGCAAATAATTATTCACTTATATTTTCTTCTGTGCAGAAATATGGTTACCTCAAAGAGAATCAATGGACATTAAAAATGTTTCCTGCTCCAATTAAGCAACACAAGTATTAGTACTAGTGTTTTATTCTTCTACGTGCCTTTTGGTGTTTCATGTAAAAGATTATCACTGTATGTGAAACACAAAATAAGTTACTTTCCCTTAGCACTTTGAGGGAAATTATGTTCCTCTTAAATACTATAATCAATGTCACTTAGACTTATACCCAGATTCTTGCACAGGAAAAGAAATATAATCTCTGCTTCTTTTTAAGAACACAACATTAAATCCATGCACAATCATTTATCCTTCAGCCACTGAATTTTATGTTTAGATTTTTACAGTGTTCTAGGACAGAAACATAAACATTGTTTCCAGATGCACAAAGCTTTGAGCCTTTGATTCCACAATCACAATCATTCATGCAGTACTATAGAAAGAGGTAACACAACTTAGAAGTGTAATGTAATTTAATGAACATGTTTTCACACTGCAAAAGCCTTGCTGTGTTCTATACTCATCATCTGAGTGAAACTAGAGTTGAAAGAAACCGAGAAATTGTGTTGTTTCTTTGTTTGTCACATTAGAAAAACACCTGAAAAACTCAAAGAGATTGAAATTACTGAGGGAAAGACTCTACATATGAATACAGTAAGAGAATTATTAACACACACACTACGGGCACATCGCAGGAAAGAAAATGCAAAAAAAAGGTCACATTAAAGGAACAGAAAATGGAACTTAAGGTCAAAATGAACTTTCTTGCAAACAGCAATTAAAAGCTGCACCTGAATGGCCCATCAGGAAAAAAATTATCAGAAATCACATTTATAGTACCTCAAATATTCATTTCAGTGTCCATTTCTGACACATTTTTATTCCTACAATACTTTAATACATGTCAGTTATCTACCACTAGGTGTAATAGCATCTGTTGGGGTTGTTTACAAGTACACATACTCTTGTCAGACAGAATGATCTAATCTTCTTCAGTTCGAATGCTGTAGTCTATACTGCCAGGTACTGTTCTAAACCCTTCAGGTATCATGGTAGTTTATATCCCAGGACCTGGAAAATGTCTTGTGTTTGCCAGATGTGAGCGCTGGTAAGCCTGAGGGCTTTCTAGATGTTATTGCAGGACCTTCAACACGTCTCTTAAGCAGTCAAATATCACACACAATGAGCATATTTAAAATTCATTCAAGACATCACAGTATCACAGATTCACAGAATATGCTGAGTTGGAAGGGACCCACAAGGATCATCGAGTTAAACTCTCAGTCCTGCATGAGTTCCTCCCCAAGAGTCACACCATATGCCCAAATATCTTCCTAATGCTTCTTGAACTCTGTCAGGTTTGGTGCTGTGACCACTTCCCTGGGGAGCCTGTTCCAGTGCCCAACCACCATCTGGGAGAAGAACCTCTTTCTAATATCCAACCTAAACCTCCCCTGACACAACTTTGGGCCATTCCCTCGGGTCCTGTCACTGGTCACCACAGAGAAGAGATCAATGTCTACCCCTCCTCTTCCCCTTCCAAGGAAGTTGTAGACTGCCATGAGGTCTCCCCTCAGTCTCCTCTTCTCCAGGCTGAACAGACCAAGTGATCTAAACCACTCCCCATACGGCTTCCTCTCAAGGCCCTTCACCATCTTCACTGCCCTCCTTTGGACACACTCTAACAGCTTAATATCTTTCTTATACTGTGGTGCCCAAAACTGCACACAATATTCAAGATGAGGCTACACCAGTGCAGAGCAAAGTGGGACAATCCCCTCCCTAGACCGGCTGGCAATGCTTTGGCTGATGCCCCCTAGGACATGTTTGGCCCTCCTGGCTGCCAGAGCACCAATGACTCACATTCAACTTGCAATCAACCAGGACCCCCAAGTCCCTTTCCACAGCACTGCTTTCCAGCATCTCATTCCCCAGTCTGTAAGTACGTCCAGGACTGCCCAATCCCAGGTGCAGAATCCAGCACTTTCCCTTGTTGCACTTCATATGGTTGCTGATTGCCCAACCCTCTGATTTGTCGAGGTCTCTCTGCTGGGCCTCTCTGCCTTCAAGGGAGTCAACAGCTCCTCCCAGTTTTGTGTCATCTGCAAATTTGCTTAGTATCCCTTCCAGTGCTGCTTCCAAGTCATTTATGAAGATGTTGAACAGTACAGGGCCTGAGATGGAGCGCTGTGGAACTCCACTAGTGAGAGGTCGCCAGGCTGATGTTACCTCATTCACTATTACCCTCTGTGCTTGACCTGTGAGCCAATTGCTCACTGAACCCATGAGATCAGAAGTGGTAGGCATTTTCAAAACGGAAGAACTTTCATGGGTGTCCCTTATTAAAAGGGAATAACTGACATGAGCAGTAACTGCTCAGTGATGAAGACTAAAATTTAAGACAAAAAATTACATTTACACTGAACACCACACTGTCTGACGTTGAGTACCTTCTGTCTGGCGGAACCTGCAGCCATAGTGAAAAAAGGGAACTGGACAGGAAAAGGTCCACAGAAAGCAATGTGTGCAGAAACAGTTAAATTAGTAAAAATAAAGCTTCTGCCTTAGCACGCCCTTTTTCTTATCTTAATTCCTTAAGACAAGAAAGCATCTACTTTTACTGAAGATTTCTTGTTTTTTCAAGAGCTAGGTGCCTAACCATTTCCTATAAAGCACAGAAGGAGGAAATAGTGACTGGTGGAACCACAATTCCTTGCAAAGCCCAATTAGGACAATTCCAATCACTAGAACTCAGTAACTAGAGCACTTATGGGACATGTGGGTTTAAATCTCTACAGAGGATAAAGAGATAAAGGAATCAGTTTCCAAAACAGCAGATGATGTCTCCAAATACTATCTTATTATTTAAAATAGAGGATACTTTCTCCGTCTTCTCCTTTGCCAGCAGCACTTTACACAGTGATTCAAGTATGTTTTCTAGTGACCCACCAAAATGGACTCTCTGAACACTCAGCAAAACAATGTGTCCCCACAGATGCTCCTAGGTCTTAGAAATCTAACTGTTTAGCACCTTTAACACAGATAAGTGTGGGTATTCAAAAATAATTAAGAGTAGATATATAAACCTTTTTGATAATTAGTGCAGTAAGACATAACTGCAAAGGCTTTTTTGTGGATCTACATTCTATCAGTCATGAAAATTTGAGATACATTCACAGTATGCCCATTTTTTATTTTCAAATTCTGCAGTCTCTAGTTTTTTGAAATGTGAGGGGGTTTGTAGCGGGTTTTTTTGTTTGTTTATTTGTTTGGGGTTTTTTTGTTTTGTTTGCTTGGTTTGTTTTGGGGGTTTTTGGTTTGTTTTTTGGGGGGAGGGGGAGTTTTGGTTTTTTGTTTGTTTTGATTGCTGTTGTTGCGGGTCTTTTTCCCATAAACACTAGGAAATAGGATGAGAAATTTTCTCTCTGAATGAAATAGTTCATAATTATCTTTGTCATTTTTACTCGCTTTGGGTTTCTAATTTGCTACATCAAACTAAATCGCAATGTGTTTCACTACCAACAGCACATAATTAGAGCGAGTTGACATTCACGAGTCCATTTCACTGGTGTGCACAGATGTGAATGGCCAATTGTCTGAAGAGCAATTTTTCTCACAGAAGAATTGAATAGATAATTATATAACTCTGGTTATAACAATGAAAAGTGCAATATATCCTCCTGGAGAGGAAAAAGATCTTTCAACCAAAGCTTTCAAGACAATAACCCAAACAACATCAAAATGAATTTAATAATTGAATTATTTAATTCAGGATTCAGTTTTGCTCTCCCTATAGGTAGATGAGAGCTTTGTTAATATGGTTAATGGAGGAGGAGCAACAGATTAGAAAATACTCCATAGAAATCAATACCGAGACAGATGCTCAGAACAACGCACAGAGCTCCCCTGAAGAGTCTCCACGAATCAGAAGACCCAATCACCTGCTCCCAACAACAGCTCCATGCTTTTCAGATTCTCTCTCTCCATTCTCATTCCCTTGGTTGCCAAAAAGCTTGTTAAAAAGCTTCTTTAAATATCAGCTACTAAACATAGTCAAAGAAACACAATTGAGAGATTTGACTTTTAAGATCCAACTTGTTAGAGCAGGTTGTCAAAATCAATGACTGAAAACACCGAACCACATATCTTCAAGGATGTTTTGGTATAATTCCCTGGGGTTTAAAAATCAAACCACATCTGATGAAGGCATGCATGTACTGTGTCTATGTGCACTGTTTACAAGCAATTACACTTTGTTCATTGTGTTGAAATCTCTTACAGAGATATTTCTAAAAGAACGAGCAGAATTGAATTGGAAATATTGGTCTCATTTTCAAGTTCAGAGACTTGGAAAGTCTGGATTTATCAACCTTCTGTCAGTTTGCAGGAAGCAAATTTGAGGGACATCATTCTTATGATGAAATAAGACTCAGGGTGGTTGAGTTAAATTATGTGGAGGACTGCAAAGTCTTTAAGAGAATGATACACCATAACCTGAAGTTCCATGTGAACTTCATAAGGACAAAATGTATCAATTAATTGCATGAGGATGGGTTAAATTCTGAATAATTGCTGTGTGAAAAGACAGAATACTTGGGGAGCCCAGAAAAGGTCACTCGGTGCAAGACATTAAGGCGTGGACTCAGCAGGGGGGGAGAACTGAGACAAGTTTAAGGGTTGCAGCCCTTTTATAACCAAACACAAACAGGTAAACATACATTATAAAGAAAAAAGTGTGACTGCATCATCCGATTGGCTGCTAGCTGTCTCTTAGGGAGACAGCAGTTTTCGAAGTTACAGTTCACCTCTGTAATGAGTTGTTCTGTTCTCTGCAAAGGTCTGGTTTTTTTCCAGGCCCTAACTTCCACTGCTGGGGACTTATGATGAGCCACCAGTTTATTTTTTTCAAAGGGGATGGGCCAAAGTCTGTAGAAAGAAAATATCAGTGTAACAAGACAGTGACTCCATATCTTAGCAGATGCACTCATAGCAGTGCCATTTTTCGACACAGGCATGGAAGGTATCAGTCTAGAAAGAAGAAAGGAGCTGACTAAAGGCCAGATACATAGGAAGTAACATTGTAGATAGTCAAATAGAAACCGGAAGAACGGGGAGCAACCAGCATTGACTGATGGCTAGTAGAGTGATCAAAAGAGACTAAAACCAGAGAGATATCATCTGCCACCTCATTCACCCTGTCCTAGGCGAATTAGAAGAATCAAAGAACTCCAGAGCCACCATGAGAAACTTCAGTGGTCTGAAGATAAAAAATCAGTACTCTTCCAAACCAATGACAAACACTCATGGCTGTAAGACTCCCTGAACATAAGAAAAGTTGCTCTGGAGCAGCCTCAGGCAGGTGTCCCTCTCATGTCAGTATCCCAGTGTGCATCAATAGTAATTCAGCATAGAACAGATAGTTATACAGGGTACGCTTATTAACAAGAGGTCCATTGTCATGCCAGGGAAATCTCTTTGAAAGAATTCCACCTACATGAGTTATGAGCCCTTAATAGCTATTGTCATGTAATTTCTATTTGTATTCCTATAGGGATCCTCATTTCTTGTTATTAGGCAGCTGCATTAAGTCTGTTTTCAAAACCAGGTCCTGGCACTGAAAAAGGTCTCAATTTTTTCCATAAACCTGTAGCAGGAACTATATACTGCTCTTTTGACATCTTCTTTGCCACTTCACCCTTCTCTTTCTTTCCCTGGATTGATACTGCTGCCTCCTCACTCTCCAGCGGGCTGCTAAATACATCATCTTTAGCTGTTGGCTTCAGGAATATCCACATGGACATTACTGGCCTTGGACTGCTCCATGTTCATCCTTTCTGCTGGCACCAGTCACAGGTGTGCTTCTCAACAGTTCTGAACCAGGAATCTAGATCTTAAATTTGCTCAAACTGATGAGTACAGAGGAACACATGGAGAAAAGCAAAAGAAAGGGTTGGCATGGTGACCGCTTTGTGTAAAATCACCTCTTACTCTAAAGCTACCTGCCTGATCCTGCTATCTGTGAGGTACTACTTCTCTCTTCATTTGTCCCCTTCCTCTGCTACCAGACTAAGGTTGTGCAAGCAGGAATCCATGAGTACATTTACTTATCATCTAAATGAAGATGGCATTAACATTATTTTGATTTTTTTCTTTACACTAAGCTTTTCCTGAGGTCAGTTCTTAGGAGCAATGCAGTCTCTGTATTAATTATGTAGAAAAGGAGACACACAGACACTCCTTATACACATCTTCTGACCCAAAATACACAGTTCTGTCTGAAATGAGGTCTGTAATTGGTGGGGAAAGGCACTATTTCAGAATTAGAAAGGGGGTAGCTGGAGTCTTTTTGTTGCAGAAGACTTTTCAGCAGAATGGCCTTCTGTTAAAGAGAAAGGTCTTATCAAGAATAGCCTGAAGATAATCAAAGACTGTTTTGCTGAAAACTGAAATACCGGAGGACACAAAGAAAGTTCACTGAAAGACATTAGGAAATGTTAGGGAGCAAGAGCTGAAATACCTGTAATGAAAAAAAATTGTATAAAACCAAAAGTAGACTATATTAGGGAATTGCTAGCAATGTAGCACCTATAGGAACTAAATTTTAATAAAACATAACAGATAGCACCAGAGTGCACAAATGAAAACAGAAAAAAACCAATGCAAAGAGAGTAAGGGCATGGGAACTCATTAGCATAAACCACCTCATACGCATCACATCTTACTATTTTTTTGGCTGCTAGAGAAATATTAGATAACTTTAGCATATCTAGAGCATGTCTGTATTACAAAATGCCACTGAAACACCATACAAATTTTATAGAATACAGTTAAAAATATCTGCACAGAGTTAGAAAATTAATATGAAAGATGGCATTGAAAGGAACATCAATGAGAACATGTGAAATGTGGAGACAAACCACCATGCAAGTCTTACAAAGAAAAAAGTTGCCAAGCACTGTATCTACAGTCTTTTTTTAAGACAACTTAGTGAATAATATATTTCCAAAATGTAACAAACACTCCAAGTCTAAATTTCAATGGTTAGGTAGATGCTAACTGAAATACTTTCTTTTGTGCCTCACAGCCAGACAAAGAGCTCAATCAAAAAAACTTGTTTCTTTTGCAGAGCATGCATAAGCACAGCCTGCTTACTGGACTGCATCAAAGTTAACAAAAATATAAGCATAACAATTGAAATCAACCCGTTTTCTTCCTCAAAGAAAGATGCAGGATAGACAGTCATAGAAGGGGTCTTTCCTTTTACTCTGCATTCCCAGTAATCTTTATACTGAAGGTCAAAGAGAAAAAACCCACACTAATAAGCAGGTCGAAAGACAAGAAAGGTTTTGGCAGAACAGAAATAGGTAATTTAATCGGTGCCACCTGAAAGTAAGCGCTTCACAGAACCCAGTATAAAATAGTCATCTCCAGCAAGTAAGGTTTAGTAGGAATGCACCTTGAATTAATCATCTCAATCTTCTCTAGATTTTTGTTTTAATAACAGGTACTGAGCAAAGAACTAAGTCATCAAACGTAGAAGAAAAAGGTATGTTACAGAAACAGTACATTATTTCCCCCAGTGATGATCTGAACCTTCAGCAGTGGTGGGGAGAGAATAGGATGGTGCACAAGGCATCACAATTTCAGAGAAATAAGTGGATCCAGTCACTTAATAAACAACTCTTTCTTTCTTTCCTTTTCTTTCCTTCTTTCTTTCTTTTTTTCTTTCTTTCCTTCTTTCTTTTTTCTTCCTTTCCTTCTTTCTTTCTTTCCTTCTTTCTCTTTCCTTTCCTTCTTTCTCTTTTCTTTCCTTCTTTCTTTCTTTCCTTCTTTCTCTTTCCTTTCCTTCTTTCTCTTTTCTTTCCTTCTTTCTTTCTTTCCTTCTTTCTCTTTCCTTTCCTTCTTTCTTTCTCTTTTCTTTCTTTCTTTCTTTCTTTCTTTCTCTTTTCTTTCTTTCTTTCTTTCTTTCTTTCTTTCTCTTTTCTTTCTTTCTTTCTTTCTTTCTTTCTTTCTTTCTTTCTTTCTTTCTTTTTTCTTTCTTTCTTTCTTTTTTTCTTCTTTTTTTTTTTTCATGTTCAAAGGTTTATACAGGGATCTCATTTCAGTTATTTCATTATGATTATTTTTAACCTTAAACAGAGACAACCTGCCACAGCATCTTATTTTATGTGGAATTAGATTTCTAAAACACAAGTAAAATCAAAACCAAACCAACAGAAATAATGAATAATCATTGATGTTCTCTGTTTCAGCTTGTACAGACTATATGTAGGGTGCAACACCTTACAATATGTCTATGCAGTAACAAAAAGTATGACTACACCTAATGCAGAAACTGGAAAACTAGCTTTTTACTGTCTGCGTTGGATGGCAGCCATGCAGCCATAGCACCAAGGCATGGTGCTGTTTAGAGTTAACCATTTACACAGATTTGGGGAGTTTGCAGCTTGCAGTGCAGCTCATGCCACAGCAGTAGCAGCGCAGGTGGAAGTACTTGAGCTAACAAGTTCACAGCTAAGACATTTTCACACAAATTACCACCACACTTCTGGCTCTAGCACTGACATTCACATACAGCTTCAGGATTTGTATTCATTTTACATGTTTTTGCTTGAATGTGAGAAATAAGAGACCATGGGGCCCATCTCAAGGCAAGAGAACTAGAACATGTACGACTCAAACTTTTTTAAGAAGAAATATGAAATAAAGGAGTTAAACAGTGGGTTTTTTAGAATGGAAAAAACCACAACAAACTAAGAGAGAAAATCTGTAAATAATTTGCCTCTTGATGTTTCTGTTCTGTCTTACTTCTGTGTTTAACTTCTTAAAATACCATACATCAAAGATCAATCACACGACTCAGGTATCTGGAATTGTGTGCGCATGTAAACTGTAGACATGGCACAAGGCTTCCAAATGAATGTTCAAAAGGTGTAATAGTAGCTACTGCTATTACTTTCATTAAACAAAATACAAATTCCTAGTCATCTGCGGTGAGTATTCACAGGGAAAATATATGGTAAAATAGATGATATTTGAATTATAACCCCTAGGCAGAAAAGAGTCACATTGGTATTCAGTTCATTTTGCAGCTTCTAGTGGAAATAAACATTTCTTGAAACACATTTCCATAGCAATTGTTTGATACGTATTATCCCTTATTTTCACTAGAGAGAAAGACAAAGTGATTATCTTTCATGTTGTCTACCAAAGAAAACAACAACAAAAAATTGCTGGACAGGAATCAGACTGCAAATGTACTCTATTTTGATGCTTTTAACCCAGTATATTTCTTCATACTTGTTTGTCATGTAGGGATTTTTTGTTTTAAAGTGTTACCCTTCTATTTTCATTCAAATTCTAAGATGTTTCAAGTTCAAAAAACCTTAGGTTAAAAAACCCAAAGTTTCCTTATATGCAGGCAAAATTAATAACTTCCAGGAGAAATGACTGCCTAATTTTTACAAAATATAAGCCTTGTTCTCAGCCAACCAGTGTCATTTTTCAACAGTTGTTCCTGAGACACTATCTTTACAAAAACATGATATTACTAAGTGGATGGCACATTTTAATACACTTAATATCATGTCTCAAAAACAAATATATCCTGTTGGTGTTAAAACACCTCTATGGAAACTCCATTTCCAGAGCTGATTGTGAAGGAAAGTTAACATTTAAAAGACCAAAAAATAAGGGTATTATGGAGGGAAGAGAAGGTGAAGACAAGCAGGAAATAAGTAGAGGTTAAAATATGAAAAAGTAGAAATTTAAACTGACTACAGTCTCAAAGTCCCAACCTGCTTACTAGTTGCATGAGACCTGTTAGCTATTTTTAACCCACTTCCTAGAGTGAGAAATTAAACAGGGATATTCAATAGTTCTGTCTCATTTTATAGATGAACCAAAGTACGTTGAAACTGGTTGTTAGTTTAGGAACTGGCACTATGAACTGAGTTCTTGGCACCAACAAGGGAAAAATATGAATCATTCACAGAACATAAAAGAAAAAGAAGAGCAAGGGTCACAAATACAATGGGGCATGCAAAATTTCAAATGGTCAAGAAAAGATTTCAACTGTTTCTCAGTGTTCTTTCTTGCCACTCTATTTCACACTGAGAAGATTATTTGCATGCCCTTTCACACAAATTTTATTAGAGAAAGTAGGTTCTTTAAGAGACATATGTAAAAATAATTAATCCGGTGACCAACAGTAACAAGGCCCTCCAGGATATGCATTATTATGTTGATAAAGAAAACTTCAGATAGCTAAAAATATTATGCTTACCAAGGCATAACTCTAAAGTGCTGAGCAGAAGGACACGGTTTACTGTTGCCTAACATGGAACACAAGAAGGGCTAGGGGCTACAGGAGTCTATCCAGGGTGAGTCAGAAAGAAAGTACATCATGTGTAAAAGATAAGGAAGTAAAAAATATCAGTACCTCTGGGTTTCACCTACGTTATTTGGCTGCTTAGTTCACTAACCAAAAAAAACATGGCATAGCTTTGCAGAGCAGGGAGGTCCAGTCAACCATCAGCTTAGGAAGAATATTTACAGGCATCAATGAGTAAGAAAACTACAAAGCAAACACAGAGAAGGACACATTTTCTTGCTGGATTTTACAAAGCAAGAAAATACCCAAAAATTATCTGCTAATTTATGATATATCAAATCTATTTAACAGAAATAGAATTTTTTTGGTTTAATTTTGGTTTGATTTTTGTTTTAGTGGGATTTTTAGATTTTTGAAAGACTGCTCATGCAAAAACCAGGAATTTGCTATGGGATAGATATGTCTGTTGCTAACACTAGACCTAGCATTCCTAGTTTGTATTTCAGTAAGTCCAGGGGCCTCTCTGGAAACTTCCATTACTCCCTTTAGATCTATTGACTTGGCTAGCAATTTGATTTTTCAGTGCAATACATTGCAGTAATCACACTTGGCAATCATAAATGTGGATTAGCATAGCCAAGCGTAGGAAGACAGGGTGCAGTTTCCTGCCCAGCCTCAGGCAGAAGGGGACATTTTGCAGAGCTGGCATTGTGCAAGTTTGCAAAAGCAACATAAACATACAAAAGGCCCCTCAGGCTTTACATTTTGACACATCCTAAAGTTCAGTTTAGTCGAAGCACTTCTTTTTGCCAAATGAAACTGTACTTGAGTGTGGAAAGAAAAACCCCACTACATGTTAAGAAACCCACATCATTTAGTCTAGCAGAAAACTAGAAGTTGTGTCAAAAGCTAGATCAATATCTGTTGCTATAACTATACAACTATATTCCTAGAAGAGTGAAAAAAAATTTGATGAGAAATGCTGAACTGCTTGCAGATTTCCTTTTTGATAATCATTCCCTCTACTCTCTTGTAATCTCAACCTTATCAAAACAGAAAAGACGACTGCTAAAGGATCTTCTATAGAGTGGATATAGTTTTGCACAGTTGGTAGAGTGATCCTGGATTTGCTAACAATATTTTACTGAGGAAAGGAGAAATAACTGTATGCTAGTAAGACGGAAGATTACTTACCCTCTTCCTTAATAAGACAACTTCTGTTTGAGCCTGCCATTCTTGCCTTCTGCCTGTGACCCATAATCAAACCCTTCGTTTATTTTCAAAAAGAAATTGCAAAAGTTTCATCTGAAATTTGACTGATGTTAGACAACCTTTCCATTAGGAAAGAACATAGGTTTTACCTATAATTATTCCTGTACAGAGCCAGCACAATGTATGCACCAATAGGAAGTCAATACTGGATGTTTTCAATAAAGACAAAAAAACTGTTTTTTCATCAAAATATATCCTAGAAGAAAAATAATATTTTTGTAAAATATCTTCTAGGTTTCAACTGAAAAATACAACAATGCTTCCACTAACAACAGTAAATACAAAGTACTGTCTTTATTCAGGGAAGTAAAGGTGAGGGGAAGGTAATTAGACAAAAGAGCAACTATAAACTGTGGAGATGATTTTTCATAGAACTAATGAAAGGGGGGAGAAAAAACTTTTGAAACTGTCCCAGGACAAATATTGGAACATTTCTGGACCAGTCCTTGACAAAACCCACCGTGCAATTAAGCAGTATTCCTGGTGCAAAATGTTTGTCAGTAAACTGTCTAGATTCTCTATCTGTAATAAAATTCATGAAACTCTACACTTACCCTTCTAGCCCAGCTGTTCATATACATTAACGTGCCATAAAGAATAAAACCTTTTTATGCACTGAGAACTAATGCCAAAGAGTATGTGGTTTCACTAACCCACATTTTGAAATAGAAAGCACTTAGTGAATTACTCAGATCTTCAGAAATATCAGCTTCAGGGTTTTACCAGCTGAGACATTTCTTGTGTGAGAATCCCTGGGTCTTTATCCAGTCTAGATCCTCATAAATGACATAACTAGGAATACAAATCTCTTTTCTAAGGTTTTTTTGTTGTTGGTTGCTTTTTGGGTTTTTTGGTTGTTTGTTGGTTGGCTTTTTTATAGGAGATTTTAATATTATCTTCTACTTGTTTCCATAAACATGCCACGAGACAATGCTTATCAAGAATATGCACTACCAAAGTATTCTCCTAAATCAGGGTCACCATATCTGCAATAACTGCAATATTCTGCAACAATCAGATAGCTATGATAATTATCACCCTTTAGCAGCTTCTCGGTTGCATTTGTGCCTGCCAGTTTCTGTACTGCAGCATAGAACTGTTGATATTTCATGGAAGAAGAGCAAGTGGACAGATGGGACAACTTGCACCAACAGTGACATTGTCAGCAAGATGTGTAACCAGCACTGCCACAAATGTGCTATTAAAGTTTCCAAAAATTGGTATCCTTTGATTTTTCTAGGCTGAATTAAGAGGCTTTGACAGAGAAGCTATCCAAAGAAAAACTTCTGTGGACTGCATCGGATTTAGGAGCAGCCTAAATCAACCCTAAGCAATAAATACTCTTTAATTCTGCATTTATTTTACATGTGGGAACCAAGGATGATCAGAACTACTGGAAAAAGGGTTGTGCCAATTTTTTTCCTTGATTTTTTGTTTGGTTTTGATAGCATGTAAAGTTCTGTATACAAGGTTCAAGGTGGACACAACAATGAGGCCCCACCTCCTGTTTTATTCCTGGTTGATAAAGAGAACAGAGAAGATGTAATAAACAGACTCACAGAAAAATTGAGGTTGGAAGAGACTTCAGGAGGTCCAGCTTCCTCCACAAATCAAGGTTAACCTTGAATTCACATCAGGTATCTGAGGGTTTTGAAAACCTTCAGGGTCACAGAGTCCACAGCCCCTCTGTGCAACCTGTTCCAGTATCTGACAATTCTCAGAAAAGAAAATAAAACACAACACCCTCCCCCCTCCCTTTTATCTAGTCAGAGTCCCATTTCATTTAATAAACACTGTCTCCAAATCTCACAGCATGTACCTCAGTAAAAAAAAGGGTAAAGACTTTTCAAAGAAATGAAAAGTTATTTTTAACTGAATGAAAAGTCACGGAATAAAGTCTTGTGTATTTTCATGAATACTTATCTAGGACTACCCTATATTTTACATTTATTCTGTACTTCCAAAAACTCCCTATGTGAGAGGAAGAATGTGACAGCTTCCTTCTCCTTGCTCTCCTGTGATCTCTTTGCTTTCCCAGCAATCATTTGCTCTGTTCTCTAACTTTTCTCCCCAATATCTAAGTTCCAAGCATATTTCCAATTAAGTATTCATTCAAGAACAGACTGGCTGGAAGCCTTCCAACAATAAACAGTCTAAGCTCAGCTTTTCAGCATTTCTATTAATGTAAACCTCCTGAAAAGCATATCCAGTCTCTATGCTTCGACTCTCTGTGAAAAGGTAGCACACAGAGGGCCCATAAAACCAATGCTGTACCAGCTAAGGACTGATATGTGCAGTCTCCCTGTTTCTCTTCAATAAAATAACCTGAGTCATGAACCACTCTTTATTTTTTTCCCCATTCAATGAACAAGCAAAGTTCTGTAGGCCAGATATGTTTTTCTGTGTAGAGATTTAGAATGCATTGAAGTAGTGAGTCAAGGAACTGGCTTGTTTTTAATATCCTTTCAAAACAATGGAGAAGCTCAATTACGGGGGCTCACTACTGCTCTCACTGCTAGTTATGTAGCCGATTTAAAAATCCTAAATGCTCTTTTCAAATATCAAAGAAAAAAAACCAATCCTTTTATCATTATTCCATTTTATTATGTTCTCTTCTGTGTTAGCCTCCTTTAATGCTCTGATTTTCTTTGGTCTTCAAACTCATCTTCACTCCCATCTCCTTTTTCAAAAAGGACAGTGTGAAACCTACCTTAGCTTTGGTGCCTGAACTCCTTTTATTTGCCTAAATAGTGTCAAAGGGGAAAAAAAAGTAAAATACGTTCAATAAGTATTTTCTTTGCTGCCTTTAGTACACCTTTCCCTTTAATTTTCTTCTAATATTTTTAGTTCATTGTCTTTCATAGTATTCAGTTTTTCTTTCTCTCAAAGGTGCCTGATCTTTTTGAATGTAACATCATTTTCCCTTTTACAGTACCCTCTACTGCTAACAAGGATATCTTTTGATGTCTCAGACCTTTTCTTTATAGGCTCACCTTTCATTCTGCTTTTTAGAACTATTCAACCAACAAAAGTCCAAGCCCATGTTATTATAAGCATAAAACTTTAAAAGCTTCATTTTGTGTGTTTGAATTGTGCTCTCACTTTCTCTTGAAAAGCTAAGTAAATATTCCAGAAAACTAGGCACAGACTAGACTAGACCTAGCACATCTTTATATGTGCATAACGTGTTCTTACGCAAATATGTAAGTATATGCAATATAAGACATATTTGTGTGATTTTGTATCCAGGTGGCCAACAGCTGGAAAGATCGAGGACAGAATGAAGATAAGCTCTGGTTTTCCTGAAATTGTAAACAAAAGAGTGCATGCATCTTCATTTCATGGGGCCCTGCCACTATTTTATTGTCCTAGACATTGCTAAAAGTATATACATTGAGACAGCAGACTTTCTATGTGTTTCTGCCATCACTTTCCCTAACCAGCATAGTCCCTGTATCTACTACTGAACAAGGACACACACAGCAAAATGAGGTCTGTAGATTTTATATCAAAAGACATATGGCTCCACTGTTTATTGTAAGTGCCACACAATACAACTTAATAGTTAGTTAAGGATTAATAAAAAAGAAAATCAATTGTAAACATATTTCTGTGAAGTAAATTTTGCTTTTTACAGTGAGACTATGTATTCCACCTAGTTTTTAAGTACCGGACATTACAGAGAATAACTCTAATTATTTTTATTTATATTTCAAAATTTCTCTTCCATGCTTGCATCAAATGCCTAAGGAACTTTGAAAGGATTTTATTCAATAACTATTTTAAAATAAAATACATAAAAAGTCTAAAAATAGAAAACTGTAAGGATCCTGTGCATTGTGGATGGAGTCCAAAGATCCACACTGTCCAATGAACTGCCTGAAATACTGGACTATGGCCTTCCATGCCTTCTGGTGTAGTTAGAAGGATTTTTTAATTCCTTCTGTGTCCAGTGGCTCAGCTTGTCAGGAGAAGTGGAAAATGCTTCTGTTCAGTGCAAGTGGCAGCCTAGCATCCAGAGCAAACCCCGAGGGGTGGGAGAGTACCCTCAGATAAAGAGAACTCCTTCTTTCCTGGTTAAGTGCTATAACCAGTAACTTACTGGTAACCTCCTGTTACCAGTAAGCTGTGAGGTAGGTGGTGGGCACTGACACATACATTGTCATACCTTACAGATAGAGCTTGTCTGTGGATTTGGTGAGCTCAGAAGTCACACCAAGGGTAGATGTCACTCTGCTCCGTGTTCCAGTCCCATCAGGGCAGGGAGGCAGGGATCTCACTGAGAGAGAGGCAGTTCTGGCTATGACACCAATGCTGATTGCAAGCATCAGCAGAACTTGCCACTACTTCAGAGAGAGGATTAGTTAACTGAGATATTTCTGGGATTATGGTGATGAATTCCAACATCCCTGATTCACCCAGATTCTCTCTTTATATCTTTCCTATTAATACAGAAATAAGCTCACAGGGTTAATATTTTATTTCATAATGTACACAACAAATTTCTAGACACTTAAAATTTTACGATCTAAAATAAATAATGCACAGAAAAGAAAATAAACTCCCACAAAGAAATCTTCACTTTCAAATGTACCATGACCCCATTTTTCCAAATGGAGGTGCTACTGAAGATTTCAAAAGCACTTAAGCATGCCTTGAAATCAAGGTGACATATATTTTGAATATACTAGTTTTGAATATATACAACTTTGAAATACAAATGATAACTGCTATTGGTAAGTCATTCAGTACTATCAATTTTTGACCCATTCCCTAGTAGCGTAAGTTGGGAGAGATGAGACAAAATTGGTGGCATGTGGTGGCTTTTTTCTTCTTAGATTTTTATGTTAATGTATGAGAGTAATCACAGTTTAATTTGAGCCTTCCTCCCCAGAAATCTTAAAGCAAACCATTCTGAGTCCACATATCTCTCAGTATACCAGTATGTTTTGTTATTATTGTTTACCTTTTCTTTTGCAAAGTTTTATTCCACAAACACCAATACTGTACATTTAGAACACTAAAGGTAGGAGAGATATACATTATACACAGAGAATTTATTTATCCAGTCATGCACTGCTTCATGTTCATGAAACCTGTAGCAACTACATTGTTTTATGCAGTTCCAATTACACAGAAAAGTGCATCATAATTTCCCAGCCCAGCACAGGACAGAAATGTTCCAGGTCACCAACACATAAATGAAACTACCAGCATGTGAGAGGCAAATGAAATGCTATCTTCCACATCCCCCATCTCCCTTAACACCTCATCAAAGCCTCTCTCTAAAGTTTCAGCTTAAAAGTCTGAAAAGCTGAGTGGTCACCCAGGCTCTGTTTTTATTGCACCTCTCAAAACCTGACAGGCAGGTCTAGCCCTTCATCATAGTCTCTGCTGTGAGGTATTCATCTGGGTCCCTACTAGCAGCAAGCAGAAACACAAATACACACATTCAGAGACCCTGTTGTCAGAGGCCAGAGCAGAAGAGGACTTAGGAAGCACAAGAACTAGAATAGTGAGACACTGATCTGCTGAGCCTAGATCATCTCCTCTGAAAGTGGTCAGCTGAAGATGTCTGGAGATTGCTTTAAAAAAAAAAAAGGCCTATGTATATCCTCCCAGTCACTAAACATGTACCTTCTGAGTCTGCATCCAGACCAGATATTTTTCTAGTACCCAACTGAGTTATTCTTTATGAATTCATGGAGTTTCTTTAGAAACACATTTGTGCTTTTAGCCCTCTCAAGTTTGCACTGGCAATGAATTCACAACATAATGGTACACTATGCGAAAAAGTACTTAATTTATTTTTACATCAAATCATTCCGTTGACTGACTTGAGTCCCTGTATTTTGAGAAACAGTGATTAAATTATTTCACACTCCCATTCTCCATGCCACTCCTGATTTTATGGCTCTCTGTGATACCCTGCCCTTTTCTAAGCAGGAAGGTGTGAAGTTTTACCTTGTTCAGAACATATTACCTGCTGCTGACTGACCTCATTGCAATTAATCTAGACGAGTTATGAAAAGAGCAGTGTTATATGGTTAAAAGCTAAAGGGGAATAATGTTCACATCAAAAATTTTGAATTCTCTTCCCCTCCAACAGAGTCTTGAAATAGCTAAATAAAGTTTACACTCAGGTCTTGCACAGTAACAAACAGCTGGGCTGTCGGTAAGCCTTTCAGGCAATCTTGCTAAGGTGGATAGAAGCAGATCTAGTTCAAAAGGGCTTATATATTCCCCTCAACACAGCACTTTTAGAGCAGAGTTGCCTTCAGGCAAAGCAGAGTGCTAATTGCCAAAAAGGCTGGGTAGGCAGGTTACACAGCGCACAAAGTAGATGATGGCAAAAGGAAGAAGCGTCCCTGACGTGAAGAGTTAAACAATGCATGTGGGAAAGCCCACTCCTGTGGATACAGAGCCAGAGTGTTCCTTTGGAGAGAGAGGGAGAAGAACTGCATACAACCTTCAAAATCTGACCTCGAGGACCTAGCTTCAGCGCTAGGACCCACAGAAAAACCCCCCTGCCAGATGTTTTAATAAGAGCAGTATTTTTTTCCCCTAAATTAAAATTCTAAAGAACTGGGTTTTTTATTTGACATTTCATTATTTATCTGTAGTTTGTCTCAAGGAATTACAATAATTCAGTGTTTCCTGTGAGGAAGCAACTACTTTTATAAACAAAGATAAAATAATGTTAACATTTGTCAGAAAGTTCTAATTTATTTAATAGAAAACAATAAAATTATATCATTATATGTTGTTGCTAAGTGTGTCTGTATTTTAATGAAGATTTATTTCAATACATCTTCCATAAAAATTAGAGGGGAAAAGCATTTATTTTTGAAAGTCCAAACCTATGGTCTTTAACATGATATTATGATGATTGACTTCAGCTGCTCCTTTTACAAATTTTACAAAGAAAACTCAATACATGAACAAAAACCTGCAGAAGCCTAAGCAAATATCTAGTTTTAACTGAGTAACTAAGTACACTGAAGCTAAAGCAGTCACCTGCATGCAAGATTTAGCTACTTATGGAAATGGTGCCAAAGCTTATTTGCAACATTTGGAAGAATGAGAGAATACAAGCAACAGAACTACAGAGCAGATGTTCACAGGGGAAATACACAGGCAAAATGTTGTTTTATGGGAAAAAAAAATTAAAATATGGTTTTTGGGGTTTTTTCACCAAAAAAAAAAAGACTGTAATAGCATCAGGATTTCGTGACTATGCGAAAGTGGGAACATTCAACTGATGCCCAGAGAACACCTTTGAACTTCACAGTTTAGTGTCATTAATCACTCCCAAAACAACAGAACACAAAACATCTAATGATCATCCAGTTATTAATATGGCAACAAAGGATATAATCACTGAAATATTTAAGTTGACCTAGCAGAACACTTGTTTGCAGTTTCAAATTGAATTTTTCAAGATGCTATAGTTTATTAAAACTTTCAATTAATATTGTGTAATATTAATTCTCAAGTCTGTAAAATACTGGTTCTCTTCAATGTCATTGTAAATGTTGACATTTGACAGTGCTGTCTTTTTATGGAAACAACCAAAAACTGAAGCAGATATCACATGGTGACACAGGATCCTGTACACTTGCAATTTAAATGGGTATTTTTGTTATTATTTTGGTTTTTCTTAAAGATTAGACAAAGCCATTCTGCAACTGGAGGTCAAATTTTCACACTTGTTTCAACTACTTGCTTGAATACCCAGTCTACACCGATACTAAATTCCCCAAATTGTCAGTAAAAGGAGTCAATAGAGTTCCTGACAAGAAACTGCTTTCTAGAGAAATTTTAATAGAATTTTTGGTTTAAGTCTGTCTTCCACCACTAGCCTCTTTCCCAAGGAGAAATATAATAAAGACTGCTGAGATAATTTATTCCTCACTACGTTCTCTAAAGGTGGGCCTTGATGCTTATCAGGCCAGCAGTCAGTAGGACTTTATAAGATACAAAAATTTCCACTAATGTTTGAAGTTTATTGGTTTTCATTCACAGAATAGATAGTTGGGTAGTATTTGTCACTGGCTCGTGACACAAATAGAAATTGTTTTACACTTACCATCTAGGTTTGAGGTCAACGTTCTATGTCATATCTGAAATTGTCAAGAGGAGCCATCTAAACTCGGATAGCTGTAAAGTAAAGGTGGTATTCATCAGCTTTTAAAAAAGGAAGGAATTGCAGTATTAAAAAAACCCAAAACAACAAACCATCCCCAAACCAATCAACCAAAAAAAAAAATAACAAAAATGCAAGAACCAAGCAAAATAACACTACATGATCAAAACAACGCTCTCTCTGAAGACATGCTGTCTAATGCCAGGATCTACATAAAAATCCAAAGGACTACTTGAAGTTGGAAAGGCAGAAACATATTATATCAGAAGTGCATCAGCCTATCATGAAGCAAAACCACACCCAATTGAAGACCTTCTTGTGACGCAGAACCCATTCCTTCCTCTGATATCAACCCTCGTACTGCTGTACTGTTCCTGTGTTATACACTTCCTAAGCCTGATATCAGCCTCTAGCCACTTTTCTGATAAGAGTAGAAGGTTCCTCTGAACCTTTTTATCAAGGGGTGAATACAAATCAACTTCATGGCACTGACAAGTCAGACTATTACACTTGTCAAAGAGCATCACACAGAATGGGTGGCTTGAGGGTTCCAGGGTCAACAAGTAGACCTTTTCCAGGCTCCATTTGTTCTGAAATCACATCCTATGTAGTTTTGTAGTGAATTGGAAGAGTATATGGATGGACTGGAATGGTCTCCCACAGTACTAAAAGCTTTGCCTTGATGCTGCATGCCCAGTTATGGAGTCTTGTCCCTTTTCTTACTCCCAGCAAAAAGCCTGAGAGCATTTCTTCCAAGGAGAAGGAATTTGAGAACAATACATCAGTCTCCTCTTCAAAACTGTCACACCCCAACATAACACAGCTATAAAGATTTTGGCAAGGAAGTAGTTTCTCATAAGTACAAAAGTCAAAGCAAAAATATCAAAGAAAAAGGGAGCTGAATTCTAGAAGGCATAAGAAAGGGATCATAACTTGGTGTCTTTGATGCAATGGCTCAGAAGAGATTATAGAGGGTGCAGCATTTTTCAGAGTCGTGATTTGAAGAACCTGGCCTGTCAGCAGTTTGAGGTAAAGTTAAATTTTATTTTTCTGGTGACCAAGTGGTTTATGATCTACCTCTGTGTATCTCTAAGACTTTGGAGCAGGACACACTTTAAGAATCAAAAGCCTTCATCCAAGGATCAGTTCAGAGGCTGGTGATAGACGACTCCTCTGCAGAGAGAGCACAGCTCTTGTGTATGTCTTTCCATCTAAGCAGTGGGTGTATCCTCCAGTTTTGAAAACTGCCCTCTGTCTGCTTAAGAATATTTATCTTCTGTTCCTCAAACAGGTTCAATACTTGAGAAAAATGAAGCATTAGGTTGGGACAGACCTCTGAGATAAGATCTCAGAAGGAGTATTGGCAAATTTAGATATTTTGTCATTCATTTAAGCTGTTTCATATACTATACAACCTCAATACTTATTTTTAAGAAGTCTCTACAGGTAAAGACTAAAGTAAAATATTCTTCTTTGACTTACCAAACCAAATTTTCTTTCAAAAATAGCCCTAATATAAAATAAGCTTATTAAGTTATTCAACAAATATAATTATTTCTAATGTTTTTCATGAAATATATGCAGAGAAGTCACTAGATGGTTAGATAGCTTAAAAGCTATCTGATTTTTTAAGGTCTATTTCTAGATATTTAAACCCATTTTACAATTCTTCACAGCAGTAATTTCTAAATTCCAATTAAAGAATTCAAGTATCAAGAAACTATCAAGAGCAAAATGTATTGTATCTCCTCGTGTATTTCTACCATTTTGCTATACGCAGGTTAATTTGTAACAGGATCAGGAGTTTATCCTTGATACTGTAACTGGGTTTCAGTTTAATTGGCTTAATCTTGCTTGTTTGAATCTCATGAAAAAATCACATTATAATGTCCCTTCTTTTACAGCTCATTAAATAGTCTTATAAATTATATCTATTTTGTATTTCATATCATTTGCCCACACCTCTAATTTCTATTGTTTTATTAATTCTAAAAATATTAATATAGAATGTGTTCCACTTTGCGGCGTAGGTCATTTCTATAAGCATTTTTAATGTTTGATAAGTTAATGAGTCATTTACAAAAATTCTTGGGGGAAAAAAGTCCTTCTAGAAAAAATGTCAGATGCTCTTGAAACAGAACTTTAGGTAATTCCATTATAATTTGTTTTCCAGTCAGATTTTGTTGTTAATTGTAAAAGCAAGTATTCATACATAAACCTCCCTCCATGAGCTATGAAAGGAGAACATACACATTAACTTCATTGCTGACATAAAGTTACTATGGTTGCCACTCTTACTTCAGAATGGCTCCCTACTTCAGCTGTGCTTCTACTAATGAGTTACTGATATAAAGACAGACACGAGTCAGAACTTGCTTCCTGAGACACCAGTAAAACTATTTCTCATCTTCTGTCTCTGCATGAAGCATCTGGAATTACAAAGTCACAAGGACAGAATATCATAGAATTGTAGTTTCAAAGGTATTTATCAACAAAAGTAAATTAAGATACTGCAGTAACTGTTGTAATTCTTTGTGCTGAATACTAATCTTAAAACTTATAATAAATTCAACAGACAAGTTTGGAATAACAGGCTCTAATTTTATCTTTGTGACTGATTTGCTGGGAACTCAAATCTCTCAGTACTACAGCTTTCTTTTCTGTAAAATATATCTGGTAATTAATGCCTAATTCTCAAGGCTTCCAGAGTAGGGGAAGAAGATCTGATTGGAAACTTGACTTTCAATAAGATACTTGCCTTCAACAAGATACAAATCATTTACTGAAATTCTCCATTTTTTTTTTAAGGAAGTATCTATAAAAATGCAAATGATGTAATAGGAGTTCTGCGTAAACACTGAGACAAGGAGTAAACTTAAATGCAGCCCTGCTACCTACACTACAACCATTTTCTGCCACAGACCATTGTAAGAGTTTTCTTTTTGTAATCCCCTCTTTCCCCACTCTTTGCAAGCTAAGTTTTCTCTAAGATTTATAGCAGACATAACCCAGGTTCTTTTTGTAACTTGATTTTATAAAAGCTATTAGGTGATTTGTGCTGTGCAGAGACTGATTAAAACAAGCAAACAAAAAAGACAGTTTTGTTACAGCCTTTGTGTTTGCAGAACATATCCTGTCACAGCTGAAGTTACTGAAGAGGGACAGTTAGAGTTAACTTCAATCACAATATTTTTTCTAATAATATCTTGTTTTTTCATTAACAGGAATTGATGGAGCATATTGCATCCAATAAATTAATTTTGTGTCTGGTTTAGTTAAAAAGTTTAGAAAAAAAGCCTTCTGACCAACTGCTAAAATGTAATAATCAAAGATGGGAAAATACAAAAAAAACCCCTGAAATTTTATATATGGTAGTCTCTGACTGGAAATGGAGCGGAGTCATCATAAAGGGGTTCAGTTTTCAGGGCTTTTTTTCCACTGTTCTACACAACAAGACATTAAAAATCTTCAAAACTGTGTATTTTCTGAACTTACACAAAGACAGAAATAAATCTGAAGGGATTCTTTTGTTATAGCAGTTGTGGAAAAATGTTGGATGATGCTCGGAGGAGAATGATCACTGCAAAAATTCAGAATTACATATGAATTTCCAGTCAGTGAATGGATTTCCGGTCAGATCCTGCCCAGAATAAGGAGGCTGTTTTCCTTCTCCATATTAGAGAAGAAAAATTGTTCACTGGAGCTGAAGATCTGGGAGGACAATTACCTAAGTAAAATGTCATAAGATGTCTTTTGAGGAAAATGATGATGCTAACTAAGCCTCATAATTCTTGCCAAATATATCCTGCTTCATATAAATTAAATATCCACTTTAATACACATTCCCTGCATTAAAAATTTTCCCTGAATTGTGTTGTGCTGTTACTGTGAAGTCATCATGAAGCCCTTTTTCTGTATGTCTCCTGTGGAACAAGTTGGGGTTTTCACTGAGCTTGTTTCAAGTGTCCCACTATAACCATCAAGCCTCCACAGTCGTTCACAAAGACATGAAAGAATCATTGTTTCAGACAGAAGGGAGGTAAAAGTAACACGGCCTCTCTAGGAGACCTTCTAGTCTGGCAGATGGAACTAAGCAGAAGATCAGAAGACACCTAAAATTGCACAAGACACCTCTGTCTAGCACATGGTGGGATCCTCAAATAGCAGCCACTAGTTAGTATTCCATGCAGTCTTCATGAACCGTGATAAAATACAAGATGATCTTGAAAGTATCTGACTCCCAGTCCCTAACATGTGATTTTAGTCTAGTCAATAGTATAGTCAATGTATAGTCTTAGTAAAAAGAGCTTGTGAGACACGACACTTGTTTAGCATTATCAAATCATGTCTCCCCAAAGAAACAATGGACTCATCACACAACTTAGTAAAATTTAACTTCATACACTATTTTTTGTTTTTTATCATGTTTATCTTGTTATCATGATTCATTTCACCTTCAGTTCCAGGGCCTGACATGTTAGTTGTTCTGCTTGTTATTAAGGCAGGTGGGAGCCAGTGAGCTCCAACTTCCATATTCATCTAATACTTCTCAAAGCTCCTCACAGGCTACAAAATGTCTTCCCTGGTGGCCAATATATAAACTATGCTTGTCAAAGTTTCTCCCATCAGAGTCTCAGGCCTCTCTGTGATGGATAGAAAAGTCCAGAAAGAGCTGTACTTACAATAGAACTAAATAAAAATTAATATCTCGTGCAGTAGTAGTAGGAGCTAAAAAACTACGCCCACATCCAGAAAGATCTGTGGGAAACTTGACACAAAAGGACACATATTACTGTATGAATAATCTTTGTATTTAAGCAAGTAAATAATTTACTTGCATCTAACATATCCTTCATGCTCTAAACATTCATGAGTTTGCCAGCTGTTGCAGAAGGATCTCATGATGATGAGCAACCAGGCAATAGAATAGTAGACGAAATTCAGTGACAATAAATACAAGTAATGAGCAGTCCTGACTGCACACACAGTAATAAATGAGCTTACTACCCTCAAGAAAGAGGTCTTATAGTCCCTGCAGATGGTTTTGTGAAAACAAATGGCAAAATGTTCATGGTGACCAGAAAGACAACAGATCATTAGAAAATAAGTGGAGCACAAAATAGAGACCATTGTGCCATAGTATATATCGGTAATGTGCTCAAATCCAGAATCATTGGCTCCTCTGTGTTCAACAAATAGACTATTTCTAAAAAAGAATAAAAGAATGATAAAAACACCTCTGTGTAAAAAAAGAAAGGAATACAATTAGATGCTACAGAGAGGAAATGGAATGATGAAAGGAGTACAACAGAAATATATAAAATGAAGAGCAGCATGCAGTGGGTGAATAGGGAGTGACTATTCACTGCTGGTAATTGAAGTGCTAAGGGTCGCCAGATGAAAAATAGCAGGCATTGGGCTCAAAGTAAGTATGCTTAAGTATTCTTTTAACAGAGTGTACTCAAAGAGCCTGGCTACATTAGGATTTTCTAGAATATTACAAATTATTTAAGAAAAAGGATTAGGCAAACTAATGGAAGAAAATTCCATCTTGAACAGTGAAACACAAAGAGATATGAACACTGGCTCAGGAAATCCTTATAGCTGCTTGCTGGAAGCTATATAGTAGATTTATTGTGAAGGAGTAGTCAAATCTATTGCACACAACTTATCTTTGTAAATTTGCATCAATCCAACAGGATAATGTCTAGAAGCATGTTATGTTCTGAATTTGAAATCAAAGTGCACAACTGGTCTAATAAGTAAAATCACATTCTTTTTGATCCACAACTGAAATAAACAGCAGGGGATTCGAAAAACCTCATCAGGATAGCAATTCCCACAGAGTGAAGGTGAAACAATTTGAAGGGGAATCAGGAGGAAAGTCTGGGGTATTATAAAACCCTTTTCCTTTATGGCTCATATAAATTTTGCATGGGATACAGTTTCTATAAAAATTAATTCACAGCTCAGTAGCCAGGGCGTTATTTTGAGAATCAAGAGAACTTTGTCCTCTCCTCAGCTCAGCTGTTAATTTACTGTATAACTCCCTCACATCCTTCATGCTTTAATTATCTCACCGACAAAGTAGAGATAACATATTTTACTAAAACAGCCACTTTATTAAGATCTTTGAATTAAATGCTTATTTACTGATCATCAGCCTGTAAAATGAACCTGACAGAGCAGTCCTACTCTGAGACAATGATGGACTAATTTGAGTAACCTGGCAGAAGCTGAAAAAGAATTATTAGAACAAATCTAAAAGGTGTCTTTTACTAGAGTCTCTCTGCATTGCTGGTGTCTTTATTAATTTTCTTGATGACCCTTTTTACAAGATTTCTAGAAGATTTTCTTCTGAGTTCTTAATGAAGTTTAGCTCAATACATACATTCTCTTTTTTTCTGGAAAATGGGAAGATGATAGAAGGAAGGAGACTGGTTGCTGTTGAGAGAATGGTTATATTTGCATCTCATTTCCATCAGATGTTGCCCATGTTTTCTTACAATGATGGCAACTTGTCTGAAGTAGTTTTCCAGTATTAGGTACTTGAACACTACATAAACAATGCCTTGGTTTTTTTCAAGTAAGGCCTGGAGAGTATATAAACGTCAAAGTTTAACTTTCTATTAATAATAGGGGTTTGTCCTTTACCAAGCTACTAGCCAATTCAAGGACAATTTTATTGGCTACTAAATATAATATTTTGGGTCCAATTTTAT
This sequence comes from Manacus candei, assembly GCF_025592945.1. Taxonomy (NCBI): domain Eukaryota; kingdom Metazoa; phylum Chordata; class Aves; order Passeriformes; family Pipridae; genus Manacus; species Manacus candei. The sequence goes on along the minus strand of NW_026138097.1, from coordinate 30,037,536 downwards.
GCAACAATACACTTGTGATTTTTTTCCCCCTAGTTTAAAAAAAATAGTCTGCATTTCTGTCAACCTAGGTCTTATTAACACTTCATAACTTTAATTTTAGTTGAATAATGTGACACTGATTCTACTGCTGGAGAACAGGGTGGCTTTCCTGATACTAGGTTGACATTTGTGCTGGGTTTAGCTGTAATAGTGTTAAATTTCTTTATAGCAGCTAGTATGACACTATGTTTTGTATTTGTGCTGGAAACAGGATTGATAACTCAGGGATTTTTTAGCTATTGCTAAGCAGTGTTTACACAAAGTCAAGGTCTTTTCTGCTCCTCACCTCACCCACTCAGTAAGGAGGCTGGGGGTGCACAAGAAGTTATGGGGGGACACAACCAGGACAGATGACCCCAAATGACCCAAGGGACATTTCATACCATCTGGTATCATGCTCAACATATAAAGTGGGGGAAAAAGAAGGAAGATTAGGCCATTTGGAGTGATGGTGTTTGTCTTCCCAAGTCACTATTACAAGTGACGGAGCCCTACTTTCCTGGGGATGGCTGAAGAGCTGCCTCTCTATGGGAAGGGGTGAATGAGTTCCTTATTTTGCTTTGCTTGTGTATTTTGCTTGTTAAAATGTTTTTACCTCAATCCATGAGTTTTCTCACTCTTATCTTTCAAATTCTCTTCCTTATCCCATTGAGGGGTGTGGGGAGAAGGGGAATGAGCGAGCAGCTGTGCGGGGCTTAGTTGCTGGCTGGGGTTAAACTCCAACAACATTACACCAGGTCCTTCTGGATTTTGCTAGTTGTCTATTCCCTGTATACGTAAATCAGAGAGCTAATACTGCCTTTATATATTTCTGTATAGTATGACGTCTTTCTAAGAGATTACTCTTTCTTTGCCTTTTATTCCAACAAGCATAATCAGCTAGGTCATGCAACCTTACTTTGTTGGGACCTGTTGTTGTAGGCTGTTTCCAGTTGAGAATGTTTAATTCTGAAACATTTATTTACCCAAAGATCCCATGTGACATGTGTACTTTTAGCCCACAGGACACTGGGAGAATCATGTTACAATGAAACAAACATATTACAAAACCCAGTCACATTCCGGTCATATATCACCTTGAGGCTCGTTGTTCAAACCTTCATAAAAATATAAAACCAGTAAGACATATGTAATTTTTTAAATGCAGTATACCCATGATTGTTTTATATATCCTTATATAAAGATATAAGGATATATATTCTTATATTAAGAAAAAATATATCGAAGTCCTGATAGGCAGACCTATCAAGATAACCACATTTTATATACAGAATATACCAGTATGAAACGGTCAACTCGACATGGTTCTAATATGATTAAAACAAGTGTGTTTATGTTTCATAAGCTGTCTCACATCCCATTTGTCTCACAAGTAGAAAATATAGACTGTTAATATGCTATGTCAGGACAATACCTGTGTGCAGTCAACAATGCTAGTGGATTTATATGCCCAAATGTGGCATAATTTCATTGATAAATGAAAATACACAGAGTCAATTTGAACAGTAAATTCAAATTAATGACTGGTCTCAGCAGCCATATATGTAGAATAAACATTCCAGATTGCCCACAAAATGAAACCAATTTATCTTATAAGAATTGATAGGTTGAATGCCAAAGACTGAATTCAAGTTTCACTATGGTTATTGTATGAAATATTCTGGTAGGAGTTCAGCCCCATGTGACAGTGGCTCATTTGAAACTGGCAGTGATGCCATGAACAGCAATGAGAAGGAAAAAGTGAAAGGAACTAAATTTAAATCAAAAAACCAATCATCATCCTCCAATATCCATATCCTCTGTGCATAGTCTCAGTTGCCTGAATCTAAGTTAGACCTTCAAATCAAAATGTATTGCTTGTTATGTCCACTTCAGTTTTCAGCATGAAGCTTTCTTAAATAATGCTGAAAACACATAGTGCTGTGACTAAGCTTTGTATGACTTTATTAAAATATCTCAAATATTAATGGAAGATCAACATAAAATTTCCAATTTGTTTTTACAGTTTTTGTTAGGTTTTTGTTAGGTTATGTACCTACGTCTCAGTGCGCAGTGTCCTCTACCAGGTCATATGACAAGAAGCATAAACACATTTTAAGAAAGAGATTATGAAGAGGTACAGAAGACTCGAGGGGTCTGCTTTTAGATTCTTAACTTTTATTGTTACTTTTTAAGGTTGTTAATTTAAACTTTTTTCTTTTTAAACACCAGCTGGCCACAGTTATCTTCTATTTTCGCTCCAAGAAATTTTAGACAATTTACATATAATTTTCAATCATCCTCACCAAATGTACTTGAAGATGATTTTTGAGAACTCATCTTGAGATGTATGACTGAACTTCCTATTATTCTAAAAACATAACTTAATTGTTAACTGGAATAATTAATTAATCAGAGATTTGCATAGAATAAATTTTTTTAGAGTTCTTAATACCATGTACATTGTCTCTCCTAATAGTCTTACAGATTATTGTTATAAATGTGCTGTTCAGAAAAAAAGTGCATAAAAACCAAGAGTGGAAATAGCTGAACCTGGAATGAACTGCTTACAATTGCAAAAGTTTGTGCAAGAACAAACTCGTGGAGCACAGTGACAACGCTGGTAACACACGCATCCCAGATAAAAGTCAACTAATTGAAATACTTTGAAAATGTTAAAACAGTAGCAAAATCAGTAAAGGTGTGTGTTGGTTTGGGGTGGGGTAGAATTAATTTTATTCACAGTGACTAGTATGGGGCTGTGTTTTGGATTTGTGCTGGACACACGGCTGATAATATAGAGGCGTTTTTGTTACTGCTGAGCAAGGCTTACACAGAGCCAAGTCCTTTTCTGCTTTTTGTACTGCCACGCCGGTAAGGGACTGGGGATGTACGGAAGGTTGGGAGTAGCCACAGTCAAGACAGGTGACCCCAGCTAATCAAAGGGATATTGCATACCGTATGGCATCATGCTCAGTATAGAAAGTGGGAGGAAAAAGGAAGAAGCAGGGGATGTTGTTAGTCATGGCATTTGTCTTCCCAAGTCCCGATTACATATGATGGAGGCCTGCTCTCCTGGAAATGGCTGAAAACCTGCTTGCCCATGGGAAGCAGTGAATGAATTATTTGTTTTGCTTTGTTTGTGTGTGTAGCTTTTGCTTTACCTGTTAAACTTTATCTCAACCCATGAGTTTTCTAGCTTTTACCCTTCTGATTCTCTCCCAGATCCCATTGGTGGAGGAGTGAGTGAGCAACTGTGTGGGGTTTATTTACTGGCTGGGTTTAAACCACAACAAGGTGATACAAAAAAAAAAATAAATAAATCTAGAGGCAAATGTGCAACAGCCATAAACAAAAGGACCAGACTGTGGTAGAAATCCATTTGCATGACAGACATTGGTTTCAGTGAAAAACTGACCTTTTCCATAACAAAGGTGGCCCAAAATCACTAGACTTGCACGGGCCAAGTAGCCCTATCCAAAACCAAACATACAGATTTCAGTGCAATAAGGAATGACATGCACCTAGAAAATATAATTAATTTATTAGAAGAAAAGCCATTTGAAAGCTTGAGAATAATGTTTTCCTTTGAAATCAGTATAAGAAGGATCCAAAGTAACCTTGTCTGTCCAGCTGTTGGGGTCAGACAATGCAACTCTAAACAGAAACACAAGTGCTTAAATTATTTTTTTTAAATCTCAGTTCATCTAAATTGACCAAAAAAATACTCAGATTTGAAAATCTAGTACAGAGTATTTATCAGAGATGACAAATACTACAGTCCTTTATTTGTGTTTCAGTCAAGAAAGAAAAAACTTGAATCCTATTGATACTGTGTTTTAATGTTAGATCTATAACATTAACAGAAAAAAACAAGGGATTTACAACTGCATACTGTATTAAAGATATCTCAAATTCTAATAATTTTACTATGACAGACACTATTTTTTTAATTTTTACTCTCAGGCTATATACATATTAATTTAAGAACAACTGAATGGCCTCATGGCAATGCAGCAGAACACAGAGGGGAAGGAGCTTATTTTTTAAAATACAATGAACTGTATTCAGGGACAGTGGTCTCCAGGTTGCAATGGACAGTTTATTGAAAAAAGACAGTGGGTACAGTGTTACAGTAATCGGGTACAGTGTTGCAGTAATTGGCATCTGTAAAAGAAGAGCTGTGAAGCATCAGACATCTTTGAATGTAGAATAAAATTTTTGAAAAAAAATCTTTTTAAACACTATGGACACTCCAAAAATATGCTGTAATCAACACCACCACCAAACTCACAGAAGCAAAGACTGAAAGCAAGGATTCATCTGTCGCAGTTTGAAATGAATGACACCCCAACCTACAGGGCTCAAGGAGGAATGTAGGTCTGCTTTATTAAAGATGGCTCCCCCTATTTATAGGGCGAGAAAGGAAGATTCTGGAACTGGGGGTAGAGACTTACCAAATAAGGAAAGGGAAGGAGGGTACAAGCCTTAAAAGGGAGAGCATGGGAGGAGTCTTATCCAAATATGGGGAAAGGGGAGAGGAAACAACCAAATATGGGGATCCTGAACTGTGACAGAATCCAACCAACGGGAGAACAGCAATTAAACACAAGGGGAAGAAAACTATAACAATAGACGAAAATATGAGGGCTCAACATAATTAAACATGCATTAACAATGATTCTTTAACGGAACAGTCTTTGTTCAGGTGACAATGCATCTAATTTGTTCACAGCACACTCCCTTCTTCATTATTCTCCATCAAGTTGTCTTGTAGTCTTTGTCTCCATTCTTTGAACTTTTCCTCTTCATCGTAGATACTTTCAACATTCATCTGCAGAGCAGCCAAGGGAAGAGTTACTGATGAATTCACCTTATTTCTAATTTCTTCTACCTGTTTACATTTTCACTCTCTTTAACAGCTATTCCTAAGCAATATTCTAATAAAAATAATATTTTAATAAAATAATATTCTAAAAATTTCTAATAAAATAATATTCTAAAAGTTGACTCTTTTGGGTTTAAAAGAAATTTTGTTCATAGTCTTTGGCCAGTCAATTAATAAGTGAACATCTAGACAAGTGCACTTCAAAGCCTTGGTCAACTCTGTACATTGCACTTAAAATGATGTTTTCTAAAGTACGACTGTAATTGCACCGGACTTAGATTCTCACTAAAAACAGAACTCAAGCAAGCTACAAAGGTTATGGATATTCTTTGATTCTGAATATTTAGGCCATATGATTTCTGGTACCTTATCAAATACTTAGTTTAAACTGGCTATAAAATTGTTTAGGAATCACATCCATTTGGTGACATTTATCAATTTGCTTCATTCAAGCAGCACTATTCTCTGTGAAGCTATGCCCGGTAAAATAGTCAATCCTCAAATTAGGCAAAGTCGTAATACAAATAAAGCACCACCAAGTAGAACTGAATGTACAAGGGTTGTTTGGTTTTTTTTTTTTTCGGGGGGGGGGATGGGGCAAGCGGGAAGGTGCTAGCTTTTACAGTGTAAATTATATGAAAAGACCTTAAAGTGGGTTTTTTCCAGTTAATTATGTATTTGGAAAATTAGCAATGATATAAACACCATTGGCTGCAATAAAAATAAATATCAGAACCAAGACCAGAGGTTTTAAAATAGACATACTCTGCTTTGATTATTAGGAATCCCCAAGTGTAACTCACCTGAACAGAGAGGATTAGATTTTAAGTTAAGACTACATTCAAAGACGAGAAATTATGTTTTTACTTTCTAAAAAGAAAGAAAACTTAAAGAAAAAAAGATTGAGCAATATAACAGTATTTTGAATCAATTATGAAGAAGACTGCGCTCAGACAAAATAAATAGTGAATAAATCTACCTTGCTAACTGATGTCACATCTGTCTTACTAGGACAGGATGCAGCCATCTACTAAACTCCCTTTTGACTCAGGAATTACTTTGTTTACCAGGTGAGGATGCAGTAAATATATTTTAGGTGTATGGCTTCTGTTCTGACCATGACTGCCAAAGACAACAGTATGATACCACATAAGCATCATTAGTTCCATAGCAAGACTAGTCAACACAAACAGAAGTATAAATGAGCCAGCAGAGCTAAGACATGGTGTGGTATATTGCTGGCTATGCAGTTACAGGGTTCACTCGAATCCCTCATTAGCTCATCTGCTTTAGGACCATTCAGTCCTTTCTCATCTGTGCAGCACCTTGGTTTGGGAAAAACTTTCACAGTTAAAGCTCGTTGGCACCCAGGTTTATACAAATTAGATTTGCTGATGGAGGATTACTGGAGTACAAATGCTTCAGCAATAGCTTCCTCCTCATGCATGCCAATTCCTCCTGTGTAACACCTAAACAATATTCTAAACAACACAAATCTCCAACAGCCCCACTGGGGATGGTTACAGTATGGTTCAAAAGGGACAGTGAGAAGGCTGGTTAAAAAGTTAGCTCTTCCTACCAAGATAGGAGAAAATAAACATCTACAAATCAGGTTTTTTCGGGCTTAATTAGGAAGGTGCATGCATAGTGGCACAAACACCTCACCCATTCTCTTGAATGCACTATTTGAAATAAAGAGAAGACCATTTTCACACAGATTATTTTGGAATGGCTGCATATTTTACCAATTCCCCATAGGACAGACCTACTGGAAATTAAGAAAGTCTTTTCTGAAGTACCTTACTTTTCTTCAAAAATGTGTTAAACTGATTTGACTTTAAGCCACTCTTACTGTGGAAGAAGTATATGCAACAGCAGGATCTAGTCATAAGTACCTAATCTAATATAAAGTCACATAAATCCAGCCTGCACTAACCCCATGCAAACAAGACCAAAGTCTTGTGCTGCTTTGGGTGCTGTGCTAGTCTCAGAATAACCTGTTTGCAACTGACGTCACTAAATAGACCTGCATGTGCAGCTTCTTACAGTTTACTTAAACTAGAAAGCCACACAAAATAAACTAGGACATGAATAATACACTCCAGCTATTGCATACGAGTCCCCAGCGTGGATATTGTATTCTACCTGGAAGGAGTACCTGCACTGCGGTAAGAACTGAGGCTGCAGCCTATGCTGTCACATCTGATTTAGTTTCAGTAGCTCACATACCAACAGCTTCAGCAGGAGAGGTGTAGTTACTGACAGTGTAAGGAATGCAACAACGTCAGTGATGGACCTGAAAGGGAAGTGAGCACTTGCATGTGGCTGGACAGCAGAGACCCATTTTGGTCATGACATAAAGGTTTGTGTCAGCCATACCACACCACTGTCAGCAGTGAGGTTCCTGTGGCATCGTCTAACCAGGTGCAGGCAGTCAGGCAGATTAGAGTGAGAAGTTTGAACAAGAGGTGGAAGGTAACCTACTTCAGTTTGCTTGAAGTAAATTATTGTCAGAACAGGGAAGGAAAAGCAGTGTAAGATAAAAAATTTTACATTTTTCCTACAAACAAATGACTCTGTCCGTTCTCTCATAAACAAACCAAAGAAACTGGCAGAGGCCAGCACTGAGTCCCAAGCCAGTCCCCAAAGAGCAGTATGCTACTGTGGTGGGTTGACATTGGATGGATGTCAGGTACCCACCCAGCCGCTCTATCGCTCCCCTTCCCAGCTGAACAGGGGAGAGAGTAAGATGAAAAACGACTCATGGGTTGAGATAAGGCAGTTTATTAAAACAAAAGTGAAGCAAAAGATTGTGCGTGCAAAAGCAAAGCAAAAAATAACAAGGTTTATTCTCTACTTCCCATCAGCAACGATGGCCAACCACTTCAGAGAAGCAGGGCTTCAGCGACGCATAATGGTTTCTTAATAGGCAGCCATTGGAGACAATGAATACACCCCTTCCTGCTCCTTTCCTTAGCTTTTATATCTGAGCTGATGTCATATGGTATGGAATATCCCTTTGGTCAGTTTGGGTCAGCTGGCCTACTTGTGTCCCCTCCCAGAAGGAATGTTACAGTGCTGATGCTGGGCTCAGCAGTAGCCAAAACACTGGTGTGTTATCAACACCCTTCTAGCTACCAGCGCAAAGCACAGCACTGTGAGGGCTCCTGTGGGGAAATGAACTCCAGCTCAGCCAGACCCAACACAGCTGTATCAGCCTACCAAAGCAAAACATGATACTTCAGTTAGAAAGGGTGCAAATAGCGCGTGGTATTTATTGAGACCTCATTGACGGAAAAAAACCCCAACAAACCCAAAGTATCCATGACTGAACTTATGTCACATGATTTACTGTAAGTGATGGTTCACATGCACAAACCTTAGGTGGCATGCAGGGCTCAGTGCATCCACCAGCTTGTTTCCCTATTCTAAAACTAGAGCTAAGATGCCATTGAAAAGGATACAGTGTATCCCAGAGTGAAAAGATTCACACTTTTTTTTTCCTGTTTTCAATTCAAAAGCCTGCACAGTTTTATCATGCTTGCCTTGTTATCCCTGAAAAACCAGTCCAGTTATGTAAATAACAAATATTACTTCTTCTAGGCCTAGCGTCTCTACCGTGATGGGCAGCTACAGGCAAAAAAAGAGACATCTACAGAAAGTCACCATAGATTTTCCCAGAGGAAGCTTAATGAAAAACATTAAGAACAAAGTGGTGGGAGTTTGGGGGTGGGTGGAGGTTGGAGTTCGATTTTTTTTTTTAGTTCATCACACAGAGTAAAAGAATGAGACATTTTAAATATACAGGACTAAGTTAAAACAGGAGAAATAACTGAGCATTCAGGTAAGCACGAGTCATCAACCATATTTGTCAAGGGGAGTGATCAGGGGAGTGATCATCAGCCTTGAGGGCCATGCTGCTCTTCTGGCACACCCCAAGGCTAGAGAAAAGGCCTAACATGAGCCTTAAGAAGTTCAGCAGCAATAAACCAATGGCAAAGCAAAAATCCTGCAGCCAAGAAGGAAAAACCTCAGCCTGGGCACCCACTGACTAGGCGAGTGCTCTGCAGAAGAGCAAAGTAGACAAGTTGAACATTTGTTACCAATATGCCCTTGTGTTGAAGAGGGCCAAACATGGGCCAGGCTGCTTTAGTAACCAAATGGCAAGGGAGGGGATTACTCCCTTCTAGTCAATGCCTGTGAGACTGCACCTGGAGTACCATGTTCAGTTTTGGTATCCCCAGGTAAGAAAGACATTGACCTATTGAAGCAAGTCTGATAGATGGTCACCAAGATGAGTGGGGAGCTGCAGCACATGGCAGCCAAGGACAGCTGAGAGAATTTATCAAGTATTAAGAATCTAACCATGAAGTTACTTACACACCAGCACAGTTGCCAAGAGATTCTGTGGTATCTCCATCCCTAGAGACATTGAAACCTCAATTAGACAAAGCTGTTAAAAGCAACTTCACCTTAGTTTTTCCTTCTTTGTCTGAGGGTTGGACCTTCAAACAGAATCTTCACACAGAATCTTTGAAAGGTCCCTTTCAAACAATATCAGTATGTGATAATGACAGCAATTTATTTATACCTTCCTTTCTGTTTCTCCAAAATACATCCTCCCTTTCAAATAAATGCTTTTTCTACTTCCATTTATTTTCTTTGCTTAAAAAAACCCAAAACCAAAACATCACCATAATCCCGTGATAAACCACTCCCATATTCTCTTCTTTTATTTCCTCATTTTTTCCTCATTCTTTCTTTTACTTCTCACAAGAAGCATCAAAACACCTTCTTATATCACAGAAGTTCTTCGCAACTTCTTGGCTAGAAGTGTACTACACCCTGACATGCCAGCTAACAGCACATCTCTGATATCTAAGGAATCTATTAGCATCTAGCCAGCTCCCTAGGAATTAGGTTACTTAAGAGCAAAGAATGATCTGTAAGTCACTTAGCTTGTTAGAAGCTATTCTAAGATGGACAGGCAACTGTTTCTTATTTAAGTAACTTTATTGATGACTATGAGATTTATGGTTGATGCACAGTGTTTCCTTTGCTAGCTGAGAAAATAATTCTTCAACAACACTGAAAGTGGGGTTTCCTTTTCAAAATTCATCTTTCTTTCATCATTATTTACCGCATATTTTGTAACACGGGACAAGATATTTAATTAACTTAGTACAGTCAATACATATGCTTCCACATACAATGATGTCTGGAGTGCCACCCTAGAGAAAGTTGAATGATATTCTGTATTACAAACTACTCTCGGTTATATCACTGCTTTCATCTGCCCAGTAAAAATACTTCTTTTTCAAAGAACAATTTTATGGTTTTAGAGTTTCTTCCGATTTGCTTTGTGTTCCTTTTTTTTTCATGCATTTCAAATTCTTCTGTGATACAGAAGAATACACTTAATCAATGTATTGAGATTGGATTTCCTGCAAAATTATGAAGAGAACTAGGTATGAGAAAAAATATATGACAGGCAGTTACAACTGCTGGTATAATTGTATTTTCTGTAATATATTTTCAGTGTTTTTTAATTTTTATTCCATTTAGTAATTTAAGAACTGAGATACAAATCTCAAGAAATTTAGGAGTGCATTAGGTGGTCAGAGAAGAACTAAAATATGTAATGTAGCTAGTAGACAGGAGAGCAATTAAGACAACATCAAAAGCAATGTTCCTGGGCTCAGACTTGTACCTAAAGCTATGCATTGCATAATGTTTACAGATTTTTTTTTTCTATAATGCAGTGTCTATATAGCTCAGTTCACACAACTCATTACAATACACATAAGGTTCATAAGAACATAGGGTACATACAGTAAAATGTTTTGGGGTCATTCAATTAGTTTTAGCTAAATTACATGGATTCCAGCCCAGCAATACAGCTCGACTGACAATTACAAATTAATTTATTTATGTCATGTTTCTTGGGTCACCAGAGAAGTTGACACTAATCACCAACTTGCTGCTCCAGCTATTTCACTAACAATATTCATAAGCTCAAATTATTTTTAACAGAATAAAAGCATGATGTAAACAAAACTGGCCATCCATATTTAATTAAATTATAATGAGGAAGAGGAAATGTAGTTCTGGGTACTGTTTAAGGTTACGTTACACCATTTAAATGTTGCATTGTGTGTCACATCCGCTTATTGACAAGTGAATTGTACGTGACACCTGAGAAAAGAGTTACTGGGGTGACACTATGCATTTTAATATTCACTCCTCATTTTGTGCATGTTGAGGAAAGAATTATTTTACCCTTTGCAATCCTGCATAGATTAACCATCAACAGAAGGGTCTCACCAAAAGCCTGAAGAAGTCACTGAATAGTCTTTTCTTTAACTTTCTTGGGATTTTAATCATTATATACTATTTCTCTAAAACAGAGATTTTTTTTCCAATTTCTTCTCAAATTGCATATACTTTTTGTATATTTCACAAGAAAATCATTAGTTTGCCACATTCACTTAAAAAGCACTCAAAAATTTGGCAAGAAAGTGGAGAAAACCTGAGCATAAGCACTTTGGTTTTAATTCACACAGTTGCTTAATGTCAAAAAGCCACTAAAATCAATGTCATCATACAGAAATGTACTTACTTGATTTTATTATTTATAACTTGGGTTAGTTATTTATGGAGTCTTAAAATTCCTCACAGAGCAAAAATACATCTATTTCATAACTTGCAAACTTTATACCTCTAAATTAAGTCATTTGTGGCATTACCAACTTTCCTGGGATTCCTTTTGCTCACACCCAAGCAGAGGAGTTCCAAGTGCAAGGCAGGACTTTGTTTACATTCTTTCTGTAATACCGTAAGACAACATGAACCTGGCTACAAAAACATAAAGCAATGACAATATTGTTTTATTATTCTAAATAGTCACCAAGGTAAGTGCACTGATAAAATATATTACAAATCAATTACCAAAAGAGTGCCCAGGACTAAAAATTTATTTGTTTACAAATTATTTCAAATAGTACCTAGCTTAGGACTTACACCTATAAAAGAATGCAAACCCTTCTTTCACAGAAAAGCAAAAACTTCAAGACACTTCCGCTTTACAAGAATTCTCTGCAAAAGTGAGTATGGTCACATTCAAGTTAACTCTGCATGAGCCAGCTCAATTCCAGAAGGCATGGGAAAATGGAGTCTGAAGTCAAGGACAGAGAGCTGGGTGTTTAACCTGGAAATACAGGGCTGCAAGGGGTGCCCCATCAGCAAGCGCCAAGTACCAGCTTGGAGACAACGGCACAATACTTACCTGTGAGATTGTGTGAGAGGCTAAAGTTGATTGGATTTAAATTGATGCAACGGGTGCATCAACAAGTACTAGCCTACAAACAAGTTTTACAAACCTCAGTTCAGTTAGATTCAAACTGAATTATTTCCTTGACAAATCCTGACAATAATAACAAGGAACTGTTTTGTTTCAGCCAGACTAATCTGTAAATGAAATCCTGCTCAGCTCTAAGGTCACTGAAGCCATCGGGTTGATGCCACTGCCTCTGGCCAGAAGACTCCAAATGAGGGATGGGAGTGCTGTCCTCCACTAAACACATATTTCAGAGTGCCTTGATGTACCTTTGGCTCCACACTTCTGTTGAGATCCAAAGTATACTCCTGCTCAACATGCAATTAAAGTACCGATTTTAGCTTATTTAACCAAAATAAATTGCTGAAACCTCTAACTGGTGCACTCTAATATAACTGTAGATAGCCTTAGGCAGTTCTTCCACACCCCAAATGAATGACCTAACCACTGAAAAAAAGTCCATAGAGGAATACACTTTTCTCTTTTCGGATCTGTTATCTACCTGTTGTCTCAAACAAAGAAGTGCTGAAAATTCATCAGTAAAGCAACTTAAAGAAATATTAATTATAAACTTATAAATTCCTATATAACTTACAGAGACTTTTAAATTAAAGAAATTTTTAAACTAAATTTTTACATTAAAGACATTTTATTCAACCACACAAGATCATTTTTTCTGAGATTACTTGGGTGCACTTCTAACTGAATCCATTTGCAAAGATAACTGTCTTAGGTTTGCCAAATACAATTTTAAAAGCATCTCCTTCCTTTACAGAGGGTATTCTTTCCTATTTTTATGGCCACTTACAGAAACCCAACACAACATGTCACAGCACCACAATAACAAGAGATCCATAATGCTCCTTCCAGTTTTATGTGCTTCATTAATCAGCCTCTAAAACAGGATCCACTGAATTCATGTCATAGCTAGATAAATGTATTGCCTATTTTATATGCAATGTAGAAATACATAATGATCACCTTCCCTGGATTTTCTCTCTTAGCTTTCATTTTGGTCACATCTGCTATCAGTACTCTTCCTTTCCTGAAGCTCCATTTTGCAACACATCAAGTGGCCTGTTTGGTGCTGGGCACTCAATCTGCAGAGACTTGAAAATTCTCCTTTTGGCTGAGCAAAGATTGGAGAAAGAGGAGGTGAATTAACATGTACAGCAGTTCCCAATGTGATCACAGGGACCAGAATCCTGTTCGTAACACTTTCCATGATGGCTACAGCTGAGCAGGGATGGCAGCAGGATTTATGTAGTCTTTCTTTCCCTAATAATATTACAGTGAGGTGAATGGAGAAGGTATCTGCAACACATTGGGTTGGGGTTATTTCTTATTTGTTCTGTGCATTTTCTATTTAGTTTTTCTTCTTAGTGGCTTCTTCCCCAGAAAAATGCATACAACTCATGGTCTTCTTTCTGTACTTTATTCTCCATGCTCTCTGCAAATTTTAAGACTAAAATATATGCCGATTGTACTTTGAAATTTAAAGTTCAAGACCCCAAAGGATAACGTAAGAAAAGAGCATTTCAAATGTCAGTATTAACCTTCATAAATACATCATGTTTCACTTTTCTAGTTTTCCCATCCTTTTCTGTTCCTCTTTCTCTTCTCTTTCTCTCCTCCAATCCTGAACTGCTTATGTGACCAAAGAGAACAACTCAAACATAATTTTTCTCAAACTACACATTTTTCAAATTTTTAGAGTCTGAATAACTGCTATGATTTCACCATATTTAATGTTCTGTATTTGAATTTCACTCAAAAGTGGAAGCAAAAATTGTGATTTAGATGTATCTTTAATAACTATCACCAATGTGTTCATGCTACCTGGGACACAATGACAGATATTGTCCATATCACAGCCAGGATGCTTAAACACTCACAAAGCAATATATTCTGGTAAAGTTCTATTTCACTTGTCTACCTAAAACCCATCATTGATCTCTGGAACAAAAAACTCATCTGTATGCATTTTCATGTACATAAAACCTTCATCTCATGATGATACTGAGGTAACTGTGTAAGTGAATAGATACATACTCATCAGACATGCCAGGCTTCTGCAAAATGCAGAACCTTACTACACAAAACATCAGTACTCAGGTTGGCTTCACAGCCTCAAAAATTAATGCCAAAAAACCAGATAATTTGGATAAGAGTTGGTTGTAGCCATAAAACGAAGCAGAATAAAAACTGATGACGTTTTTTATGTCTGCCCCACAGCTACGCAAAGCCAATGCAATGTCTGAACAAAGTAACACTATGATTAATATTCACCAGAAAATTTATTATGAAGAGAAATTATTTTAAAACTTTATCTTTCCAGTTGACACTGTTATATAAAGTCAACTGAATTCAATAGGATTTAGCAGCCTGTAGATTAGATGGGGTTGGGATTATACCTTTAGTTCTTCTGGATGCCTGGATGCACTGATTCACAGAGAAATTGATTCTACCTGTGAAATGGGTGAAATTTTGCCTTTTAACTTGATCTGTACAAGTAAATAAATTAATCAATCAACTGGTTTACATTACATGTAAAACCACCCTGTGTCATAATTTCTATTCTTTCTGTGATAAAAGTCTTTTTTACCTTGAGATATTATGTCCCCATGGTGAGAAACTACTAAGTCATACTCAACATGCCTGAAATTTCCCTTTTGAGAGGAACATGGGAACATATAGAGACAGAGGACTGTTCTCTGTAACAGAAACACACATGGCAGCTTACAGACCTTCAAAGGATGAAGGATACCTCTGGACAGACGTTTTAAGACTGTTAAGACTGAAGAGATAACATGAACAACAACCAAAGGAGAAACACAAAAATCACTTAAACTTCCAGATAGTTAGTATCTTGCTTTTTCTGACACTTGCCCTACATTAATGGTGTAGTAAATATAAACTAAATACTTATTAAAAATATCAGAGATAGGAAAAGAACTTGTTAATGCTGTTGGAGGTTTGAATTAGAAGCTTTATTTACTGAACAAGGCTTCATCAATTACAACACTGCTAATTCTAATCCAGTTGATCTCTTCAATCTGTTTTTTACCATCAAGTTACTAAATTATTGTTTTTGTCTTCTCAGTCTCACTGTTACTGCCTCATCCTCTTCCAGTTCTTTTTCCTTACTCAGATTGGAAGCATGCTCTACTGTTCTTAATTCATTCCGTATTAACCCTATCTCTATTAGGCAGAGCTTTTAAACTTTCAAAGTCTATTTCTCTGCTTCTTATTAGTTACCAGTTGAGCAATCCAAAATGTTATATAGTCAGACCATTCAACCACGATTGCTTTTAATGTTTTCAAGCCTCCTTATCTCTGTTCAGTCCTCATCTATTTCACATCTTTTGGTGGTTACTGGCTGTATGTATTTTCCTACTATTCTCCATAAACTGCTACAGCAATGTCCCAGCATGGCTCTTCATTTACTTTGCTGCCTGATGTTTCTGTGGTTGCTTTCCCTGCTCCCTACGCATCACCTCCTACGGGACCCAAGCTGAACTTCTGCTTGCTGCCTGCCAGTGGTAGTTTCAGTGAGACCATTAACTTTAGGAAGAGTCATCTACAGGTAGAGAACATGATTTCCTTTCCCTACTGCAATCCTTCCTCAGCCAGTTCTATCCTGTCCTCTGTGTAGCACAACTTGCCTGCATGGCAAAAGCAGAGCACATTCATGAATAACTCACCAAGCAGAGGAAACCTTTGGGACTTGATGTCCCAGGCCCTCACAGACAGCACAATAACCCCATACAAACAGCCTGGAGCACACACACTTCTCTGAAATCACCACCATCAACATCCCTGGGCCTGGCTGCAGCCCCCCCAACTCCCAGTGCAAGGACAGACTTCTCAAAATCTTATGTCACATTTAAGATGGACCATTCAAGTCCCCTGCTGTATTTGCCCACCCAAGCTGCTATACCTGCAGCAGGAGAGGGGCAGGGGGAAGCCTTTGTACCAGTCACAGGGACTCTCAGTAGAGAAGATTGGTTCTCACTGCTAATGTGAATGTTAAGAACAAAAGTGGTTTGGTCTGGACAGTAAACATGTTTCTCTTGGTAGAAATAATATGATATTTAATTAATCCTTTTGTGCTGACTTGCTGCCCTGGGGAGTTAACTCAATTTTCACTTATCAACACTATCGGCAAACAGGCCCAGGAACAGACTGATCAGCCTCTGCCACCTCTGGCCACACTGATCACCTCTGCATACTTTGGACCAGACCTATAGACCATGCCTGATGTAAAGCACCTGGATTTATGGAAAATCATGAAGGCAACAGGCATGCCAGGATCTGGCATGACTCTGGTATCTCAAGGAAAGTAAGGAGTTACCTGTTCTTTGAAGACTTTCAGGTTGGTCTAGCAGTAGGAATTACTGCTTGGCATTGTCCCTGCTGTAACTGAAGTCCTCTCAGTCAGAGTCCAGTCCTTAATCTTTTTTGGCCTCTGCCTGTTAGTTATCTCTTTATGTCCTATGTTTTTTCATGTCATCTCAGAAACAAAGTTAACCACTTACTTTACTCTTCATGATACCACTAGACTTACAGGTTCTTTCACCTGTATGATAAAAAATCCCCTATCATAATTAAATTATTTCTCTCCCCTCCCCCACAATGATTCGCTGAAGCATCTTTTATACATGTTTTTCTCATCTTTCTATTTCTCTGTCTTTCTTTGTTCTTATTCTTTACTTCACTTCTTCCACAAGATACACACATTAAAAAAAAAAAGAAAATAGAGCAACAACCATATGCTTCCCTTCTGATCTATATCTTTATTTACATTAGTAACATCCCATTATAATGAATGATTCACAGAATTAAGAACCAAGCTGAGTGTAAAGCTAGCTTAGTTTGGCCCTAAAATGGACTGAAGAACAGTTGGAGAACTAACATTTGCAGAGAGAACAGCTGTTTTTGAAAGAACACGTTTCTCCAAGACTTAATTTACTCCATGAAAAGTTTCACTGACTGGGACAAAAAAAGTTCAACTCTTGTGAAGTATCTGATTCTGTAAAAAGACAAAGGACTTTCTTGTGCCCAAAGAACATTCAAAGTATTAGCCAATAAATACTTACACACTTGTACCCACTGAAGTTTCCAAAGTATTTTAGTCTTTCATGTCATTTAAAATGCAGCTTACTGTGGTCATTGAAGCTAATGAAAAACTCATTTTGATGAAAAACATAAAAGAATTAACATGATTTAAGACAGCCAAAGCAACACCTTGTAATGTACAACATACATAAAGAAGGTCTTGTTGTTGTTATTCTTGCTATCTTTGAGAAAATAACAGTCTTGAGAGCTATAATGTAAGAATACAGCTTTTCATTTTTTAATTTATTTTCTTCTTTTATTTACACACCGACTTAGAAATTAGTTCTTATTTTGTTGCTACTTCTTGCAATATCGTTTAGAAAATACTTCAAAAATTGCTTGCCACTCCCAAACTATTAGGCATTTTTTCTTTGAGTTTAGAGTGTTACGATCACACATACGAAATGTATTGTACTAATTATGCTTATCAGCACATAAATACAATTCTCTCCTCTCTCTCAAATCAGTCACTTTGTTCTACATACTTCATCATTTAGCTAAACTATCTTATAAGACGGTTGTCAAAGAAGAAAATCTAGTTAACAGTGTATGCTTAAGCAAATTCATAGGTTTCACTGTAAAACAAAATTGTCACCAGCATCTGTCTTCCACACTTAGTTCCGCCATTAACCATGGTTAAATGTGCAGGTCTGCAAAACACGCAAAGGCAGACTGAGAAAAATCTTTAATCTATTCTTCAAACAGTAATCCTAATGTGGTTTCAGTGATTGCCTCTTGGCTTTATAATCATAGCAGACTGACATTTAGGAGCAACTGATTATTGCCTTTGACCTTTGCTTTTCAGGAGTACCACAGGTACACTTTCTACAATCTATTCCCTCATCCAGCATCCAGACTTCATGAATTAGAAATGATGGACAGTACTAACCTCCCCAATGCTTTTACTATCCATCTATGGAGCTGTTTCTCATAAGTTCATGCAATTCTCTTGAACGTACCAATACTATCCATCTTCACTCTGTCATGTACTAGTAAATGCCTAAAGTTTGCAACACACAGTCTAAAATACTTTCCTTTGAGTGCTTGAATTTATATCTACTGCCATTTTTTTCTAGTGTCCTTCAATACTTGTTGTTTGGAATTGATGAATGACAGTTCCAATAACCCTAATGTATTGCCTTCATGATTGTGAAATCTTTGGTCACCTCACCCCTCAATCTTTTCTCCAAGTTGAAGAAACCTGGATCTTTGTCAGTTCATCCTCAGTTTGTTTCAGCCACTTTATCATTTTAGTTGTCCTTCCCTCTCTTTCTTTCTGTAATGGTACTACATCCTCCTTTGGGTCAGGAGGCCAAAACTGCACACAGTGCTTAAGATGTGAATGGATGAAGATCTTACACAACAGAAAATTTATGCACTTCATTTTGTTTTTGAAATCCATCTTGATGAAGGTCAAGATTTTTATTTTTTTAAAAAACCTTTTTTTGGCCTCTGTTAAAAATAAGCTAATGGATTTCAAGGAATTGCCAAGACAGTCATGACTTGTCATTGTTCTTTCCTGAGCTGCAGCTGCCAGTTATGAGTAAATTTTAATTTATTTTCTTTGTTATGTCCCAACCTAGTCAGTAAAGCTCTAGCAATAAGACACTGCCTTTCCAAATCTCTGTCAATGAAATCTTGGGCTGTGCAGAGTTCAAGCATACTTGTTTACTGGATTTTAGCTTCTATTTACAAACAGCCTCATTCTCCAGACCTCTAGTACCCATAGTCTAGGCAATCTTTCTGCAGGAAACCTCTCTCACCTCTTTCTAACCTGGCTTCTTGAAGAAGCAAATCTCATGCAATTACACTACATCTGCATGTGATAATTTACCATTCCATCCCCCAGTTATCTTTAAACCTATTAGACAATTTAAAACACATTAAACAGGATAAAAATCTCCAAGGTCATTATATCCCTAAGTTTCACAGAACTAGAAAACTGGTAAGAAAAAGAGACCCTGATCAGTGCCTCCACTAAAGGACAAGCTGTAACATGCAGTCATCCTTAGCGGAAAGTCTGCACAGAAAGATTTTCAGGACATCAGTTGCACAAGAACTTTCATTTAGTGTTTGTACTTCAGTAGACATAAGAGGATGTAATCATAAATTACAAATCCATCAGAGACCAATTTTCACTAATTCTCACACATAGAAGTACATATTGATTCACCTCGGGTAATGAGTCACAGGAAGCCACTTAAATTGTTTCATGGCAGGAGGGGAACCTAGGCCAAGTGCAGCCTCAGCTGGAGCTGACAACAGCCCCTCTGCTCTGGTTTGAAGATACTCTCAGATAAAATTACCTAGTTAACAGTGGGACTAGTGCCCCATAGAACAGTACAACAGAAGAAAATGAAGGTAAACATAAGATAACAACTTGTATCTATTTCACCAAAATCCATACTTGTCAAACACAATTGCAACAATCAGCAGAACAGAGGGGGGCAGTCACATTTGAAGGACAGGACTAAGATAAGGAAGAAAGAGGCAGACTGTCCCATGTTTTCCACCAAGTAGCCTTCCATTAGGAACTTTGGCAGCAAGGAGTTCACAGCTCATCTCCAATAACAGCAAAACCCTCCCAATGGACAAGGTAGCAGTCCTCAGCCCATGGTGAGCAATTTGACTGTGCTGGAAGACCTCCAGGAGGGGCAGCATACTCCCCTGCCTACTCTGTTCCAATCTCAGCAAGGGGCTAAATGGTGTTGTTACTCAAGGGAACAAAATACTCCCATGTGCCTAGTTCACACGATTCACTCTGAGGGTCATCTTCCCGCAGAGATATTGAATGTCATGGCTGTGAGGACACCCAGAAGCCCAGCATAGGCCCCAGTTAACCTTTGGCTATGTCTGGGTCTTGCAACTGAGCCTGATTAGCAGCACCTGGCACTGCCAGTGGTGATCAGAATACATGGGTTTGTGCACCTTTTCCTGTCAGTGCTGGAGCAGCCTCAGCTCTACCTGGCCAGCCACAGCTGCCTGCCAGCACACTGTCGGCAAGCCCTCTCTCACACTGCCTGTGCAGGCAGCAGCAGGCAAGCCTTGTTTCCAATCTGTCTTACTCATGGCCACCTTCCTTAGAAAAATGTCCCTCTCAGAGTGATGTCCAGGTGTTAGAAAGACAAATTACTTGTCAGTAGAATTGCCTTATTAAGGTTTAGGGCTTAACATGTTTCAATAATCTCAGATCTAGGGGGAGGTTAACAAAGCTTGGGGAGAAGGTTGTATTACTGATAGTGGATACAAAGAATGCAAAATTCACGTGCCACAAGGACATCTGGCAGAACTCCCAAGATAAGGAAGAAACTAACAAACCCCACTCAGTAACTGCGCTGAATCAGCTCCAGCTGGGTAAAAGGTAATTCTAACGGGGAGCTCATGACCACCAACTCATGAACCCAAGAAACCCACTGACCAAAAGAAGAGAAAGACTGAGTATGGGACTAATTAGTATGAGAAGCAAGGGAATCATTTAAGCAATAGAAGATAGAATAGTAACTAATGAGAGAATTATCTTTAGTCCCAAAGTCCAATACAGTTCTAAAAACCGAGCCTGCTCATACTGCTTTGATAGACTGGGACAACAAGAACACCATCTGACATAATTTTTCTTTGGGAAGAGCAACTCTTTGCTATTGTTTGTAAGTATAAAGGAATTTTTTTTGTAGGTTTGTTGTTTTTGCTGCTGTTGTTTCTATTTTGTTTTTTTCCCCCCTCTTTCACTCTGATCAAAACAGATTCTAGTTCTAACACCCTGACAGACCATAAAATATACTAACCTTCTACATTCTCAGCCAAAATCAGATATTCCCCTCAGTGAAGGAACTCATTTTCCTGTACAGTTACCATCAAAACATTTAGTTGACTTGGGCTTGTATTTTCAAATTCTTGTTATTCCCTTGATAATTTCAATAATGCCATTAAATTAGAGCTGTATGTATGCAGGCAGCAGCCTCATGTGAGGAGAGATGACTGCCACCAGGTGATGCAATGCAAGTGGGAAAAGAGGGAAGTTATCAAATTGGAACAGCTTTCCTCTTCTTTTTGGCAAGCCAACAACTGGGAGGATCTGTGTTATTGCCACTGGACTAATGCTACATCAACATGATTTGATATTGCAAGCTAAATTACAAGCATGCATTTAATTTCTGCCTCTAGGAAAATGAACTGGAATACTGTAACATCCATAATTATAATTTTCAGTACTATATAAATCCCTAATGGAGAACAGCATGAACCTTGAGTACATGTGTGCCCTGTGACACATAACAGAACAAGTTACATGCTATTATCCAGATCTGCATCACTCCTTAGCAGGACAAAAACACAGAAAAGGAAGGAACCGTTATTATGGCTTCAGCAATAATCAATGCAGAATCCACAGTCTGTCCCAAAGAACGGAGAGTGAAGTTGGCTGCTCGATTGGTTATTTTTAAAATTAACTATTCCCATGAAACAATTCAGACAGCAACCACCAAAAAAAAAACCACTGCAAAACCCCAAACCAAAACCCAACACAAAATTAACAGGGGAACAGCATCCTATGGTGGTAACAATGGTCTATGTCATGGTGGCAGCAGTGGTGGGAATAGAAAGGGACCTGGAAAGTGAAAGGCTAAAGATTAAATTAGATTTGTACAACAGCCTAAATCATGGATGTCATTCACTTGAATTCTGTAGGCAGTCTGAAACAGCAGAAGCAAAAGAAATAAATATGGCTCCTGTCAACTTTAATGACCTGTTAACAACCTGGGTTTTGTGAATTTGGCCTCTTTATTGCTGATGATTTTAGCAGTAACATCCTACCAGTGAGCTCACCAGACAGTCCAAAGTTAACTCCCTCTAACACCTCTCTGGGTAGAGAGATCCAACAGAAACATGAACAGCTGCCCATGTCTTCAGCTCCCCTTCACTTAATATTTTTATGGTGCAGTCAAAAGTTTCAAGACATGGTGGAATCACACCAAAAAGTAGAACTGAATTCCCCAGCAGAAATGCTGATTATGTTTCTGCTTAAGTCTATAATGTGAACACACAAAACTGCTGTAGAAATCTCTCAGAGCGGAAGAGCCCAAGGATAGTTGCTATACAGCGCACTCGGGGTCCTCAGCAGAGAGTAATTAACCAAAGCTGAGAACAATTCTGTGACCCACATGGTTCATAAACCCCTAATCATAAAGGATGCACAGCAAGACATTGTGAGTCAATGAGGCAGCGCAGGAAAACCTTTTCAGCTGAATTTTATAGATGCATTTTGTCTCTTTTTCTCTAAAACAACAAGACAATTATTCTGCACCCAAAATTTAAAATTAGACTTTATCAGGAACAATATTTTACTACTAATTAGTGCTAGTGGAAATATTTGTTTGTTTTTTTTATTTCTGCTGAAAACATCTTTCTTGTTAATCATCTCCAGATTTTCACATTGTTCACTTTTTCAAATTGCTAATATTGTGCTATGAGAAACCAGTAAAGAGTATCTTTACTCATAGAAATAGTACAAATTTAAAGTCCTAAAAATGTAATCCTTACTCATACCGTTGAATGTTTGTTAAAAGCAACAACCCTATTAAGATTTATCAGATTCCTTTTGTGAATTCACCAAACGCAGATCAGAGACACAGAGGATGTCTTTCATTCTAAAGGGATTACAAAAAACTATCAGTATATTTAGGAGTAGCCTGGTACTAAAAAATATTTCTTTGCAGTCAGGTCATCTTAAGTGTGACTTGGAAATGCCTGAGGATAAGAAACACACAAGGAATACCATAGACAGAGTATTGCAGGCTCCTGACTCCATATTGCACTTGCTACAACCTTGCAGATAATATAATAATGGAATGTAAGTTATTTTGAAGTAAAAACCATAAGAATTGGAGGAAGCAAGAAAATAATCTTGTCTTGTTGTCCTGATATGTGCCAAGATCCCGTATCTGAATCTCAACTCAAATCCTGTAAACCTATTCCAGAATTGTCAGTTAACATGAATCCAAACCATGGATCTAAATAGATGAATGTCTTTACTCTCTAATGTTGAACTGAGAATAGAATAGTTCTTCTCAGCTTAGACCAAATTAAAAAAGGAATATGAATCCAAGATTTTTCTTTTTTTGTTATAGGCAAGATTCCTGTGGCGGAGAGAAACAGAACTGTTACCATTTGGGAGTGGGGAGGAGGGAGAAATACCATTTCTGATGCTTGTGACTTTTCTGGGTTTTTTATAATAATATTTCTCAAAGCTTTCTGCACTTCAACCCAATTTACATTTATCTTCCCATTTCTTAACAGATCAGCAGAAAAGGCTTTACTATGTTATAGAACATCTCTTTGAAAAGAGATAATCTGCAAGAGACAAATTGAGGAAGAAAAGAAAGTAGAAAGTTTCTGCAGAAGGAAAGTATCACCTAAGATAAAAGGGACAACCTGATAAGGACACATCTATAGGATCATGAAGTGATACCTTTTAATCTGGTTACATAAAACAGCATTACAGTAAATTACAACAGTTGTAAGAAGAGCAACTGCATCAGAGTTAAAAATAAGACCAAGATTGGTTGTGATTCACCAGCCACAGCAGACAGAACTGCATTAAACCTTTTAAATTTACTACATGGTCTTTCTGCTTTAGTGAAATTCTATGAAATTCTTGAAAAAAAAATTTGTTGGCTTTTGGCAGGTATGCCTTAAGGAGCATCTTCCCTCTGATGGCCTCTGTGGCAGTATGTTTCTAGCTCTTAGCCTTGAGGCTTGGTTTTAAGCTTTAATAACACTAATCAAGGGGACCTTTTTCAATTTCTAGTTTAAATGAAGGTCATATAAAAAAAATCTCAAAAGAAAATCTAATCAATCCTAACCCATAATGCTCTCTTGCACTTTATTACTAGTTGGGTTTCTATTCTGCCTTACTCAATGAAGTCAGAAGCACTATTTTCTTTGTTGTACATAGTCATTTGGATTATTATGAATATACACAGTTCATAACTACGTACCTCTTTACCCATGATTTTGCATGTCTACAGCAACACAGCTTGGAAAATCTACCTGTTAGGAGCACAGTCGAGATCTTTGATTTGTATATGCACTTTTCTCTAGTGCCTTGAGAAACAAATAACCTTCCCCTGACTACCTTTCTCTTACACACAAGTATTCTGCTTCAGTTCCCGAAGTCTTTTTGTTTGCCACCCTAACATCTAAGCTGCCTAATGAATACCTTCATTCCAATAACAAACAAAAACACAGTAAGCTCTCCTTAATCTGCAAAGCTGCCACAAAGAAAACATGTATAAATCTTTCTTATGTGGATCTTAATTTGCACTTTCAAATTCATTAGACTCAACATGCCATGACATAAAAATTGCAGTTCCCCAAAATATAATTACTTGCTTTCTAATTCCTCAGATAAATGAACAAACCACAAGGCCAAACTGATGGACTCAAATGGAAACAACCAAAACAAAACCACCCAAAACCCAAACAACGACAAAAAATCCCAATCAAAAACCCACCACACATAAACACTGCATGCATATGTACATACTTATTTTCCACACACTTTTCAGACTTATCTTTCATAGATTTCAGCTAGTGATTCAACAATTTTCTCATAGACTGACAAGAGCACAATTGCTTTACTCTCTCAGAACAGAGCAGCTGAGAAAGACGAGTGGCTTTCAAAACCTGCTGGATTTTGATGCAGACCTCATGGAGCTACAACAGGAAAATACAGGAGAGGTATTATGTAAGGAACTTGTTTAAAACAATTCTGTACTTTTCAATAAGAGGAGGGATATGAAGATTTTTAGGGGCAGCCAAGTATTTTCACACATATCCAGGTTTACCAACAAGTAAAAGAAAAAAAAACTGAGGAAGAAGGAGGTATTGTCATCCAGCTAAAAGATACAGATTTACCTTCTTCTCTAAAGGAGACTGAGGGAATGAGGGGGATTGGTTTTTAGTTTTATGAAGAAAAGTTAATGCAGTATCTTATCAATAAAAATGGACCTGAGTATTTCTGGAAAAGTTGTACAGTAGTAGTGGTATGTTTCTAATAATGTACTTTCAGTTTTAGTAACCGGTCAAATTACATTAAAGTACAACACAGATGGACAGTATTATTTTAACTCTGTCTAAACACAGCTGTAAAGAATTTTTGTCAGCCAAGGCACTTTGATATCTACAATAAATTTATTCATGAAGACCTTTTTAGAGTATCATGAAATAAAGAATGGTTTCCAGTCTTTTTAACCCATGACACTTATGCTACAAATGATATACTAGATCTTATGAATTAATCACTAATCATACAAAGTTCCAGTTATGGAACTTTAGAAAATGGGAAAGTCAGTGTAGACATTGGAGTTTAGTTTTGTTGGCAAAAGTTTTTGAAGAATAGAACTACTTTGTAAGAATATGAGACTTAGTCATTTTTATCCATTTCCTTGAGCCAATTTTTCTCACTGTGAGGAGAATTAGATCATTTTAAATATTAGATTCACAGGTTCAAGTGAGAAAGAAAATAATGGTATTTGATTTAGGAAACAGTAGAAGCAGACATCTTTATCATTATAAGGGTGTATTGTTGAAAATGAGTACATCAATGTCAAATCTTACTACAGAGAGAAAACAAAAGTGATCTCTGGAAAATCTTAGATGTGGTTAAAGTGAATCACCTTGAAAAGGCTGTTTATTTAGTTCAGTTCATATCTTGAAATAAACTATAAAGCACTTTGCTGCTGGAAATGCTTTCAAAAACTACCAAAATCACTGGCTTCTCAAAAGAACGCTTTGAAACGTGACTTATATATTATTTCTCCTCTCTCCCTCCTATCTTTGCTTCACACCTTCTCCCTCTGCCTGATTCCCACTCAGCCAACCATCCAGTTTTCCATGGATTTTCTCCACGGTGACATTCAGCAGCTCCAGTGTGCGTTTCAGCAGAACCTGAAAGCAAATGGCTCCTTAGGCTCCACAGGGGCCAGAGGGAAAGAGTGAAGTATCTACTTTGCCACCACAGACACTCACAGATGCATCTTCAGTTAACCGAGCATTTGGTTTACTTTTCTCATGAAAGGTCCACAATGCTGCTTAGCAGCAGGGGAAGAGCTACTCTTACAAGAAATACAAAACAAGTAGCTGCTCCAGCTGCACCCAGCCTGAAGGCGACAGAAAGTCCAGACCACCAACGTAGCACACTTCAAATTTCTCCTCTTTCTCTTTCTGAAGCAGTGTTGTGAATTCAAGTTTCTTGATGCACTCTTTCTAGAGCTACAGCAGCTATGGGGTTTATGTTGCTGCTGGGGTATAAAAAAAACCACCTGGGAAACATCAGATTTTTCTGACTATACTTTTCAATAGAAGTCTAAAGAAGCTACTGAAGAAATGTTTGTGAGATATAAAAGAAAAGCTGGGCTACACCTGAGCAAGACCCTGAGATTAGCTCAGTTGATTAGAGGATGGTGCTAATAAACCAAGGTCCTGGGTTTGATCCCCGTACAGGCTATTCACTTAAGAGTTGGACCCGATAATCTTTGTGGGTCCCTTCCAATTCAGAATATTCTATGAAACAAACAAAATTAGTAACGTTTGGGCAGCTCGGGAATATTAAAAAGCATCTGGAAAACACTTATAAAACAGAAGTGAAAACTCTATATGGTATTAATTTTTAACAAGCTGACATTTTAAGGGGTAGAACTGTTCATAAGGGCCAAAGATAAAAATTTATGCAAGTAACCAGACTATATAAATGAAACAGAAAAATTGATTATACAAGTGACACCGATTCTGCAAGCCATCCTTAAAAGCATTTTCAGGTCATCAGGTCAAGTCATAGAATTATAAAATCAAAAAATCATTGGGGTTGGAGGGGACATTAAAGATCATCTGATTCCAAGCCCCTGCAATAGACAGGGACATCTTCCACTAGACCAGGTTGCTCAAAGCCCCATCCAACCTAGTCTTGTACGCTTCCAGGGCTGGGGCATCCACGACTTCCCTGAGCAACCTGTTCCAGTGCCTCACCACCCTCACAGTGAAGAATTTCTTCCTAATATCTAAGCTAAACCTACTTCTTTTGAGTTTGAAGCCATTTCCTCTTGTTCTACCTCTACATGCCCCAGTCAAAAGTCCCTCTACAGCCTTCTTGTAGGCTCTGTAGGCCCCCTTTAGGTACTGGAAGGCTGCTATAAGGTCGCACCGGAGAATTCTCTTCTCCAGGCTGTCCTCTTTTTCCTGATGCCATCTCATATAAATCTATATGTAATATCAAGCTCCATTTATAATCTTTTTAATTAATTGAACAGACAGATGGGGATTGAGGGGGGAGGGGAGGTGGTGTTTGGGGGTTTTGTTTTGTTTTTCAGGTTTTTTTAAAAATTGAGTGGTTTAGACTCATGAACTGGGGTTTCAACAGATAAACTTTGACAAACCTATCAGGAATGTTTTAATCTGTCACCATTCCTAACTCCCCATATCATTCTGCTGTACAGGTTATCTCACCACAACAGATGGAAATACATGACCTGATTATTCTAGTTCACAGTGCAACTTAAAGCACTAATAAAATGTGGTTTGTGCAAAGACATCAGACCATGAACTGAACCTACTGATGCTGCATACACACATTTCACCAAAATGTGGTGGTAAGTTTTGGGATGGTAAACTAGATGCAGCAGCATCTTTATTCACTTAGTTAACGTGAGCAGGACTGCTCAGCCAGATGGGTACAGTTCTCAGATGAGTTGGCAACACTTGCATTGTCCAGTTTCTTAAGTGGCCATATATTCTGTTCATCCCTTTATTAACATTGGCTCCCTGGACAAGTCTGTATTCTTTGCAAAAAGCTGAGCACAAATCAGATCTCCCAAGGCATCCAGTGGCTGATATGAGACTCTTTAAAAGAAAAGTATGGAATTAATACTGACAATAACAAAAATAAATTAGTCATTGTAAATAATTCAGAATTAGGTTTTTCTCAGAAGGAAATTAGAAAAATTACTGCTTAAATTTCTGCATCCAGTTTCCTACTGTCACAGTTAGAATTCCTCAGTTTTTCATAATTTCTAAATGCATATTAAGTTTGAAGGAAGACTATTTCAAGTCTAATCCAACCCTTTCTTACTAATTTCTCCCCAACTTTCCATAAACGTCACTGGAAAGCTGTAAAGAAAATCAGTAGTTAACAGAGATGAGTTCCCCTTGCTTTCAAATCCAGTTGCTAAATACAGAATTCTGTTTAAAAAAAAAAATCTAAGAGGAAATTTAGAAAATGAATGTTGTTTGATTTGCATTTTTCATATCTATATTCATGCATGGGATTATGTTTAAAAACAGAGATAAAGAGATGTGTTAACTTAATCAAAAATCAAAACTTATTTTCACTTGAAAATATCCATTGAGCTAAAAAATAAATTAGTTTGAAAATTCAAATTAAGATGTAAAAGATGTTAGCAAGCTCCATGGCATTTCATTCTTCCTAAACATAACTTGTCTGATGTAGATAATAAGGGTATTCAACCAATTTTTTTTAAGAGGTAGAAAAATAAAGTAAATTTTAAAACACATGTGACTAGAATTTGTTTATTGTGTTTAAATACTCAATATCATTCTGCTGTCAGTCATGCTCAGCTCTAGCTAATCTGCTTAGTTTTTATTAATTCCTCCATGATGCTGCAGTGTCAAAACCTGTAAGTATCCTAAATGACTGCTACTAGTGCAGTCAAGGAAATAACAGTTCACTTATAGTGCACAAAATGTTATGGTAAATAATCACTGATAAAATCTACTATGTAGATTTATATACACTACGTAGAACTCACTGAATTTATCAGGTAAAACTAGGTACAAATTTTATCCCATTCTCCCAGGTGACAGCAGATATGGAAACTACAGCTTTGAGAAGGTAAGCTACTCTGCATTGAATGTGCAGATATAAAGAAAAGTGGAAAAATAGTGATGAAATGGCTAGACCATTTGAAGTAATCTATTTGAAGTAAAATAGTTTGTGTGCGTGGAATTAAAGTAGAATTCAACACGCCTTGTAATTTCCTTGTTTCTCTGTGTTTCTTGGAGCATGAGCACTCATTTAGAAAAGACAACATTGGAAGTGGTGGCATCTTTAGCGTAGTTTAGTTGTACCAATATCTCTCAGCTGCAGAGTATCTTTCCAGTCATATCTTCTTTGCTTCCCTTTTCCGTTCTTTCTCCTTCTCTTATGCACACATTTGTGCACCCAGTGCTATTGAAATCTGAAAAGTCTGCATCTGCTCCCAGATCAAAACCTGTTTGTCACTAAAATATAGCTTTAAACAAAAAGACACCAAAACAAAAATGGGGGGAAGGGGAAATAAGTGAAAATATCCACATTTTCCTCTACCTTCTGTCCCCAGCATCACAAGAAAATAACTACTTCCCTGGAGCGTATTTAGATGTCTGAAAAAGCACAGCAGTGATCATCAAGGATACATTTGGGAAGAAGTCAAATAATAACCACTTAGAGGAGTAAAACATGTTGTTCAATGCACTGTTCAAAGCACAGCTAGTACTTCAGACAGAGTAATAAAAATTCATCTTAAGTGCTTATGGAGGGAAGAAACTAATTTTGTACCCAGTACATTCAGCTTGCTCATTTGGAGCTGAGCTTCCAGCTCAGATCTTTCCCCAGCCCTTCCTTGGAAGGCTGCTAGCATAAAAAGACCAATTGATACCTTCATATTTCTCAAAAAAATGGACTAAATATCTATCTAATCTAGCTCAGAAAAGAGTCTGCAATGTCCTTGTGTACCGCATTTCCTTCCTTCCCATTCTTCTTCAATCGAGGTTGAGAATGTTAGGGACGTACATGGATTCAGGTGATGGGCTGTATCCTGCAGCTCCCAGTCCTATCCATCCTGTCATTTTTTCAGCTCTAGAGCAGAACAGAAGAATACTTCTCCTGCAAAAAAAGCACAGCTAGAGGAAAGGAAATGCACTCAGACTGCACAGAGGAGCCAATACTCGGCAGGAATGACCTAATATCTCTCCGGTGAAGTGTACTTGGCTTTTGTACTCTAAACTCTCAGACATCTGTCCCCTTTCCACAGGCATCCTCTACTCATCCTTCAGGTTAAAGGTCTAGCACCTCGTTTTCACTGATCCCCTCATTATGAATTGCTCATAGTAGTTTTAATCTGTGGGTATTGTTCGGACTAGGTTTATTTTTCTCTTCCAGTATTTCACTATTTGTGTATGTGTCATCTAATGTAAGGGTTGAAGTAGTAATTGCTACCCTTCTGTGGAAATGCTCCGTAATCACTGCATAAACCTTGCATAACATCCAGAAAGTAGTTTAGAGTTGGCTCCAGACAGCCTTCATTTACATATCCAAACACATTTTTGAGAAGCTAAACTAAGTGTATGTTTTTCAGAGAAGTCATACACTCAAAATTATCATGTTCCTCAATCTCCTTTCCACAAAAAGGTTGCCCTTACAAGGGAACTGGATTTTTCTACCAGATTGCCATCTACTGTCCAGTAGAAGCCCTTCTGCCCAGAGAACACACAATAATACCATTCCCAAACCCAACCTAAAATCATCCTTGGACAAGATACTGTCCACGTTGCGTAACCAGTTATATCTGTCAGGAAAAAAGGAAAACAAAATGCACAAATTAAACCCAGATGCAACATGAAAAGAAAACCAGAAAGAAAAAAAATCCAACAATTATTTCCCTTAGGGTGAAGTTTGTCTAGGGTCATGTGCCCATCTATCATCTCACTAGGTGTTTTGGTGATTGCTGCTGTAATACACAGCAAAAATTAGGCCAGTCAGCAAGGTAGAAAAGAATTCCTGATGGCATAAAAGTGTAAATTATTTCATTTTATTAATCATTTTAAAAACATGATGATCTAAGTCATCTGAACAGAGCAAGCAGTATTAAGGATCAAACTCTGCATCACAATTAGAGAGTACTTCATCATGCCAAATATATCCGGAGGATATATTTCCCAAAGAGGATTTAATCAACAGCTGACAATAATAATGCCCACCAGATTGAATAATGTGAATAGCAATATATGCATTTGTTTTTTCAGAGAAATAACCTTCTGAAAAAAAGTTAGTAAGAAATTGACAATAAACGAGCAGGAAAAAAAAGTTATAAGAGCAGTATAAAAGTGGAACTTAATTAAAAGGCTCAAATGAAAATATTAGCCAAAGAATAAAAAAATGCATATATAAATAAAAAATAAGTAGAGGATATTGAGTGTGACAGCATCAAAACAAAGAAAAAAACTCATAAAAGAGCAACAGTGAAAATAGGAGAATGGAAAGAAAAAGCAAACCATGCCCTCTGAAATTGAGATGAAAGAAGACAACTTAAAGATCACTTGTCATTCACTATTGTCTTAAATTAACACAGGCTGAAAAAATACTTTCTTAAGTAACCGTTTAACAAAACTTCTGAAAAAGAAAATTATAAAGCTATTTAAGGCCAAAAAAATTGAAGAACAGGTTTCAAAAAGGTATTGGTACCAAAATGCTTAATCATAAATCTACTTGCTGCAGGTTTGTATTTCTGAAGGTCAAATAAAAAATAAAAAACCCACGGGTACAAAAATTGGTACTAAATCAAAACTGAAAGCAACTAGACCCTAGACTGCAACCCACTTCTACCTTCTCTGCTTGGCACTCAGCTGACACCTAATCCTGAAAATTCTAAGCTCTACATGCACTTCAGTCTCTGACTTGAAGTCCTGGAACAGTAACTGCATGCAGAAGTGTCTCAGGTCTGTACCAACAGCTCCCATCATTCACGGCACAGCTTGAATGAGATTCAGAAACTGGGAGTTTCACTACTTCAGTTTGCTGAAGCAATAGAATGGTTACTGTCTCCAAGTATGCTAACACAACCACAACTCTGCAAATGCAAGTGTAGTTCTCTGCCTGGCTTGAGGAATTTATATTGAATTTTGTGTTAAGCAGGCCTCAGATAAAATTGAGAAACTGACTTGGAAGCAAGGACAGGATGACCATACACTCCCCTCTGAACTACAAGCATTGAATTCATCTCCTAATGCAGGTGTCTAGGTTTCCTCTGGAGTGAAGAGAGGGCCAAGCAGCACAGCCAGAGGGTTCCAGACAACAACTAACTCGTCCTGCAGCAGACAGGTTGGTCAAATTAATCACTGCTGACTACCTGACTCCATCATTGACTGCAGCAGAGTTTCGACACCAGCCTAAAATTAACACCTTCTTGCTGGCACCTAAAGGCCAACTGTAGATTAATTGCTCCTGAATTCACTCACTCACATCCAGTAAAAGGACAACTTCCTTGTTGTAAACTGGTAGATACAATTGGAAGCAAGAATTTCCTTATCTAAACCTTGCCTGGCAACAAGTACACGTCACTATAGAATGAAAAAGAAAATTATGATCCTTTTGAACTGAGAAATGCAGCAGTGTCAAAGTTTTCCCCATCCTAAAAAAATGTTTCTACTATTTTATTAAGAAAAGATGCATCAGCTGCTTTCAAATTTTCTCCCAGAGAAAGTCTGGTTTTGCACTGATATGACAATATTAACTTTTCAGGCTTTCAGCTCTGTCTCAAAATATTTACATAAATATTTAAGTAAAAAATCATGCATCCTGTTCTCAAAGCAGAGAGGTCAGCACATGACAGATAGGTAACTCGGTCATTCACCAGGTCATCTTTTCCTTCCATCTAACATTAATATACTTGGATGCGCTTTCCCTTTGGTAAGGTATTGCTGGTTTTGCAACTTATTGAAATGTATCATATTTCAATGAAGGGTAAAGAAAATTGCCAGCTTGCAACATGTAACATACTACTAAAAGTATTTCCGGAATGAAGACAAAACCAAAATCCTGGGCAACCTGTTCTTGAATTCACTTATAGAACAGTTGAGTAGTGCACTGTACTCATCCAACATGAACAAATATAGAGGTTATGTGATTGGGAAAGTGGCATCTGTACCTGAATCAGCTCTCATTTTGATCTGCAAAAGAAATCCCACGAGGCATGCCCAAATTTGGTTCTGAAGGAAGGTTAGCAAAGAGTACGGACAGCAGCACTGAACAAAAATAGTTCTGTGAGCAGTTGTTTCACAGATATCTACACAGACTTCCATGCAGACTTCCCATGAAAACCATAAAGTGGTTTCATGGCTATTTCTAAGGTAAGGAAGATGGCAACACAAAGCTTTAGTTGATCACGTCTGTACAGGGCTCTCATAGTTCAAACAGACAGAAACCTTGACTTTTTAGAGAAGCTATGCAGATGATGATAGAACTGACAGATAAGTTTTTTATCTATTTATCTATTTTTATCTCCTTTTATAATATGCTTATATCGATATTTAGGGGGATTTTCTGTATAAAGTAAAAGTAGCTCTTCTGCCTTGGTTAGAAACCTTTCAATAACAAATGCTGCCAGAAACTCCAGTATGAGCCAGTCACGATTGGTTCATAGCAACAACATGTACTGGGTGCACTACAGAAGAAACACATTTTCTAGGTGGAGTAGAACTGGAAAAGTAATCCAAATTGGTATACATAAGTGATCTGTCACCAGCCAACTGTAGAAAGAAGTTGCTGGAAATGTGAGGCAGGGAGACAATTGCTTGAAGGACGAGAAACTAGAGAGTCCCCTGCGACCACAAACCGGCATTTAGAAATGGCTGACTGAAAAGACAATGCCTTAGAAAGAATTCCCAGATCATTAGCAAAAGTCCATATCCTTTTACAGAACAGTTTGACAAGATGCTGGGAGGAAAGGAAACAAACAGGAACTGACACAGAATTTGAGAGCTTCGGCATACTAAAATACTAGCGTAAGATAATTTAGTCCACAAATAACTGCCACTTTTGGAGATTCCCAGAACCTTTACCTCTACCTGCAAACATGGAGAAAAGTAAAAGTATACTCTACCAGGCAATTAGTGTTCTACAGAAAGTGACAGTCCCTTGCAGAATGTTCATGGCACAGAATGGCAATGTATTTTGCAGTTCAGATGTGAAGCTTCTATTCCATCCTTTGCTATTAATGGACAAATTCATTTACCTTCTTACAGATAACATTGCTGCATTTGCAATTGTATGCATTGCCCTTAATAAATCCTAGAAAGAGAAAAATAACACAGACAGCAAATGAAAAGGCAGAAGGCTTTTTTGGCCTTTCTCGGTCCAACTTTGTTATAGAAACAAGATGATCCATATCTCTCAACCAGAATATTGTAGAGCATACAAAATAAATAAAATCTAGTTCTTTATCCTGATATTACAAACATGGAATATGACATGTGTGATATTTGCCCTGGCACAAAGGAGAGAGGAGGGGGAAGTGGGGGCGCAGCTACTGAGACTTAAGGGCCATTGCCAAAAGAAAAGAATAGAATGTAGTGCTTGGCTTGCCAAATCAGATTCCAGTTTTGTCACATATAAACAAAGTTTTTTGTAACTTTCTAGTACATGTTTTTCAGTGATTGCTGAAATGTAGCCACTTATGAAGAACATAAATGGGCATCCAGTAAGTTCCTCCCTCCTCACTGCAGGTGATCAGTCTCTATTCTGGACCAGAGGTAGAAAATTACTCCAGCACAAGAAGAGAAAAACAGAAAGAAGTGTCTTTCAGGAAAAATAAGGAGTTATTTGTCAGAAAACAAACAAACAAGCAAACTCTACCCTACCAACAGTCAGAATTAGTCATAGAATGCACTACTTAACATTTTTTTTAATCAATTACTGAACTGCAATTCTGAAAGGTAGAATAAGTTAAACATAATAATATTAATAAAATACAACACAAGTTTTTAGGTAATGTTATTTCTTTGTACTATGCACTTATTATCTAAGAATGTCACACTACACAGCTTTGCACAAGCACACGATAAAGAATCCTCCAACACACACACTTACTGGGGCAGATGAACTTGAAGTAATGTTAACTTTGATTTTCATATGAATAAAATCACAATATAAATCTATCTTTTCCATGTATTAATAAACTTTATCACTACATAAAACTGCAGTATAAACAATGATGAACCAGTATCTTTTTAGATTTGAAACACTTCATTGTGAACGATAATTACTGATCAGCTTTATGAGCAATGCAATGTCACATTCAATGGCCCTCACAGGCTCAGTTGAATAAGTAATAGATGTTCATATTTTCATGTTGGGCTAAAATAAATGCAAAATATCTCATGACAATAGAAGTTGATCCTACCTTACAGTCTTAAGTTATTAATTTCTTGGAAACCCCAAGGAAAAACTGCCTAGAACATCAAAGTAGCTTGCAAAGCACTGTCGTGTGCTCCTAAACTGAATAAATGCAAATTTGGCCACTCCTTTTGAAATTCTGTAGGGTAAAGAAGGAGCTTAGTTTTCCTTATTTTGGTAAATCTCTTTTTAGAAAGTTCAAAGAAACACAGAAAACGGTGAAATGAATCCATAAATAAATAAAGACATGAAATATAAAGAGTTTTTATTTTTAATGATGGAAAAACATTTAACAAATGCAATTGCAAATTAATGAATAATCTTAAAAATAAAGATATTCCTATCTGATCACACCGTAACAGTTCAACTATCTTTGTTTACTGTGTTTAAAGCTAGATGTATCTGAGCAAACTTGATGGCTTTACAGCTTTATCCATACTATACAATTTCCAAAACAAACAAAGAGTTTTATTTCATTCCAGGAATAAACACGTTAAGAACAAAAGTCACAAAGGTTTATGAATAATCAACCATGAGTGAAGAAATGTAAAGACAATTATCCTTCCGCTTTGCAGCTGAACCTTTAAATTGGATGCTGCACCATTGAGAAAGGAACAGACCAGTTTTGGGAAACAAGAAATTACCTTAATATATACAATGATATTATCAAGCTGAGCAAAGATGCCAGCATCAAAGTGAAAAATGGGGGGGCGGGGCTGGAAAGCAGCTATTTCCAGCTATTGTAGAGAGTCAGGTTCTGCATCCAGCGTCATATTGACCTATGTTGTCAGCAGCCAACTGACTCCCTTCCTAGAGCTTCAGGAAGAAATCCAAAGGCACAGTTGCATGAATACAGTCCCCAAAAAGCTGCTCTAAAGTACTGAATGGGACATCGGACTTCTGGAGCATGGGAACACTGAGCAGCTGCATACAGAGGGTGGCCCAGTCCAGGGCCATCACTAAGGACTCAGAAGTAATTTCTGCTGAGCAGCTCACATCTATTAGCTGAGCACTGCAAAGACAGCATGGGTTAGCTGCAGGCAGCTGATAAATCCCCATGCTCTCACCCAACCTCGACTGAAGAAGCAGGGATTAGTTTGGGTGCAGAGGGTATTAAAGAGGGCTGACATGCTGCAAGCTACCCCTGTACTCTAGCCATAGCTACCTGCAGGATCCAGAGATGACACAGGAGTGGTGGGAGGGCTTTACAGCTGCTCCATGAGGGAGAACGAGCTAGGAGCAGAGAGCAACTGTAGCACAGACAGGGTCCCCACTCACCGTGGCACAGCCCCACAGCAAGCAAGCAGAGCAAGGTGTGTGAGAACAGCACACTTTGCCAGCAGACCAGCAGACACAAGACAAGAGCAAGACAGCAAATCAGGTCTCATGTCAAGATGGGAAATCCAAACGACAAATTGGGAACAGCAGAACACAGAATTCTACATAGACACACACCCCTACAACACAGCTCAGACACAGAGTAACAGCCCTAGGCTGAGCTGAAATGGGCTTCCCCATCCCACGAACTCAGGGTCTGGGTGAAAACCCAGGTGAAGCTGATCAGGCATATGAAAGACTACTAGTGCCCTCAGGGTCTTGACACATACCACAGGTGTAGAGGAAAGCAAGCAAATGTAACCTGAAACTCTCTACATTCCACACAACATTAGTGTTTCTGGACTGTGGTTCAGTCCTCTTTTTGCTTGGTTGTAAGATTGTGACTATTACTTGGAGATCCTCTCCCCTCAGCTTTTAAAGATTCTTTTGATTTATAGATTCTGCTATTTAGATTCTTGTACAACTTCTGTTCCACCATTCCATGTGGCACAGATATACAATCTGGACTGAGTTCTTGGAGAACTGAGAAAAAATATCTGAGTTGGTTCTCAAAATGAACAGACTAGGTTTCTTCAGAGACATCCTTAGACTGCAAACTATACAGTGCTAAGATAGT
This sequence comes from Manacus candei, assembly GCF_025592945.1. NCBI lineage: Eukaryota > Metazoa > Chordata > Aves > Passeriformes > Pipridae > Manacus > Manacus candei. Next base: position 30,000,005 of record NW_026138097.1, on the reverse strand, counting down.
CTCTTGATTGATATACATGTTTTTGCTATGGAAAAAGGCACAGTGTATCTACAGAACGAAGAGATACAACATAGCATTACAATGACAGTTGTAGATAAAAAATAAATCAAAAATAAATCAATAAATTACACTGTCAGGCAAAACAGCCACAATGCATGTTGAAAAGTTTTCAAAAGGGTTGGCATGTCCTGCCACCATTACGTCACTCATTAAACAACCATTCAAAAAACTCAAGAGTCCTAGATTTTATTTATGTGCCAGAATTTACAGATGACTTTCATAAAATCAATATTTTAATTCATTGTTCCCTCTGTCCTTCTTTCCTCTGCCCCAAAAATTTATATGGATATGAATGTCTGTTCAAAGGCAAGATGAGCCTCTATGGTTTCTAAAGACCTAAGCAGCAAACAATCACATCATACTTAACAGCACAGAATGGTGAGCAATTATTATGCTAGTGGTGGATACCTCTGAAATAAGTGAAATTTATATTGTAAAAACATGTTTAAAACTGACACATGAATGTGTCAATTTTTCTACCCAATCCAAACTTTACTTAAAGATTTTATAATGTGTACCCAAACAAAACTCTGCTTAAATGTTTTAAATATCTATTAAGATAATATCTAAATGTTATAAATCCTAAAGCTCTCATCCAAACAAATATTCCCCTTCTTTCAAAAGAGATTTAGTACAAAAAATAAATTCTGTGACATTTTGTACAATTGACAGCTAATTATGAGAGTAATTCAGTTGATTTCTAAACCATTAAAGTGTGAAAACAGTGTGAAAAAGTAGTCCAAGAAATGAGTAGTCATACAAAATAACATAAAAAATAGTTATATTTTTATGGCAATTCAGTGTTTACAGGAGAGACAGAGCTCCCATATGCTGGTGTTTTCCTTCTCAGTTTTAATCTTCCTTATAGATTTCTCCTACTTAAAACAGACAAAAGCATACCAGATTTTAAACTGATAATTAAAGATGTGTTGAGCTTGTTCCTAACTCAGTAATGTGTGTTGTGGTTTAATGCCCATCACCAACTGAGCCCCACACAGCTGCTCACTCACTCTCCCATCAGTAGGACTGAAGAGAGAATTGGAAGGGTAGAACTTGGAAAAACTGTGCGTTGAGATAAAGACAGTTTAATAGGAAAAGTAAAAGCTGCACACACAAACAAAGCAAAACAAGGAATTAATTCTCTGCTTCCCTTGGGCAAGCAGGTGTTCATCCACTTCCAGAAAGGCAGGACCCCATCACTCTTAAAGGTTACTTGGGAAGACAAAAAATGTCACTCCAAACATTCCCCCTTTCCCCTTACTTCCCCCCCTACTTTACATGCTGATCATGATGCCATATGGTATGAAATATCCCTTTGGTCAGTTGAGGTCACCTGTTCCGATTGTGCCTCCTCCCAGCTTCCAATGCATCTCCAGCCTCCTCACCAGCATGGCAGTACAAGAAGCAGAAAAGACCTTGGCTCTTTTGTTATTGTTGAGCTCTGCTAAACAATAACAAAAACATCTCTATATTGTCAACCCTGTGTTCAGCACAAATCCGAAACAGCCCCTGTGAAGAAAATTAACTCTATCCCAGCTGAAACCAGAAGAGTCAGTCACTAAAAACATAGTAAATATTTCAGAGGGAATCTCAAATCATTCAGGATGGATCGAACTTGATTACTGTCATAGCCTGAACTTTAAAAATGTTGATGCAAGCATGTTGAGCCACAGATCTATGCTGAATCTGAAATTAAGATATCAAGTTCCAGGGAAAGCCCCTTGGCAAAGGCAGAATGGGTCAGAATACTCTGACCATGTTTTCATGCTGTTCTGGCCAGGTCAGCAGAGCAAAGCCAAGGCCCCAACTACTCTTTCCCCTTTGTGCTGACTATTTGAAAGGCTGTAATTAAGTCTAAGCTTTGAAAAGAGTGAAATGAAGTAAAAACTGCCCACATTCTCCTTTCCCTGTAGGTATCCACCAGGAAGAGCTCTGTTTCAGTCTCACATGCCATGAAAAAAATATGGGTTTAGAAAAAAAAAAAAAGAAGAAACTATTCTTCTATACAGTTGTGTCAGCACAAATATGGTAGAACTAGGGAGTTGGTTTGCAGTTCCATATGTAGTCAAGCTGTAGAATGAAAGTGTTTCCAAACCCAAATACTTCATGCAGCAATAACTGAAGAAGATTTTGCCAAGATTTAAAAATATTGCAGATAATGTGCAAATTTTCATCAAAATGTCTGGAAAATATAATTTTATAATCAGCCTATAGCACAAGAAAGGCTGAAAGAATACTAATGTGACCTTTCCATTATCTCCTCTCAGAAGACCTGAAAATCATGTAAGGTTTGTGAGAACCAAAGCAAGCCTGTCAAAGTCACAGGTATAAGCATTTTACAAGTCTTCTGCACTTTTCTTGTCAGCTTCCCCTCTCGTGTCCTTTCTCAGATCTCATCTTAATTCCTCTGCAGCTTCAGACTATCTGTTCCAGGATATGTGCATCACCTGAGCAGAAGACTCTAATAGTTGGTAACCTGACACTGCCTTCAGCTGCCAGATGAAGGAGCGTCATATGAGAGGCAGATGGACACAACTGGCTGTGTCGTGCCTCTGCAGGCACAGTGTTGCCTGAAGAGTACAAAGCAGTAAATACAACCTGCAAGTCCCAATTTCTATTTGCAATATCTACAACCTGATTTTTCACCAGACAAATTAGCTTAGCTTTAATAGAACAGAAAAATAACTTCAATAAATTGCCTAGTCTTTGCCATAAAAAAACAAACAAACAAGCAAACAAAAAAAAAAAAAAAAAAAACAAACCAAAACAAACCATCAAAAAACCAGAGGACAATTTAACCAGCCCATCTTTAAAGATACACAGTGACAGGTAGCTCCACAACCTCACTAGACAATCTCTTCCATTTCTTCAGTGTCCTAATCATCAAAGAAAAATTGCTAACATCTAATCTGAGTTTTCCTTACTGAAATTTAGGCCTACTGCTACCTTTCTCAGACATAATAAACAGTTTATTACCTTCTTCATTATTAATGACTAAAAAAAAGCTATAACATGAGTTCCTTGCTCAAGACAGGAAACTACTGGCATATGGCATCAGAAAGGAGAAAGGTTTGGTAAAGTGTAAGTTAAAAAAACCATTAACTATGATAATCGCCCAATTTCAGTTGAGTTTTTATTAATAGTATAGGACTTCAGCATAAAAGAGAGGAGTTCAGCTAAATTAAATATTCTCAAGCTGTTCAGTTTGGACAAATTTCAGGTAAAAATACTTAAAATCCTGGCTGAAGTACAACAATTCAATGACTATATCTAGGACCTCATGGAAAAACAAAATAGCTAGAGAAAAAAACAAACCCATAAGCCATATCTTAAAAAAGGATAGAAGTAAAAATAAAATATAAATAATATATAAATATTATTTATATATGAAAATAATAAAAATATTGTAAGTGCAAAGGTAGAACAAAAAATTAAATGCTAATTGACAGATTCCTTATGAATAAGTCATATCAAACCAAAGTAATGTTCATCTTTGGCAGAATTACATGCCCTGTAAATAATGGAAAGGCAGTAGAATTTATAAAGACTTTGGCACGATCTCAGGTTGCGTTTTTGCAAGCATACAAGGTATCCATGGTCAAAAGCTACAAAAGGTGTAAAACATAGTCACAGTATTGCTATGTAGCTAACAGGGCTCCATATGAGTCTGCTCAGTACTGTTGGAAATTTTCATTAATCATCTGAATAATGCAGCAGAACATCTTTTGTTACTAAATTCAAAGACGTCAGCAAACTGAGTTGTACGAATGAATGGACTCAGAAGGATCTTAAGGTATCACTACGTAGTAGTGATTAATATGCAGTCGTACAGTGCAATTCCTGGGATGGTAATTCTTAGTATAAGCAGCCTTATTATGCTAATCTTGGAAGTATTTAGAGTGTTACAACAGTGTAAGTGGAAACTGAAATATTAAAAATCATGTTAGTTTCTGTTTTACACACACTGCAGTGGAAAGAGAAAACTATTACAATACAAAAATATCCAAGATTTTACAGAATCAAAGAATATGCAGATTTGGAATGATCCCACAAGGATCATTGAGTCCAACTCTTAGCCCTGTACAGGATGATTTTGTGTTGCTTTTCAAACTGTTTCCAAAGTTAGTGTGTAAAGCTCTTACTGGTCTAACCCACAACAATGAGAGTAACACAGAAATACAAGGTCACATTAAGCATTTAGGAGTGGATCTAAGTCAGGCTTAAAGATAGAACATGTTCTTATTCACCTTTAGAATTCTACTGAGCAGAAAACTACATCTAAGCTAGCTTTCTAGAGCACCTTTATAGACAGTAAGCAAAAGTAAGCACATTACAGTATAGTTTATCTCATCCTAGGATACACACATGACCATGAGTCATACCCTACTGCTGCACTGTTCTTTCTGTGAACTGTAAGGGAGACTGCACAAATAGCTCTACACAGGCATCTTAAGTTAGAGAAGCATAGTCTTGTCCTCCACATTTGGGCAGACATTTTGAAGCACTCCTGTTGTTAGAAAAGGATCAGAATGGTGCCACAGCTTCAGGTTTTTTTAATCCACACTATTGCAAAACAAACGAAGACCTCGGGTTGTCATTTTCAGTCTGAATTTCTGTTGCCAGTTTGGCAAAAGCTGATACAAGAAGGTCATGCAGACCACCTTAGGGTGGTCAAAATAAAACAGCTTCCACTTGTGCTTCAGAAAGATATCTTCTTGTGTTATGCCCATTTGCTTACGATAAAGTTCAACAGCCGCTTTCAAATGCAGCTTTCAAATACTGCTTAACATAGTGCTAAGCTGAGCTAGTTCTTCCAAGTGGGAAGTTTGGGGAATATCAGGGGTCACTATTTACCAATAAAAGAGTATACCATCACAAAAATACTCCTGGTTGCTATGTGACAAAAGGCAACACTAGATTTCAGGGGTAGTTGTGTACATATCCCTTTATTCCATACAGCGGCTACTTCCAATTCTCATTGAGTTTGAGGCCTAGAAAATCCACAACAGTGATTTCAGAGAGAAAATTAAACATACCACATCATCCTTTCTCCTATTTCTTTTGTGTCCTGAAGAATCGATGACAACTGTGGCTGTGTAACACACAAAACTTTACCTTTAATATCAAGAATCATTGACACCTGAGTGAAATACAGTGTTATAAATGAAGCTTCACAACCTTTTGCCTCAATTTAAAGGCAAACTGTGTGATTTTGCAAAGGATCATAAACTTAACCTTGCAGACTGTACACACAACAACATATGTTATATGATGGCAAGTAGAATACACTAGAGTAACCCTGGAAACATCCAGGAGTAGGTTTCTGAGAATGAGGAGGTGGGGCTGTGCAATAATAGGGCCATAGCTCCTGCTCTGACTGTTGTATATTTCTTCTTTGGTAGTAGAGGTTTTGACCCTCATGGGAGACTTTACTTTTACACTTCTTCTGTTTGATTTAATTTTTTACCTCATTTTTCTAACAATATATACTATTTATGAACATTTCAGCCTTAGATTTATTATTTTCCTCACAGTGGTCCATTCTTCTCAGAGGTATGAAGTTCTGAAAATCAGATAAAACCCCAATATCAATACTTTCTGCACTCAGGGAAAGAAAAATCTAGTTATGTCACCACATACTGCTAATGTACTCTCTGTGTCAGCAGAATACCTGAGGAAAGGGATCATTTTGAGTGCCTGAGGAGAAAATGGTCCCAAAGGATGAATAAATGGTTCCTTCCCCTCTTTTCCAAAGATAAATACAGAGACAGATGTTTCCAACTTACAGTCTCTGGAAAGCATAGGTACTGGACTGCTAAGTTGCCAAGATATTATTGCTCATGTCCTTGGTATAGTGGCAGAAATAAAAAACTCTACTGTGGGTTAAATGTTTGGTTTTTCATGCCATACTGATAATATTCTATAAAAAAAAACCCTGAAGGACAACATACTTACCTTTTTGAAGAATTGGTTTTATTTTTAAATTCTCACCAATTATTCTGCTTCTCTCTTACCTTACAGTAATTATCACACCCAGTTTTCAAAGACTACACTAGAGGAATTTGAAGTAATCCTGAAATTTCTCTGCACACAAAATTCAGTCTTTCCAAAGAATGATTAAGAAAGATTCCAAGATTCCCAGGAAAATGGAGATCACATAACAGTTCTCCAGATACAAATGAAACAGAGGAGAGAAGAAAAAATTTGCCCATATATCCAATCAAAAGACGATTTATCATTAATGTCACCTTTTTCAAAGCACAAAATGGAAAATCAAAAATAGGTCTCTGTACCTAATGGCCAATATCTAGGGGAATATGTCATTCCATAGTTGCCCACTTCCTTTTCATTAAGCATTTCATACCTGTTCTAATACAAAGTAGCCACCTGAAGTATCTAGAATTTTTGCTATCTACTATGGAAGTTATTCTTTTTCTAAAAGTGTTCTGCTTTAAGACTGAGTAGGTAAAACAAAAGTAGAGAAAAGTAAATGCATATAAATATTAGAATGATTATATCATACCAGTATCATTTAATTAACATATGTACTTTCAATTATAATGATTTAGCTTTAATTTGGATCCACCTTTGCACATATCCATGCTATGCATGGATAATTTGTTTTTAAGTACATCTCATACAGCTAGCAGAACTCAATATAAGTGAAGCTATCCACCTGCTCTAGTAAACCATTAGTGATTTAGAAATGGGATAAAATAACATTATTTGTCTCTGAAGTTGTGGCCCCCTTACAGAATCCCTCCCAGTTTTCTCATTCAGTAATTTTCTTCATCAGAAAATTAAGAGCTTTGAGAGTACTAGAAGTGCAAAAATCAAAGGTATTGTCACACAGAGATTCCATCTCTTTGACACTGTTCCAACTTCCATTTGTAATACAGATATTTGTACCCCCACGGCAAAGTCACTTAGTGATGGGAGGGGGAGAGAAGTATTCTTTCATTGCTTTAAAGTCCAGATGGACCTTTAATAGCTATATTGCTCAATGGAATTCCTAAACTGGCAAACTTTTTCTACTTTAGTCACTGCTCAGTTAGACAGTATAATACAAAGTAAACATATTAATTAAGTCTTTTGTTAAAAATGCCTTGGTGCAATTCTTTAAGAAAGAAAAACAACAAGTTCAACAATAAACAGGTACTAAAACTTAAGTGCAGTCACATCCTCCACCCCCTGGCAGTTGTCTAACCTCAAATTTGTGTAAAGCTGAAGTGCTTAGAGACTTTTAAGAAAGTATTTCAGCCTCATTCAAAGCAAAGTGAGGATAGTTAGTTAGTTTACCCGAGCATTTACAGCAAGATATTAACGAGAACCTGAAGCACGTGTTACATTAGATACTAGAATAATAAACTTCATCTAGACATAATGCAAGAATACAGATCTGTATGTAACCACAGCTCAGGATAGTTCAGCTTAAACTTGACGAGGTTCAATAACCTGGTTCAGGAACTGGTCTGTGATTAGGCAGTAGTTGAGTTTCAGTCCAAAGCCTGCAAGAGGGAGTGTTTGGCTCAGTAGTCAACACAAAGTACAAACTTTATTTGTAATTCACTGGTCATCTTCACCTTCCAGGGAAACAAAAACCCAAAAATAAAAACAAAGGCAAACAAAACAAACAGACGAACAAAAAGGTCTCTTGTATTCTTCAAGGAAAAAAAAAAACTGCGAAAAAGAAAGAAACAAAAGATTACTTAAGATAACACTGACAAAAAAAAAGTTTAAATATTTTATTATTTAAATCAGTCAGCTGAAGTATTGCTAACAAATGCATAGGATACAGTGACTGCAGTTGTTCTGGCCAGGTAAAAAATGCAAATCTGTTCCAACACCAGCAGAACACATTCCGTGTAGCGCTCAGGAATACATTTTGCACAGGAAAGGGAAAGTAGAAATTTCCAGGACACTACCAAGAGCATTACTGACATTTCCTTTCCTTCCTTTAAGCTTTCACTGCCTTGTCAGTTCACTAGGTTTTTAGCTTCACATCTCCTACTAGCGATGCTTTGACATGCTGCTGATGAAATAATTCAAATCTAAGCATGAAGAAAACTTAGAGCCTATTTCAGGAGTACACAAATAAATATGCTGATTTAAGAAAGATAAATTGCATCCTTTGCTTTGTTATATTGGATTTCCGCAACTAAATTTAAAAATAAAGGAATAAAAAGGGACTGATTTAAAAATACAGTACCCTCTGACATATGATAGGCATCTCTTCTCTGCTGCTCAAATCTTGGGTAGAGGGAGAAACTTACAGCAAAGATTCCCTGTGATCTTTCAAGCTCACTGTTGCTAGCAACAATACTTCCTGTTCTCCTCAGAACTTACTGTTAAATTAGTCACATAAGCAATGCAATTAACATGACCTATGTGAAGTGACATCAGTTGGAAGGCAGGGGCTGCAAGCCCTGCACACCTTTTCTACATCAAGGCAGAATGCTTGTGCTGCAAAGTGTTAACAATTCCCTCTTCTCTCCTGAAAGAATGGTGAAAAGCATAGTCAAGCTCTGGGAGTTGAAATGAGTCATACAGTGACTGCTGCTTTCTGCCTTTGTTACAATAAGATAAAGGTCAGCAAAATTAAGAAGGTTTAATTTACACCATAAACTAACACAAATATATTCTATTGTCACCCATTTTGTTTTGCTTTTCTTGGTTATAATAAAATCTATTTTATTAGAGCAGAAATGCTTAACTCAGTCTTCATGTGAAAACCAACAGGGAAGTGACTCCCAGAAAAGCCTAGAAGAATGAAAAGTCTTACAGATGATTTTTTGATGTCATCTTACCTCAAACAAAGTTGGCACTGGATATCAGAAAAATATCAAGGGAAAAAAAACAAACGCAGCATAAAATATTGTCAAAAACAGTTGATCATCAAATACATTGAACCAATAATTAAGCGAAACTCCAACATTTCTAAGGCTTTTTCATGCATCTATGTGACATATTTATTGTTAATAATGAGTCGACATCTAATATACGTCTGTGTACATTTAATAGTTCAAGTGAGAAAATTATCACTTATGTCTGCCTCAGAAAACTGAATCAAGGATCTTCTTTCTGTGCATGATCAGCAATGTCTTCATTGATGGGCAAGAAGTCCCAGGTCACAGATAAATGCTATGTCTGTCTATGTGACTATTTACTTCTACAAGATGAGGCTGAGGGATCTTCTGTAGTGCTCTAGACACCCTCAGAAAATAAATCTTTGAACAAGTGTTGTTTATCCAACAGAAGACTATAAACCAACAATTCCTGTACATGCTTGGAGAGAAGTCCAAAGCTCAAGGAACTTGACTAGATCTTGAGGGCAGGAGCAGGACAGAATGTCCACATGAAGATGACAGCAGTACTGCAACTAAAGCTATGTAAGAAGTGCCAATTTCCCGTTTCCAATAGAGGATTTCTCCCTCAAACAAGGCCAAAAAATGAAAAGAAAAAAAAAGAGAAAGGCAGAATAATTCATCTTGGTGGTGAAACTTCATAATGGTCTAGAGCTGGGTGAAGGCCAAACACTCTTTACAGTAAACAGCATCCCACCAGTCCCAGGTAACGATCTAAATATTGCCAAGGAGAATCTGTGTCAAATGAGTGGGGGCAGAGTGTAAAGTAGAAGGGGCTTCTCAGATGACAGAGACAGCCTGGAGCAAAGGCGGCATTTTCCCTGATGGTCTGAGATCCCACTATGTGGAACAGAAGAACAATGTTACCTCAGCAATGACCAGTGAGAGACAGATCAGGAGTGGTTCCAGCCAGTCCTGGTGGAACAGCCTTGACAAGGCTTGCTCTTGGCAGCAGCAGAAACATGGAGGGGAATGGGATTTCCCACAGGTATGGTGATTTTTACCTCAGTCTGGCAGCCTGAAGCCACGGAATGTGGGGCAGCACAGTCAAACTCTCAATCTTACAATCTCCTGTAGGTCCCAGAAAAGATGAAAGGTCCCAGAGTCACAATATAGTTTTAGAAATTTATCTTAAGTGACACAAAACTACTTACTAAGTATGCTTTAATCACCTTGATCCTAGAATTGGGATCCTAGATAGGAAATGGAGATGCAGCAAGTGGAATGATACCCTTTGCCGGCTGCCTAAATTAGCACCTCTGTTCTTACTGCATACAAGTCTTCCCAGCTGACGCCATCTGCAAGCAGGCCAAATATATTTGACATCAATAGAACACTGTATTGTCCATACATCATAAGAAAAGTTCACATGTCTGCCATTCACCCTCTGCCTCTAAGACCTATTCAGCTTTACATAACAATCACACATGCAATTTTAATAAAGGTTGGAAATGCCATACTCCATATTTTTTTTCTAAATTACTTACTTCCCTGCTGCTCACTCCCTGTTTGCTTTGATCAGTTTGGGAAATTCATGCAATCACAGCCACTAAATGAAGAACACTGTCTGAGTATAATGTTCTAGTGGACAGAAAGTTCCCCAGCTCTCCATTCTTGCTAACTAGCCTGCAAGCACCTTATTATCTTCCAGCTTGATAAATCAGGGGGAAAAAAGGGTTAGTGAAGACCCCATCTACACATAAACTTACCATGGTTTTAAGATCCTTCTGTGAAGCCAAAGCAGAGTACAGCATGGACGCTTATTTAGTTCCCAAGTAGCATGTTTTCGTAGAAACACAGAAAATATAGGGTTGAGGTATCTAGTCCAAAAACTTGCTTGAAGTAGATCTCATTAGATGAGGCTGCTCAGGTTGTGACCCATCAAGCATGAAAATTATGGAAATTCTACAGTCTTCCAGGTAACCTGTTCCTGTATGTAGTAACACTTATGGTAAAAATTTATATTCTTATCTAATTAGAGTTTCCCATTTTTCAACTTTTGTCCTTTGCATATCATCCTACCACTAGACACTACTAAGATGACTCTGGTTCCATCTTCTCTATATTTTCCAATTAGTCAGTTGAAGAGAGCAGTAAGATCTCTCCCAAACTTTCCCTTACCCAGTCATTTTCTCCTATGCCATGTGCTCCACTTCCTTGGCCGTCTTGATATCCTTCCAATTGACTCATTCCCATATAGCAGTGTCTTGTGTTGGGAAAACCAAAACAAGACACTCTACTCCAGATACAGTCTCACAAATGTCACAGAGGGGAAAGCTCACTTCCCTGGAGCTGCTGGCCATATTCATGCTAATACAACCCTGGAAGTGATTAGTCTTTGATGCTTTAATTGATTGGCAATTTTGTTTCAAGTCATTATTTTTCTATTGTAAATAGATTTTAATTCTATTTCAAAATCTTTAGTGCACTGAAACTTAAAATAAGACAGTTAAAATAGAAATAGCTCTGTGACAGGGGTTGTCAGTGTTTTACATACAACCAGGAGGAATTGGTTCAATTTCTGCACATACTTACATCTGAGTCTTTGTTTACAACCGAGAGTTGTGCTAATTTAACCAGCATGATTTTTCCTCCTGCTCTACGGACACAAATCAGCTTAAGAGCCTTTCAGCAATTAAACTGAAGTCATTTTTATACCACTGTCAATAGAATGACCCTTACTTACATCAGGGCAAATGAGAGTTAAGTTCTAAGAGTGCCAAACAAAAATTAAATTGACAGTAATAAATGCAGTACATCCTGGTAGTCAGCCCCCACCCACCACCCCAGACCCATACCATAAGCCCTGTCATGACATTGCTATGACTTTCTGAACTAGTGATACTTTTCAAACTGGTAGGCATTACTAGACAATGGATTAAATGGTCACTTACTTTTTCTCAGGAAAAGGTAATATATCACAACTTTTTGCATAATATTCATTTACTTCTTTAAGAACAGTAGACACGCAAATCTCTTAAATAGAAGGATTTTTTTTCCTAAAATTACTTTAATAAAAACAGAGGCATTAAAATTTTATACAGAACATTCTAAAATGCCAAAGTATTAATTCAGGATAATAACTTCTTTAAGCATTACTGAATTATGCATTTTAAATTAACAATTTTCAAAAAATGGCAGTGGGTATATTACAAAACTGAATATAAATTTTACAAAACCTATTCCAAGTATTTTCTATGCAATGATTTGTGTGAATTATTTAACGTTTTCATTAGCATTGTCTGGAAATATGCAATTTTATCTGACTCATGTCTTGAGCTTCTTGTAATGTTAAAGAACCTAGTTCTGCAGGTTTTCTTGCATAGGCATGCCACTAAATGCACACATGTACTTTTGTAGAACTCAAGTTGTTCAGTATTGAAACTAAAAACTTATGCTAAAGGTGAACGACATTTGAATTGCTTCATATGTATGTTGTTCCTTTGCAAGCACTATACATTTATTCTTCCATATTACATAAAACAACGAAACAAACTCATAAAATTTTACCTAGTTTTCATGCTTTTTCAGAAGCATATAAAATTTAGGCTTGAAAAGGGAGACAGATTTCCATCAAAGAAAGGTTTTATTTTAAAAATTCAAGTGTATCTTGTGCCCATTTAAGCAACAGAAAAGAGTAGCATTTCTTAGTGCAGCATCTGTTTCGAAAGAGATATGGCAGACTAAATAATTACATCAAAAGTATTCAAACACCAATTAACACTTGACTTGAGGTTCAAGTAAAGATTTAAACCAGATCTTATTAGACCATCTCTAATACATGAGAGAGTGAGACACAGGCAGATGACAACAGCTATTGAAAATTAAATCTGCTTGATTGTTTTCATCAAGAAGAAGGTAGCTGATGGCTAAAATTTCCACAGGAATTTTCAACTTAGATAGGCAGAGGGGAACTAGGTGCCTCAGTGGTAGGCACTAGATACCAAAGAAATCTTAGTTCCTTTCGTATTGGTGAGCTTTGTAGATATCTAAAGCTCTACACACACATACGCCTCTATAAGTTAAAATTCAGGTCAGTTAGCTGTCAGTAATGAGCGTTGCTGCTTACAGTTGCTAATGGTTTCAGTTCACTATCCTTTAAAACACATATACTGATTGGAGAAATAAACAAAACACAGGTTTTCCTGTTCATAAGCCCACTACATCCATTTTTCTTTTTCCAGTGTTAAACTTGCCAGTTGCTGCCACTTCTCCTTGTCAGCAGCTCCCAAATAGACGGACTGAACTGACCTTTCTAATTAACACATGTGAATAAAACCCAAATTCAGGATGTCACTGCATTAGATTAAAATATGCATATCAGGTTTTTTATACCAGGCTGTAAAAATGTCCAACTGCCAAAAACCAGCTAAAGTGAGGGAGAGTAAAAAGTGTGGACCTATGCTACAAGTTAGCAGACATAAACAAGGCAAAGTCTTTGGTATGTATTTCCCAAAGGACATATCAAGAACTATCTCCAGTATGCTGAAGATTATAAGTAAAACTTAATTTGGGGTATTAATAGCTATCCTGAGAATTTCATCTCTGCAAATGTTATTACTATTACAGGGGGGAAAATCTGTATATCCATTCTACTGAGGCCATTAGCCTGGAACTTCATATGATGGAAGGTATTTCTTGCTTAGAATATAAATTCACTTGCACAGTGTGTATTTTTTTTTTTAAGAAGGAAGAAAACAATAGAGTATATTGGTTTCTTGCCTTCTTAATGAGAGATAAAAAAAATACGGATTTTTTTTTTTAAGCTTTGTCTTTGCTTTGGCAGTCATATGTTACAGGTGCCTACAATTATGTGGAGGCGCATTCAGTATTAACATTTAAATATTTAACTTCATAATATGCCTATCTAGCCAGCATATGAGATGTCTAAATGATGAATCTTACACTCACAGTATGTCATTACATAAAATCTTACCTGAAATCATCTTGCCCACAAAGCTGTAATTATAGAAATGGAGAATATGTCTATTTCCAATTGAAACTCATAATGTCAATATCAACAGATTTATACTCATTAGTGATTGCATATTCCATGATTTCATATCTTATGGTTGTCCAGTAAAAGTCATATCAAGCCACAAATGCTAGATTTTATAAAGATATGGGATGCAGATATACATCAGTAGAAACACATGTGAAACCAAAATATAAAATTACATGTTTTCCGTAGAAAATACCTGTGACCCTCTAATTTTAAAAAGAAAGAAAAAGAAGCAAAGCATAAAGGATGTAGCAACGAAACCTTCAAAGATGTTACAATACATTTCTTCTCTGCAATAGTACAGCTTATACCACAAAAAACCCCTGGTTGGTAAGAAGCTCACACTCACCAAATGAGGTGCACTAACATTCTTGATTAGCATAAAATGGAGAAAGAAAATTTCAAAAATCGTAATGAAGATATTTTTTAAATTACTACATCAAAAAAATTAACGTGCATCATCTCTTACAAGTTTGATTACTAAAAGGAAAGCATTCCTTTAATATTTTTATATAAATATGGTTTTAAAACTATACCTAAGTAAGAAAAATAATGTCACTATCCTCACAAAATAGTCCCACACACTGACTCTAATTAAAATACAAATAGAATCCTGTCATTCATATTTTGCAGTCAAATGGCACAACAATATTTATTCTCAGCCAAAAGTCACTAAAATGAAATCATTGCAAGACTTAACACTATAAGAAATGTTCAACTAGTAAAACAAAAGAGCAGCAGGAGTAGAGTTACTACCTGAAATACAATAGAAAACAGAGCTAAGAGAAGCAGTCAACAAAAGCATACATCTCAGCTGTTATTCACTCACATACAATTCCAACAATACATTGTTTTCTGGGCAAGACATTCTAGACTAAGTACAAAACTGATTTTCTCGCTAATAATGTGAAGTACAGGCAGATCCACAAATCTGTTTTTGTTCACTAGCTATGCAAATTTGCCTTTTGTACCATCACAGAAAACCAGAAAATGATGGAGAAGGAAAGAAAAATAACTGATGCCAACCATTCAACACATAACAGAGCAAATGGAAGAAATTCATTTTGTCTTACTGCAGGATGGCAGCATTTAGTTGGTTGCTCAGCATTCAGCTGAGCAGACTGAAATTGCAGTAAGACAAGACTAGGCATTCTACTGTATTACCAGTGTTTCTATTTCTGCTGCATTTCTTCATCAGAGAGAAAATGTAACTTCAGGGTTTGACTTTTCTATAGACCAGTCAGTATGAATAAATTTATATCTTACATTCAAAATAACAAAATCTTCTAACTGTTTACAGTGTTCTGGGGAAACCAAAGCTGCTAAAATTTTGCAGATTATTCCTTGAAATATGAGGATGGGATTGAAGCCAACAGGTTTGGAGGGGCTTTTTTTTCCTTAATGGTTAACAAAACCATAAAGAGACAATCAGTGGCAAACACAACCATGTTCTCAGTAGAGAATTTGAATTAAGGAAGCTAGAATCTAGGTTAATTCAAGACAAGAACGACCTCTTGCGAATATATCAGCTGCAAGGAGTCATATGTCACAAAAGCCCGAGTTCTCTGCCATAGGTGAAGCTCCAAGACACATTCTGAGGAGGAATTATGTCAGAAATAGAAAGAAACAATAAAAATAAAAGAAAATATTTGAGTTGAAGATCGCTCCATCATCTTCAACCGACACAAAGCCCCATGTCAGAGGTGATGGAAGAAGAAATTAGTTTGAGGCTTAGATGCTTGGGGTAGGTGCTAACTATTTCCAAGACAAAAACAACTCTCTTCCTACCGAGGAGAAGCAAAATGAAAGAGAAGCTTCTTTCTTTTCAATGAAATAGAACAACCTGCAAAAGAAATTCTAAACTCCAAGAACAGTTAGTAAAACTTTCAGTATATACAAAGGAGGTCTATGGTGTCTTCATTGTTCTCCATATCTTGGGCTCATCATGAACACAATACCAAGTTCAGAGATAAGACCATAGAAAAGAGACATCAAGAAGACAGTATCTTTGGCACAGTCACACCTGACTGACAGATGCAATTCACTATGTCATGGTCTCAGTTTGGTGCTGTTTTCACACAGAGGGTTCTTCTGGAAGCTTCTGTTGCTTGTATTTTGTAAACTTCTCTGAAGTCAGTCTTGGCTAGGAAATATGTCTTTATGAAACACACGGTGAAGTCATATCTCTGAAAGGACATTGGGTCAGCTGAGCAGGTGGGCTTACAAGCAAGAAATATATTCTTCAAGCTTTTTTTTAAATAGATTTTCATGCAAACATCCTAAAAGCAAAAGCGAGTGTTAACAACAGCAAATAGAGGGTAGTAGACAAAGCTAAGTGACCCCTTAAGGTCTGAGTGTATAAAACCAGACAGCAACCAGTCTATGGTGTATTAAAATCAGATAAGCCTATAATTGCTGAACGTTCTTAAAGCAGGAAAGGTTCATTTTAAAGTCAATGTTTTTATTCAAATCTTCATTTTCTCTCATCATTTCCTCTTTCTGGGGACCTGTTACAGATCCTGGGGAAACTGAATGGGTAGTAAAATCCTCTCTGACAGCTTCACAAAGGCACATTTTCCCCATACACTCATAGTTCAAAAGACACCCAGGATTTCATCCATCTCTGACTCAAGTGGACTCAAAGGTCACCATGAAGATTTAATTTAAAATGAATACTTGTTCCAACTTTAATTTTGTAGTCTGGTCAGTAGTGGAGTGACTAAAGGAAAGCTACAATACAGTAAAACATTTCTAACTCTACCACAAATTATAGTCACTATATATTTTTCTAAATGTCAGTTTGTAATCATAAAATTTGTAAAACATTTTGATACTGTATGACACTGATTAGTAATTAAAAAACCTCTCATAGGGCCCTGGAAACCAGAAATCTTTGCAAATTATAGAAAAACAAATCTTATATTGATTTAAGTTTTATAATGCAGTTTCATGATGTCCTAATTATATTATTTACTGACTTTGAAAAACTTTGATTTTTTTCAGCCTTTCTTTCAAACTTTTTTTAAACTTTCCAGTGTCTACTAACAGAATTTTGATTTTCTGAATTACACTGCCTCATCAGACCTGGTCCCCTTTTGGGGTTATTGAAGAAATGCAGAAAGTAGCCCAGACACCCATCCAGGGAGAGAGTACTAGTGGAGAAACTGCCAGGCAGGAATGGAGACTGAAAGGAGGACAAGTAGTTCTCTCACTCTTTTAAAAATACAAAAGAACCCTGTGAGTAAAAAAACTCTAATCAGAAAGTGTTATAGGCATATATTTGCCTTCTCTCCACTCTGCCACTGTGACCGAATGCATTTAAGCAAAGACAAAATTGCAAAACATCTCTCCTGAGCACCATTTAGAAGCTGTAGCTCTATGATTTTTTCCCACCCCTTTCAAGGTATACACATATTAGGTTGTTCATATTCTTTGACACAGTCCATATTTGACAAAATAAGTTACTTATCAATAACTAGAATTCTTCAAAACATTTACATATACAAGTTTCATTTATGTACAAACTGCAATTACTAGGATGCAGATTCCATCTTTCTTCCAGTGTCTGCCCACATCTGTTTCCACACAAATGTTACTTTAAAAGAACTCCAGGCTCAGATATCAGCATCTTGGTGTTCTTCATTTAGGCAGTAACTGAAGGATCATTCTAGCAAGTCATGTCCATAGTGAATATCTCTGCAGTAATGCAAAAACTAAAAGACTGGTGTTTCAGCTCCAGAGTTGTATTAAGTAAATTCTATGATAGAAAGGATTTTTCAATGAGGTCCCAGACACAGCTTGAGCTCTAATGGAGTCTTTTGTCAAGGTACGCTTCAGCTATGTGAAAACGGATTCTCCTTTGGAGTTGTTAATTCAAATAGACCTTCTGAGGTCTAGGGGTGAGCAATGTAAACATAAGAAGAAAGGGTTATCTTAAAACCAAAGGAATGAGGTGTGGCTTCAGTCTCACAGGAATTAAATTTAGCCATGAAAATTGTTTTTAGGTGACATCAGGCAAAAGAGAAGGAAAGACATAGGCTTGGTGTCAGAAATGCATCTGAGATGTACTTTTGAAACCATGTTTTAAGGATCTGAAAGTCTAGCCATATTTCTTGGTATTTATCAGAGAGGTTCCCTGTCCCAGCTCACTCATTTGAAATTCCCATTTTGCCAAAGGATGTTTTCCCACGCCTGAAGAAAAGCAGGAATCCTGTACCACTTTCTTAGCATTGAGCATGGCAGTATTGTCACCATAAAATATGACAACCTCAGAAGCAGATCCAAAATGTAGGCTCTGAAATTTCATATTCATGTTGGGTTTTCATTCTCCTCAGAACCAGCATCATCCTTCTGGCTGCTGAAATAGTTCACACAAACAGAAAGTCTGTGGGGGGGTCTGTCACATCAGATCAGGACTGTGGAGATGCTGAAAAGGGCATCCACTTACTGGTGCTGGCTTGAACTATTAAAAAAGTGCATTATTGTGAGAACTGCTGTGTTTGATAGAGATGATGCCTGACTGAAGAATGGATGGTTCTTAGCCAGTCAGCATAGAATCTGAATGCATAGCAATCCTGAGAAATGTTAAAAGTACACTCTATCTTGAAACATACTGGGGATAGAGTAGTGACTAAATTATGAACCATCTTGTAGTGTTAATTGAAGGAAACAAGTTAAAGGCAGAAGGACTTTCTTTGCCACAGTATCCAGTGCCATATGTAAATTTTGGAGACACAACTTTGAAGCGCTTGGTGTCTGAGAATTGAGTGTATTCTGTAGACAAAAAGAACCTGTTCTTTGATCAAAAATCTAGGTGAAGCTATGACAGAAAATACATTGAAAAAACTCAGATCCTGAATATTGAACATAATGGTCCTGATTCACTGGGATTCATAACTGTCTTAATCCTACCTGAAGACAGAAAAATGTGTGTTAAGTTCAGCAAGCCTAATATCAGTCCCTTCTTGAATGACTTAAAAAAAAAAAAAAGCCAGTGATCTTCCTAAATTTACAAATTCAACAGTTGTATCTTCTTTACCCAACAATGGATTATCATCTTTCTTTTCTCTTTAGAGAGCATAGAGAGCAACACTTCCTATGTGAGCTACTCTGACACCAAGTGAAGAGGAAAGTAACAGGTAAACCAGGGAATGGTGAAAGTAGGAGTAAAGGAAGACATGGGTGACAGGTCTCTGATAGGCTCTCAGTGATGTTGGCACGGTAACAAGGGCTGAGCTGAGGATACACTGCCAGAAAAGGCCTGGAGTGAGGAAATCTCTTACATCTGCTTTCCAAAATATGGAAACTGAAGTGAGACTGGCACCAGAAACTAGGGACCTTGCAAACAGATGAAAATACAAAGGTGGGCAGGTATCTGGAGACAAAGGCACACTGCAACGTCAAAGTTCCTTTTTCAAATAACACCTTAAACCCTCACCTTAAACATGGTGAGTAAATCTTCATTTCTTGAGGGAATGCATAACCTCCATGGAAGTAAACAAATACAGCTATAATATATTGTGTTTAGCAGAAGCAACAGAGTGGTGCACTTCACTGTGAAAGCTGGTTTGAACTAGGACCAAACTGGTACGACATGTTCCCTAGAATGTAGGAGCAGATGCCACCTTGGGTCTTTTATTCACCGTAAGTAGAAGATGGTCCTTGTAATTGCCTGGGCAAACTAAAGGAGCATACAAGTTTATTCTCACCCAAAATCTCTAGACACCTGGAGTCCATAAATTTGGACTCCTTGGTTTTGGTTTTGTTGTTATTTTTTTTCCTCAGAAATAGTTGTTATCATGAGGAAAGTTAGTAGATGAATAAACAAAAATACAGCCATCCTTCTGTTCCCTTATTCGTCATTGCAGTCATGGGAAGAAGAACATGGAAACATATCTCTTTATGGGGAAGGAGGTTCAGGATGATTCTTGTCCAATGTCTTATTAGTCTGTTAGAAAGTCCAATCTCACTCCCCAAAAGATAGGAATCTCCTAGCAGATGGCTCAGAAAACTGAATTATCTATTATCTATTAGAACAAGGAATGGGCTCAAGTGGCACTGGGAGAGGCTTAGATTAAATATTAGAAAAATTTCTTTACTGAAATGGTGGTCAGGCATTGAAACAGGCTTCCCAGAAAGTGTTGGAATCACCATTCCTGGAAGTGTTCAAAAAACATGGCAATGTGGATAAGGTGTGGATAAGGTGTGGATAAGGTTTAATGGTGAACAGAGCAGTGATCAGTTTATGGTTGGGCTCAATGATCTTAAAGGTCTTTTTCAACCTTAAAAATTCTATGATTCCATCATCTCCACTGAGACAGAAATGCAGAGCTTGAACATTGTCCTAGTTAGAACAGCTGGGACCAATTCATCACTGGATGGGTGTAACCCAAAACTGTGTATTCTACAACCGTCCATGCCATTTCCCAGAAACTGTTATCAATAGAGCATTTACACCCTCTGCCCAGAGCAGCCTGACTCCTCAGGCTATAAACTAGGTGTTAAGAGGCCTGCAAGATAGGAGGATACTCCTGTCCTCACACCCTTTTATGGAATTCCCCGCTCTGAGGGAAGGACTGAGCATTTCTGCCTGAACTGGAGAATATATAAACTTGGAGTTTTGGGACGTTTTTACCACTCGTGGAATCCAGAGGAAGACTGCAGCTCACCACTCTCAACCAGACTGAGACCACCACCCTCAACTGCACTGCAATCACCACTTTTGACCAGACTGCAACAGCTCTCCCACCAGCAGGTTTTTCCCCTCTCCCTTTACTTTGGACTCAAACAGGGCCCAAGGAACACCACTTTGTTCATGCCCCAGGGTGCTGGGTTATACATTTGGGTTTTGTGGGTTAAGACCAATTGTTTGTCTGTGTAATTGTACTTATTGTATTATTTTATTAAATTGTTATTCTGACTTATAATCTCTCTTTTGAGTTGAGTTCATTTCCCCTGCTGGTTAACTTTTAAACCAGTACAAACATAAATCAAGGAAGACTGTAGTTCAAAGTCAAAACTGGAATCATACTGTTACTCAGAGGCAGAATAGTGGTTTCTGTTATTGGGGCTGATCATGAAGAATGCTGTAAAATTGGAAAGAGCTCCTTCTTATGCTCTCCAATGCTACCTTTCCTGCATTCTTCATACAATAAAAGATTGCAAACAAATAATACATAGAAGATCATTTAATGTAGTACAAGATCTGTAGTACAGTTTTCTTCTTTCTGGCTTAATTTAACATAGCTCAACATACTTTGGAATAATACTCTTCATCCATATCTTATGTTTTATTAGGAGAAGACAAAGAGAGCCCATTACAATCCCCAACACACTTGGTACACTTTATCAGGGATTAGACCACTTTACAAATGCTTACTTAGCTAATATATTAAAATCTGTCTGTCCCAGTTGAACCTCAGAGATTTTTCTACTATAGGAGGAAAAATATTTACATGAGGTTTACACTTCATTTTAGTTGTCCTGGGCATTCTGCTGGAGTCACGAAGTACTTGTCCTGTCACATGAAGATATAAAAAAAATGAAATGCTGAGAAATGACCCACAGATTTAGCTCTCATCTGCCTACAGTGATGATGATAGTCTGTAGTGTTGAGAAGTCGCAGATTTAAAAAAATATATTCTCTCAAAGCAGTGGTGTTGCTAAAAACAAATTTCAAAGTGCATATAGAAAGCAAGAAAATGTTGCTTTATGTTTTAGCAATGGCAGAGCTATAAAATAAATTATATCTGTGTGTGGTACAGAACAAAAATAATTCACTAACAAAGATAAGCAACCACCAAAATGTCAAACAAAAGGCTGGAAACCTTTATTGAATCAGATGTTTATCAGTCTTCTGACAAATGTGTCAGCTATGGGTATTTTAGTCAGCAATTTCAGTAACAACCAAATGGCCTTTTGTACACTGAACATGAAGACAGCCTTCAATTGGCACAGAAAATAATAAATGCCAGGCTTTTGAACCTTCAATTCTCACTTTTTTGTTGGATGTGTTGAAAGAGATAAATAGGATCTTCACTGATCTCCTTGCTCACATCGACCCAGAACGTAATTTTATTCAGAAATTTTATAAATTGCATGCCTCATTTAAAAATCTGGAATTAAATGTTGCCTTCCAATGTAGGTCATCAGCACAATTCTCAGAACATCTTCAAGACAGCAGGCTGTATGCACAGCATAACAATGCTCACAAATAACTACCTAGTGTCAAAGAAGTGCATGCAGTAACAAAACCCAGTTTGAAGGGTAGATTGGAAATGTTCAGACTCTGAATGCTCTGAAGTTGGGTGCTTCATAAATGTACTTCTTTGGGCAAGGCATGTGATTCAGCAGTACTTCTGTGGGTAAAACTCTGTCAATCACAGTCTGCTCAAAAAAAACCAAACAGAAAACCCCCAAACAAACAAAAGTCATCTTTTCTCTCCAAAGAACCACAAAGGATGGAGGCAGTGGAGGGACAAATTCAAACCAAACAAATAGTCTGTTTATCAGCAGTAACTCTGCCAATTTGTTGAAATGATGCCAAGTTCACTCCAGATTTGCATTGCAGCTCTGATGAAAGACTTGGTGTACAGAATTCAGTCAAGAAAAAGATGCCAAAAATCTTGTTTTCTAAAGTAAATTTTTGTCTCTCTTATAAACCTGATACCTGACATTCATGTGTCCAGATCAAAAAAGGGGTGGAGAAAAATGGATCATTTCAGACGTGTGCCCATTATGACTAGCCAGGAGAACTACCCTTCTACTGACAGGTCTGCTGGCTGCTCTTCTCATTACTCAACACCTAACCTACTACTTCATATGATCAATATTTTAGAAGGAGAGCAAATGAATCTCCAGAACTCTTGGGAACCCTAGGATGATGTTGGCAGTTCTTAGCAAGACTCATTAAAAAAAATTTCAAAAAAAAAGAAAAAGGAAGAATGATGGCAGCTGAGGGGAAGGAAGGAAGCTTTGTCTCTGCGCCTGTTTAACAGTTGTCTGGCAACAGTCATGGCAAACTCAGACATCTCAGGGCCCAGGCAACATCTGGGCTCACAAAGATGACATATTGCTCAGGATTATTTCCAGATGGCCCAGAAAGAATCAACTTGCAAGTCCAAAAGAGACTTGATTCAGGAACTCCTGCTGTCACTACTGTCAATCAGTTCCCTTTTGACAAACTGTCTTAAGAGTTTGATAAAGACTGATATTTCTTACATTGCCTAGAGGAACTCTGTATTATATTATTATATTATCTTTCCCCAAATCTCTCAGAAATGCTGAATGTACACTTAGGACAATTGAGTGTATCTTAAGAAAGAGAACTTACAAGTTTTTGAAAGTATATATATATGTAAAAAAAACCAAACCCAGTAGTTACTGTAAAAGCTGACTACTGACAAAGTTCTGCAATTCAATTCATTCACGTAACACAGCACAGTAGAATAGTTGTGTTTTTTTTAACAGAATTTGGTGTCTCAAATTACTTTTCTAAGTATTTTAGAAAATAAGTTTTGTAGCTTACCCACAGTAAACTGATAGCTGTTATAAACTTCCAGTAGGGCAGAAACATATTGATTTGATTTCAGGACACTGAAGCTGAGACAGGAACATACATGTCTGCTGGAAGTTATGTCATCAAAATTACTTTCCTCCAGAATGTTCATCTATTATAATAAGAATAAATACCATAAAATTAGAATTCAATGCCACTGTGAAAGACTTACAAATAAAGTTGCTTTTCTCTTAACACAGATGAAAATCTAAAAAACCTAAACAGCAAAACCTGAGTGTTAAGAAATAAAAGGTCTTTAAAAATCCCAAACAACAAACTGTCCTGAAAAAAAATAAAAATGTTTCAAATTACTCTCCTATTCCTTTCCCCTACACACTTAGCCTTTCTGAAACCATAAATGGAATTTTGAGATTTCAGAAAATTATTTCAAAGGAGGTATTCACACACTTTATTTGATATCAGCAAATTTTCAGTACAAGTTTAGAGACCTTTTTTTTTCCTTTACAAACATCAGAACTTCCAGAAACTTATTGACACACCAAAGCTAAGTCAATGATAAATTTGTTAGTAATAGAAGACTCCTAAGATTAAGAAGCCTCAGTTATGGCTTAGAAATATCATTCTTTAAATATGATGAAAGATGCAAGCTGAACATTAGAGAAAAAGAAAATGTGAGAGGAGGAGAGAATTTATTCAGGCTGCTCACCAATCTACAAACACCAATTGATGAAAGTAGTGTTCTGATAGTTTTTGCATTTCAATGCATGCTTCTAAAAGGCCATTTACTCTTATAGTTACTTATGAACTTGATCAGAGCCTGACTTCAAATGTAGTGTTAAATGCCGTATTTCAAATGCAAAAACAGAAATGTAAACAGTGGCACATTAAATATACTGCTTTATATTAATCACAGCCATGATTACTTCCAAAAAATCTACAAATTCAGATGCATCAGGAATAATTAACCTTGGAGAATAAATGAGATAAAAAGCCCATTAAAAAATAAACTACCTGAAAACTGGATTTTTCAGCTACCTCTTCTGCAGAGACTGTGGGAGCAACTTCAAAAGAAATATAGAGTCAAAATAATCAGGGCCCCTGGAAGAAGAGTAGAGAAAGATTCGGAGAGTAAAGAGGCAATATGACTTTTTTGACCAAGCAAACAACATGGTGCATCACTTAACACAAGAAAAGTACAGAAGACATGAAAGGAAGAGTCCATTGCAGGCCTGGAAACACCATTCAAATCCTGGGAAGTGACTTGGTTTACAGACAGCTCTGACAAATGTACTAATATAAAATTATCCAAATGTTTCAGTCTATGAGTAAGTACAAATACGAAACATTTGAGATGGCCTTTTTCCTGCTCTGCACCTGTCACATCTCTCACTTGAATGTAAATATAATGTAGATGGTATCTAGGAATTATTTCTTTGAATAGTTTACTGATTGTTATTTTCATTCAGATGACTATGATGTTGACTAGACTTCATAAATTTCAATTATCCTTTCTCCAAACCTATCTGTTTGATCAAAATTTTTATTCTTTGTGTTGCAAAAACACAAGAGGTTGAAACACTTTCTACCTCTGTTCTGCAGAGAGATACAATGGAATGTCATGCTGTGGTTTGTGCCATAACGAAGCAGGTCAAGAGTTTGCTGTTTTGAAATGGTTATTCACATACACACATCACCTAGAGCTGTTATCTGACCTTTTTCTGCCTTTTTCCTTCAAAATAGTAGGGAAGTCCCAGAACATTTCTGACCTGCTGCAAACCTTAACATCCATTCTGTGAAAGCAATTCAATATACAGGAAAAACGTCCTTCTTTTCCCTTCATGCATCTTCAGTTTCTGCAGTACATACTTAAAGCAGGATATAAACCCCGTTCTTCAAATTAAATGCATACAGAAGTACTTCCAATAACAAATGCTGTTATCACAGATGTGCAATGTGTCATCTGACATGCTACTGCAGGACAACATGCATTGTGCCAAAGAGTTAGGTGATATTACCCATTCACCTGGAAGTTTTCAATACAGTTTGTTTGCAGTTTCTTTTAGATATAATTTTGGTAATTTTGACCTGGGAAAAGACTAATACAGAGAAACCACACAAGATTTTTCAAGAAACGATGAATTGAAGTTTGAACAGATTAAATCACTTTAACAGGTGAAAAGCTTCAAGAAGTGATTTGACATTTTAAGAAAAGGTAACTTCAAACTCAAAAAAAGACCTGTCATGTCACCCTACACAATCCTACTCTTACAACAAGTACAGAGCCCAGAAGTGGTATGTGTATAGCAGCTGAAGCAGACATGCCGAGGAGCAGGGCACCACATTGTCGTGCTGGAGGTCAGCTTGAGGTTAGCAATGATCACGCGGATCTGAAATGTAACGACTTTGCACTCCATAGTGCACAGCCACTACAGCTGGAATCTGATATTACCATAAATTGATGATTGTTTTTCACCCCTAATGATAATTAATCATAGCATGACCCCACTCTGACAGACACGATAGAAATGGAACAAATTGAATCCCTTGTCTCAGATGGTGAAGGATTCATGATGGGAAACAAACACAACTTAGAGAGCACAGTGAAAAAGATGTCTTTGCATGCTCTGAAGTCAAACAGCAGCAGCAGTCCCAAAATTTTAGATTTCCATGCCATCAAAGCAAATAAAGGTATTGATGAGGGAATTCACAGTTTTGCTAAGGTGTACTTGAGAATATGAAGATCAATTTGCAGACTGTGTCACATATTGCAGTTAAAAGGAGAAACTGATTGTATCTTGCATATTTATAGACTTGATTCAGGAATATTCTTAGGTAAACAGTAAACTTCAATCAGGGATTTGACTGAAATTTCTGTAGATAGAGGCAGCCTTTCAAGCAACTAAACAATACTACGAGATGGATGACAAACTCAGATGGTGATTACACACTGTTTGCTCTGCAGTCTAAAATCAGTATGGTTTCTCTTAAGGGGCCAAAGTGACAAGCTGCAAAATACAAAAATTTGATTAAACACAAAAAGTGTTCAAGAACACAAATTGGGGCTTAAAAATGAATAAAAAGAGAGAAGATAGAGTTAAGAAGACCTGTCCTGAGCAAATGTCATCTTTTAATATGCATTTAGACAGGAAGGTATTTTGTTTAGACAGAAAAATAATATTTTAATATAGGCTGCCAAGACACATCCTCCATCTGTCCTTAGTAAAAGACTACTCTCTTGCCTTCACATTTGCATTTCTCTCCTATTCCTTTGGACACTATTCCTTAAAACTGAGGCTGCCTTTATTAATGGTTAAGCAGGTCAGGGATTGTCTGTCAATATTCTTTCTAGTAAGGAGTTAATTACACCAATCATGTGCACATATTTATCCTTAGATTGCAACAAGCATTAGTTTGTACAAGTAGAAGTGAACTTGCAGAATAAAGATCTCAGGAAGTAGAGAATCTATTGATTCTTTTTTAAAGAATAGTTTAAAAGAAGGCATTTAAAAACACAAGCACAGATTTTGAGCTTCTTGATCTTAGGTTTTCAGATATGAAATAAAGAAGAGTCATGTGCACATGTTAGGAAAAATGTGCTTTTTTGACAAATATGATACCAATAATGTCAAAGTTGATGATTATCCATTTTTAAAGGATTTTCTGGAGGGCGTGAGAACATTCACTGCAATTAAATGAAATGGATGAGAAACCTAGGTAATTAAAAAGCCTTTTCTCCATTAAAGTTACAATATATAGAACAAGTGATAACAGGTCAAAACAAGACTAAAAAATCAGATTTATTTCTACTAAAAAAAGCCAAACAGAAAACTCCAGTAAGCTTTTCACAACCTCAGAATAAAAATTCTAGTAAAAGGAATTGGGAGGAGAGGATCATCTTTCCTATTTTAAGTTTTAATTAATATGATTCTCATAAGACAAAGGAAGAAGCTATATTACTTATCATATTGAAGAATATTCTTCTAAGAATAGACACATCTTACAGCCAAACTAATAGGCAGCACATAACTTACCTGATACAGTTTGAAGACTGAATGGACATTCAGTTTGAAGACTGAATGGACATCTGTGAATATCTGTGTTTGCACATATATATACACACATCACTTTCATGTCTACTTATTCAGAATAAGGTTAAGGGCATAAAGTTATGACAATTCAATCTCAGACTATCCTTTGACAGGTTCCAGCATTACAACTTGCAAGCAGTAGAGGAGGACTAGATACTGATGAGACAAAAGATGAAAAAATATGCCAGACACTGTTTTATGCAAAAGTGGTATTTTATCATAATTTACACACACACTCTAGACTGTAGATACTTTTAAAAATACTACTGCTGTCATTGCTATCCTTTCTCCAGATACAGTGTGCATCTGCTAAAAGAAGATCTATGCTTTGCACGTAAAATCCAGGTGAATATGTTTATAAATAGTTTTCTGTTGATTTACTGTGTTAGGGCTTCAACCACAAGTTAGATGAAGTTATCCTCGTAAACACATTGTGAGAAAAGGGATATCTAAACTGAGCTTATGGTTGAGATCTGTGAAAGGACTAACTAGAGAGGTGCTGGGGCCCAGTGATCACAGCAATACAATAGACACAGATCACAAATAAATTTCACAGGGAGAGCAAACATCCTCATAATGAAATTCAGAGCCTGGGATAGGCACCCAAATCAAGGCTACAAGCAAATACATGCTTCTACTTTAAACTCATATCTGAAAATTTTATTCTTAACATACACTTTAAAATTATCAGGAGAAAAAAAAAGTCAAAAAGCCAGATAATTGATTGGACAGCAAGGAGATTTTTTTTTTTAAATCGCAATGACAGCATGCATATCTTAGCAGATATCAGCTCTATCTCCTTTGTCCCTCTCAAAGGTGATTCATGGATAACACATGCAGAGAGAGTTATGGGCTTGGAATCCCTCACACAGGTATTCCCAGTAAAAAGCTCTTTAGCAATGTTTACATATAGATACATCCCCAGTGTGGACATATTTATGAAGAAAATGGAAACTGTCCATTCTCTCCAGAACTGGGAAGAAAAGAGTAGTATGTCTAGTATTGCCTGCTTTTTTTCCACTAGATAGAAACTTTCTAAAAAAAGGAAGAATGATCAGACAAAAGACTAAATTGTGTGTGTTCATTTACATATGTACATATATGTGTATTTGCATGTGTGTGTATGTGTGCATGCATGTTCATTTTTCCTTATATGTTGGAGGGAAGCAATGCAGCAAAGACAATTGTAGTCTTAAACTTATTCAGAATAAACTACTGTCTCTGTCCATAGTAGAATAAAATAAGTAACCACAGCAAGGAAGAATCAGGTAGAGTTTTAGAAAAGCAATAACAATATTCAGGTACCAGAATCTGCTGTAAAATCACGAGTATTGGAGAAATCCAAGAACAGATCAGGCAGTCATCTGTTAGCGTAAAACATACAGCTGAAATCCACTTATAGGGGGAAAAAATCTGTTATGGGAGGGGGGTGAATTATTTGGCCTCCTGAGGTGTGTTTTGGCCCTATCTTTTTACCAATGATAAAGGAAATAGACAATGCTAAAGGAAAGCCTTGCTACAAGAAATATTAGGAATACTTTGTTTATGTGACAAATTCTTAGCTCAGTAGTGTATGTTTTCTTGCAGTGGTAGACTTCTGAGTTGAGGTTCCAGGAACGAAAAATGTTGGTTTAGCTAACCTTGAGAACTCTTCTTGTGACAATTTATCAAATGTATGCAAAACTTGTAGTAGAAACTGGAAAAATCTAGTAATGTGATAAGCTAGCCTTAAATACTTTGTGTTTCTACGAAGAGTGACCAAGGTTGGCTTTATCTTCTCTGAATTTTGGAATAGCAGGAAATGTAAGTCCCTACTCTCCACAGCTGAAGTACTTAAAAAACAAAAATCCTGGTCAGTTCCATTAGGTAAGCAACAGAATCCTCCCTAATGCCACCATGCATGGTTTACCAAATAAGTGTCCATTCTCATGAACAAAGTGTCTCCATCTTGAAATGTACCCCAGAGAAAATCTCCTGGATGATGTAAGCATTGACAAATATAGTCTAGTCACATTCATTATAATCAGTTTTTCAGGCTCACTATGGGAAACCTATTTACCCCTGAAATCACCATTTGTTTTTTGGGTGTATTAGAAGTGTCTTCAATTAAGCATAAAGGATGAAGTGTTCTAAGATTAGTAGATACATTTTTTAAAAAGTAGTGTTGATGTTATTTACGTTTAGAGCAAAAAAGTACACTTCATTTTTGCAGAAATGTATTCCTTTCTATTAGTTGGGATCTGACAGCCCCAAATACACTTGGTCTAAAATTATTGTCTTTCCTGCTGAAAGCTCTGAGTGGTCAAGAGGTATTTAGGGATAATTTTCAACACTCACTCAGAGGAAGTTGTTATTTTATACAATTTAAGAGACATCCATCCTAGTCTAAAGCAGATTCTGTCACTTTTCTTTGTGCTTCTCCGAGCATCAATGATGAAGTTTTGTTGAACTCCAGCCTTGGGACATGTCTTTCCTCCTGAAGCAAAATGACACACCTAACTCAGGGACCATGAAAAGCAGTGCAACATCGAATCTGTCTGTGCTTCCCCCAACATGGATAAGGGATTGATGATGCTGAATAATACAGTGTTCTTAGACCTACATTTTATAGTAAGCTGGATTTAAAAACCAATAACTTTTTTTCCCATTGAACAAGGCAAGATACTAAATTTTGATGGGAAAATTCACTGAAGAATCTGTTCTCACTCTCTCTGATTTTTCTTCAGTTTTCATATGTCGTGTCTTGATTGTAAAAATCTCTTCTTAGTCCCGTTTGACTTCTGATACCAGTGGTTATCCATTTTTCCAAAGCTGACTTGTTTTGACAACCTATGCAAATTCCTTTCCTTTGGTTGTTTTCGTGAGAATCAATAAAGCACAGCTCTCGATGATCATTTAAGATTACTGCTTTTCTAATTAATCTAGGAAAGTGGCAAATGGATTTCCTTATATCTTACATAGCTTGGTTTTTTGTTATGGGGAGACATTTCAAGCTCTTAATCTCTTTAGTTGAAGAGCCACAATACTCATTTTATTAATTAAAGTATTTATAAGGAAGCTGAGGGAAAAATATGATTAAATAATGAATTTACAACATCTTCGAGGTGGTCGAAACTTTCTCTTATTTCCAGTCTTACACAGTAAAATAAGAAAGTTTTAAATTTACTCAACTTCTTGCCTCCAAGTTACATCCAAGGTAAGGGTATGTGTCCATAAAGAAAAGTACTCCCACACCCAGTCACAGCTTATACTGTATAATGAAATGCATTACAACATTAATGATATATGTTCAAATAGGACTCAAAGAAATGGTAATCAAGATTGGCTGTGACCTGCTGCAGAGTTAGAACAAAATCTAAATAATTACTTATTAAAACTGTCCATGTTGGCTATGCATAAACAACTAGGATTTGTGTATACATTCATTCTTCAGGTTTGATGTAAGCCCACTGATGATACTCACTGGAGTATACAAAAATATAAGAACTCTATAAGGTTAAACAGCAAAGTAGATAGGTATGTTACATTTCTTGATTCAGTTACTGATAAAACAACCAAGTGGAAACAAAAAACCTGTCACAGAGTATTTGCAACTTGGTAATTTAGATACAAGTTTTGAGGACTGCTGCTGTGGCAGTAGAAGCCATCAGTAATTACTAATGCCTAAAACATACTGAGGAAATAAAATTGGTTTAATAATGAGAATATCCCTGTTATATATAGTTTTAGCAAACAAGTCTAAAAAAGAGTTAATAGCACTTAAAAAAGGAGGCAGAGTAGATCAGCGCTTGACCTACAAAATAAAATAACTGGAGAAATGGATAAAAAAAGTAGATTTAAAACAAACAAACAAAAAGAAAAAACACGAAGAAGCTCAAACTTAAGATAAAAACATGAGGTTAGTCTACCTAATGAAGACCAGGTGATTAATCATTTTTATATAGGTTTGGGGGTTTTTATTTACAAAGTAGAAGAATACAACTTTCACAGCAATCATCAACACCCTCTTCATTTGTTAAGAAAGAGAGTATAAATAATGAAGGAAGAAACCACTGAACTTTTTTATTTCCAAATATTAGTGAAAAAAGCAGTCAAAATATGAAAGGCAGTTACATAAGCATTTATCATTTATACTCTTTTAGGTATTATACTTTTTATATTCCAGGTCCACATAATTAGGTAGTGAGTTGTAAAACATAATCCCATACTCTGTGGCACTGTGATTAGGATTAAGTACACAAATGAATTTTGAGTGCTTAAATGTTAATTATTTCCAACTAAAAATTAACTAATGCATTGCTATTTTGTTTTTCAAAATAAAGGCCTATAAAGAACTGTGTTATTTTCTTATTGAATTAGTAGTCTCTAAACTCTTTTTAATGCTAATATATGAAAAATATTTTGTCCATTTTTCTTATTAATATCTTTTTACATAAAGAACCCAAGTACACCTAAAAATACCATACAGGAGAAAAATGTAAGACTATAAATGAGGCAACATGCCTACTACTCTGAGAGTAGCATCGCATATTTTCACACAGTGTTTACTTAGAATATTAGTAACACTTTGCAAATCACAGCTTCTAGCAGCTGCCTCAGCAACTGGCAGGCACTGTAAAAAAAAAAAAAATCAGTACAAATTGACAGCTATTAGAGCATCAGATATGAAGCTCAAAATCTCTGATTTCCTCCAGCTTTATTTTGGGGGGAGAAGATTGTTGAGAATGAAGCAAAATTAAAAGTTTCTAACTTTCTCCAAGCACTAACCAAACAATCCAGTTCCCACTCAGTACTCTGCAGCACAGTATATTCAATATCTGTCAAAGCTGGAGTACAGCTATCATTTATGGAACTAGTGTCTCTGTTTAGGCATTGCAAAGTAGTGACACTCTGAAATTCTCTTGCACATAATAACCACAATCTCCCCAAATTGCCTCTGTGTGCCTGCAAGAGCACCTGTACCATTTTCTGTTCATTTGTCCCACAATATGCTTTAACATCAACGAGTAAACAGAAAATTCAGCAATGTGCTAGAAGAGTTTGGAGTTTGATGGAAAAATAGATTTCAACAACCTATAAAAGCCTTCAGAGCCATCACTTTTTGTAATAGTTTGCAATCTCCAACACCTTAACTTTCACCAAGGTTTATTTTTTTTTATTTTTCTCACAATAATCATACAATTAATGAGTTCTGTATTGCCTTATACTAGTAAAATGAAAACTTTATTGCCTTTCCTATGTTTTGATGTCAAAGTTTGGCACACCAGAATTTGTTAGAGGTGGAGTCATTCTTGCTCATGACCCCACTGCTACAGATAAAATCCACAAGCAATTTCCATTCCTCTTCCTGCTTTGCCCGCTTCAGCTCAAGCTGCTGTATGATGCAGCTCAGCAGCATGGCAGACACCTTAGCATATTCTGATGAGTATAGCTTCCTTATGGAAACAAACCCTCACAGTTTGCTGTATCTAAGGGCTGTGAAATTCTTCAATTGATCATATTTATCCTTCTCTACAATATTTTTACACGGTTTGAAACAGGAGCATCACCATGAAACACATGCCTTTAATTGACATGGCTGAGACACAAAAGGTTTCAGAACTCATTTACACGTACTAAACTGGTACATGTCTACAGTCAACTTTTGACAGGCTTGGCAGAGCTGGTTAAACTTAGCCTGTGCACTGGCTCTTCCCAGTCACTCTCAGTTTCCGTTATCCTCTGTGAGGGATGCATTGTATTGTATAAAATCAAAGGGCTACAAAGATGGCATACAAAATATCTCAAAGCATGCAACTTTCTTGCTTTTAAAGTAGGTTGCACAGTTTTGTTGAAAGAGAAAGCCCTTACAATCCAATCTTTTTCTGTCTTCATGGGAAATAGTCATTATGGTTTTTTCCCTAACCGTGTCAGACACAGAAGCTACAGACATTACAGCACTGTAAATTTCTTATTTAGGTTTCATTGATAGGCTCAGAATTCAAAGAGCAAATGAATGTGTTTTATGCAGATAGAGATTCAATTACCAGTATTTTCTGGTTTGGATTTTCATTACAGTGGAGCACATAGCTCCCGCATTTCTCTAGGATCATGATTTGGCTAAACAGGGGAGTTTCAGTGATGATTCAGTCAAATTAAAAGGTTACTCATTGCTTCTTAGGATAAAGCAAAGGGCAGAAGGGTCCCTGGCCTCTCTACTCTTTTGCATGTATGTAAAATGGATACACACTATATGCCAGCACATCCATTTAGGAGTGTGAATTAACTTGAATGAGGAACATGTTTGAATGATATCATCATTCCATCACTACTGGGGCCAGAGCAGAGGGGGGGGAGAGAAAGAGAGAGAGAGAGAGAGAGAGAGAGATCATGCGTTAGACCCCAGATAAAATATCCATCCAAACCAGGTTAGGGCATACCAGTGGCAAAGACTAACACAGTCCGTTTTCAGCTCCTGCATTACACAGACCACAAGCTGTGTCTGTGGCTATGTCTTCTGAACAGTAAGTCTCAGTTGAGAGAATTGATATGTGACTTTTACACAGGAGAAGAGGAAGAGTGGGGAGAAAAAATAAAATTTAAAAATCTGGGGGGACAGGGAAGGGGTTTGGCAGAGGACCACAGGAACAGAAGGTAAAATAGGGGCAAAATGAGAGAGGGCTACACACTAGGGAAAGTGTAGATGGATGACAAAAGGAACATCAGTCAAAACAAAACACTGAGAGTTGGCAAATGATAAATACAGATATCATTTAGTCCTTAATACAGTGCAAGAACACCTCCAACATGTTGGTGGAGTTCTCAGTGGTTCAAGGACCTCATGTTACATGTTAGGTACTTCATGATGAGGTGGCATATTTGTTGGTCAGACCATTATGACTGTTACAGACGGCCTCCAGTGTCTGAGGAGTTATTCTGGATTAATTTCCGCTGAAAGACATCTCGTTCACATGCACCATGACTACCCCGAAAACTAAGATTACTGTGCTGTAAATGGAAACAGTCAGGAGGCTTGCTTTGGAAATGTATTACTGCTCAATAACAGACTGCTAAGCACACTCAGTCTCAGAGAGTGAGATCAGTGTTCATCTACTGTCTATTTAAAATACTGACATCTAAACACAGAGGAAAACCAATATAAATGTTTTGAGGGGTACATGATGATTCACTCCCTAAACAATTAACTCCAATTTGATAATTTCATGGCAATAAGTTCCTTAATTGCAAAAGGAAGTGGCTACAGTCTTCTAATCATGAATAGATACAGGAAGACTTCTGCGTCATATATTATTTAAGTGGACTCAACCACAACAACCCTAAATTATGTAAATACAAATATCATCAAGGGAAATATTTGGAGACTATTTGAAAGGTTTAAAATACTTCAGTACTGAAGGTGAAAATCACTCAAATATGCCAAATAAAAAACTACATTAACTGAACGGAGATCATGCTATTGTTAAGGTAGAACTATAAATATGAGTTAGGTGTTGGCACCAAGTCACTCAAAATTTTAATCTGTAAAATCCTTAAATAGAAGTATGAGAAATGCAGAAAAATCTTCCTTCAAGGGAAGAGTTTAAGGCTGTATGATGAATTGTAGGCACTGATTCATTATATAACAATTTCCAAATCTGGATGTCTTATCCTCAATATACCCTTAGATATCTGCAAAACCTAGACCAGAAAACTGCAACTGTAAAATTTAAACGTGGTCAATAATCAAAATACGTAAATGAGGAAATCCCGAATGCACAGTGACACACCCATAGCAGCTGACTGCCAGAAAAACTGACCTGTCTTTGTCAACACCAGCTGCCCAGAACATAACAGAAACTCTGAGATACACTAGGCATGAGTCCCCCATGCCCCTGCATAGTCAGAGATGTGCAAAGATGAAAAAATACAGTAGCATTTTTCAAAATAGTCTAACAGCAGTTAAACATTTCTGCTGCACTAAGTACAAATAGCTGAATAAAATAAAAAACATATTAATTTTAATTCTAGCTAACTAGTTCCACAGCACATGCTGTACATAAAACCAATTCCTAATGCTTTGCAGCTGGCAGTGAAATGATTGTTTGCAATAGCCACAATTACAGGACTATTCACTCATCAGGCAGAGGCCTCATCAGATGGTTATGAGGAAGCCCTTCCTTTAACAATAGCAACAGGGATCCAAAAGACTGGAGAGATGACAGCCCTCCTGTTTGCATAGGTTACCCAGAAGCTCCACAAAATTTGGAACTGGCAAATCCAAAAATAAGCCTCTGAGAAAGCCACTTGGAGGTCCTGCAAAGTATCTCCTTTCCCAGAGAAACACTCCTGCTTGCAGAATTCCCATGGAGCTGCATCTTATCCTTAAGCTACAACAACACACTCATGGAGGTGAATCCAAGACAATAATGCAAAGAAAACCAATGTAAAATTAAAGAGTTGTAACAATACCAGGGCATGGCTGTAAATCAATGTATGGTATTGACAAATGCATTCTGTTCCCTGCTCTACATTTAAATCCATTACTGTAATTCATTATGATTTCATTACAGCTTCCTTTAAGGATAAATTACAAGTACATATTTCTGTGCAAAACCAAACCTGTTTACACTGTTACGCAGACACAACTTTTCATTTAAAAAGGAAATTTAAATTTCAAGCTTCTGAAAGAATATGGAGAAAACAAAGCATTCCATCTTTTCTCTTTGGTAACATTCTCATATCGTTAGCATTTAACTATTAGCAGTCCTTCCTGTCCTGTCTTGTTAGAGTCTTAGATTAGAAGTCTAGATTACAAGCCCTCTGTGTATAACCTGCTCTACTGCGTGGCAGCTTTGGTAAATCAGTGGACCTCGGAGTAAGGAGCATAGGTGAAAACCTCTGCAAACAGGCCAAAGCATGAATGATGAGTCTGCAAAGCATCTGCAAAGTCCTTGGACCCCAAAGGGCCTGTCACACCCTGCTGCATAGCAAACAAGCAGAACAAAGCGAGGCAGGGAGTCCAAAGTGGGGAGTCTGAGAGAGAACCATGAACACTTGCAGCTCAGCACAACGAATGTCATTCAAGGTTGCTCAGGCCGCAGCAGCATGTATGGCTTTATGCTGTGGCTTCCCAAACTGTCTCATGAGCTATTCCTGGTGAAGTAGTTCTGCTTTATGTAAGTATTTAAATTTTATCAGGACGAGACAGTGACTAGGAATGACTTTCTAAACTAGTGGACAAAATGCTCCCTTGAAAAAGAGAATTTGGCTCGTAGCTGAATTCCCAGGAAGTATTTATATATACTGAAATAATATCAATAGTATTTGAAAAACTCTTACAGTCTCCTCTCTCTGGAGATGATTTTATTTATATTTTCTTGGAAGGTAAAACCTGAGTTTTAAAGCCTCTTTGGACAGAGGAAGACTTGAGTCTGTGATTTTCATATTCTGGATCAGAGACTTGTACTCTTGATGAGAATAATGTTGCTGTTATTTCCTCCCATTCCCAGTAGTGCACATCAGATCCTGATTTTTTTTCCTGGAACCTATGTACAAATCTAGCTATCTCATAAGGCTTCATGTATGCAGGAGATGCAAAAGAACATTAAAGTTGCTCCTATAAAACCCAGTTTTCCTTCCCAGCATAATGTCAAAAGCATTGCCTTTTCCTTTGGCTATTATCACTTTCTTTTACTTTCTGGAACTCTGTCACAGGTGGAAAGATAAATTATGTATTGATTTTTTCCTCTATTTAATAGCCTCATGAACAAAAAGGCAGTGGTGTTGAAAATGGTGCTTCTGTGAGAGAAGGGACATCACCTGCAGAGCGTTTTGAATCACGACTCTCTTTTTGGTGTTTTTCCTTGAAGTTAACAGACTTATCACCACAGAAGTACACTTCCAGAAAGTGCAGTCTGCTGACTGCTCCTCATACTGGAGCAAAGAAAAGTCATATGCATTTATCAGTATAGTTTTTCTGCCAACAATACAACAAAAGTAATGGTCCTTTTCTGCCTCTGTCTCACTGCCTTTGCTCCTTCATATATTTTATGGCAGCACACCATCCTCAGTGTTGTTACTTTGTGACTACTCCTGTACCTGGTATCATTTATGTGCCTATAAAAACTATTCTCTTAGTAGAACTGCCCCAAGTAGTGCATCACTGGCAGTTTCAGCCTTAGGTGAGCAATCACTTACCATAATTCACTGTGACGTGCGCAATTATAACTACAATAGTTTACTTCTTTATTGAACACTACAAATCCTTTAGCTATAAATGGTGGAGTTTTCAGCATGCAGCAGTCAAACAATATTTCATTTCTCTCCTCTTCAAACATATTTTGTGATGGTGAATTAATTTAGCTAAGTTAAAAAACACCATGAGGATAGTTCCCTCAAGGTATTTTGTGATTTCTTATTTGAAGTTCCCAGTCAGGATAGAGACCAACAATGCTGGAGGGTGTGAGAATAAAGGCAAATTGTTTATTAAGATGTGCTACCACAGAACAGATACCATAGAATTTTAGGCTTTACTTCAAAAACCTACCAATAATATCAATCATCTCTGATCCACAAACTAAATAATAACACCTATTCCAACAGGACCACTCCATTTCTTATCAACATTTAAACAATAAAAATTTCCTCCTTGTTGAAACATAAAAAACTCCAAAAGTTTCATGAAGCACTATTTCAACTATCTGAATTTCTGATCAGAAACTAGCAGCAAGCCAAAGACATTAATAGAAAAAGTAACAGAATTTTGCTAAAACCAATATAGATACTCAGGTTTTGAGAAAACGGCATAGTATATTAGAATTTTTTCTCACTGAAAACATTTTTACATATGACGTTTGAGTATTTTTTCAGTGAAATGTTTGGCTACATAAAAGGAAGCACCCGTCCATTCACCAAA
The DNA here is from genome assembly GCF_025592945.1 of Manacus candei. Classification (NCBI taxonomy): domain Eukaryota; kingdom Metazoa; phylum Chordata; class Aves; order Passeriformes; family Pipridae; genus Manacus; species Manacus candei. The sequence continues at coordinate 29,961,580 of NW_026138097.1, read as the reverse complement.
AATAACCTTTCTAGAAGCAGAGGTAAAATTAAGTGACCTCAAGGGGTTTTCTCCATCTCTGTTTAGGGTTTGGGTTTGGGGTTTTTTTTAAAATGTTTCAAATGTCTGAATTTTTCAAAATATTTTGGGAACCTTCCAATAAAATCACATAATAAAAGCCCACAGCAAGATATGCGGTTTTAGCTGAGGAGGACAAGCATTCACATTTTGCTCAGTAGCTCCATTTTTAACAGGAGATATGTGGGTTCTTTTCTCTACCCTCTCTGAAGAGAACCACATTTACATGTCTCATTTCTCCAGAGAAACTAAGCAATGGGCTTAGTCTTTCCCGCTCACCATATTTGATGCCTATTTAAGGGGTCAGTAAAAAGGGGACCTCCAGCAGCACCTGGAGTACCATATGCAGAGAACATTACACCTAGAATGCTCTAGCCCTAGAGTTACAGAGCACTCGGGAGGTGTGGATACCAATCTAACCGGGTACAGGGCCAAACTGACACTGTTTCAGATGTAGGTTAATGCCCCTATCTGCAGGCAACTGGCCTCTCACTGACCTCCTGTTTCTGGCATGACGTACTATATTGCTTTTATTACAAGTGGACAAAATAAACAGCCTGTTTAAGGTTGAAAAAAGTCCTTTCAGTCACCAAAGCATTTTCTTCATTTCTCATTTGGCTATTTTACTGTTTGTATATGTGTTTTTCCATTTTGCTTCACTACGGTGGGTCCTACACACTGCTTCAGTGGTTGACTTGGGCAAAATAAGACTGACACACCCAATTCTAGCTGTAGCCATCAAGTGAAGAGATTGTAGTCCATTTTTCACAGCTCTGCTCCTAAAACTCATTCCTCTCTTCCTTAAAGCTCAGTCTCTGTCCCACAGAAAAGTCAATGACCCTACTAAAGAGTATACAAGCTGGACAGACCCCATCTGTTGAGCTCACCTCAACAGCAAGAGCATTCTGCAGCAAAGTTTCGTATGTGTCACTGCAACTTCACTCACTTTCTCACTCGTTTGTTTCTCCAGAGACAACATTTGAGGATCATTTCCTTGTCACTTGCAAGACACTTGTCTATAATTTGTGAGAGATTATGCAATAGGCCTTGGTGAACTTTAAACATGTAAAATATTCTGCCTGTCCTAAAAAAAAAGTAAGAACATTGTGGCTTGAATTAAACTATCCTATACATATAACAGAGCCAGCTATCCTTATGTGTAAAACAACTTCAAAAGCAAGGCCAGATAATTTATCTTTGTGGAGCAAAGTCTATTGGTGGGAAAGAAGTAGTTAAAGTGTAAAGTCAAGACATAACATGAAAGAAAATGGTGTGTCCGGTAGTGAGACACCCCTGGTAGAACAAAAAGAGGGGTAACACAGCTTCCTTTCATCCTGCCCCAAGACTGGCTTCTGTGCTCATTACCCACCAGTGGTCAGTGGCTTTCAATGGAAGGTGAAGTAACTAGGATATGCTGTCAAACTTAAATGTTTAAGACATCTAATTTCTATGCAATCATGAACTGTTCAATTCTCCTTGCTTTAATTTTGTGGATTTTTTTCAAATCAGACTGTAAACCCAGTGGCACATGCTCTTGTCCTTGTGGAGAAAGCCAGCCTTAAGGTCACCTATGGCACCTGAGGAAAGGATGTCTGTCACAGGAAAGGATTCTCTATTACAGAAACCAGAGCCCCCAAATGTAGGTTCTGCTCTAAACTCTGAATCTGGGACAACATGTAGGAAAGGATTTGTGGTCTACATCTGACTGTTTGAAAATTTAGGAGTCTCTATTCTAATCTGTCCTTTTCTACCCTAAATGTTCACTCACCCTGTTCTTTTCTAAGGGTCTAAGTTTGCTCTTACATGTAATGCTCAAAGTGCAGGGCTGGCTTTCATTTAATCAATATTATGTACATAAAATTATTGAGGTACTGAACTCCTTATTTTAACAACCATCAACATGACAGTTGATACCTGTGTAGTGAGCTTTTTTTCTTCTGTCTGTGCAAGAAAGGGCAAGGTTAAGTGTTATAAGTACATCAAAAAATGGAGAAAAGATAGGGAAACATGCAGGCTAACAAATCCCTGAGTTCTATAAAAATTCAGCTATCAAAAAAATTCAGCTATCAAAAAAAATCAGTAAAATATTTGATTGTATTTTGCTCTTGTGCCTGAAGATACAAAAGAAGATGTTATTTTACTTGCACCAACAAATGTAAAGCTGTAAAGAACAATGTCTACTGATGGGCTTAAGGCAGTGTTCTGTACTATTTTTCAGGAGGAAAAGTACTTTATTTCACAAATATTTGAGTGAATTATAAAGAATCCAATCTGTAAAAGCAACATATCTTAGGTTCATGGAATTAACCATTACAAAAACTATGATACTTAAGAAATCATCTGCATATATGATATTATTTCATTTTTTCACTCTATATGGAATCATTACCTCCAGTTAACCATGGGAAAAAAAGAATACAGCAGTAAAAACACTATTTTGGTTAGGTTATACAAGTGTAGACCCTGCCAAAATTCATGTTAACTATGGCTAGAAAGCTGAAAGCAAATCTATTAACACTTTGTTCCTCTCCACTCATAGAGATCCTATATCTAGTTCAGTAATTTAGTTTAAGTATCACTGAAAAATGACATTTATTATGAAACACTTTAAAATTATGAGATTCTAAGAGATTCACTATACCCATCACCATACAAAATAATAATTTCAGAGAGTTTCTTGTTGACTATTTACATGTATGTTTCATGTGCAACATGATCCCATCTATCAAGGAACCACAGAGTGAGAAGTCAACACCAACAGAAAGAAAACATGGAATCCTACAGCATTAAAGCCTAGTTTACTTTCATTTCTCCTAAGGTTTATAATTGAGTCACCAGGTGAGCTATGTTTCTCTGCTACCTTCTCCTGCTCCACCTCCTCAGCACTTCTTTTTTTGTTTGTTTATTTTTAGGGGGTTTTTTGCCTTTTTTTTTTGTTTTGGTTTGGTTTTGAAAATCCAAGAAAATTAAAGCAGACAGTGCAGTAGTAAGGGGAAATATTTAAATATACAGAGATCAAGATAATATAAGGTTATTGTTCCCAAAGCAGTATGAATTTTACCACACTGAACACACTTCACATATAATTATATGCACGTATTACTACTAACATCAATGTTACAAAATATAAATCACTCAGTAGAGCCAAGTAATGGCTGCTGTGGGAACCTTTACATTTTTTTTTTGCCTGACTTTTTGTATCTATATTGTTTAACTGTTGCATTAAAAAGATTTATATTTTCCATTTGCTTTATGTTATAGTTTTACAATATAGTGTAGCTTACTCCGATACACTCCACTATTGGGACTACCAAATGTGGAGAATTTGGGATGTTTTTCTAGATAAGGTAAACTTTAGGAGATTTCACAAGTTCTCAGTGATAGATGACTGGAAACTGAGAGTGAAATATCAATGAAAATTGGGGCATTTCTGTCCAAATATATAGAATCAGTTTCAGACCCTTTTTTAAAGTTTAAAAAAAAGTTCAGAATATGTGTTCTAAATTACAGCAATAAAAGCACGTCAAAGCTAGAAGTTTGGACATAAAAGGAATTCAAATTTCCATTTAACCATCAAGAGTCAGATATTTTGGTGTAAGAGGATGCAAAATGCTACTAGTTCTTGCAAAATAAATAACTATTCTCTTAAGGAAGAATTACTATACAGAATTTGCATCCCAGAGGCCCAGAATCAACTATTTACAAAAAAGCTCTAAAAAGCAACAACAAAAATTACCATCACCAAACCAAAAACCAGCCCAGTCATTTATGTTGGAAGCTAAAATCATATTAGTGGGATGTTCGTGATAACAACGCACAAAATTGTGAAATTCTCATTGTTTCGCAGAAAGGAAAGAAAAAGGAATTATCATCTATGGAAGTCCAGTGATTAAGTCCATAGTACTTACAAATACCCACTCCATTGATAAGGCTGTCCTGCTTATGATTCTTCAAGGCTGGTACTACGGATGGCTTTTAACTTTTTAAGCAGCTACTAAATATTTTGCTATGATCGTATTTCAGATCACTTAGATAGCTTTAGAGTTAATTTAAGCTGACCCATTTTACTTCTCACCACAACACCTGTTTTTTATCTCAGTTGCTGATGCAGTAACTGCGTATCCACAATAAAAGCTCTGATGAAATCAAGCACAACAGCATCCAACAGCACCTTTTCTTCCTGACAACCCTTGGGAGGTTTCTGGAGACGTCTGAACATTGGCAGGTCTATCTCTCCCCACTTCAGAGACATAATAGCAATATATTCTGACCTACAAATGCAAAATAGAATTGTGATTTTACAACATACTCCAGATACCCAAAATGTAAGTGTACCTCAGTTAGTTGGTTACCTGTCCATGCCAGGGGCTATTTTTGTTTCTGTAGTTTGAGAGCCATCACATCATCTAGAAAGCAAAATATCTGAAAGTCATCTTCTCGCAGAGAGCACTCCTAGATATCCCCTTAGAGCTAATACTATTCCTGCTTCAGGGTATGGATCTTTCTAATCCCAAACCCTAAAGACATAGCCATGGAAGTAAACCATGTATCCCTAAATAAAGGGAATATAAGAGAGTCAGAACTATGCATGGTTTACATGCGGGACAAATTACACTGAAGTTAAAATTTTAATTAAAACTACAGTGTTTTACTTTCTTCCAAAACTCAGGTTTTACTCTTTTCCTTGATGAATTCTGTTGGTCTGTCTTCTCTTCCTCTATTTTACCTTCTGAGGACCTTTGAATTAAAAAATACTAAATGAGCATCTTTCCAGAACTAGGTTGCATTACTTTAAGTTTGGCAGAGAGATTTTTTTACCAAAAGTCTAGCATTGATAGCCATTTCTGCTTCTTTAAGGCCTGAAAATCTATAGCTGGCACGACCTGTGGTGACTGAAGACAAAGTTTGATCCACATGTATTTAACACCATATATGAATTAGAGAACTTAGTCCATGAAGAAAGGAACACTAATATTTACGCATTTGTTTTCCAGAAGTTCTGAAACTTAAATTAAATGAAAATACCATTTATTAACAATTTACTACAAAATAAAATGTTATCAAAAAATGGTTGAGTTTTAACTTAAATTACTAATGATTATGGATAAAACCAAGAACATCTTAATTAAATCAGTCTGCAGTTACTGTTTGACTCAAGAGTTTAATAAGATATGCTAGGTCTGGCTGGGATGGAGTTAATATTCTTCATAACATCCTACATGGTAGTGTGTTTTGAATTTGTGACTAAAAGCTAAAACAGTGTTGATAACACACCAGTGTTTTGGTTATCGCAGAGCACTGCTTGTACAGCATCGAGGTTTTGTTTTGTAGAGTTTTCTTACCTTCCTTTTCCCCACTCTGTTCCCCCAGACAAGTAGGCTGAGGATGTGAAACAAGTTGGGAGGGATCACAGCCAGGACAGCTGACCTGAACTTACCAGAGGGATATTCCATACTACATAACCATGTGCTCAGCAATAAAAATTCAGCAAAAGGAAGAGAAAGGGAGAACATATGGAGCTACAGCATGTATCTTCATCAGGAACTGTTACACATGATGCAGCCCTATTTTCTAGAAATGTCTGCCTGTTGATGAGAAGTAGTGAGTTAACATCTTATTTTGGCTTGCTTCCGCTTGCAGCCTTGTCTCACCGATTAAATTGTCTTTATCTTGAGTTATCTCACTTATGTCCCTGTGATTCTCCCCCCCACCCTCCTGGGGTTAATAAGCAATGGCTGGGTGGTGGCTTAGCTTCCAGATAGGGTCAACCTGCCACATAAGAAAAAATAAACGAAACAGACTTCATTTTATGTACACACTCTAAGCAGACATACGTGATTATAGACTCCAGCTTTTAGATTGGAAGTGTCATCTAGATAAAGTTATCTGAGAGCGGAAAATAGCAGAGAACCTGTCTAGTAGGAAGAAAAAACAGATTCTCAGTGTCGTTCATCAAATTCATGAAGCCTGATAAAGGTTTAAGAAGACATTATCTGCTCCCAGGCAGCTTTAACTATTAAGAAAATTAATTAGTAATGGGCAGAAAAGTAGAACTAAGTACAGAGAATGGTGGAAACATTCAAAGCAGGGAAATGGGTTTCCCTGAACATTAACATATTGATAAGGATAAGGATAAGGATAAAAGAGGAAGGACAGTAAGAAAAACATGTAAACCATTCTCTAGTAAAATCTCTCCTCTTTCTAGCAGGTAGAAACCTTCTTTAAAAAAAAGCTATGGCCACTGCCAGAGGGCCTTAGGAAGAAAACGTTGCTCCATGAGCATCTAATTGATCAAAACACTAGCCACCCATAGCATAATTATTACTTCTGCTGCCAAAGTTTTGCTCTCTATCACTTGACACTTAACACTGGGACCAGAATCTTCCAGCAGAAGTCAGAGTGACACCTCAGAAACTACTTACTACAGTTTATTGTTATAAATAAAAATAAATAAAAAATAAACAAACAAAACCACAAATAAATAAAATGCCAAATGCTGAGCGCTCATCAACATGCATTTATTCATAGACTGAGATTCTTATGCGTAGCTGATGCACGTGCATCATACATTCAGACATATCTATATTCAGATCTAAGCTACAAAATGGATAGTGCAGTGAGAGCATAGACCCGACCTCATAGTGCTTTGCAGAGAGAAGCATTTCTAATAACTTCTTCTGCCCCAGTAATAAGGAAGTTGTCAGGCTTCTAAATGTCAGTATTTCAATATCTAAATCAATAAAGGGTGGGGAAGGAGCCCGGAAGGCATGTCAAGCACAGGGGAGGAGGGAGAAGGAACAGTCTCAAAAAATGTTGCAATATTTACTAAGAGTAACAGATCATAATGAATAAAAATGGAAAAGCACTGGAGATAATTTTGCAATCTTCCTATTGAAGTCTGGCTATGATTCACTGCACTGTATACAGTGAATAAAGATAATGCAAGTGTGCATAATTTTGAGCATCTAGTGAAAAATTAATATTGCCTCCTTAAGCGTTGCCCACTTCAGTGCGGGCACACTCCATGAGTTGTACTACATCTAATTGTTCTAAAGCAAATCAATCAGGACATGTTCTTGGGTGGTTTGCAGCTTCTCCACTAATTAATTCAGGCCTTTCTTCACTTGCATTTGAAAGAGAATATGAAGGTAAAAGCAGGGTTTAGGGATTTTTTTTCTCCATAACTTTTCTCATTATGCAACTGAGTGTGATCAAGCCTGTGTATGTACAGTCAGCAAGCAGAACAGAACTGCTGAGTGCTCACAAATACTGCTAAAATCAATAAAAATTGCAGGGACATTGTGACTTTGAGACACAGTTCATCCTTCTTCAGAAGCCTACTCATGGGTAGAAAGGCTAATTCTGAAGCTGTGTGAAAAGATTTCTGTGCTAGTGGGGTTTTTTCTATTTTACTTCCAGAGGACAGAATCAGGTATATTGTACCAGACAAGACAAGTCCCAGGGCAGAGTGAGAAGCAAAAAAAAAAATACATCTGTCTCAAGAAGATGAGTAGAGCTCATAAGCATCATGAGCCTATTTGCACTCAAGGGCAACAGACCCACAGTCAGCAAAGTTATTCTATGAGCAACACGTCATTTAATACTGCAGATTAACAGGCCCAACTAAAGTTCCCAAAGAAAAAAATCTTTCTGTTGTCTAGCTAGGGTGATTATGAGGAGTTTGTCATTAAAGGACAATGCAATGAACATATCCTATCAAGAACACATCAAGGCTCCTCCTTATTCCATCTCCTGTTAAGCATTGCCATCAGAAGGGCATTAGTGATGCATAGCTGTCATAGCACAGGGGTCACAAGCACTTTCAAAGCCAAAAAGGCCAGGTTGTGCAGCCTATCTGCCTTCATCATTACTGCCAGAGGTTGAGATGTCTCAGTATTAGTTAGATGAGTGCTAAAAAGGCAATATGATAACTGACTTGTTTAAGGAAAGGTCCTTGTTTGGAGTACAAAAGCTGCAGTTAGCACTGCAAAACATGTGCCATCATCAAAGAAAGCAAAGGAATCAAGAGGGAGGTTGAAGATCTGAAGACGTTACCTTGACCAGCACAGGGCTAAACCGAGAAGCAGGAACACAAAAAGCAATTGATCCCCTAGACAACACAACGAGATAGTATATATGGCTTCAACAGTGTCCTCTGTATGAAAAAACGCTCTGCTGAGATGAAAGATGCAGAACCTGTAAATAAGCTCAAAAAGTTCTGAAAAGAAAGGCAACAACATGATATGTGTTTGAGACCATCATCTGCAAAAAAGGTCTAATGAGGAAATAAGGAGTAACTGAAGTGTCATGACACTTGATCTGCTTTATGTGTATTGTGCACATTGGAAGACAGGAAATAGTCCAGAAAACCCACAACATACAGGTATAAATATGTATATTGTATGCACGTATATATATATACATATAAATACAGATAAGATGCACCATTTGAAGGACAAGAAAAATATCCAGTTCATAGAAAAAAAGGAAATCAGATTACTAATTCTGAAAAAAAAAAAAAAAGGATTTTCTTCCCATTTATTTTAAATCAGGATATCCTGATGTGGGAAACTGCAGTTTTACACATTGCAACATATTAGGCTCTATGAAGAGGATAGGGAATATGAAATTTTTGCCACTTTGAATTTTAACACATTAGAGCTTGAACATTAACAACAATCTTTTTTTTCCTGTTTCTAAAGACATCCAATTTCTCTTCATCCATACATTCTTGCTATTTCTGCAGAGCATTTTGGGAAAAAAAAAAGTCAGTATAGAAATGAGAATTGCATCATTTCTTAAATCAAACCCCCAGATAGTAAAATCTACTGGCTTGTTACCACTCTTCTGTTGTAGTGTCCTTGTCACATTGGTCCTTTTGTCCCTGATTAACTCCAGTAATGTCCCCTCTTTTCCTGCATCAGAATTCATAGACTTGATTAATATGCAGAACAAATGCATTTAGAAGTATACACCAGAGTATTCTGGAATAAAGTATTGAGTTCCTATGTGAAACACCTGATCAATTACTATTTAATATTGAATATTTAAATTTGCCCTCATTTCATGAGTGAAGGCTTTTTTTTTTTTTTCAGAAATTTGGAATTGGTTGTTTTTAGAGGAAAATAGGAATAGATCCCCAAAAGACCCCACTGGAAAAACAACTTGCGGTAGGGAGAAGAAAAAAACAGTGGCTCTCCATGGGCCATGAGCAGGGCAGCTGTGGGGCACTGGGGATCCCCCAGCCCTGACCACTGGGCACCTCCTTAGGGATGGGACAATGATGGGCTGGGATGTGGGCCCAGCTTTGTGAGGTCCATGACTGGGCATGGCAGGACAGGGGTGTACTAAGCTAGAGACCAGACTCTGCTGTCACATTGCTGGGGCAGGGCTGGGCAGGGACAGTCAAGGCTGCTGGCACCACTAGGGCCACCACAACTTTCACAACACCCTCAGCAAGAGCTATAAACAAGGAGCACATGGAAGCTTTTAGTTTACATTTCTGAAGTTTCAAATTCACCTAATAAAATTTTATTCACTATTTGTAAACCCTGTAACATCTAGTTAAATGTCTTCACGTTTATTTATTTTCTAGTATAAGAAGCACATGGATTTACAGTAACATCACTGAAAGGCAATGTCCCATTGGAGACTAGAAGTCAAAAAGTAGCTGTAAGGCTGAACAGGGAATATATAGGCTGCTGAAAGAGGTGGGTGACTTAGCAACAACAGGCACAAATAAGGCCAAGGTATTTATCACCATCTATCTCAGTCTTCACTAAGGTCTACCACACCTCTGTGATTAGTGAAATGAGTCATGGAGATCTACCAGCAGTCCATGAGGACTCAGGGATTGAGAGAATTGAACCCACACAAGCCTATGGGATCCAACAGGTTGTATCCAAGAGTGAAGAGAGAGCTGACAGACATCCTTGCAAGGCTGCTCTCTATTATCTTTGAAAGCTCATAGAAATCAAGTGTTCCTGAATGACTGGAGAAGGGCAAATATTGTATCAACCTGCAGAAAAAGTCAAAAGGTAAACCCAGGGAACTCCAAGTCTCAATTTGATCTCTTGAAAAAATCACAGAAAAAGTCTTTTTCAAGCATGTTTCTGGGCACATGAAGTAGATAAGAGGACTGGGCACAGTCAGCACACCTAAGCATAGATGATCATCTACTAAGCGTAGATTGTCATCTAGGATAAAATTACTAGATTTGGGGATGAAGAAAGAGCAGTGGATGTCACTCGCCTTCAGCTTTGGAAATGTTCTTGACTCTCACAATATCCTTGTATGAAATTTGTGACGTTATGATCTGTATAGATAGGCAATTAAATGCGAAGAAACCCTGCTTGGATGATAAGTCTCAGAAGACTGATCTGTACATAGCCCATCATGTATCTGTATCTGGAGGTTAGCAACAAGTGAAGTACCACAGAGGTCTATCCTGGGACCTATCCTTTCTAATACATTTATCAAGGACTTGGAGGTAAGTGGTTGCACACACTTTCATAGAGTTTGCAGGTGACGTCAAACTAGGAGAAACAGCTGATATGCTTCAGAGCAGGACTTCCATTAAAAGGGACCTAGACAGACTATAGGAATGGGCCAGTAGGAATTTTATTAATTTCAACAATTCCAAATTCAAAGCCCTGCACCTGGGAAGAAATAAGCCTTTGCAACCATGTAGGCAGGGGATTGATAGGCTGGGGAAGAGCTGTACTGAAAAGGACCTTGGGTAGACAGCCAGCAGTATAACCTGGCAGCAAAAACAAAAAAAAGTCGCGGTATCCTAGGTTGTATTAGCATAACTGGTAGATAAAAGCACTTCATAGACCACATCTCAAATACTGCATCCAATTTTCCCCCCTCAATACAAGACAGACATTGATGAACTGGAGCAACTTCATCAGAGTTCAGTGGAGAGCTACTAAACCGGTCAGGGGTCTGGAGAATTCACCTTGGCTAGAAACCAAGCTAATTTGACTTGTTCAGTCTGGATACAAGGCTTCAGAGAAGCTCACTTGCAGCCTTCTAATATCTATGTGGAGGTCACAAAGGCAATGGAGACAGGTTCTTCAAAATTATGTGTTATGGGAAGAAGAGAAACAGCAAGCATGAGTTGAAATGAGAGACTGAGACTGGCTAAAAGGAAATTTTTTTTGCCACAAGGACAGACAGTCATTGAAACTGGCTGCTCAGAAGGGGTGTGTAGTCCCCTTCCTTGGAGATTTTCAGGTATGTAAAGTATACAGAGCCCCAAGTAGCATGGTTTGAGCTCGTAGCTGATACTACTTTGAACATGAGGTTGGACTAAAGACCTTTTTAGGTTCCTTCCAAAACGAATTATCCTACGATTCCATGATTATATTGCCTGTATATTATAGAAGGTCTCAAAATCTGCATTAAGGCTTTGGACTTCACACAAGCACTGTCATGAGACACGTCTTTTTCATAATATGCTACATCATATATCCTCTTGACCAGTCAAAATTGGAAATCACAGCTGAATCATGGACCCAGAAAAGTTTTGAGGTTGGAAGGGTCCTCTCAAGTTGTCTAGTCAAATCCTTCTCCTCAAATTAGGTCAGCAGAATAGGTTTCCCAGTAAAAGCAACATATGTAGAGAAATTTTTCACTCTCTCTGCTACTAAAGCAAATTTCTTTCCTCTGCAGAAACCCTTGTTTATAACAAGAAAAGCCAGGGCATCCAGTGACTTCCTGACCTGCAAATACCAACACAGAAATCAGTCAATCTTCTCATCTGAAGAGTAGCAAAAATATACTAAACATTCCTACCACAACTTGGTGAAATCCCAGGAGTGTAAGTCTGATAGAAAATGACTAAAGCAACCACAGTGATATTCCATGAAAACAAAATGGAACTAGTCTCAAGAAAACTTTTGGGGGCTTACTTTCTTTTAACTCGTTGAAACAATACTGAAACGTATGTAGCTGGGTTGAGTCGAGCAACCACAAACAGTGCTATGGATCCCTAATTTGGAATTGTCAAATTCTGTAGTAGCAGAGTAGATCAGGACTTTTTTGAAATTGAAATGTTACTAGGACTTGATACACACTTGTGCAGTTATCGTCATACATTCTGAATGATAGTTTCTGCTCAACCTAATATAGGCATAGGAGAAAGTAAGAAAGTAATTAATTAAAAATACAGAGGCAAGACTAAGGAGTTTCCCTAAAGTTACTTGGGAAGGTGAATTTTAAATATACTATAGAATAAAATTATAACTTGCTATATATTCAGACAGTATATTTCTCCCTCAAAAAGTGTTATGCTTTCTCACCTAGAGTGCCAAATGATTTATTTAGCAACTGATTAACTTTTAATGTCATGAGCTCTAGCCAGTATTTCATCTAAAATGGGGAAAGTTATCGTTGTTCTTATTAAAGATCTGGAGATTTACTCATTTGCTTTCATAACTCAAGGGCTATAATTATAATTTAGATGTCAAAGAATTCTTCTGGATTTACCACGTGATATAATGTTTCCTAAGTGGAAAATAAAGACCTTATAATACTTTTAGGACTCTCTTCCAAGAGAGCTAAGTTTCCTAAGGTGTCACTTTATTCCCAGAAAAATCTTACTTTATCCAAACAAAGACTAATATCTAGCATTTATAGAGTTCTCTCTCTCTCATTAAAATAAAAGTTATCTGTATCAATAAAGCAGATTATTGCTGCTTCTCCCTCTGGAGATGAAATACCTCTGCTGCTGCCAGTAGAACATCGCATTAATGTGTCTTTGTCTCAAAGAGATTATATATTTTTTCCACTAACTCATATTAAGATAAAATTGAATTGATTTTCAAGAACACAAGCAAGAAAAACTTAACCAGGAATACTCAGCAGGGATTTGCCAAGTGGAAAACATCCTTGACCAGCCCGATTGTCTTCTATGATGAAATGACTAGCTGTATGGACCAGGGGAGGGCAGCAGATATGACACACCTTGGCTTTCATAAGGCTTTTGACAAAACCTCCCACAGCACTGATTTAGAAGCTGAGACACTATGGGCTGACTAGACTGTTAGATATCTCGAAAATTGCCAGGACACTGGACTCACAGAAATCAATGGCTCAAAGTCCAGCTGGCAGTCAATAACACAAAGAGAAGCAAGGAATTCATTCTGAGTCTGACACTGTTTCTTATCTTCATCAGCAACATGGGTCATGAGGAAGAATGAACTTACTATAAAATGTGAGGACAGTACTAAATGGAGGGAAAGTTGATACACTGTGTGACAGAGTTTTAGTTCACGGTAGTCTTGAGAAACCTTTGAACTAGACCAACAGGAATTTCCCAAAGCTTAATAAGCAGAACTGCAAAGCTCTGCACCTGGACAAGAATAACTGCATGCATAAGTACAGCTGGAAAGTGGCTGCCTGAGTCCAAGCCTTCCTGAAAGGGCCAGGAACCAGCGTGGATGCCACTGTGAGCCACAGTGCAGTCTCCCTCTGAAGCTGGTAAGCCAGTACTGGGTCACATTGAGAAGTGTAGACATCAGGTCAAGGAAGCTCCTTGAGCTGTGTCTGGAAAAGGCTGTATCTGGTAAGCTGTGTTCAGTTTGGGGTTCTGCAGTTCATGAAGGATGCTGAGAAGTTAAAGAAGGTCTGGTACAGAGCTCTAAAGAGGGGAGGGGAGAAGAGATCTGATCCATTGTAAATACTTATGTCATGGTAGAGATAGTTGAGATCGTGTGTATAATGTATTATAATATTTATGTGTATAGTCATTTTGAGTCTCATGTGGTTGTCTGGAAAACACATCTTATACTAGGTTGAGATGTGGGAGAGGGCTTTGACTAGAGAATTAGATTTTTTTTGAGGCTCTCAAACCATGACATGAATTTTGCTCATATTTTCAATACAAGTACGGCACGGTGTTGCATTCCAACTGCCAAGTAATAAATACATACGTTGAATTACTCCTTCCTGACTACTAAGGAAACCCTTGGATATGATGCCTGTCCTGGCAAGCTCTCTGCTAAAAAGCCTGCCTCCTACCACACACATTATTTAATAGCTGCATAAACCAGTATTATGCCAAATGCATAAATGGTTTTGCCTACTATGGGTTGGTGATTTCAAATAACATAAAAACATAAATTTGTATGTAAACTGCACTAATTTGTGGGATTCACCTTATCTCCTTCAGCAAAGCAGTTATATTTTTTAATCATTGCATTAAAATCTAACCACTCATTTTTAACAAAGCTAATGAGCTACTTAGTACTGCTGCTGCAGCCATTTGGTCTTACTGACTTCAGTGGTGTATATATAGCCACTTATTGAGAGAATACAGGAATAAAAAAGCCAATTTGTAGTGGAATTATAAAATGGCTCAGGGACAAATCCTGGAAAGTCGTAGAGAATACTCAAAACTGGTAAAAAGATCATGAATTCACTGCATATGTCTATATCAATAAATTAAATAAGGGCAAGGCAACGGCTCAAATACCAACCTACACTCATCCATAACATTTAACTGCTAACATGTATACTCCATCAACAGTTGGCAATTATTATTCTTCCAGACGGTGGGAGATTAAGTACAGTTTGCAGGACAAGACAGGTCAAGGACCATGTGTTGTGAATGCATAAATAGACTATGGTCCATTTTATTTTCTACCATGGGTACAACCCTCTAGTCTTCAAGAAAGCTGCCAGGAATAAGAACCAGCACTACACTCTCCCATGCTCCAGAATCAGGACGGATATCAAAACCACAGATTGTATCAGGTAGCACCAAGGCAACTACTTTGTCCATATTCTAGAATTAGTTCTCCAATGCTCTTCGCTCTTCAGCATACATTCACTATGATACTTTACTGCTCCTTCAAGGAGCAATGAGTATGTCTGGCATTCACTACTGTAACCACAGCCCATGAAAACATTCTTGATAAATTAAACATGCAGAGCCTGTATACTGCTCACAGTGCAGCCACAGCAAGAAAGGGTCAACCTCAGGGCAGTGGGTAGAGTTTTTAACCAGTTTCCACTGTGGCTCTTCTGCTGCAGCAGTAATGTTGACAATACCTGAGCTAAGAAGCTTCTAACTAGCTCAACTTGTTCACCCCAGCTGCAGCTGCTATAACATAGACATGCCAGAAGTCCTGCTCTCAGAAGCCACAGGGAGCTTCAAAAATTTCTCTCAGCTGCTAACCAGCCCTGTAGTCCAGGTTAGTTGGAGCTCACAGGACATACACAGAACAGCACACCCTGCTCTTGTGAAACAGAAGTTGGGGTAATGTGCAAGTCCCAACAGGACTGACAGAGATCCCCAGTGGCACCTCCCCAGGTCCAAACTGTACCTAAATATATAGCAAGCCCAGGGGGCCAGCCCCGCAAACGAACAGATGGATGCAAGATTCCTCCCACTACCACTTCAGTGATGCTGGGCAGAGGTGAACTAGTTTTAACCATCTCTATATGGGATCATACAACTTCATCAGGAAAAGCATTGCATGTTCTCCCAAAGCAGAACATCCAGAACAAAATGATGTACCTTAAAAAGTGTTGCAGTACTCCTATCTAAATCCAATATTCACAGACAGGTCTGAGTACAATAAAGGCAAATTTTGCCCATGATACTGATATGAACAATCCACTTCCTGATAATATTTCCATAACCATAACAGAAAAAAACTTCATGCTATATAATCCCATCAAACTAGTGAAAGTCAGTAAGCAGTACCTGACTCAGTTTAACTGCCTCGAAAAAAACTGTTATGCATTTTAACTTCTGGTCTTTAACCTTCTAAAAAGCTTTCAGGGTGATGCCTTCAATAAGCCATCTCCTGAAGTTCTGATAATAAAATTTTTATTTCTTTCCTGTAAGTAGAGAAAAACAAGTTATGCCTCTGAGTTAGGAACAAACCCCAAAAATGTTTGATTTTTTTAATTTCCTTTCTAATAAAATAAAAAACTAGTAATTACATGAAAAAATGATAAAAAGATGTCACACAGTTATGGTGTTATTGGTATCACCATACTTGAGTAGCAGAGGCTACTCAAGTGTGTCACTTATAATATTAAGGAGGAAAAAAAAAAGAAAAGCAACATTTCAGTCAACGGAGATTCTCACTTGCCTCATGAAAAGCCCTCTTATTTAAGGTGACATTAAACTATTTTGTTAAGTCTTAAAGAGCTGCCTCAGTAAAGCATTAGTTTCTCAATTGGATCAAACTAATTTGACTTACAATAAGTGGGAGGAATGTTTTAATTAGCACTATTGAATATACACTGCGCCAGACTAGATTTTCTTCTCGACATCAGGCAGAACTCATTAAAAAAGAGAACTCAACCTTTTGCTCATAATTACCTCTGGTAGACCAGCACTTGAGACAATTTTCTGATTGCAGAAGAGGAACTGCACAAAGCTACCATTCAAATGCATCTTTAATTTAGTTTTATTTTCTGCTCAGCCTTCCAAAACTAATTATTTAACACTGAGGTTATAAAATTGGAGAGTGAGTCTCAAGAGATATGGGGCAGAAGGTCTCTTAAAAAAATTGCATTTGAGCTTTGAGGAGCAAGGACAAATCTAAAAAACAACTTGTAAAATTGCATAAGAAAAAAATGCCCCCCAAACCAGCCCTGTGAAGGGCATGCAGTTCAGTGTTGTTTTTGTCTTCACACAGCTGTCTTTTGAGATTGGAGAGTTACATGGCAAATTAAATTCACTGTTGAAAAAAGTAAAGTTTTGCATATTGAAAAAGAAAAGAGGTTTGACATACAGTGACAGATTTTGAGCTGATCATAACGAGTCAGAAAATACAACTCAGATTTGCAGCCAATAGAAGCCATGAAAGAAATCACTGAGGTCTCCTCTGATGAAGAGAACAACGTACATGGAGAAAAGCATAAAGGGAGGGTTTCCTGCTCTGCATTTATTACTTAGAAGATATATTCTGATCTCATAGTTCACATACAGCAATGTGCATACAAGAAACTGTATGGAGTCAATGTTTTAAATTTAATCTTAAAATAGACTTTGTGTCTGTGAGCAAACTACTTTGATGAAATGTCATTTGTCATCAACTAAATGGTCAGCACAAGGTTCATACATCAATGTTCCTGCTGCATACCCATAATCCAGATGATATATAGAGGAAAGGTCAGTAGAGTTACTAGAGAGTCACCATGTCAACCAAGTATTTCCTATTACACAAAGAAATGTTTACACTAAGCTTAAGACTTTCTTTGGCTATGCTTACAGTACAGTCAAAGATCAAACTAAACAGTACTAATAGGACAGAAAGGAGCTTGGCAGCACCTCTAAGAGAAACCTCAGCATCTTCCAGGATACACCTCTAAGTTTGCAGCTTTTCTAGCGAGTGACATCTATGTTGTCTTGCATACAGGAAGGTTTTCCCTTGCTTAATCCAGCAAATCTCTGTTCTGCGGTCATTTTACTAGGTAGATCTTCATAAACACCACTTCCTGTCACTACAGCTGCATCATAGATGGGAAGCTGCTATTAAGAAAAATTATAAGCACCTTCTAAAGGGCAACTTTATCTCTGCTAACTTTCTTTGATAGCATCTTGACTTATAAATTTATGGACAATAAATTCTTCTTTCATTGCATAACTTCAAGAATTGTTTTCTTGATAATAGAAAGAAGCAAGTTAATGCATAACATTGTTCATTACCAGCTGCTGCAGAATCCTGTAAATCTTTCAAAGGTTATTGCTCGCTATAATGAACATATCTAAATTAGGTGTCAGTACTGACAGCAGTGTTCAATGCATTCGGTAGCTACAGTAATATTACTGTTTAGAGTTACCAAATATGTTTAATCAATTACTTTCTTGTAAGCATCAATAAGGAACATGGACAAGATCATCATACCTCTATGATTTAGAGATTTAAGAAGAGTAACTGTGCTTGCTTTAGATCCTGAAATAGGGAAAACATTGAACAGTAACAAGAAGTACAAAAACTGATGAAAGAGTAAGTGCTGTGGCTGGATAATACCACTTGAAATTCTCAGATATAGTGTCATCAAACCCTGTACAGGAATGCTGTTGGCTCAACAAAGCAATGCCAAAAAGCCCAAAAATTATGTCTTCTATCTTAACTGATGAAAATCTGCACAAGACAACAGCAATCTCTAACAATACACTACTTAAATTTTAGCCAATAATTTTGTCTGCCTTAGATAACCAAACTGTCTATTTTTCATTTCACCTTAATAATTCTAGGGTTTTTTTACCACATCTTTCATACAACCTCCAATCAATCTATTCATAAAATAAGAATAATTATACTGTCCCGTGACAAAAGCCTCAGATTTACCTGGAAAAATAAGGACTAGACAGAAAACCTATGGCTTGATAGTATTTTCATTTAGTTCAGCATATCTTTCCTTTAATTTCATGCCTAATTGGGCTGAAAGAGATCTTTTTCAGACCAACATGACCAATACCAGAAGCAGACTTCTTTCTCCTCAAAAACACACTTGGAATCAGTTAAGCCGGCCTAAGCTTTTGATATCATTCTCAAAGAAGAGATTGATTTAAGAATTCACAGCACAGAAAAATGCAGGAAGACTAGTCTGTACTATTGAGGACAGTAAGATTTCATCTTAAACAAAATATGGAGAAAATGCAATTTAAGAGAATGTTAATTATAAAAAAAAAGGTAACGTGTTAAAACAAAAGCACAGAAATTATGAAACTTAGCAAAATGTACTTTTTATAGGTGTAGTTAAATTACTATGAAGTATCTTCGGGTGAGGCTTGAACATAAATGGAAAGAAACAAGATTAAAATTTAAATCATAAAATTTACTATATTTTATGGTGTTTCACCAGAATTACATCTAACAAAATACTGAGTTACGTATTTTCATAAGCATCATTCATATGAAGATTTTCTCTACAAATTTAACTACAAAAAAACCCTATGCCAGAACCTAAATAATAGTCTCTATTTTAAATTCATCTGTAGTACCCAAATGATTAAAAATGAATATAATTCAAAATCATTAAAGGAAGAAGTCTATGTCAGATTAATACAAGAAACACATTTAAAAAGCCAAAGATCTTACATCACTGAGTCAGAGCATTTCTATGCCTCAGAGCAGCATACACACGAGTATTGTTCTCTATGAACAATGTTATTACATGTGTATCACTGTTTGGGGGAAAAATATTGGGTTTTTTGTAAATTTGTATCCCCTTTGCCCCTACAAAAGAGTAAAGATATAAAGAAAAACATGTTTGCAAAAAACTAAAGCCCCAGATGCATTTAAAAATAATTACGGTATGCATCTTCCCAAATGTAAAGGCCCAAAGGATTCCTTAACTCCGAGGAAGCTCAGAAAAAATCTTTCAGTCTATTAACCTCTTGCAGAGTAAAGAACACTAAATGCCTGAGAGGCAATCAAGAAAATTTATTTGGGCACTACTTTCTGCAGTCTTAGAGAACATTTCTACTCAAGACACATAAGTATGTGTTAACTAATGGAATCTCCAAATCTTGTTCTTTATTCTTTTTTTTCATTATTTTTTAGGTCTCTTTATCTCTCCTCAGAGCTTTCCCCATGCATGATGTAGAAGGCTAAACACAGAGCATCGAATTACTCTTGGATAACAACTTCCCTGATGTCTATGAATGTTTCTATGTAATGAAGCAGGGGAAACAAGCAGAACATGCAAAACACTGAGGCATCCTGCTACTGCTACTCAACCTGTGGCAACAGTACCTCTAGAGAAAAGCAATCTCAAGGGTGGAGACGGAGTCAGATGACTAAACAGAGAGGTACTACCAGAGCCTAAGCAGACAGAACAGTATTTAGCTGACACCACTTCAGTACTGTCAATAATGTCAGAATACTATCAGCTCACTGCTAACTGCTTTATATTACTGCCCAGCCTCCAAACTGGGACTGCTTTTTTCCATATATAAGTAATATAAATGTTTTGTGATATAAACGTAAGTCCTTTTTAAACTCCAATTTTCATACCTGCCTGGTGCCTACCCAAAACTTCTCTGAGGGTTTTGATCCCTGAATTTAACCCATCAGTTCTGACTGACCCTCAGCCTCAGTTCTTCTCCAAGTACTCTTCACTATGTTCTCCCAGGTCACGGCAGGCCTCAGCAGAACCTTCAATTCCCTGCCTATGCTAAATGTAAAAGAAGGAAAGAGAGAAATTCTGTTTGCTACCTACCAGCTATGTGGGCTCCCCAGACTGCTCAGGTCTTTCTGCTCTTTTTACTTGTGCTCCAGATAAGAGCACAGCATGGGGGAGGAAGGAAGAGGGATGAGTTCAGCATACCTCTGTAGCAGACTTACTTGGATGTTTCTGCCTCTGAAAGTGAGCAAGCAAGGCAGCAGAAGGCACTTTAATAAAAAATAAAAAATAATAAACTAGAGAGGCTACAATAATGGAGAGAAAAATTGAAGATCCTAATTGTGATTAACATCTCATACACTTAAAAAAATTCAAAACACTGACAAGCTATCCACTTTAACCAGATATTCAGGAAGTGTCAAATTTAGGTCTTCTCAGGAGCAGCCATCAGGCTCATAGCAGGACACAAAAACACAACCAGAAGCAATACTTCATAAAGGACTTTCCACATAGATCTGCTTTCATCCACAAGGCAGTGCTGTTCAGTGGACCCACAGCCTCTGGCAGAAAAAGATGGAAAAGGAAACCGCAAAACATTGAAGACAGGGAAAAAAAAACTCTCAAACCACTTAAAATGGCAAAACTAAGATACCTGGTGAGAAATGCTGTAGAATCAGTGCCCTGAAAACTGATTAAAATAGTTTTTTCCAGTGTGTGCTGAAAGGTAGCTGTCCATCGTCTTCAAAAATATTCATATAAGGATTGCTGCAGATAGGTCTTTTCAATAGTAAGGTATGGCTAAGTCTCATGCGGCATTACAAACAAAAAAAGGGAAAGGGGAAGGAGGGTGGAGTTCCATCACATCAAATATTTCTGTGTCATTGAGTTTGTGAAGACAGTATGTACATTAAAAGTCAATATGGCACCTAAAAGCTGTGGGGAAAGAATAACTGAGGAAAGATAAATTTAAAAGGGTAAAGGACAAGAGAGTTAAACTTTTGTACAAAAGCTGAACTTTCTAATGCCTGTGTAGAAAACAAAGTCCTTTGTTAATGATAGCAACAGTGTAGTCCAATAAATCAATGAAAAGGGCAACTGGTGCAGAGTTTTCAGAATTTAAAATAAAAAGAAAACCCACAGAGGAAATTACTTGACTTTCCCTGCAAAATGTTCACCGTTTAATATTGTGTTATGTACAACATATACCATTAAAACTTTTCTTAACCATCTGTGATTCAATATCTGTATCATGTAGCTTACCATTTGAGGATATCTTTAAGAAGTTTATTTTGCAATTTCTAAAATACCAGTTTCTAGTGTTTTAATTAAACTTCAGTCAAGTAACAGAACTAATAGAACTTTTCTAAAACATAGTGCACATCAATATGTTGTATACATCATTTCTTTCAGTCAGTCGATCAGAAAGTTGAGCAACTGAGATGTGAAGTAAACATACACTTGAGATAAAGCTAGAATTGGTAGATTTACATTTTAGTCACAATGCTGCATTTCTGTACTGTGATCTTTTGCTAAAATATACTAGTACTCTGCCTGTTTTCAACAGTGTGTGCTTCATTTCACTTTTAAATTTACTGGTGTTTACTTTTATAATTCAGAAATAAAGAATATAGAATTGCACAGGAACACTCAGAATAAATTCAAGATAATTTCTTGTTAGAACCATGTAGAGAAATACAATTGCCAGCTTCTGAGAATGGTAAGTGCCTCCCTATTTGAAGGAGATTGACCCTGACCGGACATCACATACCCAGCAATGTGGCTCCGTCACTCTCCTCCTCAGCTGGACAGAGAGAAAATATAACAAAAGGCTCATGGGCTGAGATAAGGGTAGGAAAGATCACTCACCAGTTGCTATGATGGGCAAAACAGACTCAGCTTGGGAAAACTGGTTTCATTTATCACCAATCAAATCAGATTAGGATAATAAAAATAAACCCCAAATTCTAAAAACAACTTTCTTCCCCCCCACTCCTCTCTTCTTCCCAGGCTCAACTTCACTCTCGAATTCTCTAGCTCCCCCCACCTATTGGCGTTGGGAGATAAGGAATGGGGGCTGCGGTCAGTTCATCACACATTGTCTCTGCCACTCTTTCCTCCTTAGCGGGAGGACTCCTTACACTCTTCCCTAGCTCCCATGGGAGACAATCCTCTATGAACTTTTCCAGTGTGGGTCCTTCCCGCAGGCTGTAGTTCTTCAGCAACTGCTCTGGTGTGGGTCCCTTTGAAGTGCAGTTCTTCAGGAAGGGGTTGCTCCAGCGTGGGTCCTGCGCAGGGTCACAAGTCCTGCCAGCAAACCTTCTCCATCATAGTCTCCTCTCTCCATTGCTTCCACAGGTCCTTCCAGGAGCCTGCTTCAGCTTGCCCCCCACAGGGCCACAGCCTCCTTTGGGCATCCACCTGCTCTGCCATGGGGTCCTCCACAGGCTGCAGGTGGATCTATGCTCCCCCATGGACCTCAATGGAGTGCAGGGGGACAGTCTGCCTCACCACAGTCTACACCAGGGTCTGCAGGGGAATCTCTGCTTCAGTGCCTGGAGCACCTCCTCCCTCTAACTCAGCCTAAATCTAACTCACAGTCGTATTAAGTGTAAGATTTATGTCTGCAGTGTGTTAATCTAGGATGGAATTCTTAATCAATTGTTATAAAAATTAGTTCTCAACATCATATCATTCCAATACTCCTTGATAGATAAAATACAGACAAAATACAACAGAAATTTGACATTGGAGTGGCCAGTAAAATTCATTCCTCTCGTGAAACCACAATCAGAAAGATCACGATTTTTTAACAGAACCACCCTCATGTCATTGTACAAGTAGTGTAAGTACTTCTGGAAAAGTAAGAGTTTGTTCAGGAAGGAATGAAAACACAATATATTAATGACAAGAATGAAAATAGTAAAAGGATTTCACATTATGCTATGAACATTTCGATTTTTTAATCTGTCCTGCTTATAGACAATTGTACAAATTGGGTACAGAGAGAGAATGCTTAGGTTTGATTAAAAGACCGGTCAGAAAAAATTGAACTTTACATATGTCTCTGAAACAGCTTTAATTTCACAAATAGATATATGACAATCTAGGTACAAAATTTAATTTATCATACTACCTGAAGAAGCAACAATGTAACATCTGTTGCAGACTAATTATTTTTAAAAGCTGTAAATTAAAGTCATAAGAAATAATCTCTGCCACAAACACAGAAGACTTGCAAGGAGCTATTTCAAATAAGACAGAAAAAAATTACATTTGGTTAACAAGAGATCTCATATAACACCTAATGAAAATGAAAGCAAAACTGTAACTGAGGATGTTTAATTTGCCTCTATATTAAAATACACAAAATGGATTAATAACTATTCCATTTAACTTTTGGAACTGCAATTTTACTACTGCTGTGATCTCTTTTGAAAACCTAGGAGGAATGCAAATTTAATATATTACTCTTCTGATCAAGTTACATTCAATTACACATGTATGATAGAGTCACTCATAGTTGACATAGAGGAATGGAATAAATTCTACTTAAATTACAAATTACAAGTAACTGTTTTGGCATGTTATGGATTCCTGTTTCAAAATAGCCCTTCTTAATATTAAAAGTAGAAGAGTAGACAGCTAAACAAGATCAGATAAAAGAAATCAAGGAAAGAAAACAAAATGGGGTGGGGGAGAGGTAAAAGGAGGAAATCTGTTACACTGCTACATTAAACCAGTACTAAACTACTATGCAAGTAATTTTCCTGGTGAGAAAACAATAGATTCTGGACAGAACAACTGGGACTGGAATTAAAATCAACCATGTCCTGCTCTGTTATAAATTTTCTATTAGCTTTGTAGACTTAGAAGCAATATTAAAGACTGCAGAATAGTGGGAAGATAAGAATCCTCTTGGCAAAAAACAAAACCAGAAGACCTCACAGATGAAAGTGCTAGTGAAAAGATAATTGGAAATGATGGCAACTCTTACACTTTCAGAAACACTCTCCTGCTGAAATAGGATCTTATCACGTATTTGAGTCTTATACAGGGATGAAGAAATTCTCATTGTGGCACCAAAGAAAGCCATGACAGGAGTGTGCCAGGTGGTAGCTCAGCAGAAGCAGCAGGTCCAGGTAGGGAAGCCAGCAGAGGACACATCAGAACATAACTGTGGTGGAATCCTCCACAGACACCCCAGATACCCAGGCTGCCAGGTCCTTCTTCCCTTAGACATTCAGAGCAGAAGTTCCCTTTCCATCCAGGTCCACCCTGGACCCGCTACTTCTG
The DNA here is from genome assembly GCF_025592945.1 of Manacus candei. Taxonomy (NCBI): domain Eukaryota; kingdom Metazoa; phylum Chordata; class Aves; order Passeriformes; family Pipridae; genus Manacus; species Manacus candei. Next base: position 29,937,130 of record NW_026138097.1, on the reverse strand, counting down.
CTCACCTGTTGTGGCTGCTCCCCCATGAGGTGTGCAAAGGCTTGATCTTTCATCCATGTCCAGCCTCTGCTCGTTTGTTTTTTCATATGAGAAGATTCTTATGCGAGTGAGTAAGCAAATATTTACCCATATAAAACTGGTAGTTAAAAATTACTCATTTTGAGTTTTTCTATGTTTCTGCTCACTGATAAAGAATTCAAAGCAACAGAAATATAGGTGTCAATTTTCTCTACAAGTCTAGGTCTTCCTAATATGCAGGAACTCACTCCAAAAATTTCTTGAGCTTTCTGGCTGGAAACTCCAGACTTTTCCAGCTGGAAACATCAGACCTTTCCTTAGTGCCACAATGAGAATTCAGGCATTATTTTAAAGGCTGTTCATTTAGGCGTTACATGTGGAATTAAGTATATTGAAAATGCAAAATAAAGGAGAGTCTTTTTTTCCGGACAGATATATTGCAAACTCACAGCATACCACAGCATTCAGATAGACTTGGCTGACAGGATTTTTTCTCTCTATTGCACTTCAATAAATTCACGTACACACCAGAAAAGACTGAAGTTGTTTTCTTTAGAGGAATACTTCAGTAAACTACACTTAAACAGAAACACAATACACCAATTACTGTGAAAATTCTTGCCAAAGTGTTTTAGCATTCATTTTGAAAAGCCTGGCAATAAGAAGAAACAATGAACTCATACCAATTTATAACATTTGAATTACACTGCAGAATTTCTTGGCTATTATAGCATCCCAGTATGACTGCATAAAGTCAGACACTGCAAAGACAGCTACTACAATGCACTATTCTCTTTGCATCACCTCATTTATTGCATTTCAGTGTTGAAAGTCAAACAAATGAGAGTACTAATCAAGGAAGTGACAATGCTAATCTGTCTCTTCATCTGAGTTTTGAACAGAATGTACCTCCTTAATGATTACACGCTCTCAAGTTTATTGTTACTCAAAAGGCATGTATGAGACAGTACATTAATTGTGATCTGTAACTGTCCTTATACACCAAATAAGTGTCTGTTTTATAATTTGCTCTAAATTAGCTAACATAGAAAGCAGAGTGCATTATGCAGTAAAAACTCTAATTTTTTAGAAGTTTTCAGTCATTTACTAGCATTATATCAAATTGATAATGTTGCCTCAAGGGGTTTTTTTTAGATTTTTGATTTTTTATTTTTAATTTGTATGTTTTAGAAGTAGTTATGTAGATAATAGAAGCAGCTGCATTTATTCCCTCATCCTTTAGCACAGTAGTTCCATATACACCCAATTCTCTTACCCCATTTCATATTCCCCATATCAAGTCCCCTTAAATTCTAGTAGCATATTTAATCTTCTTTTCAAGGTAGGCCTTCGTTTTGTTTAAGAACATCTGGTCCCTGGCCTGGACCACCAGATATCACCCAGAACTTTGGACAAGCTCCAAGGACAGTGTGCCCTGAAAAAGAGGAAGATGATGAAAGAAGAGTCCCAAAATGACCCCAGACTCAATTTGCGAGGGGCAGGTTGGGGGTGGAATGGGGCAAAGGGCAGGGGGTGGATAAATCAGGGATTGGATGGATATTATCATAAAATTGTAACACTGGATCGGGGGCAGCGCACGCATGACTTGTACCCCGATGCCTGAGAGGCATCATTAAAACCTTCCCTTACCTTACCTCCAGATTAAGTTGCCCTGGAGTTTTTTCCTCCCTGAGTTTATTTTGGGCAAAAATAATTAAGCCTGGAATAAGAGCACAGCATTACTGGGCTGCAGCAAGGCTTTTACAACTAAGCGTCATCAGAGACTTTGGAAACCAGGCCAAATACTGTTTAGTAGATAGGCAACTAATCTACTGTATGTGGCTCCCAACTGTGCTCCATCAGACAGAACTCTGGACTAACTCAGGACACCTAGGTTCACTTCATGACCTTTGACAATGCACTTCACATCAACGTAGAACAAAACTAAAAATGCTTAGCTGCTTTTGAGAGATAAGATTAGAAGAAGACAGGCTAAACAATAAGTGGGCTGCTAGTTGAAACATTCATTTTAACTTCAATATGAAATATTACCAAACTTTAGCCTATTTCCATGCTGCATCTCTTCAATTCCATGCTTCTCTTACAGCTTCTGCGCTTCCCACTCTTGCATGAAACTCTAATGAGGTATCATTCAGTTTTTCTGCGCCTCCCCCTCACTATAGAGGAAGTCTGACTTCTTCCATGCAAAAGATGGAAAGACTCCTCTCCTGGGAGTCACAAACTGCAGTAGTCTTCTGTTTGTGGGATGCCTACACCCTTGATTACAAGACTTAGAAATGTCTGCATCAAATGAGTACCGGGACTGCAGGACACAGAAGGATGGTCACATAGTTAAGGCAGTTCAATGCCTTCCTGGGAGACCTGACTGAACTTGATCTTTACCTCCTCTATCCTGGAGCTCTCAGTCTTAAGCAATCTAAACTTCTCATAGCTGATCACTGAATATTCTGTGCATCCATTTGCTGAGATTCATGAGATTCATGTTGATCATGCAAAAAGGTACATCCAAAGACATTGGGAAGTCTATTATCATAATAAAAAGAAATTAATAATTCCAAGCACACTGTGCATTTAAAAAAGCCTTTAGAATTAGAGAATGTGACAATTTTAGGTTTAAATTGCTTTGTACCTCATTTCCTTCTCTGTAATATGAAGATAGATTAGTTCCTCTCAGCATATTCTTTTCACTGCATCTCTGTGATACTTGTGAAACTCATAGTACAGTAGGAAACTTAGTGTAAGAAATTGCCTCTTCAGGAGAAAATTTAAATCATTCATTAAATAAGGCACCAAATGAGGTATGGAGGTGTTATGTTCCTTTTTTTTTTTTCTATTATAGCCATTTAAAATAACCATCAGTGCAGAAACTGCACTCCTGTTTGCTGAACACTTTAAGGTTTGTACTTCAACATTATCCTAATGTTGAACTAATTTAAATTTCTATATTTCCTAGTTTTTGAGCACTTACACTGCCCTTCTGCTGTCCTAAAGCTCAGCAAGCTTTATATAAAATATAAAGGAAAAAAATATAAAAGGGCACAAAAATGAGAAATATTTTTGGAATATTAGAAACTAACTGAGTTCAGCTTCAAGTTCAGATTGAACTTTCACAGTAACTCACATTTTATGTGCTCCTGCTCATCCAATCTCAATTAAAACTTGTATGTTTGCCAAAAAAGATTTAGAGATCATCAGTTCATTTATCACATTTTCTTGAGTTACTCATTTCCAAATCATATGCCCATTCCAGCTACTTACCACACAGTAGTGTTGGAAGGACTTATCAAAAAACTTGGTTTCTGTTGCCAGTGACAACTACGATAAAAGCACTTAAAAGGAGGAGGAGTTGGATCTAGTGCCATGACAGTAATGTGCTGAAATACAGCAAAGTTTTTAAATCTCAAGATGAAAGTATTTTTCAACAAGACAGATGCACTTACCCTGATAAAACTAAGGCTATGAAAGTCTGGCTTCCTAAACACAAATCCTGTGAGTTAAAAAAAGACAAATCGCAATGTACCCATTTAAAATTAAAAATGTTAGATATTCCAGTAGCCAAAACTCACAAACATATTTAGTTTGTTTATGGTTTTCTAGAGAAATGTTGTCTTCATGTTCAGATTAAGCACGAATAATCCAGAAAGACATGGCAGGGAGCAAAGGAATTAACATGCACAGGGAAAAAAAATGGTGTGCTGCAGGGGTAGGCATTCCTGAGATCATCCTGATAAAGGACTCTAAATCTGCTTGCTTGCTACAGAAAACTCAGTGCTCAGCTGTGAGCTACTCTTCCTTCTTTCTTACAAACTAAACAGTTTGAAATCTAGCTCTTACTTTTTTTTGTTAAGTCGATCATGCCTTAAGCAGCTGCAGAGCGCATCGTAAAGAATATAAACCTTTCATCCACTTTGGTAAAAGCTCAAACTACAGTGACTGAACACTGAAGAAAAGAGGAGAAATTAAAGAATTACTTCTGACTTTCCAAGAGATTCTCCAGGATAAAATGAAGTCGTACAAGATTAGGAGCATTCACACAACCTGTTCAGGGAAAACTCCCAAGATATTTGTAAATTAATGTCCTGAATGAACAATGCCTTATCTCATTTCTCTTTTTTTTTCTTTCACTGTAGAAGTATCATGTAAGAATAAAATACACTCAGTCAAGAAAGCGCACATCTCAGACATGTTTTTATTATTCAAATAGACGTTTTCTGACCTACACTCTCAGTTTCCCATACTTAGCAAAGTTTCTCTCAGGTTCACTAAAGTTTCTCCCTGCATAGGTAAGCATGTGGAAACAGCACATTAAGAAAGTTATGTGGCAATAACAGCTATGGAAGACAGTTGAAAACCATCCAGTTGAAAATTCCTGATTTTAAATGAAGCGCGTGACATTTTGGTAATCAGGTCATGATTATATACTGTTTAAAGAAAGGTGTGCCTGCATGCAAGCTTTTCTGTGAGTTTGATTTTTTGTTTGTTTGTTTGGGGGTTTCCCACAAAAACCCACCATTTTAGATCCTACAACTTAGTTGTTCTTTGTTGCCATCTTTTACTATATGGACACAAATATGGTTCTCACTTAGGAACAAACTGTGAAAAAAAAATGTGCATTTGTTGAGTTTTTGGGATTTATTTCTGGTGAAAGGATTTATTGATTGTTAAATAACATATGGCAGTGTTAGATTATTTAGTTATTGTTCCAAATATACTTTTCTAATGTTGCTCTTTTTCACCTACCAACAACACCTAAGTTATCTACCTTCATGCTCAGGACTTAAAACTGTTTACTGTACTGGTGAAAGTCTTTGGCATAACACCGGTATGAAAGTACTCAAATATTTATATGTCAGTAAAAGTCCTGGAGGCAAATACAGATTATGACTATACTATGAATGCAATTGCTATATCCTTAATTCCATGTCAAGCTGAGACTCAAGTACTATAATCTGACCCTTTCTTTCCTCACTCCTCCAAGTTATAAATGAAGAAAACCAAACACCTGGACCCAAAGAAGTTGGAAAGGAAGAGGAGCACCCCTAAATCCCCCTGCTTCTCAGTCCAGGCAGATACTTTTCGATGGTGTATTTAGACAAGTAGCTGAGTTATTTGAGCAATGTGGAAAAAGTATTTTCTGGCAAGGATGAACTGCATCTACAGACTTTGCTAGTAAAGCCAGTATAGATTAGATTCACATATCTCTTTCTTTACCATTCCTCTCTTAACTTTATCCTGCAGTCTCCAGCAGATTCTTATATTTTATTCAGGTGTGAAATCACCTCTTAAAAATTGGATTAAGCAGCCTGATAGAAAAGATGTAGGCTTCTCTTGGATCTCCTTTTTGCGAAGGAAGTCTCTGGGAAGGAAGTCTCACCTGCAGTTTCAGAGGAGTTTAGTCAGCTTTTCAAAACTTTTTGCAAAACCAGAAGGGAGGAAGGAGGAGGGAAAATGGTTTTTTTCCCCATGCAGTTTTATTAACACATCTCAACCCAAAATTCCATCCCAGCAATAATTCACAAATTAACCAAACTAACATTTGTTATCAAAGCAGTAATTGAGTATAATAGGAAAAGAAAAACTGCAGTTAGAATTGGAACTCAGACCCCAAATGGAACGGAGACATTCAAAGAAAATTCCTGCAGAGTGAATTGTTCCTTCTCTAAATATTCAATTCAGCAAGCAAATAAAAATGCAGTGTAACACTCTAAATCCTTTCCCCATTAGAAGTTTCTTCAAGATTTTGATGTTGGCTTTGGCAAGAAAGAGGTTTCTCCTATCTCATTATCCTTTTTCATAGTATAATAGATTTCTGTGTTTCCCAGTCAACAAAAGGGGCTTTCTGTTAACATGAAACCCACTGGTAACATGCAATGAGCAAATGAATCACATTCATATGGGTGTGGTTTGATTCAGGCTTTTGAATTCAGACAATAATGAGACCTTGATCCTAAAGTAATAAAATCCCAATGGTTTTCTTATTTGGGGAGTGGAGATTTCAGTCAAGGATCAATAAATCAATGCCATTTTCAAATTCTCTTATTAATTCTCAACCTCTCTTATTAATTCTAGAATTCTTCAACTACAGATAGAGGAACAAATCCCTTGTAACTCATTCCCCGTCAGCAGTATTTCTGGATATTTATAAACATGTCCATGCAGGTAAATATAAAATGCAAAAAAATGAGTTTATATAAATAATACTCTAAGCTATTGTTATTTTTACATTGTACATATTTAGAAGAAATACATTTCATCAAAATATATCTGATGTTTTCTCTGGGAGAATTAATGCTTCAGGAAAGGTCAAAATGTACTCTCATGTTGTAAGAAATGTAAGAACATTTTCCCAGGCTTTTAAGGAAAAAAAATACATATCCTAAAAGTATGCTTATTGTTCTGTTTAAAAAATAAATAAATCCAAAGTTTATTTGACGTGTTATCCAAATAAAATATCACACTTTGGTAAACAGGCAAAAAATCAGATTTTCTAGAATATGAGTGGATAACATCTCAAAATAACTTTCCTCATAACTATAATTTGCATATTATCATATTTCAAATATCTTTTCTTATATCTCTATGTTTTACAGACAAACCTAGATAAGGAAATGCACGGTTAATGACAGAATCAAGAGGAGCATTAGCAGAAGTCATATGGTTAACAGGACTTGGATCTCAGTGCCTTAGATGTCTAGCCTCTGCTGAAAACAAAATGTCAGGCATGGAAATTTGTTTGAGAACATGTGACAGGATTCTTAATATAAACCTAGACCAACATAAGCCATATAAACTATCATCACATTTTAAAATATCTGTATAAATGCACAGTCTTTGCCAACTTCCACACAGAAGAATTAAGCTTTATATCCATTTTCTACTCAAACCTCAAGAGAAAGAATTAATTATGCAGTTGAAAAAGACCTTCAATATAGAACTCTTGCCACTACTTATATGAAAAGAGAAGGGGAAATTTCAAAAAAAAAAAAAAAAAGGAATGAAAGAAATTTCTAGTGCATTTCCAATTACACAAGAAACCAATGATCAAACACAAATAAACTACTTGGCTGCAACATGTGAAGTGGAGAACTGGGGAAGTCAGTCCTATTTTCTGCCCAGGAACCACGTCCTAAGTTCTCTTTAGCTTTCTCAGATACTCAGAGATTCTGTTTTACAGAGTACAGACTCAGGAAAATTGGTCATATCTGCTTTAATGCACAGGCTAGTTTTCCACCTTCAGCATGGAATTGTGTTTATCTCCCCATAGCTGGAAGGTAAGGCTAATGCTGCAATAAAACATGTCCAGATACAAGTTGGGGTCTTTTGTTTGTTTGTCTCTACCAGAAAAAAATTGAAGCAGTTAATAAAGTAAAACTTAGGAGGGTTTATATAGACCTTGATCTTTGCTTTCCACCATATTCTCCACTTTTCATGTCATCATGTTAACAAGTACCCTGAATTGCTCATCAGTGTAATGGTCTCTCCAGATATTTCATAAGAACCTTGAGATAACTCAAAAGCAAAGGAAGCATTTTACTGACTAAACTAACAATATCCAAGATCTCCACTTTACAGGGAATATTGGGCCATGTTAAGTTTCACATCTAACATTATCAAACATTCTGTTCCCTTACTGCACAAAATATTATTTCTTTTTAATACTTGTATTCAAGACAATAATTAGAATGGAATAGTGTTTCAGCTGTGAGAATATTTATCTGTGTATGAGATATTTTAAAATTCAACACAACTGAGTAGAGACCAACAATAGTAATATATTGATCTCTATGAAGTCATGCAACAGCTTTCTGAAAGTAAATCAGCAGACACACAGAATCACCACTGACACCAACTAGTAGTAGACTGGTCATGTGTTTGTCCCTTTGTGAGTGGCACTCTGAAGGATGCTGAGTTTAATGGTTGCACAAAAAACCTTGCAAATGTGGCACTGATCATTTAAAATGAAATGGTAACTTCTTCAGCTTGAAGAGATGTTGGCTAGTGGGGGTGGTGCAAGATTTGAATAGCCATGATCATCTCAGCACAGACTTTAATGTTAACTTGGTACTCCACTGCTAATTTTACAGCTCCAGCAGTGCTATTCAGTGCTATCAAATTTATGGCTGATAATTCAGCACAAACAACTAACACATCCATTTGTTATGTTAGCCAACAGCAGAACAGGCAAGTGAGTGCACTTAAAACTTTACAGAATAGGAAATTGAGTTCAGAGTACCCTAATGTCATAAAACATCTCTGTGTTCATTTCCAAGAGGAAAGAAAAGTGTGTCAAAAGCCTTAACTGACCTTGAGATTACAAGATCCCAAACCGCGTAACACTGAAGCTGCATTTTTTTCCCCACACTTCCTAAATTGTAATTATGGGCTGTAAACACAAATATTCATGACAAGTTGAAAGCTGAACTCTTTAGACAAGTAAGCAAAAAACCCATAATACAAAGCTATATAACTCCCACTAATATTGGTACTAGTGAACCACTAGTAATAGTTGTACTATTTACATCTAATAATTAACTTAAAGGTTTGAATTGTAATTTATCTTTAATTGACACAAGTTTTAGGTTGGACAAATATTACTGAAATAAAAAAAGTTTTTTAGTTTTTTTAAAAATAAGATTTCCTTATTTTGCTGTGCTTATTACAGAAAGCACTTTACCCATCTCAAGGCTGTTGGTGAATTTCAATGGCTTGAGCAACAGAGGTTTCTAAGAACTTGAAGGTGAAATAGTGTATATTATCATCACATTCATTAATCTCCCCACAGAGACAGTATCAAAAGTTCATTATCTGTCCATGGGGTTTTACTGTGATTTGGAAAATTCTCATGGGGGATTTTTAGAAATTACATTTTCTTCAGTCTTCAGTACTTTCAGACTGCCTTGTACAACAACTTCCTTTTTATGAAGTTAACTACAGTTGTGAACTACAAGCAAATCAAATCTACTATTACAAGCTAAAATAATCAGCAGATGCCAGAAAACACATTCATTACAGCTACTGGCTTGCATTCTGATACCTGCATAGTGGTTTGATATTTATTCTTCTGATCTATCAGCTGACACAACGTGATGCACAGCACAAAGGTTATGTTCTTCATCGAGACTGTTGTGGCAAATGTAATTAAGTATATGCCTTGTTTGGCTTAACCCTCTACACATTAGGTTCAATTCAATATAGGGACATAGAACAGAAAGATAGTTCAAAGAAACATCTTATTCAAATAGGCAGAGTGATTATTCAGCACAAGATTGGCTTGATAAATTTATATGACCTAGCTTAGAGCGGTATCTTTAGAAATGGAAGAAGTATGGAAAATCTGGAAGGTAGTGCATTGTTCAAATAATAGATATATAATTTTTTAAATGCAAAAATATGCTAAGATTCTATGCATTGATCTAATTGGAAAACTATTTTTGTATTATACCAACAATATATTACTGCATAAGAGCTATTAGGCATTACCAAAAGACATTGTCTTCACAGAATACAATGCGATGATACAAAGAACTGATATTTCCCTACTTAAACATAAACCTTTTAACTTTTTCAAACAAATCTGGTTTTTAATTCCCTATGCATAAAAAATTGAGGCATGTCTTTTCTACCTCTTCCCATCAATCCACATTCATGCAACTATTTAGATAAAAGAAAGATGAATGAATTTTTGTGAAATTTTAAAAGAGATGACACCAGGCTGAAACCACATGTGATGAACCTCAAACCAAACATAATCTTTTGTGGAATTTAGACATTTCCAAATTATAAAAGACATTCTTGTCACCTAACATTATAGTTTATACCAGCAATGCCAACATGTTATGCTCCTCAGAAATTAGTTCGTGGTGTCACATGATGACAGCTCCTGATTTGGCTTGCAAGCGTGGGTGTCACAGACATGATTTTTGAAATGTACAGGAACTTAGAAGCCAAATTCCTACTAGTGTAATAATCTTCCTTGAAGCAAATAAAGTTGATGAAGAAATGAGCTCTACAAACACCTGGGGAACCATTTAATGGTCTCTGCTGATACATAGTAGGTGTAAGAGAAAGCAGAAGGAATATTCAAGAGAGATTTTTAGATGAAAATGTCAATATTTTGGAGAAACCAAGGCATTGCAGTGAATGGGGTAACATCAGACCTGTCACTAGTGGGGTTCTATTGTGCCCCATCTTAGCCCCTGTGCTCTTCAATATCTTCATAAATTACTTGGACACAGGACTGGAAGGATTGCCAGGCAAGTTTGCAGATGATACAAAACTGGGAGGAGCTGTTGACTCCCTCAAAGGCAGGGAGGCCCTACAGAGAGACTTCAACAAATCAGAGGGCTGGGCAATCACCAACTATATGAAGTTCAATAAGAGAAAGTGCTGGATTCTGCACCTGGAATGGGGCAACCCTGGATGTTGGTACAGACTGGGGAATGAGATGTTGGAAAACAGTGCTGTGGAAAGGGACCTGGGGGTCCTGGTCGATGGCAATATGGGTTGAATATGAGTCAGCAGTGTCCTGGCAGCCAGGAGGGCCAACCATGTCCTGGGGGGCATCAGGCAAAGCATCGCCAGCCGGTCAAGGGAGGGGATTGTCCCACTCTGTTCTGCCACTGGGATGGCCTCACCTGGAATATTGTGTGCAGTTTTGGGCACCACAGTATAAGAAAGATATTAAGCTAATAGAGAGAGTCCAAAGGAGGGCAACAAAGATGGTGAAGGGCCTTGAGGGGTAGCCCTATGAGGAGCGGCTCAGGTCACTTGGTCTGTTCAGCCTGGAGAAGAGGAGACTGAGGAGACACCTCATTGTAGTATACAACTTACCCATGAGGGGAAGAGGAGGGGCAAATGTTGATCTTTCTCTTTGGTGACCAGTGACAGGACTTGAGGGGATGGCCTGAAGTTGTGTCAGGGGAGGTTTAGGTTAGATGTTAGAGAAAGATTCTTCACCCAGAGGGTGGTTGTGCACTGGAACAAGGTCCCCAGGAAGTGGTAACAGCACCAAGCCTGATAGAGTTCAAGAAGCATTTGGATGATACTCTCAGGCACATGGTGTGACTCTTGGGTATGGTCCTGTGCAGGGCTGGGGGTTGGACTCGATGATCCTTGTGTGTCCCTTCCATCTTGGCATATTCTGTGATTCTGTGATTTTGGAAGACCCAAATTCAGAATCTAAGCAAAGAACACAGAAACAAGTAGGAACAGAAATTACAGGAAACCAGAAATATAGTGAAAAGAACTAGCAGGATTAAAAAGCGTTCTAGGAAAGGCAAAGCACAAAGAAACTGACAAGTCCCTTTGCTTTCCAGTTGAATGCTAGTTGCAAGCAAAACAAGAATAGGGGAAATAAGGAAGCTAAATCAGGCAAATGAGTTTCCTCCTCAAATGAAAATTTACCCTTTTTCACCAGCTCAGGAATACTGATGTTTTTGCAATCCCCTTCCTGTCCCACAAACTCACAGTGATCAGAAAAAGTCCTGGAAGAAAGCTGAGGGCTGAGCTACAGCTGCTCTCCACATTGAGTAGCAAGGTAAATGAAGCTTCAGGCAATAGAACTGCACTGACAGGAAACTAAACGGAAAGTATTGTATTAATTACCATGAAATAGATATGCTACAAGAGTCAATGATACCAGCAAGATCCTGTCATTCCCTGGTCCTAAACAGTTAACAGTGGTTCCAAGAGCTGAGTCCATCTGTTCTGTTTCATGATAACCACCACTAGTAAATCTTTCTGCAGACCTCTAACAAAGAAAACTCATCTAGAACATTCTGGAACATTTAAAAGGAAAATCTTACTTAACATTTTGACAGCACAACTTTCAGCTGCAAAGCATTTCAAGAACCTTTCCCATCCCCACAACAATCTTCAGAAAAAAAATGTGAGCTGAGCTGACCTAAAGCTTCTGCTAAAATCTGAATCATTTGTCCTAACAGAAGTCTACATACAAAAGAGTAATGAAACTAAAAAAATAAATAATATCTATATAAAGGCATTTGGCAATCTTTTGCATTGGTTCACTCAAATTCATTGCTGGACATAGCTCACAGTCATATCAACGAATTCAAAACCTGGCAAATGGCCACAGCCTCAGATTCTTCCTGGCCCAGTTGTAGCTGTCCCACTGTCCCAAGATGCACAGCTATGTCACAAGAGACTCAGTTACTGACTGGCAGAGCCAGAGGTTTCTTAATAAAAAGCAAACTCTGAAAAGGAGGAAAACCAAGTGTCCTGATTTCAGCCAAACAATGAAGAAACATTTAAGAATGGAAGGGCAAAAACTTTGCAGTTGAATTCCTATTATCGGGAATGTAACAAAACATGAGTGAAGTGGTGGTTAGAAAATCCATCTTAAGGGGAAATAAATCAAAGTAATTAAACAGAAGCTGTACATACGTGAACTATGTAAAGATTTCTATCATCAGAGTTTCCTGGTAGGAGATCAGAGTTTATCTTCTGTACATTTCATAGAATGATCTTAAATTGAGGTAATAGGTTTTGCTTTCATAAATGAATTTTTTTTTCAGATACCAATGTTTCTATTGAGCTTGAATATTTGTCTGGTAAGGCAGTTCTTCCCCCTTGACTACTTAACCCTGAAAGTAGTTCCAATGGTCATTTAAAATTTGTAAAATATGTCCTATTTAAGCCTGGGCATTGATTTTCAGTTTCGATTGATGTCAACAGGAGCTGGGGTACTCTCATCCCCTCAAAGCAGATCGAATACAGCTCTCAATAGAAGGTGAGGAATACTTCCAGATTCTCTAAGTCCTTGACAAAGCATATAGCTCATGGTGGTATGTGAGATTAAGCAAAATAGAACATTTAACATATGTCATAATCAATGTGGGAAGATACTTGTCAAAATATAAACAACAGGACATTTAATGCTACACTTAGGCCCCATATCCTAAGGTGCTCCTTTTTTCTAATCTGCGTGCCACAGGCTTCACACTCCCCACATATTCCATCTGTTGGTAACACAATGGTATTAAAGAGAACGCAGCAGAAACTTAGGAGCAGATTTTAAAATGACCAAAGAGACTTCTACAGAGGACATTGACAGAACTCACACTACAAACATATTGCAAACCAACTGTTGCCAAAGAAATACCTGTAATTCATGTTGGATATTCATTATCCAGACTTTTTTACAGCAGTCAGAAGGTATCTTGAAGGGTTTACAGCTATTGTAAAATCCCCTTTGACGCTTACAACTATTGAAGAGGAAACTTAACCTTCAACAACCCTTTGTGTTTTCCACTGTTTTCTGCAAGTACTTCTAAAGTTTACAATGTCCAAAGAACTGCCAACTGTCCTGACAGAAGTCCGAGTAAAAAATTTATGAATGCATAAGAAAAAATTGGGATTTTATAGATCTATTTCTAAGACAAGTTTTGAACAAATAAAAGGCAAAAAATATGCAAATAGTGTTTGCCCTTCCCATAGGTGAAATTTCAGCCTTTAAAAAATAATCAACTTAAGAACTTCAGTATAATTTTACCCATACTTACATAATTAAATTTGTGACACATGAATAGTAATTATATTTTTTAAATTAATAACTCACTATTCTTCTCCGAGACTACAAATTGCCAGATATAGCACTATCTTAGTAATCATCTGAATACTTTTAATAGCTTTTTTAAAGTGAATTCACCTGCCTGAAGTAACATAAAGTAAACTTTTATCTTCAACTTTTAAAATAAACTAAACACAAACTCAATATTCATACACATTATTGACAGATTACCAAGTTCAGATAATGACCTCTATTCACTTTTCCAATAACCTAACGCAGTTATCTCTCTACTTATACGCATTTTTCCACTCAAAAATTAAACTTGTTTCAAATTTTCTGATGATTGCGTGAAAGTGTAGAACATAATGTAGAGACAACTGTCTTTTGAAACCCATTTTTCTGAAAACAGAAGACATCTCTCACTAAGATCATATCTCCAAAATACTAATAAAAACCTTAATTGCTGATTATACCAAAGATTATCCTCAAGCATATTAAGAATACAACATCCACTCTTATAAAATTTGCATTATTTAGAAGATATTGTTATAAACTTCCATCACATCAGGGAAAAAGCTTAAAAGTTCTTATTTTTCCCCTCATGACAATGTCATCTGTATTTTTTATGGTTACTGTCCATTCACTTTTTTAGGACTGAATATAGTTTTTGATAAAGTAGAAAATGTAGCTAAACAAAAATTCAAAGAAATCTCATGCAGAAACTGATACTTAAACTTCACCTTTTTTTAAATTGCATCCATTGATTTTCCTGCAGTAAGAAAATCAAAAGCTCTCTCCAATTGTTGTGCCTGCATGACAACTTAACATTAGACAGCAAAATCTCTTTGCTGAACTTGCTCTTAAGAAATAAAAATCCTTTGTTTCCCTGCACCAAGATCAAAGCAAAAACTCTTTGTTATGCGACAGATTTGAATGCAGTAAGTTATGATTTTGTGAAATGTCTATGTGATGGCACTGTTTTATGAAAAATCAACTACTAAAAATGAAGCTAAGCAGGCAAGTTAAGGACTGATTGAAATCAACTTTTTGCAAGCATATGCATACATGACCTCAAATCATTACAGTGAAGGCAACGGTTTACTCAACAACTCATTTTTGTAAAAAGCTGTTTACCAGAAGACTAAAACATGAGGTGATAAACTGCTTGAATACTTCCGATTTTAGAAATACATTTAAACTTACTAATTTCCTATATAAAGAAAAAGAGTAAGTTCTTGAAAGCCTTCCAACTACAGGAAAGATACAATAATTACAGGAAAAATACAATTATTTAAACAAATCATCATTGCTTTCTCATGATGTTCAAACATTCAATGAGAAAGTCTTTGTCAGGATGAGCAAATTACATGAAAATAAATATGCTACAAACAGATTTATATAGGAATGCTTAATAACAAAAAGCAAGCACTACAGCACACAGGAACTGAGCTGCAAGATTTACTTTCAAATTATAACATTGTTGGTATTACTCAATTCTCGTTTTCTTATCATTTACCTTGATGTGACTAGCAAATTTACTGTGCTTGAAATTCTGTTTGCTTTACAAAGTCACTTCATTGTGATAATAATTGCAATTTAAAATCTTAACACACTTCCCATTCTTTCAATTTACATGTCAAACTCTCTTCTCTTTAGCATCTGGATTTATTAATTTTCAAATAACATCCATCTTCACAAAGTAACATGATTTTGAGTGTCATTCAATCACAGATTTTGAATTGAATTTGTGGAAAGGAATTGATGACTGACTGTTAAAAGTTTTCAAGCAAATTACATCAGATATGAAATACCTTATTCACCTTCTTGGTGTGAATGTAAGATTCAAACTTCTGTAAATAACAAAACAGGCACCCTAGTTCCATCTACTGACCAAGCATTCTCAAGTAAAATATATCACTCTCTTGTCTTAAAAAAGACTAGTTAGATATTTTATAATATCTCAAATAATTCTTAAAATGAACTAACAAAGATTTTTGATTAATTACCACACATTATATTTTTGGTTGTAGCACTGTGGTAGTTAAAATTTTGTCAGGTTTTAGTTTCTGTCATCCCAAAGCATATTAAAAAAATAAAATATTTCAAAAAGAAAAGAAAAAACTCTACATATTTAAAATATAGTGGACTACAATAAGTATATGAACATGGTATTTCACGTTTTCACCATGCTACAACAGAATGCTTTACTGAGTTATGCATTGCAAGAGACTATAAAATAAAACACACCACAAATGATGGCTTGTTAATAAATTGTTAATTATGTTCCATATTTAAGTTTTTATATCAACTAGTTTACGCATACCGTAAATCAAGATATCCTTTTCAGTTTACATATATCACATAACTGGTAGTCAGAGCTGTATCTGCCTCTCATTTAAGTCCAAAAAAAAGATTTACCATGACAGAAAACACAGCCTTAGTGTTACCTGAAGTGTTTACAGGCAGAAAATGAAGAGGTTTGTCCTCATCATCAACAGTGTCATTGAAACTTGGGAGCTGGGTGGAGCAGGTAGAACCATGCCCAGTGTTGGCAGTGGCCTTTTCCTGCATTCTTTGCACTCCATTTGGGTGAAGTATTGAGGAACATGTGTAGTGCAGGTAGCTCAGTGTGCAGCTGCAGTGGGAGCTGCAGGTTGAGCTCTGGGGGGCAGCAGCCCAAGGCAAGAGGCCATGACCTGCTGACCCTTTGCACAACAAAAGGCACAGGGACCTATGGCCCAGCCAGGGGACTGGACACTCAGAGACAAAGAGGGAGCCAACAGGCCCCAGACTTTCCTGTGCTTAGACTGTGAGGGTGTAAAAATCCAGGGTGTCCTTCATTTGGGGTCCCTCCTTGGAGGCACCAGCTTGACCTGTTACTTAGTTGTTGCACCATGATGAAATTATTTTAAGGATCTGGATATCTGAGACTCTGCTACGGGAAAGCTGGGGTTGGACCAATGAGGAAACATGGTCTGATTGCATGAATGTGGGGCATGTAGCTGAGAAGGGGCCTCAGTCCCAGCTCAGGTGGTGCAACTGTGACTGCCAGAGTTGCTCCTGGATGGTAACAGAGAAGTTTACTTCAGATGAAGAAGTACGGTGGAGTAGGCAGCAGATCCTCAGTAGGGAAATGCTGGAGCAAAGCCTCCCTAGGACAGAGAAGTTTCCATATCACTTCCATACCATGACAATGCAGAGAAAGCCCTGATTTGCTGAAAATATGGGGAACACAGGTGACATAAGAAGTGAGCGGAGTTTAAAAGAGTTGCTGCTTAGTTTATGACTGGTGGCAGAGAAATTGCTTCATTGTTGGTTAGGATCTTACTGCCAAAGCTGTCCTTCAGTACTAGATACCGAGACGTGGGACTCACAATCTGTTACAATTTCATTAAATTCTGTCAGAGTAATTCGAGGAATTCACAGTAGCTCAGTAGGAATCAGCATAGCTACATATGATCATATCAATCCACACCCGCGAAAGTTGTCTGCAACTTCAGTATTGATGTCAGCTTCAATTTCCTTGGGCCAAACGACAAAGAATTGTTCAATCAGCTAAAGGCCAGCAGATATGAAAGAGTAGTAGGGTCAGATCAATGACACTTCAGCAGGATTTATCACTAGGAAAAACTAATTAATATCTTGACTCCCTCCATGTAGATTTATTTCAGGAGATAGAAAGTTAATTCTACTTTGTAAGTCACATGAACACTGCCAACTATCAGTGTCTTGCCAATAGCAAGAAATAGGCTCTGAACTGACTGACATTGCCACCTCTGCAGTACACATTTAAGAGTAGGCTGCACCTCCTCTTCCCATCCAGTAGTATTTGTAACTACACGTCATGTTTGGATTTGGCCTGGTGGCATGCACTTACCCAGTTTGTTTCAGAAAAATACCTGGAGAAAGCAATTAAAAGAACTTAATCCTTCCAGAAGAGGCAGATGACCATGTGAAAACCCCTGTGTGAGCATCCAGGTTCTCCTCACTTGCTGGACATGCACTGAACTGGGACTTTCAGCTGTCAAGCACTTTAATTTTTAATACGAACTGTAGGAGACACTTTTTTAAAAATAGTTTTTATCAGCATAATCCATACTCCTCAACGCATATAGATATAGATATGTATAGATAGTGTAACAATTCCCTAACAAGGAAAGCAATTTAAATTAAGAGATACACATTTCTTCCCTATCTCTTGTCAATAAACATTTTGAAAGCAGCTAGCATAGAGGTTTCTTGCTCTTCAGAGAAGATTTAGTGTTTTTCAGTTCAGTTGGCCTTTTTGTATTTCCCATTCCATTCTTGGCCATTGGCTTAAAAAGTGTATTGATTTTTACTTAATCTTACTGCTCTCACTGTACCAACGTGGCATGACAGTAGTAGTGCGGGCTGAACATTCAGGAGTTACTGCAGCTGGATAACACTACCTAATTGGCAGTAACTACTGCTCTCCCTGTCCCCTTTTCTTATTTTATGTAATTCTAATAGTATTAATTACATATGTTAACATATTGAACCAAAGTAGTATTCTGCATAAGGTGATACAAAGGAAAGTCTTTCAAGCCTTGGAGCTGGGGAAGGGCTCTCACTAACCTTTCAACTGGGGGGAGGGAAACCCAACCTAATAATTCATGTTACTATGTAGAAAAGAATCTCAAGCAGCCTTTTCTGTATACCCATTCTGAATAGGTTTTTTTCTTTTTTTTTTTTTTTTTGTCAAGACTGGTCTGATTTTGTGGTATCTTTTCATGATTCAGTGATCAGATGCAGAAATCAGCAATGTTGTTTACTGCACTATTGCTTTGACTATGTTTACTTAACTAATAGATAAGCTCTTTGATTGCCATGGTGGAGGTAGTGTATTTGTTCATATATTGCTCACTATGTATTTTCCTGCATAAGGCAGAAAAAGTATTTTGTCTTAGGTTTGTTCATATTTAGAAAATATGTCAAGTTGTTGCCTCATATTTTAGAAAAATCAGACACAGAAAATAATCTAGCAAGAGTTCACACATGATTTCAGCAGCCTGTTTTGTAAGTAGACTAATATAACATCCATCATTGCTGTTTTTGAGCTGGTTAAGCAGATCACTTCTGAAGATCAAGACAGTAACTTTACTTAAAGCCAGTGCTTATGTCAGAGAAAAATGAGTCTGAGATTGTCAGGACAGAAAGTTATAAAGGCAAGAGCTGTTGACATGTCATACCAACAGAGAGCTTTTTCATTCAGTTCCACATGCCATTTTGATGAAGGATAAAGTTATTAAGGCTAAAGAAAATAGTTCTTCTCTCAGATCATCTTATTGGTACCCATGAACAAATATAGAAATAAAAATGAGAAATAGGAACATGTAGGCTTACTAATATAGGCTATGACAGATCAGTCTGATGACTTCATAAAAATTAAGTTTCATTTATGTTTAGTGAAGTGTACTCAGGGAATTAAGACACAGCCCACTCACAAAGGAAAAAAAAATTATAAGGCAAGTAAAACAATAAGATAAGGAAGTCACAATACCTATGCTGGATTGAAGCTGATTTATATTTAATACTCCCATAAAAACATACTTAAGTTGTTCAAAGATGGAGTTTCTCTGTCACAAGAAAATGGAAAGCATGAAAACAGTGAACCCTCACACAAAAATAGGCCCAGATGGTAGTAGACAATGTAAAGTTGTACACTTCAATAGAAATAATGAGTTTTACTATTAAGTAGCATGTATAACCAAATGAGAGGGATCCACATGCAGTTAAAAGCAGTAAGCATGAGACATCAAATATGTTAGGAGCTAATAAAATGGTAAGACCAAAGAAAGAAAACCAAAATAATAAATCTGACAGGTACAACCACCGCAGTGGTTTCTTACAGTTGTAAGCAGTAAGAAAGCACTACATTGCATTTACCCTTTCTATCTTTGGCTCCATCAGTTGTGAAAGTACACAGGTACTGCCACCCTGAGGAGTAGTCATTTAGAAAACACATTCTTCCAGCTGTAGACACAGGCATGCAGTTGCAGACTTCATTTTAATCACAGCATTACCACTGATTACTTTGTGGTCTTGAACAAATTAGCTCTTTGCTAGTTTTTGCAATTGTAAAGGTTGAAGATAATGCCAGTCAACCCTACAAAAGTGTTGCTAGATTTACTGTTCAGTAGCAGTTTGAAAATGAATACTATTGTATAAACATTGCATTTTACTGCAGGGCTGAATGCAAACTAATAACTAGCATTCCAAACTGCCGTCTTCTATGTGTACTTTTATTTCTTTTTAAAGACACGCAAACAAATTCCCTAAAGTTAATAGGCACAACACATACTTACTGAAGGGAGAACAGACTTGTGTCTCCTTCTCCAGTCTAGAAATCTCTGTTCAGTAACATTCAGCTTAGTCTATTGCCAGAGTATTGTTATGAGAAGATTATTCCTATATTTTCATTATATTAATACATTGTGATATTTTTACTGAGATATAAAAGAAATTATGCTACTGTAAGGACCAACCTTTGGTTTTTGATATTTCCCAAAAAGGCAAGCAGACTGAGAAAGTCCTGCTACTCCAAGCCTCCATACTAGACCCAGCATCAAACCCCTTGAACTGATCTTAAGTCACAGGTAATTGTACAAAGTCTTTGTTGAAAATCAAGATGTTCTTAGTCCTAGTTGTGGTCCTGACAAATGGCATCTGATACAAATGTATCAGCAACAGCAATTTCAGAGAAAGCCTTCTCACCTCTACTGGTACAGGATCTTTGTGCTATTAGAGACTTTCCAGAGAGGAAGGGAAGCCCCTCAGTGAAAGAGCTTTGGTCTTAAGTTTGTGCTGGAGAGGAAGAACCTCTGTATTAAGCCTTTCCCTCCACTGAAGGGAATGGGCCGTCCCAGAAACAAACCGCAATGTAAAATTAAAGAACAATATTCTACTACTATTAGGCAGAGAGAAAACTGGAGTGAATTTAACCTTGCTTTGCAGAGTTCCAAAACTAGGGGAGAGATCAAATTCAGCAGCACTAAAGCAGTCTTTATAAAAGCCTGTGAAAAACATTAATGCTTTGTTCCATCATGCTACGACAGTGAGCTTCAGGAAGTCTTCAGCACCCAGAGCCCACTCATTTCAGTGCCTTCAGAGACTATAAAGATTTCTTAGTCAGACCTTTGAGACAGCTGAAGCTAAAACTGACCCTACTTTCACCAAAATATAAGGCAAACAGGCCCCACTAGGCCTATGGCCTAGACAAAGCTGGAAAGTAACGTGGCCATTTGGACTAGCAGCTGAAAGCCAAAGAATATATTTTGAGGGATGAGGTTGAGATGGGGGTTGTTTATTTTGTAGGGGTGTGGGGTGCATGTAGTGATCAGGGAGGATCTAACAATAAAGGGAAACTGAAGCTCAGCACTTTTGATTGGGTTATCTGCTGTAGAACTTGAGCTCCAGTATCCTGGGTTCAGTGCTGCTTGGACACCCTAACAAGAAAGCTGATTCACATTCACAACCCTGATACTCACAAGCTGAGACAGTGAATGACCTGCATATCCAGCACCAGGAAGGCAACACTGTCTCACCAGGGTAATAGAAGTTCTCAAGGCCAATAAAACAGCTCCTGTGTATTTTGCATAGAAACGGAAAGAGACTTGTATTGCCAACATAGATTCTTCAGGCATACAACAGAATAGAGAGACAAATGAGTGACAAGCAACATCTAGTTTTGTGCCTGTGGAAATGAAAATTTTACCAAAGCCAGCCTAAAACAATACTATACGAAGAATCACTATTGATCAGATATCCTGAAAGGGATCAAAGGTATGCTTCAACATCTAATTTGTCCTTTGCCCTTACGCCTACAGGTATCACCCAAGAGGAAAAATGTCCCCATTCCAATCATCTGATGTTCACAGTCTTCCAAAATACAGACAAACATGAAGAAAACAGAAAACAGCTATAGACAAAACCTCATGACAGATCCAGCATCCCGGTTTCCTGTGCATGGAAAGCACTTAGACTACTTCGTTTTCATGCAGTAGACAAATAATCCTGGGAAGAGTGCTATTTGATCAGTGTTTCTATTAGAATAATCAAACAACTTAATTCAGAGTGTATGTCCAGGAGACTCAAAAGAAATATTAACTTCTTCTAAGTAACTTAAACCATTTTTTAAGTCAGTCTGGATCTGACCTACATTATACTTCATGCTCTCTGGTAAATAAGACCCAGCTGCTGAAGCAACTTTTTCATATTAGAAGCTGTTTCCCAATGTTTAATTTCTAAAGGTGATAAATGTAGTTTCCATTTTAATTCTGTAATGTTGACACTCCAGAGGGTTGGGGGGTTTTTTGTATGGGGGAGGAAAGGGTAAAGAAATTACATGAATTATTTCTCTATAGGACAAACACTTCAAGAGGCTCAGTAGTTTTATAAGCTCAGCCAATAATACTTTCCTACCATCATACTCTTCATCAGAAAAATAACTGTACTTAATAATTTAGATAAAACCAGAAGGCAGCCTCTGAAGATAGTGTTAGAAAATTAGCTTCTTTTAAAGCATGACGCATAGTGCTGCTTTGGTACTAGTCTTCCATTCCCTGACTTTGACTGACACATCACACTGCCCACTAAAATTAGAAGTACCTCAATGGCAGGAGACTCTACCATCCCTAAATAACACTAAATAACATCAGTATTTTAGATTTAAATTTAGATTTACCATCACTAAGTAACATTTGTATTTTCCCATGATGACCATTAATTTTTTCATTCCTGCTCAAACTCTTTTTAGAATTACTTCAGTGCAACATCTGTGTTTGCAAATAAACTTAATTGGTATTGATCACACCCACAAAGCTGATTTACAGATTGAGCATAAAGATATTCAGAGTATAAATCTGGTTTCTGCGTACTGAAAAGAAGGAAGCAGCAATAAAATACACATGAACACAGATGATGAAGGTCACTGTACACAGTTTAGAGAATGGCCCACTTGGACATATAAATTATTTCGATTCGTGTACACTCTGATGAACTTGAAAAAACAATAGGAAAGAGAGAAAAAGAAGTATATGCTCAAGAAGAGCTGCATAATCTTAGGGAAATCAAAAAAAAAAAAAGATCATCAAACCTTATAGGCTGGAGTGATAGTGACAGAGTAGGCCCCTTAGATTTTGGCTATATCCCTCACCATTCACATTTTTCTCTCCCAGAACTTTCATTATTTCTCAAGTTTTTATAATTTATTTCGTGTCTCCTCTTCAGACTTCCATTTTCAATCAAAAAAAAATCAAGAAGGCATATGCAAGAGAGAGGTGTTTATGTCTCTCTGAATCTGAGTTCTGGCATGGACAGCTACAGACATTACATCTTTAAAGAGTTTCACAAATTCTCTTGGCTTTTTAGACAGCCTTCATCAGGTGTTTTGAAGATGTAAATTTAATGTTTAAGCAGCTCCTAATAAAAAATTAAGTAGACCATTATAGCAGGGTATATATCATAAATTACCTGTGATATATATCATAGAGTACCTAAAAAGATAGAATTATTAGAATGCAATGGGAATGTGCAAAACCATGCAACTGCTCTCACATAGTAAAATAGGAAGTTACATGCTTACCAGAAAAGACACAGAGGCTCATGCATTTGTACATTGCAGGGGTTCAAAGATCAACAATCCAGGCAAGGAACAACAGAAAAGGAAAAAAACCAAAAACTCCTCACTTTGAAAAACTCATTTTCATTTAGCTAATATCTTATGTAAACCCATATTTTTAGTTCAGAGATTTTCAAATGACCGTTTCTGACACATTAAAATTTTCCAGTGGAAGAATACAACCATGGGCAGCAAATATAAACCTACTGATAGTAGATGTGCTTTTTAAATTACTTTTTGTGGATTCCTCAGAAGGTAGCCACAAACCTCAGGTTGAAAGCCAGTAATTTACTTCTTCTGACCTTGCAAAGACCTCTTTGTGCCACAAGTTTTATATGGCCTTCAAAAACCTAATTTACTTTTAAAAACCACACATATACAGTAAGCTGAAAAATATCCCTGTGCATTTACTGGTAAGCAGGTTTTATTTCATTTTTACCAATGTTAGCAGTTCACTGGATTGCATCACAGTGATTATACAGTCTATACATCAACTTGCAGAAAAAACATCCATCTGACATTCCAACCAAAGCCCCTAATAGAAAACCCAATATTATACTAAGAAAAAGAAGTCAGCAAAAGTCCCACCTGAACAAATAACACAAATTCAAAGAACTACTGAAGGGATAAAAAGCCTGTATTCATTTGCCAAGTGGTGAAATATAATAAAAAAGTGAAATTAGGTACTTAAAACTCCTAAATAACCAGAATTGTTGTAGACCAAAGCTATTTTTCAATCTAAATACCATTGGGGTGGATGTGTTTTTCTTTCATCCACTGGAAACAAAAGTCATGCTATGTCAGCATACAGACTGCTAAATAAATCAAGAAGGTTAGTCAAATGCATGTTAAAACATTAGAGAGAAAAAGAACATTCCATAACATATTTAGTCTTCCTGAAAGTTGCTGGGGAAAAAAACAACACCAAAAAAAAACCAGTCACCCCCAAAAAACCCTAATTAAAAGGAAAAAATAAAAGGAAATTAGAAGATCTGAAAGTCAAACAGTCAAATTGTAAAAAGACAATATGAAAAAATAAAAGCAAACAAATAAAGAGGCAGAATTCAGAAATAAAATGGGAAAAAATTGTAGTTATTCTTATCTAAGTCTCCCTCAGTAAAACATACAAGGGTGAAAAGAAAGATTATCATGCAAAGCAAAAAGCTTCAGAATTAATATGTTCAGTAATCTCACTCAAGGGTAATTTTTAAGTTAGACATAGTTGCCACACTGTCTTACCAAGAATTCAAGAAATCTTCTAGAAGAGACTTATATTACTTCTGGAACACAAGTTGGGTCTACATTTTAAACCTAGAGAACTGCAATCTTGTCAAATGTAAAAGAAAAATAAATCAGTCAAAGCAGAATTTACTGGCATTAAATCTGATATTAGGCTGCCCTCTTCAACCATAGAATCATAGAATATCCTGAATTGGAAGCAACCAACAAGGGTCATTGAAGTCCAACTCCTAGCCCTGCACAGGACAACCTAAAACTGAACCATTACTTGGAAGGATTCATGTCCTTTTTTGAAAAAATGCTTCAGTATTTGTAAACCATGGAAAACGAAACTATAGAACTATGAAGAAATCTATCAATAGTTTGTCCAAGTGTAATGGTATCAGACATGAATCCATGTCTAAGTGAATTCTCATCACATCCTATTCTTAGTATGGATTTTCCTGTTCAATGAGAAGTATGCACAGATGATGGGCAAGTCTGTCAAACTGCCTTTGAAACAGACAAAACTGCCATACTTGGTCCATAAGATCCCTTTCCTCCTTTCCTCCCACAGTTCAAAATATGAAAGATAACCAGAATGTTGCCCCTGCTCACTTCCCTTACAGATCTTAGAATGGTATTAAGGTGCTAAAAATTTTGAAGAACACACACTTGAGAAAAGCAAAGCTCAAGTAGTTTTTTTAAAAAATATGCAGAATTCAGATCTCTATTGCGTTCTGAAAGGTGTCTGTCCTTCATGGAAGGTAAAAGACTTCCCCAAAGCCTGGGCTTTGAAACTTTTTTCCACAGAGCATACTCATTCAACTGATTTGTGAAATGTGGTGCTTTATTTGAAAGTGGATTCTGTATCTTCTTACCTGGCTACAACTCATGACTCAGAAGTAAACCAGCAGCTCAGAGGATTGGAGCAGTATTAGATTAACTGACAGAATATACTCAGACCAGAGGATAAGCCAAGTACTTCTATACACCCAGTGATACAGAAATGCCTAAAAGTCACATGATATGCGTATATTTCCCAAACAAAACCGGACAGGCTTTGTTGACATTGCTGTGTGGCTGTAGTGACCATGCAGTATAACGAGCAAGCTGCCTATCAGATGGCTCTCTTGTAGCCATAACCCTCTCCTTTTTCCTAGAAAGCCAATTTATGCAAAATGGAAATGGGAAACTAAAAAATTAGAATTGCAGCACTCAGATGCTGCATTGGTACAATTTATCTTGCATCACAAAACCTCTAGGGACATAATGTGTCTCAATATAAGAAGAAAAGAAAAAGAGGAGAGAGGAGAGGGAAGAACAAAAAAAAAAAAAAAGAAAGTCTGACCTGTATTATTTGCAAAAAAATAAAATTCTACAGTATTTCAGGAAAGAATTATTCAATAATGTAACAACTTTTTTTGCTCAGATCTGGCAGGGCAAGAAGAGAATAAAACATGTAACTCCCGAAAGGCAAGTGATTCTACTAGAAGATACAAACAAAAATAAACTATGTTTTTTTCTGTGTATCTGAATTACTTTGGTATTGAACAGCATGTGTAGCTTGAAGATTTCCTCTTTTTGGCTTCAGACCTACAGTGTAATTCGATAAGGGCAGTTCTCTTTCCTGGTTTTCAGAAGAAACAAATTTGTACTCTGAAGTAGCATATCAACAAAATCATAATACATTACCTTAGCAATTGGAAATGTATCAACATAATAATCCATACAGTGATAACTGAAGTCACAGTTAAGTATTTAATCTTGCAATCCAAATGGAGAACATAGAAAGTGATGGAAAAATTGAAGGCAATATGATGAGAAAATGATTTCCCAGTTCTCCTGTGTAAATTAGAGCAATTTGCTTTCCATTTCACACCTAAGCCAAGAAATACAGCACATTTCCTTACATTGTAAGGAATTCCAAACTTTCAGATCACTGCTATTTCAATGTAGGCCCCCAAATGTAAGTGGTCAGAGGAAGAAACAGGCCTCTGCTTTACATTAAAACATTTAAAAATTCCTCCTTGCCTTGATGGCAGGACTTAGTTCTCCTAAAGCTCAGACCATCACATCATTAATTCTATTTCGCCCTCTTAACAAGTATTTCTGGAGCAGTAGGTGGCAATTAAGAAGTGCACATCCCAAAACCATTACCACAGGTAGAAATGAGAAATTAATTTTTACCTGTTAACAGGTAAACATTAAGGCAATAGAAAAATATATAGTCAAACACAGAAGAAAAAGCAAACAGCTGCTTCATTCCCTACAAAATAACTGTAGTGAACAGCACTGCAGAAACTTGGGTCAAAGCACTGCACTGCAGATGGGTCACAACTCAATTGATCAAAATCTGTTGCGTCCTCTTCTCCTTTATAATCATTTGAGGAAGGACCCTGCTTAATTAGCTAATTTACACTTTGTGTGGTCTTTTTCCAATAGAAATAATTTCAGATTTCCTTTGTCTAAGGTTCCAGTTTTATAGCCTTGGGATATTAAATTCATCCATTTTAGATAAGCCACTGTGCTGTCACTGTGTAATAATCATAACATTTAGATCATGACAGAAAGAATATAGTGTAGTTTTACAAGATGCTTTATGTAACATTGCAGTGAAAGGCTGTAAAAGCCTGCTTACCAGAAACCAATGTACTTCAGTACACAGTCCCCACATTTACACTTGTGCTTTGCCACGCGAGGCTGAAATTACCTCTCCTTTGCAGACTCCAGATACATTTGCCCCTTTTTTTCCCTGTTTCGTATACCTTATCAGGACAAAACCATGCCACTGCTCCATTTCAAGTCCTCAATGTAGATTTGAATTTTAAATTCTCCTTCCTCTCCCCTCAACCAAAACCAAAAAGCCTGGGTATTGGTATCATTGTAGGCTATGCATCCCAAATAGCACACAACTTCTCTTCAAGCCAGATACTATTGTCCAGCAAATTTGCTCTCCTGACACATAATAAAATGTCACAGACTTTGTATTTATCTGAAATTATACAGTCTCAGCACTTCTCTTGGTCTGAAATAATTTTAGTTGTGATAACGACTGCCTTGAAGTCAGGTGACAATTGCCTAGCTTGTTTAACTTCATTCTATGGTTATCATATATGCAAAGGTCTGACAAACTTACATAGTCACTGCTTAACGAACAGGCTATATGTTAACTGGGGCCAAGAGAGGCTTTAACCAATTGTTACTGGGTGAAAACAGTAAAACTTTACTTAGGAACCAGAAAAAAGAACAAGTAAGCAGATAATGTTTTATAAAACAGAAAAGTGCTGTAACCATGGTAGAAAAGGAAAATGCCAGTGCAGTGACAGTGCCCCACTGCAAACCAGCATCGGCAAAAGGACACGGAGAACTTACTTCTCTTAGAAGGAAAAGCCATGCAGTGATACCATGGGTTTCTGAGATCTCATCAGATGGTATAGAAAAGTAGAAGGGAAAAGGAGTCTGATTCAAAACCTTCCGTCTCATCTCCCATCATAAATTAAATGATGTTCAATTAGATTTAGCCAAGCTAGCCGGAAGAACTAGCTCTGGAATCATAGACAGCCTTCAAACATTCAAGTAAGCAACTCTCATCCATACCTTTATCCAAAGTTTGAGCACACAGAAATGTTGACACTTCGCTGATAAGTAAATGACTTCTGAAACCCCTTCCTGAAGCAGAGGGGTTAGGAAAAATTATGGCCATCTGCAAAGGCTTATACCAATAAAAGTTCAGTAAGAGCATACTTCTGCAGTTTGTTTTCACATAACAAGTGAAATTAAAATTCAGTAATATAATGAGAGGCTGTACTTATGTTAATGAATAAACTTATATTTGCTTCTTTTATCATACTCAACTATTAAAGGTAGACATTCAAGGCTCAGGTGTGAACAATTGGTATCACCATCATAGTCTACCTGGATCAGTTTTGTGTATGCAGTATTATGCCTACTTGCCATATAATGAAGACATTTGGGAACTACAGCTCATTTGAGAAGCCACTTGCACACTGCTTCCAACACCAACACCAAATGCTATGTAGCATCAGAAAGAATAAATATATTAAGTTCACCAATTTGAACATTTTATTCACATAGAAATTCCCCCTAACAGTAGTGGTCTATGGTTTTTATCCCATTTTCCATATTAAAGCTTTTGACTTCTGTAAAACTTTCTCATAATTTTTACTAGCTACATGTCATGTTTCATCTGGGATAGAATTAATTTTCTTCCTAGTAGCTGGTAGAATGCTGTGCTTAGAATTTAGGATGAAAACAATGCTGGTAACATTGGTGTTTTAGTTGATGATGAGCAGCATCTGCCCCAAGCCAAGGACTTTTCAGTTTCCCATGCCCTGACAACAAGGAGGCGTTCAAGAAGCTGGGAGGGTGCATGGCCAGAATAGCCAATCCAAACTAGCCAAAGGGATATTCCATGCCATCATGCCCAGTATATAAACTGGGGGGAGTTGGCAAGGAAGGGCCAATTACTGCTCTGGGATGGGATGGGCATCAGTCAATGAGGGGTGAGTAATGGTATTGTGGATCACTCATCTTTCTTGGGTTTTACTCCTGTCTTTTTCTGTCTCTCTTTTCATTGCAAATTTTAATATTATTAAATTTATTTCAATTATTAAACTATTGTTATCTCAACCCACGGTATAATCTTTTCCCCAATTTTCCTTCCCATGACAAGGGGGGAGTGTGAGAACTGGGGCAAACACCTGTGTGGTACTTCATAGCCAGATGGAGTTAAACCAGGACACTGCATTAAGCCATTTAACTACATCTTTCAGTAACCTTTGTTTGCTTTCAGATAACCAGTGCACTTCAGTTCTTTAAGTGAATATATATATCTCCATATGCTGGGGCTCTATCTTATCTTCAACAGGTAAAGTCAAAGTTAAAAATTTCGGTATAAAAAACAAATTAGTTGTTTAGGATCCTCTCTCTGGTGTAATTTCCAAGTATTTTGTTTCACATCTTCTATAATGTTTCAAATCATAGGCCCACACAGTGTCTATTCCCTCTCCAGTAGTATGATCTGGAATCCAGCAGGGGAAAGGAAAGCGACAGGCAATGATTCTGGCATTACATTCAAGTTCTTCTTCCAGCTTCTTCTCCAACTGTGGCATCTGTTGAGTAATAATAAAAAGCTTTCAGAAGCAGTAAAAAAAAAAAAAATTCTCTTTAGAATCTAATTCAAGTGTTCAAGAGAAGTCCAAGGTTTGAGGATTTTTTTTAAACTCTTACAAAAGTATGATATATATTTTGGCTTTGATACCTTGACAAAGAATATCTAAAACTAGAAAATGGCTATTGTGCCCAATTGGTGACATCTAAGTTCTAAAAATTAAATCAAAAACTTATCCCTTAAATTAAAAAAAAAGACAAAGAAAAGACTTTGCATGTTCCAATTCATGATTCCCTTCAGTGGGATTCTCCTCTGTAGAGAATGAAAGCTCGGCTCTCTGAATTTATGCTATTTCTGACACCCCTAGGTTCATGAGCTATTGTGTGGAACTCAAATGTCACCAGTGCTCATAATTTACAGTCTAACCCGAAGACAGATACTAGGACACCCAAAACATCACACAGACAACAACTAAAAGCAAACATTCTGCTGTCACTGTATGGAGAAGTGCTGGTATGTGAAATGCTATTGAAATTGAGCTTTGATGAATCCACAGCCTGTTAACACGTGCAAGTCCCTGCAGCAGCACTGCATGAAACAGAATGTAGAATCATAGAATAGTTTGGATTGGAAGGGACCTTTAAAGGTCGTCTAGTTCAACCCCCCTGCCACAGGCTGGGACATCTTCAACTAGATCAGGTTGCTCAGAGCCCCATCCAGCATGACTGCGTATTTACAGTGATGGGGCATCTACCACCTCTCTAGGCAACCTGTGCCAGTGTTCCACCATCATAAAAATTTTCTTACATCTAGTCTGAATCCACCCTCTTTTAGTTTAAAACCATTACCCCTTTTTTTGCCACTATAGGTCCTACTAAAAAGTCTGTCCCCATCTCTTCTAAGTACTTTAAGTACTGAAAGGCTGCAACAAGGTCTCCCCAGAGTCAAGTCTTCTCCAAGCTGAACAATCCCAACTCTCTCAACTTGTCTTTATAGGAGAGGAGCTCCAGCCCTCGATGCTACACCCTCTGATCATGCTTGTAGCCTTCCTCTGAACCTGCTCCAACAGATCCATATCTGTCTTGTACTGAGGACCCCAGAGCTAGATGCAGTACACCAGATGGGGTCTCACCAGAGCAGAGCAGAGGGGCAGAATCCCCTCCCTTGACCTGATGCCCACACTGCTTTGGATGCAGCCCAGGATACAATTGGCTTTCTGGGCTGCAAGTGTACATTGCCGGCTCATGTTCATATTTTTTATCCACCAGCACCCCCAAGTCCTTCTCAGCAGGGCTGCTCTCAGTCTGTTCATCCCCCAGCATGTATTGATACCAGTGTTGCCCCGGCCCAGGTGCAGCACCTTGCACTTGGTCTTGTTGAACTGCATGATGTTCCCATGGGCCCACCTCTTGTCCAGGTCCTTCTGGATGGCCTCCCATTCTTCAGGCACGTTAACTGCACAACTCAGCTTGGTGTCATCTGCAAATTTTTCTGAGGGTGCACTCAATCCCACCATTTGTGTCATTAATGAAGTTGTTAAGCAGGACTGGCAGACCCCTGAGGAATAGCACTTGTGATCGATCTCCATCTGGACATTGAGCCACTGACCATTATCCACTGGACAGAGTCATCCAGTCAAATCCTTATCCATTGAGTAGTCCATCCACCAAACTGATCTCTCTCCAATCTAGAGAACAGGATGTTGCTACATACCACTATGTAACTCTCCTTGGTTGAACACCTATGGTCTAGCTTTTCTCCATTCCCAGAAACTGAGAGGATACGAAAGTCAAGGGAAATACCACTACTTTTCTAGAACAGAGCAACACCCTTCCCAGTCAGATGCTCTCCTCGTAAATTTTGCTATGAATTAAGTGAGAAATGAATTAACACACCTAGAATACAAAGATATTTCTTTCTCATCTCAGATAGTGATTAGGTTCTGGATGAAAAAAAAAGAAAAAAAAAAAAGAGAAATTTAACAGATTTAGCCATTTTTGTCCTTCGGAAATTTTGATGGCATTGGCACGATTAAGCAGATCAGCAGTACACATCCATTTGGAGTTCCTTTTATTCTTATATACTGTATGTATCTGAATGAGTAATTACAACAGCAAACTCCACAGGCTACTTCTATTATGTGTAAAACTCTATTTACTTTGATATAATGATGCAACATTTAGATAGCAAAAGGTTAAAAGGATAGTAATTATTTACAAATGTAGCTCACCTTAAGACATAAAATATATAAAAATTTCACAAAAATGAAAAAAAAAGAAACAAAAACCAAACCAAAACAAAAAACAACAAACAAACAAACCAAAACAAACAAAAACAAAAAACCAGAACATTATTAGAAAACAAGACTGACTGAAAAAAATGTTTTTCCAAATGGTGCAGGTAAACTTACGCTGTCACATACATGTGGGGTGTGCCTTTGATGTAATATCCTGTTATAGTTGCATTTAAGCTTACAAGAGAATATTTTAGGAACATTATTATAGTCATAGACCCAATATATCAAAGAGTTGCCTCCAAATATTTTTAAGCATTCTATGCTCTGATTTCATCCATACTGTAAATGCTTTTAAACATTTTTGCTACCTCACCTTGAACAAACTAGAAAAATAAGCCCACTATGGTACCTAAAACTAAGGGGAGACAGCAGTAGAAGAAGGTCTAATTTGTTACAGAAATTACAAATAGAGACATGGCCTAATTTTTAATGAGTTATTATGAAAATTAGTGAAACTGCATATCTATGTTCCCTTAAATTAGAAAACATCATTAATAGTTCAAACAGGAAGAATTGCATCCTTGAACCACTCAAAATACTTTTTAAGCTAAATCTATAGTTTTAAATCTAAATCAGCTATTTTAGGTGTTAAATCATACTGTATTTTATGTATATTATGTCAGGCAAAGGCTGGGATAGATAGTTCAGTAAACCTTTTGAACAGTATATAATCAGTTAAATACACAAAAGCTGTGAACATGAACACCTGGTAAGAATTCCATCATCCAACCTGAACAAGTAAAAGTCTCTCTCTCTCTACAATGACTCAAGCAAATGCACCTTCCCCCAGATGCTTGCAAGAATAAGAGA
The DNA here is from genome assembly GCF_025592945.1 of Manacus candei. Taxonomy (NCBI): domain Eukaryota; kingdom Metazoa; phylum Chordata; class Aves; order Passeriformes; family Pipridae; genus Manacus; species Manacus candei. The sequence continues at coordinate 29,904,465 of NW_026138097.1, read as the reverse complement.
GATCTTAGTCTTCCCTGAAGATCAATAAATCCAAGTTTTGTAAGCTAGTCTTGCATATGAAACAAAAGCACTGTGTGGCAGCATCAAATCAGACCAGCATTATTAAAAAAGCTAAAGAAATCTATTGTCCTTGGTAAAAAAAAAGAAAAAAATGTATTAAGGCTTCTAAAAAACTTAATTCAGTCACTCCAGAGGGCTGTGACTGAAGTAAATTTAAAGGGGATCATAAACAAATGAATGCTCAGGAAACACAGGTTTGTATGCTTGCATCTGTTGCATTTATGACAGTATTTCTACTGAAAGAATTTAGCCTAGGATTTACAGGTTTTCCTGAGCCCTACAGTTACTCTTTCTATCACAGCTGCTACTAATTTATCCCACTTTAGTACATTTAAAGTTAAGTCAGTATTTCTGCTGGGATTACCCACGTTTTCCCAGGGCATTTGTTAATTTCTAATTCACCAAAGCTGCTTTCTTCACCCATACTTTTCCCCCTCGGTGCCACGGCAGAATTCCTGACTGCAAATCCAAACGTTTGTACTGCCCCCTGCTGGAACTCAAGCAGGAGAGCACTAAAGCAGTCCATGTAACTCAATTTCTTCACCAGTTTTAAAGAATGCATTTTCCCCAGGGACACACTGAACATAGGCTAGAGAGCTACTTGAAGTATTTGTGTACCTTCCCAAACCCTCACAATCCACACGTGGACAAGGGGTCATTTCAATATATATCAGCTGCTGGCCTACTTGAGGTGATCTGGTTTTTGGAGAACATAAGCAAAGTTTAATACTCTCCTCTAACAAGGCTCCCAAAAATCAGTTGTAGTGAATTTCCTACTTCATCTTCTCCCTGCAAACTCCTTTTTTCAGAATGCAAAACTGAAATTTCCAAGAACCAATTTATTGGCTTCCCTCCAAGCAACTTTAGCACAGCAGTTTTCATTTGATTCCAAACGAATGGACAGAAAATTCTTCTCAAAACCAGATGTATTTTCAGAGCTTCAGTCTGCATACTGTCACAAGTTTTACCAGGCTTTATCATGGACATTAAGAAGCAACAATGAAATAGCAAAATATTATTATTTGGGATCAAGCACACCCTCAGCAAGTTCAGTGACAACACCAAGCTGTATGCTGCAGTTGACATGCTGGAGGGAAAGGATGTCACCCAGAGGGACCTTGACAGGCTTGAGAGGTGGGCTGATGCAAACCTCGTGAAATTCAACAAACCAAAGTGCAAGGCCCTACACGCAGGTCACAGAAAACCCAGACACACCTACATGTTGGGTAGAGAAGTGATCGGGAACAGCCCAGCAGAGAAAGACTTGGGGGTGATGGTTGACAAAAAACTCAACATGAGCTGGCACTCCCAGCCCATAAAGCCAAACAGAATCCCGGGCTGCAACAAAAGCAGCATGGCCAGCAGGTTGAAGGATATGATTCTGTCTCTCTGCTGTGGTGAGACCCTATCTGGAGTACTGTGTACAGTTCTGGTGCTCCCAACATAAGGATGTGGAACTGTTGGAGCAAGTCCAAAGGAAGGCCATGAAATTGATAAAAGGACTGGAGCATCTCCCCTACAAAGACAGGCTGAGAAAGTTATGGCTGTTCAGCTTGGAGAAGAGACGGTTGTGTAGAGACATCATAGCAACCTCCCAGTGTCTGAAGGGGGCCTATAGGGAAGCTGGAGAGGGACTCTTAGGCAGGAACTGAAGTGATAGGACAAAGAGGAATGAGTGCAAATTGAAAGAGGGGACATTTAGGTTAAATAGTAGAAAGAAATTCTTTCCTGTGAGAGTGGTGAGACCTTGGAACAGGTTGCCCAGGGAAGCTGGGGGTGCCCTGTTCGAGGCCAGGTTGGATGAAGCCTTGAGCAACCTAGTGGGAGGTGCCCCTCCCCATGGCAGGGAGGATGGGACTAGATGATCTTCAAGGTCTCTTCCAACCCCTTAACATTCTATCATTCTGTGATTGTTACTGACTACCTGTGACCTGCTACAGGTTGGTTCATTTTGCAGATAAATGTACTATCACTGAATGCCTTGGTATTAAAATAATTAAACAGTGTAAAAATAGTAAACTTACCATCTGAGGTACGCCAAAAACAACAATATTTGTATAATGGGAAAAAGAAACCTAAAATAAAAATTGAGAACGAGTCTTAATGAAAATGGCATTTATATTTGGAGACGTTCTCACCATTCTTTTCTCCCCACCCCTCTAGCTGCACTTCTTCCAGTAGGCATTTAGACCAAAAATATGAAAGGAGATCCCATGTCAACTTTTCATCACATAAATTTCCACATAAAGAAAACTTTATATTGCTGAACAGTAAAAAATTCTACTGTCTGGCCAAGAACATGGCACCAATCCTAGTAGCACAGGAAGAATTAATTTAGAAAATACCTACATGATTTTATTTATATCTAAGTTTGGAGTTTTTTCATAGCTTCTGTAAATGTTAAAATCATGTGTAGTTTAAGTTTTTGTTAAATGTTAGCTAGTTATAAAAACATACCAGGCATTCTAGTGCCTGGGTTCTTCCAGTCAGTGCCATGGAGTTTTCCTATGTTCCTCTCTGAAAAAAAAAAATAAAAAAAAATTCCAAACCCACAAAAAAAGCCCCACGTAATTCACCAGCCACAGGCCTGCTCCAGGAGCCTTTATGGATAAAGGGCAGCACATTAACAAAGCACAGAACCAGCAGAGCAGCACAGTAAGCCCATAGAAACTTGACTCCCAGCACAAGTACTTTGCTCAAAGCCCAGTATAGCACCTTGTTGCCAGTCAGCATTCCAGTTCCTTCAGGAAAATATTTCCAAACTATGAAAATCTCTCAGTCATAGCAGATTCCTTCTTACATACTTCACTACCTACCTTCCATAAGTCTGAAATATAAAATTTGGTATTCTGATGTACTCCATCTCTCCAGGCTCTGTATCTGGAGTACCAAACTAGCCAGGGATTTAATTCATAACCAACAGCTTTGAATCCCTTTTTTGCAGCTGCTATCACCTGCAAGAAAGAAAACAAATTTTCACTTAGAAACATAAAAGTCTATTCATCTAAACAGTAGCACAGAGTTTTATTTAAAATATAAATCAAAAGAAAGCACTTGTGTAAGTCACTCAGGTTTAGATGCCCAAGAGTATAGTGTAGTATAGTGAGCAGAAACTCAAAACTGCATTTTACTATTATGACTAATCCAATTGAAATTAGTATATTCAGACAAACAAAATGAATTTGTAAACATTCATATGGCAAAACTGTGACCTTGTAGTACACGTATGACTTACATAAAAGTTTAATTAAACACATTCACAACACTATCTTGGAATTAAACAGTACCAAAATTGACCATGGAGAGAACAGTGAAACACACAAGGAAAAATGTTCAAAATTAGGCCACTTATTTGAAAAGCAGTGAGGGGTAGGAACTTGAGCAACCTCTGAATCAAAGCCAAAATGACATACTAACAGCAAGAGTCTGAAAGTAATCTCTCGATCTATATTTAAAAAAAAAAAATACAAAAAGACACCAGTTTCTAGAATAAAGGTTTAAGACATAATTTAAAAGGTTACTGACAAGTTTTAATCCGGAAACTTCTGATGAACTATGAATTTTTATTCTTGTAATCTATCAGTCATTTCTCATTCTCCTTTTCTCTTGTCACCTTTATACATTAAGCTTGAACTGCAGCTCCAAAAGCACAGCGCTATTTAATCTCACAGCGTCACTTGCTGCAGCTATACACCTATGTGGAATCACAGCACCAATATTTTCATGGCATCTGTTCATGTGAATGCAGTGCAATTCCCTCCAGTCACCACGACCAGGCTATCATTTTGTATGCTGCCTTGGTCAAGCTGCAAGACTGGAGCAAAAAGTATTTATCACTCACCTAAACTTTCTCAACTTTGATCCTTTGCATAAGACTCAAACAAAAACACTGGATGCCAAAGACAAAACATTCGTAAGTATGAGAAAACGGCAGCCACAGCTACAGAATTTGGTACTTTTTTGAGACACGGTATGAAAAGAAGGCAATGCCCATAACTTACAATGCGGCCATCCCCGCTACCAATGTCAACTAGGGGGCCACTTCTATTTTCCAACATTTTCAGCACATTCTGGACCTGAGTGGCAGTTGCAGGAACAAAGGGCAGGCACACCTTCCTCAGGGCTGGGGTCACAAAGGGGGTGACCACAGCATAGAGGGCCACCAGAGTCCCACCGACCCCAGCCGTGACCAGCAGCCCCCAGCTGCTCCTCCTGGAGCTGCCCTCACCATCCTGCGCCGGGCTCTTCTTCGCTACCGCCTCGGACATCGCACCTGGGGGATGACAAAGAGTATTTTCACTAAGAGCTTTATTAAACGCTTACTTGAGATAAAGCAGTGTGTTATATCAAATAGAGAGGACATTCGAAACAAAGCAAAACAAAACCAAAAAACCCCAACCAAACAACCCCCTCCCTTATATTCCTTTAGCTGATTCCCAGACCCTAGGGACATGCTACAGTTGCTGAGAGGCCGAGGGACGCGGTTACACTGTTTCGGGGCAGGAGCGCAGTGTCCATGTAAGCCCACAGCCCCCCCCACCCGGGAGCATCTCGGAACAGCTCAAGGGCGGCGCAGGCAGGGACGTCCCTGCCAGGGACCGCCCGCCCGGGAGCCTGCGCCCAGGGAAACGTCCCGGAGGAGCTCTTGTTCTTCCTCCCAGGAGAAACTTTTTTCCAGGGGACGGCGCTGGACACCGCAAGCACGAACAAACACACACAAACCAACCCACAGTCACCCTTGTCCCACGGGATTTATAGGGAAGGGCAGTACCACTTCGCTATGCGGGGTGGGGGACAGAAACCTTTCTGAAGGCGCTCCGGAGAGAAGTGCCGCGTACACTTTTTTCGTCGTGTGTCTATCTTCACTCCGCCGCATTCACGCCACCCAATGCGGTCCGCTACTGCCGCGCTCAGCGCCCATATTCCACCCCCATGGAGGAGATCCTCCCTCCCCGCCCCGCGAACTGGGGGATGCCGCCTCCCCCCGCGCCGGACGCTTCCAGAAGGGTCCGCTGGGGGCGCCACAAAGGTTCCGCCCGCGAAATATGTCCCGCTGGCGCCGGCTACGCAGGCGCAGGGCCGTGCGCGGCGTCACGGCGGGCGCGGCGGCTTCCGGGAGGAGCGCGCGAGCGGCGGCGGCAGTAGCACGGGTGGGAACCATGTCGGCCATGGGGACTCTGGCGTTTGACGAGTATGGGCGCCCCTTCCTCATCCTCAAGGACCAGGAGCGCAAGACGCGCCTGATGGGGCTCGAGGCGCTCAAGGTGAGCGAGGCGGGGCGGCCGCCAGGGCCGCTGGTTCGCCCGTGGGCCTACTCTGGGTGGGCCGCGCCGCGCCATGCCATGCCATGCCGTGCTGTGCTGTGATGTGCTGCTGAGAGGGGCAGGAGGACAGAGCCTCCTGTGGTAAGGCGGTGCCCTGCTCTCCGGCAGCCCCGCGGATGGCGCAGGGCGGATGGAGCCCAGTGTAGGCCCGCAAGCGTGGGAGGGATGGAGGGAGAGGAAAGACATCGCCCTCGGGGCCGGGAATCCGCGGCACAGCATCCGTGCGATCACCGTGCAGTGAATCCGCCCCGGAGTTGCGGGCTTTTGGGGCCGTAACCCCGCAGGTGGTGCAGCACGCCCCTCCCCGCGGCTCCCGCAGCCCCTCCCTGGGACCGCCGCCCCCCGCCCGGCGCGGCCGCTGCGGGAAGGCCGGGGCTGAGAGAGTCGGCACCGTGTGAGAGTGCGGGTGATACAAATAGCGAGGGAAAAGCGGAGTAAGCATTGGCAGAGGTTGTCCAGGGAGGCCTGTGGGTACCACATCCCTGGCAGCGTCCAAGGCCAGGTTGGATGGGCATCCACCTGAGTGGAAGGTGTCCCTGCCCCTGGCAGGGGGTTGGAACTGGTTGATCTTCAAGGTCTTTTCCAACCCAAACCATAATATGTTGATTCTATGATGAGTAAAATTGCACTGACTTCTCCTTGTAGAGTTGCCTGCTCCTGTTGCTGCCTTGCTTTAAACATGGATGCTGTCGCTTTGGCTGCTCTGCCTTTGCATGCTTTAGCAGAGCCAGCACAAGCAATGCAAGAAAAGCCATAGGAAATGTTTCTGGCATAAAGATAGTACACATATATTGATGTCTTTTTTTCAGTCATAATTGGTTGTTCTCAGCTGAATTACAGTATTTGCGTTACTGTATCTTTCTTAGCTTATTGTTGTGATTTCAGAATGCATGGTAATGATTTATCTTCTTTTTCCTTTGTTTTTTTAGTCTCACATAATGGCAGCAAAGGCTGTAGCAAGTACTCTGAGAACATCCCTGGGGCCCAATGGTAATAATGAAACACTTCTACTGGTTCTCTCTTAGTAATTGTTTTGAAGGATTTTCTGGGTTTTCCTTCATGCTTTGAACGTGTATTTTTAGGCTTGGATAAAATGATGGTGGACAAGGATGGTGAGGTGACTGTGACAAACGATGGTGCTACCATCCTGAATATGATGGATGTGGATCACCAGATAGCCAAACTTATGGTGGAGCTGGCTAAATCTCAAGATGATGAAATTGGGGATGGAACTACTGGAGTTGTTGGTAAGAAAGTATTTTAAATTTAACTAAGATTTTCCAGCTTTAAAATCAAGTTTCTTCAGCTATTTTGAGAAATTTTGTGTGAAGTAACAGTAGCTTTTCTGTAGCACTTCTTTAGAGTATTGCTGCAGTGTCCTTTTAGGTTCTTGTCTTAGAAATGCTTAAATCAGAAAGACACTTTTGTGTCTTTTCTAAGTATTTTAAGGTAATACTGAGAGCCCTCTTTGTACTTTAAACATTTTTCTGCATAGTTTTCTTCCATAATCTTCTACCTGTCCTGCCTTGGTGCCTGTGCTTCATTTTGGTCTTAACATTAATGGTGTTTTCTTTCTAAACATAGCAAGTAGGAGGTTGCTTAGAGTTACTTTGTTATTTAGGAAACCTTGAACTCCTATAATATTACAGAAAAAATGAGAAACCATGCTTTTTAATGTGTTGATAATGTATTAAAAATGATGGTCCAATCAAGAGTGAAACTTACTTTAATTTTTTTTTTTTGTAGTTCTGGCTGGAGCATTATTGGAACAGGCTGAGCAATTACTAGATCGAGGTATTCACCCCATCAGAATAGCAGATGGTTATGAGCAGGCAGCCCGCATTGCTATTGAGCATCTAGACAAAATCAGTGACAGCTTTCCAGTTGATCCACAGAACATTGAGCCTCTGATCCAGACAGCAAAGACGACTCTGGGCTCTAAAGTGTAAGTCGCAAAAACTTCAGAATATTTAAGCTTCCCTTGAAAACTCTTTGAGTGGAAAGGAGAAATCCTGTTGTTTTGATGAATTATTAAATTGTTTGCGTTGTTGAAGTGCTGCTGAAGGCCCTCTTATGTTTCATTTTGGCTAATTTCTCAGTGGACTCATGTTGTGAATCCTTTGTCTCTAAATGGTCAATTCCATAAAGTTAAACAGCGGAGAATTAGCTTCATTCTAACCTGTTAGTTCCAGATTTCTACATCACAGCAAATTCCAAGAGGAATGTAAATCTCATAAAAATAATTATGTGTAATGTTTCAGAGGTTTCGTTTGTTGTGGGGTTTTTTCTCCTAAAAAAATCTTACCTCAGAATAGTTCCATAAGTTTATTTTCCTTTATGGATTCTGTGTGTAGTTCAGACATTGGAAGGGCTTCCTTTGCAGGGCTGTCTCAACAGTGGTTTCTGTCCTTTGAATGCTTATTGGTAGTTAGTGCTCCTCACTGTATCGAGACTATGTCCACAAAGGCTGTTTACACCAACCCTGTTGTGTGTTCTGTTTTCTGCCATATCCAGCACCTTTTATTTCTGTGAACAAGCAGACAGGACCCTTACTTCTAATGTAGAGTGCAAAAGTTTCTAGCTATAGTGATACTTTCTGCTGTTTGAGATTGATAGAATCACTTTTTTTTTTCCCAAATTGAAGAAATGTAACGCAACTTAATTGTATTTTTTTTTAAACGCAGAGTTAACCGTTGTCACAGACAAATGGCAGAAATTGCCGTGAACGCCGTACTGACAGTAGCAGACATGGAACGTAAAGATGTTGATTTTGAGCTGATCAAGGTACAAGGCAAAGTGGGAGGTAGACTGGAAGATACACAGTTGGTTAAAGGAGTGATTGTGGATAAAGATTTCAGTCATCCACAGATGCCTAAAGTAAGTGATGTCCCTGTGTGTGTCTGTCACGTGTAATGGCTTAAATAAGATTGTCTTCACATGCTATCCTGGCATTTGTTTAATATTTAAACAACCTTGTGGTTTGGCTTGGCTTTTTATGCATGTATCAACAGAGGAAGGGGAGAGCAGTGTGAAATTCTTCGTGTTGGAAGTTTAGAATTTACAATAATATTGAGAGATTATGGCAAGGGGAGGAATTGCTGTCCTACTAAGTGAGGACAATTGCAGAGTTCTACATTAAAGCAGAAATAATCATCCATAGTGTGTGATAGGCTTAATATGCTTAATGAAAGTTAATATCAAGAAGTGTTTCTTAATCTTTGAGTTTCCATGTTGTGCTGTTTGGAACACCCCAAAAACTGTCTTTGTATTATATTTAATATAGATAAGGTCTCCAAGTCTTTAGGCAGTGGGCAGTGTACTGCAAGAAAAATGGAGGCAATTAAAAATTTCTGTTATTCGTAACTATTTTTCTAGCTGTTGACACTGTTTATTCTGTAAAAAAAGGAAGACTAGTGAAAAATATCAGTCACGTAGTACTTGAAATGTTGCTATAAAAATTATTAGTATTCTCAGTTGTCACTGTGGATAGGGCGAATAACAGTTTCATTGAATTTTTTTCTGGTTTTTAAACTTTAAACTATAAAAAGACACCACTGTTAAAGATTGTTAAGGGCTTAAACAGTGTCTAATTTATTCTAAGAGGGTTACAGAAATTACTGGCAGAATTATTTAGTTATCATTTGTTCCACTTGAGAATAAGTTAGATGGTCTTCGCATTTCCTCCTATGCCCACGTTTATAAAGATATGTGTGTAAGTTTTGCAAATATAAGAATGAGGTGCTAATGAGGTCGAAACTCAACTTTTTGGGTTTTTTTTAATTGCACAGGAGCTAAAAGATGTTAAAATTGCAATCCTTACTTGTCCATTCGAACCACCTAAGCCTAAAACCAAACATAAGCTTGATGTCACATCTGTGGATGACTACAAGGCACTGCAGAAATATGAAAAAGAGAAGTTTGAAGAGATGGTGAAGCAGGTAGTCTTTAGGATTATTTCTGTTTTCTTTGTCTTTTGTAGCCTTTATGCAAAATAGCATAATGCATTGACTTATTCCTGGAAATGCCTACTTATAGGAGGCAACATACAAGCAATTGTAGTGCTATGAATAAAAATTTAAGTTTATGTAAGAAAGAGATACCACATTGGTTTAAAATATATTTTGATCTCTATGTATGCCAGAGGGTTCTTCTTCAGAATTCTATTTTGAGAAAATTACGAGAATTAAAACCACAAAGAGATTGTTTTTCATTTCTGTGTTAGTTCTGATCAGAAGATTAATGATTTTTGTTGCTTTCAGATAAAAGACACTGGTGCAAACCTTGCTATTTGCCAGTGGGGTTTTGATGATGAGGCAAATCACTTGCTGCTCCAGAATGAGCTGCCTGCTGTTCGTTGGGTTGGTGGACCTGAAATAGAAGTAAGTAAAATTAGGCTTTGTACCAGTTGTCAAACATTTGTTAAATAATAGGCTGTACCAGCTAAAAGTTCAGGCTTTCTGGGAAGAATTGCATAATTGTGTGCATGGGTGGCTATTGGAGAAAAATCATTGGGGATCTATGGAGGAACATACAGCAAATGGGATTATGGTTTATAATTGGAGTTTATGTATATGACTTTAGATGTCTAGGAACGTTTCTGCTTCGGTCTTGCAGTTTGCAGAAACAAAGCATCGCCTGAAATACTTTCAAGTGGTGGGAAGATAAGCTTTTGTAGTAGGCATTTGACAGATTCTTTTTCACTATTTTTATGTTATGAAAAACACAATGGAAAAATCTTAACTGATGGTTGTTTAACTTCAGTTAATCGCCATTGCGACTGGAGGACGCATTGTTCCTCGCTTCTGTGAACTCACACCAGAGAAACTGGGGTTTGCGGGTGTTGTCCGAGAGATCTCCTTTGGAACAACAAAGGACAGAATGCTTCTCATTGAACAGTGTCAGAATTCCAGAGCTGTGACCATTTTCATCAGAGGAGGAAACAAAATGGTGAGATGCTTGGTTTGTTACAAATGTTTGATACATAAGTTGCAGAATGTGTAGTTTCTTTCTAAAGCATGTTAATAAACTCCTCTTGATTTTGTCTACGTTTTCTTTGCAGTGTGGACAAATAGAAGGTATAAAGGGTTGTAGGCAGTCATGGCCGTGTGTCAGAAGTCACTTATTAGATTCATATTCTGTGTTTTTAAATAAAAACTTTGCTCTCTCTCTATTAGACCGTATAGTTCATAAATATAGAAATAATTTTACCTGTGGATTCTCTGTTTTTTTTCTCATGGGTCACTTTTATGAGTAAATACTAGCATCTTTGAAAGATTAGGTTTTATTGTAGACCTAGTTGTAACACTTCTGATTTAGTCCAGTTAAAAAAATGAAAAATAAAAAACCCAAGCCAAAACACACCCTACACCCCCCACCCTCCCAGAACGAGACCATTTTAAATGCTTATGTACTTAACCTGGGATTTGGTTGTACTATTAGCACTAAATTCTATTTACTGTAGGTCAAGTCCTACTTTGAGTGAAAAAACTTAGGAAAAAAGAACATATCCTGTAAAGTTCTTTAAGGAAGCAAACATACTGCTATAAAGGTTAGCATAACTTGTTATGTTCCTCCTCTGTAACCACAGAGCTGGACAGCTGGATTGACAAATTCTGTCTCGATGCTGACATACTTGTCCTGGTGGCAAATTCTGAATCAACATTGATGCAAACTGAGATGCAGTTCTTTCACAAGCTGAATGAACATCTGTCTCAGCCCAGTATATTTATTTGTTAAATATGTTTGTTAAATGTATGTTGTTAAATATATAATGTGTTAAATATATGTTAAATCCTCCTACGTCTGTTGAAGTTGGGAGATGACAGAAACTGCAGTTGAAAAAAATGTTGGCATTTAAATCTTGGTGTTTTGTGTCTTGTAAATATAGCAGATTAAAAACCCTACTACGCAAGTTTTTATCCTTCTTAATTACAGATTTAACAAATAACACTGAAATGATACATATATTTTTATTCTTTCTTTGTCACTGGATGTCTAACATTCTGTATTTTGAAGTAATATAGCAGCAGTAGAGCTGCATTAGAGCCATGAGAAGATCCTACAGTTTATTTCCAGTTTTCATTTCTGTATTAGGAAATACCTCTTCATAGCCTTGAGATGTGTATATTGTAAAGTACATGCTTTTTATAATTCCAGATCATTGAAGAAGCAAAGCGTTCTCTTCATGATGCACTGTGTGTAATCCGGAATCTCGTTCGTGATAATCGTATTGTGTATGGTGGTGGTGCAGCTGAAATTTCTTGTGCCTTGGCAGTCAGTGAAGCAGCAGATAAGGTGAGAAAGGAATAGTTAAAACTGTCTTTAATTTATGAGGGATTAAGTCTGCCTTTAGAGATTCCAGAAAAATATCAGAGATCTTCCAAAACATGCATGTTGTGGAACTTTTTGACATTCACTGATAACCAGCATTAAAAGTTTTCCTTCCCTTCTCTGTAAAAAGTCATTACTAATACTATTTTTCCTTTTATGATAAGAGCAGTTTAATTTTTTTTTTTTTAATTTGCAAGTAGTTATCATCCAGAGGTATTAGCTCAGTTAATTTATTCCCAATAAAATCTGCATGTTGTGCGTATATATTTTATAGCTAGTATAAAAAATCTGCTTTTACTAACATTGGCATTAATAGCTTCTGAATTCAAATTTCTTTTCCTCTAGTGCCCATCTTTGGAGCAGTATGCTGTGAGAGCTTTTGCAGATGCCCTGGAGGTAATTCCCATGGCACTCTCGGAGAATAGTGGTATGAATCCAATACAGACTATGACCGAAGTGCGGGCTAGGCAAGTGAAAGAAAATAATCCAGCCCTCGGCATTGATTGTTTGCAGAAAGGAACAAATGGTAAGAACTGCAGTGTGGAGAAGGAGTAGCTTATAAGCTTTTCTTTCTCAAAAGCTCAAAATGCTTACTGTGTTTTTTTTAAACAGTTTCAGTTATTCAGACTCTTGCACCTTGTCATAATAAATGGGAATGCAGGTGGAGAGATACATACATGTCTACCAGGAAGAAAATATATATTGCTTGAAAACCTTTATTTGGTGGCAAGATTAGTTGAAGATGTGTGCTGACATTGTGGCACAGGAAAAAAAGAAGCTACTCTCATAATGAGACGAGCTGGCTGTGTTTTAAATACCGTAGTTTTAGTGATCCAGTTTACACTGCAGCTCTGCAAATAACTGTGAGGTAAACAAAAGGCTGAAAATATTTACGTATAGTGTTGCTCACACCAGTAGGTCTGCATATATAGACCTGTAACAAGCATGTGAAGACTAAGGAGCCAGTGTATAAAAACTTACTTTCTTCTGGATGTACACTTTTCAAAAGAACAGGGTAAAGTGCAGAATTTGTCAATTCATAACCTTTCTTTGATTAGGTGTTTCTGTTTTATAGCATTTGAACTTGCATTTTTTTAGTAGTTGCTCAGCCTTTAAGGTGCTTTCAGTATATCTGTATAGAAACTGTGCTTTTCAAAAAGTAATGCAGAATGGTGAAAAGTTACAGTTAAGGAAGAGCTAGTTGGGAAAAGAGTTGGATCTTAATGTCCCAAGATCTTTGGTAAGAACCCAGATGTAAAACTTGTACAAATGGTGTTTATAAACTACAGTGGCCAAGAGTAATAATTTCAGAACGTTCTATAAAATTGCATGGAAATTACTACTTCAGGTTAAATATAATATCTAGACTTGAGGAGAGTGTCTAATTCTTCTGCTTTCCTTTGGCAGATATGAAACAGCAGCATGTTATAGAAACCTTGATTGGTAAGAAACAGCAGATTTCTCTGGCGACTCAGGTTGTTAGAATGATCCTGAAGATTGATGATATCCGTAGGCCTGGAGAATCTGAAGAATGAAGGTTGAAAAGCAAGAAACATTAAGGGGCCACAACAGTAGCGAAGACAGTAGTATACTGATGCTTCATCTTCAGCTATTTATTTTGGACGCTTTTTGTTTCACATACTGTAATGGCTAATTGTTGGAAATAAAACACAATTTAGCACTGGTGATTTCAAGACTTCTTTCAGAAGTATTGGTGCATCTTTTCTTAGACAAGTGTGAATATTCATAGAAAACACTGAATGTATAGGGAAAAAACATAAATAATGCAGCAGTAAAATTCCATGGGTCCTTTTCCATTGCTCCTGCAGCTAACTGTTAGCTGCTTATGAGCAAAGCCCACAGTCTCATTTTAAGAGGTCTGTCACTCTTCAGTGAAGCAAGCAGAAATTATTAAAATAAATTTTCATTTCATTATTTATTTACTAACTAATTATTTTAGCCTCCAGTAATTCTCATATGTTAAGTATATCAAGTATGAAGGTTCAATCTGAAGATTTAAGGGAACTGTATTTCATGATTCCAGTTGCTTCTATTTTTTTTTCTCTTTTTGGTACCCTGTTCCTGATTTATGTGTGAGGAGGTTTTTTTTCAGGAGTAAACACATCCACCTAAGTTTTTTTTCCCCAGAACTATTTCTATAATACCACAATTGAGAGCGTGTACTTCAAAGTTCCCCTGTATGATCTTAGAATGGTAGAGTAAAATTGTTAGTTTCACAAGCAAGGTACCTTACTATCAGCAAGAAACAAGTGGTAGACCAGAACCTAATGTACAAATTTTTTTGCATATTTCAAAAGCAAGGGAAGTATTGTAAATATCAATTCAGCATTACTTGTATTACATTTCACATGCATAGTTTTAAATTTTCAGTGTAGTGTAGGACAAAGGAAACTTTTTCCTGGTTACTGTTTTCTAGCAGGTCTGATTCTATGTTTTTTGCTGTGACTATACCTCACTTGTGCCAAGCAATGAGTGTTGATAGAGGGAGAAGGGTAGAAACAGCAAGTTTAGTTGTTGTGGGACTGGTTATATTCCTAGAACTGTTTGAGGAAAATCATGCAAAGCTTTATTGTCAGTGAGTAGTGGATGTTTCCTTGTTACTCTTTTACCTTTTCCCAACTTAGCTTCATTTATATGCAGTTCACTGGACAGCAACAGTTATTCAGTTTTACTGCTGCTGAACTCTGGCATTCTGAATCAGTTCAGGGTTGTAAGTGTGAATCTAAAAACCCATCAATACCTGAGCTCATGTAGAGCCATCTCTTTGTTCACTAACACAAAAAAACACCAGGTGTAGCCAGAACTTAAAAGGGAGTAATGTAGTTGTACTGATGTACGCCTTTCAACTCAGTGAAGTTGTACATGTGATAGAGAGGAAGTGAGAAAACAGTTATTCCCATTTTACTAGTTTTTTCTTACACCTCCTGTCCCCTGTAGTTGTGGTTTAACCCAAGCTGGCATCTAAGCCTCACGGAATCACTCAATCACTTCTTCCCTGATGCAGTGAGGGAGAAAATCAGAGTAAAAGTGAGAAAACTCATGAGTTGACATAAAGACAAGTTTAATAGGGAAAGTAAAAGCCAGGCAAAGCAAAGCAAAATAAGGAATTCATTCACCAGTTCCCAGGGTTAGGCAGGTGTTCATCCATCTCCAGGAAAACAGCTCTATCACACGTAACAGTGACTTGGGGAGCTTTGGCATGCGCTATCCCTGGGGCTAATTCAGGTCACCTGGGGCTAATTCAGGTCATCTGCCTGGTTGTGCCTCCTCTCAGCCTCTTGCACACCCCCAGCCTCTTTCCCATGGGTCAGGGACAACGTTCAACAATAGCAAATATATTGGTTTCAACAGTGTTTTGGTCACAAGTCTTAAAGCACAGCCCCATACCAGCTATGTGAAGAAAATTAATTTCATCACACCCAAGGCCAGCACACCTGTCTGTCCACATGGGTGAATCCCATTACTAAATTATTTCGGTTTCACCTATCAACTTTTTCAGTTACTTTTCCTTTGGCATGGCTTAGATATTGTGACTCCTCTGAGATGCCAGGAAGAAATGGACAGTACTGCACACCACTTTTGGATGTCCTGAGTGGAAGATGTAGAGCAGGCACAGGAGGGAGAGGTCCATGCAGGCACTGCTGCAAGTGGCCAGGAGGAAAGTTCTGCAGATGTGCTCTCCAGATGGTACCTAGGGTTGGCTGACAGCAACTGGGAGCTGACTATAGCGTTGGACAGATCATCAGCAGGATGAGCTGGTAGTCTATAAGAAAGTGTGAGCTGAGACCTGGTCAGAACTTGGTGGTAGTATGTTGGGCTTGGGTGGTTTTCTTTTTCTTCCCAGGGCAGATTTTAACTGTAATCACTGCTTAATTCAGAAGCCTCTAGGAACACAGGACAATTTATTTTGAAAACTGAAATTGTGGCTTTGCTGATCTTACTTACGGAAATAAACATTTTGTGCTCTGTATATAAATATTTTTTAACATTTAAATAGATCTTAGTATGGGAAGTCTGAAGCTTGGTAATGGAACTTTGACAAAATTGTAAGAAATTTAAGTGGTTAATTTTTCAGAGGTTTGTAGTTCAACATATATAGCATTTAGCACTGTCAGTCATGGCTGCATGGAGGCAATTGCAGGACAAATGGCTTTCAACACAGCACGCAACACGCAACTGAAAGTATTAAACCAAATTAATGAAACCAGTGCAGCTCAAACTGGTACACTTTTGTGGCAGGAGTAATTAAATTTGTGTTTTGACAGAACAATGGGAATACCTGTGTTGGGACTTTGTGTGCGAGTCTGGTCAAACAAAACAGTAAATGTATCTAAATAACGACAAGGTTGTGGGAGACGAACACTGTCAATGTTCAAATTAATAATGGTGCGTTTGTAACCATTGGGAAATAAAAGCCTAGTCTAGTGGTGTGTTTGGAGCTGCGGGCCCCAGTCCCTTCAAATACTACTTCCTTACTCCAGGGAAAATGCGAGGTTCACCACAGGAGGGCAACATATGCCTATCACTGCCGTAGCAAACTGTATCCAGGTTTTTTAAAAGCGAGGTGAGGCAGCCAGCTGGTCTTTCCCAGTATCGCTGACATGGCACATATATGTCAGCAAGATCTGAATCTTTCTGAATTCCCCTCCAGGGCTCAGTGACTTGAGCTAATTTCATGACTGGCCCTGTGTCCTCGCTCACATCCAAGTTTTCACATCTTCCTAGGACCCTCACCAAGCCCTGCCTCTATGTTACCAGCCTCATTTCTTATTCTCTCTTGTTGTGTTCCCAAGCTTTGGCTCCTTTCCTCCTCTGATCTCTCGCATCTCTATGCTGACTCAGTGCTTGTCTGTGCGAGCACACAAGGCAAGGCTGCCAAGAGCACAGTGCACAGCACAGCATGTAGATTCCTCTCCATCCCTCCTGCTCACACCCAGCCTGCAGCAGCTATGGGGTGCAGTGGTTCTGAGCTCAGGGCCATGCTTCTGAGCTTAGAGCTGAACTTCTGACTTCGAGCATGCCACAGTGATTCAGAGAAACCGGGTTTGAGTGGATTTTTTTTTTTCAGGAATAGGGTTAAGCAGACCTGTGAAACAAAATTGTTGTTTCTCTACAGCCACTTCTTATAACTAACACATTTTTCCTTTGTTTAGGAAAAAAACCTGCTGTTTGACCATTTCTGCACACTTCATGGGGAAAGATGCCTCATAATGTGAGCAGTTCCTGTCTGAATGATCCAATCTGACAAGCTTGCAAATGGAGTCTTTAGTGGAGCAAGTCAAGCAGTCTTGCTAACACTCTGCTAGCTATCTTGCTAATATCAAGACACCTGAATATCAGGATACCTAGACCCAGACCTACCTAAACTAAGCTGGGCAGCTCCAGAACGTGTCAGGGCTATATGTTTTTATGCTACATCTGTACAGAAAAGAGGGCACCATGGAAGTTCCCCTCTGTGGCAAGATGGCATGAGTGTCCCTTGCACTGCTAAAAATTACTGTTACATTGGCCATGAAGATGGTTATTACATTCTCTGGGCTCAGTTCACCATCATCCAAAGAGGGATGATTCAGTTGTGAGGTTTGGGTCTGGGACACTAGCCTTGTATGTTCTCCCTCTCCATTTCACATCTTGGAGGTTTTCCCAGGAACTCTCTGCCAGGGAACATGGCATGTTCTCACCATGCTAAAGAGCTAATTAAACGGACTGACAGTGTTTGGTTTGTAAACAACTCATCTCTGTGATACGAGAGAGACAGTTTGCTAAACTCAAATGACTATGGAGTAAACCTTTAGTACATTCTCTGTAACACAGACTCTGTGATTCCTGCCTAATGTACATGCACTAGAATCTGCATCCTCATGAGATTCCTACCTGAGCTATTTGGGACCAGTAGTTGTGTTGTGTTGTGGTGAGGCTCCTGCCTTGCAGTGCTGAACAGCAGCAGCACAGGCACTGGTCCCTGCCAGCTCTCTGGTGCCTGAGTGCTCGTTGAACATGGGACACTGCTGTCAGGGCCTGAGTGTGCTCCCCTGGCTTCCCACACCAGGGGATTGGCTACTTGTCACCTTAATCAGACTTCTGGGGAAAATGCTGGGAGTGAAAGAGAGCTGGGGAAAAGCTCTCCCACTTTTGCTCCAGAGCTGCATTTAAGCTCAGCCCATGCCCTTGCTCCTTGGCTGAACTGTCTCAGCTATGCTTGTGCCTTGCTGATACTGATGCTGGATTGACTTCCTGGCTTGTCCTTAGCCTTGCCTTGTCAAGTCAGACTTGCCTGATGATCTTGACTTTTCTCTGACCCTGGTTACTGCAGCTGGACCTGCTCTGCTTTTCTTGCTTGGGTGCAGTGATGTTGAGGAGCTCTGGAAGAGAAAAGTGACTAGAAGTTGTCTGGAAAGAGAATGTCAGGAGGCCATTGAAGGAGTCCTTACTCTTTGGCACAGGCAGCTCTCCTGCAGTGTAAAAGCAAGATCTAGGAAAGCAGAAGTGGAGTGAGCAAAGGAAAGCTGGGGAATCAAGGAAATCAGCACTTGATTATAGTGAATGGTGGGCACTTGGAACTTTAGTCAGGTAAAGAAGAACAAAATATTAGAATTAGAAAACAGATATCAGTATGAGTAATGCTATCACTTTGCTGAAGACATCAGCTCTCTGGGATGGGGTACTACTATAAGCTCTCTTGCTCTCTCAAAAAAGTCAAGCAGCTGTGAACACAGGATTATAAACACTTAGTGTGTATTCTAACTCTTTTTATGTTTGCAGTAGGGCCCATAATGGGATACAGTGTTTTCTGCCAACAAGAAAAGATCACAACTGCTTCAGCTTCATTTTGAATTATCCCGGTGCAGTGTTTAAGGAGGGAGCAGCAATGAGGAACTTTAAAATGCTATGAGTGAACTACGATGCTAGACTTGGTGACTGTTGTGTCCCACTCCTACAAAGAAGGGAGCACCCAAGATTCATAGATGTATATGGTCAAAAAAGAATAGCAAAAGCCAAGAGGATCCAGAGAAGAAAGCTCACAAAGTTTTATTAGCAAAACACACTCAGCATGGAAATTGATAAATGTTTTGCCCCTACTTTCTAATAATAAGACAAACAAAAGACTAAAAGGAAAGAGGGAAGAAGAGGAGAGTGAAAGAGAGATCATAAAAGAGAAGAAAGAAGACCATCAGCCAATCCAGACGACAGATGTCCAGAGTCCTGAGGAAGCCACCCAAGCTTTGTGGAGGCACCTTCTAATACGTAATTTTTCCCTGCCCTGGGATGGGGTTTCTTACTCTTTGTGTAAGTGAGTGAGCATGAGCAGTCCATTCTTCTGGACCTTTCTGGAAACCAGCTGGGAGTCTTTGAGGGTCTTTTGGTGGTCTTGATCCCCCTCTACTGGTCTTGCCCACTCCTTGACCCCACTTCTGCGCTTGTGCTGTCCTGTGTTGTGCAGTCTTCATGGACCAGAACAGAGAAGTTGGCTCCAGAAGGGTGCTCTCCTACATCAGTACTTCCAGGCACATCCTGTTCTAATTGTCAGCTGCAATGTTCACTGGTGTTTGAGGCAGAGCAAAGCATTAACTCCTCACTGCTCAGTTACTCATTTGAACTGTGGTCATGTCTCAGGGATTCCTATTCTACTTAACTGATGCTTCACTTCTTCTTTGCTTCCATCCAAATGATGGCAGATTTCTTTCTTCCTTCTCTCCGTGAACTGGCTGCACTGCCAAGGACTATATATTGCCTTCCCTACACTCCAATGTTTAGTTTCATTCTCAAATCCATGGGGGAGAAAAATCTATCAAGGACCACTACATTTGAGGTCTCCATTTATCTGCAGGCTCCTCCTAAGTCAAAATCTGCTGAAAACTGGGCATCGTTGTCACCATATACTTGACCTGTTCTTATAACTAATTTTTAAGGGACAGGATATTAGATAAGACGAGATGTTTAGTAAGTATAAACATTTAGGAAGTATAACTATGTTGAGGCAAGCTCTTCAAACTTTGTGCTATATAGATAAAACTGGCTGAGGTAAAGAACAAGGAGTAACTGGCTAACGCTGGTGGACTGGTAGATAGATTCTGATTCTCATAAAGCATTTGTCAAAATTATGTAGTTGTCTAAGACTTTTAAAAAGGCCTTTAAATGTACTTCTTTTCTTGGAACACAATCCAAAGTTACAGGAAGAGTATATTCTTCCTATGCCCTAAGTTCTGGCAGAAAATAAATAAAATTGTTTTATGTTTGGGTCAATATTGTATCAGTTCGATAAGCAAAAAACTTTAGCTCAATAAAATTTACAGAGATGACACTAAAGCAGCATTGCTTTCCTTCTCTAAATATTTTTATTAGTTGGATATCAAATGAACAGTCTTGAAAAGATTTCCTTGAATTCACATTTAAATTGAAATTAACACAAATATTTAAAACTCTGTTTTGAATTTAAAGATTTTGTGATTTCTAATAAAGTATAATACCTTTTTAAACCATGTGAAAACCCCTAAGTAACTAAGCTGATTCCTAAAAAATGTCATTTATTTTTTCACTCCAGATCAGGAAGGAGTGGTTTCACTGCTGGCACAAACAGAGCCCATGTACTCAGGGGACTATCTAGTGTCATCTCAGCTGCTCAGATCTCAGGGTATCAGGGCCTCAGACTATCTCAGTTTCAAGAAGCTGCTTTGATTTACGTGCCTTATGACACCTAGTTCTCAGAGTATCATTAAAAAACCCTGCCCAATACAAAAATTGCTGAGTTCCCACCCTCTAACTGAACTGTCTCGTGGTGAAATTCTCTACCAGCTGCTCATATTCATCACTCACTGACCATCCTCATCATCCAACTCTCAAGTGAAAAGCCCTGTACAATCTCCTGACCTTTCTCCCACGTGTACACCACTGACTCCTCAGCTGCCTGCTGCCAGGTGTGTGTACCCGCAACCCGCTGGCAGGAGCTGATAGTCCCCACACTCATCTGGGTCTTCCAGTGAACATAACACTTCTCCAAGGACCACTGAGCCACCTCTTCACATGCTTGTCCCAGGTGGTCTCTGCTGCTCTTTGAATATGAGTCTTGCTCTGAGCTGACGTTAGCGGGTTTCTTGTTTTCACATCCAGCTACTGTGCTGGCTGGCATTTTCCAAGTGCCTTGACTAGACGCTTAGATATGAGGTCTTCTCATTAACACGTCTGTTGTGATTGAAAGAAGGCCAAAAGCCAGGAAAGGCAAGTTTCCAGCACTGCATTTGATTTATGGGCAGCACTAATAGTTAAGGTTAAGTGAGTGCAAGTGCTAGTGACAGGCAATGAGCACAGAGGGACAGAAGGTAATGTATGGCAATGCTGGGGAAGAAAGAGTGACTGAAATGACTGAAAATCCACTTAGGAAACATCCTTAGCTGAGTAACTTTGGTACAACATTGCAATGGTACATCCTCTTAATACTTGCCATGCTGCCTTGCTTTTTAGCTATGTTGACTCACTCCCTAAGAAAAGCTACTGCTACAAATCCCATGGAAGCTCCATTTCTGACTCCTCAGGATCTGGGTCAAGCTCTCTCTCTCTTGCTATTTCATGCTAGGATCATGCAAGTGTCCACAAGGTGGACAGATGAGCACAGCCTTGCCTTCTCTTCCTTGACAAAGTTTTCAGCAATTTCTTCTCTTTTGCTAATATAAAAACTATGTAACCTCCAGCTTCTGATTGTTTAGGAAGAGTAGAGAACAGAAAATATACCTATTCCAAAACTGGGCACTGAATGTTTTCGAGTAGAAGTGCAAAAGCTAACAGAGCCAACAAAGTTCAGTGGCTGTTCAGAAGTGATTTCATTCCTTGGCTGAAACTAAGCATGGGAGAAGATGAAACTTAGTTCTGGAGGGAGTAGTTTAGAGCTGGTGGAAAACAGGTCATGTTACTAAGTCCCAGGCAAATCTGGATTCCTGAGGCAGGGATTATTGTGGGTATGGGTGTTTGAATCCTTGGCACGCTCCCAGCACTGGAAGCTTCAGCTACTGCAACACAGCAGTGTGAGCATCCAAGGGACTAAGATGTAGCAATGAGAATACCTATAGTGAAACAGTCTCTTTAAGGTAATGCAAAAACCAGATCCCACTTTGCTTCAAAAAATTACTCTGCAGATAAATCAGAATGGGGATAGGACAACACACCAGTGACAGTGAGTATGGGATTATAATCCTTACCTCCAAACCTGAGCTGTAGGCTCTGCTCCAGGTCATTAAAGGAAGACGGGCTAGCTACTATTAGGGTTTAAGTAGTGCCACAAATGAGATATCAGAGGTATTGTTGAGCACACAGAGAAGGTAATTCAGTGCCTCTGATGTCCTGATTGTCCACAACAGAGACCTGGTCCTGTTGGCTTCTGCTCTGATGTGCCAGGATTTCTGTGAAAGTCAGGACCTGAGTGACTAGTAACAGTGCACACACAGGCTGTGCTCCATCATGGAGGAGAAATACAGAGAGGGTGTGCTGGAAATAACTCAGAATACTCTGTGAAACTTTTGAAATCATTTACGCGTATCCCAGTTTACATACTTACCAGAGTTTACCAGCCCCTAATCTAAGCATGTTAAATTTATCTAGTGTTTGATTTACTCACCTACAGAAAACATATACATATCCTCTCTGGTACTAACATAAATAAATCCCAAAGTGAAGCTATAGGCCTGGAAAGGTGAGATGGTTCAAGAAGGTTACAAAGCCCTTTCTCAGGAACTATTCTCAGCTATTTCCTAATCATACAATACTATAAGGAAAGAATAAGTGTGTGTGTGAAGACAATCAATAAATGACTCATCTCTGAGGCTGAGAAGTCTGCCTGAAGACATGCATTGGCTGATTTTCCATTCTCAAATGCTTCTTTTCAGCCCCAGGACCCAAGGAAGAAATTATCTGCTTTAGTGACTGCCTAGATATGACTGGTGTGATAGTGCTTGCCTGACAAGCTATATAGAGAGGTGAGTTTTAGTCCTTTAATCTAAGTAGTGTGTCTACGTGAGCTCTTTCCTTGTCTGCAGGTTGATACATAGTAGTCTTTGGTTCTTAATTACAATAAAATGATCTGCCAATGAAATGGTGAGCAGATTTATTTCTGAAGTAAATAAATACATGTTAGAATTACAAAGACAATGAATCTAAGGCTAATGAGGGAGATTTGCAAAGCAACAGCCTTGTGAATAGCATGGAAATTCTTCCAGCATCTCATGAGACCCCAGAATAAAGGAAGGAGTCAGGAAAAAAGAGCTTAACACTATCCATCCTAAGTGACCCTGCATTGGAAATGATCTGGTTTTGCTCTTGGTAAGGAAAGGTTCCTCACCTCTAGCAAAGAGTTTTTCATTTCTCTTTCTTTTCCTTTACCATCATCCAATTAGGATTGCTAATGGGAAAATAGCAGATTCCCCGTGCCATTTTCCTCCAGCCTTAAGAACAAACTGAATGTTTAGAAGCAGAGATGTGAAATCCAATTTAATCCAACCTGAGCATTGGTCCTGACCTGCTACTCTCCCCTGGATTATTCTAACATGTGGGTGCTACCCAGCCATCCTCTGCTAGCAAGATGAAAATAGTCCCATGAGCCACTGAAGAACAACAAAATTTGTATCAGAGCTTGGCAGAAGGAGTAGCCAAGTCAAAAACTGGGAACACAGGAGACAGGACCTGGGCCCATACAGGCATTATTGTCCCTGCTTTCCCTAACATGAGGTAAGAAGGGAAGGAGTGGAAAGGAAAATGAGAAGTCAGAGTCAGGACTTGCAATTCTTTGCACTCTGGCAGAACAGTGATATGTCTACTGGTTAAGGAGACCTGAAGTCAGGATTACTGAGTACTGTTCCCAGGCCCAGCCTGCTGGATGAGCTGAGTTACAACTCAAGACTTTGTTTTGTGTCCAAACTTCTCATCAGTGAGGTTTCCACTTATTGAACCAAACTGATTTTTGGTGGTGGGTAGCAAGTTCCCTTCTTGAGGTCCCATCATTCCTTTGGCCAGTGCCACTTGGCAGCCCCCAATACCACATGCCATAAACTCATCTCTCTTCTGTCATGGAAAGAAAGGAAAGGACAGGGGCATCCTATTACAGCCAGGTCTCTGCCAGCCCTATCCAATTCCTGACATGCCTTTGTGCAGCCAGGAATCAGTGGGAGGGTGGCAGGCTGCTCAGGGGTAGAGCAGAATCACTGCCTATCATGGCTCCCACTTCATCCCCATATTTCCATTAGGAAGCAGTACAGAAGAGACCAATCAGTTCAGCAGTTCCTGGGGCAGCCCAGCAACAGTAAACTCAGAGACTGACAATGGCCCCCTTCAAAGACATGCAGAGAATCACCAGGAGGTTCACCTTCCCTCTGCCCTAACCTCCTCCAGCACTGGGAATAGAAGCTGCCCAACCTGCCTGTTGAAGTCCCCTTCTACCCTGCTACCAGCAGTACCCAAACAGCAGCTGCTCTTTGTGCAAGTGTTCTCTTATGTTTCCAGCTGAGTGATAAACAGTCTTGTTGGGATAAAGGCACTGCAGTCTTCTCTGAAGAACTAGGAACAGTATGAGTATGAGAGAGGGGAACCTGATGACACAAGTGCATGCTGCTTCTTGCTACAGCCTCCCAGATCAGTGGTGTAAGGAAATTAACTGATCCAAATGAATAGCACCTTTGCCAGATGGAAGAAAGCAGCACTGAGCACCCTGTATTGTTTCTTGAGAGCATGAAGTCTTACAGAGTTTTGTATTGAGGGATACTTCTTTTACGGCAGGATGATCTCATTAAGGTGAGATAGTGGATAGACAAGTGATGCAAAAACAGGGCTAAAGGACTGAGAAAGATTGAGCAAAGAGCAAGAAAGAGAGAGAAGAGAAAAAGTACCACAGAAGGAAAATCCTTGAAAGTTCCTCAGAGCCTAAGGAGGAAAGAAGTCTCTGGTAGGTTCCTTTCTTCCGCATAAGGGATGTTAGTCCATAGCATCATGAACACTGTAATGTTACCAAAGCCTCATTTATATGCAGCAGCTCTTACCACTCACCTGGGGCAATCTGTACCTTTGAGCATAGCACAACTACTACTGTCATACCTTGGTGATATGTGGATGGCTGTATGCAACAATGCTATGAGTCCTGGACTAGAACAGGCTTGTGTCTGTCTGTAGTCAGATCATCACATAAATCTGGTGTATTATGAAACTCCTGTAGTCAATCTGTATTGACCAGTTCAAAGGTATGGAGGTCTACCATATGCTCATCTTGCTTAGTTTCAGGGGTTTTGACTGGTAAGCACACCCACACCTCAGGGAACTGACCTGTAGGTGACAAAGGGCTTATCCCATCACAAAGGTACGAGCAATTAAATGTGTTTTGGTTCATTCCAAGAGGGCTGAGCGGCCAGAAGTTATGCAGCAGCTGCAGAGAGGAGTGCGGGGTAAAGCAGAGAGAGGCTCTGCTGAAGGAATTGTCAGGAGTTAAGCCTGCCCAGGATGCCCCTGGGGAAGACAATTATGAGTTAGCTCTACATTTGTCTATCTCTTCAAGATTTACTGTCCTGAAGGGGAAGATGAAATAATATCTCAAGGAAAAGTGTCAGCTGTACCAACTGTTAATGGCAGAACAGGGAATGTGAAAGCTGTCACTTTTTCCCTACCTGGCTTTGAAGAGAGCAGATGCAGCAGATGTCAACCAGCGTCCACACATTTCTGTCCTTGCTCTGTTTTCATCTCCTACTCCACCAGTGGAAGTGAAGGTAACCAGCTGAGCAAGGCACAGGGCAGCACAAGGACAGGGGACTGTTCAAATGGCATTTTGCAGACCATCTGCACAGCATCTCGACGGATTAGTGGGAGGGGGAGACCTTCAGGCCCTGGGATCCAGCCCATCACCTGGAGGTGAATGCTCTTCCCCCCTGCCCCTGCCACGTGGCCTGGGAACTCCGTAAGGAGCCACACAGACCACCAGGGAGGGACGGACGAAAGAGGAAGTTTATTGTGGGGATAGGGGTTTATAAGGCTTTTAGGAGGGTCAAAGGGGAACCAATTACAAGTTCAGGGGCACAGAAAAAACCAATCAGGTAAAAGGTTAACAGCCAATAGGAAGGGGTTAACAAGGACCAATGAGAAACACCTCAGGACATCTTCCTAGGACCACTCCTGTATGGGAGACAAGTCCCTCACAGGGGGTGTCGGGAACACGGAGCAATGACTTTGCAGAAAAAGCAAAAGCCATTTTAAAATCTGTTTAAACCACATTGAAAACTTCTGTTTCTATAACATTTGAGCAGTTTTCTTCTTTTTCTTCACTAGTCCATCTCTGACAGGACTTCTTCCATCCTACATATGGCAAATCCATTGCCACAGCATCTAATCATGGTAATATAACTGCTTTGCCTGAAACCAGCTCTATATAACTAGATGTCAGATACAAACTAAAAAAATTACTGTTTTATCACTCTAAGATAAATTGCCTCCTAAGCACCTCACTTAAATAAATCTGTATAGTTATAGATCATCTCTCTCACTACCCCCTAAGAAATATGTCAGCAAAGCTCAGGTGGAAGCTGCACTCAGAGTTAGCACACAGAAGGTCAAGAGTGGGAGCTGGAGCCTTTTGTGATTCCACCCTGAGACAGGAGCCAGACAGAGACACGAGTCCTTGGTGGGGGGGCAGCTTGTAAACAGCAAAGAGGTTAGAAGTGTAATTAGTCTGTGTGACAACCATGACTACCTTCTGTCACCACCCTGGGTCAGGCCAAATCCCCCTTCCTCCCTCTCTTGCACAAAGTTGAGCCAAGGCCCGGGGCATGAGCATGCCCAGCTGCCTGTCAGCCCAGGGGAAAAAAAACAAGTGCACCCACAGCAACAGACCTATATATGGGCAAGACCAGACTACTGGCTGGTGTGGCTGGCCGTCAGACCTCAGTGGATCCTAAGCAGGGAAGTTTAGGATATGGACTGATACTAGACGTTAAGGAATTTAGCAGTGGTCAATTCTCTTCTTGTGGTCAGCACCGACACAGATAGCCCAGTACAGTATAAGGTGAACTAAAATTATAGTATGGGTAGCAAAGTACTGCGGAACCCAAGATACAAGATGTGGAAAATGCCAAGGTAGTTCATTTCATCTCTCTGTCCAAGGTATTTCCCTCTGGTTTATACATCTTCACCCAGGGATGCAGGATAGAGGTAAAAAAAGCCTAACACCTGAAACTCCATGAGCCATTTCACGCTTCCCCGTCAGGGACCAAGTATCTTCTGATCCACTTGCTTTCAATGCTGCATCTCTTTGGAATGACAATGGCATTTTATGACTTCTCAGGGTTTCTTGGCTACAGGCAGCTCTAGAAGACATCAGCTGAGTTGCAGTTGTTGGCTATGTGTCCCTACATGAGTAAGAATGAAAGGTAACAAATTCCCACCATCTTTATTCCCCAGCTATTTTCTCTTTCCATCCCTGTGCTCAGGATGGAAGGTGAGTTGCTCAGAACAGCGTCATATTTTATGTTTTTTTATCAAAGCTCTGGCCTGCTTTGTCTTTGAAGTGAAAGTCAAAACTCAAGAACAAGTAGTGTGGGAAGAGGCAGGCACAGGCATCATGCAGTCCTGCATCTGCCCTATCATACTGTCTGGCCTGAGATGCTTTCCACCATTCATTTTTGGTAACTGGTGCTCAACTCTTTTGCAGTCTTGAGACCTGACATCTGAGTGCAGAGTGGACAGGGCCACACAGGATGATCAGTATGTGGTCTTGTTCAGGAGACAAGGCTACCGGGGAATGCTGTGGAATACTACTCTTCCTCAAAAACTGCAGTCACAGTCCTAGTAATGATACTTAAGTGGTCTTAAGTGGGAAGGGATGGAAATAACATGGAGCTGACAAGGCAGAAGGAAGGTTATATACTGCAAGCTTCTAGAAATTACACTGGAAGCCTTACTGGTGAAGTCCTGAAGGCTGGGCCTCTGCCCTGCCTTTGGTCACTGGGTCAGTGTCCAATAGAGTGACTTTCCACTTCCTGTAGAAAGAGGAGATGACACCAACCCCATTATCCAACTTCGTCTTATCCTCAGTTTTATGTCCTGAGTCCAGCCAGCATCACAACACAGTCTATATGTAGAGGACACTGCTGACCTGTGGTTAGCCCAAATAATTTGCCTACAGGTTAT
Organism: Manacus candei; assembly: GCF_025592945.1. NCBI lineage: Eukaryota > Metazoa > Chordata > Aves > Passeriformes > Pipridae > Manacus > Manacus candei. Next base: position 29,876,584 of record NW_026138097.1, on the reverse strand, counting down.
CTTTAACAATCAATATTTTAATTCTGAGATGACTCAGCTGGGGCACTGTTTAACCATTATCACAACTTGTGGCATCTGTCTGAATTTTCACATCACTGTCCAGAAAACAGCTTCCACTTTCCCTTCTTCCTACCAACACTTCCTATCTGGGAGAAGAGGGACAATTAAGGTATCTGTCCAGTTAACAGACCCAGGCTCAATCCATTGCCCTGCCCCTTCAATACCAAAGTGCTTCCCTACACCATGCAGTCTCTGATCTGCACCACAGTCCTCAGGCCACTGCTGAGTGCAACTATTGAGAAGCCATGTGGACTGCACAGTGCAGAAGACAGAGCAGAATCTGAAGTGAAGTGCACAAGGGGATCTGGAAAGACAGACCACACATCCCATCCCAAGCTATGGGATCCGCACTCTCAGGCTGCATGTACAGTGTGCTGCAGGCACCAAGGCACTAGGGCCTGGATTCACACTTCTTGGAGTCACTGCAGCCAGAACTCACATCGTGGAGTGAGCTCTGTAATTACCCAATTTATTTCTTCATTCCATCCCAGAGAGGAGTGAAGTACTGCATCTTCCCCTCTTTGGAGCCGCTTGATGCCTCTTTGGGCATGACACCAGATCCACCCCATACCTTGTGCCTACATTAGCTGAAGTGTTGCCCTTTATGGTGTTGGGCTCCTGGCCAGCCCTCCCACAGCCAGCGGCTGCGCGTGCAAAGGGCCAGCATGTTTGCACACAGCTCTGTTCCATTCATCCTCTCCCAACAGCTGCTCTGGGAGTGATGGGGACAAGCAGATCCTTTTTCAGACCCCCTGGGGATAGTCTTTGCCAGGTCTGTTTTTCGATTGATTTAAGAAATCCAGCTGTAATTATGATCAAGCTACTGAGAAAAGGAGCCCAGGCTAGGGACTTGGCTCAGGGTAGGGCTTTTCGCCACTGTGCTCAAATCTGTGCTTGCCTCATTGTAGCCCTTCCTGCACCACCATCACATGCATGATGCAGTCACAGTGCTGATTTCATCACTTCACTACGCATCACACAAAGTCTGAAGGCTCTGTGACAAAGGAGACAGAGAAACAATCCTGGTCATTGCCCCTCCTCACTGCCATTAACCTCTGCCGCACTGACTTTGTCAGGCAGCATTGAATCCCTGATCCCCATTGTCATAATTGGGTCCTGCAAAAAAACAGCCCTGGTCCTAGTGGCATTTGGCAATTTGATCTGTTTTCCCAAAGAAGTCAGTGTTCCATCAGCTCATGTTCACTTTAATTTGGATTAAACCCTGAAGTCTTACTAATCCTTCCTTGTCAAGCCAGTTTCTCATCCTGTGCCCAGTTCTGCTGACCACGCTGAGAACTTCCAAAGCAGAGACATCTGGGAGCCCTAAACATCTCCAGCTACAACATAGAGTGTCCTCAAGATGAAAAATGTTGCAGAATCCAAGTGTGGCTTACACCACACAGGACCTCTGGAGATTGCCTACACTGATCTCCTGCTCAAAACAGAGACATAGCCTTGTCCAATCATCTTTTGAACATCTCTAAAGACCGACATACACAACCAGTGTTACAAAGTTTGGCCACCATCACCATAAAGCTGTTTTTCTTATGTTTAAATGGAATTATCTGTGTTTCAGTATGTGCACATTGCCTCTTATCCTGTCATCCAGTACAACTGCAAAGACTCTGGCTGAGTTATAGGAAGCTATGAGAAACAACGAGGTCACATTTCAGCCTCCTTTCTTCCAAACTGGGCAAGCCAAAGTCCTCAGCTGCTCCTCACAGGACATTCCTTCCAGCTCTGTCACCAATTTCATCACCTTCTTCTGGGCAAATTTAAGGACCTTCAAATCCTTCCTTAATTGTAGGGCCTAGTACTGCACCCAGCACTCCAGGTGAGGCTGCACCAATACTGAATGCAGCAGGATAATCCCCTCTCTTGACTGGTTGGTGATGGAGTATATGATGCACCCCAGGATGGGGTTTGGGTTCAACTCACACTGAGCTGCTGCTGACCAGCCCCCACAGGTCCCTTCCTGCAGGGCTGCTCTCCAGCCACTCCTCTCCCAGTTTATACTAGTGCCTGGAAGTATACAAAAGTGTAAGATCCACCCTGACCCTTCTCGTCTCCAGGCTGAACACTCCCCAGCTCTCTCAGCCTCTCTTCATATGATGGTTTCCTTCACTAGACAAGAACCCTCACTGCTGCAGCGTTGAGGCTTACTTGAATGTGTTTGGCTTCACCCTCATGGGTGCTCTTGGACCTTTCTCAGATTAAAATAGGTCATTATTAGGTGGTATTTTCTTCTCAGTATTCTATACCATAACCAATTCCCCATCCAGTCTTCCTATTTTAGATAGTTTAGCTTGTTACCTTCTTTAAGACTTTCTTACAGCCTTATACCACAGCCCCATCAGGGTTCTTTTCTGAGCTGTCTCCAATTTTCCAGCTTTCCCTGGGATCTCCCCATGAGATATCAAATACTGATCACTCATTCCTGCTTCCCATGCTCACATTTAGGCCAACATGACTCTAGTTAGCTGCCTTTGCTGGAGATTCGACCACCCTGGCTGTCTGCCCCTCTTTAGCTGTGCAAGGAGCCCAGTAGACGTTTTGACAGCACAACACGAGGAGAACTCTTGAATGTGTTTCTCCTGTCTGCAAGAAAATGTATTTTGTTTGAATATACCCAACTTACCAAGTAATCCAGATCTCTTTGAGTGGCCTGTTCCTTCTCCTGTTTATCATCCTATTCATTTTTTGTGTCATCTGAAGGGTTTTACCTGCAGTGGCTTTTATTTTCCTTAAAATCATGGTTGAAAATGTTAAATGGTTTTCATTCAACAACTGATCCCTGCAGAAAACAATCAAAATACCCAAAGAGCATTCCAAATTGACAATTATTTCTTCTATCCACTGAAAGTTCTCAATCCACTTAATCTATGTTCTATGTACCTTGCACAATGCATTTTCTGAATCAATACAGCATATCATAATTTTCTTTATATCAATAGGTCAGGTTTTACAAAAACTGTGTACCATAACCCTATGAATTTAGTTTATCAAACACAAATTTATTATAAAATTGAACGCTGAGTGTCGCATTCCAAAAAGCCACATTACTGCTATAATTCTCTAGCATCTGTATCAGATTTTCCATTATTTTTAACTGGATAGTTGCCAGATACCTGGCTTATAGATCCATTGGTCTAAGGGTTCCTCCACTTTAAATACAGGAACTGTGTTGGCACCTTAACATTCCTCTGCTATTACTACAGTAATCAAAGAATAATTAAAGCCGAATCTCAGCAGGCCAGAGTTGAGCAGCATTTTTTATGATTCAGGGTAATGAAAGATTCTAAGAGATGGAAGTAAGAAGAAGTAGACTTTGTATCTTGAACACAGTGAGCATTCTGTTGGTTGGTAAGGTAAGTTGGGGAGTGGGAAGGAAGGCACAAGGCATAAGTGATGTAGGGAGCAGGAATAGTACAAAATACTAGTACAGAGGTGATGTTGCTGAGAAAGGAATGAGCAAAAAGTGTTCACCAGGTGACAGGTAGTGGAAATGGAATGTTAATTGGGAAGTTAAGTAATGACAAAATGCCAGTGGATGAGAAGAAGCTGGAAAAAAAGAGCTGGAGGTTGGCAAAACACAGAAGGAGTGTGTGCAAGAAGAGGCCTGAGATGAAAGAAAATCTGGGATGCTAGAAAGTGTAGTGCTGGAACACTGCATTTTTAGAAGTTATGAAGCCCCTGAGATTGGAAACCTAGCCAGGGGTGTTTCCAGCAAAAGGACCAGATTAAGTGCTGGAAGGGATTACCAACAACATAATCCTGGGGACTGGAGAGAAGTAGAAAAGTAAGAAGGGTACTAACCCCTAATTCTCTCCTTGCTACTCCTTTCCAGAATTAAAATGTGAACCGAAGAAGACATTAGGAGAGGTGTGTGTCTGGGGAAAGGTTGAAGTAGTGATAGGAAACGGGAGAAGAAAAGTCTTCTAGAGGGGTAACCAGGCATCTAAAAGACCATGAAGGACATTGTCTTAGGACCTGAAGGCAGTACAAGGCAGGAGACGTACTAGGGCTCACGTCAGATAACCTGAATGTCATAACCATTTCCCAGCTACCATCCACAGCCACATGCTGGGGGCTCCACAGCACCTCCACCCCACCAGCCTGAAGCCAACTTTCAAGGATCCTGGTGGAGACCCAGGTAGCATTCAGGGATGGCCCCTGCCTTGAGCAGTTTGTCCTGAGATAGCTGCATTCTCTGTCATGCTCCCTGCTCCCCGATAGCAAGTGGGTCCCAACAGGCATTTTTATGAGAGAAAAAGAGCCACATACAGAACACAAAAGTACATACTTTGCTCTATTTTGAGACAAGGCAGGTGCTGCAGCCTAGAAAACTCCCTGGAGTTCCTGTGGCCAGGAAATGAGAGGATGCCTCACACATTTCCAAGAGAAAGGAGATGTTTTCAAGTCCTAAGGGAGCACAAGGAGGTGGCACTGGGCAGCACTGAGTCATGGGGTGAGGACCATCAGCTAGGGAAGGAGTTTGACTCTGTGGCAGCAGCAACAATGCTGCAGAGAAGTTGCTCTGGGTCACCACGGCCTCTCACGTCCAAGCGACCGAGGTGCCCCAAACCACGAAGTCCCTTGCAGGGTGAGACCCTCCTTCACTCCTGCCACACGGGGAGCTGGCTCTTGGACTTCACAGCGGTTTCCTCACTGTGCCCATCCTCCAGCCTCCAAGGGCAGTCAATGTAGCACAGCACCCTGCTGACAGGGCCACGCTTGGCAGGATCTAGTGCTAGCAGGCTCCGCAGCATTAGGGCAGCCTCGGCTGTCAGCCGCTTCCAGTGGTGGGGAACGTCCTTCTCTAGGCCTGTCTCCTGCCACAGCATGAAGTCCTCAAAGAAAGGGTCGTCTGGCAGGCTCTGTTCCCAGGGGAAGTATCCGGTCAGCAGGCAGAAAAGCAACACACCGAGGGCCCAGGCATCCATGCTGCTGTCAATGGGCACCCCCTGGGCATCAGTGGTGTTGCTCAGCTCGGGGGCGGTGTAAGGGATCACCCCCGCCACCAGCTTGAGCTTGGTACCCCTGGGCCGCGTGAGGCCAAAGTCAGTCAGTTTGATGAGCCGACAGTCGGGATCAAAAAGCAGCACATTTTCAGGCTTGATGTCACGGTACACCAGCCCCCGGCTGTGGATGAACTCCAGTGCGCTCACCAGCTGCTTGGCACAGTGCTTTGCGGCCGGTTCAGGGATCCCATCCTGCACAGGGAGAGACACAGGCAGTATGGCAAATGTCAGGCACCTTGGCAGCCCTGCCGGCTGGGCCCTCACCATCATGCTCTTCACTGGGACAGACCTTTACCTTTCTCATCTTCCAATCCCAAGGCTGCTTCACTGCTGCAGACCCCAGAGAGACCCATAGCCCATTGCCTTTATCTCCCTCCCTCTGAGCCAGCCAGTCTGCACACTAGCCAAACATGCAGCCCCAGTCCTCACAGCCTTGTGGCAACACTCACACGGGGCTTGATGATAGAGATGAGGTCTTTGTGCAGTGCTGGTTCATAGAGGAAGCCATAGTACTGGCTGGACTCAATGGCAATTCCAAACATGCTGATGATGGCAGGGTGGGTGGCGAGGGAGAGTGCCACACAATACTCATACAGGAAGGTGTGCAGCTTGGTACTGGCTTTGGGTAGCAGCTTGAGAGCCATTAGAGTCCCTGGGAATGAGAAGAGTGGGTTAGGCTCCTCTGAAAATCACTCACACCAAGACAAGACAGAGAGGCCACTGAGCAGCCATCAGTCCAGGTACTCACAGCCACAGGGATGGCTCTGGACCAAAGCTATGTGTGAGTATACCCTGTGGACACCAGGTTTGGGAGCAGGCATTACCACTGGTGTGAGTTTTGAGCCAGTCAGGGCATGCACAGGAGCACTGGGCAGAGCAAGGGACATTCAGGGTATCTGGGCCCATAAGTCTGAGCTGAGACTACTGGGGAAGAGCAGTGTTAGGGCCCTGTGGGCACTCAGATGGCCAACCCAGGACCTTCATTCACACCCTCTGTCCATGGGCCTTAGGGCACCACTTCAGCTGAGTCTTGGGGCTTCACTCCCTGCCTGAACTCTGTGGTGGGACTGCTGGTTTCCAGCCATATCACATCCACGCTGGTGCCTAGCTGTGAACTCTACTGATCCTGACTTGTGCATTGACTTCCCAGCTTGATCTTGGACCTGCCTCATCACCATAACCTGCCTGACCTTCTAGGCTGCCACCAGGCATCGCCTGCTCCCTGGCTGGGTGTAATTGGATGGTTTCTGGCTGTGGGGAGGTCCTTGTCCTGCTGGTCTCCCTGGGGATCCCCCCACCATGCCTGGTGCCTGGCCCTAAGGAGTCAGAGCCTACCCCGCGCCCTCATGAGCAGAGAGGAGACAAAGCACAGTAGTTCGCGGGGCGCAGTCATTTCCTTACCTCTCTGCCTGTGGGTCACTAGCATCACATGGCCATACTTGCCCCTGCCCAGCTCCCGAATAACCTCATAGTGCTCAGTCACCTCAGCGCGCACCAGGCTCTGAGCAGTGATCTCCAGGAGCTCATGCAGCATGGTCGGTGCCACTGTCCCTGACACTGCTGCAGTCGCAGCTGAGCTGTCGGCCATTGCTGAGTGCTGCAGAGACACCACAGCCAGAGTCAGGGACATCACAACATGAACAGAGAAAGCCAGATCGGACATGCAACACAAACCATGCCATGGCAGGGGATATTTCTGCCACTTGGAGCCTGAGCACTCTTGCAGCTGTGCTGGAGTTGAACTTGTACTTTCATTCAGCACAGCTCTGAGCAAAGACCCTCACCATATAAAAGGTCCCTGTACTGAAGGGAAGCTCTTTCAGCCCTCCAATCTTTCTGCCTTTCAGGCAAAACATTAACAGAGTCTCAGATTGTCAAGTGTAAACCCTCTTGCTCCCCTTAGCCCACTGAAGCAAGACTTTGTCTCTCTACTCAGAAACCCATCCTTACTCTCAGTGAAGAAAATCCTTGAGGTAGTAGCAGAGACAGACCTGCCTCTTAGGCAAAGGTACAGCTGGCATATGAAAAAAAAGGGATTACTAGTCAGAGGCAGTGCTCCAAGGAAGCCAAAGGGAGCTCAGTACCTCACATGCCTGCTGACATTTCTGACTCAGTCACTTATCTGTGCAGCCAAGAAACTTAGGCAGGAAGTAAGCTTGGACATCAGTGCCATTTTGAGCTACTGCCAGCTGCTTCAGACCCATTTCAGAGAAATACTTTTTCAGTCCCCCCAGCCAGCTACAACGCAGCATTTTAAGGACCCTGTGGCAGTACTCCCTCCCTGTCTACCTCCCCGACCTCTGAACACAGGCACCTTGGGCCTGGGAATTCCTCCTGGTTTTGGAGCAAGGTGACAGAACCAAAGTCACAGGATGGTCAAGGCCAGAAGGTGGTTCTGGAGATCATCTAGTACAAACTCCTACTCAGAGGATGATTAACCAGAGCAGGTTGCCTGGGACTGTGTCAAGTCCAGTTTTAAATATCTAAAAGGATGGAGACTCCACAACTGCTGTGGGTAATCTGTTTCAGTGTTTGATCACCTTTATGGTAAAAAAGTTTTTTCTTATGCTTAAATAGAAATTCTGTTTCAGGTCCACAGCCTCTTGTCCTGTCACTCAGTATCACCTGATACTGTGATACACCTGGCTGTGTATTTTTGCAGGTATTCATATGCATTGATAAGATGACCTGCTCAAGTCTTCTTCTCTCTTAGCCTCTTCTCCTATGAGCAATATTGCAGTAACTTAACTGTCTTCACAGACTGAATTTGTTCCAGTATGTCCACATCTCTCTTCTGCTGAGGAGCCCCACTGCTGCTACATCCAGTCATTCTTAAGAATACAGAAATTTAGAAAAATAATTATGTAAATGTAGGAAATCTAGAAGAGGGCTGGATTTGTACAGGAGACTGAGACTATTTGTGGGAAAGTTCCCCTTCCCTTCTCTCCTAGACTGCATTACTAAGCCTTATCCAATTCAGAAGTACCAAGTAAATGGCCCTACTTTTCTGCAAAGGCTTTGGCTTGGTGTGAGAGCCAACAGCAGTCCAAGTTAGAACAGTCTGTAGGGAGTACAAAAATGGACAAGTGCCTGTATGGGAGGGGATGAAGGTTGGGCAGAATTCACAGAGACAGACAGTCTGGAAAATATTTTAGAGATTTTGCTTTGATGTCCTCCTGTTGGCTGCCCAGCCAACATGGCTTGTGAAAATCCACACAGCAAGGGCATCACAGAGCCTGCAAACAGACCCACTCTGCTAACAACACCTCCAAACTGGTAATTCTGCATTTCGGTGTTATATAGAGAAAAAAATAGGTGGTATATAAAGAAAATACTTAAAATGTAGTAGACCTGGGAAAGGCATAGACCTCCCATTGACATTAGATAGACTAAAGCCAATTAAATAGGTGGTGGAACAACAGGAGAGATGTCACATGCAGAACACATTAGATTTATATTTGTGAAAAAAACATCAAAAGATATTTTCTGTGAGACAGTGTTTCTCCTATATCAAATTCATGGTCATATACAAGTTCTTGTCAGCAAATGGTTCATGATCTTCTCAGATAACTTCTCAAACTTGAGTTAGATAAAATTTCTCCCATTGCATGCTGGCCACCTGTTGGTGTTATCTAGCCCAAAGGTTAGAATCTTCTCACTGCATCCACTGTAAGTATTATTCAATAGTTATATACTTTTCAAATACTTATAAATGAATATGTCTTTGTTTACACTGAATTATTTATAACATGATTCATCCATTTCATATGATTCATTACTTCTTTCCTATTTACTATGTGAAAACTTGCTTTCATGAATGGAAAGATGTACTTTTCTGGATATTCTTGGTTCTCTCTTCAGGTTTTAGAGTCAAAACATTTCAGTCCAAAAGCTTTGGCAATTAAAAAAAAAAAATCCATAAACTCCTTGTGTCCTTCTACTCCACAGTTCAAGTAAACTGCAACATAGGTGACACAGATCCATACCTCCATTCCTTGCCCCTCTGGCATGGGAGGGCAAATGGTCTGGGTACAGAGTAGAGCATTCGTGAAACAGCCAGCTTGGAAAAACAGATCAGCCATAGGATATGGGTAGAGTTTCCTGAAGGACAGTGACCTGCGTGTCTGATCAGGGCTCCATATGAACGAAGCCCCAGCTGCAGTCACCCCAGAACAGTTTGCAGACTTTGTTCCTTGCTGCCCTTGAAGACATTAATTACAAGACATAGTCCATACTTCAGGAAACCACCACAGTTCTTTCTCTAAGATGCCACTGCCATTAACTAGGAAGATAAGTGAGGGACAATTTGGGCCACCACTGAATACAGGGTGTCTGGGCGCTCTGCACCTATCTCTGATACATTCTGAAGTGCCCTTTGCAGAGTGACAAGCACTGAGGAGGAGGTCACCAGGGCCGTGGCCAGGATGCATTCACCATTTGTCTCTGCTATACTGAAGGCAGCAGGCAAAGCCCTATTCAAAACTGTTCTTTCCTCCCTTATCCTTTCTGTGCTTCATCCCTGCTAGAGGTCCTGTTTCCAGGCTGTTGACTGTGAGAAACCCTAATTCCTCAAAAGAATCTCTAATTACAGCAGCAAAAAACTCATATCCTTTACACCATCTTCAGATGGTTCTGAGCCACCTGAGAAGCTGAGGACAAGCCTATGGATATACAGTGCCTTAGTCTAAATAATTTTGTTCTGGTTCTTCAACCAAAATTGTTAATATACTTAGTGCAGAAAAACACTTCATACCTGTCAAGAGCCAAAACCAGTGTAATGTCTGTATAACAGATAAAGAGTTATGATGACAGAGTCACAGAGTTGTTTAGGCTGGAAGAGACCTCTTGAGATCATCTGATCTGATTTTCCTATTCAAGCATCATCAGCAGAAGCAAATTGCCTAGGAAGATGTTCAGCCAGGTTTTCAGTATCTCCACAGATGGAGACTCCTGGCAGTGACCACCACTAGGAAGAGTCTGGCTCACTTTTCTTCATTCCCTTTCATCAGGTATTTATATACACCAATAAGATCCCCTCTGAGCACTCTGTTTTTCAAGCTGAAGAGTTTCAGCTGTTTCAGCCTCTCATATCAAAGAAGCTCTGTTAAAACTGGCCTTCAGCATATGGTATGTAGGGTCTACTTTCTTGTGTGCCCTCCTACAGAGCTTTAACCCAACCCAAATGACAAACAGCATTTGGGGCATCTCTTAGTCATTCAGTCTTGATCCAAAGGCAATTGGTCAATTATAAATGCCAGCATGAACATTCTTGCTGTTACATTTTTATATGAGACCCTAATCTGAACTTGTCTAACCAGCTGCTGAAGTTTCTCAGACAGAAAAAAGAAGCTTTTAATACCTGTTAATTTTTTCTGGACTCTGACAGGATTTATATGCAATGTGATCAGAGGTATAACCACCTATGAGAACATATTTTCAACTAATTACATTGAGTAAAACTATCAGAGTACAGACTGAAACTCAGGCTATGTATTTAACCAACACTTTACTTAGGCTTCACAAACCATCGGGCGCACTGTGTTTCTGCAATGCCCGCATCAGTTAGTTTAAAAACAGGTAAGATGCTTCCAGAAAATGTGATCACATCTTTTATTGAGAATAAACATCTCTATGCTCTAGATTGAGACACCCCTCAGTCTTCTTATTGGTTCAGTGCCTTCAAATAACCTTCTGTCTAATTGTCAAACCAAGCTCTCAGGTTGTTCAGCTCAGTTATCCAGCTCTCAGATCTGTTTTATGGTTCTTCTGTAAAGCCTCACAATTTTTTCCACCCTCCACTCCCTTGTTAAAACCCTGACTGTCTCAGGGGGAATGCCTCCTGTCACGCATTCAGCTAGAATTACCCTCTGCCTCATGCTGTGGCCTCAAGATCTCCTTCTGCAGGAACACTACACAAGCTGCGCTACCTTGTACATCCATTATTACTCCAGAGTTTTTCCAGGTTACTGGGGGCTGTTGGGAGAAAAATCCACTTCCTCTTCATGTCCCTTTATGGTGGTTGCCTACCTTGTTTCTACCTGAATACTTCTGCACCACCTTTAATAAAGCACATTTCGCTCGAATGGACTTATTGTACCAAGTAATTCAGATCACTTAGTGTCTCAGTTGTTATGAAAACACCACATTTGTTTCTTCTTAGGGCTGATAAGGACCCTACTTGCAGGCATTTCCCATGAACCTCTAAATTGTTGGTGGGAGTTTGGAGCAGTTCTCATCCTGGTATTGATTCAACAACACCTGCCAGAAACATCCCATTCACTGGTTGTTTCCTGAAAGTTATCTGTACAAATTCACCCTGGCATTGCTCAAAATCAATAAGCGACACATTTTTAATTAATTAAAAATAAGCCCTTTGGAGTGGAAAATATAGTATTTTATTGATGTTCTTACCCTACACAATTAATTTTATTAAATCCTGAGTCTGTTATAAACTCTTCTGTTATAATACTTTTACCTTAATCAATGATCAAGAAGAAAGCACTGAAATCATCCAGGAAATGTTTGCAAGTGGAACAAAAAGGGTTTGGGTAGACAATGCATTGATTGATAAAACTAGTGTGTGCACATACACACATACCAAAGGGTTTCAAACAACCAAAGAAGTCAGGATTTTAATCTGATACTGGCTGGGTGACAGAAAAAAAAAAAGAAAAAAAAAGTCCTATTAATCAGACATATCTAGGTTCTTCATGCTGCTTAATGGGCACTAGGTAAATCCAGAAATGTAGATCTGGTATAGTCTCACTTCCTTTCCAGGCTTTAAGACATTCAATGATACAGAATCGCACTAGAAATAATCTATGGTGATAGAGATACACATCTTAACAATTGAGATACAAGTCTGAGAGGATAACAGTACAAGGGTTATTGGTGTTGCAGATTCCACTTTTGCATTAACTCTGCTGAAGAGAATGCCCAAAAAGCATCAGATGCAGGAAACCTCTGCAATGAGAGGTAAACCAGCATTTTCCAGATGCTAAATTAAGAAAGTAAGCTTCACTGTAAACAAAAAAAAAAAAAAAAAGAAAAAAAAAAAGAAAAAAGAAGATAGAGCTGTTCAGCTCTATGCAGACTAAGATAGATTGTAATGAAAGAAATTTGTTCTGAGATGATGTACCTCTTACAGTGAACTCCAGTTTCTGCAGAGGTTCCTACATACAGGTGCCATGGGACAGTCTGAAAATTAATCTCTGAAAATCAACTGAGTTAGAAATGCTGTATTTCTGAAGAGCTGGCCATCTGCTTTTGCACTACAATTAAGAATATCACACACCAGTGGAATTTGTATTTTTATTATGAATTTATTTTCTCCATATGCTTTGCTTTGTACTCTATCTACTTTTTAATGATGTTTCTTGAAATGTTAAAAATATACTGATGTGAAAAAAGCCTGGGTAACTTTTCTGAAGGCCAGCTGATAGGTCAACAGAACTATCTACTGGATGTTTTCTATCTTTTTAATGACATCAGTGAGTCCACAGTTCAGCAAGCTAGCATTGGTGTCCCCAGTTTGACAGAAAAAGGACCAGAGAAGAATCATGAGAATGATAACAGGGCTGAAAATTACTGGGAAACTTCCAGGGGAGCAGTCTTTATAGCTTATCAAATAGATAGTAAAGAAGTTACTCTACCAACCGTATGTACCTTTCTGGGTACTAAAATTTCTCTAAAAGGGTCTCGCAGTTAGGTAAAAGCATTATAATAAAACCAATAGATGAAGCTCAACTGCGGTGTAGATTTTGTGAAGAAGGATATTTACCCCTAAAAATCTCATCAAACAGTATGAAAGAATATCCTTCCACCTCTGGAACTTTTAGCTCAAGAATGGCACTTCCCCCCCCCCCCCCAAGAAGTCCACTTTAGTGCAAACTACGTTTAATACAGCAAGGGATCAGAACAGATTATGTTTGCTTCTGGCCTTGTTGCTGGTAGATTTATGAGCTTCTTTCTAAAACTGGTCAGCAAACCAGTGCTTAATCTCGCTGCGGAGAACCGACTGTCCCCGTAGCAGAAGTGCGTATTGATCTTCTGGGGGAGAAACACCCAGCAGCCTCCCCGGAGAGTCCCTTACGCCTCTCCCCAGCCAGCAGCACACCACAGTCTCCGCACAGCCTCCTCCTCGGACAGAAATCAGCAGCAACATCACTGGGACCAAGCCACATCACACTCTCCTCCCAGCCCTCCAGCCAGTACTGCGGCACCATCCCACCCGACGCAAGACCCAAAGCAACCTTTCAGGGCAAAGCCATCAACGAGCTAACCATCAACCCGAGGAGGGAAATGGTGCACTTCGCATTTTGCCGGCATGCTACGCCCAAGTCTCCAAAACCAGTTTGTGAGGGGTGGGTGCCCTTTTACACGCCCGTTCAGTCTCCTTCATCCTGCCACAGCTGTAACTTCTCTTCCCGTACTCCTTTCCTGTCCGTACTAAGCCTCTCACCTTCTCCAGCAGCGCAGGACAGCCAGCCGGCCGTGGACTGCCTCGCTTCCCTCGCTGCAGCCTCCGGGCTGGATTCAGTCTGCGCCGAGCAGCCGGAGGGGGCTGCCAGGCGTTACAGGGCTGAGCGTGACGCTCCGCCCCTTCCCCATACAGGTCCTGGGGGCACACTGCCTCCCTGCTGAAGGTGACCTCTGGCAGGGAAGAAAAGAGGGGGAGTGGGGAGGAGGAAGGGGGCTATTCATCTACCCTCTTTAGGGACGGGGCCATGTTTCAGGGGTCAAGGTGGGGTTATTTCTGCTCTAGCTATACCATCATAAGCCCCCAGGGACCCTTTGGCAGGCCCACTCTGTTCAGCCCTTCACTCCGGCTTGGGCTCTTGTTACAGCTGAGGGAGCAAAGCAGCTCCCTGGGCTGGTGCGTGGTCCTTACTCTGGGCCTGTGCCTGGTAGGAGCCCGTTCCAGATGGCAGGGCTCAGAATTACTGTGGGCTACCAGTGCTTGCCCTTTGCTACCAAAAGGCACTCCTGTCAGTGAACATCAGAGATCAGGCACAAGCCATGACTGGTTCAAGGACTCTTCATGGGCCCCAGTGGGTCGGGGTCTTCACACACACCAGTAGTAGCAGTACAGAGCATTGGTACAGAGCATTGAGGTGAAGTTGAAATTATTAATGGTGACTACCACGATTTGCAAGCTTTTCATCTTTTCTCAGTACCTCTGCTCAGACTGTACTCCTGTCCCAAGGTCCTCTTTCATCCATTTGAGCATGGAGTTGAAAGCAGCTCCTGGCTGCATAGACACCAGGAAGGTCCTAGATCTTGGCTCTTAATCACTGCTTTTTTTCTCTTGGGGAAATGGATCAGATTGGGTATCTGAAGCAGTGATGCATGCAGCCATGCCATAGGTGTGTCACAGCACTGGCCTCCTTCTTCTCTAGAGCCAGGGCCATGCAGGGGACCTGTAGTTTTTAGCCTCCCTACTCCGTCTGGGGGCACAGGATTGTGAGGAAAGCTGGGAGAGGTGAAAGACAGTCTAACAGAAGAGAGCACAACAGCCCCCATAAACATGAGTACTCTGGGTCTCTAGCATAGGACTGAACCTTCTCACCTGATCTCTGAGGGAAGGGTAATTATGCCAAGGGCTTGTCACTCAGAGGTGGTGAGTGAAATTGTGTTGCTGATGATGTAAAGGTCTTACACCATTCAAGGCTGTCCCTTCATACCCGTTCTCGAAGGATGCTCCACTGACTGGGAAAGGCCTTCAGTATGCAAAGCCCCTACAGGCAGGACCATTACAGCTGAGGGTGGTGTGGGTGTACAGAAGAAGCCTATCCAACATCCAAGAACTCAGCACTGGGACAAATGGTGTAGTGTAATCACTGCTCTCCATTAATATGGACCCTGTATTATCTAGTCTTCTGGTGGACAGAAAGTTTGACTGTTGCCTGAGAAGTGTCCCTGGGGACATGCTTTAAGTTACAGTTACAAGGCAACACTGGGAAGGGTGTCCAGGTTCCCCGACACCTCAAGTCCCTCTCTCCTTCTCTCCAGTCACTATCTTACACCTGCTTCCAGATCTAGGAACAAAATACAGTTGTCTTCCTGATTTTCCAGTTAAATTTTTAACAGACAGATTCCCTTTGTTTACCATTCCTATTGAGATTAGGACCTGCTGAGGAGTTTGGTTTATAGAAGAGGCCTCTTTCACAGCCTTACCTGCAGTGCACCAATGAGTGGCAATTTCGCTGAGGGCTTGTTTCCCATCTGCTATTCATCTGACACAAGCCCTGCGTTCCTCATGAACAGGGAATATGTCACGTACTGCGTATCACATGCGTGTGTGAGAATCCCTGCTCTCTGCTCCCTGAGCACTGCGCACAGGGCAGCTGTTGGAGGTCCTAGGGTCTGCTGCACTACTAATGAAGTCTGCATTGCTGCATTTCTGGGCCTCCGTAATTTGACACCTTCACTTATCTCACCCATGCTGCACACATGTTGTCCTGCTGGCAGCCAAAATCTTGGTCAAAGTCAACACTGACAGAATGTGGAAATATGATGTAACCAGATTGCCTCAGTTTCTTGGAAAGATGGTCTGAGGCTGTGGACCTGATGACACACTCTCTCCAGCCATGCAGATCAATTTGTCTTCAACACCATAAGCACACCCACAACAGATCTTGCAGTAAGACAAGTTCAGTTGAGGATCTGTACACATCCTTCGTGCAAACTCTGTAGGCAACCATTGGGGGTGAACAGAAGAGGAAAAGTGGAAGAGGGGAGGAATTACAAGTGGGTATTAATAGCACTTCTGTTCACTTTCATCCGCTGCAAAGACTCATTGCAAATGCATGTTTATGCTTCGTGACACACACAAGCATTGGGGATGGCCTGTGATATGGCACAACAAATACCCTGTGAAAATGCATCCTTTTCCTCCTTTGAATTATTGTTGGTTTAGCATGATGAATATCCTGTCTCTTTCAAGCTTGGCTCAGAACAGGCAGTGTACAGGAGAATAATAGAATGTGAACATTTCCAAGAGCCAAACACGGCATCCAGCATCAGGAAGTCATAGCAGTGAAAACTGCATGACGAAGAGCTGGACTAAAATAGCTACAATGAAGGGACCTTGTCAAGAAGGACTCTCCCTTTAGTGCTTCCTTCTTTTCCCTTGTTCCTCTTCCTTGGCATACACACAGCAGCCCATTTAACTCCCATCAGAACAGCAGCAGTTCTTCAAGTACACGCCATACACAACTCCGAAGTATCAGGGTCAATCTCCCATTAATGAGTGCTCAAAAGTCAAATGATGACAGATTTTTGGTTCCAAATGGAACATTGCCTCATCAGAGAGAAATCCACCAGGTTCCATTAAGTACCCTGAGAACCACTGACAGAACTGGCTGTTCCAATGTACTTTCAGCAGGACATGCAGTTTCTCCAGTGTTGGCCTTAGAGTAAAACCTTTTTCAAAATATCCCTGCCTAATGACTGATGATTTCCACAGGAGTTGCAAGAGGAAGTCTGTACTCCTGTTTCAGAGTTACCCAAACCTACGTGGCTCTTTAGTTCCCACTCTGTACTATCAGAGGCACCAACAACATCCAGGGTGATAGAAGATTTAATGCCATTTGAACCTAATAGAGCACTCTTTTGTGGTATGGAGACTTATCAGCAGGGGTATGTGTGAGAGAAAGCTGATGAAAAATGAACATCAGGCTTCTTTACCGGGACCTAAAATGGCACTGCTCTTTTAACATTGTGGTCTATGGCAATACTCAGTTTGTCTATACATTTTCAAACTTACCATAAGCATTTACCCAGAACATCACTGAGAGCAGCTTTTTAGAGCAGTCACAATCTCTTCATCTCCAGCACTAAATTTTGCTTCTTTCTCAGAAGCAGTTTTGTGCCTGATGCTGGGGTGGGAATTGCTCTTTGACTTTCCCCATTGCTTTTCTGCTTCTGTTAATAATTCTGTAAGCTGCCAACACTATCCTCCCCCCAGCCTCAGCAGGCAGGCTGGCAAGCCAATCTGCAGGATACTTCAAGGTGTGGGCTGACTCCTGGGAAGAGAGCTGAGGCCCTGAGCTCTGCTCAGCACAGGCAGGGTGCTCAGAGGAGTCCACCAGCTGCACAGACCATTTGTGCTCTGAGGTCATTCAGCGCTACCCCATCACTGAGGAATCTGCTGGCCGCCTTCCTGACAGTGCCATACAGTGTAGCACCTCGCTTTCCAGCTAACACAACAGCCCTGCTGAGCCCAGGCCCTGCTCCCCAGAAGTGCTTCCCAGCCATGTTCCCCATCTTTGGCAAAGCCCCTCACACCTGAAACCTCTGGTCACCCACTGACCACCATATCTGCTTCAAAACACTCTTCTCAGTCCCACTTCAACTACTCCCTTCACATTGCTGTTAGGTGCATTGGATGCAGAATGATTGCAAGAGGCAGTGTTAATCCAGTGGAATCCATGAGCACAGATCCGAGTGCCTCAGAGCAGAGCCAGTGACAGGACACCTGGGAAAGGTTCAAAGCTGCACCAGGGGAGTTCACACTGGGCATTAAGAAGCATTTCTTTACCAAAAGGGTGGTCAACAACTGGAACAGGCTCATAAAGAGATGGTCAATGCCCCAAGCCTGTCAGTGTTTAAGAAGTATTTGGACAGTTACCTTAATAACCTTTGGTCAGCCCTGAAGTGGTTGGGCAGCTGGATTGGATGATCCTTGTAGGTCTTTTCAAACTGTAATTCTCCTCTTCTCTTCTCTTCTCTTCTCTTCTCTTCTCTTCTCTTCTCTTCTCTTCTCTTCTCTTCTCTTCTCTTCTCTTCTCTTCTCTTCTCTTCTCTTCTCTTCTCTTCTCTTCTCTTCTCTTCTCTTCTCTTCTCTTCTCTTCTCTTCTCTTCTCTTCTCTTCTCTTCTCTTCTCTTCTCTTCTCTTCTCTTCTCTTCTCTTCTCTTCTCTTCTCTTCTCTTCTCTTCTCTTCTCTTCTCTTCTCTTCTCTTCTCTTCTCTTCTCTTCTCTTCTCTTCTCTTCCTCTTCTCTTCTCTTCTCTTCTCTGTTCTCTCACTGCTTATTCTTCTCTGCCCTGAGAAGTGTGCTGTGCTCCCTACCTTTTGCTTCTTGTTCTTTACTCAGCTTTCATTGCATAAAAGGACATTTCCTCCAACCCTTTAGTAACTTAGTTCCTTTAGAACTTATGGTGAGGAATTTGTCAATGGCTTTTTGGAAGTCCAAATGTATTATGTCTCCTGAATCCTTATGGAGTCTCCCTCACTGGAGATATTCAAGAACCATCTGGATGCAATTCTGTACAATGTGCTCTAGGATGACCCTGCTTGAGCATGGAGATTGGACCAGATGGCCCACCGTGGTCCCTTCCAACCTTACCCATTCTGTGATTTTGTGATTCCCTCTCCCGTGCTTATTAAGACCCTCACAGAAACCAACCTGGCAGTGATGCAGGATTTCCCTTTACAGAAGCCACACAGACTCTTTCTCACCAAACTGTTATTCCCATACTCATCAGCCTTACTCTTTATTACAGACACCTCTCTCTTACTTTGTATGGAAGTCAGACTCACCAGTTGTTTTTTCTAGTGTAGGGGTTACACTATCAATCCATCAGCAGAGACATTAATGACAGACTGGTTATACAGCTTGGCTGGCAGTTCACAGTTTCATATTTGAATTCCTTCAGGACTTTAAGACAAATGTCATGTAGTCTTAGTGACTTATTAACATTCAAAGTATCTGTCTGGTCTTACTTTCAGCTAAGCTGTTGCCTCTAACCAATCTGCAAATATGGCATCAGGAGTGAAAATCTCCACAGCAAACATAGCAGTCCTCTGCTGGAAGGTAGAATAAGCAACTGTATCCCTGCCTGCATCTAATTGTATGTATGAGTTCCAGGAAGACATAAAAGAAAGGAGCTTTAAAGCTGTCTTAACTCCCTGGGATAAACATTTAAAATCTGACGTCTTGGCAAATTCACATCCTGAGCTGAATTCTTTTGTCACTTTCCCGGGAGCATGGCTGCCGGTATGTCTGTTGCTACATCTGCAAGGTGATATTATCAAGGGGAAGAGGTAAGAAATCAAGACTGGTCTGGAAAAATATGATACATGGAACCTGGACACAGGTGACACTAGGGGGTGATAATAAACTAAAAAAAAGTGCATTAATTTTATAGATTTATTTAGCTGCTTTGGAATTCAGTTCCATAGAAGTGGTCTATTACAAGATTTCATTTTTCTGAACTCAGAACCTTCCAGACCCTGAGCTTCAGCTTTCCTTGCCACTGTGATCCAATGATCAATCTTCTCCACAGAAAAAAGGAGGCAGGACAGCAATGGCTAACTTGAGGAAGACCCTCATCCCTGCTAGCCTGGGCTCACATTCTTGCTATCCTGCCCTGTAAGAGCTGTAGGATCTGTTTACTGCTGTGAGCTCTG
This sequence comes from Manacus candei, assembly GCF_025592945.1. NCBI lineage: Eukaryota > Metazoa > Chordata > Aves > Passeriformes > Pipridae > Manacus > Manacus candei. Next base: position 29,857,091 of record NW_026138097.1, on the reverse strand, counting down.
GAGATTTTTCAGTATGCCCAGCCCATCCAGGGAACTGCTCTCTGAGGGGTGATCTGCAGATCTGACATAAGCTATAGGATGCCCAGCTGTACTTCATCCCTAGGGGAGCTCAGATACATTTTAAGTCTTCCAAAGAGATTTTATGAGCCTTAGAGATCACACAAAAACAGACTTCATTCATGGGAGACTGAGAGTCCTCCCCCATCAGAGAGGTGGAGAGAGCCACTGTGGAGATATAACGTGTGGAGACGTTAGCAAGGATTGTTCTAGAGATGAAAGGATCCTGTCCAAAAAAAGAAGTTTTGACCTTGAGCCCTATCTTGTTAATTTGTATCAATCCATAGCAACCATCAATCCACCACCAACAACAGAATTGCTTCAACTTACAGCATCTTTTGGTGTATGTGTATTCCAAATGAAAGAAGTTCAGAATTGTTCCACAAAAATTATGTGTAGCATGAAAAGAAGCTTGATCTGGGGGGGGGGGGGAGGAAAAACCAAAACCAAAAAAAACAAAAAAACCAGAACAAAAACAAAAACCACAACAACAAAAAACCCAAACAAACAAACAACAAAAAAAACCAACCAAGCAATAAAACACAAAACCAAATAATAAGACTTTGAATACACTGTTCATTTTTAAAGGATTTTATTTTCTGGACGATTCCAAAGACATTTTTTCAAAATTTGAAGCAGTGGGGCAGGGACGGGAGCAGGGCAATATCCTCAGACTTTCTAAAACCACAGATGCCAGTAATTTCTGGAGGAACACAGAGCACTCAAAGTGACTGCGTATCATTACCCAACCACTTAGTTTCCTGAGATACTGCTGCTCTCTACCATTGTGCGCATTTAGGTCAGTACCAGCTCACTTTTGCTGAAAAACCTGACACCACGGATGAGCTAGCTGAGATCACAGGCTTGCACTACAGGAAGTCGATCTTCCTATGTGTACACATCTATATAGTTTCACTTAAGTCATCACTATCAGCATCAGTGTTCTGCCCAGATGAAATTCAAAGTGTTTTTCTGTACAGTCCCTAACCCAAACTCATGACCATGGGCAGTTGTCAGTGATAAACCAGGATGTTAAGTGGATCATTTTTTCCACTAGGAAAGATGCAGATCAAAGCCTCTTCCAAAATGGTCCTGTAAACTTTTTAAAAACTAACTATTTCTTGGGATCCCTGCACTATACTCAGCTTTTCTTTCAGAGGAGGTAGTGACCGGGGTATTTGTGATCATCTGGCTGGAGCATGAGTGAGGTGCCTGTGTAATGTTGTCCAGTGGCTCTCTGCCACAACTTGGAAAGCTGAATGCTCTCCAGCTAATGCATCATTTTATTTCAGTGATCTCATGTTTAAAGCATCATTTCCTCAGTCTTAGGTTATCCCATGGGGTCAGTAAATTCCACATTCAAAGAAGATTTTAATTCCTTGGTGAGTGACAAGCTGGAATGTCAATTTGAGCACTAATCCCTCTCTTGAGTGGTGAATGAAGCATCTTGTCATTAGTACATCAGACAGATGCTATCAGAGATATCATGGGAATAGCAAACACCAGCAATCTGAGCCAGCTGGAAAGCAATAAGGCTTGGGATGATACCCTTTTCAACCCATTGGCCTGCAAGGGTCTGCTGAGCCTTCCCCACTTCCCTCCTAGTAGTACAGCATGAATCAGTACAAACATCTTTCTTTTCCTTTCTCTTCCAGATCTTTTCCTGCCTTAAGACCCACCATTCCCCAATTTCAGTCGGGGAAAGAAATAATATTTAAGGTTTGTTCCATTTTATTCATTCCTGGTTTACATCCTTCTGCTTTGAATTGCTTTGCCACTCCTTGACTTTCTACCGAAATGTCCTGATATGTTTCTCTTCAGCACCCTTTGCATTTACCACCTGGTATCAACCCAGCAGAACAAGTACATTTGGGGAGGCAGTGAAACCAGGGCTCAGCAAGGGAAGGGGGTGGGTGAGAAAAATCCCAGATGGCCATTTCTCCTCAAGAACTTTTGTCTTACTGAGGATTAACTTCCATCATCTCACCAATTTTGCTGACTACTTTCCGCTGTTATCCTGGGTCGAGCAATTCCTAGGAATTTAATGTTGTACTTTGGCATGCAATCTACAAATCACCCAGCAACAGCCATGAAGCAACAGAAGGCCACCTGTCTCCTACAGTGCCATTGCTCGCAGTGTGATGGAGAAAAGCTTAGTGACAGCAAGAAATGTTTGTCTCCTCAAATCTCTTTGGCACCTGGAAATAGAAATGTCCCCTGCCTTGCCTCCAGTGCTGACTCACTGCCTCTCCGTTGAAGCAGGCCTCCTTTTATGTCTCTCCTCAGAGGGGTTCTACCTCCACTTAGTATTGCTGACATTTTGCTCCTCTCCAACTGAGGCACCCCTGCTAACCTTATCTAGTGTTCAGCCAGGGCTGATTCCTGGTCCATTAAGTCAGGGAGATGGAGCAGAGGCATGGGATATCTTTCAGCAAACACTATCACTGCTAGTGTCTATTCCCACCTGAACACCCCATGTCTGCATGCCCTGCCTTACTATCTCTCCCTTTCACTTTTCTGTATTCTTTTCTATATCACCTTTCACTTGCCTGTGTGTTGTTTCAGCTCACTGTCCTCACAGAGAAGCTAGACTTATTCAACAGATCCTTGGCAAGAAAAGAAAATCTGAATAGTAGGATGAACATGGGCTATTGAAGGTGGTCTTCAAAGGTCAGTCCCAGGTCTCCTTCTCTCTTGTTCACAGCATTACTTTTGCTTCTCATTGAGGTTCTTGAACGTTCTGCTTTTCCCACAGCTCACTGATTTTCAGCAACCAACATCACTCTCTGCTCTCTTCTGTGCCCATCTCCCACATCTTTCCCTTTCATAGCTGTGTTCTCCCTCTTCATTCCACCAGGTAACTCTTCACCTGTTCCAGTTTTGTCACACTCCTTGTGCTTCCTTCTTCCCTGTCCTGCCAGAAAGACCCTAAAATTGTGCCATCTCTTCCTATTCAGTAGTCTCTGCAGCTCTGCCTGTAGTCACTTGCCATAGGTAGCTGCTTGCAGACGTTTAATCTGCAAAAAGTGAGAAATGTGTGAGAGTAAGTTGTTATGTTAAGACAGATAATTAGGTCTGTGTCTCAGCAGTATTTTGCAGAGGCAAAAAATACAGGACTGTGTGCACTCTCTAGCCCTGTTGGCAGTCACTGAAGTACAAGCCCAGTCCTACTGGGAAACCCTTTGGCTATGAATAATGATTTCCAGATGACATAACTTGCTAAGATTGTTTGAGCAAAGCACCCTGCTGACAAGGCTGTGCAGCTTTAGCCTGGCTCAGGCTACAAGCAGAATAAGTTCATGGTTGCTTGCAACAACCTTGACACAGACACAACTGTGTTACTTGCTGTTACACAACAAAGAGACATCAGCAAAGGGTGGGCTGTAAATGAGCAGCAACAAATAATGTTGCTGCGGAGAGCTGTTACTTCCATTTTTCTGGCTTAGAGGGATTTTAATGATGTGATTTTACAGTTACATTAGCAAAGAAGGTTCTACCATTTCTCCTATTTAATTTTTTCTTACAGTATTTGTTATATTCCACTATAAAGTGAGAACATTCTTCTGGTTATAACATCCTGTATACATCAGGAACACACCTGAGCAGGAGGCAAGCTCTACTTTACTTTACCCTATAGAGCCAGAATTCGATTTCACCTGCAGCAGATAACAGATATGAGTGAGCCTGTCCCTTTAATTTTCACCCAGGGTATCTCTGTGTCTCAGAAGGAAAAATTCTGAGTAAAGTTGAAGGTAAACTAGCTGGCTGAGGAAAACAGGGAAAAGTGGGGACAATAACAAGCTCTCATTCTATTCAAGCCACCTAATGAGATCAGCTCACCTTGCTCCACTAACCTACTCTGAGTTGCTAGCTGCTGTCCTACTGACAGGGAGAGCTTTCACAGCTCACTGCTCTCCAAAGCAACATCACAGAGCACTACAAACTACAGTCTTTGCAAATATATACAACATGAAAACTATCCCTTCCCCCTGCATGTCTTTCTCCTTGCAAAAAGCATGCCTAAAAATTACCTTCAACTTTTTGCTCAGAGAAGTCAGAGGAAGCAATAATGCTTTCTCTTTACTGAAGGACATGGGTTTTTTTACATGTGGTTAGCCACCCATCTAAAGTATCTTAGCAACTTGCTCAATTTTCTAAAGAGTCTGGAAAAAAAAGAAAGAACTTTAAAGAAATCTTCAACAATCTGTAAGCTCAACACCTGGAAGTAGAACTGAAGAACAGTTTATTAGTGCAGTTGGAATAATTTGTAATCCCCTTAGCAAATAACATTATCATAGCTTTGCTGACATTCTTGGCAAACTATCAACCCAGATGCAAAATTTCCACACCAGCTCTTCAGATAACAGTGGCAGGAAGGGAAGGGAAGGAAAAAAGTGTATTGCCACAGGTGCCACCATCTGCTCCACGGTCTGAAAGGGAAACTTTGTTTTAGAGATTTATTAGCCCATTCTACTTGTCACTTTCTGAAATTCAGCATTCTGTTACTTGCTAAGCTTTGAAGTACTTCAGTGCCAAACATAAGAAACCAGAAAATGAGTAAAATGTGCTGGAGGGTTCTGAAGGCATAAAGAGGAGGTAGGCACCAAACTCCCATCACTCTTCCCATGAGAGCTCTGCACCAAAGCACTCTTCATGGATCTACCTTTTTATTTTTTCTTATATTAAATTAAATGAAACAGATTTTTTTGTGTCCCGGTGACAAAATGAGCTACTTGAAATATGGCCCTCTAGGTACCTCTTTCTAGGGTCTAAGCTACCACTCATGGCCTGAGGTGACACACCTTGAAATGTCATAAGTTAAAGGTATGGAGCACAGTCTGGTTAAAACCTAGATAGGTAGACAGCTACAGTCCTAAGTCACAAACTTAGTATGCCTGTGAATGTGGCCAAAATAAGTTATAACAAGGCATTTAGATGAGTTGAGGCTGAATATATGGGTGTAGTCACCTCTATCACATCTTCCATCAATTCCCCAAATTCCATCAAGTTCAACTTCTGGTCAGGCTTCTAGCCCTGAAGCCTCGCTAATTCAGCACAGCAACCATTCAGCTCCTTCCCTAGGGCCTACTCTGAAGAAAGAAAATTTAAAAAAAACCTCCAAGACCTAGCAGCAGAGTTTCTTGGAGTTAGAATTTGCAGCTGAGGAAGGAGAACTGCTCTCCACACTAGTACAGCTGGTGCTATGCAGAGGGACACATTTTTAAAGCAAGTGCACAGTCTTTTATAATCTACCGTAAAGCATAGATGCCCTCCTGCCTGCAGGCCAGAAGACAGTAGGCATTTTTTCATACTCACTGAGTGCATGTTATTTTACAGGAATATTGGCACTGCTATGTATGCATGTGCTGTGTGGGTGGGTGGATGGTGGGAGGGCTTTTCTTTGTCCTTGCTGACTATGGCCTGTACACTGAATGCCTGTTCCTGTTCGGAATTGAGGAGTCAAAAAAGTTGAGAAAAATTATTAAGCTAAACCAGTGACTATCTAGTGTAGACACCACAGTAAAAAAAAAAAAGCCAGTAATAAATGTTAACTTGACAGAGAGGAATACAGAAAAACTATCAGAGTTGAAGAGGCATTTTATGGATTGAAAATTGTTGCCATAAAAATTAAACTGTAACCTATAAAAGAGCTCCCACTCAGTATGTAAAAAAGAGTAAGCAAATTAAGAACTAGAAGTTAAGTTGGTGTAATATTAAACCAATTAAAGATATCAAATGTTACCAAAATGCTTATGCCATTGAGCAGAAACCAAAACGTGGTGCCAAGCAATAGAACAAGAGGCAATGGGCTGAAACAGATGCACCTGGGAAGGTGGGGCAGTCACAGAGGAAACCCACCTACTGTGCCAGGGAGGAACTTGTCACCATTGCTCACTCTCCCTTCAGTCATATATGCTCTTGTTCTTCAAGACTCTAACCTCCACCATGTTCCATTGTTCTATTTCCAGAGCCTGAGATTTTCTTCTGGGACACCTCTTTCCCTTTAGTCCATACAATCTTCTTCACTCAGGCATCAAGGATTCCTTGCATGCAGGCCACAAGCCTTCCTAAGTATAACACTTTCTCAGTGACCAAAATCCAACCCAGTCTACCAAAGGTGGCATTAGGGCTCTTCCAGATTCTCCCTTCCATTTCGTCCACATACTATATGATAGCCCCAAATAGAGTCTCAGCTTTCAATATCCCCAGAGTTACTCCTCTGCATCCTGGTTACCCCAAATTTCCTTAGCCTCCTGTATCTTCCAACAACCCATGCACGAGCAATGAAGGCTTTCTATGCGCTGACCAGCCAGTCAACAACCTAAATAATACAGGGAACTAATGAATCCATATTTTGCTCAGTGTAGTTAGTCTGTCTTCTCTGTGGTGTCTAGATTTTCTAAAAATGTAGAATTAAACAGCACTGAGCATTTCACTGTTTTTTCAAATTAAGTTGGAATTGGTCAAAGGGCTTTTAAAGTTAATAGGAAGAAACCGACAAGACAGCACAAGGGAACAAAAGCATCTGTGTGGAGTCCCCTAATCCAGCCTTATATATGCCTACTATGTCCACTCCGGTGCTTCTCTGCAGCTGATTTACTTCATATCAAGGCTGCCAGGTTTGGTAGAATCCAACATTATAGACCTGGATTTGGAGTGTCTAGCCTACACACCTCTGTGTCAGTGCTCTCTAAACACAAAGGATAATCTCAAATCCAAGTTTTGAGAATGCGTGTGTGTGGTTTTTTAGCAAAGTAAATGTTAACACTTGCAAAATTCTGAGTTTTCTGTCTTAGATACTATATTTCACAGAATCGCAAAATCACAGAATCACAGAATGGGTAAGGTTGGAATGGATGGTGGTGGGTAATCTGATCCAATCTACCTGCTCAAGGAGGGTCATCCTAGAGCACACAGCACAGGATTGCGTCAGTTCTTGAATATCTCCAATGGAGGAGACTCCACAGCCTCTCTGGGCAACCTGTTCTATGCATCAGTTTCTGCCCATTTCTTCTTGTCCTATTGCTTGGCACCACATAGAAGAGCCTGGTTCCATCCTCTTGGCACCTTCTCTTCAGATATTTATAGACATTGACAAGGTCCCCTCTCAGTCATGTCCTCTCAAGCCTGAAAAGGCCCAGCTCCTCAGCCGGACAGATGTTCCGATTTACGGTATTTTTCTTCCCAAGTAACAATTACACATGATGAAGCGCTGTTTTCCTGGAGGTGGCTAACACCTGTCTGCCCATGGAAAGCAGTAAATTCCTTGTTTTACTTTGCTTGTGGCTTTTGCTTTATCTGTTAAACTGTCTCAACCCACAAGTATTCTCACTTTTGCCCTTTCAGTTCTCTTCCCCATCCCGCTGGTGGGGGAGTGAGCGAGCAGCTGCATGCAGGTGCTTAGTTGCTGGCTGGGGTTAAACCACAACACAGTGGAAAGAAGGCACTGGTAGTGCTTTTAGGCTACTCATAATGCCTGAAAGATATGAAAACAGATTATTCAGAAGTCAGTTGACAGCCATGGAGTAGATAATAACAAGGTGGCAGCCAACAAGAAACTCCTGCCCAAGGAGAAGGAGGGTTCTGAAGAGTTGTGAACTCCCCCCCTACTAGATCAGTCTGGAAGTGGAAGGAGGTTGGAAGTCTTCACTCATATCTTCCTCCTATGCTCTGGGTATGTGTGATAATAGTCTCCTATTCCTTCTCTGTTCTTCTTTTTCTTCTGAGTTTTCCTGCTCTTCACAGTCTCTTTGTGTCCTATTCTCCTTCTTCTGTGGTCCTTCGTGTTCTTCTAGTCTCTTCACTTCAGTCATGGTTCCTAACTTTTTGCAGCTCCCTTTCAGTTCACACACATTTCTTCCCATTGTCCTTCCCCTTCCTTTTTCTAGCTTACTTTATATGAATTCTGAAAAGGATATCTTGTTTCCAAGAAAACGTCCCAGCCTTCCAACACAGACTATATTTACCTAAAAGCTGAAAATCCTGGAGCTGAAAATGTCACAGCTGAACACCATTAAACACAGCTTTAAGGAGAGAATTTCTCAAGGATGGACAGACGTTCAATGACTTTTAATCATGTTGACATTGATATAAAAAAAATGAAACTTTCAGATGCCATAGAATATGCCACATTAGATTCTAATAATTTTAACATATGCAAGATTAATTTTCAAAATATTTCTTACATTTATAGCTTTCAGCATTTGAAAAGCCATTTCTAGGCCTCTACTTAGAAGGTAAGTGCAAATAAGGGGTATTACTGAAAAAGAGTTTTATAAAAAGCTTTTATGTTTGTAAGAACATTTTAAGCAATACAGTCTTTATTATGTCCTGATTTTCTAGAAGAATTGATTTTGTTTATGGGCATTAATTTAAGCTAAAGATATTTATTCAGCCAGTTGATCATATCCTTTCTTCCTTCCTCAATAAAAGGTTTATCTTGAGGATTGATATCTTCTCTTTTGCGATGCACAAACCCATGTGTCTGTCCAGGATAAATTTTAACTTCATAATCAACTTTACAGTTTTGTTTAAGCTTCTGCTCCAGTGAGGTGACCTGTAACACAGAATGTTCCATGTTGACTGAGTACAAAGTTAACACGTTCTATACTTACAGTCCTCAAATTGTCCTGTTTTTTTTTACTTTTCTGGAAGACAGACACGGTATGTCCTTGCCACTGTTTCCTATTCTACTAATTTTGTACCTAAATGCATTTCTGTTCTACACTTGCTTTGTTGAACTAGGCTCTTTTCTCTAGCAAAATAACAGCATATGACTGTATAAAATGTAAAAAAAGTATATGGGTTGCTGTAATAATACCTGTAAAGGCAAAAACACCTATTGCTGAGCTCATAAGAAGGTTAGCATGTAGTGATCACTGTACAAGAAAACTGGGGCAAGAGTTTGAATTAATTTAAAATTGAGGGAGGAGAGGCATAGATACAAAATCAGTAGTTCAAAGCAGCTGGCACTGTTGGTAGGAAAATTAAAGCCAACACCACTCAATAAAAGCGTACGTTCCTCTTTGATCCCCTTGGTAGATAATCATCTTTCTCCAGTCATTCTCCACCCACACTCCAGAGAAAGGCTGTTGACAGAATATCAGAAAGGAGAAGCTCTGCAGGACAGTGGGGAAAGGAAAAGTCTAGTCACAGGATTTTTTAATTCTCCTGCAACAAGTGATTCCACTTATACAGGTGGGAACTTTCTGCTAATTTTAGGGACCATCAGTATCACTAAAGAGGGTCTGCTATCTTAAACTTGACAGAAGGCTTCCTTTGGATTCTTGCTCTTTTCCTAAGAACTGATGACAATCATCCATATTTTTGAACAGAAACAGAAAACATGTTTAGTGACACTTTAAAACTTTTTGATTTGGGGATAAATAATATAAATTTGTGTAGAGGTACTGTAAGAGTTAGTGAAAGAGGAAGAAAAGTGCAAATTAGGTTTCTACTTTCTCTTCATTAAATACCAAGTTACAAAACAAGCATGAAAGGCATAAAAAAGACAAATATCTGTGATGGGAAACTCACCTGCTCCAATGGAATGATGTCATCCTTTTCACCAAAAATGAATAAAGTAGGATGCAGCAAATTAGATTTGTCATCGAAACGCCTGATCACTCCTAGGGAAGAAAGACAAGCACATACAATGAGTCATCCTACTTAAAGTGGCTAAACCACTACCAAATCTGTACAATAAAACTACAAGACATTTTGATCAGTTACAGCTGCTTTGTAATGGAATTAAACATACTTTGTTTAAAAATTCCTTTTTTTGTGGAATGTTTGGGATGTTATTAAAGATAAAAAGACCAGTTCTGTATGAAAAATCAGGGACAAATTGTTACACTTGCCCCATTTTTGTGGTTTTCTTTGGGCAACTGCTTCTGACCACTATCAGAGACAGGGTTCTGTGAAAGATGGACACTTAGAAGCTGCTCACCTCTAGCTGCTCACCTCTAATGGGAAGGCCATTTTTAAGATAATTGTAAATATTCAGCATTCCAGATACATGGTTAGGACTTCAGTGTACATATCCTGATATGAATTCATAACAAATTGACACTGTATTTTTGACTGTTCAAATATATTTGAATTTAAGTTAAGTAAAACTAGACAGCTATCACCTTGGCTACTCTTTTCATTCCTGAGATTATTACAACAGACAGGTAAAAAATTAACAAGTAGCATTGTTGAATTGACTCAACTGATCAGCAAATCGGTGTAGCAAAATAATCCCCACAAGCTTTCTGGAAAAATACCTTCAACTTTCTTTCACCTCTAATTAATATAAATTGCTCGGGGTTATGTGGAAGTACAGAGGTCTATAACAGAAATATCAAAGGTAACATAAATGTATTGAGAACTAAAGTGTGATAGTGCAAGGGTTAAAACAAGGAGTTCCTATTAGTAATGAGGGACCACTACGTAAAAGATTTAAAAGATGTGCCCAGAAACCCTTTTGTCATTGCCAGTCAAGAGGAACCTCAGCCACAGTGAGGCCTTAGCATTTGGTGTCTCTTGTGTGCTACATTGCACAGAAGGGATCCTGGTCATACCACTCAAATACACAGATCTTGCTGGTTATAATTAAGTGCAAAAATGTTAGTGTGCTAAATCAATTTGCTTGATATAACAAAACAATTTGCTTTTGTATAACATAATCACTTTATTCCATCCACTAGATGTCACACTGAATTTTGTTACAGTAATAGCCCTACAGAATTAGTTCTTGCACTGGTCATATCTGGTCAGAGTGTAACAAGTATTTCAGGCTTACCATAGAGGGACACCCCTGCCTTTAAATGAGGATTTTTCAGCATCAGATGTTGCACAGCTGCTCCACCCCAGCAAAACCCAATGACACCAATCTTCTTTGCACCACATTGGTCCCTTAGATACTTGAGGACGACATCAACTTCTCTGAGACATGCAAATGAAAGTGAATTAAGGCTCTAGCTCTGTTCCCCTGGCCTTCATGGTGGCTGCTTCTCAGAGACTGGATGGGCATCACTCTGCTTCTGGGAGGGAGCAACTGCCTTTGCATCACTCCTGGTTTTTCTCTTTCCCTTACTTATCAAATTGTCTTTATCTCAACCCATGAGTTTTCTTACTTTGTTTCTCCTATTGTCTCCCCTGTTCCTCTTGGGGGACTGAGTGAATGGCATTACAGGTGCTTGGCTGCTGGCTGGGGCCAACCCGCAACGCTACTTTACTATTATTCATTTCTAAAATGCAGGAGAAACTCCAGGGGAGAAGACAAAGGAGAAAGTCAGTCTTTCTACATCACTGTTAATATGACATAGCTTGATTTTATAAACAGCAGTCCAATTAATTTCACAAATAGCAATAGTTGTCGTATAGGCTAACACAAATAAAAGTTTGAGACACACAGTCAGTCAAGAGCATCCCGTTATGGCAAATGTGACCTATAGTTAAACTATCTCCAACCAGGAAGACAAATAGTTTATAAAATTGTGGAAGCAAATTTAAAGTTGTTGCTTCTAAATCACCAGAAACATTATGCAATCAAGCTATGTGTCAGATAAAAATGGGGAAAATATAGAAGAGCGGGAAATTAGTATGCTTTGAACTAGCTGTTCCCTAGTTACATAGTGTTCGGTGACTGCACTTGAACCCAATCTAAAATCCGTAGAAGTTATGCCTACCTGCAGGAACTGAATCAAACTGAAGAGGAAGGAGTGAGCTGCATTTTCTAGCCTTTGCTGGTTCTTTTCATTTTAGTCACTCATTTCACTTCTACTCTCTGCACAGGTAAACAGTGGGTGCTTTTATTCTTGTTCAAACTTCTACTTTTCTCCAAAAAGCACCCATCACATAACAATGAGCTTATCCCGTGAGCTACATGAAATTTCTATTTTTGGACATCCAACTATATTTGACCCACTAATAATCTAGGATCTAATGCTGCATCTTTACTGAGGCAAAAATCCCTATGAAATAAGGATGTCCACTCGCTGGACAAGGAACAACGGTTGTACTTGTCTATTTTGCCGGCATTTCGGGTTTTCGCCCATTCATCGAAAGTCCCCCAGTCATTAGAAGGTTTCCAAGCTCCTTGTCCCACAAAAAAATCTGGGCAGATGGCTCTGTAAGAAAAATGAAAATATTTTATGCCCATGAAATAATAATGAGAAAGGATTAAAGCAAAGTCCATGTGTACTACACAACAAATTAATTTTGCTGAATACATATAGTACTTAATCTACATGAAAGTATTATACTAGCAACCCTCAATATTTTCCTACATCTAAAAAGGAGACTTAGTATAATTTGCAGATACATTTTGCCCTGTTAAAATTCATTCATTAATTTGATAAATAACTAGCTGTAACTGAAAATCCTTAGTGGTTTCCTACCAAATTTTTAAAAAACCAACCACATGCATGGCATGTACATTTGGGCTAGAAGGAACGCCAACCCAGTAATATAGGAAAGTAGATACCAAATATGTTTTTCAAATATTTGAGAACTTGTTTCTTTCTTTGGCACGAGCTGGTACACTTTAACCACACTGAAAGACCTTCAGCTTCTTTGCAATTTTTACCATAACAACAAAGTTACACAGAGGCTACATCAAGAGGGAGGAAATAGGCCATTTCAGGTTCATGCAAGATGGAAGATGCAGAATAACATTTATCTCTGTCTTATGTGCTTACCTACTAACTTATTATGGTAGGACTACTGAACTCTTTTAGACGTTTTTCCACTGTTTTAATGGGAAAGTTGCTAGAGAAAGGTGTAGGGAAAGTCTATGAAATTATTAGTGTTTGTGGGTTTATATGAGAACAGAAAATAGTAGCTCAACAAACTTTCTTATTAAAAAGACACTTTGAAAACAGTAATATTTCTTACATGTATCCATTAGTTGTTAGCATATCAGCTATGTATCTGGTGTTTGGGAGTTCCCATCCAAATATATCATGGATCACAATCACGGCTTTGTCTGTGCTGGCAGATGGTTTGCAAACGTATGCCTTGATGTGCTCAACTTGTACCTCCTGCCCACGGCCTCCATAGTCAAACCTGTCTCCAATATCACATGGACAGGGCCTTGATTCATTAGCCATGTGTGATACTAAAGAACAAAAAATATTCAGTTGTGAATACCAAAGCATACTACATCAAAAAAGTATTATTTACTTAGTGATAAAAGTCCTTTTTACAGTTCTTTCACTCTTCACCATGTGTATTTCCTGTCAGGAATGTATAACTTTCTTTAGTATACTCTGCGAAGGCTTAATACAAGACAGCATTTTGAAGGAAAAAACCCCCAGCTACTGTGTAGGAAGATATAATTACACTCAGACTAAATATTTTCCTCCAGAGAGTTAAAATATTCCATAGCTGACTTTTTCAATGTCAATAAATCCTTTTTCTAAATAGCTTTAGCCTCAGATGTTGCAGACTTTTGAAAAAGGATACGTCGGAGAGGTGCCAAGAAAAATATACCAGCAAAAGTCAGAGTATAATATCATATTTATTTAATATTAAATAAAGAACACATTCAAACTCCAAGATAGGGGAAAATATCCTTAGGTGGAGCCAAAGTTTTTATCAAACAGGTAATAGAGTGGTATGGTTAATTTTTTTCAAACTATTGCTTAAATGAAAATAAGCAATTCACAAAGGTCAAAAAGTGCCAGCTGAATCTAACACGGACGTATGTAGCTCCTTGGACTCAAGTTAATGATTTCTTGCCATCAACCTTAGGTTAACAAAGTGAGTGAACTTACGTGAATAACTTCATTGAATATGCACAGAGCATCTCCAAATGATTAAAGAACATGGAGAGAATTTAGGTAAACCTTTACGTAAACTCTCTACAGATAAATTGTTTGTACTACCAAAGAAAACTTTGTTAGTACAGAAACAGGGATGTTCAAACTTGACTGTGCCAAATGTACTCACAGAGAGAAACAGGAAAAAGCAGATTACTGAACCATTCCTGGATGAGTGGGACTTAAATAATTGTGGCATTGAAGGGACAGTTTTAGGAAAAAAAACAAACAAACAGTCTGGCAGTCAGAAGAATTGCACAGATTTCCAGAGACCAAGATCTTCTGAATTTGCAGACTTTAAAATTCAGAATATCTCAAACAATATTATCAGAGCTAGATTGCAGATCCTGTGAGATTTCACTTAAGCATTTATTTCCAGAGACCAAACAATAACTAGTTTTCAGAGACTTGAATCTACAACCACAAAAATATAAATATATTGCTGTGTGGCACTTTCATTTTCAATACACTCTCCTGAGTCTTCCTGCTGAGAGGTCTTCCCCACCTCTGGAGGGAAAATAACAGATTTCTGAATCATCATCTAAAAAAAATCCCAAACAAAACAAACAAAACAAAAACCAGGAAAAAAAGTAGCCTCCAGTTGCATTTAAATGAGCTCGCACTCCTTAAAAAGCACGCAGATAAAATGAAAGTCCCCCAAACATGCTGAGTCAGATCTCAGTACGCACTGGTTCTACATTTCTCAGAAGAAAAGGCAGTGAGAGCTTTAAGAAAACCAACAACAAGACAAACTCCACACATACCTGCAGCACAGCAGGCGTGCGAGACAGTAGACGCAAGATGCCGGAGCTCAGCGTGGATGAATGGGATTCCAAAAGACAGCGCTAACGCACAAAATCAAAGGGTGAGTGCAAAGATCCTGTTTCTTTAAGTCAGGGTTACATAAGCCTTTATCTTGGTGTCTCGCGCAGTGACGAAGTCCACTCTTTTTAAAGCCATTTTCACCGCGAGTGCCGGCGGGCTGTGCTGCCGCGGGGAGCGCTGCTGTAGCTGCCTACCAAGCCTTCTTCTTCACTTACACAAAATGGTATTAAGCATGACTTAGCTGAGCAATCCATCTAGAAAAAAACCGTGTTTACATTTTTTTGGGGGGGTTGGTTCGATTTGCTCTTTGGTTATTTGTTTGTTTGTTTTTTTTAACGGTGTTTCTTTGCTTTTAAAGGTCGGGGAATTATTACTTTTGACCATTACATTGGCATTATCAGTTCTTTAGACTATTCATAGTTGGGTAAAAGACATATTTAAAGTCATCAGCAAGGTGAGCAAAGTAGAGACACCATTTCAAAGCTTATATAGCACGGGAAAAATATTTACTATTTTCAGAGTGAATTAAGCAGCATGTAAGAAAGTAACAGCTTTGTAGACTGCTGTACAATGTGTTTAAAATACTGGTCCTATCACACACTTATCCTATCACAGAACATTTTATACATTTTTTTTCTTTTTGAATTAAAGTCTCTAACTGTATCCCCCACATTCTTCTGATTTTCTTTTTATGAGATTATTAGAATTATTCCTTAAAGAGCTTTAACTAAATATATTAGCAATCCAAAACTCACTGTTTCCTCAGAGACACGTCTAAAAAGTAGACTAAATGCATATTAGTCCACTACACTTCTGTCTTACAATTTAGTCTTCATATAGAAGCTGTTTTCTTGTATTCTAAATAACTTTGCTAGTGCTGTTTGTTTGCAATCCCTAAAATGAAGTCAAACAAATGAAAAAAGCCTACCCAAGAATTGCAGAGCAAAGTCATAAGGCTCAAAAACAAACGTTTTTGGTTTGGGTTTTTGGCTTTTCCCACTTGTGTACTGCAGATTATAGGACACAAGTTGCTTAGATACTCCATAGCAACTTTAAAGAACAGTAGCCAAATAAATGAGACAAAAACTGGGAATTTGCATCATTCCTAGAAAAGAAAAATTACAGCAATGCTTGCAGAACCTTCTCTCCGCTAGAGCTGTTTAAGCACATTTCCACTTTCTTAGTCATGTGGCTCTAGAAATAATTCTTTATATGTAAGACTATTACCCTGTACCTTAATATTAACATTAAGCTTTAGAAATGAAACTTCTTTTAATTTGGTTTCCTGTTGTTTCATGTTCCTTTTCAGGCAATCCATGCTGTTTTTTCACTTGAAAGTCAAATCTTAATTCAACACATCCATGGTCTCTGGACATGCATTTCATACTGGCTGCACTTCATACTGTAAACACACGCCTCTTTCGGATCTCATATGTCCAGCTCTTACTTAGTGACTTACGGTTTTATCAACAAGATTTGGTTGTACTTGTAGTAGCTCACAGCTGCCCTTTCACTTCAAACAAATGCTGCATCTCAGTTTGGTTTGGTTTTGTTGGTTTTTTTTGCTTAGTCACGGTGTTAGTGTTACAGCACACATGCCATTCCAGCATTTATGAATGATTGCTCTTCTCTAAATAGATGTCCTGATTGTCCTCTAGCACATTAGCTTACCTTCTAATGCTCATGGAACATCAATAATGTGGAGTTATCAAGGTTAGACACTGGGATAATTAAGGTACCATAAACTTCTAGATCTCTACATTCTTCTCCTGGAAAAGATGTGTTATGACAGCTGTATCACCCAGATAACAGCTGTATCAATATATTATATTAGATGGTATCATATGAAAAACAACAGTTAATCAGCAGTTGCAGACCAGAATTCTCTGAAGACCTCCCCATAGGAAAGGTGGCGGGGGGGGGGGAGGATATTAGCAGCATGTAAAGGAGGAAAACACGTGGGAAAAAGCAAACGAAATTAAAATCCAGTGAAGAGAGATAAGGTTCATTAATGCTATTTTTACATGAAACACACCACAATATATATTTCTCTGACAGTATTTTTAATTTGAGAGACTGTCACTAGCAAAATTAAGACTTCCCTAAATTGCATTTCCTCCCCATTAAATTCCATACAGTCTTCATCAGTAGCACTGATAAGGTGAAAAGAGATGTACAATCATTTTTGGTTTTCTTAAAACTTTAGAGGTACCAGCACCTGGTGAAGACAGGAGGCACTTGGTTTCAAACTAACAATCAGAAGCCTTTCATCCCATGAGGTAAAATTAAGCAGTGTAAGTCACCATCACAAGATACGCTAGAGAGCAGCAGATCAAGAAAGTTTAAAGAGGGACTGGCAAATCCTCAGAGGTTTGGTCCACCAGTGGCCGTTGGACACAATGCTCCAGTGGGAATATCCAGCTCAGGAATCCCCTGAAGGGCAGGTTGCCAGGATGTTTCACAAGAGAGGATATTTCCTACACAGTCACTGCTGGCCACGGATGGAGGCTGGGTGCTGAGGTGGATGCAATCTTGAGCTGATGCAACACAGAGAATTTTGTTTCGTATCATTGCTGGGAAAAGTAGGTAACAAGATATAATTATGCAAAACTATGCAACATTTCTCCTTTAGGGAGTAGCCATGGTTGGAAACCCCACATTAAATGCCTTGTCTGCAGATTGCGTTGTACATTTCAATTCCTAACCTGACCAGGAAAGCATCTATAGAGTTTCACAGAGCCACAGGTAATCTGAGAAAGTAGTATACCATCTGAATAACCTTAGCTACAAATTTTGAAACAAGATCTGACCCCTTACATCACCTGTTAAATACACATCTGCCACCAGGGTACGAGTCAAAAAATCCTCATTTCTCAAAATGAGCTTTGCCAAACAATGTATTTGTGTCCCTAAATTTTCAACTTGTGATTTATGTGGAACTTAGACAAACAGTGGCCACAATACACAGATAAATTTACCATTAGTCTAACTTATTTCAAACATTAAGGTAAATATCAAGAAACTGGAGGATATTTCAAAGCGTATTAAAACATGTCACCAACTTTTGCGGTAAGGTTCTAGACAATTTGTTTCAATATAAGGGCAGGTCTTACAATCTGCAAAGATAAGGACAGAACAGCAGTATTTCCTATATGTGAAATCTATGACAATGCTAGATACACTATAACTGAAAAAAAAAGCCTCTTAAAAACACCTACGGATGTGGTTTGTTGTATCCTACATGGTTTATAGGTTCCTAGGACCAATAGAAAGCTGCCATACAACAAAACTCCCTGAGCAGATTACTGTAAAACAGCAGTGGGATTTTGATAAAAGTTTTTAACTTGGGTTTAGTAGCCATACTTCTACAAAAGAAAGAGACTTAAGAAAAATAATAATCTAGATTTCATTCTTAGCCCTTCTATGTCTAGCTCTGTTTTCCTGCTTGTTTTTTTGTTCTTCAAACATTATTATGAGGTTGAATTTTTGCTCACAATTCAGAATGGAAATTTAAACATGTAGAAATCAAAAATTATGGTTATTAGCATACTCAGTGAAGGGGAATGAAATCATATCTTTCAGCAAAAATGAAAAATGTAGGGTTCAGGAGACTGGATAGATCATCAGAATCTTTGATTACACTCTGTTCCTGGGTGAAGTTCTAGCTCTGCAGCACGCAGAGGAGCAGTAAACAGGAAAAAGGAAGCTAAATCGGGAAGGTGACCAAAGAACAACATGTATGTCTGTCCAGACCTAA
The DNA here is from genome assembly GCF_025592945.1 of Manacus candei. Classification (NCBI taxonomy): domain Eukaryota; kingdom Metazoa; phylum Chordata; class Aves; order Passeriformes; family Pipridae; genus Manacus; species Manacus candei. Next base: position 29,838,644 of record NW_026138097.1, on the reverse strand, counting down.
AATAAAGATATGGCTGCTATGACCAATTCTGAAAATAGGAACGAATATCCTCACCGCTATTTTCTTTGCATAATATCCTTCCAGCTCTGATGAAAATATCTCTCTTCATCAGCTAACAGCCTCATTTGAAGAAATAATGCTAGATCAAGTACTTAAGCTACACAACATGCATATGCACAATGTTTACCTCCTTGTATTTACCTACCATAGAGAGATACACCAGCCTTTAATTCCCAGTGTGGCATCATCAGGTGATGTACAGAAACACCACCCCAGCAAAAACCAATGATCCCTAATTTCTTTCCACCACACTGTTCCTTTAGATATTTCAGGACAGCATCTGCTTCTCTAGAACATATAATTAAATGCAAATCAAGCAACCATAGTAAAACCAGTATTTGAAATATGAAAAGAAAATATAGAGATGCATATAAGTGTCCCCACATCATGCTGCAACTATATTTTCTTTCACATACTTCATATAAATTATTTTTTCAGGTAAACCTTAGGGGTTACTAATCTGAAATCATCAGAGAGAGAAAAAAAAAGAGAAGCCAATAGAATTCAATAAAAAAGCAATATAAATAATATATATCAAAGGAAACATAAGGGGATAGAAAGTAGATGATTGATTACACACTATATAAGAGTTAAAAAAAGCTTAACTTCTCTGAGAAGCTGGATAAATTTTTGCTTAATAAATGTTGATTAAAAAAGTAATAAAAACCTCTCTGGTGAATACTATTTATTAGCTAGTCAAAATGCTGACAATAACTGAAGTTAGTATTTGTTGCAGGGAAGTCAATGTAAAAAACATGATAGATGTTTTCAGATTTTACAATGTAGCCTGAAATACTTTTTGGCTAGATGCTGAGTTCTGAAAATACTCATTTACCCCTGAAACATCTGTCACCATACAGAGACAATAAAAAGAAAGTTTAGGTGGGACAGAGGTAGCATTTAAGGCATTTAAGCTTTTGTATCACCTCAAGGCTGTGTTTTCAGACCTGTTTCCTCCCCCCTTGGTCATGCAAGCTATATATGCCATCAGTAAACCAGCTTCGCAAATAGCACATTATCTGCCAATGCACAAATGCATACAGAAGCAAATTAACTGCCAAAAAATTCTTTCCTCACTGCAGCTGACACTTGAAACGTGTGAATTGCCTGTAAGAAATGCTAGACAGTGCCCAACCCTGCCTTCCCATTGCAGCAGAGAGGGGACAGATTCCAAACTAGAAGGGTTTCTACAACAACTGAGCCCTCTGAGACAGGAACTCTCTGGAAATGATTCAGTTATGTCTCCCATAATCTTCTCACCAAATACCTAAGCCCAGCAACCTTCGACATAGCTAGTCCCAACAGCCCAAGACATTTGCTATCCCAGGAAGTTTAGTTTTGTCTCTAATTAGTCTGACTCCTTTTCCATGTTTTCTTGTCAATAGCTTTCCTCTGTGTTATTAAGGCAGCAGAGCCTGCTAGTGACAGGTCTTTGATGATAAATTCTGGGGCAGTGTTGCACATGGGAGGGGAAGATGTGATACTCCTCTTGGCTCTTATCATCACATTCCCTAGGGAGCCACTGGCTCTCACTGCTCTGGGATGATGCAGCCATCAGCTGCCTGAGAGTAGTTACACCATGATGGGCAACTACTGTGGCACAATCAAAAACTTTTCTTCTTTCCATACAGCATCTTAAAGGATCAGTCTGTTACACTTGGCAAGACACCAGATGAGAATTGTGCTTTCTCATGGCTTGTGTTACTGGGCACTTTTAAACAAAGCTTTTTGAAGCAAAGGAAGCAACTTGCAGTCTATGTTTCCAACACTGGATGACAAAACTCATCACTAAGCCACTGCTAAGAGACTTGTCCTTGAAGGAGGGCAATTAAGATAGTGAAGGGCTTTGATGGGAAGCCATATGAGGAGCGGCTGAGGTCACTTGGTCTGTTCAGTTTGGAGAAGAGGAGACTGAAGAGAGACATCATTGCAATCTACAACTTCCTTGTGAGGGGAAGAGGAGGGGCAGGCACTGATCTCTTCTCTCTGGTGACCAGTGACAGGACCTGAGGGAATGGCCTGAAGTTGTGTCAGGGGTGGTTTAAGCTGGATATTAGAAAAAGATTCTTCACACAGAGGGTGGTTGAGCCCTGGAACAGGCTCCCCAGGGGCATGGTCACAGCACCAAGCCTGTCTGAGTTCAAGAAGCATTTGGCCAATACTCTCAGGCACATGCTATGACTCTGGAGATGGTCCTGTGCAGAGATGGGGGTTGGACTCGATGATCCTTGTGGGTCCCTTCCAACTCAACATATTCTGGGAATCCGTGATTCTATTCAAAGCAAAATAAAAGGTCACTAATTCAATCCCACTTCTAAGGAGTCATTAAAAAAGGCCACCTTTGCTGGTAGATTAGCTGCATCCAACCTCAAACAAAACAAAACCAAAAAACAACAAACCAACATAAAAAAGAATTAAAACAAACAAACAAACAAAAAACAACAACAAAAAAAGACGAAAAAAAAAAAACCACAGAAAAAAAGGCAGTCTCTAACAGCAGCAGGCAATGTGATATCCAGCTCCCTGACATGACTTTTTTTTTCATGGCATCTCAAGCTTTCAGCCAGTCATCAAACATAGACCACTCATCAGAAGACTTCTGAACTTCTCTTCCTGAAAAAAGTCACACACATGCAGACACACACATACACACAAAACATAACATTGAATGAATTAATAAAACACTGAGATTTTTTTTGGCCCTTCATAGCATGGAAGATTTCTATCCAGTCATAATTTTGATTTCTTTTTCCTAAGTAATGTTTTTAAATACCGTTGTTACCTCTTCTACAGATACCTATAAATGTCAGAAAGCATTGATAGATATCTATATATTCTTTTTTTCAATGCCTAAACCACAAAATACATTTTGTGATACAAATCTGGAAAATATTAATACTTTTATCCCTACTATTTACCTGTTTTGAGAACATAATTTGAAACTGTACACAGTAAAACAATAGACTATCTTGTAAAAGATGAAGTAATTAGGTCCTGATTACAAAAATTTTAGATTTTGCATACAACATATACCATTTAACATAAATGCATCATTAAAGAGTTCTATGTAAATAAAGACAATTACATAAAATAGATGTTTACTACAGAGCACTCACTTATGAGCTAGGAAAAAAAAAAAACAAAACAGAAAGACACCTGATAGACTGAGGTCAGCAAAAAACAAGTGAAGGGAAACTGTGTGGGAAGAAAGGGAGGAGTGTTTTACTGATTTGGTGACTGGAAAAAGGGAAGTACAGGAAGAGTCCACTCAGTACTGCAGAGTTCCTGCATCACGAGGGTGCCCAAATCCTGGCTCAGGATGACCTCAGCTGAAATGTGTTGTGTGACCAGCAGCACAGTTGTGGTGGCACATTCAGTAATGAATAGTAGAGTTTTTTCATGCAGAAGGAAACAAGCAGGGACTCCATCACATGATGGCAGAGGCTGCCATCACTAGGTCACCACCAGATGCTGCTGTGTGTTCTCCCAAGACCGACCCACAGGGAAGCAATGGGATCCCTGGGAAATAACAATCATCTTTCACTTATTAAATGTCTTTGGCTCTCTCCCTCCTCAGACACACCTTGTGAATGATAATGATCATCGTGAAATGACTGGATTGGTTTGGCCTAAATCAGACCAAAACATGTTGCAAGCATTTATTATTTTTTTACCTTGTTTGATCATTTCTATCATTTCTGTGGGGAAATGAAAACAATAAGCCCAAACCAAAAACCAACAGTGACATCCACAGTGTAGTGTGTTTGGAAATGTATGGGCAAAATTGTGCTGCCTTTGGATAACCACCTGTCAGAAACACACACACTGCTTTGAAAATGAACCTTCCCGAGCCCACAAAGAACAGGTTCTTTCCCATTCAAACTGATCTAATAAGAAACTACAAGCCATCAGTCTTCACATGGTCTCTGAAATACATCTATCTCCTCATATCATACTGCACTAGGAAAAAATCCAGCTATTTTCCTCTCAGTAGACATCAGTGCACCAGTTCAGAAGCATCGTGAAGCAATCAGGCAAGACACATATGACTTCTCTTCCTTCAGACACTACTACCTGAAAACACTCAGTTCTCCTCCTGTCTAGAGCAATGGATACATCAGTCTTCTCCCTTGACCACTGCAGTACTGGCAGTATAGATGGAGGGAAAGAAGGTGACACGGCATGAATCACTGAGAAAAATTACAAGTAAGGTAATGTAGATAAAGACCAATTCATCAGACACTGAGTATTTTGACAGAGCAGACTCTCAATGTAATAAAGCAGCATAGTGTTGTACCAGTGATTTGCAAGTATCCTGCACAGCATGAAAAGTGTGTGTCCATTCTCATGTTGAGAATGTTTGCATTTGGTCACAAGACAAACGTACTTCCAAACATGGAGCAGAATAGGGGATATCAAGTCCTCAGGAAAGACAGTAGCAAGCAGCATGCTATAGACCAATTAATTGTTCCAGTGTATCAGAAAATCCAAATGTTCACAAAGGTAGCATTCTTATCTTCAGAGACACAGAGCTCCTTTCAGTTCCACACATAGATCTCAGCCACATGGCAACTGTTTGCTGACATTTGATTTCCTTCATTCTCCATAGACTGAGGGCATTAAAGGCACTATCTCTCCAAACTAGACCACTACAGAATCACATGGAGGTTTGCTTTTTGAAACTGCAGGTCAGCTCAAACCCTATATTAAGGTTTATAAAGTATAAAGCAAATGGAGTACCTTGCAGCATATCCAGTTTTTGCAAGATGTTGCTGCATTTTGGGATTTAACTGTTGCAGGGTATCAAAAATGAATGTGAAACATTTGCGGGGGGGGGGGAAGGAGATTGTATTTAAAACCCCATGTGTATTTCTGTTGATGACATTTTTTTAAAACCGATAATATAATTCAGTTTGAATAACTGTTTATTTTAAAAAGACTAAAATAGAATAAACACTTCTGTTTCAGAACATACTATTTTTAAAAACTGTCTCGCATTGCTAGGAAAATTATCAGAATCACTTTTTACTGCATTATGTATTCTACACATACTACATGTGCAGTCACTTCTTCTGTAAACAAAAGAGAGTGATGGAAGCATGCTGTACTCTGCAACATTCCACAGCAATGTTCCTTTTTGGTTTAGTATTATGGAAATATATTGTTCAAACTGCCCTTGTAATAGTTTCCTCTCGTGTATGAGAATAACAGTTAGGCTAGAAATCATAAAGAGTGAGATTTCTTGGAGAAGAAAAGATTTCTTTCATGTATCCATTAGTTGTTATCATATCAGCCATGTATCTGGCGTTTGGGAGTTGCCATCCAAGCATATCATGAATCACAATCAGGGCTTTGCCAGTGTTGGCAGGTGGTTTGCAAACATATGCCTTGATATGCTCAACTTGTACTTCCTGCCCACAACCCTCATAGTCAAACCTGTCTCCAATGCCATGTGGGCCATCATTAGCCATCTAGGAATATGCAGGAAAGCAAAAATGAAAACCAGTTGTTATTTGAAGTAACAACTGTGATTATGAATCATTATCTTCGTGCAATCCCCCCAGTCCCCTCCAGACACCTAACACCCACTTGGTAGTGCAAGGTTGGAAGAGAAACTGCAGGTGTTTATTGTAAATAGGCTGCTGACACATTCATTCCAAAAGTATTCATGAATTTCAGGTTAGTCAGCACAACCCATGAGCGTGGAAAGGCCAGAAGAAGGGGTTATGTCAGTCTACCATTCCTAGCTTTGTGCCTGGAGCAATCCAGCATGTGATAACTACATTTCCATGTGAGTCCTCTCACACTGTGTTACATAACTATTCCTCTCATGTGGTCTTACAGTTCCTCCTCATAGGCAGACACCTTGTAACCTCTTGCTGTTTCTCCTGGGGGACAACACTGTCAGCATGGTGCTTTTCTGACTACTGTTCCCCTAAAGTTTTCTTTCTGTATGTCCCCTTTCCCTTCGTCCTTAGGGAATCCAAAGCCGTGCTGCCTACATGCACTTTGCTGGTCCCTTGTATCCACTGTTATGTACAATACTTTTCCAGGGAGCCCATCATTAATTGATATCTCTAAAGGTTCTAATAAACCAACTCAAAGAAGGTAAATCAGCAGGTTTCCCTGCAAGTTACCTACTATGTAATCTGAACTGAGAGTGGTTAGAAGAACAGAGAGATATACCACTGTTGTGCATGTAACACACCCTCATACATCACAGATACATAACTTCTCCAGAGGTATATATTTTAAATGACAAACTGGAAACTATTCCATTTCTTCTCAAGTGAAGGAGGTTTTCTGAAGAGTATGTGACCTAAGAGGTCTTCTCACAAGAGTCCCTCAAGTTCAGTATAATTTTTTGTTCCTTTCAACAGGAGACAGGTCACTGTACTACCTTTTTAAACCAAACTAATATTTGGTGTCCCTTTCTCTTTCCCCTCCTCAGGCAGTAGATGGACATATATAGAGCATTTTTTCTATCCTAGTCTTAGAAGCCATTTAACCTCACTCTGCTCCCACTCTTAACTGATATGTTAAAATGAAACTGTTTGCTTATTAACATGAACTGGTCTCTTTTCCCGTGTAAGTGTATGCACTGGAACAATATTCCTTGGTCTGGCTGGTCCCCTCACTAAAGTGAAATGCAGAATGATGGCAATAAAAATCGAATGCACTCTTCTATGCTTAACTGTTTTTTGTTAGGAATATATTTTAACCACTTATCCCTTTCTAGATATTCTAACTAATTCAAATAGATGTCAAATAAAACCTTTAATACACTTCCAACACTCTCTCCCCTCTTCAATTTCTCTGCTACATTGTAACACAGTAAATGGTATTAAAAACAGTTTAAAGACTTCATCTATCACACAAACCCTCTCTATAGAATAAAACCAAATGGCAAAACAATTTGGGTAAGACCCAGTTTAGGCAGAGTCTGATCTGTGGACTTCTAACACTGCCACCACAGCACAAAAGCATGTGTGCTGCTCTCTCACTCAGAGTGGTGAGCCTGGGGCAACAGGATCAACACAGAAATAGGTTGCAAGATCCAAAACAGCTCTAGTTCAGAACACTTCTGTGCCTTCTCCTTCATCCATTTATTTATTTTTCCTGCTGCTCATCAGCCCTTGTACAGTTTCTTCTGTAGCACGTCTTCAAGGTGGCATTTCTCTTCCAGAAAGCTCTGATCCTCAATCATAGAAGTGCCAGACACAAAAGTGGAAAAAACGGTCTCCACAATACTCCATACTGTAGTAGAGGCTTCTCCTACTACGGTGGATTAGTGGGAATGGGGGAGACCTCCAGGCCTTAGGATGCTTGCCCCATTACCTGAGAGGTGAATGTCCTTCCCCCCACCCCTGCACGTGGTCCGGCGACCCTGCAAGGAGCACACACAGACCACCTGGGAGGGACGGACGAAAGGGAAGTTTATTGTGGGGTTGGGGTTTATAAGGCTTTCAGGAGGGTCAAAGCGGACCAATCACAAGTTCAGGGTCACACAGAAAAAACCATCAGGTAAAGGGTCAACAGCCAATAGGAAGGGGTTAGCAAAGGACCAATGAGAGACACCTCAGGACACCTTCCCAGGACACTTTGTGTGAGACAATAGCTTAACAGGGGGTGTAGGGGAGAGGGAGACAGTGACACTGCAGAAAATACAAAAAACCATTCTGAAACATGTTTAAACCACAGTAAAAACTTCTGTTTCTATAACATTAAAGCTGTTTTCCTCACCAGTCCATCTCTGACAGGACTTCTTCTATCCTGCATATGGCAAATCCATTGCCACATCCTACCTCTAGTGAGCACTGGCGATGCTTGGATGGCAGAAGTTCAGTTTTACTAGTTACTATTTACTAGTTCTTGAATACTACTTGTTCAGTGACAAATATTTGGACTTCTCCTCTCAACTGAGTTTTAGTTTGCTGAGTCATTTTAAAGTCATTTTGCACTATTCGGTCAATCAATTTTAACAGAGAATTGCAAGGAAACTAAATCAGCATTTTGGAACTAATACTATTTGCCATGATTAAAATTCATTTAAACAGCTTAATATAACTCTATTTATACTTGCTTATATAAGAAAAAAAGATCTTACAATGAGTAAGCATAAACAGAATACCTCTGGGGTAAAATTTACGTCATGCTTCTTCCAACTCATTGGCTTGTCAAGTTCTAATGATATCTTAAGGCAATTCGATTTTGCTGTGTACAGGAGATAAACTGATAAATATTCACTAGAGCCAAATAAAATGCAGGGTGTGGCAATGTTGTATGGCAACGAGTGTTTTCTCTGAATAACTCCTAGGGAGGAGATGACATTCCACCTTTTATCACAACCCGTCAGGCTGGTGCCTTGCTGCTCGCAGAGACAGCACTGAAGAGCTTTGCTTGCTACAGCTTCCCACTTACTAGGAAGCCAGGTTTCCTTTGACACTGGTGTACCTTTACTGCAGGATTTGACAGGGACCATTCAGAGTGTTGATTACTGTAATTAGAGCCAAAATACCCAGAAATCTTCATGCGAATCAAGGAGAGGGGCCCCATCTTGTGGACATTTCCTGGAGTGAGTATGGTCTGGCTGTGAAGCCGTTGACCACAGTGCTGTTTATGCAGTGCTGAAAGAGTAGCTGTGATAGCCAGCTGCACCAGCATCTCATCTAAACTAGTTATGTCTGGGCTGAGAAGTCAGGGGTTATGTTAAAAATCTGCCTCATTTCCCTCTCTCAAGGCAAACAATCCTCCCATTTCTGCAGGTGTGAAGAATCCTGCCTCAATGCAGGTTTTAGAAACCTGAAGGGAAGTTTTACCTACTTCCTGCAAACCCCTTGCCTGCACACTGAAGAGAGGGAACAAATGCTGAGTGCAGGGGGAGGTGATCTGAGATGAGGTCAGGGCATCCACCACGGTCAACCAACCAAGCCCAGGAACAATTTATCGGGGGCTCCAGAAGCAATGGCACACATGGCCACATGCTGTGAGCAGCAGGAGAGCCTGGATGCCCAGAAAGGCTGGAGACACCCTGTGCCAACCCTAATGACCAAGGGCTGAGTACGTTTGGAGAAGAATACAGGCAGGCTTTCACATCTCTTCTATAAAAGTTGTTTTCACAAGCTGCAGCTGCATCCCACACATACTATCCCACACCTACAACCTGGCTCCTTAGCTTCACCTAAGGAGGCTCCCAACTGAACACTTATTTTTAAGAACCTGTGTAGTGTTTGAGAAAACAGATAGGAAAAAGCTGTTGTACATGCACTGTGTGTTTCTAGTCCACTTCAAACAACTGGCATTTTTCACAGCAGGGCAAGCTACAGCAGACACTTGCTTTCAAAGCTCCCTTGAATTCCTATTTTCATGATTACATGCTTGCCCCTTGTCTCATGTATGACATGATGTATGATGCTGCTTTCACAAACCCATGATACTTGGATAATTTTTCTGAGGTCATGCAGGCAGAGGAGTGGTGCCAAGGGCCTGAAGCTCTCCTTGGCCTATGTGGGAATGTTGTGGGATTGGGACCTGGATGTCTGGCTGCACAAGATACAGCTAATGACCTGGTACAGCCATTTGGGGGCATGGGCTAACAGAGACTTGTACAGAAAACACCTGGTCAGATTGGCATGGGGATTTTGGAGATCAGAGGATGTTTGAGGTTGAAGGCACACCTGGAAGTCACCTTGTCCAATCTCCTACCATGGATCAGGACAAGATCACACCACTCAAAGCTTCACTCACCCTAAAGGGCTTTTAAACTCCCCGAAGAGGGAGATTCCGCCACTTCTATTGGCAGGTTACTCCAGAGCATGGTAGTGAAACATCTTCCCCTCCTCAGAGCTCCACGTTTCTCCAAACTCCTGCTGCTTCCTTGCCTTTCCCTATGCCCTTCCGCCCTTCTGACACAACCGCCTTCACCACCACCGTTGAGGGCAAAGACGGGGGCAGCCCCCCATCCCAGCCTTGCCCCACTCCCGCTTCCCAGCATCTTTCTCGTCAAGTCAGGCCCCGCTGCTGCCGGGATCTGGGGTGGGAAGAGCTCTCTGCAGCAGTCGGTGCCTGCCCACAGGTAACTCTCTCCCACTGGACACAAAGCGCCCTGCGCTCCCGGTACACACAGGAGCTGGGGGAACGGCCCCGGCCTCCTGCGGGACAGGCAAGGGCTGCAGGTGAGAATGATGGTGGTCGTGGGTCGGTAGCACTTCTGCATTTCCCCCCCAGTGCTGCCTGAAACCTGGTCTAGAGTTGTAAAGCACATCCAGGGAAGTATTAAAAAAAAGTATCTAAACCAAAACCAAAACACACATACTTTTCATTTATTCTTCTTGGTGTCAGAGGAAACTCATTTCAGCAGGTCACTGCGTGGAGCAGGGTGCTGAGTTGCAGAGCATGGGGCTGCTGCTGGCAGCTTTGCAGATGCATATCACCCCAGCAAGAAGGCCAGGCATCAAGATACCCGTGTGCTCCCAAACAGCATCTCCCTTGACTCTGACACAACACTTGTGTTTTCCATTTCAAGTTTCACTCTCTCTGGCTATGGAACATCCTCTGTCACCATGTCCATAGCCATGCCTCCATCAACACAGCTGCCCAGAAGATGAAGACAGACATGCTGACTGGGCACACAGACACTGCCTGGCACAGCTGAGAGCTGAGCAACAAGCAGTGTGTACAGTGTCTCATGGTTTTTCTCCTCACAGCAGTATTGTTTACATACTCAGTCTGTTGAGGTATGTAGACAACCACCATGCCGTGACCATATAGTTACACTGATAAGATAGCAGTGTGTGAAACTGCCAGACATGCCTGATACCAAAGGGAAAATAATATTAATGTAGATGGCTAGCCTTAATTTATGGCAACATGAACAAGGCAACAGGATGAGAAGCTGTTGTAGACAATAAAAAGGGACATGGGTTCCTTAGAGAATCTCTGAGTAAACACTAGTTGCCAAGTCATTACTAAGGCAATTTAAAAAAAAAAAACACAGCAGGTCAACAAAACTGAAGCCAGTGTGGTAAGAGTTAATGGGTATGCTTATTTTTGTTTATGCATTATGTAGTTGGAAGGATGTAAGGGTGATAAAGAACAAGGGATATAATGTGAAGCAAACAATATAACCAGGACTGAGTGGGGGTACCTGTTTGTCAGCCCTGATCACCACAGTTTGAACCAGGACAACAAATCCACTGTTTCCACAGGTTCATAGAACAGAATACAGAATAGAACATGCTGAGTTGAAAGGGACCCATCAGGATTAGGGACTAGTTATATTTTTCCTTGACATTCATGAAGAAATACTAGAAGTACCCTTCTTAATATTGCCAAGGTAATACTTGGAGAACGCCACCTAACAACATCATTGCTTCCTAACTCTTTAATATAGCCAAGTGTTTGTTTCATGCATGGGAAATTCTGCCCAGGATAGCGGTGTAACTGAGACAAATGCTTTGTAGATAATAAAAGAAAATGTCTGTATGCAAAACCAGGGTGCTTGCATGTTAACGCCTATGGCCACCAATCATCATACCAAAACAAAGCCTGAAATTACTCAAGTAAATTGAAATTACTCAAGTCATGCTCACTATCAAAGACAAGTGGATAAACAGTATCATTACTACCAAAGTCATAATGTAAAATAATTAAGTAAATAGGAAGCAAGGTAAATTCAAACAATTTTTAATGCCTAATCATTCATTAGTCCAACTTTGATTTCACAATCTTCTGTAAATATTGTAAAAAATAATTTAAAACTATAAATTAAAATGTACCTATTTTAGTTTGTGACAATTTTCAACATACTTTTTCCTTGACTGTTTTCTTCTCTCAATTAAATCACTCACTGATCTTGAAGCCTATCAATCCCTTCTGCTATTGTCAAACAAACATTTTGATCCAATCAATCATATCCTTTCTAGCTTCTTCAATATAAGGTTTGTCATCAGGTTTCATATCTTCCGGCTTCAGTTGTGCAAAACCATGAACTTGTCCAGGATAAACTTTAATTTTATATGAAACTTTACAATACTGTTTCAACTTCTCCTCCAATAAGAAGACCTGTAAAAGAAAGTGGTTTTCCATTACATTTGGGGGGGGATTTAAGTTTGCCAAACTTGTCATTTCTCATAGAAAAAACCCTCTTTGGGATGTAAGACTGAAACTGGTTTTTTTATAAGTATTGGTGAGTCTAAGCACCTCAACAGTTACAGCAAAGATGGTCCGGTAAATCTCATTGTCACAAAGGAACTGGTGCATTTCTATTCAGATTCTTAGGCTTGTCATCTATACATCTAAGCTCTGATCTTAAGAGAACATATTCCATAAACCTCAGTGACCATCAGTCCAAAACATTTTGATAGGCTTAGTAACAGAGTTTAAGAAAACACAGAGGGGTTTTTTTTTAGTTTGCTTTACAAAAAGACACTGTTCCTGCACAATCTTTTGGTGATAAGTACATGTAAAGTACTAATCACATGTTTATGTACACATATACATCTGCAGACACGTTCTTGTGCTTATTTGTATTAAAAAGTTAGAAAATAGGAGAATGAACACTTATTTTGCCTCAAAAACTTAATTCTGCCCATTGTGTAGATTAGAGAGATTTCTGTAATTTATTTCATGTTCTTTCTTTTTTTTTTTTTATCCTTGTCACTGAAGAGAAAGAATTTATTCACAGAAGAGGGCACCAGTTTCCTACACATGTATTTATCCAGCCTCTCAGATATGCTTACGGTAGGGGTTATATCAGAACATAGATGGCTAGATGGCGGCCAAGAGTCAAAAGAGAGTCCACAAAATGTTATCATCTCAGTTAAAATCCACACCTGGTCTTCCCATACAGTTCATTTTTTTCTTCTTATGCCAAAAGCAATTGGTCATTGGCCCCCATCATCAGAAAGTTCAGTTCCGAAGCTGAAATTACTTTTTTTTTCTCTGAGTAGCTTAACTACCTGATTTCTCATCCACAGCAGTAGTATCTCAAGGTTTTGAGATGCTCGGCTCATACCAGTTGGATCTCCCTGCCCAGTTTCACACTTTGCTTATCTAGCCATTTGGAGATTGATGATTTGTCTTTACTGCATTTCTCACCTCAAAAAAGAAGCTTTGAATAACCTAAGCAAGATATATGGGAAGCTGAAACACAAACAAAACAACTAGACTGTCTAATTTTTGTATCTGAAAATGGTTTCTAAAAAGGATTTTTGTGTGGGATAAATGAATTATCAGAAAAGTAGTATTCCCAGTACAAAAGTTTACCTGATCCAAAGAAATGGTGTGGTCTTTCTCACCAAAAATGAAAAATGTCGGATTTAGTAAATTGTATCTTTCTTCAGAGTCTCTAATTATTCCTATAATGTTTTGAGAAACAGTCTGTTAGTGAGGTTAACAGTCTTGCAAGATAAATGGCAAATTAAAAGACAAAGTTGCTATTAAGGTTTACTCATTAGGTACACTACTTAGATCAACGCAGTTTATATTTGGATGGAGAAAAAGCATTTGGAAAATATATTTTGTTGCTCTCCAAGCACTAAAATAAGATTAGAAAATTTTTGTGCAAAAGAAAACAAATTTTTTCTTGTCTACAGTATTAAAATTTTTATACAAATATAGCATGTTGCTGAAATAACCATAATTAAAATCTGCAACTCACCTTTGAGTTTTTACAGAAATTGCTACAAAGCAATAGCTACAGTTACAAACTATGCATAGTCATGAGAACCCAAGAAAGTTTTGATGTGTTCTACACTACCATAGAGGGACACCCCAGCGGTTAATTGAGGATTTTTCAGCATCAAGTGATGTACTGCCATTCCACCCCAGGAAAACCCAACGATACCAATCTTCTTTGCACCGCATTGTTCCTTTAGATACTTCAAGACAACATCAGCTTCCCTAAGACATATAAACAAAAGTAAACTAAGGACTCTATTGCAGAACCAATATTTGACAATTTAAGAAGAAAATCACAAGAGTTACACGATATTGTTTTCTGTGCTGCACCTCCAATCATTTAATACAGGGATTACTTTAAAAAAATCACATTTCAGCCTAGAACAGCCTAGAACTTTCAGAGTTAACATCTCTGGTCCTAGTTTAGGGAAGCACAGGTGTAGGTACTTAAATACTTACCTGAATTGTCACCTGCTCCTGTGTTTTCAAAATTAGCAAATTTTTAATTGAACCACTTTGTCTAGGAGAGGACAACTAAAGACAAGACATATCTGCAAGCAGAACAACATCTTGCATTATGGACTGTAGGAATAGATAAGCTTCACTGTACTATCTCTACAGAGTCTACTATGTCATTCCTGTTGCATGAGTTAATACTAAAATATCCTACCAAGCCCACATGCTACAATGTTATACTAAAGTAGCAATTACTCAAAAGTACACTGTCAGTATCTATAATGTTTAAAAAAACAAGTTTTACAAGAAGTATAATGGAAAAAAAAATGAAAATTATTTTCAACGCAGACAAAAGCAAGTCAATTTTTTTTTTAAAATTCCTGACTTCTTAAGCCTCAATAGTTTAATCTTCTTCATTATCTACAGAGTTTGAAATAAAGTTTAAATGTAGATTGCATAAACTAATAACTATATTTTCAAACAGTAGGTATATCATCACAGGTTTGGTTAGGCTGACCAAAAAAAAAACATTATGAGAGTGACATGAAGAGGAGATTGTGCCCTAGGCCTGTGGCCAGGCTTTTTCAGATTTGGCTTGTATGGAAGGGTACTAAGAAAGTCATGGGTGTGTTGGATTCCAAGTTTTCTGGCAGAGCAATGGATCCAAACCGGAGGGGACCCTCAAAAGTGAGTACTGAAAAGACAGCACAGGTATGACCTGAGATCTCCATTTTTTATGGCAGTGCCCACATATCTGCTCACTCTTTGGAGTAGAATTTTTTTATAGTTGTTAGTCATTTGCCTTTTCAAAAATATCTGTCACAGCTTCTGCAACTATATTGTCAAAAGCATCAGTGGGAGATATTGAAGTCAGGCTGTCACTGCTGGGATGTCTGGAATGGGTCAGAAGAATACTTGTGCCTTACAAGGTGGTAGGTGAGTAAAAGGATGTCACTGCCTACTGTCATCTTCTAAAGTTTTGAGCTGTGGTGATAGATGCTGAAGAAAGCAATGCCTCCCTGTAATTCAGAGAAGCCTTGTTACAGGCACTGCTAGGCTGTACAGACAGTGGTCCCTCTATTTCACACAGAGAAAAACAGTATAGTTGATCAGATGCATCTTGGGTTTGGGGCAATCTTGCAAAATTTTGTGTAGTGCTGCTCAGGAGAATATCATCTGTACCTATCATAATCTACAAGGCAGAAAGCAAGATGGGCAAGTGACAGCCAGCAGATAACATCAGAAATTATAGAAGTGTTTTTCTTGTTATCTTGAGGAACTGGGGGCAGAATCAGCACTTGTGGATGAGAGTGCTGGGTATTTCATAGCTTGTGAAACGCTGGGAGGCTGTGTGGCCAGTATAACATAGTTAGAAAAGGGCCCAGGAAAACAAGATGGGGACAACAAGCAGAGTGATGGGCAGAGCAGATGATTCTTTTCAAATTCCAGCCAAGACAGTGCCTGGACTCACAGAAGAATCACCCAGAATTAGCAATTGTGTTTGTGCAGCCAGCTTGCCCTGCTGTGAGGTGCCATTCTAACATTTCATACAAATTCCCCTTGTTTGCTGGATGCTTTTTAAAGTTCGAGTATAAATATGTATCTTACTTGTCTACTTTCATAGGATCGTGATCTTTCATCCAGTCAGCAAAGTCAGCCCAGTGATCAGTAGATTTCCAGGGTTCTGTTCCCTTGAAGAAGTCTGGGCAGATGGCTCTGTGTGAGACATAGAATGAAGTCAATTTTCATATCCAGTTGGGGAGAATCTGTGAATATCTAAATGTCTCCTAATGTCTTCCACTCCAGAGTGCACTTCTACATGGCTACTATCTGAATTATGTTTTACTCATACTTTTCTGACAATCAGCAGAGCTAAAAGTATATGTCTTTGTATGGAAAAAAACCACCAAACCACAAATAAATGCTCATTGTTTCCTTAGACACACTTAATGCAAAAGTAAAGGAAGTAAGCTACCCTCTTCATTCTATATAAACACATATATACCTCTTTACTATTAAAAGATAAATGTTCAAAAGGTTTGGTTCTGAAAAGCTTATACAACTGAAAATAGATACCAGCGTTTATCTTTTGATCACCTACACTGCTACATAAGCACAAACACTGGCATTTCATGACTCCTTGTGGATTTGTGCTCAGGTAGCCACTTAATGGGTCAGTTTTAGTAGCTTTGGTGGCTTTGTGGAAATGTTTTGTCCCTCTCCTTTTTTATTCACTCAGCCTGAAAAGGCATGGTTGCCCTATACCTATGCAAAACATCACATACCATGCCTAGCTTTGGGCCTGGCGATCTATTAATGCATTTAAGAGGAAGACAGGAAAGAAAGTTGCTTACAAATATCCATGACCGGCAATCAAATCGACTATGTATCTAATATCTGGGAATTGCCATCCAAATACATCATGAACCACAATCACAGCTTTGTCCGTGAAAAAAGATGGTCTACAAACATATGCCTTAAGGTACTCAATTTGTACTTCATGTCCAAGGCACCCATAGTGAGATCTGTCTCCAGTATTATATAGAAAAGGATCAGCCATTTGAAAACCTGGAAAAAAAAAAAAAAGACAGCAAGAAAGCAAAACTAATTTGTTAAAACAAATAATTAAGGGCAAATAAAGGCAAACATGATCTGCAGAAAGTAGTTTAGTAGCTTCTGTAAATAACATTGTCATCCTTGTCTGCAAGGAGAAAGTTAAAAAAAAGCAAAAATAATGTTCCAATGCAGAATGGCTCCTAGTCCATTGTGTGTTATTAAGCTGAGAATGAAGAGAAATACGAAAATCAAAGTTGTAAAATAACTTACAAATAAACTCTGCATGTTGGTCTTGGTAATCATGTCACGTTTGTTCTGCTCCCATGTGGCTCTGTCAGCACTGGTGGGATGCTGTACAGCTTCAGATGTCACTCTCTCCCCAGGCATGGGGCCATTGTGGGGACTCCATGTGTGTTTCTCTGAATTATTTGTAAGGACCACAGCACTCAACTGCTACATTAAAGTATAGTGCTCAGTGCTTCTCTTGGTGCTGGTGCCTGCTAGCTAACCTGTGCTTCTGTAGCAGCATCACAGCTGGTCCGGGAGCAGATGTATTGGATGCAGTTATGGAAGAACTGCAGTATGGATTTGTGAACTAGATTCCCATGTGTTGGGCCTCTATGCCCTTGAAAGGGATTGCGAGAAAACAAGCATATATGCAAAGCTCATTCAGAATGTGTGAGAGCATTTGGTTTTTTCCCTTCTCCAAAAGTAGCAATTACGGACAATGAACCAGTAGATGTGCTAGACAGATTAAAGTCAAAAGCTGTTCTGACTCTCTGTGTCAGGAGCTTGGAATGGACTCTGTGCAAAAAGTAGATTGTGATCCTGTAATTAAAATTGATGTTACAATGCCTCTATACAAGGTATCCAATTAAGTCTGCAGGGCCAATGTTAATAGTAGCATTTCCTAGTCATGTACTGACTTTGAAACTGTCCTTGGGGGTGCAGTACACATGCTTATACATTATGACTATCTCTGCTTCATCATTTCTACATCATCTACATATGTTTTTGGGTTGTAACATGTACTTCATAAAACTATCTAGTCTTCATGGAAGTATAGCAAATTCTGTTAAAAATGTATGCCTTCCTCAGCTCTCCATTAACTACAGTAGCAGAGGGCCAGATTTCACAGTCTAATGGCAAATTTTGCCAAGGCAGTACAGACACATTTGGAACCATGGTGCAGACAGACTGAAGAACAGAGAACTGATGCCAGAGACTTATTGCTTTCTTATGCCTTACACAGCACTTCCCAGTTTGCGTGATTCACACAGGTTCAATAACAGCATCCAGATTTTATGTTCATTTAGACCGCTTTATACCCAAGACAATCAGCCTTCCCAATGTATAGTCCAGAGACACTGGTCTTCCCCATCCTCTCCCAACCCTGAGGCTGCTGTCACCAGATCTGGCAGGGCCAGCACTGAGTCTGAGCAAATACACTTGGCTGCAACCATAACCCCTGGCTGATAGCGTGGTGTAGAGATACAGGAACTGGGCAGACGTGGCTTTCCTGTAGAATTAAGCTGCTTCAGGTATAGCCATTAGGTGGATCATCTCTCATCATGAGTAATCCCCTGCACTGATATCTGAGAACCGATTACATGTGTTAATTTTCTCCCACCTTTCTCAACGTCTGAATGTCAAGGCTGGTGCTAAAAAGCATGAAGCAGCCTGATCTTCAGGACTAATACCTCCACTGTTTTGGCATCATGTGAAAGAGGAAGTTGTAACACACATGGGGGAGTATCTCCCAGTTTAAGGTAGCCATAATGCTTGAAATGCCTGAAAATGCTGGAGAGAGAGGTCTGATCACGCAAAAATACTTCCTACCTCTCTTTTTATAACCTAAGATGAATGAGCTTGTTGAAGTGCAAGAGGCTGCCTGGAGAAACCACAGGCACACCCAAAGATAGCTAACACTACTGGCTTCTGAGATGGCAGCCACAGCCTTACTCCACTGAGGTCTTTTGTTCAGAAGGGCACAACCCGTGATATCCCCTTCAAGGAAGTAGTGTTTAGGAGGCATTAAGCATATAAGGTAGTTGTGAAACAGCCTATTCCCTATCTATTGGTTGCTTCTCAGAAACCATTTCTTTGGCCTGTATTGACTGAGGCCCAGCCAGCTGGCTCTCCTCCAGACACCAGGCTGCAGAGAACGTTAGTAAATAGTCAACCACACCTGAACTGCTTAGAAGTTCGATGGGATCCTGTTCAGTGAGAAGCTTTATTTGCTCCCGCCTGCTTTGTCCCACGCAATGTGGCGTGGCAAAGCAACAAGCCAGGATATTTCCTACCTATCCTGTCTCACCTCATTCCCTCTTCCCATCAATTCCAGCCACTACACTTTTCCTTTTCCTGCTTTCCCCATGGCATGGTTCCAAGCAGGCAGCATCCTGCCTTTATGCCCCGTGCCTCATCACTGAGCTCCAGTACAGAGGAGATGCAGGGCCTGGTGGGAATAGGGGGAAAACTGACTCCTGGTAACAGAGAAAAAAGACAGATTGATGAATCTGATGTCATCCTACTGCTCCTTAAGGGTCTTTTTGTAGCTTCTCCTTCTCAACAATGGTCCTGCTCTTCCTCGGGTGTCTTGATACCATTCGGCTTTTGTGCAAATAACATAAAAACCAAAGGAAGTTATTTACACAAGGCAAAGGTGGGCTCCTTTGGGTAGTAGAACAGACACAAACTACTATATTTCTAGGGAGCAACTAATTACATGGTTAAATTCTGCTGAGTCTTAATTTTCAATATGAAAAAACAAATCCCTATTTGGAAAATGAGGTTAAAAATATTTTTAAAAACAATCAGGTTAAACAGAAGCAAAGATATTTCTCAGGATAATCTCCACTTCTCAGAAGGTGAGTATGAGCACATGATCTCAAAGCACTGTACTGTTTGGCAGAACCTTGGACAATGATGCCAAGATGTGACATCTCTGCCCTTTTCCTGAGTCAAGCGATAACATTCTAATCTACAGCAGTATTTTATTTCAATGCTAAGTGCTCAATGGACCAAAAAAAGAAAAGAATGGAAATTCATTACCATAAGGGCAAAAAAAATTATTATAGTCCTTTGATGTGAACTTGCTACTGATGAACATAAATTACCTGTGTCCTCAGAACTATCACTGTGCCACAGCTTGTAGCAAGGACTCAAAGTTAAATCCAGTCTTTCCCAAAGTTGACAGCCTTTATCTTTACCTTATCCACCCCTTGCTACTAGTCTTTGTGCAATTTTTTTACTAAAACCAAAGTAATAGTATCTCCAAAGGAGTGGGTTTTGCTGAATTTTTCCTGCCTTTTCAAAGAGCTATATCTTATTGCTTAACAATTTCAGATTTTCCCATTCAGCACAGGTAAAAGTAATTATCCTTTTCTTCTTCCAACTCAGTCTGTGTGGACTGGTTTGCCATCACATACCTGGAGTACAGGATCCTGTTTTAGCCCAGCTTGCTTCTTCTGCTCAGTGAGACACCACCTAGATTTCTCTAAACACAAAAAGAAGAAAACCAGCTCTGCTGACAGTTTTGCTCTTAGTGCTGCCCATCCAGTTTCCAGGTGCACTTCAACTCTTCTGCAGACTTTGGGATTGGGAAGTGAGGAGGAGAGACTTAGCACAAGAGTCATCCTGAACGGAAGGGGTGGAGACAGATCATGCAGAGAGGCAGGGTGCAACAGGCTTCACATCAGTTGCCTTTACTATCTTTTATTTATTTATTATTTAAGGAGTTTAGGCAGAAAGATGAACCCAAACACTGCACTACACTATTATGTGTGTGGTGCAGCCTTTTCAGACACTGCAGACATTTTAGACCTCAGCATTTATAACTGAGGTACTCAGCACCACTGATACATTTGCTGATGCATTTTCTTGAAGAATATTCATGTAATTTTATTGTCAATAATAAATGCCCTTGATGGGATTTGAGGTGAATTAAGATGAATCTGTTCTGGCAAACTTGCATCATAAAAACTTAAGTCTCCCTAGCACACAGATTAAACATATTACAACCACACCCACAAGTATTCCCAACAAGTTGAAAAGTGTTCCAAGTTATTTTTGATTAGACTTGCTTTCAACAAGGGAAAAAGATTTGAGTCTGTAGTGGCTCGTTGAAATTTTCCATTCCTATTTCCATAATGGCATTGTATGCAAGGAACATCAGCTTAGCCCTCAGGCTGAAGTATACTATAGCTTTCATTTTCTCTGTGTGTGTACGTGGTTTGAGTGTGTGCGCATGTTGGGGGCTGGGAATGAGAAAGACAAAAGAACTCAAAGAAAATGACAATATAATTTCAAGTCAAAGATCAATAAGGAAACTTTGATTCTTACTGTAACAAGTCCCACAGTCATCTGCTAGACGTGACTCAGCAGTACCCGGTGTGGTAGTGACCACTGTAATCTATGACCATCTGTTAAAGAGGTGAAGGATGGATTCAGTTCACCAAACTTCAGGTATTTACACTGATGATGTCTACATGTCAGCAAGGTGTCTACACTCCCACAGTCATCATCAGGATTTAGGGTATGATTCACACTCCATGAGTGCCTTCTTTCAAATGAAATAGACAGTCTCCTAGATGCCACCAGCTGTGTTGATCATGGAGTTTAATGGCAGTCAACCCACCTAGAGCAGGTGGAGATTCCTGTGCTGAGCACATAATCACCCAGGCACAATAAGTCCCACCTCTGTGTGCTGTGGAAGCTGCACACAACATAAAATTTAAATTTGTCATGACCAGGAAGAGGGTGTTTGTCCTGTCATACCTGTCAGTAGCTTTGCAGATCAGGATTGTACAAGAAACTATTAAAAAGATTGCTTATGTTGCAAGGGAGGGAGGGGGAAACTTCACAGAAAAGATCAAGTTTATACTTTGATATTAATGGCATCTTGCTTGAGTTTGTCTAACCCCATCTGGGTGGATATGCTGTACTCAGTTCCACGAGACTAAACTATTGTTTTCCTACCTCGTCCCCACAGAACTTTGGTCTGCCCAAGATGCAGCTCCCTGTGGAACAGATTGGGCCAGCAGAAACATACATCTGATCCCACAGGCATCTTACAACTGTAAACTCTGTCTTGGTGCCCAGCCTTGGGGGTGGTTAGGGTGAAAGGAGAGCAAAGGACTCACTCTGCTGTAATGCAAGCTTTTGCCTGTGCACTGTGATTATGTTTGACTGTAAACCCTCTATCATTTGGATCTCCCATACATGAAGAGATGGTTTTTGTCCCTGAAAGATACAATCACCTCTATAATAGACTCAGGATTATGGTGGTCATTGCATCCATACATTTCCTACAGTCTCAAGGAATTTATACATTTAATTTTTTATGCTTGCTGTGAACATCTCTATCTTTAGGATTAAAAAAAAAAAAAAAAGAAGACAAAAAAAGATTAGAATGAGCACAATATATTCATTTGTTCAAACACAGTGGTGAAATTTCTACTTGACCTGAAATACACAGCTGGTTTTTGGTTGGTTTTGTTTCTTTTTTTTCTTGAAGTTTTGCACCCACACTTCTCTGATTGCTCTTCCTGGTTTTATGAAAAGTGTGTGGAATAAAACCCCAAAGTAAATCCTCACAGCTTTGGCTGCAATTTTAGGTTTATGCTAATACAAGAAACAAGACCCTACGACATTCAAGCCTGCTGTCCCAAGGCAAAATAGAAAGGTATTCCCTCCTAGACAACTACTGACAGATAAAAAGCCAGAAAGGCAAGTACTCTGGTGGCATCTAGTGCAGAAGCAAGAGAGTCGGACGGAGAAACTAATGAACAGGCTTAAACATGCTTACGGTCACCTGGTACAGTATTTAGAGTGCTGCTGGTAATAACAGACTCATCAGAAAGTTGAAATCATTACAAAACTTACATTGTGAAAAACCTGTTCAAAGCATCTAGAATGAGTGATGCTCTGCTTGCAGCCTAGAAGCTGCAGATGAGGCAAGAGGGACAGCAGGGCTCCCCTCTCCTCCTGTGCAGTACCTGCCAGCAATAGCAGCCTTGTTAAGGGGCTACCTCTGCTGAAGATACCTTGTGAGGAACTGGTGGAGAGGCTCTCAGGAAGGGCCAGAGGACAGTCGTGGTGGGATGGGGTCAGTACAGTGCAGGTCTACAAGGCCAGCTGTAATGCCATAGGGGGCTCTGAACCATCCTCTGCTTTGATAGCCAGAAGATTCCTTTGGGATTTGGGCCTCTTCAAGAGGGGAGCATAGCTATTCCCTCTCACACAACTTCACCGAAAAGAGAGCCGCCTTACTGGGCTTGTAATTTGGAGCTTGGTTTTGTGCTTTTTTTTTTCCTGTATGTTATCCTGATTCCTTTTCCTGCATCCAGTAAAAGGCTGCATACCTGAAGTTATCTACTGAGTCATCACTTGGGAGGGAAGAAATATATTATAACAAATCTGACTTAATATTTCATGTTTCTGGCTTGGGCCTCTAGTCAGTGTTGAATGAAGACCCTTGGAAATCAGGCCAGCTCTTCTTATTGCAAGTCAAGGCTTGGCAGGAGGTTTACATGTACAGATACTTTCCCTGTCATCAGTGAAAACTACTCTCACACTTATGATTTTGTTCTTTACCATCTATCCAGCATGGTACTCTAGAGTTTGTGGCTGCCTTTGCCTGGAGCATTACAAAAATTCTCCAAGGAATCCTCTGATCTGATTAGTTGTGAACTGTATCCCCGCTCTTTCCCATGCTTTCACGTGTCTAAGCAGAAAGGCTCCGAAGTCTGTCCTCTGTGGGAGTAACCTTATCTGCTTCATCTGATGCCTCACTGGCAGGCATGGCCATGTTCCCCGCACTGATCAGAGCACCCGCTGCTCCTCACAGGGCACCAGGACCCAGGCCAGGGCAATTGCTGCTTCTTCACTATAAAATTTTTGCATCTCTCACCATGCTTCCACTCCCTTGTGATTTTATTAGCTGCTGAAAAACAAGAGACTCAGTTTGTCATCATCCCTCCCATTTTGGCCATCTCCCCCTTGCATCCTCCCCTTCTCCTGGCTTTCCACTTTACTCCATTTCTGGAAGTTATTTGAAGCCACTGGTATCAACTGGTTTCTGGTTATCCCTTCTAATATCCCTCTGAATGTTCTGGGGTTTTCTGGAGGGGATCAGGTCTCAGAGCATACAAGTACTTATCTGCCTAAAATCCAAAGTATGGCTTTGACCACAGGGGCAGGAGGATGATCTGCAAATTATAGTTTTCAATAGGTATGTTTGCTTGTTGGCAACATAGAACTGGTTGAGCTTCTGGGTTTCTCATGTCTGGATTGGATTAATTTTTATCTAAAAATAAATTGTGTTATTCTCAAATTTCCTATTTCTGCTGAAAGAGCCTGTGGGATTTCAGAGGGTGTGCTTTGTGAACTTTATTGAAAAAGGGTGGAGTATAACTTTAATTATGCCAAAGCAATAACAGGAAAACTATTCTAATATTGTGGGTGACATGCAAAGAGGCATATTAAAATTACCTAACACTGCCCAGGTGTTTCTAGGTTATTCAGTAGCTCGTCACTTTAGTAAGACACACTTTTAATGGAATTCCAGTACAAGCAAATGATTCCAAATAATAATGAATATTAATAGCTATATATAGGGAAATAACAATGCCTCCAAAATAGGCATCCCAGATCAAAGGCAGCATCAATTTTTCCCTGAACACCATATATGCAGACACGAGCAAGACAACAGAATTAAAAGTATTTTTGCATGGACTAAGAGCTGATTTCCTTCACTAAAAAACTGAACACCTATTTTTTGTATGATTTAAGAATATGTCTATTGGTTTTTCTTACCAAATATTTTGTCTTCTTCTCTAAAAAAAAAGAAATCCAGAAATTACTAAAACGTACCACTTTTTTTCTTTCAGTTATACACCATTCAGATTATTACTTTCAATTCATTCCATAGATTCAGTCATTGAAACTGAATCTTATATGCAGAATTTTCCCCATAAAATATTGATTTAAAAAGATATATATATTTGGTCTGTTTTCTCCAGGGCATAAGTCTTTTTTTCTTCTTTTTTTTTTCTCTGTTTCTTTATTTGGTATATGTTGTCTCATACAAAACTCATCTAATGCTCATTTTATATTTCAGGAACTTTCTGGGATGAATCAACTAGAAGGAGGTAATTTTGTTTGCTTGTAATTTGGGCCATGTTTGCACTGAGATGTAAGACCTATTTCAGTCTTCAGTACATATAGGTTGCCCTGGGCAAAAGGCTGCACCCTGTGCCCATAGAATTTATCCCACTTTTCAGAAGAGGCAGCTTCCATGAGTAGAAATCTGACTTCTCCTCTGTAAACTCCCAGTGTGCGCTTGAACACTTTGATTTGGCTGAGATTTTCCAAGATATCCTTTTTAAAGCCAAGAGGACCCCAAATTTTCCACTTACATATGATTCCCCAACAGGTTATACATCTTCTAGATGAACATTTAGGAGTTTTTTTTCCCTAACTGGAAAAAGGGGAACTGTTTACTACTATCAGTGATTACTGAACAAATCTGGCAAAAATTACTATACTAAATCAGTGTTTTAAACTCCAAAACTTTATACAGAGTGTCAGGAAGAAAAAATTTTTACCCATGTTTGCTCAACTTTAAAAGTCCTATTTTGCAAATATGCCTATGCATTAGTAATCTTGGACTGTATCCAGGCAGCTTTGGACTGTATCCCACAAAGTAATACAGACGCCCAAGTGCAACATCAAAGCAATAAGTTTAAGGAAAGTATATATAAGAGCTTCTAATTATATAACAAGACAATTACCATACATAAATCAATTCCGAGCAATCAAGGGACTTTATTAAATATGTTTGCAGAGAGCACCTGTCTTACCCTTTTTCTAAAACTAAATAATGAACTTTGGCATAGCAGAAAAAAAATTTACATTTTACAGTAATCCTGCAGTTGAGTCTGTGCTGGGAGTAAGTGTATGTATCCTACAGTCCGTGCCAGTTGAAAAAAAATGAGTTTCCAAGAGTCCTTGAGCTGGAGTAAACATATAATAGAGCATGTCAGAAGACCAAAGGGGTCCAGACAGAGAAGAGGCCAGTCGCCCGAGTGAATCCTGCCCACCACTGCCCAGGGCAGGCACAGGCAGACACACAGGCAACGTGCATTCCGTGTGGAAGGGAATGCTTGGGCCAGGCAGGCCAACGAGACTGCAGTCACTGCCCACTGTGTCGGGTTCAGAGAGGATGTCTGCTGCATGTGGCATCAAACATCATGGTGTGGAAGAGATTATCTCCCCCTGCCCCTCCAGATATCTCCCCCTGCCCCCCCAGATATCTCCCCCTGCCCCCCCAGTTCAAACTTTTGCAAGTGCTGTTTATGCTGAAGCAGCTGTGCCAAGAGTGAACTCCAAAGCTCGCTCTTCCACAGCTCATTTGTGAACTAGCAAGTTTCAGACTGGAGGTTTCAACAAGGAAAAAGCATGAGCTTAAGCAGGAAACTCCAAGGCCTGGCCAGATTTACTCTAAAGGGCTGACATTAGCACTTCCAGAGATGACAATTTCCAGCATTGCTGCTTCCTTCTGGTCTGAAACAAATGGACCTCAGTTTGCTAATAGACTGACAATGGGATCTCAGAGAGCTGAGAAGTTGTAGGCCATGAGACTAAATGCTTAGGGCCATCTTATTCAGTCCTTCACATGGTTCATCTCTGAGGAGCTCTGATTTCCCTTTATTTCCCAGGAAGCTGCAGAGATGATAGCCCGTCTGTACTAGACACAGCAGCTACCATAAGGCAGGTCCCTTCCAGAGATTTGTCTTGAGCTGGAGCTCAGGCCTCAAGACAAGCTCATCTGTTCATTACAGCCTGTTCTCCTGGTTTAGGAGGAAAAAACTGCCCAAACCTGAAACCCCATGCTAGAATCAAATTCCCAGTCACCCACCTCTTCAGAGACCAGCAGTCTGGACCACAGCTTATAAGCTTCCCCAGATCTCCTGACTTGATCTCAGCCTGGGGAGCTGAGATCCTTTTTTTGTTGAGTGAAATCACCACTTGCTTCTACCAAGCCAGACCTCAGTGAGTTTCTTTTCTTCATGTATAAATCTTTTCATAAGCCCAGATATAAATGATGAAAAAGTCCAGGGTATGTATCATCTTCTGGCTTATTTTCTGGATAGAGAGGGAGAGAAAAAAGAGAAATTAGCAATCTTCTCTGCAGAAGGAATTCATAGTGTGTGTCTACCATCACATACTCTTTCTCATGAGAAAATAATAGACTGACATTAATAGGAAGCATTTGTCTGAATGCCCGTACAAAAGACAAAATTCAGATATAAAGGAGATAGGAATAATGTTGTGGGGGGAAGTCTTGGATAGGCTGGTTCTCAAAGAAGGATCTTGGAGTTTCTATCCAAGACATATGTCCTCAGTGTGGCCTTGAAGATTTGACATAAATATGCTGGGAGAGAGATCCATGCTCAAGCTACTGCTCCACCATGCTCATTCATGCAGAAACTGCCACTCCCACATGGCTACTGCTTACCCTCTATCTTCTCTGGGAGACCCTGCCTTTGTGCAGCCACTTCTGTTTTCATGTGAGCCACAACCAGAAACCTGATTCCTCTTGTTCCAAGACTGTTAGCTATTCCAACACTTCCTCTCTGGTGTTAAGTAGAAATTGGTGCCTGCTGCAGATCTCTTCCCCTGAAATTTCTTCAAAAGTGTCATGAAAACTGACTTGTAATTATGTGGATTTTTCTGATGATATGTATTTATTCCAAAAAAAACCCCCACATCTAGCTAATCTCAGTTCCTCAGAATTAAAATCCATAGTTTAGCAGAGTAAAACCATTTCTGTATATTACGCAGAAATTGTGATAAGTTCTTTCCTGTGAGAAAAGATATAAATGCCAATATTTTCAAACTTAAATCTCTGAGTGCTAAACAAATTCCCAGGGACAACTACATATCATGAATTGAGAGCAAACAGTTAAGCATGAAGCAGAAGAACAGCAATGAAACTGCACATTCCTCAGTGAACTTGTGAATTATGCAAATAGAAAGTCAGAAATTAAGCAGGCTCCTGCCCTGGCATAGTAATTGAGGCTCTTGTTTACCTCTCAAAATGCTGTTAAAACATAGGTTTGTTAAGAGGCCTGTTTTATGTCTCCTGCTTTGATGGGATAAAAAGGTTTTGTGAAGTTGGGGAAGCAACTGGCTTCCCTAAATTCAAACTAGATCCTGTGTGTTTCACCTGAGTATGCTTCAGAGTAATTTTTTGTGTGTTTATGTTCATCTTTCAGTCAGCTGAACTACTGGTAGTCCTGGAAACCTCCCAGAGAATCTGCAAATTTCTTTAAAAGGCTTTTAGGAATTCTTCATACTCTTGAGGTATGGTATCTTCTGAAGGAACTCTTCTTTCTGTGTTCTCCCAATAGCAGCTGAAAATCAATGATTATAAACCCCTCGTCACACTTGTAACTTTCTTTTCCCTTGTACTAAGTGTCTCTCCATTAAATGGCTTTCTCTTTATCTTAAATGCAAATTTTATGCAGAAGAAAATTTATTTTTTCTGATTTTTGCTATGAAACCAAGAAATATATAGAGTTTTGCAGTTTGTTATCTCCATCTCAAACATGATTGAGAGGCTGAAGAAGAAGCCAAGTTCAAGCCAAGCTCAGAAGAGCCAAGCCAGTACAGGTGCGAGTCCTACAATAGACAATATTTTCCCAAAGCCCCACTCACTTTATTCCCTGGATTCCAGAAGGAACTTTCATTTGTCCATGAGCACACCACTAAATACGTACGGTAATTTTCTAAGTACAATGGATCCAGGTGGGTGAGCATTTATAACTTTTGGTTTCCAACTTTCATTAAAATATTAAATAACTGAAAATGAGTAGGTAAAGAATCTCATTGACTGTCCATGATTATATGTGATACTAAAGTGCAGAACATTAGCAAATACCTCTGAGAAACTGACAGACAGCAATATAGCAACTGGAATATAGCAGGTAGGGAAACTGCAAGGAAAAAATAAATGGAAAAGTCACTGAACCGTAATTACATTTCAGCAAATGGTTTGTTGCTCTGCATATTATAAATATGCGGTTTCAAAACCAGAAAGAGGTCTTTATTGTTTTTCTTCTCTGTGTCTTTTGGAGACAATTTAAATTCAACATTTTTTTTTTGGTTGTGACAGCTTATCGAAAATTGATCCTATATCCAAAATCTACAAGTCAATTCCAAGTATACTGTAGGTCCAAGAACATTTCAGATACAAACATATATACATAGATATATCAGCATATTTAAGATAAGCATACATTTTCAACCCCCGATGTTGGACTGCAGTGAGAAAATCTACAGCAGAAAACTAAGCACAAGTTCTTTCTGTACAGATTGCCAGTTCACCTACATTCACAAATCCCCATTGATCAGATGAACTAGAGAGCTCTGGTCACCTCTCTTGGCCTCTTGGAATTCCCCCTGTTATTGCAAGGTAAAGGCTGCTGGTAAGAACACATCAATTGACACATGCACACTGCTCAGTAGAGCTGTGCGGACGTGCTGCCAAGCCATCTCCCATCCTTTATGGTCAGGCTCACACAACAGGCTCCTCATGTGAGACCATTTGGTGTGTCAGTGCTGAAACACTCCCACACCCATCCCTACCCCTTACCTCCTTCCTGGTGGGGAGCTAAAGCCTGTCTCTTTCCTCTTGGCTTCAGACTGCTTGATACTGCCAACAGGACATTTTAGCTGTTAGCATTTTGCCCAGAATTTCCCAGATTTAGAGCAAAAATTCACTGAATGTCATTGGGGTGACAGTGACCTCTTCCTGGATCCTCTTCAATAAGGCAAGGGGTATATTCTTCCCCACATCACTCTGAACAGAGGGACAAGGGCCAGTCCCTTGTGCAGGAGCTGGGACTGGTCCCCGGTGGGGCTCAAGGAGTGCAGCACTTCCTGCAGCTGACTGGGGACAGAAACCATCAGCCACTGGCACATCGCCCCAGTGCTTGTGGTGGAAGCCCAAAGTCCCCACATTTTTCTGCGCAACCACCTCCAGTCCCAGCTGAGCATAGTGGATGACTGACCCCAGCACAAGGGATTCTGGCAGTCATGGGATATGATCTGGGGATTATTCTAGTGAAGATATGGCAGCCTGAGGCAAGACAGAAGATTGGCAGCCCCTTGTGACTCAGTCATTCAGCTACCATCAGTACTGGTAAGGTGCAGGGCAGCTGTGCAGGATGCTGCTTCAAATGTTGAAGGCTTCAGACACCTGGAAATGTACTGGGGCTCCTCAGATAAAAGTCTTTCTTCATAAGGTAGCAGCATTCAAGGCAAACAGTATCCCAACATCAGCAGCTGCTCATTTCATGGCCCATCAAACTGGCTGATGACCCCAAATGGGTGCAAACCACCATGATCCCTGCCTGGCTGGCCACTGCAGACCACAGAGATGCTCCATCTCCTCTGCCACCTTCTCAGTGCCGCCTCCTGGGGCTGGAGCAGAGGTGCCCTCTGGTGGCACACATGGAGCTCTGTCACCTCTCTGGATCAGTCCATGCTCCTGCTCCTGGTCTCTGGGTCTCTGTCGCCATGAGGCTCTTTCACTGCACATTCCATAATCTTCCTGTAGGCTGCGATTAGGCTGGCTGATGTGTAGTTCCCTGGATTCTCTTCTTTTGTCTTGAAGATAATTGTGACACATCCCTTTCCCCTGTTTTCAAGGATCTCTCCCTATTATATTTTTTTTTTTTACTTCACAGACTCCTAGAATGGTTTGGGTTAGAAGACCATCTAGTTCCAGCCCCCCTGCCATGGACAGGGACACATACCACTAGACCAGATTGTTCAGAGCCCCATCCAGCCTGGCCCTGAACACTTCCAGGGATGGAGCATCTGCAACTTCTCTGGGCAACTTCTTCTAGTCTCTCTCCTAGCCCCTCTCAGTCACCTGTATGCACACCCCTCCTGACTTGCTTGACTCATCTTGGCCATGCTATTCGCCACAATCCTTTCCACCATGCATCTGTCCAGCTCCTAGTTGTTCTTCCTGAACTCTTGCATGGTAGCATCCATGTCAAGAGAAGAAACTCTATTTGTCAGGCTTCAGTTTACCCCCATCAGGAGTGAGTTTGAGGGACAAAGAGAATTGTACGTGAGCCTTTGCTTTCCTTGAAGCTACTGTGAGATTCAGGCCTCCTGGAAAACTCCCTGCCTTTTACTGTATAAAATTCTTCTCTGCTCTTCTATAGAAGTAGGATCAGGAACTTGGCTCAGGGGGACCAGGAGTGTGTAAGGAAAGCAGAGACAATGCAACCCCTCAAGAACCTATAAATAATTTGAAGACTACTTATTTCCTTCCTGTAGAAGAGCAGTAGGAGAAAAGGGAAAAGGAGGAGTGAAAATAAACTTGGGGATCCACAGAAAAGCAAAAGACGACAACCAAATTTGCCAACCCTGAATATGAAAGTCCTGACTGGAAAATTTAGTCCAAGCAATCTCTGCTCTCAGGGTTCAGATGGTAGTGAACCAGCAAATACAGGCTCTCAGAAGACTCTTCCATCTTAAACAGTGATAAACTAGACACTAACTTTTAAAATAGGAACTTTCCCAAATTTCTCCATTGAAAAGGACAGCTTCCAAACAAGCTTGTTCTCAGAATCTCATGAACGGGCATGCTGAGCTGAGCTGCTTATTTAAGCAGTGTCTTCAGACACTCTGAGGACAAGGCCATGAAAAAGAAATACCATGTACTGCCAATTCTGTGTGTATCATCATGTTTGTGACATAGGTCTTTAGCACCTTTAAACAGGTTGAAGCCCTGGCAGAGGCCCATCTTACATCATGGCTGCATTAAAAAATTAGTGTAATGAAATTTTTAATTGATCCACAAAGAACAGTGAAGAAAACATAGCTTTTGAGTAATAAATGAGTGACATTCCATGTCAGTCATCCAACTGAAAATCTACTTCAGTGAGCCAAGCATTTTGCTTAGACATCAAAAGCATTTAGTGGTTTCTTCACTGTATTTTCTGACCCTGCATTGAAGGTAGTACGCACAGCAAATAATTATTGCCACAGCGAAACAAGCAAAAGCTGGGGGTTATGCCCAGATTCACATTGTGCAAGCTACAGTGAAATAGAAGTTAGTAGAGAAATCAGACAACCTCATAAAACAGAGGTCATTGACTCTGAACAACCTGTAATAACTCTGACCTTTAGATCATAGCTCACTTTCCCCTATTTCCTGTTGCTGCAAACATTTGACAAAAAGTAATGACAAATCATTAGAACTCTAAGGCCTTCTGTACTTCTTTCCTAGTCAGTGCAGCAGAAGCAGAGGTAGTAACACAGATGTTGTTACATAAAGTACCTGTGTAGTGGCTATGTGGATCACTCTCCCCAACAAACACATTCTGGTTTTTGGCAACACTCATGGTTTTAAATGAAGTAGAAATGAACCCTGCCCTGAGGAGCTCAATTTAATTTGATTGGCAGTCATAACCTTCAATAACATCTGGAAGGTCAAGATAAAGGTTTCTGGCAAAAAAAGATTGTTCCTGTTAATACTGAGGATAATCCCTAATTGCTGTCATGTGTAAGGATATTTTCATGGATTTTTAAAGACACAAGAGCCAACATGTCCTCAGAAGCACTTACAAGCAGTCACTTGACAATAGTAACGTTTCACATCGCACCCTCTATTACCAAGGAAAACAAGGTTCTAGAAGTATGAAAAAAACATATCATTCTAATCTAATGATACAAATATCTAACTGTCTAAAAGGTTCACTTGGAGATGATGAAAGTCTTCTAGGTAAAGAACCATATGCTTCAAAGGATATTACAGTTTTAGGAATGAGATATTCCAGAAGACAAATACAGCCTGTTGTTGTTGTTGTTGTTGTTCTGAATGCAGAAGTCCTCCACCAAGTAACTGCAGCCACAAAGCTCTAAATCCTCAGTAGATTAATAACAGCCACTGGCTCCATTCTCAGTGTGACAGCAGGATCCAAGCCAAGTTGGTAGGGTCTATGTTTTAAACAGAAAATCCACTGTAACTAATACATATGAAAAGATCCCTGCTGCATTTAAGAAATGTAGTTTGGTGATGTGCATTCTGCAGATCTTGAGAAAAGCCATGAAGTTCTGCAAATACTTCTTTACTGCATTGAAATTATATGTGTCAATCATCCAAGTATCACCAAGCTTCTTGAAATCTAGATATGTACAAACAGCCTTGATTGTCTTCTCAGTCAGACTTATAAAACAGTAATTTCTCTGATAGTATTAGACCTCACCTCTCACTTAAAATGCTAGTGGGCACAGTTTCTTTCTTGGTTGAAATATTAATAATCCTTAGAACAAACCCCAGAGCATAGTCAAGCATCTCCTCAGAAACAGTTTTTAAAATAAGCAGGTCTGGAGTCTATATCATATTTGTGTCTGATGGTGCTGAGCCATTACATGCATCCCTAAATTTATATTCAGTGCAGTAATGCTACACATTTTATAGCACACAGTAGGTGCACAAAACATGAATCACAAGTCACATTTTCATTCAGGAGGTTTGATTGCTCTGGTAGCTGTTATTCATAGCCCAGGTTTGGTAAGAAGCGAACACCATCCGAAAGGAAACACGTTGGTCAGTACTTCGTGTTCTGAGGCTTCAGAGTCAGTATTTAGAGTCAGTGCAGCAGCCTGGGCCATCCTCCTGGTGCAGGGGTAAATGTTATTGCACACACAGTACATGCGAGACTACTTCTCCATGCCAAGAACCTGCTGCCACAGCTGCTGGTTAAGGATGGTTCATGAGCTGTCATGGCAAAACAGTCAGTGGTCAGGAAGCATGTCCTCTAAAGGCCCTGCAGTGCACAGGGAAGACCCAGGGTAACATGGCTAACATGGCTTTCACCATGTTTTTGTAGTCTGCAGACCTCTGTGCTTTCTAATTGTGTCAGGCTAATTTTCTATGGGCCGTACTTTGTGCTACATGAGTGCCTGCTCTAACAGTTTTTCTCCTGCCATGGAAGCTCTAGGCCTCCCTGGCAATGGTGCATCATTTAGCAACCAGACAAATGTTCACTCCAAATACTGCCTGATTATTCAAGATAAGCTGACATCCATTTGGTTTTCCTTAAGATAACCCATTATGTTTTCCACATTTCTCTGCAAGTTGCTGTTCATAACCAGCTGAACCCATTTTGCAGTGAGAGCAAGGTGAACAGCTGAGGGAAAAAACTAGGACAACACTGAAAAAAACCCCAAACAACCAATTAAGAAACTAAATGTGTTTTGAAATGTTCATCTAAATAAAAACTGAAAAGCAGTATCTTTTGTTGTTTGGCTTTTTCAATACTTCGAACCTTCAAAATAACTCTAAAAATATAAGGGAATCACTTTTATGAAGCCATTTTAAAATGTGAAGAAAGATATAAATGTCAAAATAAAACCACATTCAAAAGAATCTTGTCTTTTTTCCACTCTTCCTATCCACGGTAAATATGCCTTTCCTTTTGCCATAACTTTCTGTGATTTGGGTTTACATCTATAACTGTCTTCAGTTTCCACCTGTAAAATTACCATATTTCCTCCATTATCCATATAATAACTTAAAAGGAGCAGAGATTTTTTTGTTCAGTGCCTTTTGTCATGAATTCTTGACTTTATTGAGAGTCTGAAGCTGATAACAACATTCGAACATATTTCTCTGTACCAAAAATAAGGGCCAATTAAGCCATGGGTATTTCTTATGCAAATAACACCTAATATATTACTAAATAGATGAGGATTAACAATATGTTCACCAAAACTACCAAGAAGGTTGAGACAGATTTCATTTAATTTAACTTACAGTAAAATACTATATTTTTTTGTGTGTTTAAATTATAATGGCCTGCCTTCAACTCACATTTACTGGTAAGCTATTTTGTAGCCCATATGAAACACTGAGTAAGAACAAAATTTTGGGATTAATTCTAAATGCTGAGAAGATGGTAGATATGTAATGATTTTTAGGTAATTTAAATGGCTGAATAGACAGATACAGACAGGAATGAAATTATTGGCTGGCAACATACAGTGGCTCCTTTCAAAAGCTTTTATCTAATTTAAAGAAGCCTAACATGAGAGACCAAAACTGGAGAATTACATACATTAATCTTGCCATGGCCTTTTGAATGTGAATTACAATTTAGAGTCTTCTACATGACATTTAATTTATATTTATTGCAGCAGAGTAACAATAAAGTAACTAATAATGGTTACATTCCTAGGACATAAAGAGTGGGAATTACAAATGTACATGGAAACTAAAGTGCCCCATTTCTTTGCTTTTTCATCTATTTTTTCCATCAATTTTTCCTTGTTCAGACAAAATTAATATTACAGCATTTCTCATATCCTCAGTACTATACAGGCACTTTTTCAATAGGACAAGCTAATTTGTTGACATAAAAATGAGCCTATTTTTAAAATAAAAGGATTTTTTTTTTTTTAAGTTATAGGTGGGCATTTTTCCACCTTGCCTTTCTGAGAGGGAGGACACAGAAGAGCTGGGTATGGTAGCATAGCTTACATGCGTTTTATTGCAGGAATTTCCTTCAATTATACAGCTACTGGAGAGCCACATAAAACCTTCACTTTTTCCTTAATTTTTTTTGCTTGCACAGGCCAGTATCATATACCCCAGTAGGCTGAAGGAGATAATCTTGAAGGTACTAATGTGATTACAGTTTAGGAAAATAGAGTTATACAATTGCAGCTTGGGCATGTGCCATCTCTGCACTCCAAGTCCAGACTTGAACTACCATCCACTCTGCTGCTGACCCGATGGCCAAAGGCTTAATGCAAAGGATTTAATGACTGGCTGGATACAAAGGGTTATATGGTAAAGAGAGCTGAAAGTTGCTATGACTTGTTAATCAACTAGAGGGGTTAAAACATCTGCCACAATGGAAACCTAAACCAATACATGCATACATTTCATCAGTATAGAATTCCTCTTTATCCTGAATAAAATTAGATTGTTTTCTTCCTTAACAGTGTTCCTGCCAGCTCACCAGAGACTGACCTACAACTTTCTGTGCACATGGAAGAGTACAAAGTTTTAATGCATGCTGCCTCAGCTATTTAGGCCAGTAAGACCTGAAAACATAAATGATTAAGCTAAGAGAGATTTTGTGCTTTACTGAACTGCTCATTAGTTCTCTGGGAAAGTTCTGGCTGTGAAAGGCGAGATGGGATTTGAAGAAGAACACAGGTAACCACTTGCCCCTGAGGAGGAGGAGGATAAGGAGAGCTGTGTCTAGGGCTGCTTACACATTCCTGATCCCTGGAACACTGACTGTCCCAAAAGCCTGGTTGACTTAATCTAGGAAGGCAGCATTTCTCTTTGACCTTGGAGTAGAATCCAGAACCAATTCTGGCTACATTTTGTCTGACTCCCATGCTCTTCCCCGCTATGGCTGCTGCCCTTAGCATGGACCCAGCTGCCGGCCACCCTGTCCCACCACCCTGATTCCACTTCTGCCCACAGCGGCAGGGCCAGGAGCTGATAGAGGTTCAAGACCAAATGCCAGGTCCTTTACTTTGATCACAATAACCCCATGCAGTGCTACAGGCTGGGGGCACAGCAACTGGAAAGCTGCCCAGCAGAAAAGGACCTTGGGATGCTGATCAACAGAGACTGAACACAAGGCAGCAGTGTGGCCAGGTGGGCAAGAAGGCCAATGGCACCCTGGCTTGTATCAGAAAGAGTGTGACCAGCAAAACCAGGGCAGTGATACTTCCCCTGTACTAGGCACTGATGAGGCCGCACCTCGAATGCTGTGTCCAGTTCTGGGGCCTTCAACTCAAGAATTGAGGTTGAGGTGCTGGAGCAGGTCTGGAAAAGGGCAACGAAGCTGGTGAAGGGTCTGGAGTACAATTCTGATGAGGAGCAGCTGAGGGAGCTGGAGTTGTTTAGCTTGGACAAGAGGAGGCTCGAGGGGGACCTTATCGCTCTCTAAACTCCCTGAAAGGAGGTTGTAGCCAGGTGGGGGTCGGCCTCTTCTTCCAGGCAGCAAGCAACAGGATGAAAGCACACAGTCTTAAGCTGTGCCAGGGGAGGTTCAGGTTGGGCATTAGGAAGAATGTCTTCACAGTAACAGTGAGTAGGCATTGGGGTGGGCTGCCCAGGGAGGTGGCGGAGTCACCGACCCTGGAGCTGTTTAAGGAAAGACTGGACGTGGCACTCGGAGACACGGTCTCGTTGACAAGGTGGTGTTCGGTCATCGGTCGGACTCGATGATCTCAGAGGTCTTTTCCAACCTAATTGACTCCGTGATTCTGTGATTCAGAGCGGGGCAGTCCCGCGACTTTGGGGCTGCCCGAGGCCCGGCCCGGCCCCGCTCCCGGGCCTCCCGCTGTCCCCGCGGCCGGCAGGGGGTGCGCGCGGCGGGCGGGCGCGGCGCTCTGTCCCCAGCGGCGCCGCCGGTCCGTCCGCTCCGCTCCGCGCGGCCCCGCCCCCCGCGCTCACACCACCCGCCCGCCCGGCGCTGCGTCAGCCCGGCAAGATGGAGACCGCCGAGGAAGGTATCGCGATCGCCCGGTGCCGCGACCCCCCGGGCGGGGGCTCTGCCGGGGCAGCCTCCCTCCAAGGGCGGAGGGCCGGGGCAGGGAGGGCGTCGCTGGGCCCGCTGGGCGGGCGGGGGGCTGTCAGCGCCGGAGGGGGTTTTCGCGTCCCGGGGCTGCAGGTGCCCGGGCCCCGCTCCCCGCCGGGCCGGGCCCGCGGGGTTCGGGCCGGGCCGGGCCGGGGGAGCCAGTGCGTGAGGCGGCGCGCGCGGCGCCCCTTACATAACACCGGGGATCGCGGGGGGAGGGAAGGGAAGGCGGTGCTGTGGGAACACCGGGAGCGGGGCTGGGATGGGCCGCACCGGGGCACCTGGACACCGGGGCCCGCCGGAGGCTGCGGTTTTGCTCGGGGAAAGTGGGGGCTCGGGGGCGTAAAGCGGCGGCAGGCGGGGTGCGCACGCTGGGGCGGGGAGAGCACTGCCCCGAGCCCCCTCCGGGCCGCCGAGCCTGTCCCACCCTGCCTGTAGCCCAGCGGAGCTTAAATGTACGCTCTCGGCCGCGTAGCGATAGCAGCTGCTGCTCCTTGTGCAAGGTTAACTTTGTTGTGTGTGCTGGAAAATCTGTTCGAAAAAATTGAAATATGCAGGAGCTGGCGTGTTTCTCTGTCTCTTTTACGGTAGACTGATACATAGTAAGTTCTTTTTAAAAAAGAAGCTGTCAAAGAGATCACAGTCATGTGTTTTGGGGGGTTGGGGGTTTTTTTTGAATGTGTAGTTTCTATTTTTAAGGGGTTTTCCATTTTTAAGGGCTTTACTTGCGATCAAATGTGGATATGTTTTGTCAGCACTTTTGCTCTGCTCGGATAATCACAGAAATCGTTAGGGTTGGAAGGGACCTCTGGAAATAATCTACTCCAACTCCCCTGCCAAGGCTGGGTCACCTAGAGCAGGTTACACAGGAACGCCTCCAGGTGCGTTTTGAATGTCTCTAGAGAGTGAGAGGGAGTACAATGAGGGACTACTTAGTTCAGGATGATACTGGAGAACTTCCATAAAGCAGGACCTCATATTGTAGCACAAACAAAAATAAATAAAGGATGTGTGTTGTGCTGTGTTTATTGCAGTATTAGAGCTTTGTTTGTCATCTTAAGCAATAGGGACAAACACATATTGCAGTAGCAAGGCAGTTCCAAGGAAAGCGTTTTGTGTCTTGGCTTTTGTTTCTTTGGCATCGTTTTGAATGTAGCTTTTTGCCTGGTGTCACTTGATTTTCCAGCTTGAGAGGATTAAAAAGAAAAAAAAAGGTAGAAAAACATGAAACACTGGACAGAATAAGACAGCACCTTTGTAGTAATGTCCCTTGGAATGTGCTGTAGACATCTTTAATACTCATGAACACTGATGGTTTATCAAAATATTAGTGGCTTTAAAATCTAACATTTAAAACTGCTTGCTGCAACTCTGTAGAGCAATAGTCACACTGATGAAATTAACAAAGTGAACTGATCACTTGGCCAGAAAACTTGGATTTCCACAGTCTTGGAAGTGGATACTGAGAAACGACCAGCCGATTTTCCACCACTCCAGCAGTTGGTAAATCTGTCTCAGTGGACTTAATTCAAACAGCATAGTTGATAATTTGTTAGAGGCTGTTACCAGTGGTAGACTTTGATCATACCTGACTTAAGTAGGTGAACAGCAAGACCAGGAAGAGAAAGAAAAGCGGGTTGTTAGTTACATCTTAATGCATTGTCTTCTTTAACTAAACCTTTTTGTTAAACTCTACACTTAGAATTTTGACTTTTCTGAGGTTTTTTTATGTATAAACACACATACATATGCAGGCTTAGATATTATATTGTGGTCTTGCCAATGTTACCTTCAAAAGCTCTGTGTAGTAGTGCGAAAGTAACTCGTCTGTATACTCACTTTCCATAAATACCACTAGAATGTTACAACTTCTTCTACAGTTTCAAACCTCAGTTCCCGCTATTAGACCTTCATGCCGCTTGCCAGAAGGCCAAAGAGGCTTCCCAAGGTTAGAAAGCTTTAAACACCACCACCAGCAGCAAAGACTGTGTTAGTGCCTTAAGGAAGAGAAAATCCATGCTCTAATAATGTGTGCCTCAGCTTCTGCTACACAGTGTCAGATGGACTTTCCTAGCTATTGATAGTCTGATAACAGTATTGTGATCACTATGGTACTGATGGGTTTTGTGCTTGACTGAATTGTCTTTTGGAGTTAGCAAACTGAACTGGATGGTGAGAGCTCAGATAAGAGAGGCAGTTTAGGGTCATAATGTCAGACCTAAGTGGGAGCTACTTCACCTCAGGATGAATCTAAGAGTTGCTTCTCTGTAGCACTCGAAAGCACCAAGATACCATGTTTTGCTGATGAGAGGTGATTCTGGTTCTTTCTAGCTAAATCAGTTTGTTGCTAAATAAAATAGTCTTCACTTTTCAGTATTGCAGTGTTGAAATTCAGAGAGGTGATAGGCACAGACTCATTCTCAGTGGGAACAGGAAGGAACTGTATTATTCAAGGTCATTTTTTCCAAGACACGTGCATGAAGAACAGGATGCAAAGTGTGTGTACACATAGAAAAATAGTGACTGTTGCACGGTGGAATTCCCTCTGAACACAGCAGAGGTCATAAGGTGCATAGCTTTACATGTTGACCCTCAGTGGGGTTTATTGATTTGAAGCTATTGGCTGCTTAACAGCCCAGACCAATACACTCATAATATGTTAATTTGGAGTTATAAAACAAGTAGAAATATCTCGAAATTCTCATAGCCCTTGAAAAAATAAAATTTAGGTTTAACTTATTTTAGTAAACTGACAAAGGCAATCCTTTCTCAAATACAGAATTCATTTGCTTTCAGTAATGCAAATTATGTTTTTTCCCAACAGTTTTCAGAATAAGTGAACAGTTGGCTGTGAGAGTCAACAGGCCATTAATGAGCAGATTCAGAGAGCAATGGGCATCTTTCAGGGAACAGCGTACTTTTAACTTGTTTTCATGCCAGAGAGTATCCTTAAAGCATTGGTTTCACATTCTGTCTCCTGTGCTGGTCGTAGCGCTCGTCCGGTGCTTTGTGAGGCCAATCTAGTGTACAAAGTTGTCAACTTGCTGTAATGGAACAGCTCTGTTGGAAGGAATGCAGGAGGAGGTGGGCATGCCACAGCGAGTGGGTAGAGCTCGCCTGTCAGCTGAAGAGACCTGTCCTGTGCAGCCATCTGGAAATGCTCTCTGTGGTAAAAGAATCATTTGTGAGGTGAAGTAGTAGTTCTGGTCATTCTTATCAGCAGAGAAACCAGGGACTCTTGATGTTTGCAGTGATAAGTCGTTGCTCAGTACGGCTGTGACAGAAGTGCTCTTTATGTCTCTTTGTGGCATCGCTGATGTGATATTGAATACCTCTTTCTGTTAGTTGTAGGTTTTTGTGCTGCATGAGTGAATTCAATCAAATATCACTTTTATAGATAAGAAATTGTGTGGGTTTTTTTCCTTTTGAATCACTTGAATTCTTATGCTTTATGTGTAGAAACTGTTCTAATACTGCGTAAACTATGTTTATGGTCATATTGTGACCTCTTTATTAGAAAAAAAAAATTAATTTTTGATATCTTTTGGAACTTTATGTAGAAAAGCATTAACTTTTGAAGATTTTGACCAAGAACAAAGATAGGTGACTCAGACTTGAAATTGCATATTTGCAGTATTCCTACATCAGTACTTTCAGCTGGTATTTTTCTGACAATGATCTCTGGTATGTATGTGTTATACTCTTGCAGGTTTGTGGGGTGGTGGTTGATACAGAAATAATTAACAAAAGAGAAAATCCTAAGCTTACATATTCTATAAAAATGGGCATTTTATGTTAATTTCCTGAACAGAAATAAAGGAAGGAGTAAAGGGAAGATACCATGAATCTATCGATAAGCAGATAAAATACTTGATTTTAATTTCTATTTAATCATGTGGCTGACTGAATGGTATTAAAATAGATATCTGTTCTTTAGAGGGAGGGATTTATGCTCACTTCTTTGTCCACAAAACATCTCGCAACCTTTAGTTGTAAGAAAACATCAAAAATAGGGAATAAAGAAGGTACAGGGCCTATTGAAATGTTACAGTAATTATGAAATAGAAAATGTCTTTTCTCTTGTGACTAGACAGTAGACTGCTAAATGGTTGGCTTTATTCAGCTTGGGTAGCAAACTCACAAAATACATATGTCTATTATGATGGGGTTTTTTCCTTTTAATCAAGAGCACCAAAGGAACATCCACGTTAGGTTCAATAGTAGCAAATGACTTGTATAAATCATTGTTGGACATTATTAAATCTCTTCTGCTAAGCGTATGTTTAACTTGTTCAAAATTCAGATTGAATTTTTCCGTTTCTAAGTCTCCACTTTCAGGAGGATTATCCTTAACAGTTTGTATGTTGTTTTAACAATAACTTTTTAGGCAAAAAAACACCTCCTCCTGTAGTTTAACTGTGTCTGTTCTCTGGAAATCTTGAAAATATTGTAAGATGTGTCTTGAGTTTTTATAACGTGATCAAGTGAGTAACATTCATGTTGTTTTTTCTGTTCATCTCTTGGTCTTTGTCTTGCATCTGATGAAATCTGTCTTTCATCCTCTTCCAGTTTATTCTTGCTTCATTTTGCTACATGGCAAAATTTCTAGAATGTAATTGTATAATTTGTCTTGTACATTTGAGTTCTTTAAGCAGTAGTGTAATAAGCTTTTTGTCCTTGTCAGCAGATATATGCAGAGTCTGTCGGTCTGAAGGAACTCCTGAGAAACCCCTCTATCATCCATGTGTGTGTACTGGCAGTATTAAATTTATTCATCAGGAATGGTGAGTTCTGTGCCTGTAGCTTTCTTAAGTTTTTTTTTCTAATTAAAATACAATAACATGTTTCTAAAAACACTACTTGCAGAGTCTTCAGGTTAACTAGTAAGAAAAATCCAATTTTCAGTGGCAATGTGTTAGGGGTTTTGATGTTTTTTACGTAATGATTCATTACAATTCACAAAAAATTATTAATTATATACGGAAAGAAAGTAGTGATAATTGCTTGTGTTTCGGACTGCAGTTCTGATCATATGTCAGCTTTATGAACATTAAGTAGAAAAATTAGTATGTTGGGGCATTTTCTGCCCACTTATATCTGTGAATAAAAACAACATCTAAAATCAT
This sequence comes from Manacus candei, assembly GCF_025592945.1. Lineage (NCBI taxonomy): Eukaryota > Metazoa > Chordata > Aves > Passeriformes > Pipridae > Manacus > Manacus candei. Next base: position 29,796,130 of record NW_026138097.1, on the reverse strand, counting down.
AGCGAGAAATAAAAATACCCTAATACTTTTTAGTGGTTTGAGGTGTGTGTTTTACCAGGAAGTGCTGAAATGAAAACTGTAGTTCTAGTCTATAGCACACATTTCCTTTTGATGGTGTTTTAGTAGCCATTCTTTCACAAATACAACAGTTCTAAATCTTAGCTGTGTGCATCTATATGTCATATCTTGAAGTATTAATAAGAACTGGTGTCACTAGTGGGTGTCCATGCCAGAATATCTGCTTTGATCAATAATGTACTTAAAGAATTTAGTTTATCAATGATGTAAATTATGTATGTCAGCTTACCTTTTTTTACTTTTTCAAACTTCCTTGATGGCCTAAATGGATTTAATAAACGTGCTAATTTAAGTCCTGCTTGACAGTACCAATATCCTGACTTATGTTTGAAAACAGAGAATTGGTGTTTTCCTTAGTGGAGGGATAGGGCAGAGAGATATATAACTTGTGTTAATACCATCACTTTTTATTGCAGCTTAGTTCAGTGGCTTAAACACAGCAGAAAAGAATACTGTGAATTATGTAAGCACAGATTTGCTTTCACACCAAGTAAGTATGTTTTACTGCTCCTATTTTTCAGAATTTCTTTTTCTTTTAGTATGTATGAAGTGATTACTTTTTCATTCAGCATGATAGATCCAAACTTGTGTTTTAACTTCTGTATTCTTGTTTGAATTGCAGTTCTTATGCATATTATTGCATACTGTGTGAAATGTTTAAATAATGAATAATTGGGTTCTTTCATAATCTTGCGTGAGACATAAAAGAAGTATTATTCTGTACCTTTTCTGACAGCCTCAGTCCCATTCTTTTGTTACCAGCATTACAGAGTATGGCATGTTTTCAGCTTCATTGATAAATTTGAGTGTTTGCAAGCCTGAATGGTAAAGTGAAACCACAGCAAAGTTTGAATTTGAACACCAGTTTTCAGCTACCTTTCAATGATGTACCTGAAACACTCCCACTTGGTTTCTGTGAGTTTCAGGTCAAATGACATTGACAGATAATGCAATGTATGATTATTCCCCTTCCCTTTCAGTCAAGATACAGTAACTACCCAGTATTACATTGCCTTTTATGTTAGATACAACTAAATAGGTTAGGCAACTTATGAAGAAGAATTACTGTATCTTTACATAGTTCCCTGAGGCTTCTTAATTACATTTTAACTGATTGTAGTAGAAATAGGTGAGGTCCTTTGGCTTGGTGGCAGGCTAGGCTTTTTATTTAGTATTACCAACTTACTGCCTGTTGAGCAGGTAGTGGGTTTTATGCTGCATTTTTCTCTTTACATTGTACTGATTTATTCCTTACAACTGCTGAACTCAGTTCTTCATGTTGAAGATAAGTAATTTCTTTTTTTTTTTTAAACTGATGAGTATCCTCACTGTAGAAGCTGTCTTGAGTTGGGAAAGATGATGGTTTGACTGTTTCAGGTGTGTACTACAATAAAAATCAAAGCTCCTTTTCAGGGTAGCTGGTCACTCATCCCATCTCCTGCTTCCTTCTCACGTTTTTTTGTGATTTTTGTTTTTTGTTTTTTTCCCTACTAGTTTTGTACTTTGGTAGAGAAAACTGAGGCTAAGGTGGTTTAGTTCATGTATCTTCTTTTCCAAAAATCCCATGGTCTGCCATCCTTCTATATGTTGAAACTCAGTATTTTGCATTTCTGCTAACAATTAATTAAGCACATTAGACCAGCAGTGAAATGTGCAATGTAAAGTCTGTCTTATGAGGATAATAGCATATTTTATGTTGAAATGCTTCAGGTTATTATTTTTAAATACTACAGAGACCTCTATAAGGAATGTAAGACAGAGATCATCTGGTTGCAGGTTTTATTTATTAAACATTTTTATGAAGGTATGACATTGATTCTTTCTGGAAGCTTTGCAAATTAAGAGTGATCCGCAGTTATTAACCACTTTCAAAATTGCATTCTGCTACCAGGTTTTCTACAGAATTTAGTGTGCAAGACCAGAAAATGGCATTTTGGTGATTTATTAGTTGTTAAGAAGAAAGAAGACTTTCTAGCTTTGTATAGAAAAACCAAAACAAAACCAAAACAAGCCACAAAGGTGTATAGTGTTTTCCTTGGGATATAGGAAAAAAGTCGATGAGTCGTTCTAATGAAATACACTTTATACGCGTGTTGCTATTGATAAGAGAAAGCTTAGTCACTGCCCTTATCAACAGAGGTGTTCATGCAGAAGCTAATCCTTGACTGACACAGCTGTTAGCAGCACAGCCTGTAATGTAATTGTAGGTTACAGATGTGAGAAAACATAGTTGAGTTACTGTGGCTTAACAAGTTACCATTTGTCATAGGAGCTTTGACAGTGACAGTAAGTGAACCTCTTTCTTCCTCATGCAATAGAGTGCTTCCTCCACATTCAGCCTCTAGGAAAGGGCTCCTTATCCTCCTGTCACACACTTGCCACTCCCCTGACTGAGCAGCCTGAGCTGATAATGTGTTCTTCTTGGCTTTCCACATTGCAGTGTGCTTTTTTCATACCAGGCTGCACACAGTGATAGCAACATGTCAGGTCCCCTGCACAGATTTCTCCTGCCCTGTCTACCCAGAGTGTCTTGTTTCATTGTTTCCTTGCAGCCAATGCTTGTGCAGTTACAGTTTCCTTAGTTTGTCTTACCCCTTTCTTTGAGACATAATACAGCTTTCCAGTCTGGAAGCTGGATCTGCCTGTGGGAGCTGGGAAAGAGTCACAGGTGCTGGAGAGAATGATAAGGCAGAAAGGGGATTGATGTATATGCCAGTCATGGCAAGCAAAGTTGGATTTGGCCTATAACCATGCCAGGTGTAACACACTTTCAGATAAGTTAATTCACCATGGGATGTGGTCAAACAAACACATGTATGTAGTTAATATCTGTGCTTCAACAGACAGGCACTAAGTTGAGAATAGTAGTGCAGGAATACCACCAACTCCTCTCTTATTGAGCTTGGTTTGCTTGTTAAGGCTGTTGTCATTCTGTCAAAAATGATCCCTTGCTAAATGTAACTTTTTGTGTATGAAGTATTCATAAACTATTTCGAGTGCATTTATTCTTTAAGTTGTGATTTCTTTAGTACCTGAACTGCTAGTTTAGTTACTGTTTGGAAGGAAGGAAAGAGGAGAAGGTTCAACTTGCATCTTGGCAGGACTACAAAGGAATGGATTTTTCTTTTGAATAATAGCATCATTCTCTAAATGTGTTTAGTCATGTAGGCAAATGACTTGATTTTCAAATGAATGCTTTAAAGCTAAGTTTTTTATGTTTTAAATTTAATTCCTTTTCTGCAGTTCTTCAACTTATGAATTAATACAGCTATTGAAAATAAAAAATAGCTTTGGACATTTTTTAATTATGTCAAGGTGCTTGTTCATTTTTAAATCTTAAGTTTTCTTTCTGAGTTTTTAAAGGGCAACTGCTATGTATTCTTTCCCTCCCCACATGTGCTCTCCTTTGTCATGTGCAAGGATGCGCTTTTATTGATGTCACACTAAACATTCATAAGCACTGACCCATGAAAGAAGGTGCGGCTGTATTTCTCAAGAAAATACAGTTTTCAAAACTTCTCCTTTCTGTAGAAGGTAACCTTAACATAAATATTGTCAAAAATACAAATATGGAAGCAGACTAACCTGATCTTTGGCTAGAGATTGGGATGGGTTCATTTCTCTGCTTCCTGTGCAGCTGCATTGCTGGTAAGTGATTGATACAATGTCACAAGCTTAGTTAATACAAAGATTGTAAAAATTAAGGAAGTCCTATGGGCAGGGTGTTCTTCCATTTATGAATTATTATAATCTGACAAACTTTGATTTGTGCATGCAAAGTTACTAATTGAAGGCTTGAATGCACTAGGACCTCACTATTTTTATTGTTCCAGTCCTGGTTTGTTACTGTTCTTCCTTTCTTGTTGTTTGCTGCCTTTGTTCACCTGTAGCTGTTAATATGAAAATTTGTTGGATCAGGATCACAAATGATTCATGGTTTCCTGTGAATCATTTGGATTGATTGAGCTCCTAAGCTAGCCTATAGCACATTCAGATTCTCCATATTCAATACTTAAGGTTGGGGTTTTTTCAATTAACTCATTAATTTTCAATTAATCCAAGCCTTGATATTTTCTGATCATCTTAAAACCTTCCAGATGAGACTAGCATAGCTATCTTAATGGGAAAGAGTTCATGGTTCGTAAATTTTAAGGTAAAGAAAAAGGAGTATCACTCTGACATAATTCAATATTCAATTATATATTTGTAAGCAACTTGTGCAAAAAACATCACTTAATAATTGCATGTTTTCATAGGAACACTTCGAAACTTTTTGATCTTCAATTTTTTTCTTAATCTTTAAGAAGCTTTGTAATTATGCTGAGTGACTCATTTTGTTGGGTTTATCCATTATCATGTAATTAGGATTTTATTGAAGGATATAATGGGCTGATTTTTTTACCTGTTCATTTTGGCAAACTTTAACACAGTAGTCCATAGCTTTAGCTTCTCTGGAAAGCAATTTGGAAAAACAAACTTCTGAAACAAAATACTATATTCTGGCACAGAATTCAGTGTGTCTTCTGCCAGTTCCAGGGTGCAGAGTATACACACAGTGGAGATTTATATGAATCAATTCATGTGTTTGTTAGACCTGTGGCTTGCATGAGAAGGGGTGGAGTTTTTCTCCTTTTACCTTAGCAATCCAGAGCAAAGTCTGCATGTGTCTCAAGGGTGTAAAACACAGAAACATAGAATAGTTTGGGTTGGAAGGGTCTCTTGAAGATCATCTAGTCCAACTTAAAGAATAACTCAAAAGCCCTGTTTTACCAAACCCATGCTTTAACCCGTGAGCTATTAAATAAATGATTCTTACTTATGAGTTATATGGTGTTATTTCATGGTCAGTGCACAAGAATGACTGTGGTGGCATATAAATTGCTTGCAAGTGTAATAGTAAATAGAAAATCTATGGGTAAGAGGACTGTAAGTGTGGAGATTCTGTGAAGTAGGCTAAATGGCAGTTTTTCCTACGTCGTTTGTGTCAGTGCAATAGCAGATTTTTGTCATGCTATCTGCTTTGGAGAAGTAAAATCAATATTTGTATTCCTGGAAAAGTTAGGCTTACAGGAGGGGAAGGAAGGGTGGAACAAAACACTACCTTCTGAAAGTAGCCAGATACCCAAATTTAGTATTCACAGCTTCAATAACAGCTGCATAGGTGCTACCTGAGTATCCAAAAAGCTTTCTAGTAGTTTTTCTGTGACCTGTACACTTCAAAGAAGTCAAACTAGACCTATAAAAAGCTCAGCCAAAGTCGGTTTGAATTTCATGCTGTAATAAAAAAACCTCTATTGTTTTAATTGGTCTCTAGTAGAAAGATTTTTATTTGGAGAAACTCTGGTAAATAATGCAGAAAATTGGTTTCCCAAACTGAGTTAGGAAAGATTAGTGGGATAGGAATTAAGGGATGGAGGAAGGATGAGGAGGACAAGTTGAAAGGGAGTGAAGTGTATGTATGCTTTGGGTCAAAGTCTCAGGCCTCAAAGTGGTAATGTGGAGTGGATAAAAGGAATGTGGAGAGAAAATGGCAGTAGATGACAGACACAAGTGGGGGGATTAGCAATGGAAATCACTGACAGCAGGCTTCAGTGCTGCAGTGTGCTTGCACACCAGGGTTCCTGTCATGCTAGGAATTCTTGCATTTCACCCACCAGAATGTTGTAGGACGTAGAAGGGCTTTATCTTATCATCATGGTCTAAAGCTTCTAGTGGTAGAAGCTTTATATATTTTGAGGTATGATGCACAGGAAAAACAACATTCTTACCCATCCCTACTCCCACCTCCTGAAATCATAAAAAATCATCAAATTGTTAAAATGTGTGTGATATAGCTTGTTTTCTGAGTAGTAACTACATTGTGCTTTTATTTGAATGCTCAGTTGTAATCCTAGAGCCATTAGAAAAGTGAGTATGTGGAACTGCTAACATTTATAGCCACTTTACTGAGTTAGGATGACCATCCTTTTTTACAGTTCCCTGTGTGAGTGATCAGTAATTCCTGAAAGAGGCATTTTCTTTTTTTAATTTCAAGCCCAAGTTAATGTTTTCCGTGTAGTGCTTGTTGCAGTTCCAAAGGGTTGATCAAAATACATTTTTTGAAAATCAAAAAGATTTCAAAGTATCTGGTGAGTTGTCTTGATTGGTACCATAAATATGTAACAGATACACTGTAAGTAAATATTCTTTTGCACCCTTAACTAAGGTTTCTTGTCTCCTATGGCAGATATTTTCCAGAATGTTTGTTCAGTGTGAACTTGAGAGATCATTAGTAAGACTTCAGTTGGCATTTTCTATGGTACCAAATTGTGCACTAAATCTGTTTCAGGAACAAGAAAATTGTAAATTGGTAGGCAGTGTCAAAATATGTTTGTGTCCTGCTTTCAATTTCCTGCTAAGTTGTCACAGGTACACTTCCCTAGTGTTATATTATTAGTCCTTTCTTTCATGAATCCCAGTTCCTTGCCAGCTACCTGGTGAATAAGGAGCTTTGAAATTTAAAACCAGTTATTATTTGTCTAAGGGTTACTCTTTTATTGTTTCCTTGTGTCAAATACAGTCCACATCTTGTTGAAATGCACCAGTCTCTCCCCATTCTTTGAGTACTTCTGCCAGTTGATACTGCTTTTCCCTGTTCCTGAGTTCTCTTTACAATACAGAAACTTAGGGGTAGCCCTGGAGAGAAAAGAAGAATTTCTTTCTCCTGTAGAGGCTTCTTCACTGAGACTAGTATAAGGATGATTAGGAATGTAGGAAAAGGGGATGCAAGTAGACAGCAGAAAGCAGTATTTCTTCGACTCTTAACAGATTGCCCATGAGAGGGAAGGAAAACCTTTTTTTCTATTTGTTCTTATAAAAATTGAGTTTCCATATGTAGTTAGAAGTTTATGAGATTTTAAAAAATAGTCCATTATGTTAAAGTCTTCAAGTGCAGGTGTTTCCAACATAACAGACATCCAGGCAGCAATGTCTTTGTGCAACTCCCAACTGTAGTTTATCTTTTTTTTTATTCAGATCTGTTACTGATAGTGTGCATTACCAATTCTTGGTATATGTATGTGTGTAGAAACTAAGAAAATGTAATTAAATTGTTAGGTGTCTTCTAATTGTTTGCAAAAGAAGAAACTTCATCACTGTTTTTCTTGGCTTTTCAGTAGGGATGGGCTTATGCAATATATGTGTTGAATTTAAAAAGTCAAGACAATTTACTATTATGAAAATATCTATACAGGGTGAGAGATTTGCATTTTGCTCTGTAATACTGAGAAGAAATCTTGCATGGTACGAAATAGATACCTGTTGAAAGTAAAAGTCACTATGTGTAAATTTCAATGTATGTAGATACTTAATCAGCTCTCTTCAATTTTCCTCTCTGTGTTCTGCTTTTATTTTGCAGGGTTTTTTTTGTGTGTGTGCTGTTGGTTAGCAAATGGAATCTAAATTATCTAGCACAAACAAATGGACAGCTTGCAAAATTGCAAATTGCTCTTGTTCCTTGTGCTCTTTCCATGAACTAGGTTTATAAATAATAGACAGAGGTATCTTTGAAGTAGTGTTGGGTGGGAGGGCTACTGCATTTAGAATCTGCTTTTTCATAAGCTTATTTTGAGGTAGTCGGAGTTTACAGTTGATAAATAGAGCTATTAAGAAAACTTTTCTTAAGTCAAAAACTAGCATGGAATTTATTAATTTTCCCATTCCAGTAAATTGTAACATTGTGAAATTTTTTTGTTCTTCGTTTGGAGTCATCTCTTGAGAATCTGTAAAATATGCTTATTGCTGTGGTAAGCTTTTGTCAGATACAAATATTTTGTAGTTGGCAACACCTTTACATAAATGCTTCCTTAAAGGGCAAATGGTTTCATAAGTGCCTTTTCTACACAGTTTATTCCCCAGATATGCCTTCACGGCTTCCAATCCAAGACATCTTTGCTGGACTGGTTACAAGTATTGGCACAGCAATACGATACTGGTTTCATTATACACTTGTGGCCTTTGCATGGTTGGGAGTAGTACCTCTTACTGCATGTAAGTATTAATTTTTTGTACGTAATACTCTTGTACACAGGGAAATAGACCACTTTCTGCAGCAAAGTTATGTGAGACCATTATTGGTTTATTAAAAAAAAAAAAAAAAGAAGACATTATTTCACTTATTTTCACTCAGTTCTACCTATTGGACTCTTAAGCCAATAATGCAATGCAGGAAGGTGTTAAGACACAGGAAAAAATGCATGAAAGGGCTTTTAAATTTCTTATTCCAATAAAATGCTTCTTTTCAAGTATCTTTAAAATCTACATGGAAGTTTTTATTTGATGCCAATTATTAATATTAGGATAGAATTGTCCTGTTCTTTCTAATCATCTATAAAGGAAAGTGCAGTATTTATGTTTTTCTATGAAAAGTAAAATTCCTTAGCCATATTACTTAGTAAAACTCTTAAAAAATGTAAACAAAGTCATTAAGTAGTAAAGGAATTTAACAGAAAGGAGAGTGCACATTTAAATTACTGTAGTATCCATTTTGAAATTCACTTTCCAAATATGGATGGAAAGAGAACTATTGATGTTTCAACAAGCTAAAAATATAGAGAAGATGGAGAACGGTAAAAGGGATGTAGTGTTCAGTCAAGGAAATGGTTGAAAGTGCATCTTTACAAACCATAATATACCCATTGAGCAAAAGAGCAGGGAGTAGATGCATCTCCCCAGACAGCTTCTCAGTATTTTCTGTGCTTTCATTTGTAGCTGGCACAGGCCTAGTTTGAGAAGAGCACAATACTGGCATCACCTAATTTTCTGAAGCAGACTATATACACTGATAGCCTACTTCTTAAGTTTATGTGAGCAAAGAATCATAGTAAAAAGCTAACATTAACCAGCAGCAAGTATTAATCCATAAAACAGTTATTTAAAACAGATAATGAAATGGTGATGATCCATGCTGTATGATATAATACCAGAAGGTTATACATGTTCAAAATAAGATTGAACAAATTAAGGGGGGGGAAAAAGTCCGTCACGGATTAATTAGCAATGAGATATTATGGCACAGGAACTGAGTTGCTTTGCATGAATCATATGAGAATGTACTGAGGAAGTATAGCTGCAAGTGTATTTAACCTATTTCAATATTCTTCTTTAGACTTCCCTTAGTGTGACCATGCTGGAGACAGGTCTAGATGAATCTTGGGTCTAACCTAGTATAGCAATCCTTACACTTTGAATATACACTTTTCAAGAATATGCAGCTAAAATAAATACAGCTTTGTTCCACTGGTTGTATCTGGTCTTGAGTTCTGTTCATTCTCTGAAAGTTGAGATTTTCTGCTTTGCCATAAATTTAGTTGGACATGAGGTGAAACAAGGGCACCTGTGGTCCAAATGAGGCTATAACCGAAATCAGATTTATACCAAGCTTCTGTTTATTCACGCAGGTCGTATCTACAAGTGCTTGTTTACTGGCTCTGTGAGCTCACTACTGACACTGCCATTAGATATTCTGTCAACGTAAGTACCTAAACAGTTTGATGCAAAGAACTGTTTTAGTAAGATTGCCCTGAAAATGGTTGCTTTGGAACTTGGTGTCCTTTTCTTCCAGTTATGCTTGTTACCTTCTGCCATCTTACTCGAGCAACTGCCCATTAGTTACCCTTTGCATAACGAAATGTATAGCCAACAGCATTACAGTAGAAATCATTTCACTTTGAAGTTCCATTATTCAGGATTTTTAGAGCTTGAAAGCTCACTTTACAAAGTGGGCCCTGGGTAATGGAGATTTGTATTTGATGTAAAGAAAACTTATGCTGCAAAATTACACATAATTAAAAAGATTTATGTCCTACAATTTCAATCAGATGCCACATAGTAGAATAGTAATAAATGTGTTGCTAATGTCACATTCTGTTTTCTTTGTTGCATTTTTATACTTTGAATTTGATTTTATCCATTCTGTCTCTTACACGATAGGGATTATTTTTTATCAGATTTTCTTCCAGCTGATACTTGGATTTTTAGTTCTTCAGTCACCATCTGCTGTTACATATTGTCTTTGTCCTTTTAAAATCAATTTTACTTAAATAATCAGTAAACACCAAACAATAGAATTTCAGGCTGGTTCTTATTTTTTAGTTATCTCAAACATGAAGAACTGAAACTCAGTTTGGATAGAGTCAGTTGCACAGCAAGCAAATTTTGATTGAGTGTTCTATGCGGTTCAGCTAAGTCATCTCAGTTGAGCTGTTTGATTTGAGATCTCAGGTCACGTTACATTTAATTTTTACTAGTGGAGAGAGATGCGTGCTTTGGTCTAATAAGAGTATTTTTCCTGTTATGTCTGTAGTGTAGATTCTGTTTTTATTTTTCTGAGAAGAATCTGAAACAAATGAACTTGAGCACCTCTTCTTTTGTCTGTTACAGGCTAGGGAGAAAATAAAGGACTCAAGTATTTGTCAGATTTTAATGGCCTGTGAAACTGTGCTTTGACATTTATTTCTTTGACAGAGACAATTACAGTAGCCTCTTTTCATTGTGAGTTTCATGTCCCCATGGTATTCACTGTGCTGTGCAGGCACAAGTGTGTGGCTGCAAGGAGAACCAGACTGATGCTTCTTTGGGCATGGTGGAGTACTGGTGTGGCATGTTTCTTACCTATTATTAAAGAGTATACTGTAGTTTTCTGAGTAAATTCTCTGTAGTCAAGTAGTTCAAGGGTGGAAACAAGTGGGAGGACATACCTGAAATTAGGGATGATGATTGCTTAAGATAGTTTTAAGTGCCTCTCGTGTCATGAAACCCTAGTTTCAGTTGGCTGACTGAACTTTGTTTTGCTGCTGCTTTACAGTTATGTATGACCTGATAGATTAGGGTTTTTAAAGTACAGAGATAATATCTAGGGTAAAATACTACCTGAAATGTAGAAAAGTTGAAGGGAAACCCTGCAGCTCTGTTTTTCTGGTTAGGGTAGCTCAGCAGATAAAATGCTTCAGTGGACTGGATATAATGCACCTAGCTATTTAAAAAATCCTTTTACTGTATCAAACCATTTACCTAGTGACTATTGTCACTATTTAGTAGCTTTGCTATTCTTAAAGATTGTTTTCCTGAGCTACTCTTGAAAATTTTCTTCATATTTGGTCAGATCCTGTTTTGGAAGAATATTTACTACAATATTAATTTCACAAACCAAACCAGAGGGAAATAAAACCTTTTCCAAATTAGTATGTATCCTGGCATTTTAAACCATTTGTACACAGGTACACACAGCCTTCCTAAAATAAGCCCTCTTTGAATAGATTTTTTAAAATTAAATTAAAATTATGTCTAGATACTTTCTTCACCTAGACACATAAATAAATTCAGCTTTTTGCACAAATGCCAGTTTATTTGTTAATTTGGACTAGTAGGATCTGTTTGTGATGGTTAACAATGACTGAGTTTAGTTTTACTAGCAAAATATTTTTGTCATTAATGCTTTATTCTTTTCTTTAACAGGGAGAACTTACTGGCTGACTGTTTGCAGGGCTGTTTTGTGGTAACATGCACTCTATGTGCATTTATCAGCCTTGTTTGGTTACGTGAACAGATCGTCCACGGGGGAGCACCACAGTGGTTGGAACAAAATCAACAACAGCCACTCAATGGTGTTGGTCAACAAAATGAGGTAAAACTTAACTGCTCAGTAGTTCATGATAAATTTAGAAAATGTGATTTTGTGATTTAATAAATTACCAGAACCCAGTGATGTTTTACTGGATGGTATCTTTATTTGTTTGTTAGTAGAAGTTGAACATGTGTTTCTGTATAAACATAGTGACACCACTGTTATGTTTTTGAAGTTGTTTGTTTTGTATAACATTGTTTAGGGTCTTATGTCTCTATCTTCACCCTTTTTTTTAAGATAATTTTGTGCATATAAAGCTGAATTCTCAGGCATAGTGAATGAAGAATCAGCTTGCTTTTATTTTGTCTTTTTCTTAAGTATTTCAGTAGTCTGTGAGTTAACAACTCACTCTTCTCAAACCAGTTGGAAGTTTTGTTGAAACCACTGAAGTTGGGGCTTCTCTGCCCTCCCTCAGCCCCAACATGCACCTCTTTAGTTCTTACAGAAGCCTCTTGGTGGGAGAAGAGATGATATAAGCAATACGTGCATAGGAAGGAAATAATTCTAAATTTTGTTTTCTTTTAATAAATGTCAGGTTTTTTAAAGACAGAGGTAGAAATTCTCATTTTGGTGAGTGGCTCGCTTGGCCTCAAATTATCATTTTCCAAATATAATGATAGTTTTCATAAGATGAAGAGAGTTCCCTCTATTGAGCACTGGTGAGACCATATCTGGAGTGTTGTATCCAGTTCTAGGCTCCCCCAGTACAGGAGAGCCATGGACATACTGGAGTGAGTGCAGTGAAGACCCAACAAAAATTATGAAAGGACTGCAGCATCTGACATATGATGAGGGGCTGAGAGAGTTGGAATTGTTCAACCTGGAGATGAGAAGGCTCAGGGACTTTACTAGTCTATTAGTATAAATGCCTGATGGGAGGGTGTAAAGAAGACAGAGTTGTTTTGGTAGTATTGAGTGACAGGACATTAGGCAGTAGGCTCAAATTCAAATACAGGAAATTCCATTCAGACAAAAAAAATGTAGGTTTTTAACTGTGATCAACTGCAGGAAAAAGTTGGTCAAAGAGGTTGTAAAGTTTCCACCTCTGAAGTTATTCAAAAGCCAAGAAGAAACAGCACTGCTCAGCCTGCTGTAGCTGACCCTGCTTTCAGTTGTGTTGACTACGTGATCTCTAGAGGTCCTTTCCTACCTCAGCTACTCTGTGAAGAAATTTGAATGTTTCTTTTCCTGTTTTTAAAGGTTTAGTGGTCCCAAATGTAATGCTTGTCTAAGACCTATATTATTGACATTTTTTAAACTATTCAATTTCATATACATACAGGATAAAAGTATGGAGAGAGGATGATGAGTTTAACGGAATACTAAATCCTGTTTCTGCAGGCTCAGGCTGTTGTAAATGGAGGTGTTGAAAATGCTGTGCTTGACCAACCTGCTAACCCAGCTGCTGAGAATGTAGTTGTAGGAGAGAACCCTGAAATTCAAGAAGAACAAGTAGATGAAGAGGAGGAAGATAATGAAGATGAAGAAGATGCTGTAGTAGAAGATGCAGCAGATGCAAACAATGGAGCACAAGGTAACAGGTGACTCAAAACAGTAATGTTCTAGTTCTTATTAAATGTAATTAGACCCTTGAATATAGAACTATCATAATTCAAGGAAGCTGTGTAAATTCCCAGTCTTGCAAATTTCGAGTGCTGAAGCATTTTCTTGCTGAAAAGCTAGCAGCAGTTATAAGAAGAATATTATGCACTCAAGTCTTTTTGTTCATTTAAAACATATCGTGGAATGGTTACATGTTGTTTTGAGTGAGTCTAACAGCTTGTAAAAATGGCCATTGTCTCCTCAGATGACATGAACTGGAATGCTTTGGAATGGGATCGAGCAGCAGAAGAGCTTACTTGGGAGCGAGTGAGTAAGAATAATTTTCTTGAATTTAATAATTCAGACTCATACTTGAAATTATTTGTAATGCTGTGTTAAAATGCATTTGGGACAGATTTGGATATCATTCCCTCAGTAAGAGCCTTTAGTTACCTAAAAAAGGTAACTAAAGGTAACAAGGTTACTTGTTAACTATCAAAAAAGTCATTTCTTTGGTTTCAAACGTAGTAGCAGCTTAAAACATGTTTTAGCACAGACTTTTCTGAAATCTTCAACTTACGCAGGTTTAGAAATTAATTGCATCTTGTTTTGAGGATGCTGGGCCAGATTAGGAATGCACAGGTGTTGCATTATGTGTTGTCTAATACTTCATTTTTGTATTTGTGGAAACAATAGACTAAAGGAGTGAAATGGAAATTTTGGTTAATTTGCGAAAAACAAATGTGTTTCTTTAAAAGTGATGGAGCATTTTAGTGTAACATGGCTTCTGTTTTGTTTATGGATCACAAATTCTGTAATTAGAGCATGAGATGCATATGCACTGTAGTCATAGAGTGGACTCAAGAAGTAGGTTTGTGTTGACTGGTCTAGAAGTAACCAACATCCGAGTTCAAAGCTCACCACATGCAGCAAAATCTGCTTGAAGGTAGATACAGCAGCTTCTTGATACTTACCAGTGTCACCAGTGCCTGAGGCAGAAGACAAAACTACTCACTGTGTTCCTAGGCTGTGGTATAATTGTTGCCTCAACTGCAGAGTAGGAATAAATACAGTTTTCATCACAAGTGACAGGTCTTGATCTTTGTTTTGTATCTGCTGAAAGCTTCTTAATGTGTTTTAAGAGATATTTCATGATAAAGGAATTTCATGATATAAATTCAGGTACCTGAATCATTCTATGGTTTATTTCAAGATGAAAGAGTTTCATTTCTAAACCCAATTTATGTGCTGGGAAGTGTTGATGTACTCCTAATTGAAAATATTCTGTTGCCTCTCCAGGAATATAGAAATCAGTTTCCACATACTCTCATAACCATTTCCAGTATAATGTGCAGTATAGGCAATAAATGTCCATTTGGCATTTAGTATTAAAATTGGGGTAGGCTTTTTTCTCTTATTTCATCTTGTAAAAATAGCATGAAGGTTTTCTGAATTTTCAAAAATATTTGCATCTTGGTTTACTTGTAAAATATGTGCAACACCTGCATCTTGGAACTTAGTGCAAAATCCTCATACAAAAAAAAGAGCCTTGAACCTGGAACTTTGCAGCAGTAATTGTGGAGTAGGAGTGTCTGGATCAAAATAGTAAGATACCCTTGAAGTGGGGGGAAAGGAGATTTCTTTTTTTTTTTTTTTAATAGTTGCTTTATTTTTGACTGTTCTGTGGATGCTTCCCAAAGCAGCTGTGCAGATGATGAAGGATTTGTTTCCTGTCTTCCCAAGCCGTAGAACAACTCTGTTCTAAACTTAAAAAAATATAGTGTAGCAAATGTTCCCATTACAGATTGCTTTAATACATAAAAAGTAAAATATTAACTTTTTTCAGTGCAACATAAACTGATACTTTGCAACAAGGAAGCAACAAAAAATTTGCTTTTGTGTTTTAATATTGAGTTGATTAAACATGTATTTAAATAGCAGTTCAATCACTAAAATATTTTGTAAATACAAAATCTTTGTCAGAGTTTTCAGTCTTGGAGAGAAGTAGCCTATAAATTATTTGATTCTGTGTTTACTTTGAAGTATTTAAATACATGAGTGTTAAGATGTTCCACACATATATCACTGCCTTTGATCAACTGAGTTTACTGTGTTGAATGAGAACTTAGTTTCTGTCTTTTAAGAATTTATGTCCTGGTTCTGTTGGTTGAGCAATAAAAAAAGCTTTTGACTGTATTGGACATTAAAGGTTGGTATGAAAGAGGCTTATTTTAGATGCGGGTTGCTTAATGTTTCTGATGAGTCAGTAACATAAACTTTCTTATCTTCACAGATGCTTGGACTTGATGGATCTCTGGTTTTTTTAGTAAGTGCAATCCTGCATTTCAAGAATTTCTATATAAGGCTTTTTTAGTATCTTTTTTTTTTAAGTACATCATTGTATTTGAGGTTCCTATTTTCATATCATATATTTCTTTAAAGAGGGTTTCATATGATGTCATAATCGAGCAAATGGAGTTTTTAGGAGTTTCACAGAGTAGAGTTGTGAGTGTAATTTTTAAAAGACATAGATAACTTTGGATCACGTACTCCACTGTAAATAAAAGCTAGATCCTTTTAAAAAGCATACTTTGAAAATACTTACCTGTTCTAACCTTACATTTTGCTCTTTATGTTACAGTTAAAATAGTGTTCTCATTTAGATGTCTTTTATTTGCCCTGGTACCACCAGAACACCACGAGTGAATTTATAGTGTAGACTAGATTTTAAAATATAAGATCTTCAGTTATGTTTCTTGACTTTGTTTTTTTCATCGAAGTCTCATAACTTTAATGGCTTAGGTTTACAATTATGTTATCAAAAGAAGTAAAACTCCAGTGTATTTATGGCTTAGGTCACATCTTAGCTAAAAGTAATATTATAACAATAGAGACATACTGTCATTTCTAGAGTCAGAACTGCCAGTTTTGTCAGTGCATTTGTTGTGATAAAGACTAATTGTTAAAAGTTCAGATGAACCTTTTCTTATTTATGAAACAAATATCCACACACATTTCATGTAATTCTTTTTAAAGGTGGAACTGTAATGATTTTAAAATAAAAGCTTATTTTTACAAAGTAAGAGTTTTGAAGCAAATGTAAGTGTGCATATCTAGGCAAATGTCCATGAATGTAAACAGGTGCTTTCATAATCTGTCCTGCATGTTTTAGTCTTTCTGTTAGAGCAAATTTCTTGGCTCTAACAGGAGATATATAAGTTCTGATAATAATAGGCAGCTGAAATAAGTTTAGATATAAAAGTTAAGTCGCTTATTTAAATGACTGATACTTATGTACTGTTTCCCTGTCATCTTCTTTCCTCTTTCTCCAATACTTCTTGCAGGAACATGTCTTTTGGGTGGTGTCTTTAAATACATTGTTCATACTCGTGTTTGGTAAGTATCATTTGCTCTTAGATTTTAAAAAGATCCTTTGTGAAGTGTAATGCAGGTTAATTTTAAGGCTGTTCTCTCAGAATAAATGAAGATGTGACATCTAAAAATGGAACCAGAAATTAACTGGGAATATGAATAATAAATGTTTATTGTTTTCTAGCTTTTTAATTTTAAATTTCTTTAAGTGAATAGGTTTAAAACAAGAAATCTACTAAAAACTTAACTATGTCAACCAAAGCACAGAAAATAATATTTGTTTGTAATACTTTTAAATTAAAGGAGAAATCTCATGGAATTTAATTTATGAGCAAATGCAATACTTTGAGGAATGGCTAGGATTTTTTTTTTCTCCTTATAGTTTTCACTAGATATAGTTACATCACTTTTTACATCAAGAATCCATTTTTGGAGCTCAGTATTGAGAGAGAGGGAGGTGCACAAGAATGTAGCTGACTGTAGAGTTGTCAAATATGCTTCCATTTTGTGTCCGAAATTGCTACAGGACAACTTTCCTTAGTTCATACAACTTAGACTGACTTACATTTTAGAAAATAATAAATTCTAATCAGTGGCACATTTTACTCCATTTTCCTTGCTCCTTCCTGTAGATGCTGAAGCTGAACTGTAGCTTTAAATCTTTGCAAGATTCTTTCTATTTCTAGTACAAGAAAGGAATATTTTTGTGTTCCAATTCTATGTATAGTTAGTACTAGGAAAATTTCTTAGACATAAACTTCTCATAGGTTTAAAAAAAAAGTTAAAAATGCCCAAACTGTAGATATATACCTCTCAGTCATTTGAACCATAAAAGGGTAAAATACCTGCCTTATTGATATAAGCGCCTCTTGAGAATTTCTGAAATTTCTCTGCTTTTGGATTATGGTGCTCAAGCTCATTAGGGTTGTTAATTTGACACAACTGTGTGTAGAAGCAGCATCATTTTAGTGACAAGATGGAGCATTTTATACACTTGAAGAGATACCAGATAAAAATGCCACAAAATTTTACTTGCTCTGAATGATCAGTTTAGAAAGGAATTTATGTTGCTTTGGGTATTTTCAGTAGTCTTTTCTTGGCAGAAGGGTTTGAGGTTGAAGAACTGAAGTCATACTCTAGATAAGAAATTTTTGCTGTCAAAGTAAAGCTCACCACACTGAACCGGTGATTTGAGCATCTAGATACTGAAACGAATTGCCAGATCAAAAAAAAATAAAAATTAGTGTCTTGTATGTTTAATTCATAAGACACTATAACTGTTCTGATAAGAGTTGGAAGAGAGTTATTTCTTTCTGAGAATTATTCTATTTTGATCTGTAATTATTAAAAGTTAATTGAGATTTTTTAGCTGCTATAAAATGTAGGCTTTTTTAGTGAGTAGGTAATAACCATGAAACTTCTAAATCACAGATTAAGATTCAATAATAAGTGTGTAATAACTAATGGGGTTGTCATATAGATGTGTTTTCAGTAGCTCTAAGTGTGCTTTCCCAAGTGGGAAACTAACAAATAGAGAAGAGAAGGGAATGACTCTCCCAAGCAAGCTGGAGGTCTGGGAATTTAATATGTGCCTCTCAAGCCTATTTTTAGTATCTTTCCCATTAAGTAATAGTGCTTAATTTACAACCTCCAAATCTCTGGTTATTTGTAATTACAGTACTGGTGAGTTCAAATGTCACAGGGGGTACTTTCTAGAAGATAGAAGGAAAGCATTTGGAACCTTAATTACTGGTCCAGAAATTCTCCTTGGACAAATTAATTCATTTCAACTTAATTAATATTTTCTGTAGCTCATCTTAGTACTCACAGAGGAGTTTGTACTGCTTTATGCTTTCTTCTGTAAAGGGATCTATGAGAAATTCACTTTTAAATCAAGTTATTTAAAAAACATAAACTGTGCACTGTATTCTCATAAAACACTGTCAAAAATACAACTTTTAAGTCATTAGTCTGGTATAGGAGTTGTGAGTGTGATCTTTTTCATCTCACTTTTCTTTCACTTGTTCTTACTGACTGGGGAGAGCTCAACTCTTCCCTTTATCATTTTACCTTATTTATCTTTTTTATCTTATTTTATCTTATTATTTTGCTCTTCTCAGTAGCTGCTTATTTCTCCAAAATGTTCTGATCATTGATTAGGGTAATATGTGTCCTGCTAAGTCTTCTCTTAGTAGATTTTTTTTGTTGTTGTTGTTCCTGTTTGCTTTTTTTTGTTGTTTTTTTTTTAACATATTGGTCATATGGAAATGAGGATGAGAGAGAAAATCATCAGACTTTTCATTTAAGGGAACATTTAGTCTACAGTAGTTCTCAGAGTGAAAATAAAAGGTGAAAATACAAGCTTGCCATTACTGCAGCCCCTTTCCTTTATGTTGCTTCCCTCTACTCCTGAAAAAAAAATAGACGTTGAATTCTGTAGTCATTCATAGCTTGGTTAGAAGACCACAAAGTGAGCTAAAACAACTACTTGATTTTGTTTCAAACACACGAGTGTCTGAAAATGGGGAAAGTGTTCTGGTTTTTAACGCATTCCCCCTGAAACCTCAGAACTGTCAAGAGAGTTCTCAGGAATTATGACAGTTCTCGGTACATTAATTCAAAGTAAAAGTTGCTCCTCATCCCTTCAGTGGAGCGTCATCTTTCTCCGTTTCCTCTTCCCTTTCCAGGACTTGCATTTTTCACAGTATTCTTAAGAATTAAAGCATTAGAACTGAAGCCTTGCCAAAGCAAGTCCCATCTGACCATGGAAATGTAAAATGGCTGCTTAAGTCTTTTAGTGCGTGGAATAGAATGAATATGCAGAACAGGTTCCTACAGCAGTCTGAGACAGATGCCACCCTAGTGCATGAGACAGAGAAATTGAATTAATTTATGCACTGCAAGATGAACTAAGAAGGAAAAGACTGTCCTCTAATTCTGTGTAGTTTTATATTGTTTTTAGTCTTTCCATGTGAATTCGGATATGATTTTTCAGTGTTTGTAAAATTATAAAAATCTAACATTTGCAAATGTTTGCACAGAAAGTAATTTTTTGTAGGTGTTTTCGTAAAGTTGACAAGAAGTAGAATTATTACCATGTTACAATACACATCCTGCAAATACGGCTCCATTTAGCAGTTTTCATGGCCTTTTTTTCTTCTTTCTGCTTACATTATACAGCATTTTGTCCATACCACATTGGTCACTTCTCCATTGTTGGCCTGGGCTTTGAGGAATATGTGAGTACTATCCTTTAATTTCAAAATGAAAAAAACCTGCCGCTGTTTATTTAATCACAATATTCTTGTAGCATTTTTCAACTGTTATTTGCAAAAGTAATTTGGACTATGTCTCATTTTAAGTCCTTAAATTATCAGTCCTTTTTGAATCTATGATTAAAAATGTTACTCATTCTTTCCCACTTCTTCCATTATTTACATTTAAAGTGAGGTTTCCTGCTTTACAAAAAATGCATAGGTATTGGGGTTTTTTAACAACCTCTTCTTCCTTGTGTACATTTGTAATTTGTGTACTGAGTAATTTTCATAGTGGATGATAACAGGTAGGGAAAGCGAGGGGGTAGTGAGGTAGCGTAAGGTAACACTTCTTGTTGCATATGTGTATGAAACAAATATGTAAAAACTAGAGAAACTTGTCATTCTTAATGAATATTTTAAAAGTGAAATTTATCTTGGTTACATAAAAGAGAGATGTAATCTTTTAAGAGACTGGTAAACTTTCCCCTTTTTCCCTCTTCCCTCCAGGTTCAAGCATCTCACTTCGAAGGCCTGATTACAACTATAGTCGGATATGTTCTGCTAGCAGTGACTCTAATTGTTTGTCATGTATCCTTTTGTCAGTAGTTACCTGGTTCAGATTTACATGTAAATGATTTTTCTGGCTGTGTTTTGAGGAGGCACAGGCATGATGCAGGTGCAATTAATTTAACATTTTGCTCTGCTCTTTTGGTGAAATTAGAAGAAAAAAGTGTAATACACATCCAGCTTTTCTTAGAAAAGATGAGAATTTGTTTCAGACTGCATGGAAAAGAAAGCTACTATTTAAAGTAGGTCTTCAGTTTTGAAACTTGCTTATTCATGGCAGGTGTTTTCAAAGGAAACTGTTTATTTCTTGAGAACTTTTGGATGCTTAATTTAAGAAGTGTGGTGGTATTATTATATATTTATTTATTTTAGGTACATGTTTGGGGATGTTACCCAGCACACCAGATAGTGACTTCCAGAGTCATAGCCAATTTTGAAAATACAACCCTGATAAATTATATACTTCCTATTTCATTTTTGTCTTTTATAAAATTTCCTGTTGCTAAAAGCCATGTAATACAGTGTTTCATATTAATTAGGCTGTTATAAAATATTTTTCAGTATCATTTTCTTGACAAAAGTATTCAGGGCTTGGCAGCACTTGTTAAGTTCCAGCGATCACGTCGTTTATTAGGAGTTTGCTATATTGTTGTCAAGGTAATCCTAATTTCTTTTCTGTGGGGCAAAAAACCCTCTCAATTTGAGCTTACATTATCATTTTCTTAGCAACTTCTGTTAAACTAGTGAGATGTTCTTTTCTCTATTTTCCTAAAGGTTTCCTTGTTAGTGGTGGTTGAAATTGGTGTATTTCCTCTCATCTGTGGCTGGTGGCTGGATATATGTTCCTTGGTAAGAAAAGAAATAAATGGGATAAAACCTTTTTTTTAACGCTGTTTATATTTGAAGCAAAAAAAACAGTTCTGATGAGAAGAGAGTTGTTCAATATGAGTTTGACAACACTCTTCTGTTTTTATTAACATCATTTCCACAGGGAAAGGGATTTTTAGGTACTGCCTGATGCTAATTTTGTTTTTCTTTATGTTCCTAAGTACAAATGAACATGCTGTTACTAAAATAATAAGAATATAATCCTTTTTACTGCAGTTACAAGACCACTGTGGTAATTAGCTTACTTATAGGCAAACTTGTGCAATGAAGAAATGCCTTTATGTAGCCACCTCATGTGAAATGGTAATGACTTTGTATTTTAAGTTATCCAGTCCCTTTTTGTTTTGAACAAGATACATGCTGTGTTTGCTTGGAATTGAGAAGGACAGTTTTTCTATCCTGAAAAAAAATTGAGTGCTTAATTTCAAATGGAGAAAATTAATTTCTTGCAGCCTTAATAGAAGTAGAATTTTACTTAAGGGAGTAAGTATTTGTTTCCATCACACTGCCACTTTGTTTGAACTGATTTATAACTTATATAGGGTCTGTTAGAGTTGACTTCTTTCTTCTTTTTGTTAGAAGAAATAAATTGATCAGAAATCGATCTTTATTTACTGTTCTTATTGTAAATTTCCTTTTTTTCTCTAATTAAATGCTATAGTTATTTATTTGTTAACACCAGGCAGACATTTAAATTTGTTTAGTACTATATATGAACTAGGGTAAACAAAATGAGTAATTGTGGATGTTTGCCAAACTTCATTCATATTTGTTTACTACTTACCTTCTAGGAGATGTTTGATGCCACTCTGAAAGACAGAGAATTGAGCTTTCAGTCTGCTCCAGGTACCACAATGTTTCTGCACTGGTTAGTTGGAATGGTTTATGTCTTCTATTTTGCATCCTTCATTCTTTTACTGAGAGAGGTAAGTCTGTAAGAACAAGATTGGTTTGTAACATATTTAGAGGCTTGCATGTTGAACAATTAAATCTTTCACATGTGGGTATTGTTGCTACTGTGTTTTGTGTGTATATTGAATTTCAGCCTTTGGTTAAAAGGGCCATGCTGGTACTTTACTGCAGTGGAAAATTATGATTTAAAGTATATTTTGCTTAGAGATTTTTAGTTTACAAAGAATCCTTAAACCTGGGTGTTGCCTTCAAATTAATCTAAATATGTTTTAATTGTTTAAGATTGGTCAGTACTTGAAAATTAAACTTGTATTTGGTTATTTCTTCTCTTCTTCTCTATGATGATACTTCCTTTGTTCTATTTCTGTGCCACTTGGTTGAATCTTATTCAACAAATATCCCTATTATGTTAAAACTTATTTGCTGCAGGAGTGTTATTCAAAATGAAAAACAAAGTATTTTCAAAAATTTCTCTTTGTATATTGTTTTCTATTTCCTACTTCAGGTATTGAGACCTGGTGTCCTATGGTTTCTCAGGAATTTGAATGATCCAGACTTCAATCCTGTGCAGGAAATGATTCACTTGCCCATCTATAGACATCTCAGGAGGTTTATCTTATCAGTGGTAAGGACTTTTGTCAAGATTTCTTTACTTGGAAAGAAAATTTCCTATGTTGGCTCCCATATATGGTACTGTGTATTTAAGGAAAAAAGACTTTCACCATGAAGGTGAATTGATACTGTAACAGGTTGCCAACAGAATCTACATCTTTTGATACTCAAAACTGAACTGGATAGGGTTCTGAGCAACCTCATGTAACTGGGTCTGCTCAGAGCAGAGTTCTGAGGGGTTAGGGAGGGTTGATTGAACTCTAAAGGTCCCTTACAAAACAAATCTTTCTGTGATATCTTCTCCGTATGCAAAATCACAGAAAATGTTTGGATATTCAGACAACAAATGTTTATTATCATGGATATTGTAAATCATGTAATGCTTTCATGATACTTTCAGTTATTGCAGTAACATCGTGTGTCTAGTTCAGCTAAAATAGTGCAGCAGGGGAAAGTAACTTTCAAGTTTAATTTTACATTGGATTCTGCTGATCTAGCCAATGGTGTCTGTTTCCAGATTATCATTGTAAGATATTAAAAGCAATGCAAATTTTTTCCTCTCTGCTTGTTTGGTTGAAGTTTGCCAAGCACGCAATAAAGAAAGGGTCTCAGACTGTCTTTGACATAAATATCACATCAACTGTGAAAACTGACACACCAGAAACATTCTTTGATGTACTCTGTTATTACACCTGAGGTGCTTGGAGCAGTGGAAGCTCAGAGAGAGAGTTTCTATTCAAGAACCCTTCAGTACGTCAGAGGAGCTGACCTGTCCACCTTTCAGAGCGTTTTCTTCTTGGATAATCATAATTCCTCACCTGCCTAAAACTTTGTGTCACAGCAGGTGGCCAAATACAAGCAAAGATCTGCTTGTTACTAATGATCTGAGATATGTTTTCACACTGCGTTGGAACAGACAGTTACTTGAACTTCACCTTTTGATTTGCTTAGCTAATGAATTCAGAACTTCTCCTAGCCTCATATTAGAATGTGAGACCCAGAATGGTAATCATTTACACTTTGCGTTTCAAAGAATAAGTCACACCTTTCACGTTTTGTTTCTTTTTCAATATTTTTAAGAAATGTCTTGTGTAGAACAATAAATATTAATTTTCAAGGAGGAGATTTGATTTTTCTGTTCTACATAGTTAAACACTTTTTTTTTTTACATTTTTAGTCTCTAGTGGTGCATTTATATGAAATGTAAGAATGTGTTTAAAATGTACTTAATTTTTCATCTGGTTCCTTAAGGAAATGTGATTTATAAAAGTGCATGGTCTTCATGCACCTGATTCACCTACTTAAGTTTTAGTCTTTCAGTCAGCTTAAAAGTGTGAGAAAATAGAAACTGAAACATCTTTTGATGCTTCAACAAGTTGCTTGAAAAGTCAGTTGCTTAGAAAAAAGAGGAATACAAAATTAGTAATCCTGGTGTTGGGGAACAGCAAAGAAAGAAGAACTGTCTGACATTGCTCTGTCAACTGGCCAGTCAATGCTTATTCAGTCACAGTCCTCTTTGGTGAGAGCATTGTAGGGTACGGGCAAATGTTCTTCTGCACTTTGAATTAGCAGCTCAAACAGTGTTGCCAACACAGGCCTGTTAGCTTCAGCTAGACAGTGCTTGCATGATATCAAGGCAGGCCTTTTCTCTTTCTTGCTCTGCCCCACTCCCTCACTCCTCCAGTGAATAAACTGTGGTTCCAGGGTATACTTGGAATAGTTGACCCAAACTGACCAAAGGAATAGCATATGACGTCGTGCTCAGCAGTAAAAACTGTGGGAAAGGAGGAAGGGGGGGCATTCATGGTTATGGTGTTTGACTTCATGAGTTCCCAGGAAGCTGCTAATTGTTTGTCTGCTGATGAGAAATAGAGACTGAATTCCTCTTATTGTTTTGCTTGTAGGCACAGCTTTTGCTTTTTGTATTAAACAGTCATTATCTCAGTCTTCCCTTCCTTCTGTTTTGCCTTCCCCTTCAGCAGGGAAAGGACAATGAGTGAGCAGCTGGGTAGGTATTGGGCTGTTAGCCAGGGCTAACCCACTACACAGGGAACGTGTCACAGAGATGGGTGGGGAGCTAGATTTGGTTGTTTCTACTATGTGGACTAACTTGTTTACTTTCTTGTTGCAGATTGTCTTTGGATCAATTGTACTGTTAATGCTCTGGCTTCCTATACGCATTATTAAATATCTCCTGCCTAACTTTCTTCCATATAATGTTATGCTCTACAGGTAAGCATTTATTTTTTAAAAGTTGTGTTTCTTCAGTCTTCCTATAACTAGAAAAAGTGCATTTGTGCTCTTTGAGCATTAATGGGACTTTTTTTTGCTATGTTATTTTGTTTTCAATTAATCTAATATTCATTGTTCTAGGGAAGTTAAAAGGTAAAGGACATGGCTACATCATACAGTTTGTCAAGTGAAAAGCTACTAACAAAAATTAAAGGCATTTTGTATTACTTCCATAATGATAACTCTTTGGGGGTTTATGTCCTCAAAACACTTACCCTTTCAACTTTTTGATAGTGAAGTTGCTTCCATGTTTTTTTTTTTTAACACACTCATTCCTGATTATCATTACTACAAGAATGAAAGAATATCCGTAACTGGATTTGTTTTTGATGATAGCAGGTTTTTTCTGTTTCTAAATAATAATTGAAACAGTGATGATAGAAGCAAATAAAAGAGCAAACTGTATTCTCGGATATAATCTTTCTCAATGTTTTTTCTTAAATTTCTTATACACCTAAATGTCTAAATACTCATGAACACCTAATCTCTGCCTAGGGGAGTATATAAGGAAAAATGTCTGGAAAAAACTAAGAATTCTTCCTGTTGGCATCCAATATATTTTTGTATTGTGGTGGTGTTAATATGATTCAGTGTAAAAGATTGCTATCAGGATGTTCCTTATGTTTGACTTTTTATTCTTCCCATTGTTTCTAGTGATGCTCCAGTAAGTGAACTTTCCTTAGAGCTCCTTCTGCTTCAGGTGGTGCTTCCAGCTTTGCTAGAGCAAGGACATACAAGACAGTGGTTGAAAGGTCTTGTACGAGCATGGACTGTTACTGCTGGATACTTGCTGTAAGTACAGACATCCAGAATCAACTACAACCATGTGTCCAGTTTGGCCTTCAAACATGAAAGCACTGTGCTTTCAAGAAAATTATCCCAACAGGTAGCTTTAATAGCTCTTTTACAGATAATAATGTGATGGAAAACTTTTATAGTGATTTCTTCTAATCAGTATTTGTACCGACTTCTGGACTTGTCTTTGACAAGTAATTCTTTTAGTACACTATTACAGTATTTGCTTAGTGAAAAAATCTGTAGAAGTATGACTAATATCTTGTTAACTTTCTATTACTTGAAAAGAGTGAAGAGATAAGTGTCAGCAGAGCATTTCCATGAGTCATGTAAAATTCACGTGCACTTCCCGCACTTCTTACTATAAGAAGGAAAAAAAATAAAGAAAAATTACTTAGAACATTAAGCTGAAAAAGTGAACAACTTTAAATCGGGGATGTTAAAGTTGAAAGTTCAGTCTCTTAAAAAAGGAGAAAGGAAAAACTGTATCTTCATCAGATAAAGTGGATTATTATACTGTTAGGCAGAGTTCTAGCACTTGAAATTATTTTTTAGTTCATCTATTGTTTGCCAAATTAGTCAAGAAAAAAATAAAGTTGATTTTCTTTTTTCCTATATACCTTTCGGTTTTACTTCAAAGTATATTGGCATTCTCCCACTATGTCTTGCTGAGTGTTCCACTACTAGGATCAAGGTTTATTCTTTGCTAATTTATGTCTGAGAAACTGAGTGAATGAATAAAAGACTTTTTTCTTCACTGCAATCCAAAATATTTATTTTAACTTTTCATAAAGAAACTCTCCTCACCCCCTGTTCTCTTTGCATTTTGAAGGGTTTGTTTTTTTCTATTAATTTTTCCACGTTTGGTGGTGTTTAAGTATGATACAAGAAGAGAATTTTGGAGACAATGATAAAAATGGCTTTTCTTTCTCCACTGTTGCAGCTGTTTAGAACAGTTGTGAATTATCTCTTCAGCAATTTTAGCTGAGCAAAGATGAAAATCTTCTCTGTTTTTCTCAAAAAGCAAACTGCTGTGAAAATGCTTTCACTGCCAATAGAATATCTGCACACATCTTACTCTGCTAAAGCTGAGGAAAATTAACTTCTAAATGTTCATATTGGGTTTGGGTCTTTTTTTAATCGAATTCAAATTTTGCTAATGATATATGTGGGAAACATCAACAGAAAGTTTTTTAAATAGATTGATTCTTTTAGGATTGATGTTCTTAGAAAGTTGTGACCAGGTTTTGAGCCATTTAGAATCTTTTCGAAAGACTCTGCCTGCCTCTGTACTTTTGAAACCCTGTCTATAGCAATGATCTGCTGTTCTCATACAGTTGAGGTTTGAAGGCAATTGTTTCCAATAGAGCTTGGTAACAGTAAAATAAAAGCTGTCAGTAGAGCTGTGTGCTTTCATGAACTGAAATAGCAATGCAATTTTCCTTTCATAAACACAGCCACTGCAATACCAGGTGATGTTTTTAAAGCAATCAAACAGATAAGTGATCTTTTCTTGTGACTGTGTTCCAACTGTTCTAATCTACATCCCCTAGCATTTTCCTTCTAAATTCTGTGAGTATGATGACATTGAGTACATTATCAGAAAAAGGCTTATTTTACTTTATGAAAATCCTGTATAAGTTTTGTACAGCTTGTACACATTCTGAGTAGGCCTATGTTTCTATAAGTTTCTCATTCGTATCAAACAGGACAAAACTGAAATTTTGATTGTTACAGGGATCTTCATTCTTACTTACTTGGTGACCAGGAAGAGAATGAAAACAATGCAAATCAGCAACCTAACAACCAGCATGCCCGCAATAATAATGCCATTCCAGTTGTGGGAGAAGGTCTTCATGCAGCCCATCAAGCCATACTTCAACAAGGAGGACCTGTGGGTTTCCAGCCTTATCGTAGACCTTTAAAATTCCCACTCAGGGTAGGTATATCAAACACATAAAGAGGATAGAAAATGAAATTGGAAGAATATGGTGAGTATTTTTTTGTAAGAAAGACTTGGCCCACGTTATCAGAAGTCAAGTGGTGGGTCGTGTTGTGTTTTGTATGGTTTGCATCTTTCTAAAAAGTAGACTGACAGTTATTCTCACATAAAGCTTTTTTCAGCTTGTCATTTCTATGATTTTACTTATAGATCCCATATGTGTTGTCTATTATCTGTTAGTTTACGTCTTGTTTTCTTCACAGTTAGTAATGGAGAGAAATACAATAAACCCCCATCAAACAGGTAGTTCGGGAGTGCCTCTAACAAGGCATGGCTTTCAAGGGGGCATACTTTGGTCTTGTAGCTGAAATATATTTTAAACTCTTTGGCTTTATTAAGAAATTAAATGGAGAATTTCTGTTTCATTTGCATCTATATTAAACATAAAGTGTTATAGTACTTAAAAGTTCTAAATCCCTAAAATTAGAAAGGAAATGTTGTTGGCAAATACTTAAATTTCTAGAATAATATACAGGTCAAACTAGATAATTATTTTGTTGTTATCAGAACTCTGAATTAATCAAATATGAACTTCCAACACAGCTCGCTTACTGTGAGAATGGAAGCAATGGCTAACAGCGTGACACTGTGGTAGTGCTTCTGAAATTTCCTTCCTTTATACCCAAAAGTCCTATCAAGGAAAATATATGTTACAGATTTAACTTTCTCTCAGTTGTCTGTTAGGATAAGGTGTTAGCTTTCCCATAGTAGGCTTGCTTGTTGTGTGTCTTTGATGATTAATGGAGCAGAGCCGCATAGCACATGGTGCTTGAGACATATTTAAAGAAGTCAAGTACATGATAATTCTCCGATAAGATGTAAACCTGACTAAGGAGCGACCAGCTTCCCTGTCATCTTCTGGTCACATAAACCTGAGGACATCTGGAAGAACTTTCTCAGCAAGGTTTTTCACAGAAAACCACTGTCTTGCTCATCTGGCATACAGAGCTAGAAACCTTTCAGGATTAATTGAGAGTTGTGCTGGTCAGTGCAGAAATGAAGAGATGAATTTTTTTTAATGTAATCTAAGGGAGAACTTCAGTCATTCTGGATTCAAATGTTAATTTTTACTCTTGGAACAGCTGATACAAACTCTTAGAAAGAGTTTGCACAACATTGTAGGTGCTCTGCATGTACTGTGGGTAGGTTTCTCACTGCTGATTTATTTATACAGTAAATATTAGTTGGTATTTGAATATTTTAGTTCAGCTGCCTTTCTAGGATGATGTATTTTTTATGTGGATTTTTTTTGCTTTGGTTAAGTAACTTTCTTATAAACTTTTTCTCCTTTTTATTTTTTCCCTCTTTCAGATATTTCTTTTGATTGTTTTCATGTGCATAACATTACTGATTGCTAGTCTTATCTGCCTTACCTTACCAGGTGAGTCTATTACTGTAAAACTGTGATTAAAAGCAACTCTGCGTGTTGCTGTGCTCAGCAATGGCAGATGTTTTGAAACCATTGTTTAAAGTTAAAAGGAGAAAACGTGGAAAATCGTCTCATTTTCAATGGTACATCATCAAGTTGTAATAATCTAAAAAACTAAATGATAGTGATAGTACTTGTATTTAAATGACAGAGATTGCCATTCCCATTGTTTTGTTGTAGAATAATTTTCCTTTAACTACATAACTCCAAGTGCTGAGACAATCTCATTAGTACTGAGAGAAAAAAGAAACTCAAACTCTTGCACCTGCTTTACTGTTTAGAGAAGGAAAATATGTCATTTGGTCTTCTAATTTCTTTACTTAAATATTCTGAAGGTGTCATTATTGAGTCCCGCAAGGAGCAAGGAGTTGGACTTGATGATCCTTATGGGTCCCTTCCAGCTTCAGATATTCTGACCTTGACAGGTCACTAAGAGATTTTGGGAAGTGGCATGTATATCACTTTAGAAATGTATGAATAAGTACTTTAATCAAATCAAAAGGATAAGACGTGTAAACTCATTTGAATTTTATAACCTGACTGGTGTAATACCATGTGATTTATACCTCCTTGTATTAATGATCCTAAAATCAATAATGTATTGAGATCAGAGTTACAAATTTTGTGATTGTTTTAATAGTAGTACATAAAATAGTTCCTCTGAAATACTGGTAAATAGAGACACTATTAAGAAATAAATGGTAGCAAATGAGTCTCCCATTTTCGTCATAAAGCTTCAGAAGCCTCATCAATGAGTCTTAAAAAATTATGTGAGGCAGTGAAATAATCCAAATATAGCTCATACAATTTAAGTTCAAGCTTATGCACTAATGCCTTTGCAGTTCTGAAGATTAGTGTTTAGGCTCTGAATAGTGCTGTATTCAATGATTTGGTTTACTGTAGTTCGGGTCACATTGCTGTCATAACGAAATTTTAGGGGGAAAAAATTTCTACATATGTATTTGGCATAATTTCTGAAACTATTTACATAGTGCTTCACACATTTCTGCATTTTGGGTATAGTACTAAAATACTGTTTTATGATGAACAATATTTGTGCATTCATATTTAACAATAAATTTAATAAATGTTTTTTAATAGGCATCCTTCCCTAATACATCAGAAAGCATTACTCTATTTAACAGTGCTTATGTTTTCAGTGTTTGCTGGCCGATGGTTAATGTCATTTTGGACGGGGACTGCCAAAATCCATGAACTCTACACAGCTGCTTGTGGTCTTTACGTCTGTTGGCTCACTATCCGAGCCGTGACAGTACTGGTTGCCTGGATGCCACAAGGTCGGAGAGTGATTTTTCAGAAGGTCAAGGAATGGTCTCTCATGGTGAGTCTCACAAAAAATTTCTACTGAGTGATTCAAAAAGTAGGTAATTAAACTTGTTGTTTCATTTTTGCTTACAAATTTTACTC
The DNA here is from genome assembly GCF_025592945.1 of Manacus candei. Classification (NCBI taxonomy): domain Eukaryota; kingdom Metazoa; phylum Chordata; class Aves; order Passeriformes; family Pipridae; genus Manacus; species Manacus candei. The sequence continues at coordinate 29,765,294 of NW_026138097.1, read as the reverse complement.
TGTAATGTTCACTGCATTTTCCTTTTCAGATGATTTCAAAGCTTTTGCAGCTTCCCCCCCTGTTGCATAGGCTAACTATTTTTGGAAGCCATTTAGCACGATGTTAAGCAATCAGTGTAAATAAGTGTGTGTGTATATATGTTTATATATATGTGTATATTTTTCTGTTTTCCTTTAAAAGGGAATATGTGGCATTATATTATTCCAAATGTTACGTGTTCTCAGAGACATTTACATGTTCACATATACCTCGAAGCTTTACTATTATTTGTTTAGTAATATGACATTATCAAATGGAAAAAAAACTAGTAAAGCTGATAGATGATGATGAACATGTCTCTACGAAGTAGCTTGATGCATATTTTCAGAAAGATCTTCATCATTTGTCAAATCTTATGTTGTTCAACTTAATATTTTTAAAGAAAATATCTGTTATTAGGAGGAGTTCTGATTCTCACCATGAAAGAAAATTTATACTCCAAATTTTTATCTTGGTTTTGATTTTGAGGATTTCTATTGTGCATTTCTTGCCTAAGCAAAGTATAGTTAGTTTAAACATTCATAGCATGAATGATCTCTTGTTATGGATATGTTTATGTACTTATTGAACTATTACAGACAGAAGAGCAGTGTAAGTGTGTATTTCATGTACTATACCACATTTCCCAAATATCCATCATTTTGATTTAGGAAATCTTAAACTTCTTTAAGAAAATTCAGAGCCAAAATACAGTGCTTTACTTGTTCTTTGTCCCTTTTCCTTATCATGCTAATTAAGTCAGATTAGTTTTATATGGTGCGTGTAAAGTAAGAGAATTCTAGAATAAAGAAAGATTCAAGCATGGTGTTCTGCGTTTATCATTTTTAAGTCAAATATTCCATAATGACTAAATATTTAATGTTTGGTTTTCTCTGGAGAAAAAAAATGGCAGTTTTGGAAAAATTGTTCTCCAATTTTCCAACATAGTAGAATACATGATACGATGAAGTGCCATTGGGTGGTATTCCCTACTGATAACAGTCAAAGGTTATTTTATGGTTTAGAATTATATGGACACTAGTAGGCACAGTCATGTGGGTTTTTTTTTTTGGAGGGGGTATGGAATAGGACCCAATGTTGAAAAATTACATTGCAAAACTACATATGTAATAAAAATTATTTCTAGGTCTGCGTAAGTTTGGGGGGTTTCTGCCAGAGCTATGTGTTCGTGTAGCTTAAGTTACATTTTAAGCTTAAACAAAGAATCCTCTGGTAAATATATTAATTAAATGTCTTGGGGCTTTTTAGATAATGAAGACATTAATAGTGGCTATACTGCTAGCTGGTGTGGTTCCACTTTTGCTTGGACTTCTCTTTGAACTGGTCATCGTTGCACCTTTGAGAGTTCCTTTGGATCAAACACCTCTCTTCTATCCTTGGCAGGTCAGTTGCTCCCATTCCTTTGCTGCTCTTGATGTAAGGAGTTATGAGCATTCTTGTTTCATGTTGATTCAGTGCCTCAGAGCATTTTCTATAAATATGTTTCTGTGTGGCAGAGAAAAGGCAACCAAGTCTGGATATGAGGATTATTTGAACCAAAAGGATATGATGAGGAATTCAGAGTATGAAAAGCTAAACTGTTGTGAGATGACATCAGAGGATCTTTGCATTTCAGTGGCTAGCTAGACACTTTATCCAGTAGCATCATTGTAGTTATGTAGGAAGTTAGTATAGCTGTATGTATGTATGCACATACTCTGTCTGATCTTTCTGGGTAGCTTTCTGCATACAGTTATGCAGCAGGAGGTTCAGCTGATTGTTTTTTCCTTACAAGGCTTTAATTCAGTAATGATGCCCACTATAAATGGAATTTTTATATGCTTTAGGGTCATGCTGATTTTGGGTTGAGATGTCAAATCGTTAATACAAGATTTTGAGGTAGTCATGTTTTGTTATTTTTCAGTCAAGTCTCACAGGCAGTGCAAATTTCTTTTTCTTCAATCCAGAAGACAGGACTGAGTGATGAATGCTTCCATCACATAGGCTGAATTATGAAAGAACTCATAACTCAGACACCCAACTGAGAGAACCATAACTCAAGATATCTAGAATGCATTTACTAAGTAACAAGGAAGTGTTCAGGGATAGTGACTTTGTAAACTGCCCACAGACAAGCTTTTGTTTACCTTCGGTATCCAAATGTTTGAAAGCCATAATACAGAGAAGAATTTGACTGCTAATTTAATTATTCCATTATTTTAAAATACAAGTATATTTTTTAGGTATCTGAGTAGATGACTAATAAATCAGGACATCATATAATTGCAGTGATAGATGATCTTGATTTCTAAATGGTTTTGGAAAGAATTTGCTATGCTAGATATTCTAAAAATTCTTGAGTTTTGCATGTTAGTTCTTTAGAAGTTTTAAATACAGTATACTGAAAAATTTTATTTTCATGTGGCAGAGCTTCCTCAAAATAATGGATTAGAGGAATTTGAGACTTGTTCTAAATTAACAAGAAGCTATTGAAATTGAGAATAATTTCCATTTTTGAGAATAATTTTCCATTTTCTAAATTAACAAGAAGCTATTGAAATTGAGAATAATTTCCATTTTTGAGAATAATTTTCCATTTTCTAAATTAACAAGAAGCTATTGAAATTGAGAATAATTTCCATTTTTCACAAAAGAGAACAAAGTTATACAAAGGTTACAACTTTAAGTAAACATGAATCAACTTTAATCCTGACCTTTTTTTGTAACAATTTTTTAAATTTTTGAAAATAGATGTGAACAAAAGCACTCTTTAAATAATTGGTTAAAGAAAATGTATTTCCTTAGCAGTTTAAGAAAAGGATGATTAGTCTATGATATCTTAAGTCTTACCAGTTCTGTAGCTGTTTGTTATACCTTTTCAGCCTATATTTTGCATTCTATTTTGGTGGCTCTTATTGAAAATCTTACACATATGTGTAATCCAGAAAGGATTGACTCATGATGTAAAGTTTAGTAGAAGCCAGTAGTTATATTATGTTCTTTTAATTCCATGCCATAATAATTGCAGTTTATGTTAAAATATAAATTTTCTTCTAAGTAGTATGATGTTTTCTCATGAAGAGTGTTGCCTTGCTTTGTTTAGCTTTTCTCACATCAGAGAGGGTTTTGTGAATGACTAAAATTTAAAAGAACGGAAAAAACTCCTTTCCTGAAGTGTGTGAACATCTTTGCATCTTGTTTCTATTCTTTTTTTTAGAGGAATCAAAATAACATCCTTCTAGGTAAATGTTACCAGTGTTAACTATTCTGTTCCAGAATGATAGTCTGTTGCTTTATGTAAGTGTAATGCTTTTGTTTTGTATTTGCTTTTGGTTTAATAGTAGTACTGATTTTCCTCGTACCAGGGAGCTAATTTGACAGACGTCAGTTAAGCTTGAGAACATCCTGTTTTCCATAGGAGTTTGCAGATGATGTCACCCCTTTTAAGCAATGTCCTATGTAAATAGAAAAGTAATTATATTTTCATTTATAAGTAAGATTAACAAGATGCTTGAAAAGCTTTTGGTTGTCTAGCTTTTTAAAGATGTTAGTGTTAACAGTCCATTTTTACAAAATTAGGACTGGGCTCTTGGAGTTCTGCATGCCAAAATAATTGCTGCCATAACGCTGATGGGTCCTCAGTGGTGGCTGAAAACTGTTATTGAACAGGTAGGGAAAATCTGTCCATGTGAATTTTTCTGTATAATACATTTTCAATGTTTTTTGAATGTGTGTATCAGAAAACAGAATTACTTTTGTAGTAATGGAGTAATTGAGTAAAATTCATTTAGTCTTGTAGTAACCTTTTAAATTGTATAGCCTAATCCATTAAGGTACACTTAAAAATAAAAGCAAACCTCAGAAAGCTGAAATCAAGAAAAGCTGCATATACATATATGTATTTTTATCAGATTTCTATTAAAGTGAGAAAGAAACATGATTACATTTTTAGATGAAGTCAGTGTGTGTCCAAATACTGAACATTATTTACATCCACATCTCAAGAACAGAGAATTTTGCCTTCTCTGGAGCTATAGATATTACCCCATTCACAGATTAGTACAGATGAAAGACACTATTCCCAATCCCCTTTGGGAATTAAGCCAAATGGAACAGTTCCTGTGAGCAGTTCCAAGTTGCATGGCCTGTTCTTTTCTGTGGCAGAAGTATTTTTTTTCTTGATTATAACCTTTAAGTTCTGTGCTTGTCATCTCAGTGAAGTACCTCAGTTGTTTGCCAGAAGGTAACTTTTCATCCCTGCACAGTATGTGATGGCTATGGTGCATGTCCCAACCTCTGTACACAAGGTGCCTCTTTGAGTAAGTCTAGCACATAGTCCCAGTTATTAAATTACTTTAGCTGTCACACTGCAGAAATGTAGTCTTAGTTCTGAGAGTACCTTTTGATGCATATAATGGCATCAAGGTACTTCCTTCCATTTCGAATGCTCTCCATGGGCCATCAGTCACTCTTCTGAGCCATCCTCACAAATGGTTTCATCCAGGATGTGAGACAGAGGCCATAGTCTGGCTGTAGGTGGTAGCCATTCGAAACTAGTCTTTTGCTGTGCTTAATCTAGTTACATTTTGACCTTAGTTTCTGGTAGTAACTGGAGAAACTTAACAATTGTGCAGGCCCTTTCTTCAGGCACAGACTCTACATGCAGAGGCTCTAGTCTGTCCCACCAAAATACAAAATAAGTTCCTATTTTCTGCCTGTTACCAAATTTAATAGATTAATTCTGTTGGTGTACACAGGATTCTCTTCCAGTACAAAGTTAACAGCACAAAGTGATCCCAGGTCACCCACAAAAACACTGTCTATAGCTCTATTAAATGATCTTTCAGCTGGTTTCTTGCATTCCTGCAACTGAATCACAACACTATTCCTGATTAAGTTAGTCTCTTGGGCACTGTTTAAATGATTTCCTGGAACACTCACGATGCAGATTGGCAGAGAGCTTTTCCTTGTTTAACTGTGACCATCACTGCTTTCTTCAAGTTGGGAACACCCATGTCCTTTCATAAGGAGAATTGTGCAAAACCTTTTGATTATTAGTGTAAGTGCAAAGCAAGGCTTTCACGATTGATCCCTTCTACTTCTGACTTGTTCCTTTTTAGGTCTACGCAAACGGGATTCGTAACATTGACTTACACTTCATCATCCGTAAACTGGCAGCACCCGTAATCTCTGTTCTCTTACTCTCACTGTGTGTGCCGTACATCATAGCTTCTGGTGTTGTACCTTTACTAGGTATGTATACATTCAGAATACCTGTTTATCATCTGATGGTTTATAGCAGTGTAAATATATTTGTGGAAATAACACTCCAAGCTCTGCGTTATTTGAAAAAACCCAAACAAGCAAGCAAACAAACAAAAAAACCTCACCAAAAAACCCCCTCTATTCTGCCAACAAATGTAAATGCTAAAGGATTGCTGTGTTGTCTTAAAGTGTGGCATTTTTTTGAGAAATGCAATACATTATTCTGACTAGCTACACCAGGAGTATGGGACTGAATAATATCTAACAGCAAAAATATAGGTATCTAGCTGGCTTGAGAAAGGAATAATTAATTCATTTCTTCTTTGGACAATCAACCTTTAATTTTAGTCTCTCTGGGAACTATACTGAGCTGAGGCCATCTTTTTCTGACTTGTCAGATTCTAAACAAAGCTTAGAACAGGTGAAAATACTGGGTTTGTTTTGAGATTTTGATAGTATCAGAGTAAAATGTAAATTTTAAACATAGAGGTGGGGTTTTTTTTTTTAAGATTCTCCTGTGTGAGCTTTTCCATCAACAGTTGTCTTTTGGTAGTTAGTTTTGATGTTAACAATATGTTAAAGAAGTCCCATTTTATTCTCCGATCTCTCACTTGACTTCTATTGCAACTTTTTCCTGATACGAGGTATACAGAAGTCAATAAGCAAAAGAACTTATAAGCCCTTTTCTTTTTTTACTGTGGATTTTCACTGTGCTAATGGAAAACTTTCCACTTCAGTGCTTCAAATTAAAAAGAACAGCAGCTGTCATGTTGGAACTGTGGGATAAATGGATGTGTAATTTATTTCACAGCCGTTCTACTGAAGTTACAGTATAATAAAAAGTCTAGAAGCAGGTAGAGAAGCAAAAATATGTGAGTTGCTTCAGCAATGTTAGATCATGTAAGGGTTTTGTCTTATTTTGTAGGGGTTACCGCTGAAATGCAAAACCTAGTCCAGCGACGGATTTACCCTTTCCTGCTTATGGTGGTGGTTTTGATGGGAATTCTATCCTTCCAAGTCCGCCAGTTCAAGCGCCTTTATGAACATATTAAAAATGACAAGTGAGTATATAGTGTGGGTTTTTTAATTTTTCCACTTTAAATTGTGATAACTTCAGATTGAATTCAGGTATTGTATATACTTGTGACGTAAAGGGATTTTAGGAAGTTTTCTAGACAAATGGCCCGTTGAGACAGACCTAAACTGTTCTTGGCAAATGTTTTATTTATGGTTCAGGTAGACAAACACAGGAATAGACTGTCTTTATAAATGGAAGACACTCCTCCATGTCTAACATGAATGCGTTTTACCACAAATGAAGCTGATTGCTTGTTTGTCTCCTGCTGTGTAGTCTTGAAGAACTAGTGAATGTTATGATTATGATACACCTGGAAGTAAAATCATGTCACAATCTGATTCTTATAAAACCATTTCTTCAACCTTTTCTGCATAACTGTTTTTTGTACTCATTAGTCAAATTAACCTGTTAAAGAATGTTCAGTTGATTTGATAGAGTTTGTCCTTACCAAACTTTGTATGGTTTTTTGATTTTTTTTTCAGTAATTATTAGTCTGTATTACTCAGACAACGAGTTTGTACAACAGGAAGTAAGCAAATGTAGTCATGCCAGTCAGTAGAGATTTGTGGTTTAGAAATACACTTAATTAAATCTTTCATATAACAAATTCTAAAAGCATATACAAGTTTTTATGAAATTCTAGAATGTACAAAAAATATATGATGGTGGTTGTTTATGGTTCTGTGACAAAAGGAGAGATGGTGAAAAAGTTTCTAAAGGAAATGATAAGTTTTAGGGGAAGAATTCATAGGTGCATATGGCTCTTCTACATGTAGAACCAGCAAGTAAATATGAAGCATGGAGAGGAATTTAGGTGGCAAAAAGTAGGAGTGTGAATCAATGACCTACAGAAGTAAGGAACAATGTAAAAAGTACAAAAACTGCTGAGCTGATGAGATGGTATAATGTTGAAACAGAATTTAAATAAAGGAATCTCGCACCCCTTAAGCTTGACATGGAGTAGCATTAGGATATTTTCTTTCCCTTTAAGAAAGACAAAGCTGCAGCAAAAGTTCTTTCTTTGCAATATTTACTTTTTTTCAACCAGGAGCTGAGCCTTGCTTAGCTTTACTGAGTACACGTTCTGCATTGTCACAGATTCTTTTTTGAACTTAGAAGAACCTCATTAGCCCTTTCATTTCGTTTTATATCAGATTTGTTTTTCCAGATGTTCAAGTGAAAGAACTCAAACACTCAGACACTGCAAAGATGCTCTCAAAAGTATCCAGCAAAGGGCCTGGGTATATAAATACTGCAAACACACTCCTTATATTTCATATCTTCATGCAGTTTGTATATGTCTGAATTGTATGACTACCAAAGTTAGGCCTGTAAATACAAACCTGTAATGCCTGTATTCCATTACAAGGTGCCTGAATGTTGAGAAAAAAGATGAGGGTGGTTAAAGTCCATTAAGGAGGGGGAGGTATTGCTTATAGAATAATGTTTACTGAAATGAGAAAGCTACTTCTGCAGAAAAGGAGATAGAGTGGATTGTGTTACAAAATGCTGTTAATTTGTGTTAATTTCTCACTGTTTTTCCTGTAATCCCAGGTACCTTGTTGGACAACGACTTGTGAATTATGAACGGAAGTCTGGTAAACCAGGCACATCAACAACTCCACCTCAATCTTCACAAGAATAGATGGTCATATTAAACATCTTGACCTTCCCTTTGCCTTTACATGTCCTTTTTTCATAGACTCTTCTCATCTTTGGATATCTCTCCCAATAATACTCTCGGCAGTGTTTTGGCTTCTGTTAGCAGCATCCAGATAGCAGTTAAGGCTTTGTTCCTTATCTGCATTTTCTGATGTTATAAATGCTGTCTGAGATCTGTATATGTGTAAATAGAAGTATCCTGACACCCTAAAACCTTGGATTAAAAAGAATGTGCATTGTACATCTTTAAAAAGTATATTAATTTATTAAATCTAGTTGTCACTTTATTTTGGACTGCTGTTCTGTTGACAATGTGCCACAAAGCAATAGTGCGAAGAGGCAAGATGTTTTTATAAAATTTGGAGCTTACTTTATGGTGTTCATAACAGATCCTATTGTAGTAATACAGTATGATTTTTCATGAGTGGAAAGGCCACAGAGAATATCAAAAGTAAATAACTGTCTTACAGTCAGCAATGAAGTGGCTGTGGTGAGAACATAATGAACTATGTATCTTGCTGTCCAGTCTTTTTTATTATTTTGTATAACACCAAAGCTGTTGTACATTTTTCTATTGCCTGATTGTTTTTCGTGTGTCAGAGTTTGTAATATTGTACAGTTGCTGTTAAATCAAGAAAATATTTCCTCTTCTGAGAATTCAGATGTACTTGTTGAGGCTCAGCTGGATTTTTCTGTTTGGTTGAAGGGGTGGGTGTTGGCTTTGGGATCAGGATTTTGTGAATTGAAACAGTAAATAAAAATTTACTAAGTCTAGGTGTTGGAAGCATTTAAAGGTATCAAGGAAAATTAGATAGGTTCACAACTTAAATTGTAGCCAATTTCTTATCAATAATAGAATTTTTCAGGACCTCAAGAAAAGGGATGAACATTAACTGATGTGCTTGCACAGCACAAGGAGCATAGTGTAAGCAACATCCTGACCTGGTCCTTAGTTAAAGAGCTTGAAATCTTTTTTCTGTAAGTTACCAAAGTTGAAAATTGTAGTATGAATTTTATATTGCACAATTACTTTAAAAAAAAACAAACCCAACCAAAAAAAAATTCTCTCAGAATTGGTCACTGTGAATTTTTATGGGAATAATATTGAAGGAAGTGATTTATCATGTACCATTTATTTCCTGAGGGGCAGGGAAATACATATGCGATTAAGTAGGCAAGGAAGAGTTAGCAGTTATCTTTGCAAGAGCACAGTCAAACAAGAGCCACCAAATCAAGTCTGTGTTATTTCTATATGTAGATAGAGTTCTTTTGCAGTAATGTTTGGGGGGGGCTTATGTAGATAAAGAAAATACATAACAGTATCACAAAGCTTTAAGTAGCATCAAATCACATGCTTAGATTGCAGTATCTTTCCTAGACCAATGTGGGAAATGTGAATATCCATTGCAGTATGGAGAACATCAATGGAATATTTTAATTGCTATTCAGTACACTCTTCTTCAGTATTCTGTACTTAACCATGTGTGTATATAATTAATACTTGAGAATCTGGCAAGTGCTTTGAAAGTGTCATCTCCTTCTATTGATGTTGCATCTCTGATCTGACACTGTTTTGAGCTAATATGGTCCAGGCTGTGATGGTGGTAGTTCATTTTTTTGGTGTCTGGACTCATGTTCTAAGGCAGCGAGAACAAGCCAAATGCATCTGAATCTAGTGGCAGGAGGACTGGGCTGTCACTATCAGATTCATACTATTTTACAGAATTACTGCTGTACTGATGGTTTTGAACCACAAATATTACCTTTTGGAGTGATTTATTAGGAAATTTCCAGTGAAATGAAATCAGAAAAATAGCCTAAATATTTTTCTTTCATTCACTGTTGCTTACTTAATGCCAAATTGAGTATATATTCACCCCATATATTTTTGATGTGCATAAATATTGCATTTGACTATTTACAGTGGTGTACATTGTGGGACAAATATATTTTCACAATAATAAATTCACTGATAACATACATTCTTACTTATGCCAAGATTCCGTCTTTGACATACCTTTCACAAACAGTTCCAAAATGGGCTCGTCACTCAAATATTGCAAGCACTACTGTGCATCATGGAGAATTTACAGTAGTGTGGTACTTGTAACTTTGTGTTTTTATCCAGATAAATTGGTCTTAATATTAAAATTTATTAAGAAAAAGCCCTTGTGCTGTTTCTTACCACTGTTATTTCACAAGTCATTAAAGAAAAAAGAATCAGGCCGGTCATGCAATGTGATCTGTAGCTGTTTTGATGTAGCTTACATTATCTGTATTCTCTCTTTGTTACGGAGAACTGGTTTCAAATGCAACTGTTATGCTGGCAGGCATGAGGTTTGTTTCCAAAACTGTCCATTGTGGACTTCAGAAAAATCTCATCTCCTTACCTCCTTATTTTTACACGTTTTGGGAAAGAATATGGAGGTTGTATAGAACAAGAATTAAATAACAGTACTTTTTTATTGTTTTAAATTTCAATGGTTTGCCTTATTGTGCCCTGAGTAGTCCTCTGGCCTAGAAACATGATAGTAAGCATGTAAGTGGCTGTTACTGAGACAGCTGATGAGATCTGTACCAGTGGCTTCCATCTGTGCTAGAGTAATACAGCATGCTGTGGGCTTATATTACTCTTCAAGTGGAAAAGACTCTGTGTGTGTGTGTGTGTGTGTGTGTGTGTGTGTGTGTGTGTGCACGCGCGCATGCGCGCTCTTTTACCCTAGTTCGGGTTGACCTTGGTTCTTGAATGGAGGGGTTGGAGGTATGTACTGGCTTAATTGTATCCCCTTTGTGGTGTTGAGAGTCTAATGCTGTTGTTAGTTCCACAGGCCTTCATCCAAGAACTGTCAAGATGGCTCTGTAGCTATCTTTTGCATTCTGAAAGAATTTAATTGCAGCATGGCTTTGACTGTTTTTACACAGATTATTTTATATTGATTAAAAATAGTTAAAACTCTGCATCCCTTCTCTGTCTCCCCCTTTTCTGCTGGGTGAAGCTGAAGTTACTTGGTTTCATTTGAGGGCCCTCTGGTACCTGTAACTGCTTTCAGTCCATAATTTCCTTGGCAAGATGCCAGCTCTAACACAATTACAGTACTCACATCACTTTTCAGCTGAGTGTATTAATTCTTTCCTTGCCTCTCCCTAAGACTGAATCAAGATCATCATAAAAGTCTGCACAGCAGTCCCATTATTCTGCAGAGAACTCTGTAAAAAATACCTCACAGTGCACAAATGGGTGGTTTCTTGATTTCACTGCCTGGCATGCTGATCAGTGTCATTTTGTTTCCTTGGATTCACTGTCCGTTTGTTTACATGTAGATTGGAAGTTCTTTGTGGCAGGGTCAGTGTTCTTGTTCTGCTTGCCTTGGGAATGGCAATGGAATTGCAGAAATGATTATGCAGATAATAAAAACATTAAACAAGGAACTGAATCTTGGTAGTATAATGAAGTTCAGGATGCAAAATAAAGGAAGCTGTCTTCTGAAACAGATAAGAAACAACTTTTACCAAGCATAAAAGTAAGTTAGAGCTCTCTTGTATTTCTTAATTAGATTAATTGAAACTAAAGTTAGCAACAATTTTATTTATGGTTATTCCACAAGCTATGCTTCTGGTATTAATTTCTTCATTTAGAAGTCACTATAAATTGAGAAACGATATGCTGAAATCAAAGTTATTCAGTAATGGAAAATTTTAAAAGATTGTATTTCCAAATACCAATCCAAAATAAACTAAATGTTTTAAATTCAGGATAGTACTGAGGGATGGAGGAAGGGCAAGATTATTTCACAACTCTGAACATCAGTTTTGCTGCTTATCTACTTACCTGCAGTTATCTCTTGCCTATTGAGTTGAGGTCAACGCCAAAGCTGCATAGGCATTTCCCACCCACTCCCCATGAAGAGATGTCAAACATCTGGAGTTGTCTGATATCCGGTGGGGGAGAAGGGGGTGGTACTTAACATTACTTGTCTGATTCATCACAAAATCACTTGGCTTTCGAGGGCCGTTTGTGTTCCTGGAAAGTAAGACTAGAGAGAACAGAATTCCTTGTTGCTTATAGAAGTAGAGAACACTGCAAAGCTAATTTATTTATACTGGATAGAATTTCTGTATTAGAACCCAAATAGTGCCCAGCAGCACTGGTTTGCCATGTTCAGCAGGTGCAAATTGCATAAGTGGCCTGCTGAAGTCCAGAAGGAATGTGCTGAATCTAAAAATACTGTGGATTAGAATGGAGTGTACATAGGTGTCGTGGTTTAGGAATGGTATTCTCCAATTTAGTGTTGCCACTGAAACCACTTCACGCACTGCTCAGCACTGCTCGCTTACTACCCCCTCCCCTTTCCTGCAATGGGCTGGAGAGGAGAATTGGAGGCACAAAAGGTAAACCTCCCGGCTCCTAGCTGTGCCCCCTGCAAAAAATAACCCTGTCTTGGCCGGAACCAGAACAATGGGATATTTTGACTAGTTGTGAGCAGGAGGCATGGAAGCAGGAAGCAGCAGCAGGATTTCTAAGCCGAAATTAGGCAATGGTGCTGTAAAAGAACAATTACGTTCATGGATATACTTTTAAATGCTCTTTGTATAAGAGTAATGGGTAAAATGCACGGGAGGGAAGTACTCCCTCTATACTCAGTGTATAGCAAGAATCTGAGTTGCTCCTTTTGCTGAAGTTACACTTATGTTTTTATTGCCTATATCTGCATGGAGTTTGATCAACCTTTTCTTAACAGAAACTAGGCCTTACTCCCTTTATAGCTTTGTGTCAAGATTCTCAACCAGACCCATCAGTGTTCTCACTGTGCCTCTGAGAGTTTTGTTTTTTTTTTTTTCTTTTTGTTCCTTGTTGAAAGGGTTTTGTTGACCCCACAGCCACAGTACTGATCTGTGTAATCCTGAGTTTCCTTAAACAACCTTGCATTAATCTGCAGATAATTAACATCTCTCCTCACACCACTAACCCTCAAGCATCCCTCCCTCCTACCTCTTGATCTTGTTTTTACTTACCAATTATCTCGGAGGTTATTCCACTCTTTGTTATGCTGGTTTGGCCTTCCTTTTACATCCACGAGTTACAATGATCTTTAAGTAAATGTTTTAGTATAATTACATGTGAAAAGCATACTACTTTTAGCTAAAAATGAGTTTCCAAAAGTATAAATGACTTCTTAAAAGGAATACCATCCCAGTATGCCAAACTTAAGCCAACATGTGTAATTATGCATTCTTTCTGCACCATTAACACAGGACTAATGAGTAGAAAATTTGCAGTATATCCGGTACTGCTTATAAGTCAGGAGGCTGCATGGTAAGGATGGTCATAACTCATGTACCTCCAGGGTTTTTTTGCAGTCCCCTCCATACCATCCTGTTCCATCCCATCCATCCTCCCCCTGTAGTTAAATATATGATGGTTGGGGTCAAAAAATAAAGGAGAGCAGTGCCCATGCTCCTCTTTCTGCAAAGAGCAAGGACTGTATTGCCTAGAGTTTTGCTTATTACTTGATGCAGTGTGTCTTGTTAATTTTTGTTACATGTAAGCATTTATACAAAGATTAATTTGGCCATGCCTTTATAGATTAAGCATGTTCTGGAGCAGCATGTGATTAATTGGTAACCTATTTTCCAGTTATTTTTCACTTTTATATGGAAGTTTTAGCCTTTGGCTTTTTCCACTGGTTTGCAATTCATATAAAATAACATGTTTGAAAAATACAGAGTTTTTCTTTAAATACTCACAGGAAAAATTCCACCTACATGCTACTGTTTCCCATAATACAGTATGGCAGCTTTATGCATGATTTCACTGCACTGGACCAAATCACTGGAAGAACTGAGGATATGACATTTACTTTTTGAGCATTTTTGGGATAGTTCCAAGTGTGTCCAAGAACTGCAGATGACAGAGAATATGAAATTTTTGCTGTTTATCTGTTATCCCTAGACACCTTTGAAAAACTGCATTGTGAAATGATCTTAATTTAATTCCACTCTGTAAACTCCTGCAGGATAATGTTTGCTGCATGTTTTTCTTTGTCCTGCATGGCCTTACATGTTCATCAGCAGGGACATAATGTGGATTAAAAAGGGCTTGCTCCAAATAAGATTGTGTGCTTCTGCAGTAACTGTTTGGCCTGTTTCAAGCACAGAGCACCCAAGTCTCTTTGGAGCAATGGCTTCTGAAGGCTTTCTGAAGCGAATAATCCTATTACCAAGTTAATTTGAGTGCTCGTGCTACTTACAGCCCACGTTAGAAGGAACAGGAGGGGCACTGCTTTATAACCAAGAGATGCACTAGTGTCTTTACAGAGGATGCCATTCAGGTTATCTCCGGTGCTGTCTTTTTGTGCAGAGGAAATAGGTCTCGTAGCTGGCAACTAAGACTTGGAGGCAGAGAGGGCACTGAATCCTTGGAGTTCTGAAGTGGTGGTAGAACCCATGCTGCCTTGTGGGGCCATATTTGGAGCAGTGGGTGCTGAGAAGCAGCTGGCACTGGACATGCTGCTCTCCATGGTGGCAGACCTTCTGTGGTCCTGCTGTCTGGAATGTTCAGGATCATGGCGGCTGCCCAGCAGAGGTTGCTTGTGGCTGAGCTGCCCTTGAAAGTAGCAGCTACTGCAAGTAACGGGAATTTTAGGGGATACGTTGCTCTATGTCTACTTTTCAGCTCATTCAGCATTCAGCATTTGTTCACATCTCATCCAAGCTGGGAAAAGAAGTTTAAAAGTGCTAAAGGCAGGATGGACATGCCACCCTAACTCTGCTCACCTGGCAGTGCATCCTCATGGCCATGGGGCATGCAGGGATTAGTGGGCTGCAGGGAGCCCAGGCACCCAGGGACCAGCCATCCCACTATGGGCTCTGCCAGTGATGCGGTACTATGGTGTTCACAGAATCAATTAGGTTGGAAAAGGCCTCTGATATCATTGAGTCCAACCTATGACCAAACACTACCCTGCCAACTAGACCATGGCACTAAGTGCCACGTCCAGTCTTTCCTTAAACACCTCCAGGGATGGTGACTCCACCACCTCCCTGGGCAGCCCATTCCAACATCTAATCACCATTTCTCTGAAGAAATTCTTCCTAATGTCCAACCTGAACGTCCCCCCGCACAGCTTTAAGACAATGTCCTCTCATCCTGTCACTGGTTGCCTGGGAGAAGAGACCAACCCCCACCTGGCTACAACCCCGTTTTGGGTAGTTTTTAGGGAGCAGTAATGTCACCCCAGGCTAAACAACCCCAGCTCCCTCAACCACTCCTCCTAGGACATGCACTCCAGACTTCTGAATTGAGGGCCCAGAACTGAACACAGTATTCAAGGTGTGGCCTAACCAGTGCTGAGTACAGGGGAAGAATCACTTCCTCGGTCCTGCTGGCCATACTATTTCTGATACAGGCCAGGATGCCACTGGCCTTCTTGGCCACCTGGGCACACTGCTGCCTTGAGTTCAGTCGCTGTTGACCAGCACCTCCACGTCCTTTTCTGCTGGGCAGCTTTCCAGTCACTGTGCCCCCACCCCAGCCCGTAGCACTGCACGGGGTTTTTGTGGCCGAAGCGTAGGACCCGGCACTTGGTCACTGGTCATTGTTCTTGGCCCACTGATCCAGCCTGCCCAGGTCCCTCTGCAGACCCTTCCTACCCTCCAGCAGATCAACACTCCGACCCAACTCGGTGTCATCTGCGAATTTGCTAAAGGCAGACATCATCCATGTCTCGCGTCTTTTCACAAGTTTGAACAAAACAGGGGATGCTCTTGCACTTTAAACCGCGGAGGCACCAACCCTCTCTCCCCGCCCAGCGCCCGCCTTCCCCCGCTCAGCTCCCCGGCCTCCCGCCCGCCCCGGCCGCTCCCCCCGCGTTGCCCGGGCAGCGGGGCCGCGGAGCGGGGCAGGTGAGGGGCCGTGCCCGGGCCTCCCCCGAGCCCCGGGGCAGCACCGGCGGGGCGGGGGGAGCCGTCCCGGACGGCTCGGCCGGGGCCGCCATCGCCGCGGCGGTGCCCGGGGCGGGGTTGGGCTCCCGGCGCTCTCCGAACGCCTCCTCCGGCGCTCCCTCCCCACAGCTCGGGGCTGGGGGGCGGCGGGCCCCGCGGCGCGGCCGGGCCGGCCTGCTTGGGGCTGCTTGTCGGCCTTGAACTCCTGGGGCTGATTTTGAGTGCGTGAAAGGAAAAAACATTAGAAAATAAGAGCTAATAGGGGGTGAAAGACATGAGCTGAGCTTTGTGTTTAGCATGAGTAACCCCTGCCGTGCACTGATGGTGAAGGGGTGCAGAGGCTGCCTGACCTGGCTGTGTGTATATGTACAGGAGGTTCCCTCTGAACATCAAAAAACCCTTTTTCACTGTAAGGATGACTGAGCGCTGGCACAGGTTGCCCAGGGAGGTGTGGAGTCTCCATCCTTAGACATGTTCCAAACCCACCTGGACATGGTTCTTGGCAGTCTGTTCATAGGTGGCCCAACTTGAGCAGGGGGTCTGACCAGGTAACCTCTAAGAACTCCCTGCTGACCTCAACCCTTCTGTGAGACACTATGATTAATGGCTTACTGTAGAAAAGCAGCTCTTGCTTTTCTTTGCTTCCTTTTTTTCCCCCGATTTTGTTTTTACTCTTTTATTTTACTGTTTCCCAAGGGGGCATACACATGCACATGTATTCCTTCCTCTAGTTTTTTCTGTTATCCTGAAATCCTCAAATTTTTGCGTTCAGCTTCAATTCCTTGGTTAGAACTGTGGTTTTGAGTCATTACTGAATGTGTGTGACCAATAAGGTAATTAAATGCACTCTCTGAAGTCTATCCCTGGTACAAATTTGCTGCGTTGGAGTGGTGAAGATGCTGTGCTCTGTCTGCATTTCTCCAGAAATAAAGTTCTAAGTATGGTTTGATCCTCAAAGGAGCCTTGGGTCACAGCAGTCCCATTCCTCCATCAGTGACTTTTAATTTTTTTTCCAATGCAGGAAAATTCACATGATAGGGAGAGAAAGCCACATGCCAGGTAGTCTTATTTTTATCTTAAAAATTAAAATAATGTAAAGGGATAGAGGATGCTGTTATGTTGATTCCTTTCTCGATGCTGTTGCTTTCATTGCTCTTCTCCTCTGCAAATAACCGATATGTTTTCAGTTCTTGTTGCCAAATCAACTTAAATAGGGTATAGTTTGTTCTCGAAATGATGAGGAGGGTACTCAGATTTCCCACCAAATGTGCCCCATTTCAATGGGAGAAGTATCACACAATAACCTATCTCTTTCCCTTCTTTTGGATCCTGGGCGACAGAATTCCTTGCAACAAATGAGTCACATCCTGAATGAGACAAACATACCTGTAGAACTGTATGAGCAAAGTGCAGTGTGTGGTTGCAGCACACGTGAATGTTTTGTTCATTGCTGTATTTTTTTTGTGTGAAGTCTACCAGGAGCACAAATTAGTAACTTTTTGCTACAACATTTTTGGAATACATAAACGCAGTAGAAACTTGGTCATCTGCATACTCTGGCTTCTGTACAAAAATGACAAAATTCTCCTCGGTGCGCAGTAGTGAGTTGTCAGCATAGCTAGCTTTCACACTGGCATGTGTGATGTGACTTGTCTGCACTGCCTGTTCTACAAATTTGTATTGTGGTAGGTTTGAGGAGAAAAATCCGTTTAAAACTGCCTAAAGATACTCGTTAAATTAGTAGTTCTCCTCATCCAGAGCTGTGGTTGGTGTCCAAGCTCCAGTGTTTTACTTGGTGTTGCCACCAAATTAAAGTATTTTAGAGAAGTGTGGTGCTCCTCTGACAGACGCAGGCCCTTCAAAGTCTGTCACCTCTCCAGTAGCCCCAGCTGTCAGGTAGGACAGGAGGCAGTTTGGGGATGAGCACTGTTCACCCACAAGTGCACACACAGCTTTTCATTCACGTTCTGTATCTGTGAACTGCTGTTTTATTTCTTTCAGGTCCTTGTGACTGAACAGAAACCGACCATGCCTCTTCCAGAAACCATGTTTTGTGCTCAGCAGATCAAAATCCCCCCAGAGCTACCTGACATTCTGAAGCAATTTACTAAAGCTGCTATTAGGACTCAACCTCGTGATGTTCTGCAGTGGGCAGCTGCGTAAGTATGATGTTCAAAGAACAATAGGGAGCTGTACATGGGCACCCACAGAATCTCACTGCTCCTGTTTACTGTACAGTGGAGCTGACTTTGAATATTACATCAACATGTATATTCCATACACGCTGCTTTGTATTAATGTGGTAGGAGAGCCTTTTAAAAAATAGTGTAGTACTTGATTTATTTTCTGCTTCCTTGAGGCTTAGGATTGGCTTATTCCTGGAATAGTTTGATTTCTATCCAAGAAAATGCATCTTAATTTGTTTTTGTTATTACTTTTTCCATCTGAAAGACCAAACCTTTTTAATTTGGTTTGGTTTTTTTCCTCTCATGTGGGATTTAATTCTTGGAATTTAAAGGCAACCTAGAAAATAACCTTCTAATTCTTAAGCTTGTTAGGTTTCTTCTTTTCTTTTCTGGTAAAAGTACCTGAAAAGTTGCAACTTTTAAATGATAATCCATGTAATAAATCTCTCACTAAAATGTTGATTAAGTTTAAATGTTTCTTCTTTAACTTCTATTTTTTTTTTCTTTTACCTCATCTGCCCACTATAATTTTTTCCTGTCCTATGGTTTGTGTGGGCAAGCTCTTGAAAGGTATCTGTGAGATGTTCTCAGCTGGGGGGATTGGAAAACATCTATACTCTGTACATGATGGAGGGGAGGCTATTAACAAAGCCAGACTGGGTTCTGGCTTGTCCATAAAAAAATGAAAGAATCTGAAGGTGAATTGCTACAGCTCCAGTGTCAGAGAAAGGCATTGGGACAATCTTAAAATGGCATGACATTTCTTAGGAACATGATGGAGGGGGGGTGCAGCGTACCTCTGGGTGATGGATGTGCACTGAGCTTGTCCCAGCTGTGTCAGAAGCAGCAGTCACCAGGTA
The DNA here is from genome assembly GCF_025592945.1 of Manacus candei. Taxonomy (NCBI): domain Eukaryota; kingdom Metazoa; phylum Chordata; class Aves; order Passeriformes; family Pipridae; genus Manacus; species Manacus candei. The sequence goes on along the minus strand of NW_026138097.1, from coordinate 29,746,283 downwards.
GTTGGAGCTTGCTGGGACATGGAGCTGGTGAGAGAAGGGGCAGTGTGGGGCTGCCATGGCCACACCACCAGCCAGACCCCAGCCTCTGCCTAGAGAGGAGCCCCCACAGAGGAGTAGGCAGCTGCTGCTGATCACGCACCTACCTCTCTGGTGAGCAGAGCAAGATCTGTGCCTGGGAGCCACACAAGGCAGAGCAAGGCTGTGGGTTCACATGTGCTGCCAGTGTTGTAGGCTTGTCCTTGTGAATAATCAGATGGGGAAATGGATCAGGCTGAAAAGTAGCCCAGGTGTTGTATCTACGTACATACCATGCATCTATTTCTACCCAGTCACACCAATGCAGTGCTGCTTGCTGTGCATTTTGGCAAGTATTTGCACAGCATGGAGTAGCCTGGTGGGTGACCACGGCAGATGAGGCAGGATGAGTGGAGAAACTCCTAAATTAGATCCATCACTACCTGAATGAAAACTGAGTTTTCCTTGCACAGTTCAGATTGCTGGCCAGTTATAGCAGAGGTGGTTCCTGTTGAGGATGTGTCAGCCTTATAATCAAAAGAATGTGCATCTAATGCCCCTTCTACTCTATTCCTAAATTTTATTTTGGAGTGGACAGAAATAGTAGAAATATTGATGAGAGAGTTGCAGCATTTTGGGTAATGTTTGAGGGGAATGTTAAACAGATGAGCAGTCAAGTGCTCCTCAATCAAATGGGAAAAGCCTGCATTTTGTTTGGAAGTGCACTGTGATATTCATAAATCACTCTCTGCCTTTGCCAAGAAGAACTGAGTGTATCGAGCACAAAATAAGTTCAATGTCTTAAGAATTATTAGAATGTCATAAAAAGGAGCATGTAAAGTCTAAAGATTGTGGTTTCTGCTAGAAAGAAAGATGCTATCTGAGCATGGGGAGATGGGAATTGTATGTGTGTGGGCAGCTTGCTGAGTGCTGCTGCTCCTGCTCAGGAGCCTGTGGGTTCTTTCACTGACCTGTAAGAGCATTTACTTCTGTGCAGTTTGTAATGGCCTTAATGGCCTTTGGCATTGAGGTGTGTTGCTCTTCCCATTCACTCAGGTATTTTTCAGCCTTGTCAAAGGGGGAGCCCCTTCCTGTGAAGGAGAGGATTGAAATTCCTTCAGCAACAGGGGAAATAGAAGGTGGTTTGACTCCTGGACTCCTCAAAGTCTTGCACAAAAAGGTAGAAACTGGCCTTTATCAAATGCTGATGTGTTGGAGATGGTTGGGTAGAGTGACCTTCAAGTGTTTGATGTATTTTGGGGAACTACTCTGTTCTTTGGTTCATTCTGGTTTTCAGAGTTCTTACTGTGGTACCATGATTTCGTTTAAAGCTTTCTCCCAAAGGCACGGTAACTGTTACAGAGCTAAAGGAAAAATGGAAGCACTTATGTTTGCCAGAAGAGCAGCTGAAATCTATCCTGCAACTGGACAATTTTGGCGAGGAGGTGGAATGGATGAAGATTCTGGCACTTGGGTGCAGCGTGCTCGGTGGGGTATGTTCACAACAGGAGCTCTTGTATCTAAACACAGATGGTTGTCTGTGATCATATATAAGGTCATAGAACAATTACTGCAAATGGATTTGGAAAATGGTGATTGCTGTTGCAGCAGCTGGCAAAGTGGCTTGCATGTTTACTTCTGTTCACTGTCAGATTTTAATTGGGGGAGCTTAAACAGAAAGATGGCTAAGTCCTCAGTTGACTGGGATGGCAGTAGAAGAGCAAGAATGTCTGCAGAGAGCTTGTACCATGACAGAGAGGACGATAGAGGAATGATGCTGATGGCATCAGTGTAAATGTCCACAGAGGAGAACTGGAGGGAGAAATTAAAGCACCAACTTTTAATTGATTGTGTAGTCAATTAAATTTTCACAACAGCAGTTAATGTTACTAAATTTACATTTAGTTCTTTTAATGTCAGGAATAATATCTCAGTAGAGAATTTCAACAGAATGGAAGACTATAAAATGCACTAAGCTGATCTTATTAACTATAATATTTTAGTGATTTCTACAGTATGGAAGAAGAGGTATTAAAAAGAAAATACATACAAAATAATATTTTGAGATTGTTGCAATATCTGGAAACCCTGAATGTTGACCTGGCCTGGCAACGCAATTGTGTGTGTATATATCTATTTATATTTACTTGTTTCAACTGTGTATTTCTTCATTCCAATCTCCTTCCTGACATGATCTTGTAATTTGGGCTCTTTTCTTCATTTAAAAATAGTAACAGCAACATTACTTACCTAAAAAAAAGCAACCAACCAACCAAAAAAAATGGAGTAATGGAAGCATCATTCTGATGGAGCTAGACAGACTAAACTTACATCCATGTCATCATTCTTTCGGATATTAAGTGAACTATTTGATTTCAGTACTATATAACGAAACCTAGATTTCATTTTCCTAAACCACAGAGGAAGACGCACACAAGAAATTTAAATTCACTTCTCACAGCTGTAAATTGTTGTCATAGTTGAACAGAGTCTCAGCTGAAATACAAGATTAGACAAGTGTGAACTTCTTGAGAGCACCAGTTTGAAGTATCTTTTTATAAACTAACCACCGATGTGTTTTTACAGCCTTGAGGAAATGACCACACAGGTAGCCTGTTATATAGGCTTTCAGGGGTGCCAAAATGGATGTGAATAATTCTGCTGTGTTGTGAGAGAGAGACACAATGGCAGGAAGGGCAGTAGAGAGGTAGCAAAATGCAGAAGGTAAACTCTGCCATCATAGAGGCAGCTGCCTCTCCTTCCACAGAGAGGCCTCCCAGGGGATGAAATACATTAAGTAAAACTGTTAAAGGATTATAAAATTGCACTTCTCTGGCCTGTGTTCTAGATCTTAAACAGATATTGCATTTATTTTAGGTATTGCTAGTCTAGTGTTAGAAAATACTGTCTTTTTACGTAGTCATTGCTTGCTTGTAATTGAAAAGGTAAGGGTGAGTTTTGAAAATGTTACAGCAAAAAATATTAACACTTGTGCTAAAAAAGGCCTGAGTGGTTTTGAGGGGGTTTTTTGGTGTTTTTTTTTGGTTTAGTGTGCGCATTTGTTTGTGTATTTCTTTCTTTAATGGCATCCAACCAGTCTTTGACTGAATGTAACTTGGTGCTTAATTTTTCCACATTTTTCCCCATATAGCTCAGCATGTAGAGGGCACTGGATTATCAACACCATATTAAATAAAGGATTTTTTCAAAGTATATTTGGAAAATAATTTGTGGCATGGGGTTTTTTAAGGTGACTAGGATGTTATTGCCCTTTGACTGAACTGAAATGTTCTTTAAATTCTTTTTGCCTCAATGTTTTTTCTACTAAGATAGAACTTGCATGCAGATAGAGGAAACAGTAAATATCAGCTAAAATATTATCTAAAAATTATATAATATAGTGTCAGAATAAAAATCACCAAACCCATGTTCATTTTCTGGGGTTTGTAGATTTATCTGTCTTAACTGCTGCTGAAAATTCGTTTAGAACCATTGAGAGAATAAATATACACATATACACTCATATGTCTATCACTAGATATAGTGATGTTCAAGCTGTCACAGTAGCAGAACAGAGCAATTTGGCCATGTTGGAGATAGGGATCATATTACCCCATGCAATCTTTAAACATCACAGGATTCTGGTATTTTTTGCTACTGTCTCTAGTAGAACTTCATTATTGTTTCTACCGTTGGACCTGAACTGGAGTGTAACTTTGGGGTTTAAAGATAGATAAATGATGATAACACCTTCATCTCATTTACCTTCACTTTTAGTGGCTAACAGTGTGGATTTTGTCGTAGTATGCAAAGGATGTTCATGGCTCTGATACTTCTCCTCTGGTTTCTTGACTTAACCCCCTGCAGTCCTTACTGAGTTCAATGAAACATGCCTGCGAAATCTTAACAAGCGAGCCAGAAGGTGGAGCAGCTCCCATTCCCTTTGAAACATTCTCGTTCCTTTATTTGTATTTGGCCAGTATTGACGGAGAGATACCAGAGGATGAAACTGAAGCATTCCTCCACAAAATTAAAGAAGAAGCGTAAGTAGAAATCTGTGCATGGAATTTTAATGTATTGGTCACCTCTGGGTTCTCCATAAACCTTTAATTTCAGGTGAATACTCTGTCTTCAGACAGACATGGCATAGCCATGATGACAAGATTATATCAAAAGTGTACATAGTTATTTTTTGTCAGCTTCATTGTTTGAACTGTTAAAAGATAAATTGTTATTTATCCATCTTTCTCTGAAATACTGAAGTCGATGTCTGGTGGTATAATTTTCCCTGTAGGATGCAATTAGATACAGGCATTTATCAGCTGTATATTACTGGTTCTGGAACCAGCAGCATCTTATGGGCTGCTGTTTTGATTTAATATAGGTCATAAACCAGAGAGAGAGAGATTGGCAGTTCTCTTATTTTATCCATAGTCACACATGGGTCACACAAAATGCACTTTAACTGATTTAAAAGATCCATAGCAGGCTTGTCCTCCAAGTGCTGCCTACGTAGCATGTTTGCGTACAGACGCTTACTCTTCCTACTGTCTGTCTGGAACTGGTCTTTCTGTGCCTGGTGGGCTGACCCTGGATGAATGCCAGCTGCCCTCCAAAGCTGCTTTGTCATTCCCCTCCTCAGCTGGACAGAGAAGAGAAAATATATGGAAGGCTTCTGGGTCAAGGTACAGGCAAGGAGACATCACTCACCAGTTATTGTCACAGGCAAAACAGACTCAACTTGGAGAATTCAGTTTCATTTATTACCAATCAAATTGGAGCAGGATAATAAGAAATAAAAATGAATCTTAAAACACCTTCCCCCAATCCTTCCCTTCTTCTTCCTCAAATTCACTCCCAATTTTCTCTCCCACCCAGCACTTCAGTGGCATAGAGGGATGGAGAATGGGGACTGTGGTCAGTTCATTACACATTGTCTCTGTTCCTTACTCCTCAGAGGGAGGACTTCTCACACACCTCCCCTGCTCCAGTGTGGGGTCCTCCCATGGGAGACAGTCCTCCAGGAACTTCTCCAACTTGAATCCTTCCCATGGGATGCAAGTCTTCACAAACTGCTCTAGCATAGAGCATGGGGTGCAGTCCTTCAGGAACAGGCTGCTGTAGTGTGGGTCCCTCATGGGGCACAAGTTTGGCAAACCTTCTGCAGTGTGGGCTCTTTTCTCCATGGCGACACAGATCCTGCCAGGAGCCCACTCCAGTGTGAGCTTCCCATGGGGTCACAGTCTCCCTCAGGCATCCACCTGCTCTAGTGTGTCCTCTATGGGCAGCAGGTGGATGTCTGCTCCCCCACGGACCTCCATGGGCTGCAGGGACAGTTGCCTCTCCATGATCTGAGCCACGGGCTGCAGGGGAATCTCTGCTCCAGTGCCTGGACCACCTCCTTCTCCTCCTTCCTCACTGGCCTTGGTGTCTGCAGGGCTGTTGCTCTCGCATATTCCCACTCCTCTCTTCTCCAGCTGCAGTTGCAGTTTTTTTCCTCCCCTTCTTAAACACGTTCCCCCAGATGCACTACCACCGTTGCTGCTGAGCTCAGCCGTGGCCAGTAGCAGGTCCATCTTGAAGCCAGCTGGCATTGGCTCGAACAAGGGAGAAGTCTCTGTCAGAAGCTCACAGAAGCCACCACTGTAGTTCCTGCCTCCACCTCCCCCAAAAACCCCCTTGCCACACAAACCCAGTACACTTAAGATTGCTATCAGCTCCAAGTACATGGGAGCTCCGAAACACGAGCTGTACAAATGACCTGTTTCATCATTAGTTACCAGACTGACAATTTTTAGTAAGAACCACTTTTTAATCACACCACTTTTGTTTGCAATTCATATAACCCTAAATTGTATCTTGTCCAACACGCTAGGATTTACCATGTTAAAGTGCCATTCTAAAACATTTGGTTTATTCCTTTCCAGGGACAAACAATCTGGCATGGTGCTGATCAGACACTTTCTGCCACCGACCTTCATATTTTATTAATCAACCCTACTGTTCAGTACGAGGTGAGAGGGAAGAAAAAAGGAATAAATAAGTTCAAGAAAATAATTTGTGTTCAAAGTACCATAATTTGCACATTTCAGTACAACACAATCCTCTTCTCTCGCATTTCCTTTTCTTTGTCCCACTCTTGAAATGGCCCCAGAGGGGATGTTAATTGAATACATGGTTATACTGTTCTCCTGCCTCTCAAATACTGATGCCTACACCTAGGGACTATCCTTTCACTTACCTGCTTATACTGAGCAAAAGTTATTTTGTTACGGATCTTCCTACCAATAGTTTGTAAGCGATTGTAAGAAAAGAAGTAAAATACAAGAATTAAATTTAGAGAAGACTGGACAGTTATAATTGAAGTGTTTCTCATTATGCTTCTGGTAGCACTGACTTTGACCCTTACATAAACACAGCTGTTTTTTTGACTACCTTGTTTGCCTGAACAGCCTTTATTTAAATAAACTGTTTTACCAAGCCCTACTGAAAGAGAACTTAATGAGAACCCCATGGCTGAGCTGCTAAACAAAACCACCTCAAGATCTGCAATTGTTCCGTATTGTTTTCCCTCTAATTAGGACCCTTTCAGAACTTAGATATCTTTTTTCATTCTTAGATGAACTTGTCTAATTAAGAATCTGTTTTAGAATATGTACTGTTTTCTAACATGAAAAGCTACTGCATTTGTCATGTAGGGCAAGGAATGCCTGACACAGGGTTGTTTGGTTTTGAGTTGAACTGCTGTATAGAAGCCTAAATCCATCAGAACTAGACCATGTATTTAGTGACAGATAATTACACTTAATTGCAGAAACAGCTGAGGTATGAAACAGGATATTAGTGGCTACAATAAAACCAGAGAGATTCCTTTTGATTGAGAAGGCCAAAACCAGGAGCACAGGGACTGCCCTCTCCCGGCACCTCGATCAAACAGAAAAAAAATTGTAGGAAAGATGGATCTGCAAGCTTGTTTTTTATAGTTGCTGACTTCCTTGAGGCAAGAAGCTTGGCTCCTTGTGACTGACCTTGCTGAAGTAGAGTGTGTGAGGAATTAACAGAACTACACATCCTTAATATATATGTTAATATATGTATGCATGGCTTAAGTCTGTTTTATCAGCTTCTATCACTACCATTTGTAGAGTCCACAGGATGGGAACACCTCCTAGTTACTGCTGGAAGGAAATGGATATGCCCCTGGTGTTTGAATATGGTACTCAGCAATATTTCAAGTGTCCTTGCTGCCTCCCCACTAGTTTCTGTGGAGAGCCATATTCTCATCATCTTTGCCAGATGACATTGATCCAAAATTTCTTTGAGTATGAGCTTGGGAACAGTAACTTTCATGTTATTGTCAGTTTACCACTAGCTGCAGTTGAAGATGTTTTAGCCTGTTGAAGAACTCTGAAATATGCCCTCTGGTACATGCTGTAATTAGGCGTAAGTACTGTCTGTCTGGAACAGTGTTCCCAGAGTGTTAGGTAGGAGGGGAGCTCTCTTCATCCATTTTTCTGTTTGTAACTGATCCTGGACTCCAGGGATTACCTCTGTTCTGTATCCACTATGGGGCAGGAAGGCCAATTAGTACGGCCTCTCACAGATTTTATTTTTCAGTCTTGTCAGACTAAACTCAAATACATGAAAAGTCAATATAATTTATTAAAAGATGCGGGAATGTTACAGATTTACACAATTTCTGCTCTATATACTGCTTCCACTCTGGCAAACCTTAACACTTTTTTGTCTCAAAGCACAGCTATGATGCAATACCAGTATCATGGACACAGCGTTACTGTCCTCAGCACAACAGCAGTAGCAACAGTTCTTGTGCAAGTAATTTTTTGAACAGCTGACAAACACAATAATCAGGTTCTTGTTTCTACTTTCTTCTTTTATGCCTGTGATACTTGTCTTCATCCCTGAAACAAAAACGCAAACATTGTGGGGGCTGTTAGACTCAGTCTGAAGGGGAAAAAAACCAACTTGTAAAATGGTAAGCTCTCATTAAATGTAGTCATGTCCTCTGCTAATGAAAGAAAGTAAGCTACTTTAAGACAGTTTATTTCCCATGTTGCTTTAATCAAAGCCTTGTCATGCAGTGCAGAGAGGCAGTTAGTTTAGGATGAACGACATCACAGTGTAATGAAGGCAGCTTTGATAGAAGCAATCATAGCCATCCATGCACTTATCTAAAAGCATTTACCCGTACATGCAGCATTTCTTCTGCACAACAGCCCAAGTCTTTGCTTAAACACAGGTCCTATACACCTACAGTCCTGTAGATGTAAATATATCCTTGTTGATGGTATCAGAAGGTTTGGCCTAGATTTGTTTTCTTTTGCTTAAAAATATGTGCAGAAATACTGAAGAGCAACAGCAGTTTTGAAGCATCTACCGTAGAAAAGCTAGTCAACTCACTGTGTTTGTATGTGTATGCATATTAGTGAAACAAATAATCCTACTTATTAAGTTCCAGTGCAAACTAGAGCAGAAATTAGCATTAGACATGACAAGCACACTTAGCTGTGGATGAGGGACATACTGTCCCATTTAACCATGTTGATGGAGTAAAATAGTCTGTTACAGCAGTGTATTAGTCCTGCAACACGCTGTTGGAAGTGCCACCTTTCAGATGTGAGATTTCAGATTCTGAAGTCTGGATCACAGTTTGTGGTCTCACAGCATGTTTTGTTTAGTGTTAGTAGCCTCATGCACTGACTTGACATATGGCACATGAGGTTAACCTAGCTTGTTTACTGGACTAGATATTCTTGTTCTCTGCACGAAATTCTCACAGACAGTGGTTGTGGCTGCCTGATTCAGAAGCAGGAGTCAGCTGTCCCTATTTATGCTCACCTCTCTCTTTTTCTCCGAGAGTCTCTGTCTTTGCCTCTTTCGCGACTCCTTCTTCGTTTACTTGGACTCCTGCTGGTGTCTCTCCTGTGTCTTGTGCATTCAGTATCCTTGCTGCTTTCCCCAGATTGCCGTGAGTCCACTGAAGCTGACCGCCTGTCTTCCCTTCTGAAAAAGGGTTATCAATTGTAGTCAATAAAATAATTTCAGAGTTGCTTTTGGTTTCAGTACCAGTTTTGTAATATGTAATACCAACGATGTAAGACAGAGGACATATCTTTTATTAAGCCTCTCTCTCTCCCTTGGAAATACCATACCTCCCAAAAGAAGCCCTAAGTCTATGCTTTTATATGTCCACATCTCAGCACGTGATTTAATTCAGGTATTTTCTTACAAACACTGCCCCTCAGTCTTATGAAACAAGGCAGTTGAAGGGGTTCACTCTGTTTTGCTTTAAATCCTGAACTATTCAACTATCTGCCTTAAGCTGCTACCTACAGCTGGAGAACCCAGCAGGCCCAATTTTAGAGAGTCACAGTATCATTAGCGTTGGAAGGGACCTCTGGAGATCATCCAGTCCAACCGCCCTGCCAAGGCAGGGTCAGCTAGAGCAAGTTATGCAGGAACACATCTAGGTGGGTTTTGAGTGTCTCCAGAGAAGAAGACTCCATAACTTCCCTGGGCAGCCTGCTCCAGTGCTCTGGCCACCCATTAACCTTCATTTTAATGCTGGAAACAGTGTCACCTTTTAGTTTGTTTCAAAAACATTCTCATCTCAAAGATCTGCTGAAGAGGCACAAACAAATATGCTATCACTAGGCCGTAATTTCATTTTTATTTCACTGACAAATGTTTTGAAGAGTGTACAGTGTTGCTTGACACAGGAAGAAATACGAATAGATAAAACTCTCCCAGTTAGCACAGCAGCATTCACAGTGATAAGAACTGTAAAGGCTCCTCATATTTAGTATGTTATGGAAACCTTTATTCTGAGGTATAATATATCTACCACAGCATTTCCTGTCATGTGGTGTGGAAAGGGAAGAAATTGTGTACTTTTATTTCCAAGTGTCCTTCTGTACCCATCATCATCATAGCTAGGCTTCGCAAACGAATATTTGGGAAGGGCTCTACCCACGTTTGTTGCAAGCGTTTTGCCTTCTGTACCCACCTACTACATATATACACACTTGAATACAGAGGGAGCATTATTCATTTCCCAGCTCCACCTGTTCACCTGAATCACCTGCAACTTACCTACTTACCCCTGAAAGAAAAATACTTATTAATTTTTCCCCATCCTTCCTCCAGGCAGAGTTTCTCAAGCAAGACTTACTAGACTTAGTATAAAATAAACTGTGTGTGTCTCAGACAAGGCTGGTATGTGCTATTAGAAGAAGGTGATAAGACAAAATTACAGGCTTCAGTCTGCTGACATGCCCGAAGAATCTGTCAGCTGTGGCATACCTTCCTGAAGATTTCAACTTCCCTCCTTCACATATCTCTGCATTATCCAACCTGTTCTCCTCCTGCCACTGATTGCTGAGTTCTTCCATATGCACACCAATCACATCCCGAATCACCTGGAGATTAAGATACATTAAAAACAAACATGTCACGGTAGTGGCCTCAACTAGCAACTAGACAGAAAGTGAACATCTCAAAAAAAAAAACCAACACCCAAAAATCTTCCCCAAACCCTATATGTCAAATGTCTGAATGGAAAGTCTTATTTGTAGAAACATGTTTCTGTATAAATTTAAATAGCACCATTTTATAATAGTCAACTATATCTTCTGGCATTTTCACATTCAAAACTTGGCAGTTAGGAATGCTCCTGTTATTTGTAGCTTGCTGCAGCAAACCAAAATCCAAAAATATTCCTCTATATTTGCAACAACAATAAAGCAGTGTACAAGAAGTGGAGAGAGACACATATTCTTTGTCTTTAAAAGAGTACATAATTGTTTATGCTGATATATAATAAGCACTTTTGTGCAAAAAAGCCTTTATTTTCAGATCTCACCTCAGTGTAAGACTTCTTTGTTATATGAACATTCTTAGCCCTGTATGACTGCCGCCGCCTTTTGTAATCTCGCATTTCAGCCAGAATTTCAAGATGGGACTTTGGACCTTTCTGACTATCATCTAGCAAAAAATTGGAAGTAAAACAAATGGTCATTAGCAGGACCTTAGCAGGTCTGATACTTTCAAGAATATAAAATATATTGTGTTCTTTCTGAAGTTTCTCCAGCATTTAGTAACTATTGTGAATTTAGCACAAGCTTCCTCTCCAACCTTCATGCTAGCTGTTTACATGACTAAAAAGCCACCAAGCAAATACTGTTACGTGATCTCAGTCTCCTAACCGTGATCCAAACCAGTATAATGGGCTTGCAATTTGGTCAAACACCTACTAAATAAGGGTCATGTTTTCCAACCCAGTATTACAATAAAAGCCAAAGACTGCAGAAGCCAGACTCTGAAAAACATTTACCCGTGTAGAGGACAAGCACTGTCTCCTACCTCCCAGGCACAGCAGGGCCCACAAAGTGACATAGATGCTTATGCCGCATAGGTTGTTACGAACTGGCATAACTCAACAGGGATGAGAGGCCTCGGTCCAATACATCTATTTGCATAGTGCTCAAGAGCTCCACTTGGATGACCGCCAACCTTTCCCATTCAGCTTTTACTCTTAAGTGATCTTTAATCTCATCATCTCTTATAGCAAATACTGTTCTGAGCTGCACAGTAAGTTGGCAACATTAAACGACCCAAAGTCTGTTGCAGCAAGGACAGAAGATCCATCCACTGAGAGACATGTATGCCAAGAGGAGAGAAATGAGGCTTTCCCAGAAGGAAAATATCATAAAGGACACCAAACTAGTGTTTTCTGATGCCAAGTCTTTGCTGTGGCTTTTAAGAACAGTATGCTTTCCACAAGAAAAACAGCACAGCCAATTTTGTTTGGCTTTCAACAAAACTCATCTAACTAGACAATCTGAAAGTCATAAATTCAACAACAGATTGTTCTTCAAACCTTGGGTGATTTTCGCTGCTAAATCCACAAAGAGATCACTATCATTTTCCACTATTTGGGATCTAGACCTCTGTTTCTTTGTTTCCTCAACAACATAATCATAAAGAGCGAGGCGATCAGCTTGAGTGAGGTCACAGGTAAACCGCTTGTGATTCTGAGGAACTTCTACAGGCAGCAATGAGTAAGATCCTGGAGGTTGAACAGAGAGCTCTTATTAGTAAAATAGCATAATTATACAGGAAAACACTGAGAAGCTCAACAAACAACGCTGTGATCACCCATGCTGTTTTCATCCTTCCCCTATGTATCTGTAAGAAATTTCAACCTTCTTAATTGGAAAGGATACAAAATTGCTCAAAGGAAAAAGAGAGGCCCAAATCTCTCCCAAGGCCCACACAAGCTTTATAACCCCTCTTGATTGCTTAGACACATACATATACCATAAAGGAATCATAGTAGATCAGATCAAATTGATACTCTGCATTGTCCCAGCTCTTGGCTTACAAGCTAAAGCACGGGAGGCCGCAGCTCTAACTTGTGGGCTTATTTTACTCCTAAAATGTTGTGTAAAGTACTAGCTGCAAAATACCTGTTCTGACAACAAGGATGAAAGGTTCTAGGAGACTAGATAACTGACCACTGTGCAAATCAGTCTCATTCACACTTCTCTACAGAGCTTTTATAATAGACTGTCCCAGGGATTTTAGCTAAAAGGGCAACAAAGGCACTTTCAAAGTGCTCCAGATTGGTTCAGATACCTAACTTTAAAGTTATGGAAACAAATGCACTGCCTGCACACTCCTCTTTCCCTGAATGATCAGCCCAGTACTCACTTTTCCCATTCCCCAGTTAAAACACATATCCCTCCAAACAAATAAATCCATTCTTAATCCGTTGCAACAGCAGCAAAGTGACTTCCCTAAAGATACAGGGTGCAATATTCTAGGATATTGCCTGCAAAAAAGCATTATATTTGAAAACATTCAAATTTCCAGCGACCACTGACTGACCTCCATAATCCTGTTCCCCACAACACAACTTTCTCCCTGCAAGGTACAATCCCGTAACCTCCAGGCAGACAGAAAGAGCCAACACATAAGACAGGATGTTTGCAGGAGCTTTTACAACAGCAAAGCTAGTGCTTCTCTACATTATTCAGGTCTTAAGGAAAGCTGGGCAATCTTTCACATCCTGCTTTCACTAAAGACACCAAAGAAGACGAAGAGGAGCCACAATAACTCTACAAACAAACCTAAAATACAAGATTTCATCATTACTATACTTGGAGCCTAAACCAAAACTGTTCTAATATGAAAAAATGGATTTAAACACAAAAAACTAGAATTCTGTTCTCAAAATGCACTGTTCTTACAGAGTCATGGAAGTCCATAAAAATGCCCCAATAGTTACATGCTTGTGATTTTACAAGAATTTCATGACTTTTGATTAGGACTAGTTTTCCTGTTCTACAATATAGCTATGCTAATATTCTAATTAGGGTTAGAATTAAAAAAAAAAAAAACAAACCAAAGAAAGATAATTACTTTCTTTGATCCAGGTAGTCAAAAGGAAATTTACAATAAAAAATTATTTTAATTTGTTTTCATTGCCAAAGACTTTAAATTGAGCAAACAATTCCAAGTCAGGAATCTTATAGCGCATCAAGATACCACAATGAAAACCAACCCAATACAGTTTTAGCATTACTCTTGGAGAAAGGCAAGCTTGCAGGGAAAACTGGACAGCGAACACTGGCATCTAGTGGCTCACTGGTGTATCTTTGCAATGAACTACTTTATAGAGGGCCTATGATGCGCTTGTGTCAAATTAATGAGCTACCATTTCCCTCCAGAGGAAATGCACCTGGCATACTCCAAATACAGTGCCCATACCATGAAAGCTCCTTCCCAAGCAACTGTCCATTAAGCCTCCATTTGCTATGCCAGAGAAACGAAGACAAGATGAAAAACTATGCCTGAGCAAGCGCTGCTGTATTTCACTGCCAAGAAAGTTGAACAAATGCACTTTTCCTTCTGCACATATATGCTTAACAAACTAAAGTCTACAGAGAGTAAATGCTGTATCTTTCAGGTGTTGCAGTAATTTCTCAACCATACACTGCAGCTCCACAGTTTCTGTAGACAGCCTTACTTCTCTACTTTGTCTTGGTCTGAACTCTTGAAGACTCTCTCAGCCTTAAACTGGTCCCCAGGCTGGTCACAAAACCCACCAAAAAATAAAACATAAAGGAACTAATGAGCCTGGAGAGGTGGCAAAGGACAACATCACATTTGCAGATGTGTCAGTGTAGTTCTTATACAACTTCTTAGGACAGTCTTGAAACAGTCCAACATAGTAATACACATGTTGTTTGCTTTTTGATCTGAGGAGCAGTCAGATCTGTGGACAAGCCCACACGGCTCACATCTACCAATTAATCCATAAACAAAATGTTACATGAAGAACAAGGCTGAAGACACCATTAAAAGAGTTTGGGCCACAAGGAACAGAAGGAAAGGCAGGCAGAAAGTAAAGTGTAAGTAGTGGGATGGGAGCAAAGGACTAATCCTTTAAGAAACTCCTGAATTTTGCAGCGTTGATTTTACAGTCCTGAAGATAGCTAGAGGTGTGAGCAGAACAGACTCAAATTCTCTTTATCTAGGTGCCCAAGTATAGAAAGCAGTTATGCTCCAAGGTGTACAAGGGAAGGAGTATTAAAATTAAATAAAATGAAATTCCTCACAGCAGTTCATAGTGGAATGATGTAAGCTGCAAGGAGGGACACAAGAGCAGCTCTCATTGTCTCAGTACCTGCTTACTACTTACCTTCACTGTAGCCTGTGCCTTCCTTGGCACTTTGAGCTCTAGCCTGCTTAACAATGTGAAACTGTAGATCTTTATCTGCAAGCAGAGAAAAAAAAAATCATAGAACTTTTACATCAAGTTCTTCAGTACTTGGATCACGTCAGTCTTTCTTCCCCATAACCTCTATCACGAGAGCTATGGTACAGTACAGAATATCATAGTTTTACTGACGTATAAGGGAATATCTGAATTAAAAATACAATTTTAGTGTATTCCATATTTGAAATGAGGAGAGAAAAAAAAGGGGAAAAAAAGAAGCATTTCTGGACTACAGGGACATGGAGTAGAATTACACAGTGATAGAAGCATAAAAAGGATAAATTAAGGCAAATAACAAATTACAATTTGAGAAAATAAACCTAGTGATGGGAACACTCAGGGTTTTCAGGAGACCTTGGAGAGCTTTCAGCAGACAAGGCAGCGGGATGTGCTACCGTGAGGGCCTCTGCCCCATGGGGTTTCCCTGGTCCCTCATGCTCATTGCCCTCCCAGGATCCCCCCTCTCCCCTAGCTGTGCGTGACGCCCCGCCAGGCGAAGCCCCCGCGGGCGCTCACCCATGGCGACGGTGGGAACCTTCGCGTTTTCGTAGAAAAAGCTGGAGTCGTACATCTCGGCCTGCGGGACCAAAGGGCTCGGTCAAGGCCAGCCGGGCAGGCGGCACTCCAGGGCAGCAGCGCCAGCCCCGCGTCCGCCTTCCCAAGCCGGGCTCCCACCTCCTCCTCGGCGGAGTATCCCATCTTGCGGAGCCGGCAGGACGCCGCGTGCCTCTCCAGCGACGCGCGGGGGACGCGGTGATGGGCGTCGTAGGGACACAGCACCCACTCCACCTGCCGACGGGACACAGGTCAGCCCTGGTCAGGTCAGTCCCGCACCGCCACCCCTCGCTGACCCACGCCGCGCCCCCGCCGCCTTACGGAATCTCCCCCGAGCCAGAGGGCGCTGGGCGCCGCCATCGCTGCGCCGGGCGGGGCGGCCCCGTGACCGCGGCGGGGGCGGAGCGGGCGCTACGTTCGCCGAGGGCGCTCCTGGTACAGGGGGCGGGGAGCCGGGGAGCTGCTTTTCGCTGTCGCGGGGTGGCGGCGGGAAGCCCGAGGAAGAGCCGGGGCGGAGGAGCCCGGGCCCCTCAAGATTTGAACAGGGGTTTTATTTTTTGTTTTGTTATTGTTATTCGGTAACAAATTGTTATTCAGTAGCTAGTAGCTGAACAGTTATGATTAAGCAGTTGCATTGTGAGCATCGTATGCTTGGCTAGTCTTTTGTTTTAAGGAAGAGGGAAGACCATCCCAAGGTGGATGGGCTGTATGGACCACCAGGAGCGAAGCCAGCAGGACTGAGCAGGAAGTGTGGGAATGGCAATTCCGGCAGTGGGCGATCGCGGCCGCCGGCTCGCTGACTATGTGCTCAGAACGGACCCCAGACTCAAACGGAGGGAAAATCTGCGCCCGCAGACTAATTGGCACGGGAAGCGAGAGATGTAACTCGCAAAGTGGGGGTTGATTGGTAACTAGTAGAAAAGTTACGTAATTTGCAACCAGTGAGTGCTGATGCGTCTGTTTGTTTTAAAAATTTATAAATAACGTAAAGTCTGGATGATCGGTGAGCCAGCCTTCCGTAGGTTACCCCCACTCTCCCTGCTGGAATAAAACGCAGGAGAGGTGTGTGCGCTGGCACCGGGACGACACGCCGGCGGGAGGGCGCACCGGGGCCCGGGGGGAGCCGCGCTCGGCCCCCCGAAATGGCGCTCCGGGGCCTCGGCCCCCCTCCGAGGGGCAGCAGGGGCAGCCGGGTTTCTTTTCACGACACCCAGGCCTGACGCGCACCCCGGCTTTAGCAAGGTTTTCTCTCCCGAGCGCCGGTCGTGCCCACTTGGGCGCCCCAGAGCACCCAGAGCGCTGCCCCTCTGGGATAGCGGCGGGGCAGGAGGAGCATTGGCCCCTCCCGACGCCATCGAGCCCCCTGATGCCCGAGTCCCTCCTGCAACACGACAGAATGCGGTGCTAGACGGAGGCTCCTCCAGCAGCCTCCTGCCTCAGGCTACGTGAGGGCATCCCTAAGGAGCAGGCTGTGCAGTGCAGAACCAGGATGTGTTTCTCCCTTTGTGGAGCACTGGGGTGGTGTTGGTGTGGGGGAGCTGCGTGGCTGCTGCAGACCCCAGGGACCCTGCCCATTACTTGGCTGTAATTCTGAGAGCATTTTCCCTAGAGGCTGAGGGAGCATTAGGACTCAATAAAACTGTAACGTAGGAAGCTGAAAGAAGGACTATCTTAAGGAATAAATTTCGCATGATTGACGTTTGTGCTTGCCTATTTTTGTCGTCTGTGAGCAAAGCACATATGCCTAGAAGGAAGAGTGGGTCTATCAAGGCAGGGTGAGGGAGAGGCATCATGACAGATGTAACTGCCAGAATGACTCTGTACATCTGCTTTCTTTAGCAGATTACAGCCCTTTCTCTCCAGTACAGTGAATTTGAGACTGAGTTGGGATTTTAGCCCTTTGAGAGATTCGCTGTCTCTAGCTATGTCTTCCTGAGGATCTTTAACTTCACATGATAGAGGATGCTTGTAGTGAAGACTTCCCAGCTGCCCTTGCAGCATGTTTGCCCTACTGGGGTACCCTTGCTAACATTAGCATATTTTATCAAAAGAGTAATAAGAACAGCTCTGCAAAATTGTTCTGATTATCTTAACTGGAAAATACTGTTTCTTTCAAAATTATGAAAGTCAGGCTCAGCAAAGTATCCAAGCAGATTTTTTTTTAAGAGTAAAGATTAAACAACAATTTGATTTTGCTTACTTATAAATTAAATTGATAAAAATCGAAATAGATGTTTTTCTCTGCTAAACAACAACGTTTTCAATTATTCAAAATTACCATCGTCTTTCAGCTACCAGCTACCAACAGTCTTTCCCAACTGGTTATCTGCAGTCTGTGGCATACCCTCTTCTCCTGCACCCTAGCCGTGTGGTGGCTGCAGCCCAACAGTCTTGCCATCAAACAACATAGTTAATAATGTAAGTTTATCACATCTCAGTCTCCATGGTCCCTTCTGAGACGGAGAAAGGAAGCTCCACATCTGCATTTCCCCAGGCATGACTGCTGCCTGGCTGCAGCTTCCCAGAATGGGGGTGCTTGAGCATGACTAGCCCCTTTGCAGAGCTGCAATGCTGAGCAAGCCAGTAGTCTGGTTTTTTTGTAGATGCTCTTTCTGGACAATATTGATCTCTAATGAAAGTTGCTGGAAACGGGCTCCAAATACCCTCACAGTGCAGCAGGACAGTCTTGAACTGTGGGAAAAGCAGAAGGTACAACAGGGAATTAGTTTATACATTATGCCAACATAAAAACCGTACTGTACTCCTGGAGAACTCCTTAAACATACCACCTTGTGCCCTTCTCCCAGTGGTATTTATATTGCTAGATACTCCAACTGTTGGCACATCAGGAACCAGCTAACTTAGGACCATACCCAGGGGCAGGTTGAGTGATCCCATCCCAACAAAGCCTCTTGGTACCCCCAAGAGTGCCAGGTTGAAACCATTCTAAAATCACACTGGTCTTAAGGTCCAAACCTTCTAATAGGTATGCAACAGGAGTAGGAGGCTCATCCTGAGCAACAAAACCCTTCCCCACATGGCTGACACAGGGAGAAACATCCCTCACCCATGGCTTGTGTTTGTTTTTTCCTTCACTGATAACAAAATCTTGCAGGCTTATTTATTTAGAAGTATATTGACTCCTTGAATAAAATGATTTTTTCTCTAACACGGAAGAAAGACATTTCTCATATTTAGCATTGCTTCTATTAGATGCAAAACACTACTTGTAGTGTTGTACTTGTGTTCACAGCTCCCCCTGGAAATGAGGGAAAAAATGTGAAAGCTCAAATTATTAACTTTTTAAAACATGCCTCTGGTAAAGAGAAATCAAATAAAATTTATAACAGCTTTTTCAATCCTTACCACATTCAGCATGAAGATTTCTGGATGGCGAAAGGGCCAGGGAGCAAGGGAAAGCAAGCTGAAGGAAGAGGTGAAACTATCCAAAAGCCAAAATGGAAGGAACCTGAATGGCTTATGGCCTGAGACAGCCCATGCAGGCCTGGCAAGTAGAAAAGACAGCTTTTGACCTGCAGCTGTGACAGATTTTTGCTGATTCCACATCAACATTTGATGAAGTTGCAACCAAAATCTCTGCATCTTTGCTAAGGGTATGGAGTAAGCAGCCAGCACCTGGAAGTCCACAATCTGTCCCGCAACAGGGAATTGCTCTCCCAGGGCATATGCCATGCAGAAACTGCCTCATCTCTAGGGTAGCTTAAATGCAACTGCTCACTGGACTGCAAGAACAGGGGATGTTGAATAGGGAGATGAAGGGTCCCAGCACTCTGGTGGTAAGATCGACTGTATCATCCGAGAACAGCTCTGGTAGTTTGCCTTTCTAGTGATGCCACCTCTTCTCCCTGTGGTTTTCTTTTAAAAGTATGCTATTGATGTGCAATTGATGTCTGCTTGAAATTAAGAGATAAGAATGTTCTTATCGCTTACCTGCTTGCTGTTTTTTTGGGTCAGTCTTCTTGGAGAGTCTTTACAGCTCTGTGCTTGACGTGAGGCTGGGAAACGTGTCCCAGCCAGGAGCTTGGCTGTTGTCTTACTTTCTTGCTCAGCAGGGAGCTCCCGTGCTGCCCAGAGCCCCACAGTCACGCTGTGAGCTGCTGTGTTCTGCTGACCGGGGTTGCAAAGCCTCCACCAGGGTCAGCCAGCTGATGCCAGTGAAGAGGCAGCCTCACATCGGGCATAATCGTATAAATACGCACCCCTTCTGGCAATACCAACATGTACTCTGGGCTGCACATAGCCTCAGGTGGCAGCCCCAAAGGCATTGCCATGAGGGCAGGTGTAGCAGGTTTGGGAGAGACGTGAGGAAGGCTGGAGTGGGGCTTCCTTTGTCAGTTCCTAAAACAGGATTTTAAATGAAGGTGCTGTCTGTGTTCGGTATGAATGATCACTTAACAGTGACGCTCTCTAGGAAGGTCTGAGAGCATGGTCTCAGTGTCCCATGAGCAGAGGATAGCAGACACACAGTAACATGTGGCTGCCTTCAAAAATATGTGCTTTACTGCCACTGCTTCATTTTCCACAGTAACAGGTCCCCAGAGCAAGAGCCAATGAATTAAGTGTTTGTTAATATGTTCTGTGGCTGAAAGGTATTACCCAAATTACATTCTGTGAGTGCATCAGTACATCTAAGGCTACAGCAGTAGCTGAATGCTGCTCCCTGTGTTGCTGTCCCAGTTTTCTACCAGGCCTTTGCCCCTGCCTGCTGTGCATTAATAGGATTATATTTCCTGAGCACAGGGAACCAGCACAGCTGATCACCTGCAAAACATCAGCTGGAGTGACCTATCCCCTTCCTGTCCACCCAACCCTTTGCTAGTGGAACACATGGAAGTGCCTTCCAGGAAGAGACACCATCCCTCCCTTTGTGCCACCAGCAATCTCTGAAGCACCTCACACCACCAGGTGAGCCAGCTGAGTCCCAGCCCTACGTCACCGCATTGTGGCAGATGAACTGCCACACAAGGCAAGGTAACAGGGGGCTGAAACAGCACAGACCTTACAGTGCTCTCAGCACTTAAACCACTTTGAAAGCTTTAGAGCAACACAGAAGCCATGTGTCAACTGCATGTTTCAGCTGGTGCTAAAGTTCCCCTTGCATTTGTCATATGGGCATGTCTTAAGTTTGCCTCATTTTGTGCTGGTACAGGGAACTTAAGTTCTTCTGTTGGGGGCCTTGAGTATCCCCCAAGGGGGATCCTTGGCATGGGGCCAACAATTGATGTCCAGACACATGGATCAAGCTGCCTGCTTGTGCTGTATCTGCAGACTTATGCAGCCCCAGGGGTCGCTTGGAAAATATGGCCAGTTGTGTTCAGCACTATTAATGCAGCGAATAATGATAGCTGTCCCTAGGTGTTGCCATTTCTTCTGATAAGCTTGTATAAAACAAGAAGTATTACTTTCACCTGAAGCAAAATTTAAAGGAAGTTCACAGGAAGAAGAAAGTTATGACAATTTACTTGGAAACGAGTCAGCAGATAAAAGGACAGACCAGGTGTTATAACAAGCTTAATATTCTGGGTGTGGATTTGCAAGTGCTGCCTACAAGCATCCTTCCTCTTGCAAGAGGATTAGCACAGGGGATTACAGAGAATCTTTGAAGAGATTGGCGTGTGCTCAGATGGTCACACACTCGGGCTTCCCAAGCACGTGGGGGCAGGGTAAAAGAGAAAACAAGTGCAGGGGAGAAGCGGAGATCCCACTCAATAATTGCCAATAGGGAAAATGTATGGTGGCTTTAGCTCTCATAGGGACTCATAATTCAAGATCACTGTATTTGCTGAGCTCATCAGTGATGGGATTTCATCAGCACAAGCTCTTGTACCCCAGTGTTATTGCATTTGGAAGCTCAAGCTCTGGTCTGAGACACTAAACAAAAGTGCTTCTTGCTTGTGGTCAGAAATTGCCCTCAAGCACTTGTGAATGCCTGAATTACAATGTCAAATTCCACCTCTTGGCCAGTTTCTCTTGACTTAGCAAGTTTGCAGTTCAAGTACTGCGCTCACTACAGGCAGTGTGGTGTACACATCTCTGTTCCCTGGTGCAAACTTCTTTCCATCCTCTGTTACTTCTTTGCAGGCTTTCCCCCATTTCCTCTCCAGTCAGGCTTGTAGTTTTGCAGTCATCCCCACCCAAAATGTCAGAAGCTACACAATCCCACGTCTTTCTGACTGTTCAACAATACCCAAAACTTTCCCTGAAAACTGTTTTGCTCAGCGTGGCATTATGTTTGCAGATCTGAACCATCCCCTAGCACAGGCTTTGTCTCTTGCAAGGCACAGCCTTGCAAAGCAAGCAGTGACCTGACTAGTGAAAAGGAAAAGCACCCACCCTCACCCACTTCACCAGATGCATCTTCCATCCCAGTGCACACAGCACCCCAGCAGGCGCTTCCCTGCAAGTGTGCATGAAGAATTAGGTTATTTTCTTCGAATGGTTGTTTATTCCACTTTCCAGACACTTAGGCAGAACTTTGCATGTGCTGTTTTTCATACCTGTCAAATGTACTGTGCAGTGAAGTGTCTCGCCTCAGATCTGTCTCTCGCCCACTACAGCAGAAGCAATATAGAAGCACTAATAGGACATATCTTAAGGCAAACAGCTCCATTCACATCAGCAAAAAGCTGTTGGCAAAGCCAAAGCATGTCAATAATCAATCCAGACTCCATCTAATACATGCACACAGTCTGGTTTAAAACGACATTGTTTAAGCTGCAAGCTCAAATGTAGGAAAAGCCAGATTTGTTGCTGAGGGTCCACATGCAGTGCTGATGCCTCTCACGCCTGCAGCACACGTGGAGAGCAATGCCTTGGTGAGTGAGAAGCAGATCGTACCTGTACATTTTGTATAAGGCAATGCCCAGGCAGAATGAGCTGAATTTAGATGTCACACACATGGCCGTGAATTACAAAACTCTCTGTAGGGCTGCCGGTCACCAGGATTACTCTGGTCTATTCCTGTCTCCGTCAGCAGAGTC
Organism: Manacus candei; assembly: GCF_025592945.1. Lineage (NCBI taxonomy): Eukaryota > Metazoa > Chordata > Aves > Passeriformes > Pipridae > Manacus > Manacus candei. The sequence goes on along the minus strand of NW_026138097.1, from coordinate 29,723,909 downwards.
TTAACGAGTATGGCCATGATTAGAAACAGGATAAGCAAGAGCCTACTGCTGAAAGGGCTCCCTCTGAGAATTTCCGTGTCTGCCTCTGGGGAATTTGGAGCTGTTTTGCAAGCTGTACCTTACATCCCAAACCCATCCTGCTAAAGTGAGAGGAAGGATATTTACACATCTTACAGTAATGGAGGTGCAGCCAGGGAATTCAGAATACCTCAACTCAGCCTTGCCTGTAGGTGGCTACACAGGAAACCAGATGAGGAGACAGGTAGAAACACTGATTTAGCAGATACTTGTGCAAAGTATAGTGGCATCGTCGCTGCTCTTCGAGTTCCTCACTCAGTATTGTAAAAAAAGCAACTGCTACTCTGTATCACTGAAAAATGCAAGATCCTGCAAACCAGGCTTTATTTTTTGGTTGCAGACATAAACCCCAGAGCTGAAGATTCAGGATCCCATTCCCTGATACCTGGGCTTCCCCCTGGCTCCTCATGGGGTTGCTCCGGTGCCAACGCCTAGGCAGCACCTGCAGGGTGGGATACAAAGAGCTGCCTGGCTACCTCCTGTCTCCTCAGCTTGAGATCTGCAGGGGCAGCAGTGCAGGAAGTTGTAAACACACAGTTACTAAAAAAAGCATTTAGCTGCGACTGCTCTTGCCCACAGAAAACAAGCCTGATTAGCTGTGTCGGTGCATTTGTTTTACCACATGACCCAGCGGTGCAGCAGCATGCTTCGGGTGGCACCTGGGGTTTGTCACTGCTCACGGCCTGGTCACGCTGATAAATGAGAAGGCCATCACCAGTTTATCGCAGTAAGCGATACTTGGCATAAGCACCAAGTGCCAGTCGATCCTTTCTTAGAAATCCCAGCTACCCATGGCAGCAGCAAAGCTAAAAAGTGTCAGGTACCAACTCTGCTCCCGGAAAGGAGCAAAGTCTCCCCGGGCAGGAGGCGGTGATACTCGCCAGGCACCTGGGGAGGGTCTCACGAGGAAACAAGTCTGTGTGAAACGGAGAGAGAAAAAGGGCAGCGGGAGGCTTTGGAAGCGCTTCCCTTGCCACAGCCCGACACCAGGTGGGGCTACAGGAACCGCAGCGAAGCCCCGCGCACCGGCCACCGGCGCCTGGAACACCGAGGGCTCCAGGTTCCCAAACAAACGTCCACGGCTTTTCCTTGTCGCATCCACGCCTGCTGCAGGCAGCGATACGGAATCTTACGCCTCGCTGCCTCGGAAAGGCACAGCAACACGGACGCAGTGATATTTCAGTAATGAGACGGTTGCACAAACCCTTCCCTTAGCAGCTCCTAGAGCAGACTGGTGTCTCTAACATCACCAGGGGAAGCCCTCACACTCCTCCCATCATAAACCTGGAGCACGTCCTTCACCCTGCCTTTTCCCCATTTTATTTTGGGGTTTTCTTCCCCAACGCTACAAGGGACCCTGGGAACCTTCCCTACCCCACCAGCAGCTCAATTTTCTCTCTCATTCTCCACCATCCAGGGGGCCACGCCCAGGCTCCAGGACAGCAGAGGCCAGGGCTGTAGTCCAGCTGCAAGAGTCTGGGCAGGGGAGACAGATCAACTCTCCTAGGCCCTCTGCCAAGGCACTCCCCAGCAGCCCAAGCCATGCAGTGCCCTGCTCCCAGCCAAAATGGAAATGCTTCCAGGCTGACATTTGCATTTTACCTGCATTTTTCCTCTCTGGGGCTATGAAAGAGAGATAAAAGAAGATTTCAACTGGAGAAGCTCGTGCCAGACTCAGACTAAAGGCACCACGGGATAGGCAGAACAGCTGTGCTCAGGCAAACCCCGCAGCACTAGCCTATTGCAACACTGTTGCGGGCAATAGGGATGATACTAGAACTTGTCCGCTGTACCTTGATTGCCACCCCACCTGCTCAATTTGAAACGAGAATTGTTTGTAAAGTCCTGAGGATTTCACAGGACACTGTTCATTGTGACAAAATGACAATAGATGCGAGGCGAGGTTCCTTTAAGCTTGACATTGCCCTTCTGTTTCTGAACTATTGCTTCTAAAAATCTTCCCCACAACAGCAATTCCCCCGTCCAGCATTCTCCAACTCTTGCTCAGAGCCTGAAATTATTAAAAAAAACACAAACCACAACACAATTTCCAGAAGCAAAACAGGCCTCCAGGTTCATCTGTCTAGAGATATTTTCAAGAGGCTCCTAGGAATTTTCTAATATCTCTCCATTTCCCCTATACTTCTCCAGCCTCATTCATGACCTGTACAAGTTGGAAGCCAGAAATTTTTAAATTAAAGAGAAAATCCCCAAGGAAATGGGATAGATTTTTTAAAATATTACACACACATATATAATGTATATTTATAAATTATGTATTATTTATGTATAGATTTAAAAGGTCAACAGTGTTTATATATACATATGTATTATGAATATATGCACATGTATTCATAAAAGGTCAGCAGTATGAGTAAAGAAAATCTCAATATTTTTAGCACTTTTTTTCTATTCCTTGTTCTATTTTTAGATGTTTTCACTACCTTATTCTGCAGGTTTTATAGGCTTACCTGCAGAAATGTACCATCTTTGGAGAAAATCCTCCCTTTTTCCACCAAGCTTGGTAAATTCAACAACAATTTTCATCATGGGATGTTTTCCATCTACTTGAGGGGGGAGGGTGGGCATTGGGGCAGGGACAACACACACACACACACCCCCCCCCACACCCACAAACACACCCCCCCCCCCCACAACTTCAGATTAGAGTATGATTTTTCTCCAAACTACCCTAATTGAAAATGAACTAAAGGGCCTGTGAGAGAAAGAAAAAAAAGTCAGGTGGATAACAGATGGTCCCACAGTCAGGGGAAGCTATGAAATGAGCTCAACTGGACTAAGCTATTAGAGGCTTCCAAACAAATGGGCAAAAATAGCTGCTGCTAAATACTGGAATCATTAACAAATACCAATCTGCCTGTAAATGAGACAATATTTCTACTAAAAGCAAGACTAAATAGTACAACCTCCTTATTCTGCATATTTGCCATCAGTGCCTTTATGAAATGCACACATTGCTGTTCAAGCAGCAATAATAAACTTCTATAACATACTACTTTGATCTGTCAGCACAGATGTGAAACCAAGAAATGCTCGATTTATCCTTCCTACTAGAAGATAGGAAAATCTGGTTACAGTTAATCTGACTTGTATTCCCGTATCGACACCTCGTCTAAAGATTAAGGCCCTGATCCAGCAAAGCAGCAAATGCACACTTAGCTTCAAGAAGACCTGACTCTGTAGTTCCAGTGACTTCAAATCAAAGGGAAGAGACACATGGTGGCAGCACATGCTGGAGAACATCTGGGTGCAGCCCACCAAATCCTCATGTTCCGAGATCCTTGGGAGAGCTTTGGGCTGCATGGGCAACCAGGAATAAAACCAGGGCTTAACTATGACTGATTGTGTTGGAGAACAAACTTTTGGATTTTGGATGAAGTTTGTAGTCACTACTTTTCCGTCCTACAGAAAATGTAGGACAGTCAGTGCAACATGTCAAGTCTGGAATTCTCCTCTTATTGAATATTTTACCAGTTTCTCAAGGATATGAGGTTACTGTGACCATATTCAGTATATCACTGTTTTACCTCCTTCCCACAATTATACCAGAGGCAGAAATTGAAGTTGAGAAATTGGAGGAACAGACAGCAAAAAAATGAGGCTGAAATTTTGTCAAGACAAGTACAAAGCACTACACTTGGGCAGGAATAATCAATTTCATGAGTACAAATCAGGACCAAATAGCTAGGAAATGTTGGAGAACAGCTTTTGGGGATTACAGTGGACCATGAACTGAACACAAGCCTGTGACAGACTGCTGCGCAACAAGGTGAGCACTATGCAGGACCATGTAAATGGGAGACTAGTAAGCACGACCTCCAGGTAATCCTGCAAGGACTTCTTATGTTCTATTGAGCATTTACAAGGGCCCTGCTGGAGATACACACCTAGATTGCAATGTCTTTCAAAAATGAAAGGGATCTGGAATAAACTGAAGTCAGAGAGGCTGTGAAAACCCCAGCTAGAAGCTTGTAAATACAGTTTAGCTCAGTAATAAGCTACCATAAGTAATGTGCCCAGGCAGATGACATCCTGGAATTCATGTTACTTCTCTGGTGACCAACCAGCAGGTTGACAGGACAGCAAGGCTTCATGCACTCGAGCTATACATGCAAGCCCTTGCTTTTAGCTGGTGGTCATAGCACAGTATCTTTGTACTTCTGTGTTTGAGCTTCAGAAAACAGTGTTATCCAGGTAGCTAGCATCATCATGCTTGTGATAAGGGAGGGGTCAGAGTATGCCTTAAGTGCAAGAGAAAAATCCCTAGAGAGGAAGAAAAAGTATAGTGACAGAAAACATGTTGTAGAAATCTCGGAGCAGCATCAGGGAATAAATTTATGTGGAAGAAAAAGGAATGCTTTAAATCACTTAGGTGGTTTCTTTTGGTTTTTTTACATGGAAAGCATGCTTGTGGTGGACCACTGTGTGTTCTCCTTTCTCTGTTTCACACTATTTGTAGACAAAAAGGAAGATCACTGTGCTGCTCCTCTATGCAGGCATTGATGGCAGGGGTCTTTCCTGTGTTCTCCTGTGACAGGTTTCCTTGCTCCTTCGCAAAATACCACAGGTAAAATGCAAAAAGGCAGCAACATGGATTAGCTAATGAGATTATGCTCTTGGTTTCCTTAATGGAGAAGGGTCATGGGAGATCAGGGACATGCTGGTCTGACCATGCGTTGCTAAAGACAGACTTCCACAAAACCAACAAAATGGTTTCTTAACAACATGCCACCCAAGTCCCTCATAGACATGCTTAGCTTTACCCTTCTAATCTTGGTAGCAGGAAGGAAAATCTGATTGCATTTAACCTTGCTTGAGAAATGGAGAGCAAAGGCAGAGAGCCATCGGGGTATGCTGAAGGTAGTGATGCAGCTGGGCAGCAGAGCTGGGTTGAGAATTCAGTTTGACCTGACTGGGACTCCTCTGGGGTGCATTGCTTCAGATGCAGGTAGGTTACACCTCCCTTTGCAGCTGTGAGTAAAACCACCATGACTATTCATAAAGAAGGCACACTTCTTCAGTTCTTGCTCAACTCTAATCACCAACATAGTCAATAAATATCCGTATCACTTTTGCAAATGAGTCAGATTCTTCATTACATACTGAGTTACTGTCACTTCTCCCCTGCTGCTGCTCACAGAACAGCACTCTGTCTATCTCACACTGAAGAGGAGATATTTTGGTAGAAAATATGAGACTTGGCAAGCACCACTGCTATTGCACACATCAGGGTGGACTGGCTTGTGGTAAGGAGAAAAGCAGACAGAGGAGGAGGCAAAATATTACACAGTACATGTTGTACTCAGATCTTGTCTTCTATATATGTAGCAGTACAAATAACTTCCAAGTTAAGAAAGAGAGAAAAAGTCAATGTGCAAATAAGAGAAAAAAAATTCTTTCATATATACATGCATAGAAAAAATGACATACAACATATCACCATGTAGTACAAAGTAAATTGTAGTAGATAGATTTTTCAGAGGAAACAGATTGGTATTATACCTAAATTCCTATGAAAAGACCATGAAGGGGCAGACTATTTAACTGTTCATCATGCTTACCTTAACTCTTTATTCCTTTTCTTTTGGGTACACATAGATTTAAGGTGCTACATGGATTGCTTTGTGTACTTTTCACTGGTCATGTTTGAAGGTAAACTTGCCCTAGAATAATTGATTATCTCACCTGTAAATAGCACAAAGGCTAATACAAAGAATTTTTGTTCTTTTTAAGATGCGATAGCCAGTATGATGGCTTTTTCTAAATTGCTGCTTTAGTGGTTTAGCTATTTCAAAATACGTTCAACTATTTTGCTATCTTGTATTAAAGCTCCTTATTTCCCAGCTGGAAATAAAGCAGACTGTGGGCTGAGCCAGCTGGCAGATGGACAGAGAGGAAGAACTGCCATCCCTCAAGAGGCTACACCCACACTTGCTGGGGAATTGGTTTCCTCAAAGGACAGCCCCAATTTAGGTTAGCTGGCAGCAACTCAGTTTTAAAGAAGTCTTATGATACCTAATATTAAAAACAAAACAAAAAAAAAAAAATCAGAGTCCAGGGCTCTGAGATGTATTGCTACATCTCACCTTTAGAGCAGCAAAAAACCCTACAATACGTAATAGATTAGCAAAAAACTGTCACAAATGAAGACACTATTTTTCCCTCCTCATGTTTCATATTTTTACATCACATTCAGAAGTAATGGAAAATACAACACAGCTCATTTTCATTTTTTGCACAATACCTGCACCAAATACCTGGCACGGTGGAAATACCAGTTATTCCAGTCCAGCTTTTTGAGCGGGAGAAAGGATGTCCAGGGACTCTCTTTTAAAAGAGTAAGAAAAGAACTAGACAGAGTGAACTTCTGAGTGATGAAAGATGGAGATTCCTAAGGGCTATTTTAATTGGTGCTATCTACAACAGCAGCAACAAATAGGGCTTATTCTGATCTTCCATGTCATAAACTGTTTGACTACAGCTGGGAAAGAAAGTTTCTTGTGCATGTGTGCTCTGTATCCCAAAATACACAAGAAAGTGTTCATGATTCTTGTGGGACTAGGCAGCACAGTTTTCACACAGGCAGCAAAACAAAGGAGTGACCTGGAGGACCACAAGGGTGGGTCATAAACACCACTGCTGAGCAGGGACTTTGGTTTCAGCTGCCACTGAAAGCCCTGAAAGACACCAGCCCCACCATCTCACTCTCTATGTCCCTTCCAATTCAGCCTTCATTCAGCTAGTGTCAAACTGGGGTGACAGTCCATAGAGGGGCAATTGCAAATATAAAAATAGACAAAATGTCAGATCACACATGGCAAAATTCTACTGCCACTGACCTGGCACCATAAGAGAATGCAGAGTGCTGTGCCTCCATCAACATTAGCCACTACGAACAAACAAAATTCATAACTCCCCTTAGACATTGATCCTGCAGTAATGTTGGTGCAACTAAATTGTGATAATTATTTGCTAATGACAATTTTTAGACTACTAGTAAGATTAATGTTTTAGGGGCTTCTATCTGTCTAGTCAGAGGGCAAAAACTACAGGCACTTTTGTTGAGTTGCTCATTTCTCTGTACTCAGAGAAATTGGTGGCTGTAAATAACCATTTTCATATTAAAGGAAAGGAACAGTATATCCCAGAGACCTTCTGGGATTTCTGGAAACTCATCACAACAGTATTCACTTGGCAATCACAGAGAGTTGTGGGAGGTGCCCTACACTGCCCTACTCTTCCTGAAGTGAAAGCTCCCTCAACTTCACAGCAAAATAAGACATATTAGCTAAATTAAAAAAAATGAGCACTGGGTCCTCTCTGGCAATTTTCAGTTCTGCTCTAGGAAGACCATAGGCTGTGACTGCCTGCTCCCATGCTCCTGATTGCATTGGCAGTGCATACAGATTAAGAAATGCACTCATATACTGCAAATTATAGGACTAGAACCTTAGACATTAAATCCTCCAGGACAGGAGGCCCCTTTTAGCAGGAGTTATATACATAATAAAAGCTGTATGCATATTATAATAATGGTCTACTATGCCTACTCATTATTATTGATGATCATATTATAGTATTATGAACAATTTACTTTATGTCTGAATTTCCCCAGAAAGCATCTGGGTTGTTGAACTCACTACAAAGTTTTCCTTTGCCATTGTAACCCATGGCACAAATATAGAACACTGAAAAAACAAAACACTGGCATACTTCGTTCTCTTATTAAAAGGCACTTTCTTAGGGGGAGGTTAATTATTTAACAAGCAATTTAATTCACCTCATCAACCCACTCTGCTTGGTCTTTCTTCTGCAGATGGCTGCTCTGGGCTGTTGTGCCTACCCCCAAACTGCCAGCTCCACACAGCCTCAGTATCTACAGCATCTGGAGCCATGGTCGTCCCCCACACGGTCCCAGCCACAGCCCTGCAAAGTTACTGCATGGTCCCCAGCACATCACTCACCCAAAGAACTCCCAAGCATTGGACAGGTGTGAGTGGGTTACCACTGGGGGACCACGTTCTGGATACAGCCGTATGGATTTGGATGGTGGGAGGGAAGAAATGTATGCATGCACACTACCATCTCAGTTCAGCTCAGAAACAGGACTTGACCTGCTTTAGTGACTTCACAGATGTTGCTTGTGGGTCTCAGTGCACAACAGCACGCCCTCCTTTCACCTTGTCACATTTGAGCACACTACTACCCTGAATGGAGACCTCAGCTTCCCAAATGTCCAGACCTGGGACACAAGCTTGCATTTAGGCATGCATTTTGAACCCAAGCACAGAATAAAAGGATGGATTAGGTAAATGACTACATTTCAAATGAAAACCTGTGGTTTGAAACAGGTAAGTATTGAGATTCCCAGGAGCAATTAATATCCAAGCTGGACATAAATGCATTTTTCTATCCAATGCACTGTATTCTATTATTAAACACATTGTAAAAATTATTGAAAGGAAAAGATGCTTTAAACAGCCATTATGGGCTGTTAAGCATACTTTAACAAGACAGCATTATGCCTAAAAGACAACCAGAGTCCTATGAAAGAATCAAGGGAGAAATTAACAGCATCAGAAAGAAAACTTGCTGCTGTGGAAATTGGTCGTTAGCAATATGGCAGTGCTGCAGCAGTTCAGCCAAACAGTCCAATTTGACTGTCAGCCTGCTGGTTGTGACCAGTTTCAGGATGAGGCTGATTGTAATAATTCATTTTTTTTTTCTTAACAGTATAGGTTAAATCCTTATCACTCTTAATATCTGTAAAGAAATAGCCTATCTTGAATAGTAAAAATAAACTGTTACAATGTTTCTTTAAGGTGAACCTATACATTATATTTTCAATATTATCCTAATTTAAATCTTATATATTGTTTTTAACTAAAAGCATATTAACTGTATCTGATCAGAACATTTGTTCAAGCTTAGTAAAAAACAAGTGGGCTTGATTAAAGTATTTCAGCAAGTACTTATTAATCAGAAACTTCATGTCAATTGTTTTAATAAATCAAAAAATCAGGAGAAATGGAGATTCACTGATTAGCTTATTAGAAGCATTCAAACCTTGTCTGCTTCTGTTCTAAAACCTTTGCTTTGTTATATTAAAGAATTTCTTGGCTCCTGATGCAGCCATTTTCTCAAGGAACTTTCAGGAAAGGAGGGCTTCTAGCTAGTGGATAGGTCTTATCTGTATTTCTAAACAGAACAAATATGTTGTGTGACCTGGAAGACTCATTATGCCACAAGTTGTTTCACTTTCCTCAAAGAAACTGCATAGGTTGTATTTACTCTGGGAACTATTTCATCAATACTTGTAAACAAAAGAAATCCTCAGTAGAAGACTCAAGCACTGTTTCTCTTCTCTTTAGCAAAATTTTGGAGCATAATAATATGAAGTAAAATTTAAAACAGAATTTTATAATTTTGCTTCTGGATCAAGTATATTTTTTTAACGTAGCTCCATTTCCTGAGGTGTTGAGCCCAGATGTCAGTCCCAAATTAAAGTAAATTCACTGTACCACTGACAATATGGCCACCTATTTTTAGGACGAGTGTGTGCACAGCCAGCACTCTAAGTTAGCCATGCAATGTAACCTCCTTTCCAACTGCTGAATTAATTAAAATTACATGTGTAACTCCTAAGATGGAGTTCATCCCTCTTCTAACAAACACCAAACCACTAGGGCTGCTGAGTGGCTGCCTATTTGATGCAATGTGGCTGTCTATAACACATTACATATGAGGCTACACCTCTGGGTTAGTCTCTCAGCTTGTGCCATCATCAGGCAAAGGTTTTTTAAATACTCTGAAGACTGTTTTTCAGACATACTCTTCTTTGTACAATTAGTGGGCTCAGACAGCTCCATCTGTAATGAACGTATTCTCGTTATTGTTTCAAGGTAGCACTCCACAAATTTATTTTTCTGATGCAGTGAAAAATTTGAAGTGAAGTCAAAATGTGAAATATCACAGCAAACTTTAATACATTTCTAGTCTTGCCATCAGAAAGCCCTGTGGCAGTAACAAGAAGAATCACAGAAGGGTTGAGATTGAAAGGGGCCTCTGAAGATAATCTCATCCAACCTTCCCCCACCATAATCAAGACAGGGTAAGCTAGATCCAGCTGCCCAGGACCATTTTCAGGCAGCTTTTGAATATCTCCAGGAACTCCAGCACCACTCTGGGCAACCTGTGCCAGCGCTCAGCCACCCTCATAGTTAAAGTATGTTTCCTGATCTTCAGAGAGAACCTCCTGTGTTTCGGTTTGTGGCCTTTGCCTCTGACCCTCTCACCAGGCTCCACTGAAAAGTGTCCAACTTCATCTTCCTAGCACCCTTCCGTCAGGTATTTATATAAATATATTAATAAGATCATCCCTGAGCTTTCTCATCTCCAGGCTGAAGAGTCCCAGTCCACTCAGCCTTTCCTCTTTTATAAGAGATACTCTAGCCCATCATCTTTGTAGCTGGACATTACCTGGATTGTCTCCAATAGTCCTATGTCTCTTCTCTGCCCAAGACCAACAGTGTTCTAGATGTGGCCTCATCAGTGCTGAGCAGAGGGGAAGAATCATCTCCCTTGACCTGCAGAGGATAGTGGTCAGAGGGCTGAAGGTGTTTCAGCACTCCCTCCACAATATCCCCAGTCATGGGACAGGTAGCAAACCTTTCTAGATGAAGGTTAGATCAACAGATGAGTGCCTATGTCCCCTGCAGCATGTTCACGTAGACTCACCATTTCTTCCTGGTGGTCTTGCATGGTTTAGGGTCAGATAGTTTGCTTGAAGGCATATCTGACTCCTCTACAACTTTGAGGACAGTGAATGCATTTCTCAGTTGTAAGCCCTCAGGTGGGGCAGAAGCCTTTTTCTCAGTGCTAGAAGTCATGAACTTCCATCCTTCCCATTCTCCAGTAACTGCACTTAACCTCAGTATTAGTGCTGGACACTGCCTGCTTCTCTGCTGCAGTTGGGGTCTAGGGTTGTCCACACATTGTGTCTTAGAAAAAAACTCATCTATCTTTCTTTTTGTCACCTCTGATGCTGCACAACCTCCTCACTTCCACCTGTAACCCATCCACTTGGCAGCATAGTTCTTCCAAGATGGCACACATCTGGGAGGACAGCAGGCCACCACTTGGGCACCTGAGCAAATCTTCAGGTAATCCCTGCAGCCCAGGACTTGGAAGGCTTCATCTGCTATCCAGAACTCAGTCTACATGAAGCCACTGCCCTAGCAGGGACAGCTGCTCTAACAACTGTTAGGCAGTCTGCCCTAAACACATCACTACCATAAGTGAGGCTGTCACAACAATACAAACACAACCAAGGTTCCCTGTCTTATGCTCTGCTGCACAAACTGCTGCCTCTGGGAGCTGTGCTGTGAGCCAGGGCTCTTATATAGTCCTTTCCTGAGCACTGACTGAAGGGTGCCTTATCCGCCCAAATAACGGGCAGCTACCACAAAGGCTACAGCCTCTCTGGATCAAGGGCAGCTGATCATGCTCGTTAGAAGATGCTAGAGCTTCCTTGAGCCCACACTTGGTGGCTTTCCTTCCTTTATTCTTGCCTGGTAGCAGCAGGCACCCTCCAATTTCTCAGAGGGTTCCAGGTGTACCCAATGATCCTGGACCTTGTCCCTAGGAGGTCCAGAAGCTCCTGAAGCAGAATGCAGGGACTGTTGGCTACATCCAAGTATGCATTTAATCTGTGAGAATAACCTTCAAATTTATTATGTCTATATATGTAAATGTATTTTTATATGTATATATGTGTAAGTCTAAAATATATATATATGCACAAATTTCAGGCCGCCTTTGTATTTGAGACGTAATCAGCCTAAATCACTGATTGGTCTCCCTGATATGTTTGACTGCTCATCATCAGAGCTGGGCATAAACATTTCTGGAGAGCGTGTTTGAGCTCTTATTATATTGGGGACCCAAAAGATGGCTGAGTATGCAGTAGGTGAAAGTCTAGGGAGTTTAAGCATAGAGGCATCAGAATAGCTGCGTGGCATCAGGCCAGTGGTCCATCTGAAAGTGTCCTATACCAAACACCTAGGTACTTTCCCAGCCTCCAGAGGTCTGTGCAGCAGAGAGAGACTCCCTAACTCCCTTAAAACCCCTCTGCCAAACCATAGATTCAGGCTGGGATGTTAGGATTTAGTCACAAATTCTGTTTCTTTGACCATGTGAATTACTCAGGGTTTACTGACAGCCATTAAAACCAAGTGAGTTAAATAGCTCTAAAAGAGCTATCCTTAGGGTATTTAATTAAAAATAGACTCCTGACCAAAGGAATTTCATCAGATTATCTTTCAAGAAAGCATTACTGTGAAAGAACATAATTGCTTGGGAAAGACTTATCCCATAGCATGTTCTTCTATTAGAAAAACCATTGCCCTTCACATTCCAGGTGTTCTGCCAAGAAACAAAGGATCATAGCTGTGTATATGCGGTTTTTTTCCTCTGTGTAGGGTTTTAAGATTATTTGACAAGTATTTTCAAAAAACTTTTTTTTTACTTCTTCATGGGAGGCTGTGATGACCAGGTTAATACTGAATCATCAGTACTGAATTTGGAAAACAGAGTTGAAAAAAGACTCATTATTTATACATGTCAGCATTTGTTTGATTTTTATTATGCTTACTTAACTAAAACATGTAAAGGACACCATGGAGAAATCCTATCATTGTTAGAATCCAATTTAAAAAAATTCTGTTGGTAGAAACACCATGTACTGGGTTTACATGGCAAGGTTTTGGTGATAGTGCAGGAAAGGGGGATCCTACAGGAATGGCTTCTGTGAGCTTCTGCCAGAAGCTTCCTCCATGCCCAACAGAGCCAATGCCAGCCAGCTCCAAGATGGACCCACTGCTGGCCCAGACCAAGCCCACCAATGACAGTGGTAGCATCTCTGGGGTAATTAGTTAAACAGGGTAAGGTGGGAAACCCTTGTGCAACAGCAGCCAGAGAAAGGAGCGGGAATATGTGAGAGGAACAGCCCTGCAAATACCAAGGTCAGTGAGGAAGGAGGAGAAGGAGGTGCTCCAGTTGCTGAGGCAGAGATCCCCCTGCAGCCCGTGATGCAGCCCATGGTGAGGCAGCTGTGCCCCTGCAGCCCATGGAGTTCCATGGGGGAGCAGAGATCCACCTGCAGCCCATAGAGGATCCCACGCCAGAATAGGTGGATGCCTGAAGGAGGGCCCAGTGGGAAGCCCATGGTGGATCAAGGTCCTTGCAGGGCCTGTGGAGGCATGGAGACAAGAGCTCACACTGGAGCAGGTTTGCTGGTAGGACTTGTGACCCTGTGGGGGACCCATGCAGGCACAGCTTGTTCCTGACATGTTCCTGAGGGACTGTACCCCATGTAACGGAGCCATGCTGGGCCAGGGAAAGAGTGTGAAGAGTCCTTCCTCTGTGGAGAAAGGAGTGGCAGAGACAAGATGTGATGAACTGACTGCACCTTTTCTTTTTTGGTGCACCTTTTCTGCTTCCACACACAGGTTTCAGTCTGTTGCTTGAAGGGATACAAGTACTTTGGAAGGGTCATGGATTACTGCTCCTCTGAGGTCTTCTGCAAACTCCCTAGTGTCAGATTAGTACCATCCCCAGCCCCTCTTCATAAGAGGCTCTCCAGCTGAGACAGAGAAGATCCTGAGAGGGCATGAAGGACATGAGAATGCTGAGGCTAAGCTCTTCCTCTGCTACTCAAGGCAGGACACTCATAGCAAAGGAGCACAAATGCCGGAGGATTCAGAAAAAGGAGCAGGTAGCGGGACCATGAGTCACTTACCTCTTTTTGGCTGGAACTAGGGACTAGAGCACAAGTTTTACAAGGAGCAGCTGAGGGAGCTGGGGTTGTTTAGTCTAGAAGTAAGAAGAAACCTTATCATTCTCTACAACTGCCTGAAAGGAGGTTGTAGCCAGATGGGAGGCAGCCTCTTCTCCCAAGTAACAAGTGACAGGATAAGAAGAAATGGCCTCAAGTTGCACCAGGGGAGGTTTAGATTGGACATTAAGAAAAAATGTATTCACAGATAGGGTGGTCGGCATTGCAACAGGCTGCCCAGGGTAGTGCTTAAATCACCATCCCTGGAAATGTCCAAAAAATGTGTTAATGTGGTGCTTGGAGACATGTTTTAGTGGTGGACTTTGAAGTGCTGGGTTAACAGTTGGACTTAATCTTAGAGCTCTCTTCCAACCTAAATGATTCTGTGGAAAAAATTCTGTGTGTACCTAGACTACTAATTAACATACAGTTTTTTAATACTCCTGAAGCATGTTTAAATTGTACATGCTCTAGAATTGTTTAGGGTTTTTTTTTTAATCTAAGTAGCTAATTAGGGGAAAGACCATGTTACACCAGCATTCCAGAGACTGCATTACTTTTATTTGGAGCACAATTCAAGGCAAATTTCTCCTCTTCGTACCAAGTGCTATCCACCAGGCTTCACCTCCTTATGCCATAAGGTCTACTACTGCAGGTGAATAGTTCAAGTTATGGGAAGACTTGCCTTTCCTCCAACGTTTTTCAACTGCTGTACATTTGTTGAACAGTGAAAGAGAAAAATCAGGCGACTAGGTTTAGACAAGAAGGGAAAAGCATTTTAAAGAAAGACCAACAAGTGCTGTACTGACCTCTCCACTGATCCAACCTGTCTGTATCAGCATCTAAACACAAACTTGCCCTCTTTCTTTGCACTGGTGTCAGCCTAATAAAAGTCATGGTTTGCTTATTTGTTCTGCAACAACTTTCTTTTTGATTAAATGATAAAGAAAAAAACCCAACAATCAATCAAAAGCAGAACTCAAAAAACATCCCTGTTACTTGTTTGCCAAAAAATTCTGTAAGACTGTGTCTTTTATAAATCACACAACTCTTACATGAAGAATTGGGTTACCACCTGGATTTCAAAAGAAATGCCTTTCCATTTCCTCTGACCCACCTCCTCAATTTTTACTGTCTCTTCTACTTTCTCTGCCTATGGAAGCTGAGTCATGGGTCACAGTCCCTGGACTAATGAGCTGTTCTGTCACCTCTATTACTGCCTTATTTTCCAGTGAAAACCGATGTAACTTTTCAAAATGGTAAAAGGAATCAGTAACCCTATTGAAAAGGAGAGCATTTTAACATCCTAGGGAACATGCCATTTGAGATGATATTTTTGCCAGACAAATAATTAACATCTGTGGAGCATGGAAAGCACAGATCCTATGCATTGAAGCCTTGCACAGATGTCAGATACTTAGTTTTTTACATCGTTTGGCTCTTAGTGCATTTTATTATGTTGAGCCCTCTAATGACACTACTCTGAGACCAATGGGATATCAGGACTAACACAGACTCACCTTAAAGCAGCCTGTGCAGGGAAGAAACAAGATGTCAAAACCTTAGAATTACAGTGTGCCAAAAGACACCACACATTGTGTAACAGCAAACCCCTCCAGTCAGGTAGAGACTGACCTTTTCAGAAGAAAGAGGTCAATACACATTCATTGGAAGAAAATAATTAAGGTGGAGTATTTAAAATCCTGTCACTATCCTAAAATGCTGCTCACATTGAGAGTTGTGCCTTAACTGCCCTGCTGGTAGGAGGACAGATACCTGGGTACAGGTTCACAATACTCCTGAAGTGGTCTATGCCCACAAGTCCTAATCTGATTCATAAGCAATTTAGATATTTTAAGATATTTTCCTCTCACTCTGTGGGAGCACTTTTTTCTGTCTTTCTATCCCAAAAGCATTCAATACTGACACAGAAGCAGTCAACCTCTCTGGATGCTGTGATAAAGATGTACAACTGTTACAGTAAGCACACTCTGCTTCTTCTCCAGAGAGCATATGGTGGGTAGCAGTGTTACCAGACCCCCCTCCAGTATACATCAGTAGATGTGGGTTCAGCTAGGTTACATTAACCTTGGCTTTATCCATCACCATCACTTGAGTCACAGCACAATTGTTATCCAATACTTGTTGTGACCTTCTTTCTCCTGGAAAGAGATTTTAACTTTTTTAGCTGGCCCATTGGCTCGTATAATTCTGTAAGGGCCTGGAATAATATGTTCTTCACTAGATTTGTCATATAGTAACCTCAACAACATTGCATCAGATCTATGTCAATTTTCTTCAGTTTTTGCCCCCATACAGTGCATTTGGGTAAACTCTGTCTTTTATCATTCGGTATTTGACAATGGTAACTTTATATACCTCACTGAAAAGGAAATATTTGGTTTACTCCATATATAACAAACATCCCAGAGAATTATTCTTTGATTAAGCATTAGGAAAGACGGTAATGAAAGGTCTTGTTTCACAGGGCAGCCAATTACACTTGCTGGGGATGACAGCTTAAAGAGTAATGTAAACAAATACAGTAATGCAGTAATTCCCCTCAGGATATGCCATGTGCAATTCTGTAGTGAACCAAGTCAGCTAAGACCCTCTTGGCCAAAATGTTGTTAGTGACATTAAGAAAATGCCAGCGCTTGCTGATTTATGCAAAGTCCAGGGACTCTTTGGAACTAGAAAAAAATGCTGCCTATAAATTTTAAGTCCAACAAAAATGCAGTTTCATATACTTCTTACAAGTAATTTTGTCATTCCCACATTTTAGCCTAAAACAAATAAACTTCATTATTTCACACCTGATTCAGCAACTGAACTAAGAATATAACTGTTTACACTGGAACAACAGATTTCACACTACAAGATTGCTAGAAGATTAAAAAAATTACCTTTTAAAAAAAAATAAATTCCATGTGCCTGTACAGGGAATATCTAGTTACACCAATCTTACTTTTTCTTCCTTATTCCTTATGGGAACTCACAGTTCCCATGTATAACCTGTAGCACTTTTTCTCCTCACCCTTATACAAATCCTGAATGGTTCAGACCAACAGCAGTGTCCAAATAACTTGTGCAAGAAATACGTAATTATTCTTCTTTTGTGCCATTGAGGTCTGCAGCATCAGCAGAGCTGTAATATTCAAGCCAGCTGCTAACAAGGTAGGTTTTGCTCCTTAATTTTGGGTGCAGTACCTATATCTGGGCCAGGTGTAGGATCCATCTAATACTGTTAGTGGAAAGCAGTCACACATTCTCCACTGACTTCCTCTACAAGACTTCACTGACTGCAGCTGGAGCCCATACAACTGTCACGAGGTGCCCTTGTGGATACAGGGCATCCCACCTCCCTCCCAGCAGCTGTGTCAGAAGGGTACAGGTATGCTGTGGGCCCTGTGTCTACATGTCATGCTAAGCTTCATGCAACATGAATTTACAGAGCTCACCAGCATTTAGGTAGCAGACCTGCTCCTATCACAGTGTATATGTAATGCTGACATAGCCTATGCTGTTTGCTTCCCTTAAGTTAAATAAAAAGTATCCCATCTGCCTCTGCTCTATTATCAATCATGTGTAGCCACAAGCAATCTAGAAAGTTTTTCCACACCTGTCATTGGAGCTGATTTGTGTGTGCTGTGTGGCAGTGGCAGAAATGCCAGAGATGCCCTACCCTCACTAAAACATGTGTATTTGCTAGCAGAGAAAGTTGAACCTCAAAGCAAATTCCCAAGTCTTTAAATTCCTGCTCTAGCCTTGACTCCCAGATCCAATTTAGCAGATTTCACTAGGTCACACACAGCACCATGCTGTTTCAGGGCTGGAGTAATTCAGCCCTGCACCTCCTGGTTCTGACTGGCAAAGGTGTGGGCAAGCCACAGAACAAGCAAGACTGCAGGCTGCTACATTTGCAGGCTTCGCCACATGAGGGGTAGCAACTCTTTTAGGTGTGCCAAACTGATCAAAGCTTTGTGCCTCTTTTTGAAATATCTGTGGCTCCTGACCCAATACTTTTTTTACTCAGTGTTCATTTTATTTCTTTGTGTCTTAATGTCGTATCTTACTTCTTTCTACTCTACCTCCACAGGACTTAGTTATTCCCAGAAATCTTTACTTGCCTCTAAATTGACAACTGGATATCTGACCATACTGTTGCTGCAATTAACCACACTAGGGATTTGCTAGAATATCACTAAACCCCCATCTGACCTCCAAAATCTGTGATACTAGTTGCTAAAACTTTTCCTTATTTTCAAAAAAAAAGTAAAAAAGAATCCTTTTCTGTTCAGTTTCTACAACTCTAAGCAGGGGAACTGCTCTTCTTTTTGCTTTCAATTTTCTTTGAAAGTCATTTACCCATGATTCTGTTAGAAATAAAGTATAGTTTAGACAATTTCTTTTGTCTCTGGTTAATATAAGCAGAATGAATATAATTGAGATGGGAGTTCCAAATCCAACCTGCCTTTCAATTTCTTTCAATTAAGTTTCATTAAAATGACCCCATGTCATTGGTAACATTATATCAGGTTTATATGCTAGGAAAGAAGCCAGCTTCAAATGACAATTTTCTACCATATGAAAACAATAACATTTCTGTAACTACTTTACTGAGCATGTATATTATTATTCATAAGATGGAAATTTCTTAATGTCATTCCTGAATAAATAAATGCATTATTCCTGAACAAAACCCTTGGATGCACCCCTTTCTTTGTGTACAATTTTCTTACATTGTTTTGACTTATAATCAATAACTCTCTACATCTTTGTGTTCAAATGAGAGACTATTTTTGGTCCACAGACAGGAATTGCACTTCACTTAATTCTGCTCTAATAATATTTGAAGCATTTAGGGGAGTAGTCATCTTGGCAAAAACTACAAATTTGATCCTGTTGTGGTGCGAGGAATTTCTTTCTAGAGATGTCAAAATCATCAAAAGCTGTGTAATTAGTAGCAAATTGATAATTTTTGTTTCTCATGTTGCTTACACTTTAACAAAAATCTTCACAAGAGCTCTCCCTAACATGTTAACAAAAGTTATAGGCAATAAGATTGTATGCATGCAAAATGAGTGATCATTCTATTGTTTTCTCCAGTTTTATCCCCTGAATCCTATTTCCTCCGAATCTTGTGATTTTTTTAATTTTGTTTACTGCTATGGTAAATTTTCTCTTTTAATTACTTTCTCTCTACACAGCACAAAGACATCACCGAAAAGCTCAATACAGAGAAGCTTTGCAAGCTATTCTAAGATAAAAACCCTGAAGACGATCCAAAATCCAGTGAAGTCTGTGGAAAACCTCCCTCCCCATGTCCTTTGGAATGGGTCCCAATTGAGGTGCTGCACTTTTGTGCCAGGCTCCCCACTCTCCCCAAGGAAAGCAACAATGATGACCTGGCTCCAGCTTTTGTTTCTTGCGCAAAGCACTGGAGAAGAGATGGCAGCACCTCAGCTTCTCACTCAAACAGTGCAAACAATGAGGCAAACATGTTTATGCATGAACGTACGTAAGTGCTTATATGCCAGCTCTGTTCTTAGAGACTCTCACTGTAGGAAAATGAGAAAATAAACTACTTAACTGTGCAAGTAATTTCAGCTGGAGCCCATTATCCATCTGCTAATACAGTGCAGCCTGAAAGCTTTGCCAATGACAGATTAAGGTCAAACAAATGATCATTCCTACGAGATACACTCCTATTCCTAAACATATTTTTATTTCATTATGTTGTAAAATGCTGATCAAAGAGCCTATAATAATATTATATTACTATAAATTTCTTTCAGTGAAGCTACAGCAAGTTTTTGAAATAACACTCGGGTCCAGACAAGCCAGACAGTATGTTTAAGACAGAGACTCTGGTCTCGAGAGCTTGCAGGCAAAAAGGGCGAAACACAGAAGAACTACAAAAAAAAAAAAAGAGTGCTGTTGTTTCATTTTACAGGGACAGGACCAAAGCAGAGGGCTTGTGGTAATGGGGCATGAAATAACAATGGGAATTTTAAAGCCTATGCCCAGTGCCAGGGGAGACTGAGACTCCTCCTTGATATACTTAAGCATATTTTTCCCCCAAACTTCAATTTGTGCTGATATGTTTTTGCAGAAGCACTTTTTCTAAAAGATTTTTAAAGATCATCTGTCTTTAAAGATAAAGCTGTTGAGACAGCTTTGAAAATCGTAACCTGCACAGCTGTGCACACACACATAAACTACATGCATCTAAATACAAGGTCTTAGTACAAAAAGTGTTAAACAAATCAAGCTATAGGGACTGCTAGTTCTGCAGCCCAAAATATAACACATCAGAGACAAATAGGTGATTAGTAGCATTTAATTTTATGACCGCAAGCTTACACAGAGGTGATTCAGGCATGTTTTGGATTCAGCCACAGGTCTTAAGTACTAAATAGATAAGCCTTGCTTACTCAGGCACATTGCTCAAGTGTTTTAAATCTTTGCACAAGCTGTCTTGTCTTTTACCACCGCCCTGACCATGAGAAAAATGCTCTTTCTTCAAAGTCCAACACAGAATATTTAAATTGAGGGTGATAACTCTGACCTCTTTTTTTTTTTTTTTTTTTTTAAGAGCATTTTAATATCTACTGATGAGAAATGCTGCCTCGATGCTGGGTACTGTTACATAAACCACAGATGTCTCAGAAATTCTTGTGTAACATAATGGCAGGCGTGGTGCTTGCGTTGCCTCCTCTCCAAGAAGCTGCTTTGCACAGAGGATAAGAGCCTACTTAGCCTGTCCCACAGTAGCTGAGCCCCGACGGTGCCCCATCTGTGCTGCACACAGCACGGGTAGGAAAAACAATAAGATGTCACTGCCTCATTAGGGGCTGCAGCAGAATGCCAAGCACTTGATGAATCATGGTTAAAAAAAAACGTTTTGAGCTACATTTTTGAAAGGGGGAGTGTAAAACCAGAAATTTGCTGAAAGTGAAGGCGATCAGGCAGAAATTCAGATTTTTTTAAGTTAGTCCAGAAACTGTTTTACTTCCCATCTCTCTTTAGCTTTCATATTTCCTGGTTAAAAAAAGGATAAAAAAGGAATGGTGGGAAAAATCTGACTTTTATAAGAGAATGGTACACTGTGAAAAAAATTTTTAAAAAGCTTTTTTGAAGGAAATGAAGCACAGAGTTGTGAGTTTCCACTAATTTAGAGCATATCACTGGAGGTGCTTAGGACCTGAATTTTGCCAGTTCTTAGCAAACAATTTAAATGCATTTATATACCTAACACATGTGCCTATCTACCTTCTATTTCTCTTAAGAATTTCCCAGGATACTCTCTCTCTCTACAGCATAGGTATGTTTCAGCTGCAGTAGTAAATTATTAGTATTTTTGAAAAAAGGATAGAGGACTTTGAAAAGAAGGAATCAAGGCCCTCTGAAAATCAGAAACACACAGCTAGTGATCACTAGTCAGCTTGGTTCAAAGGGCTGAAAAATGACACTGCTGGAAAAAAAACATTAATCATGATATTTACAGAAAGTCCACTTTAAAAATAAAAGCAGAGTTTTTTTAACGTTCCAGAACAGCACAATTGTTCTCTTTTTTTTTTCCCCTTCTTGAATGTAGTACATCAAATTAGGGTAAAAAAAACCCCAACAAACTCATGGAAGCAGTCTTCCTAAAATCTCAGCAATTTTGCACAAGCATTTAAAACTTGATGAACTTTTAAGTAACAGAACAGGGTTCCTTATAATGGGAAAGTGTTAAGCTGACTTAATTACATCAGGACCCAAGAGACTGAACCTCAGTTAAGGAAAGATGGATATTGATCATGAAGTACAGAAACTTCTCTCTTACAGTCCAGCGCAGGATCTACAGCTAGTGAAACCTGCTGTCCAGTAATGAAAGGCTGCTCGTATGAAATCATTTTGTTACATCCTTAAACCACATATGAAGAGATTCTAATACAGCAAATAGAATTAAAAGTAGATGCAGAAAAGTACCCAAGAACTTCTTGAGTTATGGGCTGGATTTCCTGTTATTTCTGAAAGATTATTCTGCCTATGTAGCAGAATAATGGGGTGATACAGTGAGGGACTGAGTGCCTGTTGTACCACTAACATGTAAATATGTGTTCCTCACTGGAGCTGTCAGTCAGGTGTACTTCCAAAATATTGATTCCTAACTGCAAAAATTTCAAATTAGGCAGAGTTTTTACTAATTAATAGCTAAAACGTGAAGTCATTGCAGTACTATTGCACTGTAACCGTCAGTAAGCATCTGGAAAGTGGGATCTGTATCCCAGATTGCAGAGGAATTGGCTCAGACAGGTGATGAGTTTGAGGACTGCTCCCAGTTTCTGCATCATTTTGTAAGACTGTATGACAGTGGATTAACAGATTTCAAGGAGCACCACACTGAAACTTTCAAAGATCCCTGTACGTGGCAACATAAATCAACAGATTATCTTCAAAATTATCAGGCATGCAAAATAGCAGACTTACTATTACTTTTACTCATCTTTCTGGTTTAGAAATGGGATTCACAGGTAACCAGATGATTTCAAGAGCTCTGACTTTCAGCAAAAAATGGGAACATCATGAGACTGTTGGAAACCAAGATAGTTGGTTGCTCAGGACCACGGCCTATTCCAATTATTCACAGTATGTTTTCCCGACAGTATGTATGTTGTTCTCAAAAGCTACTCCCAGTGGATCTCAAAGCATTTCCAAGCACCTTAATGTGTCTTTCAACATCAGCCTTTGCTAAAACTTCCACTGTAACCCTCCAATTAAGTCAGCAGCTGCCCTGGCCATGTGGACCTGGGGGGTAATCCCTATTTCAGAGTCTCTAGCCTGGGCACATTGTCAGTATTGACATGCAGAAGGTAATCATCCTCATGATCTCCAGGAGGAATGAGGAACCTCTGTTGGCACCATGCCTTGCCTCCCAACCAGACCAGGGGTCTACTACCAGAGAGATGTGCTCCTGCTCCACATTTGTAATTAGCTCAAATGCTGATGTAATATCTAAATGTAATTTATAGAGCACATATCTATTGGCTTAATGAAAGGTTAAAATTAATTTTCCCTCAAATCTCTGCTGACAGTCCAGGTGTACACTGCCGATAGCCCCTGCCTGGTATGTTTTGAGCTGCAGTGCTGGGCTGAGGAGGTCTCCTTGCTCAGGAGACCATCCCACCTGCTCTTCCTTCATCCCTGGAGGAAGCAAACACACCCGTTACATGAAACCTGGTGATTCACTGCTGGGGATTTGCACCATCTGCGCTGAGCTGACACACCACCAGACAGAAAGAGAAACACTACCTCTTGCAGCACTGGTGCCAGTGCACTCGGCACACACATCCTAAAATGACTCACTCGAAAACATTTAAATGGGGAAATTATGTGTGAATTGAACTTGGCTCTCACAGGCCTCAGCTCTGTGTTTCTTGTAGTGCTGAAGTGGTTTAAATTGTTATTAATAGATTTGTTTTACCTGCCAAGGGATTTACTAGGCAGAGATAAACAAACTGGGGTGAAGAGCACAGAGGATGCTACTAGAAAGAACCCTGAATCTCTGACATCTACTGCTGTCACTCCTGGAGAGAAGGAGGATGCTCATAGACCAGCCCGGTAGTGTCTCTCCCTACACCCCCTGCCCCCCCTGCCGTGCATGTGTTTTACTCCTCGTGGTCCCTCCCCCTCACTCAGGCCAACCCCCAGCCTTCCTCCTCGTCCCCAGAGGGATGGTGCTGGCCTCGCTCCTCAGTCTCCTGGCTGTGCAATTACCTGGAAAACTCACTCACTCTGCTCAGTTTGTGAGTGTCAGGAGCCTTCTGACTGTGCTATTCAAACATTTAGGAGTGCCTTGTGTGGTATAAAACCAGTGATACCTGCTGAAAACGTGCATTTGATCCAAGATATATCCATTATCAAAGACTCTGCCCATTTTACACTATTGTATCTTGCTACAGAAGCTGTCCCTGTGGTATCAGTAAAGGATTGTCTCCACAGAAAAGATGTGGTTCTTTGTACACATAAAAACAATTGAATGTCTTAAAAATTGCTGTAGCAGTTTCTCATTTAAATTACAACATTTCTTAGTTCTTAAAAAGGCATTTCATTATCTTTCACAACTATCAGCTAAACCCCCCCTTTTTTTTTACTGAAACCCAGGAGCCACTTTTGGTTCTAGCACACAGAAAGGTTTATAGGTATCATAGTTCCAGAGGTATTTTTAATTTAGCTGACAACAGAAAAGAGGTGCAGCAGAAGGATTTTTAAACTGAATGTCATGTCACTATATCTGATCGGCAAAAACTTATCTATTGTAGTTTAACTTTAGTGCACGCCATACAGCATAGCACATAGCAAAATCTTACAGCTGGGCTGACAGTTTTGTTATATGGCTTTTCCTCTCTCAGTAACCTTATTTGAATAATAAATAATTTTACAACAAAAATTAGCAACAGTCTTTCTTTTTTAAACATGTATCCTCTTATTCCCAAAACAACATTTTCAGCAGTTTCTAATCAAACACAGCTCAATATAGAGGTCCCTGCTGGTAAATCTCATTGCTAGGTGATGAACAAGATGCCATTTTTATAAACCAATCAACAAAAAACTTAAATCAGCTTGTTAGCAAGTTTTCAATTCTCTCTTGCTATTTTGTAAATAAAATTCCTCTTGTAAATTTCTGAGGAGTGTCAAGGTTTATTTTTCTTGTTTGTATTCTGAAATGACATTTTTTCCAGATCAATTAGTTCATGCTGAACCCTTGTACCAATTATGCTTCATTATGTTGCTTGTAATGCTAATATGCTAGTTGGTATAATGAAACTTTCACGAGCAATATAACTAACTGTATTCATAATTAAGGCAGAGTGTGTACCTTTCCCAGACTGCCAAAATACTGTTTCCAGGCTTCCGATGGGAGAGTTATCATCTGTCTCAGCAGCAGCCCACAGCTTGTGTTTTCTCTTATCGATTTGCCACGTGTGGGGCAGAACATGATCAGTGCCTCCAGGCAGGACATGCTACCTCCAGGCAGGACATGCCACCTTCAGGCAGTGGCATCTCCTGAAAAAGGAGATACTTGACTTGAGTCCTTGACTCCTCTGCCAGAAAAGGAAATATACAGCATGAAGGGGAGTCAGATCATGTGCTAAGATAAAGAAAGCACCTGTCTTCTTCCACCACTGATTACTGTTACATACATACATACATACATACAGCATACCTGCATTTTCTGTGCCATGTCTACTGAAAAGGGAAAAAATTCTGCTTTGGCCACGTGCCTTAATGTGAGGGAGATACCTAAAAGGGCCAATCAGTCCAAAACATTCAAGTTTTACAGTTCACTACCCCTTTTCCCCCTAGTTTTTAAGAGTCCTACAAAATCCATCCATTAGTTCAATTCAATTGGGGTTCCATCTGGTCAGCACTTCATTAACAAATTACTCATATGCAAGGAAAACACCCCATACAGCTCATGCTCTACATCACCACTTGCCACCACACCTGGCATCCCCTTCAAACAGGACTGTGTGGATGCGGAGAAGAATTGCATGCAAACCCTCTTATAGAGATCTGCCTCATCTTGCCCTGTCCCTTCCCTACTACTGTCCTCTGGGAAAGTAAGATGCTCTTTCTTCCCTCTTCTTTCTTCATCAGGAAAGTGCCTATTTTTGTCTCTTCCACAACCACCCACAGAGTAGATGATACATTTTCCTTCACTTAGTGTGCAAGTTCCTTCATCAATGTGAAATAGATTGTAGTGACAGAAAACATAGAGATCTAAATACAACTTAACTTTAAGAGCAACCAAGATATTTAAGGAAAATTTCCTCCTAAGATCTTGGTACTACGTAAGTGCAAATAAACAAAGGGGGCTAATGCAAATGCAGATATCTACTGCTGAACATAAGACAAAACTCTAAAACATAGTATATTCAAGATATCTTTGACCATGATCTAACACTGTCCTAATGACTAAAGCAAGAACGTTTAATTTGGTTACAACAATTCTGGCATATATATAAGTGTTCAGACTTCAGAATTCCTGAAAATGTGCAGTCCTTTTGACTTCGTAGGTTTCAAAAGTTTGCAATTCATGTCATTAATTTAGCTATCGAAGTCCAGGCACAGATTTTAAATTGGAAGACATTGACCTTGATATCTTTATTTCAGTTTCACCAACTGAAAAGCAGAGATAACAATATTTACCTATCTCAGTGTCTTCTGATTATTAATTGCTGCTTCTGAAGCAGTTTGGCTATGGAAACATTATCCCTTGATGCTGCCCTTCTTACAGAGGAAGTTAAAGGACTTTCTTCTTGCTGGATATGCATGAAACAATCCAAAGGAAATCACACTAGACTCATAGGATGTTTCCAAAGAAAATACAACCACACGGAAACATCTATTTCCTTTACTGAATCAGTAATATACTTCATTTAGAGTTGTAAAGAAAATACAGGCAATGGGAACAGTGCAGGAAGGAGACATTGCCTTCTCCACTTGGTATTACCTGTTAACTAGCACTGCAAAGGGGGTCAGAAGGACCCTCCGTACTTGCCTTCTATGGCATAACATGCTTTGAACGGGTACAGCTCTTCAGCTTAATACACTATATCCATACAGAGGAGTATAGATAGTAACAGAATTGAAACCAATAGAACTGCATAGAATTTACCACAAAAGTCTAATAAGTGTTATCTACTGAATTACTCCCCTAACTCCTTCTGTAGCAAATGAATGGAAATATATTTTCTTAAACGTAAGAATTCTGATAAAAAGGGATGAAACAGAGTGAGTAGGATATTTAAAATTGCTTAAATAATGATCACGTGGGAGGTATGCTTTCTAAAGAGGAATATTTTACAGATAATCTGCTTTCACTTGAACATCTCCTAGGATGAGTCCCATGATGTTTGTGATTTGTGAAAATCGCATTATGAAAACACTGAGAAACAAGAGAACCACTGAGAAAAGCATCTGTTTATTTTAACCTGCCAGTACGGCAATTTAAATGATTTCAGGAAAATAATAATCTCCTTGAAGAACATTGCATTTCTGCAAAGATGTAAATGAGTATGATCCCCTTAAAGACAAGGAAACCTAATAGATAATGCACACAATATAAAAACAATAATAGCCCCACAATTATTCTGTGAGTTTCTGAAATGTTTTCGAACCATACACATCTTATGAGGGCACTAATTCTTTAAATCGCTTAAATACATGCACAAGGCCTTTCCTGAATATGTAAGCATATTTTTCTTTCAATACAAGCCTTTGGTTGTTCATATGATTGCATATTCTAGTAAAGACCAGTTGACACCAGAAAGACCAATTATCTCAGGAACAGGTGGGAGAGGAAAAACTAGAAATCCTCTGAGCATGATTCATTGCACATACAAGGAATCACATTTCCAAATATAGGGTCTAATTATTTTGATACTGTATGGAGAAACAAATACAAACTCTGAAATGCTGTACTAAAGCAACAAAGTGGACTTGCATCCACATGGCCTTGCTGGAGACCACTTTGTGTCTCAGCGTCCTGGTTTATATTTAAGAGTGTAGAAGAAATATGTGGAGAAAAATCCAGTATGCTGAATATATTAACTGTGTTTGTCCTTAAGTGCTACTTATAATTTTCTGGACAGCATTCATTATGTTCTGAAAAGAGAACTAGTTTCAAGATTGCCTCTTGTAGCCCTTGATGGAGCTACACCACATGTATTCAGATGGATTTCTCTAGTGGTTCCAGTGAGAAACCATATCCCATTCCTCATTTACCTGATTATATAGGCATGGATAAGCCATTTAAACCATGAGTCATTTAAAGCATTTGAGTAATGCCAAAATAAGACATCTGTATGTTTGACATTATATTGTACAATGCTTTGCTGGATTTGAGAAGTCTGCAATACAATTTCAGCATCTATAAAATGGTTATGACATTCACCTTTTCAGCATGAGGTGAGATATTTGGCTGAAACGTCATTCAGTGCAAGTTATATTCTAAAGCACTCCAAATTCTCACAGGAGGGTGGTATATAATAATAAATTATGACAGCAACTTCTAGATTTCCCCTTTTATTTCTTTACTCTGTGAAATTGTTTCTGTTTCTGCTTTTATATCAATATTTCTCCAGTACTGGATTGCATTAGATAGCATGTCCAACCCCCAGTTTGAATTAGACAAAACTGAAACAGAAAGAGGATTAAAACCATAATATTTCAGAAATAGAAACTAGGTCACATATTAAGGCTTTCTCTAGGGTTTGTCAGAAAGATTAAAATTAGAATGAATTTATCACTGACTTCTTTACTATTTGCTGATGTGGGGCAACAGTAAGGATAGATGGACATGTACCTAGGGTGCTTCCATGACTTGAAGTCAAATACCATCAGAACCTCTATCAAATGGTAATGTCCTTAGGTGTCAAATATCCCAGGAGTAGAGAGATGTACCATTATTGTCATTCAGGAGCAAAACCTCAGGGAAGGAAAGGCTCAAAGCTCCCACAGTCATGCAGGAAATCTGTAGAAGAGGAGTGAACTGATCAGAAGTGTCAGAGTAGACATGACACACACTTTCTCCATATGGAATGGTATCAGCAGGCTTATTCATACCAGCATCAAACCAGCCTATTTTTGGTCACATAATTTCACAATAAAGGCAGAGGAAGAACTTTAGGAAAATGTGAAGCAAATGCATGGCTATCCACTGTATGTGGAAAGTAATTCCTTTAGAGAGGAACAAACAATTTTGGTATAAACATTACTTATTTATTCGAGATACCCAACTGAGTGACACATTTTCATACATGTGTGTGGGGAGTCTTCTGCTACAATGGAGTGCAAAAATAAGATAACCGGTCACAAATGAATTCACAGCACTCTAATTCCGTCACCCCACACACCTCAATGATCTAATAATTATAATCTAGTAATGGAATATATATGGGATTATTTTCCCTAATAATTTTTATACATGTATTAATTTCAAGTATTGTGGTATTTTGGTAAAAGATATCAAAATACAGAAAAAGAAAATTAATCTTATCATTTGAGAAACATTTTTCTCTCCTGCTCTCAATCTTTGTTAACCTTTATCCAATGAAAAAGAAATTCATTGACCTTTCAAGATAGAATTGTTTCCACATTATTGTGTGGTTGTGTAGCATTTCAAAAAATAATATGCAAAATAAAAAGAAAAAGGAAGTATTTTGAAGAGATGATTTTTATAATCCACTCTTCAGAGACAGCAGACTCCCAGACAAAGATTTTATGCAAAGTTCTGGGTTTTCTCAGTATTTTAATAAGGCAACATCTGGACAATAACAAATTTTCAACAGTTTTCTCCCAAGAAATCCCCTAAGGCAGAAATTAGGAGAAATATGAAAACAAAAGTTCCATGTTCAAGAATTATTGAAAAGCCTCAAGGATCTTCACCATCAAAATATTCTACAGTAGCATATATTTGAACAGAGCATCTCTCTGGGACCTTGAACACCATCCATCTCTTTCCCTCTGCACTTGCACTGGCTCCTCCATTGTCAGTCTTTTACCTACCATGTTCAAAAATATCAAACCACACATGAAAGCAGACTATTAGTATATTTGATGTGCCTTACTAATGCTACAACTGTTGTTCCTTACAGTCTTGAGGAAATAATTCAAAAAGAGTTAGGAAACTTCCAGACTTCCTCCAATGAAGCTGAGCCCCACCGACTAGTGCTTAGGTGGTAGGTGCACATCTTCCACATGCTCCTTGCTATCAGGGAACTGCCCTACCTGATCAGAACTAGCACAATTTACCTTGAGAGACCTACCTGCTACCAACCACCGCTGTCCTCAGGGAGCTCAGCACTGGCGGAGCTTGCAAGGTTTGACTACAAGCTAAGCCAAGATCAGCTAGATACAAGCCAGTGCCTTGAGGAAGTATACTTTTTCTGGAAAGGTCCATGCTTTGGATTTCAGTAGAAACAAAATACAAGTTCATATTAAAAGCAGAACATCAATTATTTTCAGTCACAGCTAGTAAATGAAATTAAATTAATTAGTATTACAATTTTATACTTATGTCCCTTCATTGTACTAACTGCACAGAAATACCAATGGGCTGGTATTACAGATGCTTTAAACAACATTTAATCTGACTGAGCTGAAAAATACCAGCAAATGAGAAAGCACTAACATTTAGCAACATGATTGCTAATATTTCTTATTCTCAGGCTCTGCTCTCATCATTCAGCTCAAGCCTTTGGTTTCTAGGAAGCATATTGCAACTTCCACCCATAGCTCCTTAGCAGATGTTACTTTTCAGATCAAGCAGGATTTCACATCAAGGTCTTAGAAAAACTGAGGCTCCAACCCTGCTCCTTCCAAAGAACTTTTAAAGTTGGACAGTCCTATCAAGACTCTGCTGAATCTCTCCCCACCCAACCCCTCCATCCCCACTAATACAGTAAATATGAAAGCAAACTCTCTCTCCTTGTCTCTCTGTAATTGAGAGGAAATGTTTCCTCAGTCATTTCTTCAAATTAACTCTTTACCTTGAATGCCTTCTTTACAAGTCCCTTGCCAGTGGTACACCACCTGATGTTTTTTGACTAGGTTAATTGCACTTTGATGCCTCACAGCAGCTAGCCTGATCGTCCAAATCAAAAGTACATTATTTGGCATAATAAACATGGGGTTGGATTTATTAGTCTGCTAGTCCTGCCAAGAACTCAGCAACTCCAGAAACCAGTTTGCTTATATACGTGCCTAAATATTGTCTTGAGACTAACTTCAAGCAGCCAGTTTTTGAAGCTGCAACCAGTCTGTCTTGAGGATCAGTGCAAGACTTGCAGGCAGTAATGCTGAAAGTCTATCTCCAGAGATCCAAAAGATGCTGTCAGTTAAATGCAATACCCCATCTCTTTTAGAACGTTGTTTCCCTCAGTGTCCACATTTTCCTTCATGGAAAACGTGACCTTTGGCATGGACCAGGTTAGCGCTGGGGTGATGCTGACTTGCGTCACGCCAAAAAACCCACTCCCCACCCTGGTCTTTTGGAGGTTTCTGCTCCTCTCCCGTATATAAAGATAGACAGATTGCTCGAGAGAGGTTTCCTTGTGATCTGAACATTTCCTTTGGTGGTGCTGGTGGAAGTGCCATGAAAGAGAGGTTCCAGCATCCACAGCAACAGCTTCTGTGCATCTTGAAAATAGTTTTTACAACGCGTTCAATAGAGAGAGGAACTAAGGAAGTGAGGTGGCTCTCAGGTTTAATACTCTGGTATTGCTACCACTGCAGGTACTGCCAGGCAAGGATATGCTGCTCCATCCGTTCACCTGCTCCCAGCACAAACCTACAAAGCAATGGATGAGGAGCCAAATGGCTGCAGAAAAACCTGCCTGATGTGCAAGCAAGAGTTTGTAAAACCCTTGAAGCACTGAAACTGCTTAAGTTGCCAGTTTGTGGGAATACACCAGGAAGGTACCTAAGCAGCCTAAATGCCTTACCAACAAATGCTAACTCAGTCTCAGATTCATGTCTGGTAGATTTTTACAGGCAGATAAACTAAGAAAGAGAGAAGGATGCTCAGAATTTCAAAAGTGAGTGCATAGATGTCAGATGGGTAAAAATAAAATGTAAACAGGCTTCTTGTTATTCAGACACCTTAAACAATGTAAACAACCAAAACTGAACATATTTTATTTTATTTTGGAAACCATGATTTTATTCTGATTAGATGTCATTTTTTTTAAGAATACTGGCAATAATTTTCAGTCTGTTGTGAATTTTTTCCTTAGGTTAAATTGTTGAATGTGAGAAGGACACATAACAGTCATTGAGTCTTGCTATTTATCTTACTATTATCTTTACTATTGCACATGAATCTCATTAAATTTCAATTTCAGAATTATTTATAAACAGAATGGCTTACAAGCCTTAATGAGGCAAAATGGGGGCAATCCCACACTATAGCCATTCCAAAAATCTATTTCTTCAAGGGAAGCTTTGTCTGCATAAGGACAGGTGGTATCTGCTCTGGGTATTTTAATTTCCTGCCTTGGTAATTCCTAGCAATAAATTTTGATGGGATACAGATTATGATAATGACTAATAGTTCTGGGGTATTTGCTTTGAGACAATAATGTTTATTTCTTTGCTTTTATTACTAAATTTTATAAATAGCAGCATTTAACTTCAATTACATTAAGTAGGTTTTTTTTCTAGATGAAAGGTTGAGGCTGTCCTCCTACAAATGCCATGAAAACAGCTTTTTTTAAACATACATAATATGAAAGCATTTGCAGACTTACTGTATGGCCTTTCCTCACATTCTTTTGATTTGATTTACTCCCAGAAGCACAAATTACAGAAACCCTGCTCGTCACGTACTAGCTGTGTCACTGAAAGAACCAAGAAACCAGGCATCATCTGTTTTACATCTATAACCGTGCCCAAGCAGAGTAGCCTTGGTGGGAGCCTCTGTGTGACAAGATAAATGGTTGCATTAGCATCTTAAGGAGTCATGTAACTGTTTATGTCCAATTAGGTGCACCTTTATGTGGCAGCTTATTGTCAAGCTGCACAGAGATTGAATAATTTGAAATAGTCTCAATAGCAGTTGTAAAAGTGAAAAGTTCAATAGGAAACACCGTGTCTGCTCTGTACCAGCCAGACACCTTGCTTTGAAAGCTCAAGCAATATAGCACTATTCTTTGAGAGAAAAGATGAAAGTGTCAGGCTCAGGTAAGAGAAACCAGTTTTCATCTCTGAGATCCCCACAGAACCACTACAGCTGTGGGAGAAAACGGATTCATTAATAAGATGGTAAGGTAAACTCTGAACACAAAAAAAGATGACTTTTCAGAATCAAACTTTTTTCCTGTATTGAAATAAGTGTGGTTTCCCTCTAGTTAGCACTAAGTTTTTTCAGGGTTGTTTTTTTGGTGGGGTTTGTGTTTTTTTTTCCTGTTCAAAGTTGCTGGTCCCTGCATCTTTACTAAAAATTCCATATATTTTAAAAAAATAGTTAGAATTATTTTGGGGTTTTTTTCCTGCTGTTTGAAATTGCTAGAGCCAAAAGTCTTTCTTGGCTTTTACAGTGAGTTCAGGCTGAGAACAATTCAAATGCTCCCTGCCAGCTTCAGAGTCTCAAGCAAAAATTAAGTTCTTCCAAATTACAAGTGCTATTCTAAGAGATAACATTCTTTTGAGCAGTTCATTGGCCACACTAACTGAGCTCGAAACAAGAAGTTAAATGAATGGAGCCCTTTAACTCTGTGAATGCAAATACTTAAGAAATGGATAGGCAATAAGTGTAAGAAGTGAATCGTGTGGAGCTGTCATGCTGCAGGTAAAGCCAACTCAGAAGCATTTCGTTTGGGAACAGACACATACAGCAGTATTGGAGTAAGGGCCTTTCTTTACCAGAGGAAATAATGGAAGACAGATGGCATTAATACGAGTATAGCTGGTAATGTACATCAGCTATGATCTCAGAGGTGTTTGGAGGTGAGAGAATAGTTTAATCTCCTTCTTTCCCAGTTTAGCTCCTTTGCAGAAGCAGCCAATCCAGGAGCTATTTAATACTAATTCTGATTACAGATATCCTCCTGATGGGCTCTGGGATAACCCCACCAGTTAGGAATCAGCAAGAAGCTGCTGCTGGGCTTTGTATCACCCATCATGTCTAGTTTACACAATATTTTCTTGAAAGACTGTAAACACCTACTATTCAGCCCCCTTTACTTAGTTACGTTTTATTTTTCATTCAAACCTTCTTTTCATGTAAAAAGCATGGATCATACACTGTCTCACCTTGTGCAGAAATACCAGCTTATTTCTCTCCTGTCCATCAGACAGGGACTCAGTCCCTGAACATTCACCTGCCGAAGGATGTCAGATATATGAGGTTCACTTCAAAGAGCTGTTGAAGAAAGAAAATATCCTATATGGTTGGCCAAAGGGTTGATCCCTAGTGTTTCCTTGTCAGAAGGCAGTGTTATTCCATGGCATTTGAAAGGGAGAAAAGATTTTAGAGGAACTGTGATAAAGCAGGAACTCAATTTATACATGCATTATTCTTCACAATCTAATCTCCAAATGCCTTCCATAAAAATTAAGTGCCTGCCATCTCTACAGCTGGTAAACTGTCAGGGCTGATTTAATTACTTGCTTTTAAAGCTCTGCTTCAAAGCATGGGAATTCTGTGCGATCGTTCTCCTTAGTTTCAGTATTTATTTCGAAAGAAGAATTCCACACAGGCTAGCTGTATTCCTGAAAAGTTTTCGCGCTGCAATCGCGGCTCTCGGGATCACGCTGAAAGACCAGCGGAAGCCGCTGCCTCTCACGCCGCGGGTTCCACTCCCTGCCTCTCCCAGCCGCGGGTGGGCTCGCCGCGGGCCACCTCTCGGCGCAGCCCCCGCCGAGCAGCGCGGCACGCCGCTGGACTGAGGATGAGGAGCCCAAGGGTGCTCAGGACGTGCCGGTCCCCTACCTGTGGCTGCAGCTCGGCGCCCGCAGGGAGCAGCCGCCTGCTCCCCCCGCACACCGCCCCGACACCGCGCCGCTGCCACTCCGCCCGAGCCCCAACCTCCTCACTGCGATGCTGAGCGGATTACGGGCCGGCACTTTGACAACTGCCTGCGCTCCCCAGAGCCGCCCTGCCTGCCGCAGACTCTCCCCGCTCTCCGCGGCGGCGGCAGCTCCCCTGGGCCGGGCCGGCGGCGCTGAGCGAGCCCGGACCGGCCCCCAGGGAAGCCCCTCCGCAGGCAGCGGCATGTCCCGGCCCGGGGACCCGCCGGACTGCTGCGGGGCCACCCGCGGGAGGGGGCTGACACTTGCGTGAGCGGGGACAGCGGAACCCCTCGCCCGCCGCGGGGAAGAGCAGCGGCTCCCGGCGGGGCAGCGCTCGGCGGGCGGGGCGGGGGCTGCGGGCGCCGTGAGCACCCCCCGGGCAGCGCCCCGAGGCCGCGGAGCCGCTGGCCGCTGGGCAGGGCGCCCCTCGGGGCGGAGGGGAGCTCCCGCGCTCCGGCCCCGGGCCCGACATGGTGCTGCTGTCGGGGCATGGGGACCAGCTGGCCGGGGAGAGGGTCTGCCCCGCGCCGGCGGCGGCGGAGGAGATGCCCGGCGCCGAGGCGGAGAGCAGCCCCGAGCAGGGCACGGAGGGGGCTGCCGCCGAGGAGCCGGGCGAGGAGGAGGAGGAGGAGGAGGAGGAGGAGGACTGCGAGGAGTACGAGGACTTCTCCGAGCTGCCTGACACCTGCAGCATCGCCTCGGACGACTCCTTCTACCCACCGCTGGGGCTGGATGACGACGACGATGACACCTGGTCCCAGGACGGGGACGAGCGCGACAGCCCCGAGGCGCTCAGCCTCTTCCGAGCCTGCTGCACCAACAACAGCATCGTGCTGAAGGCGCTCATCCGCCAAGGCCCCGGGGAGGAGGAGGTGCGGGAGGCCGACCGCAATCGCCGGGTGAGCATCCCGCGCCGCGCCCCGGGAGCCGAGGGAAGAGCGGCTTGGCTGTCGCGCCGCCTTTGCTCCGCACCGTGGAGCAGAGTCAGAGGGGAGGGGGGCGGGGGCAACCGTGCTTGTGTTGGATGACACCCCTCTCATTTGCTGGGGTGCTGCTGGGGCACGGGACTCCAAGCAGCGAGGAGCAGAGAAGGGCGTGAAGCTTTGCTTTGCTAGGCATGACTTTCCACCTTTGGCTAAGGAAGGTCCAGTTTATGGGATGAGAGAAAGGCTGAGATTCGAGTTTTCCCGCGATCAGTTTTGAATTGGGTTTTGTTTTCCCACAGTTTATCGGGGACGTGAGTGGCTGGTAATGGTTGTGTTCAGCATCACTAAACCTTCCTCTTTTTCTGGATGTCCGTCTGGGATGTCTATCCCCTGCAGTACTTCACACTGTTCACCTTGATAATTTGAACAACTGATAAAAGTTCGTGGGGTTACTTTTTTTTTTTTTTTAACTTTCTCTCCCCCCAAAATGTAAGCTTGCTTCTGGTTCCTAGGATGCCAAGCAAGGCTTGGGGTATTCCTGTGCTGAAATCATAATTTGCAGTATTCTCCTGGTATTTATTCTGTTACTTGTAAACTATTTTTGGAGTCTGTGTCAGTACAAGGTTTGTGGTTCAGTTTTTGCCTGTTACTTAGTTAATTGCAAGGACAGAAGTGTACTTCACTAAATCAGAAGTTGAAAACTTGAGAAAGATGTCCTGGGTAGTGTGTAAGTGGGACATTTAAACAGCAATATTGAAGACTAACAACAGCAGTTCCTTTCACAACTATCACTACAGTTTGTATTAAAACTAAGAAATTTCTACTTTTAGTTTTCATAAACAATCTGCAAAACATTTCTGTGACTACTCTGTGACAGGAATATTTTGAAAGAAAGCCTGTGTTATTTTAATTGGGCAAGTGACTTGCTCATTCTGGTAACATAAGTGGTCTTTACTTCAAAAAAAATGCCATACTTTGTGTTTGGTGCTGTTTGGAGAAGGGCTTTTCTTGCATTTTAGATGTATGTACTTGTAAGATTTTTCCTACAAATACCTTTATTTCCTCTCCAAAAGATTGGTTTTAATATAGATTTTTAGGGATCTAATTTACTGTAAATTTCTGAAAAAGATAAAATATTGTATTAACACATCTGAGGGAGCAGCAACCTATGGCATGAGGGTGGGAATGAGCAACGCAGGGCAGAAATATTTTAACTCAACTCTTCTGCCCAGGCCAAGGTATGGCATGGTTATACTTTAGTTGGTAACACATGAGATCCAAATATTCATTACAGGAGATTTTGAAGATCCTGCAGATATACCTATCCTTTATATTAGTTCTGTGCTTAAGCTGGAGCCCAAACCCAGCCGTGACACTGTGTGGGGGTTTGGGCTCCAGCAACTTCTGAGGTCCGCTGATTCAGTGTGTCTCAAGTGTGTGATGATGCAGGAGGTTTGGCCCCACCATACCCATGCCATAAAAGACCAAGTGCCCCAGAGCTGTCCTCTCTGAAAAGGTGGCCTTCCCACCCAACAGAGGGTAAGCAGCTGTCTGTGAAGCTGCAGAGATCCCCCACCTCAGGGCTGGGGTCCTGTAGAGGTGAGTCAAGGGGTATAGAAAAGTTAGCCTAGGCATCAGCCCATCATCCTGCAGCAATTCCTTTGGCAGAGGTGATCAGATCAGGGTTGTGAAAACAGTGAATTTACCTATTTGGACAGTTCTTCCCTTCACCACCCCACTTCCCCAAAAAGAAGTTGCTCTTTATCTCTCCAGCTTCACAGAAAGGAAACAAAATTGTAGCTTGAATCCAAAAAGAAAGTTTCTCCTCTCTGTTCATACTGTAAAAAAATAAAATAAAATTATCTACTTAGACAAATATTCCATTTGACCTACAATTAAACACTGGCATCAAATTCTATTTTCTCCACTCTTTATGGAAACAAAGTAAAAGAAGTTCTGAAATTCAGCAACTTCTGAAACTTTATGAATGATGTGGGAGACATGAGTTTAGTTGCTCTCTCTGCCTCCCTCACAGAAGTGCCCTAATCACAGCGGTTCAGAGCAGGATAGCATATCTTTTCCAGATAGATGTGAATGGGATGGGAGAAACCTTTTGACCAGGAAACTGAAACTTCAGGTTTCAGGACTACAGTCCTGATGTCCCCTCAGGACATGAGGGAAATTCTCATTATTTTGCAAAGGAAAACCACCTTTTTTCAGAGAACTTTACCTGACAAAAGGTAAGTTTTGCTCAGGTCTTTTATTGCACTTTCTGTGGATTTTTTGTAGCTCTAGAATTTGAATATAAAGTCATTGGACATTATCCATGAACAAAACAATTTTGCTGCCACAAAGTAACAGAAAAATTACATACACCAGTCATGCTAATGAATTTTTTTGGTTGCTGAAACTTTTAATGGTGACTTTCAGCATCTTCTTTTACCAAGATAATGTTTGTTTACAGTGCTATCTTGCATGCTTTTATTGGAAAGCTTTTTTTTTACACTGTGAACAAATAAGCCAAACTTTTGCTTGTTCCAAGTTTTTGTTTCTTTTCTGTGAGGCAGGAGAGAGAAGGAAGAATAACTTGCTTTTTGAGAAGAGGGATGGTGAAGAGAGGGCTGTGCAACTGAGTATATTAACTATTTTCACCATCCTAATCTGATAACCTCTGGTAAGTACAGTAAAGTTTCATTTTCACAAAATAAAGATCAGGCTTTCTTCAGAATAGGCAAAGCAAGTAACAGGTTATTATAGTAAGATGATACCATATTTTGATTTTGAAAGCGATTAAACTGTGCTCATAAAATGTAACATGAAGAAGAAACTTCCAAATGCCCTAAACTGGGCACAAACAGCCCTTCCTTTGGAAGGAATTAGTCCTAAAAATGCTAGGATCCAGAGGCAACCATACTTATTTTCTTCCATCCTTTTAGTCAGAATACATCAATTGTCTCTTTTGAGTCAATTTGCCAAGGCTGGGTAGTGGCTTTTTTGTGTCGTTTCTTCAGAAGTGTGTTTTCCCCATACTCTGTGAGCTGCAGAACCTCCTGCCAGGCGCAAGTTTTCATTAAATTCACCTTCCTGCAGTAAACCAGACTTCACAACA
Organism: Manacus candei; assembly: GCF_025592945.1. Taxonomy (NCBI): domain Eukaryota; kingdom Metazoa; phylum Chordata; class Aves; order Passeriformes; family Pipridae; genus Manacus; species Manacus candei. The sequence continues at coordinate 29,685,376 of NW_026138097.1, read as the reverse complement.
TCTGATTTATTAGTCACCACATGTAGCCTGAAGATCTGTACCTTCCCTGTCTCGTTTTCGTTACTGTCAAGACAACAACAGTTTATATATTGTTGTCTGAGGGGGACCCCCAGAGGGCTGATCCCTCGATCTTCTCTTGTACTGCTGTCTGTATATGGAATCCTGAAAGACTGGCTTGGTACTGCTGATTTCCTCTCCTTGCGCAAGCTAATACTGAAATAATTGGAAAATACCAATGCCATAATAATACACTAATTGTACATCATGCAGGGTGACCTCTCATTCATTAATGTTTACATGTTTACCTGCCGCAAGCTAGCACTAAAGAGGGATTTGAAAATATATGTGGGAAAATAAAATCATGGTTCTGATGAACTTTCCTGACCTGACTGAGACTATAGTGTCATCTGGGTAATGGTGCTACTTTTCACTGTGTTGCATGGAGACCGGTTCTGCCTCCTCACTACCTACATTTCTAGAATTTCAGATATTCATATCTCATAATTTTAACATTATTTAATATCAAAGTTTGCCTAGTGATCAGGATTATAAATATACTCAGAAAAACAGAGTTTCAAAATCTGGTGTTACCTAACTGCAGAATGCAAGCAAATTTAGAAATTTGCCATGACAATAGCGAAGGCATTAAGAGATGGGGGAGAGAAAGAAAAGAAGCTCAAGAACATTCCCTTGCCAGATTGAAAATAGTCACTGTAGCTAATCCACAGAAAGGTTTTGTGTTAACCTTCCATGTGGTATGGCCTGTATTAGTAGGTGTTCTGTAAGCTTGTGTTTTAGAGGTAATCTAGGTGTGAGAATATTCTGCTGTAGTCTTTTTCAGCTTTTTGGTTTTTTATGTCATTGTTCAATGAGTCTTTTGTCCAGTCCCATAAGTAACTATGGAGATGATTGTGGAAATGTTTCTCTGAATGCAGCCTAGGCTTGTTTGTGCACTGTGCACTGTGAATGTTTGTTTGGGAATGGCATCACTCATCCAGTTTCCTTACTGGACCTGTGACAGTATCCAAGGCATCAGGCATGTCATGTTGGTCTCCTTGCCCTATGCTGCAAACTACTCCTCAGCAGGGCAAAGTGGGCTGCTGGCTCCGAACTACCACAACAAACTTCTTCAGGCAACTCAGCCAATTTAGGGAGTGTTGTCCTTCAGTTTTCCACAGAGAGATGCAAGTGAATCCTCCATGGAGCTGACACCTGAATTTGTCTTTGCCAAAGGCCTAGGCTTGTGAAATTGCAACTGGTTATGAAGGACAGGGAGGCAGTGGTTCAGCTCTCACTTTCTGGGTGAGGGAACATTGTGCTGGATAATACTTTTCTAGGAAGGCTTGTATCACAAAAAAATGCCAGAGCCTGTGTAACACTCCTTTAACCTGTTTTATTATTTTCATTATCTTTACAATGCTAACTTGTAAAAATAAAAAATAAGCAGTCCAGCATTTTTGGTGAGGGATGAAGAATTCCCTGTCGTATGTTGCTTTTCAGTTGTGCTGGCACATAGTGTAAGACATCCCATGTCAGAGAAAGGCTTCGAAGAACATCATCTGCTACAGTGCTGGGAATCCTTTTTTTTATAATTATTATTTTCATAGTTTCAGTTCCTTCTTATTATCTTATACAAGGTATTCTCATGGCAACAATTGTATTGAAACTTAAAATCAAGACTATAAACCATGAAAGAGAATTTTTTAGGGTATAAGTACTTTTAAAAAGACCCTAACAGCAAAAGTAATTTAATTTAAATCCTTCAAAAAGTACAGAAATACCCAAATACAGTAAAAAATACCCCTGGAAATATGTGTTTGTGCTTAAAAAGGAGGTAAGCAAGTAAGGCAAGGAATAATAGTTATCAAAATACAGAAGCTGCTCACAACAAATTCAGAACTCTTCAAATACAGTAATTACAGCTCAAGGGAAGCCATCAGAAAGGAGTAGATAAAGCATGGAAAATATGAAGTCAGCTGGCTAAGAGGGAATTTGGTGAGCTAACCAGAGCATAGGCCAGATTGATACAAGTAGGCACTTGGAGGCATTATCAGAAGAACGTGGGCAGGTTAGCTGTCTGCTTGCCCTTGTCTGCATTCATCTGGAGTGTAAGGCGAGTAATGCCTTTGTAAACCTGGCGCAAGAAGATATCCCTTGAAATAACTTGACTGAATAACTTGACTGAAGAAAAAGTATATGCATGGAACACAATTTCTGTGGAGTAAAGAGAACAGTTAATAAGGACCATGAGGGTGCACAGACATAAAGAATGGAAGTGCAGGTCTTTAGTAGACTGCTGGAAATGCACGGCCAGACCTGCTGCATTCTCCATGGAGTTGACAGGTAGTAAGATATAATTTGTACTTAGTGTCAAAAGCAGCATTAGCTAATAGATGTAACTCTTATTGAAATGGATAGATACAGATTTAAAGGTCACATGAGAAAGTTGTACAAATTTAATCTAGTTTCAAGTGATGCAACTTTTAGAGAAACCAGATGAAGAGTAGTTTCCTTGAAGAATGTTGACAAATTGCTTAATGCAAAGTGTACGGAACAGGAGGGATGTTTTCAGTCTGATAGTAGCACAGAAGTAAAGCTCATATCAACCTTTAGTTCCAGTTTAAGCAGTGTTTCATGTTGGTGTCTTAAATCAAGCATGTGGACTTGCAGAGCTCCTCAGAGATGCAGGGATGATCCTGGCTACCCAGGTACAGGTTGACTCCAGATGTTAAAAAATATAGCTACTTTTCAAATGTAATGATAGTCTAACAAGATTGGTTGTCTGGGAAATCTGTCATCAGTAATTATGACAGATATATAGTGGTGTTTTTAATATAACATGTGACCTTGAGTTGCCTTACTGCCTTTTTCTAGGAGAATATTTAAGCTTTATTTCACAGTGCACAAAGTGACACTGCTAATTCCTTCATCCCATTAGGAAATAAAAATTTATGTTCTCATTAAGGTATACTCAGGAAGGAATATTGGCAACTAATTTCCTCCTGTAAAGGTTCCCAAGATTCCTCAATAAATTTTTAGGGAAATTTTACTGAGAAATCTTGGGAAATTAAAACAGATAGCACTACTACGAACTATTTGATTGCTCTGGAAAAGTGGGTCCTGCTTAGTTTCAGTAGGAGCTGCTGGGCTTTAAGTATGCTGAGAAAGAAAAGGGATTCAAAAGCCCCTAAATTCCTAAAGTCTTTGGCTACAAGCTAAGAATTTACCCGTAAGGTAATTGCCATAAGGCAACATCTGTACCTCATCTATCAAAGCTTTAGGTCTCAAGGCAAGAGCTCCGAGGAAGAAAGAAGAAATTTTCCTGTTTTAGGCACTGGGTTCAAAGCTACCTGCTAAGAAGTACCACAGGAGCGGTGAATCCAGGTGCCAGCTGTGAGGGACAGCAGGTCTCCAGTGCCACATCTTTCAGCATCATGAAGAGCCTAACTCTCATGTGCTTTGTTCCTGCTGGTGCTGGAAGCAGTGGTGTGGGCTGTGGCTCTTGGAGGCTCAGAGTCAACACTGACAGATGGAAAGGCAGGGAGGGAGATGCTCATCCCCTTAACAGGGACTTCCCTTTTCAAAGGTGTGAGTTTTGCTTGTTTTTCACTCAGTCTGACTTGTTACTGGGTTTCAAGGGACATTTCAAAAAGGTTTTTGAAAGAGGCATTAATGTTCACTTTTGTGTGCGGCACAGAAAGCACTTGTCATCTTATGTAGTCACACAGTCTTGTGTGTGTGCTTGGGAATATAAACTGTGAAAATAAGTAATGTCAAATGTTGAACAATGAGTACAAATAATCAAAATATCTATTTGTAACTATTCAGACATTTCAGCAGGTACTGTTATGTTCAAAATCTGTTCTACTACTCAAGAAGAGAGAGATTGAAAGATTAAAAAAGCAAAGCCCTGTTATACATTTTGGAAAAGATTGCTGTGTAACAGAGGCCCACAAAAATCAGCTGTTTTACTGTCATACTGCTATGTGTTGGTAGTACTTCATCTTCACAGAGGAGAATGATAGTGAGACTGAGTAATAACTCTTGTATGACTTTACAGGTGCTAGTTGCTTCCTACCAGGTGAGCCTAACATTCATCAGGTTTATTTTAAATTACATTTCATTAAAACACATATTTCTTCTTCAAAAGAGAAGTAATATGTGATCACCAAGTAAAATTCACAATTAATTTTGAAATATAGGTAGATTTGGAAGGTGTAAGCAGCCTTGTAGAAAATCTTGCTAGATGAGCATGGAGTGTGTGAGTGCATTGCCAGAGGAAACCATTTCTGGCATGAGAGCTCATGTCCAGCTACTCAGAGGTAACGTCTCTGCTGTGGACCAATGATGACCACATAGGCAGTGCTTGGCCCAGGTTTTCTCTGAATCCCAAGTGGTTTTCCTAATTTACCATTGGTTTTTAGGTTTTTCAATTCAAAGTACCAAAACTAGCATGATTTGTTGTGTTTTGAAAATCACACTGCTACTAAAGTTGCTATAATAGCTATTTAAGTTGGTATAATTGCTATTTACTGGAGACTTATTTCAGATATGATAAGATAGCTTCCAAGTAGGATAACATAGATCATAGAATGCTTCAGTTTTTCCAAAATTGGTATTTTTATCATTAATTTTCTTACCTTTTCCAGTTTTTATACTTCGTATGTACAAGTTATTATGTTCTGGTTAGTTTTGGTTGGTTTTTTTAGCAATTGACAGTATATTGCCTGCTAACTGTTTTCCTGCATATTCTTTCTGTATTGTCTGTTATTGCACTGTGGAATTAGGTTTATCTTGTGTGACTGAGGTAGAGTTGCACTAAAAACTAGAGGTAGATATACTAAAAACTTCTGGTAGATTTTTTTAAATAGAAAAGAAAATCTCTGGAGAATGTGAAAGCAAGGAAGAACTCCCACAAGCTTTATCAGAGACAGGAGTTCACTTTTAATGTTTTCATAAATAAAATTTCTCTCAAAAGGTTACTCTTTGCAATTATTTAAAATGTTATGCCACATAGGTTTCAGTTTATCCATTTCTAAGGATTCTTTAATTAAATACAAAAATGGAAACTCTCCAACCTTGGCTAAATATAATCTTTTAGCATACTCACTGTGTCACAATGAGAAATTATCAAGTACCATAAGAAGAAGATGGTTGTCACAGAGTCTGTGGTTGCACATCTGTCAGTGAATTAGCAATTCAAATTGTATCCACTGTGGGAAAAACTCACTATGTGGAAATAGTTCCCGTTTTTCAATTCTTTTATTTTCTATTATGTCTGTTAAATTCCACAGGGAGCAATTTAAAAGCAAGCTGATGCAGAACGGGAATGACTCACCGTTGGGCTTTTGTTGCTTCACACGTTTCGGATGTATAACGTTCCGAGCCTGATCCGGTAATACCCTCTCACATATGAGGGTCTGGAGGTTTTTTTTTTGTCTTTTGCCTCTTTGCCTCTCAGTGCTTAAGTCCTTATCTTTAGGACAGCCTGTGTGTAGACAGACCAACCACTGGTGGCAAGAGATGCTGTCAGCAGCAACCCTGCCTCAGAACTGGGCCCTGCGGGAAGTTTTGAAATTTTGTTTCTATTACTGTGGAGGAGAGGCCCACACATAAGCCATTGTTACTAATTTTCTGAAGTGGAAAAGTGGCAGATAACAGAATATATTCAATCTGTTCATAAAAGCAGCCTTTCGGGGTTTGGCACTTTTTTCCGCCTTTTATTTGTCTTTCTTTTTTCTTCTTTTTTCTTTACAAAACATAGGTATCTTGCTATTTGTTGGCAGCTATCTTGCTAATAGTAAAAAGGCTTAGATGACCTTTTTGCCACGTGATTGGGAAACACAGGAAAGGTAGTCATGTATTCATAAGTGTCTTTAGGTGTGGAAAGGGAAGAAGAAAAGGGAAGATGATCTTTTAAAGGTGGGAGAGTACTTCTGTCTATCTGCAAGAATGACATCGGTTTGATAAAGGTTTTAAGAGAAGGAAGAGTCAAAGCTCAGCTCCATAAAGGAATTAATTTAAATATCTTTCTTTCTATAGAGAAAGATTTTCTGTAAAGAGCATGAAGTAACAATAGCTTGTTAGACAAAGAGTATAGGATAACAAGTATTGGCCAGTTTTGGGAAATGAAATATCACAAATATTAATGAGATCTTAGTGTATAGACTTGACGACCCCTTCTAAGCTCTGCAATAAAAAATAAATAAAAAATACAAACATGGTAGAGGAGTTTTCTGGTTACACTGAGACAAGCTGTACTACATAGTAAATACCCAGATGTATGGAGCAACAGCAGCCAGAGGAAACCTATATCTGCAAAGTAACAGGATATTTTCCTTGCTGTGCTGCAGGCACTTTGGAGGCACACTGCTGTGTTAGGGAAGCCCTATCTGCAGGGAAAACTGGGCAGCATGACCTTTTCAGAGACACTGCTCTGCCATGCTGCTCCAGCAGAGCTCCCCAGGCAGAATTCCCAGCCTGGAATTAAACACACAATGTTCCTGGAGGGCAACCTGGCCAATAGTTTGAGCAGTGAACAAAACCATTTACCTTTTCATGGGTGACGGGGAAGGAAAACACTTAATTTCAAGGTCCCTGGGAATGGAGTGAAAGCATCTCCCTTTTACCTCAGGGACAGGTGCAATCCCCCAGGTAAAGACTGTCCCACAGGCTGCAAGCAGCATCTGTGCAGAAGGGTTCTGGTGGCTCTGGGGTACCCCATTAACCTTCTGCTAGCACTAGTCAGTGCGATGGAAAACCTGCTGTGTCCTGTTGTCATTTATGTAGGGTGGGACTGAATCTTCCTTGCCACCTATTTATGGTTGTGCTTACTTTTGTTTTACTTCACTGATGCTGTACCATCTGTGGGCATTTTGCAGTCCAGAAAATTCTTCCTCTTGTGAAGATGCAACAGGGCTGTACCATCAGTGAAGATACCCATGAATAGAACTGCCTGTGGAATAGGAACTGGAACTGAGTACTAAGTACACGATAATCTTGTTAGTACCTTACTTGAATTGAAATAGCATGTAGGCAGTTTATTAAAGTCAGATGTTTCAGTGTATTTGCAATATTTATCTCCATAAAACTTCCCATGAAGTGTATGGGATCCATTACATATATGTGGAAAACTCCCTGTAAAACCAGGGAGTGAGGTAGCAAGAGCTACCTCACCAAAGAGGTAGCAAGAGCTGCCTCACCAAATTACAACTGTGGCAATATATATAGTTGCCTGAAGAGTTCGAAAAATTTGCATTTGAATTTCAAAAATATAATCAGATATCATAGTCCCTTCCCACTATGCATTGCCTCCTAATCATCCTGTTAGTGATACACGAAGCAGACATTGAATTAGCCAACTTAGACATTTTAGAAGCAGTGAGCTTCTAAAGCTCCTGAAAGGAGGTGGTAAGGTGAGGGTCAGCCTCTTCTCCAAGGTAACAAGTGACAGGACAAGGGAAAAGGGCGTTAATGGTGAATCATTGGAGCAGGTTTTCCAGGGAAGTGGTATAGTCACCGCCGGTGTATCCCTGGAAATGTTACAGAAATGAGTAGACGTGGCACTTCACAATACAGCCTAGTGAACATGGTGACATTTGATTGAAGATTGGATTTGATCATCTTGGAGGTCTTTGCCAACCGTAACGATTCTCTGATTCTAATATCAGCATCCCAGAACAAAAAAAAAAAAAAAGAGATGGTAAATAAATGTCAGCCTTTCTCTTAAAATTAATCACTCAAATTATTTTCTTCTAAGGCACGAGATTATGAAATGTCTTTCACTTGCTAATGCTGTTTTTTCTTTCTTTGGGCATTTTTAGCTTGACTTAATTTATGCTTATTACAGTCAGCACAGCTGATTTATGAGCAGAGGCTCCATTCATAGATGGGTGCAGGCAGAGCTGAGGTATTCAGGTATACATCCATGGAATTGTTACTGTGCATTTCACAGATCACTTATCATCCTCTAAGGATCTGAGTTCAAATAAGGAAAAAAAAATAACCTGAAGGTTTCGAATAAGGTGATACTGTTCTCCAGTGCTTCTCATATCTCAGGTCTAACACTCTCTTTTCTGCTATTGTTAAAACTGTGAAATCCCCCAGCTATCAAGTGTCAGCAAAAAGTTCTGTGATCTTCCTTTGGAGCTTTAGTACCTGATACTAGATCAGTAGGAACTACCCTCCTGTAGTAGGTACATAGACAATAACCATGTGGCAAAACAGGTTAACCTCACCAAATAAATGTCATAAATATGTGTGATCTAGTGATAAATATCACAGAGAGGAAGGATTTTAAAAACACGGGGGCTCCTTTAGTGTTGATGGAAAGAACGAGTGACTCCAGCATGAGTTGTGGCAGCAGAGTGAGATGAGGGCCACCAGCTTCAAGCTGGACTGCTTAGAGGGTAACACGGTCAGTGTTTTTAAGGACTTCAGCATCTAGCTCTCTATACTGCCATTATTCTTTGGACAAGTTGGGCATCCAGAAGAGTACAGTTCATAATCCTGTCATGTTAGCCTACTTTCATTCATTCGTCAATCTGCAGACTTTGAAAATTTAGGTAAAATATTTCCAAATTCATGTTTTGAGAATTTATAAATGGTAAGAGTAAATTGTAATTGTTTGACAATTTTAGAAAAAATAATAATCAGTACTGTCAGTACTGATGTTTCTGTAACACAAAATAGTAATTGTACTTGCAGTTGTGAGTTTAATGTGTGTATTGGACCTTCTTTTTCTGTTTACTCCTTGCCATCCACAAAACACATTTCTCTGGGGAGGAGGTTTTTAAAATAGTGCTTAGTTACTCAGTTTGGATTTTGAGTATTGTCTAAAAATACAGTGTTTTCCTCTTTCTCATGTAAATTCAATTTCTAATACAGCGATTGCAGCAGTTCTGGTTTATTACTAAATTGTTAGCATGCATCATAAAGGAAATAGCAAAGCCTATAGAATTCAGCAGCTTATCAGTCACAGAGGAAAAAGCTAGTGAGCATCGTTTGTGTGATATAAACTCTAATAAAATCATTCAAATACTGTCATCATTACTTTCACAAACTTGCTTCTCTTCCTTCCCTGAGCTGTTTCCTATTGTTTCCTTTCAGATATCAAAGTCCTCAGGGAGTGTATCTGGAATGGCTCTACCTCATTATTGGTGGTACTGCAGTCATAATATCATTTTTAATTATATGATTTTGAAGTCTACCTGTATTGGCTGAGCTTTTAAGATTATTGCTACAGGGCAATATCAATCAGTATAATCACCTTATTTACAGAAATTCTACTGTACCAATATACAGTGTGAGATTTACAAATGTTAAGGGGGAGAAGGGGATTTTTGGCTGTAGGCTTTTGATCCTGATGTTAGTTAATTGTGACAAGCCTTCATTTTGGATATTTGGTATAGTTTGTTTCTTTCCAGAAGTGGATTGAAGGAGCTGGACTCTGAGGGTAACAGGAAACAGCCTGCCCACAATTTTCAAGTAGAAATGAAAAGACCAGATCTTCTGCTCTTAAAATTATTACCGTATTGCCAAGTAGCATTCTCTCATTTTGTGTCAGAGAAATAGAAAAACAACTCCAAACACCTGGAAAAATATTTGAAAATGCTATGTGTTAGGGGAAAACCTGTTGCTGTTTCCAGGTGCCTGAAAACTGAGGGAGAAAAACATAAGTTTTATCATTCTTCCACAACTACTCTGTGATTTCTCTAGCTAATAGAGATACAGAGTTCTTAGAACATCTAGGATAAGAAACTGCAGCATTTGGTTAGTTATTGTAAACCCTCTAAAAATGTTAGCTTCCACTCCTCAAAGAAAAGAAAAGAAAAGGAAAAGAAAAAAAGAGAAAAGAAAAGATAAATGAAAAACCATATCTTCTGAGATCATGAGAAATATGAACTTGTTAAGTGGAAGGTGACCATATTTGTTCATATTTTTTTGGATTCCATTTCTTTTCATTTCTGTAAAATTTTGCCTTTCTCATCAATGTGAGTAAAGGAAGATCTCAACAGACCTTCCTGTTGCTTTTACTACACTGCAGTTTTTCTGCACAGACGTAAGCCACCTTGATTCCTATTGAATTAAAAATAAAAGCCAGTGGAAACTGACAACTTCACAGCCTATCTCCAGATCAAGGCATTTTGAAACAGTGATGAAAATTTTAGCAGGAGAAACCACGAATTACTAAGAAAATTGATTTTATATTCTCTGAAAAGATTTTAAATCTCTCTAAGCTAATAGGAGTTTTTGTCCTTTAAGCAAATACTTAGGTCAGAAATATATGATGGGAGAGGCATGTACTGATGAGGTTCCTCATGCCACAAACAATTTAATATGAATGAATGAAAATATATGAAAAGTAAAATGCTATTAAATCAGTAATTTTCAAATCTGGGTGTAAAAGCTATTTTCCTTGTACATGAACTTAAAAAGAGAAGGAAATTATAAGTTGTTAGTCTTCCAATAGAGCCAAGACCTTGATTATTTCTTCCCGATGCTTTCTAATATCCAGCTGACTAGGATAAGTTAGCACACACTTTGTCAGGGACACCCCCCCACCCTTGACTCAGAAATAAAAAGGATCATAACCTGAAAAAGAGTCTTTGAAATCAAGGTACACATGTCCTTCAGTTTACTGCTACTGTATGAGTCATTGTCTTCATGCAGCTGATGCAATTTCATCTGACAACTATCTTCTAACTGAGGTATAGAAGGGGGTTTTGGCTGTCATTGGGTTGAATTGGGCACAGTCTGTTGGGCTTCAGTCACAATTAGAATACTCTTTGTGAAATAAAGGGCTCAGACACTTTGAAGTCTACATAGTTAGAACATCATTTCTTACCTTTTCAGAACTAAAAGTATTTGTTGTACATTTCTTTGGCAAAAGAACAAGTTGAGAGTCAGATCTAGAAAAAAAGACATTAGGCATTGGGTGATAAAATGAACATTAGAGGAATTAAAAAAATGCAGAATTGAAGGTACAGCCCTCAGTGCATTTGCTTCTAGAGATCATGGCTGAAGAAATAGCTCCTCTGTAGATTTGGTGGTAATGAAGGACAGTGTGGTGGTGTCATAGGCCCTGTAGAACAGAAAAGACTCACTCCTAAATCCGCCTCCATCCACAGGGCAAGACAAGGCATGCATTGGTAGTAGGCTGTGCTGCTGGTGTGCCTTACAAGCTCTTATGCTGAGCTGTTGCTATTAGAGGGCTCCATCTAAGCAAACAGGCTGGCAAGCTGAGGCTCAGTGGAGAGCTCTGAGTGGAGGTTTAATGCTGCTGAGATTTTGCGTTCCCAGACTATACACAGATGGATTTAAGGATGCTCTAAAGGTGTGTTGCTGAAGGAGGACAGCTAGTGCTCCACATAGGCAGTTATGAAACAGAAAGAAGTACCAAGAAAAAATAAATGTAGGCAAAATATTTACCATTTAGCAATTTAGTTGTGGTATATTTAATCATTAATCAAATCCAGAAATGCCAATCTTCTGATTTTGCCTCAGTCTCCTGTAGAACTGCTTGATTTATCCATGAATGTGGCCTGTGAGTGACTGCTAAATGGACAAGAAAAATGACTGTTACTCTTTATGGAGTGGGAATGTCATGGTTTTTGCTCAGTGTAATGTATGTAATTGGGCTGCACAGCTGAAAATTTACCTTAAGAATATCATACATTGCTAGTAACAAAACACCAAACTTATAATAGGATATTTAGTTACACCAGCCTGTACTATCTTCTTTTTAAAAGTAGAAATACCTCTTCATCCTAGCTTTTTATTCTAATTATTTCTATTTACTGCTAACCACTCAATCCTTATCCAATGGTTGAGGAGTTTCTTTCTCTATCATACTCTTTATAATTATGAAATAGAAAAGTTGCACAAATATTAATGGAATCTTCTTTGCAATATTTCTTCAAAATAAGTGTGATTCTCTGTTCTCATCTCTTAGGAAATTCCATTGCTTTGGAGTTGGGCACCACAGAAAGGAAGAAAATTGTGTTTACAAATCACCTCTATACTATTTTAATGGACAGGTCCCTCTAAGGAACCAAATCCCATTTCTACCAAAGGCTTTCATTTACCTTACAGGAATCTCTGCAGTTGCTGGTGTACCTTTGTTTATACCTTTGGTAGAAACACACCTCAATCCTGAGCTTGCCAACCTGTTTGCTTAGATGGAGCTCTCTAACAGCGTGAGGTCAGCCGTGACAGTTTGTGTGGCCTAATGCCATACTGAGCCGTTGGGAAGTATCCTCCTGTAACAGAAAATCTTGGAAAGCAACACAGACTGCTCATGGATGTGCAGGCCCATTCATTAATTCCTAATTTTTTCAAGACATGAATAATACGGCTGCAGATAAATGCTTGGCTTCATGAAAGTGCTAGTCCAAAACAGCTGTGATGTTTGACCAACACTATATGCAAGAGGATATAGTCTTCTTGTGAATACTAAAAGCTGTCACAAACTGAGGTGGAAACAGTCAGGTAGACAATATTTTTCTGTATTTCTGTATCCTTTTATTTTTATATATCCTTTATTTATCCTTTTATTTTTATATAAAACGTAAAGGTATTCATTTGCAAATCTTCAGCTGCAGAAATTGGAAAGCTTTTGTGATGAATTTTAGTTTCCAACTGTATATTGAAAATTCCCTTTAAGCCACCTATCCTTTTTTTAAATTTTTTTTTTCTCCAGGGGCCTGGAGCATCATGCAAAGGTCCCTTCGTGTGTTCAGATACTGTTCTCATTAGTGAGCTGCTGTCAACAAAAATGCCATCTTACAGTCAAGCAATGTCTTGACATATTCAAAGAGTCTATTGCAATTCAACTGTTGTGGAGCAGAGAGATGTGTCAAGCTCACCAGAAAGAGCTTTGAAAAACTTCCATGGGATGTATTTGATACATGCTGCTTTTTTGTAGCATGTTTCTTTTCAGCAAAAGCCGTTCTTTTGTTAAAAAATCTGTGATTTAAATGTCTACCATTTCTTTCATAGATACAGATCCCTAAATTAAAGAGTAGATTGTTTATTTGGATTTTTGGACTTCTGACTTAATAATAGCTGTTTTACAGTTTATCCCAATATTCTCCAATTTTATGAAGTAGAAGAACTGGATTGCTTGGCTGAAACTGTTTTGTAAAGTGTATATATTTTATTAATGATTTAGCAGTTTTTACAAAGACAGATGGTATCTAGAAATTCCAAGTACTTGAATATAAATTTGAAATTGCTCCTCCCTCTTTTTTCCCCCAGATATTTAATTCTATCATCTTCAAATTCAATGGTATGGTAATGTTTAATCCCTCCCTATGTTTCTTTATTATTTAGATGAATGGAGTATATTCATTAGAAGATGAGATTCCTAGATTCAAACACAGAGGCAGAAGATGCCTTCCTGCCTTTATTGCATGGAGCTAGATGCTCAGCTGAGATAAATAGGGTAGTCACAGCTCTGTAGTGTGGTGATGCTACTGTGTCCCACTTGGATATTCCAAACATGATTTTCACCTTTCCTGAATAGTCTGTTCATACACTGATACCTGTTACAGCTGCAGTGGTTGATTAATCCTTATTGATCCAATTGAGATAATACAAGAGTGAAATTTAATAAGGGAATGCACACTTCAAAACCCGCAAACCTGCTTTTCAAACACATTCTTCAGGATCTTTAAAAGTTGAATGTAAAAAACCAGTGAGCTACCAGAGGAAAAAAGGTCCTTCTGAACAGATTGATTCGATGTCATGGTGTGTGTTTTCTCAAACAAAAAAATTGGGCTGAACCTCTTTCAAATTAACATTGTGGATGAGCCCATTCCCTAAATACAGCACTAAATTAATGTGAGGCTATTCAGTAGGACTTGCAAGCCAGTAGCAGCAGTGCTCTTGATTTAGCCAAGTGCTAGTCTGATCTTTCAAAACTGTAATTCTGACTTTTGTTAAAATAGAACACTTTTCACAGGGTGATGCTAAACCTTCAGGAAGGAACCATTCCTTAATGGTAAGCCTGAGGCATGCTGAATTTCCTCTCCAGTGGCTTTGTGCAGCCTACTAGTTTCTTTATTACTTAAATAGACACAACTGTAGGTTGATGGTTTTTATAGTAAGAGTTCTTGCTTGCTAACCAGCCGTGAACATTTCAGAGCTGACAGTGTAGGTGTAAGTCACAAGAGCATAACCCTGTTTGCCCTTGACCAAAGCACATTTACATAAAAAACAGAAGTCTTACTGAAATACAGATCACATGTTCTGCTGGTAATTTAAAATGTGATCATAGTCATCAGTGTTTCTAAATGTTATAAAAGATGAAAAATATGGGAATGAAATTTATGGTGTTTGTTCACAGTGCATTACTTTAAAATTGCATAGTTTATTTGAAGGTAGTGTTTTCACCTAGAATTAAACATCTCCAGGATTCAGAGAGTGTGAATTTATCAAGGTTGTGTTTAAAAAATTAGTTATTAGTGGCTCTTTATTTTTTATTTTTTATTTTTTTTTTTTTTCTTTTATGGATACCCACTTTTCAGGGCAATTTGTGGAGCACTAGTAATAAGCCACACATAGGTGGGAAACAGTGAAAGACAAGCCTGAATCCAAGGAGTAACAGTTATAAAAATCCATATTTTTTTTTTTTGCCACCAGCAGGGTCATCTATGATATTCCACAGCAGCTGCATTGCATTGAGCTGTGGGATTATAGGATTGCAACCTTTTAGAATCACGAGACTTGACACTAATCTACACACACCAAAATCCACTTTAGATCCCTGAGTGAAAAACAGACATCTCCCATCAATTCACCACAGATGAATCTATTGCCCAAAAATCTTGTTTTCTAATGAAAAGCAGGAGAGCTTTTTCATATTTATGCACAAAAAAACCCTTTCACTTTGTTAGAGCTCAGGAAAGAACAAGAATGGGCATAAGAGAATGGAAAACCAGCCTAGGTAAAAACAGATGCATATAATTGATGAAGGAGGCTCTTTCACTGCAGAAAGTGAACAATAAGGGCTTTCAAGAACCTGGATACTCTGACATCCAAAGAACCATTGTCCCTTGCATTAGTTTATGATAATCTGAAGAGGAAAGATAATGAAATCCCATCAGTGGGATCTTTGCTTGATAGAAGTAAAATAGTAACACCTGGTCCAGGTGGAGAACCTCTTTCACACATTTCAGTAATATTTCAACATACATTTCTATCTGAATGTCAGGATTTGTCTTGCATTTCCGTGAACAGCAATGACTGGTTGTTGTTACTGTGTTGTTACTCTTGGTTGAAAAGAGGATTCTGGCTGTTGCTATGTGATAGCACTTCTAGACTGAATTATGTAAGGTGAATTTTATGGGAGAAATACTAATACTCTCATCTGAGAATCATTTCCCATTCTGCTGTTCAAGGGCATCTGGTCATTTCCTGCCTTTGTTTTCACTGGGGAAGAAAGTTTACCATGTTTTCTTGGTCCATTTAAGTCAATTTCAGAATCAATAAGCTTATTATTACAAGATCCACGATCAAGAGAAAGGATTATTATTAGAGGTGTTATAGAAAAGGTAGCAATGAGGTTCAAGAAGCAGAGCACAGGGTTGGTTGGGAAGAAGACACAATGAGGGTGTTATGTATACACTGATGTCATTATGAAGCTTAATGTGAAATGGCAGTCTAAGATGGGGACTGGGCCTTTATTGCTCTTACAGCTTCTTTAGATCTAAAGGTGAGGAAATAGGATGGCACTTTTATGTGTGGTATTATAGAATCATAGAATCACGGGTTGAAAGGGACTTTAAAACTCATCTAGTTACAACTCATTATGCAGCACTGTGTGTAGCATGTAGGCAGTTCCCCATCCCTGGTGTCTCAAGAAGGGTGTGCAGTTGCTCTTCTTGGTGAGCATAGGGCCTCTGAAAGGAAGAGATTTCATCCTGATGGGTATTTTTCTTCATCACGATGATTTCCTACTGAGGAAAGAGACGATTTTTTTGGTTTAGGTGGTTTTTTTGTTTGTTGGTTTGTTTTTTTGCTCTTTTTTTGATGTTGTTGGTTGGTTGGGTTTGGGTTTTTTGTTTGTTGTTTTTTTTGTTTTTTTTCCCAGTGGCAGATTAGTTACTGATGGACAGATCTCTTCTTGCACTCTTTCTTTACAAGATTTTGATTTCACAACCAAAAGGCTCAGAGAAACAGAAGTAAAATGAATTTACAGAAGTTGGAGGAAAAGAAACTTCTTGGGAAGGTCTCTCCTAATAAAACTATGGGAGCTCACTGCCACAAGAGGGTGCTTGCAAGCTCATCACTGGTCATTCCAGAGCATTTCACAGTGAAAATGTCTTGAGTCCTTTAAAATATTCTTTGCAGAAGACACAGATTAAATACAATGATAGGTTCTGACAGAGTGGAAGGTTGTACATTCATCTTTTACCCAGTGTCAAATTGAAATTTATCTTTACAAAGATTGTGTGAGTCTTTACTTTTGAAGAGGTCTCCTGAAAAAAACCTATGTATTCAAACACTCTATTTAGTCTCTTGCAACAGATCTAAGCTTCAGCCTGCTGGTGTTTGACAGAACATAACAAAAAGGAAAATGCATCTATTAAACACAGAGAGGAGTTAAATCATATGCTTTAAAGCCAAAGGGAGCTCTTTTTGACAGAGTTATGTCAGTGCACAAAATGCATTTCATATGGCTTCTAATACACTACGCAACGGCGTGAATGGGCTACAAAATATATTTTTAAAATGTTGCAAACTCTCCTTTTCATATTAACTGTGTGTGAATATATATATATATTTAGAGATCCGGAGAGAAATTATCAGTAGAGTCTGTCAGGAACAGGACTTATGGTTCACATCTAAACTGGTTTCCCTTAAGGTCTTTTATGGTGAGTGAGTGCACTGCATACAGGTCACATAAGGTTTGGGTTACACTGTTAGATGATCTGCCTTTGATTATCATTTTGTTCACCTCTTAGGGGCTTTGTCTTTCTGAAAATAAAATAAACAAAATACTTCAATGATATAAATGATTGGAAGACTACAATTGAAACAACAGATTTTAAAGTAATCTGGCGAATGAAAAATTTTCAAAAATGTTTTACACATAATTATTTCCAAAAAAGGTGTAGTTTGAGCTTTATTACAAACACACTTTTTCCAGTGGTTCCCAAACCTGTTGCAGCTTTGTGCAGCAAATGGCCAAAGCAGCAGGTGCTCCCAGCCTCAGATGTCCACAGGAGGAAGCAGTCAGCACTTTGCTGCTTTGAATTAATTTATCACTATAGCTGGAAACACCTGTTCCAAGTAAAGCATAATAACGTGCTGTTCATTTAAGGATCCAGAAATACATCATCCTTGTTCACAAAATGGTTTCCAGCCATTGGAAGTCTTTATGAGCATTGCATAACAAGCCAGTGAAAGAAAAAGAAATGAAATCAAAATCTGCTCCCCGTTTGCTGGGGCAGGATCCTGATGTTGGTGGGAGTCTGTCCCATTGCCTCCCAAACCCTCTGCGGTTAATTGGTTGCTAATGTTTAAAGCACCTTAAAGTATAGACATGGGATTTGTGGTAAAAACGCCTCCAGGGTTTAGATCAGGCTCCCCTCATTAAAGTTCTGAACATAGAATCATAGAATCAGAGAACGGTTTGGTGTGGAAGAGACCCTAAAGATCATCTGGTTCCAAAGCCCTGCCATGGGCAGGGATGCCATCCAGGTTGCTCAGGGCCCCATCCAACCTGGCCTTGAACACTTGCAAGGATGAGGCATTCACAAATTCTCTGGGCAATCTGCTCCAGTGCCTCACCACCCTCACAGTGGATAACTTGCATTCTTTTCTGAAGCCAGACCTCTCACTTTTTTAATGCAGAGTGACCTGTGTTTAGCACAGGTACTAAAATACGGATAGCAAAGAGAACTGTATAAATGTGGCTGCCATGTATCACGTGTTACTACTGTCAACATTATCAAAATTTAGCACAAACATTTGACAGTATTAACACTGATTACTACATGCAGTACAAACAGGTAAACCAGGGTTAGTAAAGGCTGCATTATTTATGAGGAATCATCGCTATTTATTAGTTGTAACCGACATGACAGTTTAAATAAAATGAAAATAAGAAATTTAACCCGGTAAAATTTGTGTTACTTCCCCTACCATCTTCCCACACTATTTTCTGTCCTTTACAGCCAGGCATCCCCCAAACAGAACATAGAACCCTTTCCCAAAAATGGAATTCTGGGCTGATTTGTCATGATATTGAATCTTAAGATAAGTTCCTTTTAGCTACTTCTGCTATGACCAGAGATCTCACATACATTGGAAAGCTTTATTTTGGACTGATTGCACTACAGATATCACTCTGAGGGAAAATGATCCCAGATTCCACTCTTTCCATATATACTTCTTGATTCTGTATATCACTTGATTGCACAACCATCTCTGCCACTAGCAAGGGAACTTCAGACTGATGAGTACATTCCTAATATAGTCTCTACTACTCTCACTGAAAAATAATATAATATTTTAACAAAATTGGTCCTGAGCATGAATGTGCATGCCTGCTAACATCCTGAACAATTTTTTTTTAAATATGTTTTAATGGAATCACAATAAATTTCCTAACTCAAGCACCTTAGCATTAAAATAGGCCTGAGTTAGTTGTAGCTGCAACTAGCTCTTGTTCACATGTTCAGGTCCTCAGTTCAAGCTGAGGTTCAGAGAGGAAAGAGCAATAAAAGATTTTTCATGTGACAACGTAGATCCAGTTGCTGCTGTTTCAAAGAGCGTCACCGAGGTCAGCTTAACTCATAGGAAAACAGCTGGCAATGCAGCCAGCCTCCTGCCACTCAGTTGGCACAGTGTCCCTTGGCTCATATTTTTTTGCAGGGTTGTTTCCACTGTTAGATGTAATCCTGAGTGTCCTCTGCTTCTGTCCTGCTTCTGCCATGAAAAGGATTGTTGAGGAGATATGATACAGTGAGGAGTAAAATGGCCATTTTCTCCGGTGATAGGGAGAAGAGGTCTTGCAAGCATTGGCCATTGGTCAGGTTATACAGTCAAAAAATGTCTTCTACGTTTCATCAGCCCTCCAGCCCTTTGGACAAGGTGTGATTTGGTGGAGCTGTGTGAGGGGTGAGAGGGTGCAGCAGATGCTGAGGAAAAGAGTGTGAGAGAGAAGATGCCCTCCATGGCTCCTGGAGCATCTGGGGAGAGGAGCAGGATGAGGTGCAGGGCTCCTGAGTGCCTAGGTGTTATCTTACCTGGACTTTGCCTCATGGGAAGATGAGAATTCCCCACAGGAGCAAGGAGAGAAAAAAGTATCACTACTTTTGGTGTAATGGTCCAGTTTTCCTTCCATCAGGCATCCCACAGGTTGAAAACTATCTGACTCTTCGATTGTCCTCTTGCCCCAACTTTGATCAAGGGAGCTGTGCCAAAAGGCAACTAGGTGGCTGTTGATGGGAGATGTAGGGCAGTGTAGGAGCTGGGCATGTATTCCATCCTCTTGTGGAACAGTGTACGACCCTTAAATCCCCATCAGCTCCAGGGTTTTAGATTTCCTATTTGCTTTTATTATGTGTCTTGATATTAAAAAAATAGAAAGGAGGGTTAATACCTTGTAAGTACCAGTATTGCCATATGATAAAAAAAAAATATAATTTCCTATATATCCCACCAACTGGAATGTCTCTGACTACACAGCATGTGTTTATTTGTCTTGTGCGTCCCTTATGGCTCTCGGAATTTACTTCCCAAGATTTGTGCCAGCTGCTTATATCACCAGTGATGCTGAAACCAAATCAGACAACGTACATTTCAGTAAATAAGGAAAGTCACACTGTTTCCTGTTGTGTGATTTATTACACATGAGGCACTAGTTTTCTTCATTGCATAATGCAAGCTTTTGCAGGCATAGGAAAATGAACTTTCCTGGGACTATTTTTAGAGGTGATCATGGAGATTTGGATTAGAATAGATTAAGTAAGGATTACTGCAGAAATGATACATATACTAAGCTATACCTTTACTTGAAGACATGTGACCTGACTGATTCAAGAAGTGTTTACAAAATAAGTGAATCTGAACATATCCAAAAAAATGGAGGGAAAGAATGGTGGGTCATCATCTGTGTGTCTGTGGACTAGCCTGTGCTTTTATGTAGTGGAGTGCAGTTCATGATGAGAAATGAATCAGTGAGTGATCATAATGCTGCAAAGCAAAGGCAGCAATTTTACGCCTTCAGTGCTCAGGCACCGGAAGGGGCAGTGCCATTTGAGCTTGCTTTTGGATACAGGATTGTGCTTCTGGCTATTATGTTCCTCTGTAGAGCAGGCAGTGAGTTTAGCAGGCTGATGTTTCATCTCTGCTTGAATACCCTTTTGTATTTCTCGTATCACTTTCCCTGACAAAATTAGACTCTCCTCCCTTACCCACTCCAGGCATGTGGGGTTTTGTCTAAGCAACAGTAGCACAAAACTTATTTAAATTCCCAGTTCTTTTTTTGTCACTTTCCCAACACAAATTTGTATGTGACTAAGCTGTTGTAGCCCTTTCTCTAAAAGGTCAGCCTAAATTATTTTATGCAGATAATATTAAAGCTTATGTGCTTGATGGATTTCTGTAGCACATCAACACCACTTCTCATGGGACCGATGACCTGAATAATTACTTCATTCCACTGTTGAACTAATCAGCCTAAGCCAAATATAATACAAGCTCAATCCACTTATGAAAGTTTCTCAGATTGCCATATGCAATCTGGAGAGTTTTGTGCATGACACACAAATTAGTATATAGCTGGTAGTGGTGCTCGGTGCTAAATTTTGCTCTTAGTACAATGTAAATTTAGAATCTCTGTTAAGAGAATTTTAGAGTTTCTAGTGGACATCAGAATTTCCCTCAAATGACTTTGGGAGATTTATTTTTAAATACTTGACCTTATTTTAATTTAATTTTTTTTTTGCTTTGTATATAAGTTATGTTATAGTGAGTGATACCTATATTAGTTCTAATAGTGAGTTTTGTACAAAAAGTACGAATTATTATTTTAATGAATCAACAAGAAAAAGTTTAAACACAACTTTTTACTCCTTTATCTTTTTTATTCTTCCATTTAATTATATTTTTTGTGTAATATGTTTTTAACTTAGACATAATTTTCATAGTTGTCCTTGCATGTGATTATGGATTACAATGAATCATTATCTGACTTAATTCAATTACATGTGGTTTTAATCATTGCTGGTAAACCAACCTTGCAGAATTGTCATTAATACTTACAGATGCATGCAAAGGAAACTGGGCAGTTGATTTATCAAGATGCTTATGAAGGGCAATGGGTAATATCAATTTAGTCTTTTGCCAGGCTCATTTTTTTCTGGGATAATAGGCAAAAAACTATAATAAGCTGTTTTCATTCTCAGCATTTTGGTGGAAAATAAGTTGCCTGAAGAGATTTTTTTAAAAGCTGAATTAATTGCATGCTGTATGTGATTTGCTTGCTGTTCAGCTGGAGTTCAATATTGATCCTCTAATATTTCCTGTGATTTCTATTATCTGTAATGATCTAGTGGACAAATAGCCTTACATCTGTAATTTTGTCATAATATCTGATTTATAAAATTGTCTCCTGAGGTATCCATGACTTCACTTAGGCATGTTATGTCATCACAGCTGAGCAAAACAGAGGTTATTTTCATAATGGCAGCACTATTCCAGTCTGACATGAAATCAAAGGCACGTGAAGAATTATCAGTTTAAACAGAATCAAAAGTTTCACTGCTCAAGGAAGGTGTTGCATCATCTGATTAACTTCATGTAGTCCCATGCCTGAAATGTTCATTTATGTGCTCTGGGATGAAAATAAGAAAATTAGTTATAAAAATAAATAATTTATCCCAGACTGACTGTTTTGTCATGTATTCCAAATAAAGTATCGTTAATTTTACTCTGTCACTTCAAAACAAAGGGGCATCTTTCAAAACTATGCTAAATATATAAAAATCAGGTATGTCATATATTATAGAAAAACTGTGGGAAAACTCTGTGAAATGCCAAATATTTCACAGAGGAAAGAAAGAGCTCTCAACACCTGGGAGTATTGTGATTTCTACTTGGAAAAAAAAGGTACTGAGCTGATTTTCAACCACCCCTTATGTGGGAAAAAAGACAGCAAATGTTAATGTAGTTGATGTGATGGCTGACTCATGCTTTCTTGTTTGTCACACAGAGTCTGTATGAGATATTTGAAAAACTAAATAGGATCTGTTGCAATTCTTGTTTTATATTTAAGGTCTCTTCTGCACAGAGGATTAAAACAGATTTTTTTGCCTATTCTCTTTCATTGCTCTACTAGCAACTCTGGCCACTGATGGGGAGAGAGCAAGTCCTTGAAAAACAGGGATATTGTGCTTGCATGCTGTGACATATGTAGAGTTGTACCATCAAATAATTGATTAATATTATTATATATTAATGGGAATAGTTTGAGTTTTTATTATGATTTAAAATAAGTGGTGACTGTGGATATATGAAAGGGAAGAGAGCAGAAAGATTGCTGTTGAAGGAGGCTGTTGAAGTCTGAGGGAAAGGACATATTTTTAAGAATCACCAATTTTCCTTTTTCCTAAAGCTTTCACTGTAGTGAATATTTCTGAAAATGGATCTTACTGACAAAAATAATAGTAAAACTCAATTTAAAAAATACATTTTTTCCCCGTGTACACTGACCACTTCATAATTGCACCATGACCCTTCATATGAGGAGCAGAATAATTGATGCCTTGGTAGAACATTAATGTCATCTCTTTCCTGAGAGTAATCGGATTGCTCAGGTTCGGTATTTTCTAACTAAAACTAATTTATTTTTATCTTTTTAAAAGACATTACGTGTACAGCTGTATTTTCCTCCAGACTGCTGTGATACAGACTACTGCTTTACTGATTGCTTCAAAAGGCAGTTTGTTGAAAGCAATTTTGTATCACTTATATTTATTAATTGGGAGCGTTGAAGGAGTTTTTAATATATTATGGTATTTACTGGTGTAAGAACTTAAAGATTCCAGACCAATAACTCACACTGTTATTGACTGATTGTACATCCTGGGTGATCTGCTTGGACTACCTTTCAACAAGCAGAATACAGACAGGGCGAGAAGTGGACACAAAGAGAAAAAAAAAAGATGAAAGAAAAAGCAACTTGGTACCACAAATCATCATAGTATCATTGAACAAGGATTTAGGAAATAACCATCAAATCTAGGAGCTTATTGCAACTTTCATTCTAAAGCTGTAGCCCCTTGAAGCCCATTTCAGTATCTGACACATTTGAAAGTGTTATGCAAAGGAAAGCAATCCCTCAGTAAGCAGTCTGTCTCACCCTATGGAACATGTAATGGGTGAGGGCAAGAAGGGAACCCTCACATCAGCTTTACAGCCCTGGACAGTGCTGGCAACCATATGGCAGAAAAGTGATTTGTTTTTATGTCCTCATGCGATTGCTTGTTTTTCTTCTCAACCAGGGATGGCTGGGCACACACTCCACTGAATGTTGGATTCTCACACTCTTATCTGACTCACTTCAGATTTGTATAACCATCCTTCAAGAATGATTTTCCATGTTACTGCATCATGTAATCCCTCAGGAAGCTCCTACTCTCTGTTGTCTTTCTTTATCCTTAAGCAAGCAGTCTTTGATAGCATCTTCGCAAGATAAACTTCAGAAAATGTTGATACCTTAATAATCCTTCTGGTTTGTAAACTCAGAATGGTGAATGAGTCTGATGGATTTTGAGATAATTTGTGACTCATATCTGCTGAAATCAGAATGCCAGCGTTGGATGCATTAGATCCTATCTGATGGACATACCCACTAAAAGTAGGACAAAAGTCCCAAAACACTGTAATGCAAAAATCTCTCACAAAAAAGACCTAATGTTTGTTATTCATTATTGTTTTATAAAATTTTACTGTATTTTCACAATATTTTAATTTTACTCATTTACAGTTTGCATTTCTTTTACAGAGAGATCAAAAAAAAGAACTTTTTTTTTTTTAAGCATCTGATAAATATTTTTAGAAGACAAATTTTTTCAGTGAAAATACACTGTAAAAATATCCTCCAGATACTGGGTGAAACAGTTTTTATCCATTAGAGATGATATTCTTACAACGTTTTTGGAACAACCACTCTCTTAAAAAATGTCTTTTTTTTCAGTGAACAATAGAACCTCACTTCTTATTGTCAAGAGTTTCAGGTCTCAAAATTATTGTAGACTTAGTTTTCTGCTATTGTTAGTAACTGACATTTTACTGAATGACTGGGTAGTGTTTTAAATCTGCAGAGCTTTTGGAGTTGTAAAGGACTATGTCCTCAACACTGGGTGAAAAATGAAATTATTAAAGAAACTAAAATAATGCTGAAGTTCTTACCAAGTGGACACTGACACATTTTTTTACAAGCTAAAAGCTATTACATTGTAGTAAAACTGGGATTAATCAGAACAAGCCCACCAGGAAAGTAGATACATTTGAGTGAAAATTTATATATATATGTGAAAAAAATTACTTTTAGAAGAATCCTCTGTACAATTTCAATAGAAGGCTTTGAAGTATTACAGGCTCTTCTCAAGGAAAGGGAGATGTTCTTTATAAAGCAGTGGTGGGTGTTGCTTCATGATGAGGACAAGGGAGAATTGAGAATAAAAGAAATCTGAGTAATTATTTTATTGAAAGATGTAATTGAGAAATAACCTACATAGCCTCTGAACAGCCTCAAGAGTTGGCAATGAAGCTGTTTGCCACCTAAGCCAACAGAACTATCCAGAAAAATAGTGGAGCAGGACACTGAAATATTAAGTAAATAGTTATAATGATAATAAATCAGAAGGCACAGTTTTCATTTGATGAATGTCTCTGTCTCAGTAGTGTCCATGGGGAAAAGAAATAAAGAGAATGTGTAGGTAAGACCTGCTTAGCAAGTGATGGAGAAGTCAGGGTGGTCCATTCTGTTTTCATAACCAGGTTCTCCTTCTTGCTAGTCTTTTGTGGTTATGAACTTGTGACATATCTGTGTGAGTGCATTTCAGCAAGCAGGGTTACCAGAGTTTGGGATTTGTGTTTCTACTCTTCTCTTTTTGGTAGTCAGATACTGATGCTGAGCTCAAGAAAACTGAGTTATGTGTTGGCAGTGAAGAGGGAGCACAGGGAGCATTAATTTATCTGCACCTACCCTCCTCTAAACCCATCAGCCCTATGCAGTAATCCCGAGGACCAGAGACAATGGTGTTCATCCTAGTGGTCAAGTGAGCAGCCAGGATTAAGTACTGTAGTTCCATTTAATAAATGACAATTGCATTTTGCTATATTTTAGGGAAATTGTCAGTTTTACCCCTGTGGAATGAAACATTATCTGGGTACCAAGCAGAGTTACAAGGTTTACCTCCTGTCTTGGTTTCCTCCTGGAAGTTTTACAGATTCCAACTGTCATAAAGCACATTAAACAGGAACTCTAAAAGCAATTTAATTTTATTTATGATTATAAAAAAAAAAAAAGGAGATGCAGTTCAAATGGGAAACCTGAAGTACTTAAAGATAGCAACAGGCAGTATGAACACAACTCCTGCCTAACACTTCCCCTTCAGAGAAGAAGTAGTGATTTTTCAGAGAATTAATATTCAGAGCAGGTCCAGTTCATCTTACCTACTGGCTTCATTTTATTATACAATAAAAACAGATTTATTCTCATTTGGATATAGAGTATATAGCCATATAAACATGAGCCATTTTTAAGCAGTTACTTTGCATGTAGCATAATGTAATACCTACTCTCTTAGGTATTTCTGAGGAGTATCAAATGTTACTTGCCAAAGGGCAGAGATAAAAAGGAGTGTTTGAGATCTGAACATTGTGCCTGGAGCTAATCACTAGTTATGCTGATACCTTTTCAGTTCTTCGGTCTGGAAAAAAAATAAATAAAAAAGCAGACTAGTATGCTTCTTCACTGAACTTTTTTGAGTCTGGTAAACTTCCCTCTCACTTTATATTTTACTTACAGAATGGTCTTATCATTGCCTGTTACCAAGGTTATGTGGATATTGTAATAGCCTTAGCACAATGCCCTCACCTTGATGTGAACTGGCAGGACAACGAAGGGAACACAGCTCTAATTACAGCTGCACAGGCAGGTAAGGCTCTCTGTATCACCTCTTACACTCAGGGTCTTGGGAGAAGTGCGTGTTTTGGCTACTTTTTTTAGGACTGTTTTTCAAATTGCTAAAAGAAATTAATCTGTGTAAAATAATTCTGGCCAAACCCACTCTCAAGTAAGTTTGTCATTGTTTTCTTTCAACTAATTAATCTATAGTAATATTTATCCAGTAGATTAAGACAACAAAAGTTATACATTTCTAGTAGATACCATTAATTATTTTAACTTAAAAAATAAAGAAAATCTTGTCCCAAGTGTGCAATATTATACTGCTTTGTTCTTTCAAGCTTATTTCCTATGTTTGCTCTGGCAAGCAACAAGTGAACACTGTGGACCTGTAATGTGCTATATTACTGCTGATTATGTATTTTCTCCCATGCTTGTTACACCTACCTCAGTGGGTCTGTAGTAATTCCTGACTGTAGGAAAATGTATCATCGTTTAACAAATACCTTATCTGCTAAGACATTCTTCATCCACTGCATAGTTAAAAGCAAGAAATCCTCAACAAGATTTAGTGTTTGCCAGTGCTCCTTTTATAACAGACTGATATTGACGCCAACCATGTTAATCCTGATGCAAACTGGAGTGAGAGCAGGTTTAGCCCCAGGTTTTCTTTTATACCTCCCAGCATGGTAATATTCAGTAAACCAGTGTATCAGATCACTTAAATGTAAGAGAAACTCCCAAGAGAGCTACTAGTTTCAAGTGTACAGTTAAAAACCCTCAGTTGATTATTTCTGTTAAAACTGAAAGGCTGCTCTTTAATCTTTAAGAGAAGCTTTAGTTTTCTCTTACAAGTGTTAACAAAGTGCCAAAGCACATAAATCGGCAAAAATTTCGCCAAGGATGCCATCATCACTTTGTAGTCTAAAAACTTTTGCAAGGGTTGCCTAGCTCTGCATCCCAGATTTCCTTTGCATCCCTCAAGCACGCTCCTCAAAGGCAGGGACTTACAGGGAAACGTACACTTAGTTTTTATCATGTCACTGCAAGATGGGTCTTGAATCTGGAAGAAACAATTGTGACCACAGTAGTCACATTCATAGCAAAGTCATGAGTTATGGTAGCTTTCCAAAGAAAGTGGAGAAGTCTCCAAAACACTAATCTACTTCTATTTATCTGCCCTAATATAAATTTGGACTACAAAAGACTTAACACTCATTCCTTCCTGACCTTTATAACTCATGATAATGAGCTCAGAATTAATCCAGCGGACTGACATTCACTTGACACTCTCTGCCAGTACTTGCTATTGATCCCCAAAGCAATTGGAAATGACTGTAGTCAGCAGACACTTATACAAACCCCCAGCAACTTGGATGTTTTCCCCTGCCTGTGATAATCCTGAGCTACAGTGTTAACACTAGTTATTTAATTAATTATCACAAGATGCTGTAGTGTTAATAGAGATTACTGTGAGGTTAACATTGCAATCAGAGGAGCTACAGTGCAATGGATGCTGCTTAATTATTGCTGAATGTTAAGTAGTAATGCTGAGCAGTGTATTATAAAGATCTGGAAGCAAAGCTTATACAAGCTTGCCTTTAGATGAAAATTTATTTGTGGTATTTTTTTAACTTTAGGACATGGAAATATAACATTTTTTTGCAAAATAAATTATTCTGAGATCACTGTTATTTATACCAAAAGTATGGGGTTTCCTATGGAAAGTCTAATAGCAAATCCACAATATTTCAGTTAATTGTAAGGTAATATTAGAAGTTTTCAGAAAGTGCTACTATTTTTGTTATGATCCACTGGCCAAGTGAGCAATCATGTATGTCCAGACCCCAAAGAGGAGCTGGATGGGAAAAAAGCTGCAGTCCAGAGGAATTGTTCCTTATGTTGCAGAGGCTGCATTTGTATTATGAGGTACAGATGCCAAGGGAGATGACAGAGAGACCTATTTACTTGTGCTAGTGGAGTTTAAAATCCACACTTGCTTATGCCATTTAATGACTGCCCAGATGCGATGCTCAAATCTGAGTCTCAGAAGATAAATGAATTCAGTTTCTCATATTGCTTTTGAGATTTTCTCATCCTTCAAAAAAAGTATCTAAAGTTGAAGTTTTTTGCATGGGCTGTCCTGAGAAAGACAGCTTGGATAGATCAGTGAAAAGCAGTACTTTCTTAACAAGCTTACTGGTATTCAAAAATAACCACAAAGTGTCCTGCTTTGTGTGTAAATTTCAGGTTCAAAAATTGGTCTGTTCATTTGGTTTCTCAATATTTCTTATTTCTTATATCCCTTTTCAAAGACAGCTTGCCTTCCAAAACTGTAAATTCGTTGCAGCCTGCAGCAGGTGGTGCCCAGAAATGAATGGTGATGCTGTTGAAGCAGAAGCAAAATCATTAAACATCATTATGAGGACAATGCAGAAAAAAAGTAGGGATTGATGCAAACAAGAGATTGAAATAACAAGTGCAAAGAAAGGGAGGAAGGAGAGTGATTTAAAAAAGAGAAGGGAGAAGGAGGAAAATTACTTTTATTTTTTTTTTGTCAGTTCTGTTGCTGATGGGGACATAGTTACATCAGTGTAAGGTAATTGGCATGCACTGGTGTTCAGACAGAGTCATATTTGCTTACAGAGTATAGATATTTTACATTACAGGGACCAGTTTGGGGCAAGGCTGTAGAGCTAGGAAAACACAAAATTGGAAGTTATCCCAGCTTCTGTTCATTAAGAAAGACATGAGAACACAAACACCTAAAACACCCAGAGGATAAAGCATGCTGGGTGTCTTTTGTTCCATCCATTCACCATCCACAAAATAAACAAAAGTGTTTTGCAGGTACAATCCAAAATAGCAATGTTATTTGACAAAGCATCTTCCTTACTATGCAGCTTATCCTTCTGCCTGTTTTACATAGATTATTAGGCAATATTGTCATCATTACAGGCATTTCCTTTGTGGCAGCAATTAAGTAAATTAAGCTATTACAGACATCTGTGCTGATCTCTAAGTATGGCTCCCAGGGAGAAGAAGTGTACCTTTAGCATGCCAGTTCTGGTAGAAGATAGATCTGGCTTGCAAACAGCAAAAGCCTGATTTGAATTCAGTATCCCCAAACTGGCCGAGGCCAGGCTCATTTATTTTAGAGCTGCATACGCCTTTCATAGCAGACTTTACATCACAGAAGACTCACCTGGTTTATGATTTAGGTACACACTGCTAGTGCACCCAGACACAGGAGAACCAAAGCAAACTTCATGGCCTTAAATCAAAAGCGTATGACAGGGATTGAACAAAAACTTGGCAGCTCTGAGTTTTGCTTTGAATTTTAGATCTGTTTGAACCAGAAATCTGAAGCAAACCTCAGAGGATAGAAGATCTTGCAGAATAAAATTGAAGAGGTTGTAAGGAATCCCTGAGACATGAAACTTCTGAGAATCTCAAACTCCTTAACTTTCTTAGTTATTTTATTGTTGGTATTTTTTTTCTGTCTCATTTAAGGCCATCTGTAGTCCCCTGGAGAGTTTATGCTGAGCAAGGTCTTTCAGGATTAACTCTTAGCATCACCCCAGATTTGCAAAACATCTCTTACTGCAATTATACTTTTGACAAAGGGAAGAAAATCGTTAGTGATGTAATAACTGCTGAAAAATCTTCCACTTTATTATTTCTCCTTGTTTCAGTTTGTCTCTGGTTTCTGTGGTCAAAAAGCAGTATTTCAACTGTTCCAAAGCCTTCATGAAGACACATGCTCTACATCAGTGAGACAGAGAGTGTCGTGCAAAACAATTTGGGCACAAAGACTCTCTCAGTAGTAACCAATACCCTGCTAGGATCTGATCTTATTCCATAAAGTCAGTGGAGCTGAAGCCTCTGTATTGAGTAAGCAGGACCAGGTCACTCAATCCTGCCCTGAACCCAGTTCACTTTTGCTTTGTTCTTCTTGTTGTGGTTTGCTGACTCTTTATATTTTATTCTCATCAGACTGCACAAGGTACTGGGAGCTCTTTATTTGGTTTTCTCAGACTCTGGAGTTTTTCTGCACTATCTCTACATATGCTCAGGTTTCAGGAGAGTCTCCAGTTATGCAGAAAGGTAGCGGAGCATAAGAAATTGTAGGAGAAAAAGAGTAACATCTGCAAAATATCTTAAATTAATCAGTAAAGATTTTCTTAACTTGTTTTTCAAAGTGAGTGCAGGACTGTGTTGCTACAAAGCCACTGCTGATTAAATTTGGACCAGATGTGACACCACAGATTTTTTAAATTGTCCTGTATAAATTATAATCTGCTTCAGTGCCATTTCTAGATGAATTTGAATGTAATGCATCACAGAATATTCAACCGGACTACAGAGTGATATGAGAGAATATTCTTACAGCTCCTAGTAATCAAATTGTGATTGTTGCAGCTGCCTGACAGACTGCATTATTTTATAAAGCATCAAAGCATCATAAAATGATTGACAAGTGAAGGGAAAACTGTTTTAAATGAGTCATAATGGCACTCGCTATTTGCCTGAGAGTCCAATTATAAAGATTTGATGTCTTAATTGATCTTCCAACCAGTTAGCCAGAGATGTCTTCAGGTCCTCAGTAGGCCCTTGCTAACACCAGTTATCCTGGCATACAAGGCACATGAATTTTTTTACTACCAAAACCGAACATCATTTTCCTCTTACTGGTGAG
Source organism: Manacus candei (assembly GCF_025592945.1). Taxonomy (NCBI): domain Eukaryota; kingdom Metazoa; phylum Chordata; class Aves; order Passeriformes; family Pipridae; genus Manacus; species Manacus candei. The sequence continues at coordinate 29,654,528 of NW_026138097.1, read as the reverse complement.
TAGACAAGTGGCTTTACACTGTCAGATGGAAAAATAAAAATGTGGGATCCTACACAAAATAGTCTTTTCTCTCATATCAGGCCTGACATGTTTTTTAAGTATTATTGGCTGAAACAACTATACATAATCATCACTTTTTAATGAAGCACCATGATTGTAAGGCTCAGTTTTACCAGGGAAGGGAAAAAGGTTTGCAGTCAGTTACCCATGGTGATGGGCCATCCTTCCTTAAGATGTAGGGATTCCCTTTGCATTGCTACTCATTGAGTCAAGAAACTGGGGCCCCTTGCAACCTCAGAGTGAACCATCTCTGGCCTTCAATTATTCCCTTACCTTAAACTGACTTTTCAGAAAGGAGAGCAACTTGAGAGAAGGTGAGAACCCAAGTTTTTCACCTTCTATCTCAACACAGTCAGTGCCACTTAAGGCTGATTGCAACCCTCAGGCCAAAGGCTGATAACTGCAGTGACTGGAAGAGTACACAAAGAAAAGAGATCTTATTAATTATCTGCATTTTGCAGTTATCAAGCCCACAGGAGTAATTTTTGGTTTAACCTTGAGGGAGTACCTTCATTCTGTGACATATTTTCTCTGCTTTTTCATTTCTTTAAAGGGCACATAACCATTACAAACTATTTGTTGAACTATTTTCCCGGGCTTGATATTGAGAAGAGGAATGCATTTGGATTCACAGCACTGATGAAATCTGCAATGCAGGGCCGAACAGAATGTGTGAAAGCCTTGATGATGGCAGGTATGCAAAGTGCTTTGCTGCTTCTTTGTCTTCATCTAACTAAATACTAGACAGTCAAACACCAAGAAGAAAACTGGCTCTTGAGATGTTTGCTCTGTGAGCTGTGGTGCAGCCTTCCCTGGAAATGGGTGCAGCTTTTAAATAAGTCATAGACAAGGTGGTGAAGGCACGTGCTGTGGGTTCAGGGGCACTCAGTTTGCCTTTAGAATCTCATCCAGGAGTTCTCCAAGAGCTGTCAGGGTGAGATTCATTATCTCCAGGAGAGTTTGGGGAGCAGAAGCATCAAAATCTGTAGAAAAGGAGCTAATGAAATTCATTATACAGCTGGGGAAGATATGCAGGTCTCTTGCTACCTGCATGATGGTAGTGGGACCACAGCCAGACCTCCACTTGTGCCTCCAGCTGGGGCAGGGACTGGAGAGCTCTGGAGGCTCTGGCTCCCATCAGGAGAGTTGGGTGTAGGAGCCATATCCCACAGGGAACACTGGTGGGAAATTTGGTAATGTAGATTTTCTTCCAATGCCTCTACAGTTCTGAATTTGGTCTCCAGGTTTATGGGCAACAGGGTACAAGCAGGTCTGTCTCTGCTGCAAGGAGGGAGTCATGGCACAGGGAGTGAGCAGGTCCATCTCTTCCCAGCTGTCTCTCTTCACATCTGAGAACAGGAATTATGTTTTTGCTATTAGCTATTGTCTGCAGTTGAATTTCCAGCTGTATTGCACTGCAAGTTGAAGGGGTCCTGGAGAAGAGACTCAGAAGGCCCCTGGAGGGGTAACAGCCTCTACAGGAGGAGTCCTAGCATAGAGTATCATTCAGCCACAATGTTGTATGGTATTTTAATATAGAGTAATTTGTATATAAATCATTATATACTAATTAAATAACTAGCTTATATTAGTATATATTCTTGTATTTCAGTTGCAGATACTTGACACAAATTAGATAATATGGAAATTATAACAAATGACATGTGAATATCATTATTGTCTAGACCAAGAGTCCTACAAGTCCATTTCATAGAGAGAGATCTTGAATGAGTAGTTCATTTCAGTGATTTTGCTGTCATGGAAGTCTAAACGCTCATAATCAAAATATTTTAAGCCACAGGAATTTATCGAGCGTAGTGATATTACTATAATTCATTTAATACTATCCAGTTTCTAGACATCGATATGACACAGAAAACGTTTAGATGATGTGGTGACTGGCATGCCATTTTCTCCAAGGTTCTGTAGCCTCTTACACTGGAATCAGGGCTTTGGAATCAGATCATTCATTTTGGAGTTAAATTTTTATTAAAAAAATTATGAAATGACTGTCAGAGCTAGCATACTGCTAGAAACAGATGCACTTTCTGGACTAACACATTCTTTGTGCAGATGCTAGTCTGGAGTTTTCCAGTGCCCATTATGAATCTTAAAAAGAAACTTCAATCCTAAGACTTTATGACTTGTCTAATTTGCCTTACAATGTCATAGCCTTCTATTATTCTCACTAGACATGTGATGGAAGCTTGTTCTTTCTGTTTAGGTCACTAGAAGCTATTTCACGACCTTTCTGCTTTGTAGATAACTCAGTCCTTGTTATTCTGATTCTGGTACAGAAAGTATTATCCAAGTTCACTGTTGTAGTTGCTGCCTCTGGCATCTGAATAGCCAACTTCTTGTTTTCATGATTCAAAAGAAAACAGAATATCAGGGAGAACAAACCTTTAGCCATCCAGAAAATGGCTTTCTTGTCCTCTACCTTGAGTTTACCTACAGAAAGTTGTATCAACCTGTTTGTTCATCAGAGACAGTGAGGATACCAGAGATCATCCACTGACTAAAGAGGTCTAGAGTTAATATGCTCTTGAGTTTCTACATTGCAATTTATATACATGTTTTGGTGAGTATTTTGCAGTTCCTCACCTTTTCAGCTCAAAATAAGGGACACAAAGGAAGTGTGGTAAATTGCCTGCACCCATTTTAATATCTGAGTACTTTTTAGCACTGCAGAGTCTGCTGAAATGGAAGGAGGAAGATGTTCATTCAGAATGGATTTAGAAGTTGTTTGGGAGTTAAGGGATACTGAGTGACTGCTGACAATAAAGTGCTACTGCGCTGAAGAAGGTAAAAGGAACTGTTATTAAAAGATTTGGTGAAAAAATCGATTTCACAAATAAACCGGCAAAGTTCTGTTAAAACGTAAAAATGCATGGCAACATAGGAAGGAACACCCATAATCAGCTGTGGGTCTACTGGTATAGCTACAAAGCAGGTATGTGTGTTTAGAGAAGAGTTACAGCCAAGAGGTGTTTAAACCCAGTGTTTGTTCAGTGGCTTGGGTAAGACCTCTATGGATGGCCAGCTACTTACAGCAACGCAGGAGGTCAGTAAAGCAAAATAACTCACTTTCCCAGCTGGATTTGAAATCTGGATTGAATGTTGGATGTAGCACAGTCAGATGGGGAAAAAGGTAACAGCAATGTGTGACAGATGGTTGGAGCTGGATTGTTGAAGTGACTGCTCTTTCTGAAATTTGAGTTCCTGGAGGGTGGCCAAGGTCAATCACTACAAGATTAAGGCACTCTGAGACACTTGGACGTAATGTCGCTCTTTCAAAGTGAGTCTTTGGAACGTGTGAATTTGCTATTCGTGAGTGCACAGCGAGTAAGGGGGAACTCAGTCTCTCATCAGCAGTTTGTCACAGGCTGCTGCGCTGCCAGGACCGCGCCACTGCCAGCACTCATCAAGCGAGCCAGCCAGAAATGCTGGTTGTTATTCACGTGTCAAGCCCTGCTGTAATCTCCAGTGTAAATTCAGTGCTGCTTTAGTAAAGTTGTCAGAGTGGCCACAGATTTGGAGACTGAGTTTTAAATACTGCCTGCCTCAGTAGGCAACCAAGCTCAGGTTGGTAACAATACCTGAGCTTCCTCACTCCCCATTTTTAAACTCAGGTGTCAATTTTGCATCTCAAAGGACATTCAACCTTCTTAATAAAACACGATATTGATATCCTAAAGGAGCATGTGTATTCAAACTAATTGTGCTGAAAAATGATCTTCAGGGCAACTTTTTAGGAAAAGCAAGGCAAGTGGCAAGTGCAGTTTTCCTAAAAGAGAACTTGTAGGCTATGCTTACAGTGAAATGACAATTAGTTCAATAAGACAGCTATCACATTTACAAAGGGACATGACTATTCATGCCTATTCCAGATAAGGCATTCCACTGAATGACAGTTTTGTTGAGAAATGTCTCCTGACTTGTACAGAAAATCAATACAACTATACTAAATCACACCTTAGAAGAGATTTCATGATACAAGGTACAAAGTGAGCATTGATTTCTGTTGAAAGGTTGGGATTTCAATACTCCATAGTATTGTTTTCTGAGATAAACTTTCCAAAAGCCCTGGTGACTTATCTGTCAGGAGCCTGCTACTCCTCAAAGGGAGGTGAGCCAATGGTGACAGCATGGCCTCAGCACTAGCCTCATCAACAAAGGCACTCCTTGAAGGAACAGAGCAGGGCTTGTGACAGGATCAGCCAATACTGCAGTGGTTGTTGGGCAGTCTAGGTGACAAGGGATAGTCTGTAGAGACAAAATAGTCTTGAGGTCAAACAAAAAATTAAGTCTGTGGATCAGGGTCCAAACCAGCAAGGCACATGGCCAGGCTTAGCTCAGACAAGGAAAAGAGCTGAGTGCAGTTCCCAGGCAAAGGTGGGGAACCCCCAGTGAGCGCTTTCCCACATTGCTCTTTTTTAACAACTCTGATCCAAGGTCTCCTGGATGCACCATATCAGAGCTGGAATTACTTTTTCTTGAAGATAATAGTAAACAGCTGTCTATACCTCTTGCTTGTTTACAAGCTGAGAATTAAATTTTATATTTGAAAACAATTCTTTTAGCTTCTCTTTCTTCCTGTATTAATTCCTTGCTTGTTACATGTACAATAAGGAAACAACTTCCACATAGTCTGCCATGGTCCCAGTCACCTCTAGTGGGAAGGAGGACAGATCCAGGCAAGTGTTAAGAAGGAACTAGGGCAAGAGGCTACCCTGAGATGTGAGAGATTCAAGGGTAGGAACTTTGGGTAGGAAGTTTCAAAACAGGCTAGTGAAGCAGGAGGGTGTATGTTTGTATGTCTTTTTTCCTCCCTAGAGTGGTTTATCTGGAACTTCTGCAGTCATGAACCACATCAAACCCTGCTGCCTCTGAGATCTTGCAATCCCTTCTTCAATCCAGAGCTAATGAACTCTTTGATTTGATTGACTCTTCCTCCTCTTTGCCTCCTTTCTGTCTTCCAATCTGGGCCCCATGCTTGACTCGTGCAGTACGCCTGTGCTCTTTCTCTCTGAATGGTCCTTTCTGCAAATTTCACTCAAATTACACTTAAACTGAGATCAGCTCTTTTGCTTAGGTTATCTCTGTCCACATTCACTCTTATCTGTGTCTCTAGCATCCTCTTTTTAGCAATTTTCTCAGTTGACTTAGGAGTCAACTTGTACTTAATAGGGTTAAAAGTGAGTTTTTTCCTTTGTTTTCCTGTAATGCCAAAACTTCCTTTGTGGGGAAGGTTATATTGAACCCATCACAAACCAATTCCTGGTTACCATTCCTTATATTAAGTTCCTCCTTATTCTAATTTGAAATGCTGTCCCTAAGATAATCTATCCTGAAGAAAAAAAATTATCATGGTATTTCTCTACTCTTTTCCTCAGGTCTCAATCTCTGGACATCTCCTTCTTCCAAAGTTATGGGATAGATTGTCTTTTCTTTTGTGGAAAGATCTGTGTAGGTCTGTTTTGTGTTTACTGTTTGAAAACGGTGCTTCATCTGCTATAGAAGCCCTTCAATAAGTCAAACGTTGTTCATATTCCAGCTTTAAACTCTTTCAAGGAACCCAGAAATTATCTACAGGGCCAGTAACGTGTGAACTGTGACTGAATGTTGCAAAGCTGAGTTATATTTAAAGCAGCTGGGCAAAGTGCCTGTCCCAGGGAACGTGCTGCAGACCTGCTGAACGAAGTCTGCACGCTGGAGCATGCAAAGCTCCCTCTGAGATCAGTCGAAGTTCAAAGGTAGAATATAAAACAAAGAATTTTCAGCTTAAAAACATCTCTGCCTGCAACCAGCATATTCACTCATTGTCCTACTGATTTAATTCATTCACCTACATGCCCACATACTGTAAAACATCAAGATGTGTGTGCCCAGGTGGTGTGCCCAGGGTCATTGCAGTGCAATTCACAGGATATGTGCCAGTTGTCAAGTCCCTGACACATCTATGAGATTCTTTTTAATTGTTGACAACAAGCCAGTTTTTGGACATACCTTTTGCATCCTTTAGCATTCACCAGCTGTAATGTGTTGGGCATTTGCAACAGTGTCCTGCTAGCTTCAGCTTCCAAAACTACTTGTTGCTGCTCGTTCTGCAGCAATTCTTCCACAAGTGTACTCTGTATTGAGCTTCCACTGTCCTTTACAGAACTCTTCTGTGTAAGCAGAACTGGGCACATGCCACCCTCATGGACAAATGCCCACAGTCCCACCCTAATACCATAACTGAGAGGACTTCCCTGCAATTTCCTGGTTGACAAGGAATGTGGATATAGTACTAAGTTGTAAAGGAGGAGAAGAGTGTAACGCAACTTGAAAGCATAAGAGTGAAGAACAAGGGGGCTTATGGGAACATGAAGAGATCAAAAGGAAGGCAAAGATGGAGAGGGATGGAGAAACATATGAAAAAAAAGAATGGTGATGGGGACAGATGTCAGAATTGAGGGATAAAGATCATAAATTGGGAATCGGAGGACAGGTCACTAGAAATCATTTTCTTTCAGGACCTGAGACTGTACTTCAAATGTCTAGGCCTCTGCTGTCTAACCAGTGCCCCAGCTGCCTCTCATGGCTGGTCCACTTGGCAGTAACAGTGTGTTTTTGCTACCAATAACTTCATTTCCTTAGGGATGGTAATCTCAGGTAGATGAGAACAGCTGTTCTGGGCTCAGGCTGAAGGTCCATCTCATTCATTATCTACTCTCTGACATTTATGGTAACTTTCCTTATGTTTGTTCACCCTTGTTACCATCCTCACAACATTTCCTAATTCCATTCTGTCCTTTCAGAGATCATCATCATCACGGCTGGGCTTCGCGAACGAAGATTTGGGGCAAGAGAACATGAATTGCACACTTGTTTTCTCTACTCCCCTTTTTTTTCTTTCTATTTTTCTCCATTTTAAATGCGTTTCTAGAAATTCCTTGTATTTTATTCGCTATTTTCACCCCTAGTGAGCAGTGTGTTGATATTTTCATGGAACTTGTGATCACTAGCCCAAGATCTCCCTTACAAGTGGCAGTGATCAGTGCAAAGTCCAGTATTCTGTATGGGGAGGATTTTTGTGTACAGAATTGCTTCTTTCCATATTCATCACTCTCTTCTTGTCAGCTAAGTGAATCGATTTTAAAATGCCAGTCAAGATTAAGTGCAGCTGAAATTCGTAATTTCATTATTTGTATTAAGAGAATTTTATATATACAGCTTTGTTATTTTTTAGTTTGTTTTAAATAAATCAGGAGTTCTGAAAGTGAGGAACCTGATCTGTCCTTAGTGCATCTTCATTTTGATACAAATATTACTGTGTATCTTATATGACGTTTTCTTGCAGGGACTCACCTCTGATCATAGCAACAAAAGTGTGAGCACTTCATTAATTAACACTAATTGGTTTTCATTGATTTGTTTTTTTGAGGGGCAAATGTCCATGCGACTGACCCAAGCCGTGGACTGACTTCATGGGAATGGGCTTGTTTCACAGGAAGATCAGAATCTGCCTTCATCATGCAAAAGTTGATGGACAGGCCATGCCCAGAACAGTTTTCTGATCAATATAAACCAGAATGGCCAAAGATGAAGGAACTTCTTGCCAAGGCTGCAGAGCCAAAAAGCTGTTTGCAGAAGATTTCTGAGTGCGTACGGGCAGCTGTCTCATTCCGGTCTTTCTATGGCCCAGAAGAAGATGGGGTCCTTGACCACATGGTGAAGGTGACAACAAGCCTGGGCAGTCCTTTCATTGCTCTGGCATGCCGGACTGTGTGCCCAGGCAGCCCACCCTCTGTCGGTAAACGCAGACTGGCCGTGCAGGAAATCCTTAAGAAGCAGAGAGCAGAGGAGATCCGATCTCAAGACAAAGATCACGTTAGCAGCTACGAGAAGCTCTTTCAGAACTCCAAAGTCACAGTGATCCCCAAGAAGAAGGAACGTCGAGCCAGTCTGCAGCCCATCAGCCTTGCAGTGAACACAGTAGTCACGAGGAAAGCAAGCCTCCTACCGCTTCACCTGCTTAGACGGAGCAGCGTCAGGCCAGGATTTGTCATCCCCAAAGTCCGTGTCAGCAAGGCTCCTCCACCCACCTTCCAGCCAGAAAAGGCAAGAAGGAGGAGCAGTGCAAAGGATGACCCCTATTTGCAGATTCCCAAATGGAGATACAAGGAGCTAAAAGAGGAGCGGAAGAAGGCAGAGGAACAGGACAAGAATAGAGCAGCAGAGACTCAAAAGCTGAGGCAGGTGTCTCCTACCCGAAGCAGGACCTGATTTAAAGGCAGTTGTTTAGAAGGTTCTTGAGCTACTAGTCTTGTTATCTGAGCAAGATAACAGACTGAATGCCTTTGTGCAGGCCCACTGTTCATGGAGCTGGAATACTGAGCAATGGCCTTTAAAGTGCAGAAATACAGCAAGGGTTATGCCACAGCATGTCTGATGCTGGAGCACAATTATATTTTGAGATGGAAGACTCGCTAAGTTTGCCTGTCTGCTGTTGAGAGGAAGTTCTAAGTGGTGCAGTCCTCTTGCAGATTCCTGTTTTACCAGCTCCAGGTGAATGACTGAGAAACAGCTTGAAAAACAACATATATGTGACAGGATTATATTTTGTGTTTGTTCATTTTGTAATGGACAAAATGAAGGAGTTGTTCTTTTGACACTAGACATTCCTTCCTCTCCTTCCATAGGTAGATGTATTGCAAGGTTTTATAGTAATAATGAAAAGTTTAAAACATACCAGTGTTGGTGGCAGTGAAAATCCAGGTCTTCAATTGTTTTGAATATACTAAGCACTTTATTTCTCTTTCAGTAAACAAAGTTTAAGGATAAGTATTAAACTGTACAGCTCTATACAGTCTGTATGGATACAGGTCTTAATGCATATTGTTTGCTCTGTTGAATATAAAAAGGGCTGCATATGAAATATCTCTGCAGTTGAGGTATTCACATCTTCTGCAGGTATAAATCAAGGGCAGGGACTGATTTCTTTGAAGTCACAGAGAAGCTGAGATAAGATTTGAATGCCATCATCACCTAAGATTTGCCTCCCCTGTTAGGTTTCCCTTTATCCGTTATCTGTTGTTTCCTCTTTAGTCTCAGGGAATTTTTTGTCGTTGCATTAAAATGTGAAATAAGGGAGATGGTGAGGCACAGGTGGGTTTTTTTCAGGTTGATATTTAAATTCCTGTTTTAAAAACCAGGTTTAGTGTGAGCCTTTCCAGATTATAGCCAGGACAAGAAAATTATGCAGCTTGAAGAAGTTCAATTTTCCCAGGTATCAAGTCCAGCTATATACTACGAAATGCAGTATCAGGTAGCTCAGGCACTAATGTGGTCAGATGTCACTGTAATCTTTGATACTACACCTCTGGGTGCCCAGGGAGAGCAGTACCTCACCCCTCTCTCTCTCAACACTGGGAGAAAACCTTCCCTAGTATGTAAGTGCATCTCCAAGCAGCAGTTCCCACAGGTTGCTGCAGGTTCTTGCAGTCCATGTTAAGGCTTCCTTTGGTTTTACCAGCAGTCAGCCTGGGCAGCCTGCCAAACCCTGGCAAATTCTGATAAGGAAGGGCTGTAAACCTGCTGCTTGCTGAAGAAAGATGATGTTCATAGAAGTAGAGGTCAAACACAAACAGCAAGTCATACAGCACATCTCAGGGTAAGGTTTTGCTCAGGTTTTGTGCCTGTTTGAACTGAAATGTGCTGTGGTGTGTCCTCCTGAAGGTGTAGCTGTGCTGGAAGCCAGGCAGACCCCACCTCCTGCTGTCACTGGCTTCTCCCTTTAATTAAAGAGAGGGGAAACTTTTCCATCCTTTACTCCCACAGCACAAAACCTGGCCGTGGTCTCACTGAATTTGTAATAAAACTGTGCATGTCATGGGAGAAATAAATTCAGTTGATTGAAAACTAGTGCTCAGATCAGCACTGCCACCTCGCATCTGTGGTGTCAGGGCTTGACAGAGGTTATGACAGATGTCTAAAACAAGGATTTTGCACACAGCTTGTTCTTTTTACTTCTTGCTGGAGTAGCTGTGCTGGCCAGACTGCATTGCCAGGTACACTCCCAGGTCAGAGCTGGAGGAATATGCACCTGCTAATACACTTCCTGTGAATACGAAGAGGATTTTAGTCTGCAAGTGCATCAGTGTTGTGCAATTCATAGGCACCAATTTTACAATGGCTTTGGAGTGACCAGAATATAAGCTGAACTCATTACTTTGGAGAGTAGGAAGACAATCTTTTAGCTGTCTGTGGCAAAGGTATCAGGATGGATTTTTAATTAAATTGGATTGAATGGTTTAACTAATAATTTTTGTTTACTGCCAACCTAGCATTTTGAAGATTAGCACTCAGATTCAGTATCTGAAAAGCAACCTGTGCTGCAGGTGAGCACTTGAATTTGCACTTTCAGTATCACTTGCAAGAGATAGACAATTGACAGGTGCTCTCAGGGATTAACATACAGTATGTTAGAATTGGGGGCTGAAAATTAAGCCCATTTTCTAATCCTTTGTACTTTACTGTGTTTATGTGCATAAATATGTGATATTTCCATTAAAAGAGGCGCAAACTGTTAAACTTATTTGGCAACCTTATTCCTCAGAGGGGTTTGGGGATGCTGCCTTTCACTTTTCAGGAGATCTAAAAGCTCATTCACTTTCACCAAAGGACTCATCAGCACCACCTGAAATCAGTTCGGTTTCCCTGGAAAGAGTCATTGTGGGTTAACTGCCACTCCTTGTGAATTTTTCCATGGGAGTAAAACAAAACCACTACATTTGTCCCCCATCGGGCTTTGTCTGACTATCTCGGTGGAGAGAGAAGTCGCTGCTTTGCTGGCCTGCAGCCACATTGCTCTGCTGTAAACAGGTGGTCCCATACACCCTTACGGACAGTATGACTCCATTTTGTGCATCTGTGTAAAGCTTTGCACTTGCTAGTTTGGAAATGCAGGCACAGGTCCCCATTGCCTTCCTCCCCTGCTGCCTCACTGTCCCCCAGCATGGTTTACCTCCTAAAAGAGAGCATGCAAACCCTTGGCAGCACCTCCTGGCAGCTGGACGAAGGGAAGGAAGAGGTGCTGCTGGAAAAGGATGCTCTCACAGAGAGAAAGGGACACTGATTCTTAGGGTTGAGGAAGGCTTTCTACGTGCCTTCAATACCAGGCTGCAGTCTCACACATTAGCAGAAAAGATACTTCTGAACACTGTGAATGAAACTGGAGCACGGGCTGTTTCTTCCTTCACAGCCATTGCTTTCCTCAGTACACTCTGAACATGTCACCACAATGCTCACTCACCAGGAAGCTCCCAGCCCAATAGGCTGACTTAATTCTGCAGTAAGAAGCAGGGATTTAATCTAGTGATGGTGGAAAGTGAAAAGCCCAAGCATTTCCCAACATTCTCTAAAATTATATAGTGGTTTCGTCTCTGGTGAGCAGTGATGTCATAAGGAAGAGACTACCATGGAAGGTTTTTCATATGGGAACAGAGAATTACATATAATTGCCTCCTTGGGTCACTATGTATTATTCATTTAGAGGGTTTTTTTTTTAATGCCAATGAAAAACTGTTCCTTAAGCCTTGACAAAAATCCTCACTGGGCTTCTTCACTGAACATCTTTTTCTTAATAGTCCTGAATTCTCATGCTGTCCTGCTGATGGACAGATATTAGGGCAGCCAGTAAAAAAACACCTTGAATAGAAAATGGCATACAGATATGAAATGTTCTTTGAGGGCATTTCTTTTTTATCATCTACATTTCAGCAAATCACTTCCAAAAAGGACTGAAATTAGGACCCAATATGTAGAATATGCTGACTTGCAGATGGTCTGCACTGAAGCCTTCCCTTTTCTGTAATTCATGAGACACAGCTTGGTTTTGTTAGGTCTGCTCATTGTGCTTGATGACTTAACACTCCACAGTTTGTTTGGATACCCCACAGCCACAGGTGGGCAACAAGCTGGAAAGGACATTCGTGTCCATCTCCTCAGCCCATGTATTCCTGCTTGGCCCCCAGCAAACCAAGCATCTTGCTGCACTAGTTTTCTGCAAAATACTAAAGAAAAGTATTCTAAAGAATAATAAATATTAAATGAACATAAAAGAAATAAATTAAAAACATTAATAATATTACAGAATATTTACACAGCAGTGATTTTGGACAGAGTTGTAACAGAATTGATCAGGGGTTGGGCAAAATGCCATCTTGACAACAAGATAGTCAAATAAACCTGTCACCCAGCAGGCTGACCACCAGGGACCCTCTCCAGACTGCAGAGCAACCCAACTACCAACAGTTATGAGTTAAGACAAACACAAAGCCAAAATAACAACAAATAACAGGGAACATTATATAGGCCCTTCCCTGTGTACCTGTTCTAAAGGTGTTCAATGTGGCCAGGCCTGCCCTTTAGAGAAATAATGTTGCCTGTAGGGTCTGAAGACCAGAGGCAGCCTGCAGGGAGGTGGCAGTCTGGCTGCAGGATACACACAGATCACACAATGAAAAACTGAAATAATCTTGTTCAGAAAAGGAGACATCAAGTAATTGATTCTGGTATAGACATACTCTTTAAATGGGTCTAAGATTGCTCCTCTCTGTTAACAGGCAGGTCAAGAGGTAATTTTTTAGGCTGGGAAACACAAACCAGGGCTACAAATATGCTGTGAGGCAAAGGCTTCCTCAGAAATAAAACTCTTCAGCAGTGTAACTGGCTCACACAGGGATAGTCCTGTATCAGCTCAGTTCAATTGGATACCCCTCAGGAGCTGTAAAGGTTGTCTGATGATCCTGGAGACACTTTTTCTAGAGTCTACCCCCAACCCATATGAAAAAAAAAAATAAAACAAAAGAAATCCTGCTACACATCCCCAGGTATCATGTCCCCCAACCATCTTTTCTGCTTGCAGAAGGTCAAGGTAGGGGTTACTTCCAGGGAAAGACTGTTTGGAAAGTCCACCAAGGAACAATACAGGAAAACTCTATTCCGAAATGTAGTGTTTGAAGTGTTTCTGACCACAGCTCTCAAGTCATCCAAGTAAGAAAAGAAAAAGTATTCATAGACACCTCTAGGAGTATTACAGGCCATCCCAGTATTACAAGGAAGCCTGGAGAACACCACATGGCAAATGAGAAGGTTCAACTCATCTTGCTTTGGAGAACAGGAATTTTCTTCTTTCTGGAGAATTCCTATGTACAGCTAAATATAGTATTTATGGAAAACTTCATAAACTCTAGACCCTTTTTGCATTGGCTGTGGAGCTGATGATCACTGGGAAGCATAAATGACATCAGCCAGATTCATACTTAGACCAACACGTGTTTTAAAATGCTAAATGCACTAAATAAAGATATCCCAAAGTTGGCAAACTGGATGCTCCAAATCAGATCCTTACCTATAAAATACCTATATAATTAAACAATTTAATGATATTAAATTAAACCTTACCTATAAAACTACCTATTGGCAACACAGTCACACACATTTTTCCTTCATATATAAAGTAATTGTTTTATATAAAAGTTTACAAATTTATAAAATTTATACATATAAAAATCCTCTTACTTCCCAGTGATAATATGAAGCACTCAAATATGTTATTGATGACCACCTCTAAAAAAGCTAGTATTAAATAATTGTTCTGTGAAAGGAACAAATTCAGGTTACAATATGAAGGCTACAAAGGGAAAACAGACCAGCTGCCTTTTCACTGAACACTGGAGCACTTGCATGTGAAGAGGAAGGGGATTATGTGAAAAATTGTACTTCATCGGATAATTAAAGTTATTATGCATAATCATTTTGCCTAGTCAGGTTTAAATTTGCCACTTGTCTTGGCACATTTGAATTTACAATGGTCATAGGATGCTTTTGTGTCTATAAAAGTGTGCACAGGTTTGTGGATAATTAGTGGGCCAAATGCTGCTGTTTCAGTCTGCTCCCAGGAAAACAGGAGGTTGGGAAAATGGGTTCAGGTGGTTCATTTTCCCTTTCCCATTGTAGCAGCTTCCCACTACTTTGCCTAAGCCCTTCCTCCCTAACAGATGAAAAATAAACAGAAACCCTCAAGAGGCAGATGTGCAGAATCCATGCTCACAGGTGCCATCCTGGATGCATTCAGTGATTTCTCATAAGGCCCTGGTCATGCAGTGAGCTCCTTTAAATGTGGATCAAGAAAGGGGCACAGGAATTGCTTCAACATCTCTGCTCCGTGTGTGTGCACGTGCATGTGTGTGCCCATGGTATTTTTACTCCTGGTGCCATAGTAACTGAAGTCAGCTCAGTGCAGCTTTAACCACCAAAGCTGCTTTCTGAATCTCTATACACAGCTTTCTGCTGACAGAGGCGATAAAATATTTACTTTCCAACCACATCCAGCAGTAGGAGTTAAGGTTTACTTGTGTTTGCTGCCATTATACTGAAGCTTCTTGCAGAAGCCAGTAGTGTGGGGATGTTCTGTATTACTAGGACACAAATCAATAAGAAAGTGGGGAATTTAAGTAATGGCCCCACTAAAAGTTCTGTTCCAAAACAAGGTGAAGAAGTGTTTCAAAAGAATATACAAACATAGTTGTACTGAAAGCAGACATGCTGTATGATCAGCTTGGCTGCTTTCCCAGGGAAATGTAGTCGAATAGTTGTCGTGCAGCATTTACCCAGCTTCTGTGCAAGGGAAATGTGGCCTTTGACCACCTGGTATCCTTTTCCAAAAGCTGCAGTCACAGCCTCCTGAAGTGTATCCATGTGAGTGAAATAAAACATTTGTTTGGTGAGCAATAGAACCAAACAGACCAGCCATATTACACTAATTTTTCTTTGTTTTCCTCTCAAAAATTTGTTTGGTAAACTCAATTGCAACTAATGTGCTCAGTTAAAAACATTCTTTGTGGATGTTTTGCACGATCAATTTTTCACTTGTGATTTTTGAAAAACATGAGTTTTACTCTTTGCATGATTGACTACATTATCTCTTGTTTTTGTTCATAGGCACAGTGAGTGGTGTTTGCCTGTGGTCTCCCAGTCAGTACAAGGTGACCTCCAGCAAGAGCCTATCTAGGCTTATATAGGGTTTCCTATATCTGCCCTGTTCTTTGCTAGAAGAAACTGTCAGCTGCTGAGTGGCTGGTCCTCAAAAACCAGTCTTTGCTGTGTGACAGTAGCTGTTTTGGTCATGGTAACTGATGGGCACTAGTTTTGGTTGTATGCTCAAACCGGGTTCTCCACATTCTTGGATAATCACTTGCCCAACAATTTGCCTGCTTATGAGCCTTAAATATCCTGAACTGTCTTAGAGTTTCCCTGACTGACTAAGCTACTGTGCTTAGTGAGAAAGCCGAGAGAAAAGTGCTGTGTGTCAGCTCTCCAAAGAGGAAATAGCCACGTATCATGACAAGGTCTGGTCTATATTTAAAAACAAAACCAAAAAAACCAGTTGAGCTGGTTTAACTGAAAATTAAGCCGAACAAATGTGCACAAACTCTCTTGGGTTGGTTTTAATCAGGCTAATATTCACTTGACTTAATCAATCAGAACCAGTTTGAGGTTAAAGCAATATAAATTATTTACCCTGAAATCAGCTTCCACACAGAAAGCTGTGTCAGCTTAACTAAACTGTTTCCAGTGAAGAGGGCTGCCTTTCCATATCCTCAACCTGGGGGAAGGCTTTGACCCAGGCTTTCTTCTGACCTGTGTTGGTTTCCTTGCAGCTTTTGTTTTTTCCAATAAGGTACTTGTTTCTCTCTACAGCAGGTTACTGATGAGCTCTCTCACAGACAGCAGAGTCAATGGCATCTCCTGGAGCACTTTTAGTGCCTCTTGCTCACCTTTGGCTAATTACCAGTCTCACAACTGCCACAGACCCTTCCCTTCATGCCAGCTCCAGCACCACGCTGCAGCTTTGCTCTGACATTGGGATTTGGGAAGTTCTAAATGCCTGCATGCAGTGCTGGGTAAGAGCTGCATTGTCACCGTCCTCTGCAGAGAACTGCTCTCTTTCCATCAAGTAAAACACTAGCTTAATCTTTAATTCAAGGCTGTCTTTTGAGGATCACAGCCCCAGCTCAGGAACAAAGTGAGCCTGACAACAGTCACAGGCAGAAGATGAAATATTAATCCATGCTTTCGTGACATCCAGACTGGATTATAGTAATTCCCTGTCTGCAGGTCTCCCAAGGCCACCTCCTACAAAACACAACTTGTACAGAAGCCAGCCATGGGATTTAACCATGTACTGCAGACAAACAGCTCACCTGCCAGACTCTAAACTTGGGTCTTGTCTGGAGACCTCTGTTCCTTCTTTATCTCCAGGTATGCTCTTCAATTGCCAGGTGTAGATCCCATTCATAACTGTAGCCATTTTTAGTCACTAAAAAAAAATCCCAGCTTCAGGATGCGTGAAAGAAAAAAAGTGCATAAAATCTATAAATATGCTAGGAAAGTTCTACAAATATGGTTGGCAAACTCTGGCTCTTTCCCTCCTAAGCCCATTATCCCAGGACACAGAACATATGTTATATTGGTCACTCTTCCTCTATTAGAGGATTGAATCACATTTCCTCAGGGCAAGAATTAGTTAACTTGAAAAAGCAACAAAATGAGGCCATGTGAAGAGCTGTGTTGTACACCAGTCAACTCACATATGACTAAAGTAAAGAGAATGTGAGGTTGAATGAGAGAAAGAAAACCACCACCACCGGAGGATATGGCTAAAGAAAACACTGAGGGAAGAAAACAAGTTAAATCCAACATCACCATCTGAGTATTTCCAGAAGTATCAAAGCTGCAGCTGTTCCTGTGTTGAATCAAGTGCAGGGCTTGTTCCAGCCAGACTTGCTTACTTCCTGTGTGCCTCAGTTTCGCCCTGAATTAAAGAGAAATATTTTTCTAAATCCCAAGTTAATTCATAAGGTCAGCTCTTGGTTATCACGTAATGAGGGAAAAGGACGGATTGGAAAATCCACAGAAATAAAACCACGTAATGAAAACTATGTCAGTCAAACAAACAGAGCACATGACATCTATTGGCTTTGGAAAACCATGTAAAGCTCTTTACAGATGGCAGAGGCAGTTTGGACAGCAGGAGCCAGAGTGGAGCCTGAGGTGGTCCCAGTGGTAGCCTTTAGATGTCAAATGATAGTTAGGCCAGACACACTCAGAAAGTAGATCATGTGCTGCTGCTCATGGCTGGAGAGTGGTTGAACCCATAAAGTTTCTGGAGACAAAGAAGAGCAGGAGTGCTCATGCATTCTCTACAGTACAGATATATAACATCAAAGGTATCCTTCTTCAAAAGCCACTGGGAATACAACTGTATACTTCTCTCTGAATAATAGGAAACTGATAGTATCTTTGGTCTGTTTTTCCCACTAAGTGGGAAAATGAATAGGTAAATGAATATTTGCTCTATAGCAAAAAGTACACTGAAAGCTTTGCCTAGAAATGCAAGACTAAAAAAGTTTTGCATTATATACCACCATCATGCCCTACTTTTCTGAAGAGTTAAGAGTTCCAGCCTTTGAAGATTTCAGTGGGCTATTTAACAGATTTATGAAGTTATGAAAGCAAAAGTCAGGTCTGTGCTGTATAAATGCCATTAAATCCCAGTGTTGCCATTTCCCATTAGCTGGGCTCTTCTGAAAGCCTTGTGCCAGCCGAGAAGACACATCAGAGGATGACACTTAAAAGGAATTAAATGAACTCAGGGCAGAGAAAAAGAGGAGGGAGAGGCAGCAGCAGTAACCCAGAAGCACCAGTAAGTCAAACAAAGTCAAGATCTAATTTAACAGTGATCATCCCCCACCAGTTATTTAAAAATCACATTAATGTATGGACATGAGTCTTCTTATAGAATTGTGGACTTACTCAAAATAGTCTTTGGATTCCTAGACCCAGGGAAGAGTGAAGACACCCTTGGGGCCTGAAGGTCTCTCCCCTGTGCCAGAGCAGACATGCTGGTCATGCCACAATTACCAAAACCAACCCAATCCTGTGATAATAAAGCTTATGAAATGAGTGCAAGGTTCCTTAAGTATGCATTAATAAATGTTTCAAGAGAATAGCAGGTATTCTAGTTGGGGCAAGGTTGCTTTTTAAATAGGCTGTGCAGTTTTCAAGCATCAGCTTTTTCTCAGTTCCTTTGTACTTGTCCAGAAATGTAGTTGAGAATGCTGATGTTTGGATGGGATTGTAAAACCTTTCTAGGCACCAAGAGAGAGTCATGAGTGAGCATGAAGCAGGTGGTGATAAACTAGGCACTGGGGATGACCCAGTCAGCTACACCCAAGCACTGTCACAGGCTGGAGGAAACACAGTACTTTCTCATCTGATTTATACAAAGTTATTGAAGTAAATAGAAAAATTAATACTATGGTCAGTACAGAAGTCAGTCATCTTATTTTAATATGAACTTGAATGTGTTTTACCCTGCTTTCAGCTTCAGTTTTAATGATGTTGTCATTCGCTAACCCTGAGTTTCGAAGCCAACAATGCTATTAAGATACGTGAAGAGTACTTTTTTTTTTTTTTAAAGCTAGCTTTAGGCAGTCAGAAAACCTGTACATCACTGCACTGGTTACACTGCAGGAGTTTAAATAGGAATTCTTGAGCATCATACTACATCCACACCTCTACAGCAAGGTCTACGTCTGCAAAATTCTTTGGCTACATCCACACCTCTACAGCAAGGTCTACATCTGCAAAATTCT
The DNA here is from genome assembly GCF_025592945.1 of Manacus candei. Taxonomy (NCBI): domain Eukaryota; kingdom Metazoa; phylum Chordata; class Aves; order Passeriformes; family Pipridae; genus Manacus; species Manacus candei. The sequence goes on along the minus strand of NW_026138097.1, from coordinate 29,635,761 downwards.
TTGGGAGCCACTCATACCTTTCCCAGGATTCCTTGCTAACTGTTTCTGCTAATTTCAATTATGTGCACATCTTTCCTTTGAGAAAATATCTACTGAGTTGGGCAGTGAATGCTGGGATGCTGGCAGAGCGTGTAGCTATTTAAGGGCTTTTTCACATCTGTTTTCACAGGCAAACCCTATTAAATTGTAACAATAAACCACATGGATTTTACTGGTAAGCAATCAATTTCCATGAAAGATAACAAAAGCTTTACTGAAAGGGGCTAGAAATCCAAATCCCTTAAAATCTGAGTCCATATTCCAAACACCATGCTCTAGGCATTGCTGTAAACACTGCTTATTGAGGGACTTAGTGTGTGCTTTTCTTAGGTTACTCATAAGCATCACCAGAAGACGCAGTCACATGCGGTGTGTAACCCCGTGTTTTATGTCTGATACAAACTCAAAACATATCCCGTGGTCCAGAAGAAAACACATTTTTTGGCCCCTCTCCCATCAGCTGCTCACCAGCAAAAGCCTTCCCAGACTCTCCTAAAGAGTAGTGTCTGACAGCTGGATGCCGCTGGTCACCACAATTGCCTCATGTGCTGGGGCTCCCTGAGCTGCCTGACCCCCAAAGACTGTGCAAGGCAGTGTCCTGAGAAGTGGCCCTGGCAGTGGCCCTCCAAATTCCTACATCAGTAACACTGGGGTGTGAACCTCAGAGACCCTCACCAAGGAAAGGTACAGAGATCATATTCTGGTCTTCCATGTAGGTCTCTGGCTAAGACCCAAGGCTGTGCACTGCATCATCCATAGAACTGACTGGGAGAGAACAACACCAGGAGACTCACCTCTAATACAAAAGGATCTTGAGAACACCGCTACTTTATAACATCTTTTAGGCTTTGTTGTTGCTCCAAGGCAGCCTTGAAAAGCCTTGTCTTTAAGTAACTAATTGTTTTTTCCCTGATGTACGATGTCTGTCATGCCTAGACTCTTCCAACTTAGCTGACTCCAGGGGAAGTTTCTGAGCAAAGCCACTTTGGTGTCACTGTTTCTCCCCTTGCCGAGAGGTTCCCATCTGGGACGTCAGCAACAGCAAATGCACAGCTCGGTGCTCATGTGTGTATTTCTCATGCACGTCCCAGTTGTTGTCTCCAAAACATACATGCTCATGATTTGCTTACTCTGAGTGCCTTAGACAAAGTAATCATCCATAATTATGTGAACTGCATTCATTCCTTTTAAGAATTGCACCTTCCTTAAGAGATCTCATTTCTGCTCCTTCCAGCCCCAGGTTCAACACTTCTAAGGCATTTCTAAGAAGTAGAGATGTAGCATTTCCCTCTCAAAATATCAAGGCTAGAACAGCCCAGCTGCCGCAGCACCACAACATTATTTTTTTGTTAATATCTTCTCCAAATTCTGCTTGTCTTCCAAACCAACCCTCAGTGAATCTCCACTGCCTGCCCAACTCTCACATTCAGTGGCAGTTTTAGGGAGTGAAGAGACGCGAGTTCAGGTTGAGGTCTCTCCCCAGGATACTCTCCTAGCCGCTGCTTTGAGTCACCTCCTCACACCTGGATGAGTTTTTACCGCTAAGCAGTCTAGCCTACCACAAAACAGTACCAGTTGCTAATTTAATCTGTGGCTTTGCGAGGTACATGCAGGAGCCAGGCATGATAGGCTGTCCTTGACAATGGCAGCACTGGAAAAGTGAGATGCCAATAGATGACACAGGCCTATGTGTTAGATATTGCTGCCTCAGAGTGACTCCAGGTCCAACAAGCTTTGCTTACAAGTGAAGTCCCCCCTCCTCCCCCTTAGATGGTGTTTTTGCAGAATCTTTCTCTGTCTCTCTTTCTTTCCTCCCTTGTTGTGGCTGATGGGAAGGGCTGTGAAGCCAGAAAAAGTCTCACCCAAATCTGCATTACGTTGAAGTAATGCTCCAGCCAACTCCAGCAGATGTTGTCAGCAAACTGTAAAGGGATTGAAGATTCCTTCTTAAGAAGCATTTCTGTTAAGTTTGCAGAATAAAAACAAGTTCACCTCTTCCTTTACATTGAAGAGTTTCTGCTGCACAGCTGATGAAAGGCAAAAAGTCTTCAATTCTATTGTTATTAATGCCAGTAAATATGTCTGAAAATACACGGGGCTCATATTCATTTCTTGTAGCTTATATTACCTATTAGAACTATAATGCTATCCAAGTAATGTTCTCCATTTACATCAGCTCTAGCATTTTACCTTGAGTACAAATGCTAAGCTATCAAAATGCAGTGCTCATAATGAACACAAAGGTGCCATCTTTATTTAGACACCTTTCAGAGTAGTAGTGCTGGGTCACTAATGCTGTTTAGAATTGCTTCTCAAGGTAATTGGTGTATCTCTTCTCCCTGAAGTGCTGTGCTTTAATCTTTTCACTCAATAATCTTAGCCACAGAAATTTTTGTATTTTCAGAACATAAAGACTATAAATCAAGAGTGAAGTTCCTGCTTGAATCTGACTATTCAAAGCATTTCAATAGCACCTGCAGGCTGAGCAGACATCTTACCAATTGCTTTGTAGTCTTGCTTCATTATAGGCAAAGTAACACATTATTAAAGGAGAAATTGCAGACCAGTAACCCTGGGACTGCTTTTGTAAATAAATAAAAGATATATATTTTTAAAAATATATGTTTATTTATAATGTTTATATCATACCTCAAGAAAGGGTTGTCATAGGGCTTATGTTTGTTTCTGCTGAATAAGGAGCACTTGTTTATTAGGAACAGCAAAATTAGCATATTTTTCCCCTAGTTATTAAAATTGAGTTTACAATTATACAACAAGTACATGTATATTACATGTATGTTACAATAGTTATTTCCCCCCCCTTCCTGTCTAGTAAGCTAATTTACTCTGAAGAATTTTTTTCTACTGTTTTCAAAAGAATTCAAGTTTTCACTTATATCATCTTTTCTTCTAAACTTGCTGTTCCAGAAAGGAGCACTGCACAGACAGATGCTCCATCTTTCAAGGAGTGTTGTTGAATTCCAGTTTCCTATTTTGGAAATCATGGGACCTACACAACAACAGGCTGGAGTCATATTTTGCATGACAAATTTCATTTCACTCTCTGAAGCCAGGGCTTTATAAGCCATTTGTCAGCAAAAAGCCCATAAATCAATGGTAAAAAAAGTGACTTAGCAGCAACCAAGCTGCATAACTGAAGATGGGACACAACCATCTAACACCAGCATTTCTCCGCAAAGCTCCACAAACACAACTCACATAAAGGAAAGGATCTGCCTGCAAGTGTACTCCTCCACCACTTTTCAGGTTGACAAGCTTTACAGTGTTTGAGAAGAGAGACATTTGGAGGTCCCTACCTATCTCATGGTTTGACACTCCAATCCTGCAAAATAAATCTGAATTTACCTCAATTCCTTGGAGAGTATCACTGAAGTTAATAGGACTCTAAACACAAAGTAGAAATCATTTGAAAGATTGGTGGCCTGCAGGGGATGGAAAATAAGCTGCCTTGAAGTAACCTACAATTGTAGGAATCCTAAATCTCCCAGAAGAGATCTGCTTAGATAATACTGGTAAAATTTTCCATACTATTTAATGTATAGATTTTGCCTTTTAAGATTCTGTCTTTTAATCTGCACCCACTGAACAAAGTCGTTCCTGTTGTGAAGGACCAGCCATTACAGAGTGACACAGCCTGCACACCATGACAGCCAAGTACCAAACTGGGTGTGTAAACAAACTAAAGGTGTGACCCTGGGGGGAAGGGATAAGTCATTATAACAGTCCAATCACACTCTATACTTTCTATAAATATTTACCTTAGCAACAACTGGCTGAGGGTGAACCAACTATCCGAATGCAAAGCAGAGCTCCTGTACTATGAAGTTTCCAGTGTGTATTTTGTAGGAGCTCTTTGGTGCAGTGGAAAGCTACGTTGAGCGTTTAAGCAACATCCTCATAATAAGCTCAGTTGAAACACTTACTTAAGGCTTCAGCCTTTCATTCCAAAACCCTCCAGCTGTCACAACTGTCACATCAGCAGCGGGCTAATATTTATTATGTTCTGGGTAATAAATCAGACCTTAAAAGAGAATTCTTGAATTTGCTATTCATTATCTTTTATTCAGAGGGAAGGAATTAGGTAAGGAATTAGCTTCTAATGTGAGCCTTTTTATTAGCAACTCAGATGTAACACAGTGAAAAGCTAGCTGCAAAAAGGATGTGTTCACCCAAACTCTGTGTTCCAAAGTATCTGATCTGCCATTGCTTAGAATCTCTGGAGTAAACAAAATCTTACATCTTAGTTTTTGAAATTGACTGTTCTCTCTCTTTGTAGGTACTCATGCACATGAATAATAATTAGGCCTCAGTTCCACTAGAATATGTCTCAGTTCCACATCCTACACACACATATACCTAGGGCTGCCTTTTGCAGCAGAGAGAGATAATACATATTTCTTTTTGCTAACCCTTGTAGGTTAGAAGAACCAGAAGTTTATTAAAGTTTGCATTTGCAGAGTTTACTCATTCAAAGGCCTCTCCCAAGTAAAAAGATTCAAAGACATGCAGATTTACAAATCGTTGTCCTTTCAGTATGTAATTAGGCAGTGGAAATTGAGGTCACTGAGCAGCATAAGAAATGGTCAGTATACAGTTCTAAAATGATATGATAGCTCTGTTTCTTTGCTCTCATCATGTCCTAACAAGTTTTACAGAGCACAACTGAATCTACTTCTATGCTGATTCATTTACTATTCTATTTTTAATACTTAAGGGTTACTGCTCTAGTCACAGCTCCTGTTCGCTACAGATTTAAATAGATCAAAAATTAAAACAAAGTGTGCAACATTCCACCGGCATGTGCCCTCACTGCAGAGTGAGATACATCACTTGAAAAATTAAATAAAGCTTAAGATGAGGTGGACATGACTTTAGAAATAAGGCTGCTTTCATTACTTCTTTAAATACCAAGCAAAGTTTTTAGTTAAATACAGTAGGCTCATAAGTAAGAATAAAACAAGGAGAAAGGTGATGCCTCTCTTCCTTCTGACCCAGACACTGGCTTGATGCTGCAATTTTACTCAGAAAGGCATTGAACATACCCATGGTTTCAGTCATGTCTGAAACATAGCAAGATATTTGTTATTTCAGCTGCTACCAGCATGCAGAGATGCAGAGATTAGTAGCTAGCTTTTGCTTTTCATTTTAACTAAATCCACTGTTCTATATTTCAAGAGCCCCTTCTGCTTTAAGAGGGAAGCCAAGTTAGTTGCTGAGCTCCCCAGTGAACTCACTCCACTGTGCAAGAAAGCAATGTCATTATCCATCTTAACGAGGTATCAGATAGCTACTGACACCTGAGACAGCCTACTACAAGCGGTTTGTAAGAAGTCATTTTACACACCTTCATAACCTGATGCTTATTTCTGAGTCAGAAAGGATAAAAAAATTTTTGCTGAACCAGCTTTAGTCATGTCAATGTGAGAATACACCAAAGATAATGTGACGTGTCCTCGCTGACGCTGACAGCGACCAATAAACTGCTGATCAATTTTTATAATCCTTAAAATCACTGTGGATTACTAATGCTTTTCTTTTTCTAAAGCTACGAGTGATCTACGGAATGCCAGACACTCAAGTTTTCTAAAAATACCTCCAATGTAAGCTGGACAGCAGAGATTATATTGCAGGGCTTCTTTCAAGGTCACTTGCAAGATCTATGCTTACCACGGCTTTCATATCTGCATTTCAGCTTTGTCGCTGGCAGCACTGGCAGTGTGTTTTACAAAAAATCAACAGCATCCATGCATGCTCATCAGCTCCAAATAGTAATAAATTACATTCTCAGAAAAATGTATCATATTCTCACCTCGGATCAGCATTCTGAAGCAAAGGGAAACAGTCGTTGCAACAGAAATTACTTTGTTCACGGGGAGTTTTGTCAAATAAAATGTATTCCACCTCTCCTCTTAGGTTTTCTATCTAAATACTAGTGCTTCTATTTTATGAAAAGATTCAAAAAACGGTATATAATAGATGCAGTCTCTTTTCTGATGGGAGATGAGGAAAATCAATAAATGCACGTCTTGAAGGAGACACAAGAATGCAGCAACAAGCAAAATACAAACCTCCATCTTCCTAAGAAATCACCTTTACTATTTTATATAATACAATCTTGTACAGCACTTACCAAAGGTTACAGCTACAATGCAGATTTACTTTACCCATCTGTTGAAGAAATCTGAAGATTTACTGCTGTAGACTTGACTCAGTTTCTTCTCATCGAGGCTCCTCCAGTCACTATGATCTACATCCCTCTGCATCCTTACAGAGCAGATGTTAGCTGTAACCAATTATATTTGCATCTTTATCTTGTGAGGGAAGTGTGCAAAGAATTTAAACTAAAACAGAGATTTGTCTTAATTCTTTACATCATCGCAGTATTTGACCAGCAACATCTCGTTCTGTTGTAAAAGTAACTGTACCCATTCTGACATACCCCATTTTCTAAAATGCAATTATGTGTATTAATCCAATATATAAGGTATTAGCCTAGACTTAAATATCTTTTTAAACTTAATATACCCAAATCTGAAGGGGACATAAGAAATAGCTTATAAAGCCCACACCTCCCTCCTCCATGAAAATAGAGAGTATTCAAAATAAAGTTATTCCAAAGGGATAAAAATGTCTGTCCACTCATTCCCTTCAGCTTTGTATGAAAGACTGCTGTGAATATTTTCATTAAACAGCCAAGAGCATATAACGATCACAATACCACAGATAAAAGTACAAGACTTCTGCTTCAAGAGACCTGGTGACAAAAGAGTAAACCATACCACTGACATTAGAAGTAAATTTAATTTCTAATTACTAATAACATTTGTAACACAGCTGAAAGCAAGGTCATGGAATTTCAAATAACTACGGACAACTCAATCAACAGCATGCCAGACACCATGCACATGTATTTTCCCAAAATTTTAATGAAAGAAGACGTCTTTTGAAAAATCTAGAATGAAAAGGAGGCTCAGAGGAGACCCTATTGCTCTATATAACTACCTGAAAGGAGGTTGTAGCCAGGTGGGAGTCAGTCTCTTCTCCCTAAGTAACAAGTGACAGGATAAGAAGAAATGGCCTCAAGTTGTGCCAGGGGAGGTTTAGATTGGATATGAAGAAAAATTTCTTCACCAAAAGGGTTGTCAAGCATTGAAACAGGCTGCCCAGGGAAGTGGTGGGATCACCAACCCTGGAAATATTTAAAAGACATATGGATGTGACACTTGGGGACATGGTTTAGTGGTGGACTTTGCAGTACTGGGTTAATGGTTAGACTCGATTACCTTAAGGGTCTTTTCCAACCCAAACAATTCTATGATTATGTGATTGCAGTCTAAGGATGTAACATTGCAATAGTCCTGAAACAGTAAATCTATCGTATCTCCACTGTATCAATAAATTTGTTGTATTATATACAACTACACATACACTAAATACAGGATGCCCAAAGTATCAGAAAGCTTCCAGACACACTGCAGCACTTTCTCTGAATTCTGTGAATCACTTGTGTTATGGCATGCGTTAAGTAATGTTGAGTGCAGCTTTATGAAAAGCTTGCCACCTCTTCTGATTACAATACCTTCTTTTTCTGAAAGAAGATTAGGTCTTGAAAAAGCAATGGAAAATGTTAGATTTCCTTTACCATATTGATTTATTACCAGGCTTAGATTCTATACTTCGCAAAGACTGAGCTACCATCTCCATAGTGGAAAACATCTCTCATTCTAGCTGGTGGCATCTACTTTTTATTTTACATGAAACTGGACTATTCAAAACAGCTCATCCACTGTGCCATAAAATTTCATAATAAATTTCACTATCTATAAAATGTTATTAGTCATGCAGCAGTCTGTAATAAAACCTCATAAATCCCCAAAAGCTGCACCCTGCTGATTTACATTGTACTTAGAGGGAAAAAAGAGCCCAATACACAACTTCATGCTTTATTGTTGCATTATTGCCACATTGACAATTACAGAAAATTTATTTTGCAGTCATTTCAAGATAACATCTGAACATCTCCTGTGCTTATATGTCATTGTAACATATTTTAAAAGCATCAATAATCATCAGTAGGAAATCCAGTTCACCAGTTATGATTCTTTATTTTGAGCAAGGCAATGCTTTGGTAAGGACACTGATGTATAAACATGGAAACCTCCCAACAATATATAAAAGGTTTTCATACAGAGACATTTTCTAACCATATAGGAATTCCTGCACTCTAAAAGCCACTAAAGCTATCTTAAGAGCCATACTCCAATGTACAAACTTACTTATCTATCTAAGTAATCAAAGACAAAATTCATGTATTGTCTATGTATACTGTATATATTGCATTAACAACCAGGAGCAGTAGTTTGTAATTCAAACACATCCATGTTCCTAACTTTTAGTATTGCAACAGAAATGTGTTGTTGCTTTTAGAAGCAATTCTACCACTCATTACAAGATGTGGAGCAGAGGTACCCAGTCCCACCTAATCCTGTGCTTCTACACCTGGGTTTAGTTTTCCACCAGTCAGTGGAGCCAAGAGCGATCCAGCTCAACTTAAAAGACACTTCCCTTTGGTCAACAATGCCATACCTAAACTCTACTGACTGTTTGATTGCATCACAACTGACTACAGCTGAGATCTAGACAGTACTGCAGATGTAGGCACAACACGAAGGAGAGCTGAACCCCATCCAGCTCCCTCCCAAGGCAGCAGGTACCGGCATCAAATGATTGTGATGATCAGCTTCACTGCTGATGCAGGTCACTGACAGCTCCTGGCTGCACCATCAACCACTTCCTGTCCTGAATCTGCAAATATTCCTGCCAGCAAATTATCTCGTGTAGATATTCCACAAGGCTTAACAAATGCTACCCTTATGAATGAGTTACTCATGTGTGAATCACTTGTACACTCATAAGCAGCTACAACCAAGGCCTCTGCTGCACCAACATCAGAAACAGAAAGCATATTTTAAAAATTATGCATATTTTAATACAGAATTATTCTTATAAACTACATTCGTTCCTTAAGGCAAGTATGGTTATCTAATTAAACTGAAATTCAGGACTGCATATACAGATTGTACATCCTTCCTCGGGTGTAGAATAAATATATCCACACATAGGATTTGCAAAACATCATTTCCATTTCAAGCTTATGAAGAGATGGAAATGTCAGGTCCCTCTCACCCACATAAGTGAGTTATTCCACTTGTGAAATGGGCCATATTCCCCATTATTTCACTGCTGTTGTTTTAAATCAGCTGCTCAAGAAATAATGATTTAATCTGCAGAAATTCTTAAAAATAATGTTTTTTTAAAACTCTCCTCATTGGTTTTATACACTATATGATTTTAAACATAAATGAATTAGTAAAGCCCAAAGTGATCCCAAACTTTCACTGATTTGCCAGGTGAATGGTTGCAGTGCTAGCTCCCATGTTTTTAACACCATTAGAAATTTCATAAACACGAGAGGTACCAAAGGCCATATGGTATTTGTAGTCAACTAAAAACAGGACACTTTAAAAACATAGGCAGGATGTAAAAAAATAATTTTCCTGTTTTTTACAGAGATGAGTTACAGAAGGAAAATGATAGACCTAAGTGATTTTGAGCTGAGCAATCAAAAAATTCAATTATGTGGCCAAAACTAAAACAATTGCTCTATTTGAAAAATAGCTTTTTTTTTAATCCCTCATATCACAACTGTCCTTCACAATAAGACAATTAGGAAAAAATATGATGTGCAACAGAGGTTGTGTCATAAACATATTTGCTAATGGCACCTCTTAATTTCATATGGTGATATCAAATTCTAACTTAAAAAAGTAAACACATATTTCACCAATTTACTTTAAATTCAATTCCAGAGGGTCCTGAGCTCCTTCAACTTGTTACTGTGATTGAGAAATCATCACCTCAAAAATACAGCCCCTTAGTGAAACCCATGAGATCAGAGATTGGTTGCCTACAGCAGTAGTGTTCTTGTAACTCTGGTTTCTCTCTCCTCTTCATACCCACAGACCTCCAAAGGGAAAAACCTCAGCCAGACTGTGCAAAGGGGTGTAAAAAAGATTTAGCTGGATCTCTGCCCACTTGAGAAGGTTTTGGGGCCCTTTTATCATCTTCCTAGTTGAATTCAGAGGGCACAGTCACTGGGGTGTAACACTGTAGGATACTGAACACTACAACAGTTCTACATAATCCAGACAACCACCGATTTCTGTCTCAACACACACAACAAATGGTACAGGTACCAGGACCAGAGGGCCATTCTTCCCTACTGGCTTAGAATAAAACTACATTAACTATCTGCTATTGCGATGCCACAACTAAAAGTTATAAGCTCATTAATCATATTATTCATACTAAACTTTTTATCTTGGCAATAGGAAAATATTATTAAAAAACACCCCTGATCAGCAAATATTTAAGAGAGAATTTTCTATCTGGGATAACAACTGAACAATGTCTTCATTCTTATTAACCCTTGACAATTAAAGAAAAAGAAACAGCATGTTATTTTAGAGGTCAGTTTTACTGATTTGACAGTGTGAATCCTAAAGGGTTTTTGTCTTCTCTTGAAAACTTATTCACTGACAGCAGTTTGGTTGAGATCTTGATGGACAGATCACTTGCGGGGCTGATGGATGTGCTGTTTGACATGTTGTGGGTGAGGAAGCTTTTCCACAGAAGGATGTGGTTTCTGATGAGCCACCTGAGCTGCAGCTGGAGGGAAGTCCTTATCACCCTGTTTAAAGAACAACCAGGAAAAATTTAAGAAATCCTAAAAGTGTGTTTTCCAGTTCAAATGGATCTAAGATTTTAAAAATGTGAAAAGCAGAAAACAGTGCTGCATGTTACTCTGAAGTCCCCCGTACACATCCTACTACTCCAGTCTTTCAGTCAATTTCAAAATTTGTCTTTCACAAGTCTCACTTGTTCCAGTTACACACACCATCCAAGAACATAGTATCTTGATGTGACCTTAGGGAAAAAAACCCCAAGCACTCCTCTCTTTAGACCTGTTTGGTTTTCACAAAGCCACTAAAAAGAGGAGACTATTTTAAAAATAAGTTAAGGCAGCAGGAAAAACTAACTGCACAAGAAAACCTACTGTAGGAATCACAGAATCATAGAATGGCCTGGGTTGGAAGGGACTTTAAAGATCATCTAGTTCCAACCCCCTTGCCATGGGCAGGGACATCTTCCACTAGACTAGGTTGCTCCAATCTGGCCTCAAACATTTACAGAAATGGGGCACCCACATGATCATATGATTAATGGTTACTTAATATTTATTTATTTATTTATTTATTTAGCTTATGGATTTCTAGGTCTAGCCTAGTGTTAAAATAATCTAGGGAATAACACCTTGAATCCCCAAGAACCTCAAGACACAAAGGGCAGCTGAAACACATTTTCAAACATGTATCCTTACAGAGAGCAGTGTTGCTCCTCATCATAGATCAAGCTATAGCAGTACATTTAACATGCAACTGCTTCCAAAGGAAATGAATGCAGTAATAACTAGCTTAGATATAAAAAGATGATCCAATAAACTTAAAGTGCTAAAATTCAAAGTAAAATGGTGGAAGTAATTTCAATAAATAATTTCAATTTCACACAAATCCAGAAAGAATGCTTAAAGGGCCTTAAATGAATATAAAAAACATAAAGCCTCTTCACACAGAAGAGGAAGGGGTATGAAAAAGATCCATTTTGCTCTGATTGGTGATAATTCTGAAAAGTCTACAGTACTTTTTCTATGACTGAGAGAAATGTAATGATAATCTTACCCTAGCAATGACACCAGAGATGAACACCGCTGGTTTAGGTGGGCTGAAAAAAATAAGAGGGATTATTTTTACCAGTTATTTAGAACATAAAAATGAAAAGTACATCACACATGTAATGAGAAAAAAGTGGCATTTCTGGCAACTAAGGAATGTTTCAAACAGACAAGACAAATTGCCTCTTCAAATGACTACTGCCTTACTAGTACTTATTCCAATCAAAAACAAACCTGTAGATTTTGTCTGCTATTACTTCACATTGGTTGTGACAGCAGTAAAAGGCTAGTCCAACAACACTGTTTCTTACTTAAAGCTGAGAGTCTTTGTTTGCATTGGTTTCTTAATGCTCAAATTTTTTATATACGCTGCCAGCAGTACTTTAGGCTTAGTGTATTTGTACTGCACAATGGAAACTGTAGCTGGACTAAACTCACTGCTGTGTTAGAGAATGAAATAAATTTCAAGTTTACATCTGTCAATCAAATGAATTAGGAACCTGAGTCTCAGAAAAAACAACACTCAGTACTTCAAATCACAGAGTTTCAAGCAGATGGTTATCTACTCTGTTACAAGAAGAAGAATTGTGTCTGCAATAAAACAAATATTAAAAAACATACAGCAAAGTGTATCTTGCTTTTTCATTTGCAGACCCTCCATCCATGCCAACAGGAACAGACTTTTCATAGGTAGAACTTGACTCTGAAGCTTGGTCAGCATGAGCGATTGGTTTCCCTGGGTCACTGATCTACTAAAGTGCCCACCTCTACCTGGAGGCCACAGCACAGCCACCAGCTGTTCACCCCAGTGGCATTGCCAGCATGTGAATTACAGATACTCTGCAACTTAGTGGTCTCCAGGACAAGTAAAACCATACATCTGCACAGTCTACAGAAGGAGTGAGACCTGGAGCTCCAGAAAATCTCCACAATACAGGTAATTCTTCTTTAAGAAAACCATGTAACCTGAGGCATTGCAAAGGGAAAGAGAGTGAGGAGGTAAAGGTGTCCCTCCCTCTGAGCATGTCTGTCACTGAGGACTCACAGCAGGTGGTTCATTAACCTGGACCATGAGAAGGGTTTCTACCCTGTGATGTTATGTCTCACAAGGTTGGAACAACACAAAGCAAACACAAATCAAATGATTTATTAGAGGAATGATAGTGATTATTATGATGGACTTTACAAGTACACAGCTTGTAAAAATTTATTAATGTGAAGTTAAGATAACAAGCAGCACAGTATTACACCTTGATATAATGAACTCATAAATATTGCCTGAGCCTCGTTTAAGTCATGGTATTGCTACACAGTCTCTTAGCACTCTGGCTATTTAACAAGGTTCAGAATCCCTTCTAGAAATTTTTAAAAAGTCAGAAAGACAGGATTAGGAAAAAGGAAGGGAGTTCTGCTCTAAAATACTTCCATTAAAGAGCAACACTGATATTTCCTGCAATAAGAAATAATATTTTGATAGCTGTATTAGACTTTTTCAATCTAATTTTCTGTCAGTACAAATTAATAACAAGCAAAGACAGCAAACACCTTCATTTCATCCTAATTGTACTGAGCCAATTAGTATGTTACAGTCTGCATGAGACTTCCTGGATGCTGAGCAACAAACTCAAAGAAATAACTCACTGAGAAAACACAGATGTACATACTGCAGTGGCTCAAGGTACGGTTCACAAACTAACACCATGACATTATAAAGAAAATGCACAATAAATGGGGAAAAAAACCCATGGCAAGTTATTCTTCAACTATACATGGAATCTGGCTTTAGTCACACTCAGAGACACAGTTTTTTGCTTGACATTGCATTATTAATGACATTGGATAGTGAGAAAGTCAAGTCAGATGGATTTTTTTCTTATATTCTTACCATGACCTTTCAGTGTTTATTATGCTTGGATGATGCATGAAATTCAAATCAACATTTCCCCAAAAGAGCCTGTATTTGCTGAATGCACCATGATTTGTTTGCTGACTACCACACTGTATTATCTGCTGTGTGTTTCATACTTCTTGCTTTAAAAACAAGTGCAATGCTCCATGGCTCTGGCCAACAGTGACAACCAGAAGTAATCTCTTGCATAATGGTTATTACAAACAGAGCTTTTACCACTGCGAATTGCAAAAATACTCTCAGAAACCCTGGTCTCCTGTTGAAATGTCATGCATTCAAAGGACCCAAGCTTGCCAGTGTTCCCTGAGTACATAATAAGAGATGGACAGAGTTAGAATATTTGGTACATTTCTGTACTTATTTTAACTTACTTGTATGTTCTTTTGTCTCAAGAACTAGGCTGAAGATCCTACAAAGATCATTTTCAGTTAATCTAAAAGCCAATTTGATCATGTTTCAGATAGTATTACAGAAGCAGCTATGTACATCCTTATAAAGAAGACAAAAATCAGCAATACTATTTTCCTGGTAAAGACTATATTCTTCAGATATAAAGCACTTATCTTAAACTCTATCACGAAATAACATATTTAGCCTTGCTTGTATGCAATTGGTTCTGTGACCATCTTTAATTACACTGCCTTACAAACAGGCTACTGATTAGGGCTATCCCACGGGTGTGTGGTAGGCACCAAAACACCTCACGCTGACTCACCTAGGGTTTGTGTGGGACATTTTAGGATAGTGTTGATATACAGTGAACAAACTAATAGGAAATCAGAGTTGCAAAAACATATTTCCTCCCAGATGCAGCTGGAACAGATTTCTCCTTGACTTTCCCCCTATTTTGTCCTCTTCATGGATTTTTGACTGTACTCTTCTTGCTTTATGCTAGATTTACAGCTTTTAAAAGGAAGAACTAATGGGAAGGCTGTCCTGACTTCCAGCTCAAGTGCCTCTACCGTCCATCTACAAAGATGGATTTCTACAGAAATCCTGGCACTTGTTTCTGGCTGACTTGAGTTTCCACAATCGGCTGTGGGTGCACACTGTAATGACACTTCTTCACCTCTGTACTTAAGTCATTACACATGCAAAATGCTTCACTCCTATGGAAGACACAGCAGTCTAATAGGAAGCTCATTTCCATGCATTAATTATTCTCTAGCAGGGAAAAAGACAGAAAGCTGGCCAAAAATGCGAATGATTGAGTGTGTCAGTATTTATGTTCTATGTCAAAGCCACTGCCTTTCCTCCCATTTTTACCAGATTACATTGTTCCATAAAAAAATCTTTAAAAATTTAATATTATTCATTATCTTTGATGATCTATAGAACCAGAATCAGGCCAGAGCATATATAATTGCACATCTATACTAATGAAGAATTCAACGGATCAGAGAAAGGCCTGGATAATCAGTCACTGATTCATGCTTTAATTTCATTCTTAATGAGAGAAATCTTTTCACAGATGAACTTCGTCACAATAAATTCAATCTCTACTGCCAGACTCCCAAACCATTGGCTTTTGTGGACCCAGATAAGCTGCCAGGACCATAACTCCACACTTGCACTCTAGGGCATCTACTGGGACTGCAGTTTTGCAACATCACTCGTTATCTTCCCAAGAACCTCCTGAAAATAGAAGCAAATATGGAGAACAGGCACAGCCTATCATTGCTACATTTATAAAACGCTTTCAGGTGCTTTAAACTCTATTGGTGTTTTATGCAAAGCACAACCTACATTTCCAGTATTTTGTAAGCTGTGATGGTTGCTCTGAGGATATACTTAATCTGATGAAAATTAGTTTGACAGATGTTGCTTTGAAAATGCAGCATTCCTTTGTCTAGGCATCAGTAAACAAGAAAGCAAAAAAAACATTATTACTTTCTGACAAAAACTGATTTTGTTTATACATATATGTGCTTTACAGCTACTTAATGCACACATTTATTTAAAGTTAATTAATAGCCACAGCTGATACTGTGTAAGGAAAAAACCAGCATGTTTGCCAAGACTGGTTAGTGTTTGTGTCAATACTTTCAGAGCAAATCCTTATTTTATTGTAACATATGGAGAAAAAGAACACATCTGTTAAGACCTGAGCATTCAGAGAACTTACTCTGATTTTACATGTGCAGTGCTGCACCTGCCTAACATCAGATCCTCTACTGGATTCATTTATCCTAACTGTATTCAAATAAAATAAAGACTTTTATTATTTCATAATACTTAGCTTAAATAAGATCTTTATCTGACATGGCAACTAAATCATAAAGAAGATGAAATATTTGAAAATATCATTAACTAGATGAAATGAAGCATTAATAATATTAAAATCTTATTCCTTCACCTTAAGGGGATTAGTGGAACAGACATACTGTAAAGACAAACACAGTGGCATTGGAATTACTGTGAAATCTCCTACAGGCCACAGAACATACATAGGGCAGCTGAGTATTCACCCAACTCCATTGAAATAGAGCAACTGAATAAATTAGTTTTCTAATTTAACAGGGAATTTTATAGTTAACTGTATCTATCTCTAAATGCAGTGAATGTGCACACAACATGTGCAGAGGCTGTGCATGTATACATACACAGATTCACTGCTATTTCAGAGTGGTCCCAAATGCAGAACAAAGCGGAGCACATTCCCATAGCCATGGGGGGATGAACACCTGCAGCCACTCTGCCGCTTGCAGCACCTAAATTGCCTACTGCATCATTACTGGATGGGACGGATCAGATCTGACGCTAGTTTCCAGCAGCAGTTGGAATAGCAGATCCAGTCTGGAGGAAGGACTATGAGCATTGCTCACAGTGCAATCCAGAATAAAAGACTACGTTTAGAGTTGACAAACCAGGCAACAGACCCATGCATATGCACAGTTTCTTTCCACATGAACTATAAGAGCTTCTGAAATGGGAAATGGGTCTTACTGCAGCCAGACAGTGTAGAAGGCAAATGTTCCATGTACACTGGTGATCAGAAAAATCACAATAACGTGCCAGGACAAATAAAGAATGAGAAAAAGCAATGAGGTATACTTCACAGTATACCTCAATCACAATACTTTGTTCAGGCCAGGAACATTCTAAGTGAAGAACTAGAGCAGAAATAAAGACAGAAAAAATAGCTGAGAGTATGGAGAACCTTCTACATAAGGAGAGAGCTAGAACTATTTACATACAGTATACAAAGGAGTGGATAATACTGCTCTCATTTATCTTCTTTACCATATAAATAGAGTGACACTTGTAGAAGACATACATTTAAAACTAGTAATAGCAGATACCTTTAAATACCATAGAATTAAGTGCAGAACTTCCTGCAAATAAGGCATCAATACCAAAATTTCCATTACGTCAACACTGAAAACATGTTAACCTACTCTAAAAAGGACAGAACTGTACAGATGCAAGGTTTTTGTTAAGCTAGAAGACTTTTTGTCAAAGTAGGTTAAAAAAAAAGTTAAATAATTAAAACTGCATTAAACTAATCTTCTAAATGGGAATGATTCATATTTATCTTTTCATACTCGTGGGGATTAATGATATGTTTTATCCCTGGCGATCACCTTTTGCTGTTTTAAGTAAGCCTGGCAAACAGACATATGGAATATATAAATAATAGCATGACCTGTTTTTTGAAGACTTCAGAACCACAAATCATGTCATCATTTTTAAATATCAAAGAGTATCACTGGAGTTTGTAACCTGGTGTTTCCTTGTTTTAATCAAATCACTGAGTGGTATGTACTGCAACTTGTAGTTGGCCTCTTGCTGTGGAAAGCAAAGGAGAAATTCCCATGACAGCCATGAAGAAAGCAAAGGAGAAATTCCTGCAAACCATAGAGATACAATGAAGAACCTGGTGCTGCGCTCAACTCCCTGATCCACAGACAGCACACCTCTTGCCCATTCAGCACCCTAAAACAGCAGCGACTTGAAAAATGAGCACTACCTTCCACTCAGCAGCTTGCCCTTTATTTCTCTGCTCATTTCCAAATAAACATCATTCACTTTCCTTACAATTTGCTTAGGCAAGCAAAATGAAAACCATATATGAAATAGTGTGATCTGCAGTTACTCAATGATCCCCCAACTGTTCCCTAAAGAGAGCAAGTTTTGTGGTTTTCTATCTACCTTGCCCTGGCATAAACAGAAAGTTCCCCAAGTATTCCGAACAGATTTTCATCTTCAGTCAACAAAACTTCAGACTTTAATCCTGCCCTTCTATTTCTGGAATTAAAAGTTTTGTGGCCAGTTGTTCAAACCACCCAGCTTAATCTCCAAGGTTGTTTGGGAATTCATGTTTTCTGGTTATGAAACATGAAAGTTAATTAGACTTAGTTTCACTCTAATGCCTCTTTAAAGATGTCCAGATACTTCTTTATAGGGGTGCCTATTTGAATTTACATAGTTGCCTTTGATTTTGGCATTGTCTGCAAAAATAAATTTCAAGATGATTAAAACCACACTGAGATGATTAAAAACACATTTCTCAGCAAGAGAATAAAACTAACAAGCACACTGCTCATCAGCTTGCCTGAAATACTTTTCCATTGGTTGTAATTGGTTTAGGTTATTAATTTTCTGGACAGAAAAGTAATAATTAGTCTGACTGACTACCATAGGGAAATATTTTAGCTGATTGCGTGGGGACATACAGTATCTGATATTCTATGATAATTTATCCTGTTGAGGTCATTTATTTATCTGCCAGCAGCTTTCAGACCTTTAAGATCATCCACAGGATGGCACTGTTGAACCTCTGAGTCTTGTGTGTACAGTGAGTAGGGAACCACCTCAAAGGAATCCAGATGCTGCAGCAAATATTAAAAGCAGTAAAAAGCATAACTTCCCTTTGATGCCAAATCTTGATAAAATGCAATACATATAGACACACACACAAAATCCATACACATACCTATAGACACTACTTTTGGAAAACAATTTTCTTGTCCCCATGTACTAGGCTGTGCTCTGATACACCCCATGAAATAGTTTCCACTCTGCTAAATTGTTCCTCTTCCTATGGAGGCAAAATTAATGGAAGTTTAGAACAAGAACTCAATGCCCTTCAGGAAATTTCAATTACTATTTGTTTTGCTATTCATATATAAGTGAATTGGGTGTCCCAATCTTTTAATGAGGTGGTAAATCACTGGCCATTACATTTAATAGCAACTGATTGACATTCATTGTTCTTACATTCAACCCATGTTCTTACTATCAACCCATTGCAGCATATGGCCTGATTAATCTCACCAGCTTCCCATTCATCTTTGGTTTTAGTGCACGTATTAGCCATAAAAGAAAATTATCTAAGAAAGATATCCACCACCTCTTATCTATATTGTTGTACATGGTAGTGCTATCAGAGAATAAATTTCTCTTTCATGTCTTCTGATCACAAAATGAAGATTTAAGTATTTCACCTTTTCTGTACACTCGGAGGATTTAGAAATAGTCTGCAATTCTCCAACTGCTGGTTGATTTATTGAGGTTCAACCCTGTTACTGCAGTAGCTACAGTAGCTCCTAGTGAACACCAATGACAAACTTCTCACAGGCAGTGACTCCAGCATTAGCCCACTTAATAATCTGTAAGCACTTAACTGTGGAAAAAAACAGAGGTATGAAAACTGACATAAAGCAAGTAGTGCTTAAATGGTGACACTACTCAAAGGGAACTCTAAAATAAGGAAAGAAGTAGACTTTAAGAACTTGCAAAATGACCAAAGACCATGGCACAAGGGGAGAAAGGACCAAGTCTCCCATGAATTTTTCAAGTGCTGAAGTGCATCCCTATGCATGTTCCCGTGACAGCAACACACTTCCATGCTGAGAATATCAAGACCATGGGCCTGTACTGCAGTGTCTTGGCTACAGAAACACATGAGCCAGTTCTGGCACTGCTGTAGCTCCTCCATTTCGCAGCAGATGATAGATGGCATGGAACTGGAGAAACAGCATGTCACTGTACTAGGATGTCAGTGCAGTGAGCAAAACACAAGAAGGTAGAAGTTAACGAGAGGGAGAAAATCTTATCACTCCTGCCCAGGTGAGTCTGTGTTTGTCTCAGACACGCAGCAGTGGCCTCGAATTTCCCAACCTTGCCTGTTAAGAGTTCATAACCTGAATTTTGCTTTCCAGTGTTTCATGGTATTAATCTTTCAGTAGATGTGCACTTTGCACTCTCCTACTGCTTTGAGCATTGCAATACCATTTGTTATTACCCCAAATGGCACCGCAGACACGAAGTCTAATGTGCATACATGTGTCTGCACGTGCATAAATACTACATCATCTTCCAAAAAGACACAATTGGTGTGAGGAGCCTTCTCAACCCAAATTTACACCGTGCATTCTGCATGGTTTCCATTCTGCAGTTGCAAATGACTCTGCCCGCAGCACAACAGACCTTGATGAAGTTCTCCCCCATTTCAACAGGCCACTCCTGGGAAAGCTCTGAGCACAATAAAGGGTGTTGCGGAAGGTCAGGAAGATACTCTGGTAGTATAAGATCCCATGCTGAAGCTTAAGTGAGCTGGCTGTTACTGGCCAGGAATTTGCTTTAGTTACAGCCCTGCTGAAGTTATTGACACAATTCTCCCTATTCTCCAGCAGCAAGTAGAGGTATAAATCTTGTCATAGGAATAAGAGACCAGTAAACCCTGGAACCTGGAATTCCTCTTAATTCAGACACAGAAAACAGAGAAAACATTTTTTAAGCATGCAGTCCTACATTCAGAGCTCATAAAGAAGCAACAGAAGACAGAATTAAAAAATGTTTTAAACTCAAACAGCTTACTTTCAATAGCAAGAAGACCTCTAACCCCTAATACACTTAGCCCAGGTAGGTTTTTAATGTGACACAAGACAAAGAACAAAGTTCTCTCAAAGGGTTTCAGACACAGGTGCGTCTTTGTTTAAATGAACTTGGAGAAATATAATTTCTCCACAAAGAAACTGACCTCCCTTGACCCAAGAGGAAGCAAACCCTTCATTCTTCTACCTGTGCTGAGCTGTAGCGGTCAGAAAGGCAGCATCTTCATTTTTCATCTCTAAACATCCAGTCACCTGAACACAATTACAACAAGATGTTTCTTCCTTCCATATTTATCTTAAGGGTTTAATCTAGAAGGTCAATATCAGATATAACTATAATCATCTGCAAAACTTCCACTGTCAATGGGACTGGAACTTGCTACCAAGCAAACACAGAGAAAATGACCTTGAGGAGATCAATAGCAATGGGATTCAAAGCATTATAATCCGGAGGATGTCAAGAGAAGTTCTTAGATGGTAAGCTTTCACTCAGTGTGAAATAAATGTCTATCTCTGTAAAGTGGTAATAGAAGCCATGACAATGCAAATGGGTAACAGATCAATGTGTTGTTAAATCTGAACATAGTCCTAAAGTAACACCCATTCACTTCAATGGGACATAGAAATCTTAAAGCAACTACAAACTCCTGAATGTCAATACCACTACTGATTTTTCTGTTAATCTAACAAGCATGACTACTAATTTTCTAGTTCAATCTGTTAGATCTGTCATGTCCTGGTGTTCCATTTGTTTGAATGCCTTTTAATTGCTTTAATAACAGTGAAAGCAGTTCATTTCCTTAGAGAAGTACTATAGCACCTGCAGCATGGCAGCTGACCACCTGGCAACATTACCTTCTACCATACAGAGCACAATTAGATTGCATTTTTTCTGTTTGTGATGCACACATAGCTTTGCTTCTTCACTTTGCTTCTACAGGACAAACAGATTCCTCTCTGTAGAATGAAAATAAAATAAGCATGCACAGTCTCAGCTGAATTTACATTTACTAAATAGCAGCAGTACTCTTGGTACTTTATACTGGTATAGTTTGTACTAGTATTTTATACAACACATTTCCATACACAGCACAACAGAAAAGAAAAAACATACACTAAAAATTACTCATTTTATTTCATCCACTACCTGGTGGGACAATTCTGGCTGGAGAACTGTCTGAAGTTATGTGTCTGTAGTTCTAGCTGAAGGGTGTCCTCAGCAAAAACACAACTTTTCCAAAACGACTGCTTGGGAGTAGTACCTCTGGTCACTGTCTGGATGTTATAACAAAGGAGCTCACTTAAGAAATCAGTAGCCTACTCACCTTTGAAAAGTTTACCTATCTAAGTATCAACTTATGTTATATTAGCAAAAAAGATTTCTAAAGATTCCTTCATTCATCTGTATGTTTCAAAAACCTGTTTCTGTCATCCTGTGTGTATTTGGACATAGAAACATTTTAATTAATTTTTTTTATTTATTAATTAAGCAGGATACACCTGTTGCAGGAGCCCATTAACAGGCAAATGCAGAGATCTCTCTTGATTCAAAAGATAATTTTTACTCTGTGTAGTTCAGTGGAGATCCAGTATGTCAGTGCAAAGATTAATGAAAACAACACCGCAATCAGATTTTCAAACAATTAAAAAGTGAAAATAGCAATCCTCACAATTACTACACCTTCTATCATACACACAACCAGGTGTACAGCTTGTAAAAGCTACATTAACATAACTTTTCATATCGTGGTGTGACTTACTTATAGCTTAATTCTTCTCAAATTTTCACATTTTGAAGAAACATTTTGTCACTATGAGACATTTCCACTACAAAAGTGTATTTTCCATTATTTATCTCTTGGTTCCATTTTCTTATTTCCTTTCCCACCATTAAAACTCCTCCATCTCCCGGAACATAGAGCTAAACATCTGTGTAATGCTTTCTATTTTAAGAGTTCAGTATAAAAAATATCCCAGTTTAGTTTTCATTACAAAAGGAAGAGGTTAGAGGGAGCTCAAGATCTGCAGAAGCAAGAACCAGAGGAAATTTTTTAATGGTACTTTTTGTTAGAGGGTACAGGGGAGCTAAGGATGCTGTTCTTCTCCCCATCTCTAGCTACCTCTAACAGCCTCTAAGCCCCCAAGGGCTAGTTCCCAAACCAATACTTTTTTGGGTTGTTTTTAATAACAACACAGTAACTGTGCAACAGTGTTAATCATCAAACAAGTTAATCATCAAACTGTTTATTTTCTAAGAAGTGATGACTTTGGATAACATACGTCGATGCTTTCCTGAGAAAACATATCTGTAACTTACTGTATAATCACTTCACATGTAAAGAGAGAAGATCAGGAATTTGGAACTTGTAGCAGCTAAATTTTGCTGCAGGCTGGAGTGCAAGATGATGCACTGTCTGATTCAGCTGAACTCTTCTGAATTCATATGATCTTAGACACAGCTGAAAACCTCTGCAACAAGAAGTCTTAAAAATGCTTTAGAGGAACTGCACCAATTTGGATCTTAACTGTCTTTCTTTTTTTAATCAAAGAAAATTAAAGATATACTGTCCTAAGATTGCTAAGTCAAAGAATACCAAGAAAGGATTCAAATGGTTGTCCTGCTCACATCAGAAAAACATACCATGAAAGAGTGTAAATGATAAGAGACAAAGACAGGAGAAATCATACTGACAGAAATGTATGTATTTGAAAAAGATCTCAGACTCAATTAAGGCTCTAAATTCTGGTTTGGTAACTTACAATACAGATAATCTTTAAAAACTGGGCACAAAAAAAAATCCAAGCATTCATTTAACTGAAAATGAAAGATATTATTTGAATTTTTAATTAGGAGAAAACTGCAAAATGTAAAATAGCAAAGGTCAAAGGAATCCCACAAAGCTAAAAGTAACAATACTGTATTTTGGGAAATGGTATCTATCTGTGGTCACTTCTCAGTCTCATAGTGATTCCCAGAGCACCTACCATGGTAGGTGCAAATAAGTGGTGAGGCTACAATTCAGGTTGCTCCCAGACATATAAAGCTGTGGTTCAATGAATATGCAGTATGTGACAGGGGCTGAAAAAATGCCAATCATGTGTACTACGACAGGTTTTTGGTCACAGCAAGATAGTTCTGCTTAAAAACTCAAAATAAGAACGAAAGAAGTCAAATTAATGTCTGATACATTTACTGCTTGTCCTCCTTTCACATTATTTCCTGAGATCACATTTTATAAACTGGTATGCGTAAATTTTTGACCAACAACCACTTTGCACGCTTTTTTTTATTTCAAATACCCACCCATTCATTCTGAGTTTATCACCAGCAGGAAAAAAGCAAAAAGAGCAGGTGTAAATAGAACAACTTTAATTTATCAAAAGGTCAAATAATTTTCTAATTTTCATCCTCTATATTTATGGCAAAACTTTGTATTAACCAATGCCGCATTCCTATTATTAACCTGCACTGTCAAGAGAGGAGACAGACCTCTTGTGTATACTTCCTCTGAGTACTCGCTGCTATGACATTAAAATTGACAGAAGGGTATTAGGCTCCTGTCATATTTATTTAAAATCTTCATGCAGAAGAAGCCCATGGAGACATACCCTAGTCACCCAGATGACAGCAATACTATTGCTGCTACATAATGGCCAGCTGCAAACTGAAGTTTAATTTCATTTTTGCCTATCAGAGGGATCTCTTCTAGCTGCTTCCAGTTATAAAGAAATTTTCATGAATTTTACAGCAGCAATCCTCATTCATAACTGTAACACATCCAAAGAAGTAGAAAGTAAAAAAAGTGTACAGGAGCTTGAAGCGAGAAATGCAAGTTTTGTTGTGAAGTTCTGCTGTGGAGAACAGTAGCACTTTCTGATGTAACACAGAGAGGATAATAGAACAGTCCACAGCTCAGAAAAAACAGGGTGCAATCATGCTACTTGATCTGTGAGTGGAAGTAAGAAGAGAAGGACAGTTCAAGACTTTTGTGAGTACTGGGCAAAAGTACAGTAGGAGAGGAAACTGAAAGGAGAGGAAAAGGAAAGGGAAAGAAAAAAAAAGGAAGGAAAAACAGGCATCCTCTACTTTGGCAGTACTGCTGAATAAGCACCAGGAAAAATTTCCAAAAACAGAGTCAGTGTGTGAGCTCCTATGACAGGCCCAGATAACAGGGCAGAAGAGATACCCAGGGACACGCTTCATGTTACAAGAACAAGCGACCTTGTTTTGTAGACAACAGTAACACTAGAGAAAGCACATGAAAAGACAATGCAAAGATGCCATTGATTTGCCTATGATGTGCTTTGATGTAGATACTGCAGGATATCAGTAACAGGCATGTTGCCATGGGCTTACCAGCTCACACAGACAAAGAGCTCGGCTATGACCTTGTTAAGCATGCAAAGGGAGACAACACTGGTACACAAATATTCTCTCTTCTCCCCCTTTTCTGTGTGGGCGGACTAATTACAGTCTCATGTATGCAATTACACACCCCCCCTCATTTTTTTGATGCCACGTGGAGAAATGATCCAAGTGTTTTGTAGCCTATGCAGGGTAAAGGAGCACTGTCTTTCTTCTGAAAGATCATCAAAAGACAGATCTGCAACTCCCGTGGAAAGCACTGATAAGCTATTAGCAGTAATCAATCACCAAGCATATATGGATGAGTTTTGGTACCTCTGCTATTTCCAGAAGCCTAGTTTCCATATAGTCCACTGGAGATCCTCAATCTTCTATGAATCAAAAGGTTGTGATTTAAGCATTTGAAATAGCAAGCCCACACCATCCTTTCACGGCTGGGCTTCGCAAACGAAGATTTGGGAAAGGTCTCTACCTACGTTTGTCACAAGTGTGCTGGTGGCTAAAAAGGCCAATAAGAGACAGGCATGTCCGGTTGCAAAAGGCACAGCAGAAAGACTCCTTAGGTGGTAAATTCTGCAAGGCACGATTCTTTCTGCGTTCCACGATTCTTTCTGTGATCCACAGCACAAGAAAAATGCATGAGAAATTGCCCATTCTCTGTATTTGTCTGTGTTGGCATGACACAACCACAAAAAGCATATACCCAGCATTGTGTCAAAGGGAGAGCTATGATCATTCATGGAAGTAGCAGAAGTCATGCTGATTTTAGTCTGCATTTGCTTTGCAGAGCTTCAAGTAACAGTAGGGTGTTGAATGGAAACACTCCAGAAAACACAGCCTAAGCCAATTCATTATTATGAAAGTCCACCCTGAAGTAATTCCTGTCTGTCTCTCTCTAGGTCTCACAGACTGGCAAGCAGCCTCTCATAACTTTCTCATCAACCACTTGATGTTCAGAAAGTCTCACTTTTATTTCATCAAATGTTATCTCGCTGGCACTCTTGCCATATGAAGTAATTTTATCAGCTGTTACCATTTCTTTTAGGTATGGTAATCTTGAGGAACAAATTAAATAAAAACTTAAACCAGACTGACAGGTGTGACTTCAGTAGCAGGTTTTTAACAGAAATGCATATTTAGAACTTCAGGAAGGCTTGTAATTATTTCAGGTAGGTCAGGGTTTAGATCAGATCAAAATATTAACATACCAATGGGAAGGTATAATTTGGTGGTGTTTGTGTCCTTGGAAAATCTAAGGAAATCTATTCAGTATCATCAGCTATTCTGCACCTAATGCAACAATTTGAAAAGCAGTCTGTAAACCTGAACTCTGGGTATTTTCATTAATATACCCTGCTGTGATTTCCAAAGGGGTTAGGCATTAATAATTTCTACTGATTTAAACAGGAACACTGTACCACAAAAACTGGGTGAAGAGTGTCAAATAGGGTACCTCCACTTGAGAAACTATTTCTGAATTTTCAGTAATGCGTGACTTAGCCTGCAGCATCACTGTCAGAGGAGCATGACAAAAGGAAAACATCTGACATAATTCTTGGTGGAAACTTGAAAATAATTTGAGAACAAATGAACACATAGACAGGATAGAACAAAAGAGGTAGTTGTTCACCATCTCACACATGCTTTTTTCTCTCTAAACAATTTGATTTTAATGATAAAGAAATACAGTATTGTGCACAATGTGGACTTGGACAGTTCAGAAGATCATAGGCCAGGCAATGCAAGCAGAGGCCCACTCAAACACTGTTGCTAATGTGACCTTGTCCCTGGACCTGCACTTCAGTATCTTCCCTTGTGGTTTATCTGACTGCAGCTTAGGCTTTGGTAGCAGTGCCCATAAACAGATGCCAGGCCACAGATAATGCTCTCATCCCTGCATTGATGCACTAGGTCAGTGCTCAGGGCAGGCTCTCTCTCTGGAGGTTCAAATGCCCACGGCAGTTGTTTAGCTCTGAAGATCACTGGCTTTTTCTTCCTTCATGGAAAATGTCACTGCATGTATTTATTGGTTTTGCACTCATCTGACACTAGCAGTCTATTGATCAGAACTCTGGTCAGACAGTTTTGATCAGTACAGTTATAGAGATAACCGAGGGCTGATTACATGATGTCCCACCAGCCCAATTTATAACATGTGGGGGATGCCTGCATAAGATCACAGTCTGAAAAGGCTAGATGATTCTCCTGGATCATCTAGTCTCTAGTATGAGCTGCTTGGGTGGCTCCTCCTGGACAGTGGCACAAAGGACAAGTGCTTCCCTCTAAGACCCCTCTTACTAAAGGTCTGCCACTACACTTCAGAATGACTTTAAATTTCTGTCTTGGATTATATCACTTCTTCAATTTAAGTCTCTTAAGTCAGCTCAGAGTATTGGAAACACTCATTCCTAACATTCTCTGTACACACTATCTACAAATTCATAAACCAAAAGTGCCTTCAATGATTTGAGAACTAAAGAGTCAAGTCTAAAAGACAAACAACACTGAAAAAACTAATAAAACCAATTACAGAACTGTAATTACAGAGCAGTCCACAACAGAACCACAGAAGGGTTGAGGTTGGCAGGGACCTCTGCAGATCATCTAGTCCAAGCCCCTGTTCAACCTTGGCCACCTGGAACAGGCTGCTCACAACATCCAGG
Organism: Manacus candei; assembly: GCF_025592945.1. Taxonomy (NCBI): domain Eukaryota; kingdom Metazoa; phylum Chordata; class Aves; order Passeriformes; family Pipridae; genus Manacus; species Manacus candei. The sequence continues at coordinate 29,608,133 of NW_026138097.1, read as the reverse complement.
TAGCTTTTTAATATGTCCAAGGATCAAGACTCCACAACCTCTCTGGGAAATCTGTGCCAGTGTACAGTCACTCTCACAGGAAACACTTTTTTAAATTGATATTCACAGGGAACCTCCTGTATTTCAGTTTGTGCCCGTTGTCTCTGGTCCTGTCACTGGGCACCACCGAAAACGGCATGATTTCCTTTTCCTTGCACCCTCCTTTCAGGTATTTATACATACTGAAAAGCTCTCCCTGAGCCTTCAGGTTGAACAGTCCCAGCTCTTCCAACCTTTCTTCACAGCAGAGGTGCTTCGGTTTCTTCACTATTTTTGTGGCCCTTCAGCAAGTTGACTTCGACCAGTAGCTCCAACTCTCTCTTGTACCAAGGAGGCCAGAATGGGACACAATCCTTTGGCATATAAGCCCCTCCTCCCAGTTTTGTGCCATATGCAAACTTGCTGTGGGCACAGTCTGCCCCATCATCCAAACCACTAATGGAGATGTTGAACAGTACTGAACCAGATCCAGCACTGACCCCGGGGTACACTGCTAATTACTGGCCTCTGACTAGACTTCCTTCCACTGATAACTGCTCTCTGGGCTCGGCTATTCAGCCAGTTTTCAATCAACCTTGCTGTCTGATCATCCAGGTCATCCTTCATCATATCTACTCTATAAAGATCTCAGGGCAAACAGCACTGAAAGCCTTGCTGAAGTCTAGGTAGACAATATCCAAGGGTCTCCCCTTGTCTATCAAGCTGGCTATTTTCATTGCAGAAGTCTACCAAGTTTGTCAAGCATGACTTCCCTTTGGTGAATCCATGTTAACTTTCCTATCACTTCTGTGATAGGAAATGGTTTCTAGTGTCTGGAAATGGTTTCCAGGATTAGCTGCTCAGTCAGGAACTGACCAGCCTGTAGTTCTCTGGCTTCTTCTGACTGCCTTTTCTGAAGTGCTTATAAACATTGGGAATTTTTTTCTTATTATTCCAAGAGTTTCTGTTAGGTGTTTCAAGAAAACAAAAAAGCTATTGGAAGAGTGGGACTGAAATGTCAAAATTATGAATAAGGTATTTTATTCTTCAAAAGATTTTATTTTTATTTATCTTTTAACGTAGCTGAATGTTTTGTGTCAAATATAGTTCCATATAAAGCATCCAAAACTTTTTGAGACAGATTATGCAGTGATTATGCTGAAATAAATACAAAAGATAATTACAGAACTATGAACTCATGAAGTGATGAAGATATCCACAGTTACATTTTATGGTTTAGAATTAACTATATGCATGTACATTCCTCTATGAAAAATAGCAGAATAGCGGATTTCAGCAGTATTACATTTTTACAGTCTTAAAAGTTATTATCTACAAAAATAGTTTTTACATAGTGCTATTGCTCAGTAGAATTCGATTTCCTCCTTCCTTGCATTTATGAAGTCAACTTCTGCATAAAACAATTCAACCATTCTAATATAATCATCTAACAGATGAGAGACTTCTGGGGTATGGAAACTCCAGAAATTATTATACGGAGACCTATTTGAAATAAGTGGTATATGTAACACGAAAAAGGTATTGTATCACTGATGTAAAGGCTAGACAAATCTTGAGCACCTAAAATGTCTGGGGAAGATTAATCTAAAATGCCTGGAAGGTAAACAAACTGGAAAGCAATGGGCCTCTACAGTCGACACTGTTCATCTTCACAGAAACTGTGTGGATTAAGAGACATTAAAAACTTAACAGAAGACCAGTCAACTTGTGACACAGCAGCGTTTTAGTCAAATCCCATGAAAATTAACTTGTAAACTGATTTTTCCCCCCCATTAGCCTTTTCACCCTAAAATAAAGCTGTCCAAAGGTTGGCTGGTTGCTGTTTAATCCCGTTTTGTGGGAGACCAGAAACATGATAGAAAAAACAAACTCTGTCAGAGTTGCCACACTAAATTACAAATACAAACACTTTAAAAATCCAGTTGTGAGAGCAGAGAATAGGGAACCACTGATAAAAGTGACACCACAAAAACAGTTCTACAACTGCAATAAATAAACCATGGCAAACAAATTAAATTAGGGTCTATGAACTGTGTGTTTATAGGTTGGTCACAGGAACCTGCAACAAGCCCTTAAAAAGGAAGACATAATACTCTTCACATTGAAGTTTGCTTTGGCTGAGATAATTTCCATAGCCAGGAAGAAATGCACATTTCATAAATAAGGTCAATATCAAAACTTTAAATAACAAGCTTCTCTTACTCTAAGATACAAGGCCAACCTTTTTCTACTGAAAACACAAAGCTCTGAACTAAAATTTCTGTCCATTTACACAATAATACAGATATTTAGACCTTAGGCTTTCTACCATTCTGTGTGCTCAGGTCTATTAAACCAGTTTAAAAAAAAAATCCAGTGCATAGCTGGACAACTATTCTTGTCCTGTACTTTGGCAGCATTAGTTTATGCACTGCAGATGACTTTATGAGAGCTTCATCCAAGGTAATGTCTGTCTTGATGAGAATGAACCCCTTATCCATGGCAAGAAGTGTTCTCTGAGATGCTAAACTATTTGGTTGAAACAGGAAGACGATAATCTTACATGTCTTATATTACTATCCACTGAATTTCAAAAAACAAAGTAAAATTAGCTCTGTTTCTCCCAGTTACCTTAAGATCAGCAGACTGATTAGCTAAGGGTTGTTTTCTGGGATCAACTGGTTCTTGCAATTCAACTAAGGGAAGACAAATGCAAATAACAAAGATCTTGAAGAGATGTACAGCAGAAATGGGGTAGGACTTGCACAACATTACTTACTTGAACACACTATACATAAGTCAGACCATATTACCTCTTAACTGACTAAAACTTCATCCTGAAACATCTTGAAATATTCATGTGCGACTGAGCAGAACCGGGACAGTTCCAACCAGGATTTGACTTCCTCCATAGAACAAGGCTGTCTAACCTCTGCAAGTAGAAGTATTTACCACAGAAAGTGCTGATCCTCTGAAAAACAGGGATGTAGCTTAACTCTTTGAGTAATTGCCTTCAAAGGCAGGCAAATTGCTCTGCCATATTGAGAGTGGAAGCAACTTTAAGAAGTTGTGACATTCCTGCAGCTTATTGGAGAGTCTCACCTGTAGCTTCTCTGTCAAGAACATTCTCTCTGGCATTTGTGTGTGTGGCAAAAAAAATGAGGTGTTGAGGAGACAGCACTGCTCCCATGATGGCCTAAGGCCTTAAGATGCTGTGATTTGTAAGAAGCTTAAAACTTGAAACCAGGCAATCTGCACCTGGCAATTTGTTCCTAATAGTGACCAATTGCAAACCTTTAGCAAAAGTGCTAATGACTAAATAAAATACACAGTGATCACTTCCCTGCTATTCATCTCAACTTCATCTGTTACCATCCAATTTGGCAATCAACTGAGACATTTCTGAAGTCTCATCATGGCCTTTGGTGTAAATGTACATCTTAAAACATTTTCAATTAACCTACATTCCCATCTAGCATATACCGAGGCAGAAAACAAAATTGTGCTAATGGTATGTAAATCGTTTAAAATGAAAGAGGCTGAGAAACCGACAGAAGGGAGGATGAGGGCATGTATGAACCCAACGTTACTTAATGGAATTTAGATGATTCTACTCAGTTTGTCTCTAATAAACAAGAGTTCACAAACTGCACTGAATCCTCAACTCATTTGTTTTATATGTTACCCTCATATAACCCTGTCCTTCTTCAGCAAACAGACCTCTGCTGATCAATGATGATTACACAAGAGGTCCCCTTGCTGTAACAGGTGCAAAGGGTTTAGCAAACAAGCTAGGGAATCCTCAAGAAAGAAGATATCTAGGACTAAAGCAGTCTAGTCATTTCCCAGAGAATATGCCAAAGCTATACTTAGCAAATCACATAACCAAACTTTTCACAGATTATACATTTTTTCTTTTTCTTTTATAGTGTCCAACTTGAGATCCTCAATTCAATAAAAGAAGGCCCAATGAAAATAAAGGCAACAGGAGCGACATTTGGAAGATACCAAGTGCTACATGCAAGCTAAGTATTCTAATATGACTGTGTCTTAGGGTCAAGTTGACCAGCCACTTAACTGTACTCTCTGCACTTTAACATTAAACTCAGCTTCTTCACACCTTAAGAATGTTTTAAAAATAAACTGATGCTGAAAGCACCACTTATAAGCACTATCAAAAAGCCCATGAGGAAATTATTCAGAAACTGCTGTGAAAAAAGATTTTTAAAGTGTAAGAAATAGGAACTGGAGCCACAGGAAATTCAACGGGGATTATAAGAAGTTAAGCAAGTAGCTGCTTAATGGCATAAATTCTGTGGAATAAAGCAAGTTCTGAAGAAAACTTGGAGAGTTGATCATTCAAGTAAAATCTGTCATTGAATATGTAGATACGAACAGATTTAAGCCCAAACCTTAGGTTTGGGGGTTTTAGTTTGTTTGTTTAAAGCCTTACTGTTACTTTAAGAGAACTTTTGCATATATGGATCTTCTGATTGGTATCATTTCAGCATGATGGTCTAAAAATTAAGAAAAGTTAAATCTAAAGCAGCTGTTACTGAATTCTCAAGTCTGAAAGAACAGGCAAGTTTTCTGCAGCTCCCACTGCTTTTGGAAGAAAACATCAAACTAAAAGTCAATGCAGGTTAATTTGATTTCTGTTTTTTAAGCTTAGCTTGGCCTAGTAATATTATTTAGGCTACCTGAAATCTTTCTTGCAGGAGGGTAAGGAAAAAGGAGAAAGCTTTTTCTGCTCTTCTGAAGCACCTTTTCACAATGGGTGCAGGGTTACACATAGCTCATTAGATGGGATGAAATCTCCAAATTTGCTTTTAACAAGTGAATTGGAAAACAGATTTCATCATACTAACCATCACAGTGATGAAGGTTTGTAGATAATTATATTCACCAGAAGTATTAGTTAATTAAGCCAGAAGTATAAGTGATACTAGTAATGAGCTATCATCCTCTGTGTTGGCTAGCACTTCATGAGGTAAAGACACTGCTAATACCTTGTGTCTAGTTCCTGGCCACAAAGGAGCAGGAGCAGCAGAATTAGAAGCAAATACATATTTCTGCAATTCCTTCTGTTTCTCAGATTTTATCCATTCTACCATTCGACTTTGAATATTGATTTTGATCTCCTCCTTCCTCTCCCTCTTTCTATCTAAGTCTTTATTAATTTCAGTAGGCCTATCACTCAGTTTTCTGTCCTATCTAGCACAGTACAGGTCTCTCTCTCTCAGACAATCACCTTCCTGTTATCTTTTCAGACAACTGCAATCTTTTCTTCCAAGAGCCTCCTCCTAACTCCTTGAGCCTCCTTTCTTCATCCTAGAAAGAAATCCATCCCCTCAGGATCTTTAATTCTTCCCATTATTATCTAGCTCTGATAAATTACTGCTTGGAGACTTTCATCATTCTCATGGCTGGGCTTCGTGAACGAAGATTTGGGAAGGCTCTATCCACATTTGATACAGGCACGCTGGTGGCTTATGAGGCCAATACGTGACAGACATATCCGATTGCAAAAGGCACAGCAGAAAGACTCCTTAGATGGTGTATTCTGCAAGACACGGTTCTTTCTGCGTTGCCTTTTCTCCTCCAGAGTGATCCTGCGTGCGTTCTCAAAGGAGACAGCCCACACCAAGACCTTAAACCATCTTGTCCGGGAGCTGCTCTATGCTGATGACGCCGCCCTTGTTGCCCACACAGAAGCAGCTCTGCAGCGTTTAACATCCTGCTTTGCAGATGCTGCTGAGCTCTTTGGGCTGGAAGTCAGCTTGAAGAAGACAGAGGTCCTCCATCAACCTGCACCTCAGGAAGTCTTCCATCATCCCCATATCACCACTGGCCAATCAGAGCTCAAATCAGTCCAGTAGTTTAATTACCCTGGTAGCCTCATCTCCTCAGATGGTAAGATCGACGGAGAGATAGACAACAGGTTATCAAAGGCATATAGTGCTTTTGGAAAACTCCACAAAAGAGTATGGTATAATAAACACTTGAAGAAAAGCACCAAGATCAGTGTTTACAGAGCCATAGTGCTGTCTACTCTCTTATATGGTTCCAAATCATGGGTCATCTACCGCCACCACCTGCGTCTCCTAGAACGCTTCCATCAACGCTGTCTCTGCACAATCCTAAACATCCACTGGTCAGATTTTGTGACCCATACATCTGTTCTAGAGCAAGCAGCAGTCACAAGTACTGAGGCCATGTTACTGAGAACACAGCTGCGTTGGGCAGGGCACGTCTCAATGATGAAGGACCACCGCCTCCCTAAGATCCTGCTTTATGGTGAACTTGCCGCTGGCTGCTGCAAGAGAGGAGCCCCGAAGAAAAGATACAAGGACTCCCTGAAACAACATCTCAGCCTTGGCCATATTGATCAACATAACTGGTCTACTCTGGCCTCAAATCGGGAGGCCTGGAGACGCTTGGAGACTTTAGTCCCTGCATATTTCTACAGCCAGGATCCTCTGCCGATTTACTTCTTGTTGCAGGATCAAAAAGGAACTTCAGAAAACAGAACATTTCCCTACTGCTGCTGCTAACTAGTACCCATCCAGAGGTGACAGCAGATTGCAAAGAGAGAGTGAAAAAAGTAATTCCTTAGGAAAGAAACAAATGTTAACATATATTTAAGAGTCAACTTAATTTGAAAGTTTTGCTAAAAGTCTTTCTGGTACTGTTGTGAAGTTTTGGCCGCTGTCACAAGGCAAGAGCTGATAAACATTATGTCACTTCTTCTAAATAACTGCTGGAACAAAGCAAAGAGAAGAAACTGATGGCAGCAGTAAAGACAGTTGCCTACAAAGACAGCACTTAGTCCAGATTGGTGCCTGAAGTCTTACCTTCCTGACAAATCACTGCCTTTTCTATTTCAAAGCCAGTCTCACAGCAGCATACAGTAAGCTGCTTTTAATTTTTGAGAGAACTGACTGCATTCTGTGACTGCCCAAAAGGTAATGCCTAATTACACTAGTCTGAAGCGATAACAATAAAACTTTGATGATTCATACAACTGGTTCCAAGTTTATCTGTGCCAGTTGCCAAGCAGTTCTTTTCAGTCTTCACTTTGATCAGAGAAAGTGACCTTGCTGTCCTTTTAATGCCAGCTGTAAAATAAGCTGGCAATTAGTTCTTTAAAGTTCAAGTGATTCTAATGAAATCTCTTATGACCAAAAATGCAAATTAATTCTTTAGTTCTACATCTTGGTAGTTTAGGGAATTGAGATTGCTCTCTGTCCCAGATATGCTAGAGTAGGGAAAAAACCATTAACAGAACCAAGAACATGAGGATAAACACACTAACATGTTGCCAGAGCTAGCAATATTTTTATGCCTATGTTAATTAGCAAAGATTATGAAACAAGAGTACAACGATTTTTAAAAGCATTTGATGAAAAGAGCACAAAACCTTGCGTTATTTCTACATAAGCAAAACTTATAGGCAGCTGTTCCTAAAAACATGCATGTTTCAGCTCTTTCTTTCTCATTAAGTCAAACAACGGTTAGATAATAGAGCTGAAAACGATTTTTGGTACCAATGTATTTATCACATTTCCCAGCACATCAAGCTGTCAGACTAACAATTAGTTTCATTTCAAATCAAACCTGACAGGCAGTCCCTTGGTGAGAGAACACATGTTAATTTAACTAAAACACATACCTCTTCTCTTTCAAAATACCTTTTCCATCAAGAACACAGCTTTTGAGATACTCTCTTCCTATCATTCCACAAATTCTTACTGCCAACACAGCAAACCTCTAACTTACCTTCAAGTAGCAAACAAAACTGAAATCCAGACTTAGATGTTCCCATCACTTACCTAGCAAAGCTGCTACTATTGTATAGAAACAAGATAACTACCTCTACATTAGTCTGTTAAATAAGGATGACAATCCCCTATGAGGAACTGACATTCAGTAAGCACAGTACCCTCTACACTTCATTGCTTATCCTCAGACAGATTCTTCATCTTTCCATGCCCTTACCGTTTTGTAAGTGAGGTCTACAAAGTATCTCCAGGATTCAGGAACAATAAGGAAAGTCACGCAGTGGGGACACTTGATGTTTAGCTACCAGAAATCAAGGACACTGAAGAACAGCTGTCTTCCCATATCAAATGAAAAGAAACACTCTAAGAAATGCCAGGAAAATCGGCCTTGAAGACTTGGTATTTTTAATTCGGTATCAGCCAGTGTTCCCTCTTATTCACAGCCTCATCTTCCCTCAGGAAGAGGTGTCAGACATAAAACAGCAAGCAAACTATACAAGAATCTGTATCACATGGAGGCTGGTATTTTTTTGAGGAAGATGGTTTATACATAAATGAGACTATAAACATTGCTATCGTAAGTCTTTCTTTTTAAAACACTCCAAATCTCTTGTCTGCAAAGATATCAAGTTTCTAGGTCAAATGTGCTTCAATTAAATACTCTTTTTTGGGGGGGGGCTTTTACAAATACAGTAACAAGCTATTTGAAATTTCACCCCCCAACACAGAAAACAACTTAAGTACTCCCTGTAGACAGAGAACCACCAAATGGTTTTGTTTGTGGAGTATCCACTACTTCTCTGGGCAACCTGTTCCAGTGCCTCACCACCCTCACAGTAAAGAATTTCTTCCTAATATCTAATTTAAACATACAACATACCCTCTTTCAGCCTAAACCATTGCCCCCTGTCCTATTAAAAAGTCTGTCCCCATTTCTAAGACCCCTTCATAAGCAAAAAGCCTCAACGAGGAATCCTTGGAGCCTGCTCTTCTACAGGCTAAACAACCACAACTCTCTCAGCTTTTCCTCACAGGAAAGGTGTTCTAACCCTCTAATCATTTTTGTGGCCCTCTTCTAGACTCATTCCAACAGGTCCATGTCCTTCTTGGGGAGGGGGGGCAGAGCTGGATGCAGTACTCCAGGCAGGGTGCTGCCCAGGATATGATTGGCCTTCTGGGCTGCAAGTGCATGTTCAGCCTCCCATCCACCAGTATCCCCACAAGTCCTCTGCAGGGCTGCTCTCAGCCTGCAGCAATACTAGCAATTGTCCCAATCTAGGTGCAGAACCCTGCACTTGGCCATGCTGCACTTTACAATGTTCACACTGGCTCCCATCTCCAGTCTGTGATCAACCTCAACTCAGTCCTTCTGCTCGCTTCGGCAGAAAGTGCCAAATTACCTGGAAAAATTGATTTTTCTCTTTTTAACAGACTTGGAGTACGTCAGACAGATTTTCACAGCCTCCTCACAGCATTCTTGCAGCATATTTCATTGAGGAAAATCAAGTTCAGCAGCTGTGTTTACTGCATGCCAGGTAATGAAGAACAAAAACATTCAAGTCTTACACATAAAACCCAAAACTCTGCATTTGATTCATGTACTTCAGTAAGAACCAACACAGGTCTCCACAGAGCTACAAGAGCAGTGGCATAGTTTAACTTTAGATACAGAAGTTTACTTCATAAATATGTTATGGAACTGTGCACTAGATGCAGCTTCTCACTGGGCCCTGAGAGAGTACACAACACCAGCAGGACATTTGTACCTCAGTGGTGATATTGCTGCACTAGGGAGCAAAGGTCTTAAGTTTAAAGGCAGACAAAAATGGGGAAAGTGTTTTAAGCTGCCATCTCCACACCTTTGCTTACCCTAAGAGTTTAACAGCAACCCGACTGCCTTGCAGGGCTCCTCAATAATATCTCATCTCATTTGGCCTAAGTTGAAACCAGCTTGCTGTCCTTAAAATGTGCCTCAGCTCCTGAAGACTTTATTACCCAGAGCAGGAGACACTGCAGATACCCATGGATAAAAGCTAAAATGGCCTTTAGGGCAAAAGAATAATTGCCTGCAATTTCTCTTGGATGATCACAGACAGGTGGGAACACAATCCAACAGCATTTCACAACCAATTTTTTTTCAGAGGCTGCTTATAGAAGTAAACATTTATGTTGCCTTTTTTTTTTTACTATGACATGATCATAAATTTACAGAGTTTGTAGTTTCTAACTGACAATTAGGCTCACATAAACAGAATCACTCATCTCTACAAAAATGTGAGGGGAGAAAAAGAATTCAACTTCATCCCCTCACAAGGTTCTTAATTCTTTTCTCCTCAAGAAGATATTTCAAGTTGGAGCCAGAGGGTTATCAGTATAGTCTGCAAACCCAAAAGCACTAGAAGCTGGTTCCCAGCTAAACTGGAAAATAGAGCACAGCACTCAAACTCTCCATCAATAACCTCAGGCAACAGATTCCTCCTAGCTGGTGGAAGTGGGGGAAGGAAGTTATTTCTCACTCTGGCTGCAGCCCAAACTTCAGTAATTTTATCTGTTAACCAGCACAAAAAAGTGTTAGCCCATGGCCAGCGCTTTCAAGAGAGGCAGAGCTCCAGCTGCAGAAGACATTTAGCTGTTTGATCAGCTGCTTGACCCTGCTGATAGCATGCTATTCCTACCTCCACCTTTCTTTCTCTCCTCACCAGCAAACCAGAGACAGGAATCTAGTCAAGATACTATTCCACATGAATATTTCAGACAGTAACTCTACTGCCAGCTGCTTGGATGTGTTTCAATCTGCAAGGCAAGGCAGGGACTATAGTGCAACTGAAAGAATTTTCATTGGTTTCTCACGTTGTTGTGGTATTTGATCATAAAAACCCCTCCCCAGCTACAACTCCTGGATTGTGTAAGACTAGGAGAGATGAGCAAAACCAAAATAATGGAGGTTTTTGCTTATCATGAACCTTACAGGAAAGAGCTCCAAAATCAGGGTGGCCCAAGAATGGAACTGAACAGGCAGGTCCTTCCTGAGGTCAGTCCTACCTGCCAGCTTCAAGCTGGGTTTAAACTCTGTGCTTGGTGTTTGTGATCTTCCTTTCAAAACGCAGCACCAGCCACAGCCCAAGCACCAGTGCTGCTCACCAGCCTAGCTGACACCCCCTAAGTTAAATGCCCTGCCACTGGTGAGGAACTCCAGAAGGGTATCACTCAACTCTGCAAAAAAAAAGGTTTGGATTACAAAGGCCCCATGAAAATTAATGGAAAGTAGTTTGTTGAAAGCTACTAAATACAAAGACACAAGAGGGTTCATGCTTTCAGAAGACTCTTCTTGCCTCAGGAAATGCTGCTGCTGCTTTAGCTTAAAGAGATTTACTTTTTAACACTGCTGAAGAAGTGTCTCTGATCCCAGCCACTGCGTGGGCACATGACAGACATCAGTTCTGATCATTTCAGAATTGTCTGTAATTACCAGCTGAGGAGTGCTACCATGGAAGTCAATATTTATGCAGCCAATACTACTTCCACCAAATGCGAACACTTCCAGGACTTTGTATCCAAAAGAACATCACTTTCAAATTATTTCAAGATGCCTAGCAGCAGATGGACCACAGATTTGCATCCCCAATGAAAAGTATCACACCAGGGCTGCAGGGGGCATGTGGGTGAAGAGAAGTGCATTACTTAGTATGGAAAGTCATGAACACCAAGTACTACACGCTGAAGTAAAGCAATTCTACTCTGCATAAAGATTTTCCAGGCTTCTTTCCATACAGTGATACTTCATCTCTTCCAACAGTTTACTTTAGGGAAGTGAAAGTAAGCAACGGATGTACCGAACCAAATTAAACTTTTACATCAAAACCACCATGCCTTGACATCCATCCAAAGATCGATTAGTCTCACTAGAATTTATTTGCAGAGACTGTGCTAGTTAGACTAACATGTGGCACTTAAATTTTTCACCTATATTTATCAGTTTGTTTTCTCAGCTTTCATCTGGAAAAACACAGACATTTCTCCACAAAATCTCTGCCAGGTTTGTGGTAAAATTCTTTTTTTTCAGAGAACTCTTATATTTCCTTCCTTTTCCATATTTCAAAAGCTAAAACATGGTTTCTAGGTGGGTATTTTTCCCCCTCTGTCAGTCAAACTGATTTTGGCAGATCATGAATCACCAACTAACACTGCAACTCTTATCTTCCTTCATCTTAAGAAAATAAAACTGAAATATGTATAAATTGAGGTTCTTTTCCTCTCTTTGCTTTTCATTCTTTTCTTATATCTGCTAGAAAAGCTCAGTGTGTAGTTATGTCCACAACTATAGTCTGAAGAAATAAGGAAAGAATTAATCATATCCAATTTATGCCACATAGTAAAGATAACAGATACAAACCTAAGGAAAGCCTAGGAGAGTTAAGGGGTTAACTCATACACTGTTAAGCCAAAACCAAATTCCTGGAAGCACTCCTTGGCAATCAAATCTTAAAAAACAAACAAACGTATGTATGCCTTGACTTCACCCTCCTCCAGACTAATTCTCAGAATCTAGCCAGGAAACATTTCCCAAGGTACTGTAAACAGTATCAGTTTTACGCCTGAGCAATTAGATTTACATTTTTTCTAGCCCTTTTTGCCTATGGAATCTTGCATGATTAAAGGTATTATTAATATCATCTGCAACAGTGATGAATCCAGAGGGGAACACTGTTTTTGAGTCATTCCCTGAATTCGCTGTAGAGCCTAAAGGCATGCTACAGACATGGGTGTAGGATACAGAGATCGGATCTTCATCTAAGGCTATGGAGGCAGGCTTGTCGACACCACGTGACAGTCTAACATACTTATGCTACTTACAACAGGGTTAAGAAAAGCAGCAAATTATTAGAATAATTTAGAATTTAGAAGTTTTAAAATGCCTTCCTAGAAGGTGCTTCTAATTTAAGTCCCTAAACATACATCACAAACGTTCTGCAGCTTAATGTAGCAGTACTACCAGATTGCCTCCACAACCAACTAATGCCACCATGGCTACTAAGAAGCCAAATTCCCAAATACTTTTCTCACTGAGTTTCACTACACGAACCTTTGATGGGATCACCATTTCTTCCCAATACATGTCTTTACTAAAATGGCAACTGATCTTCATGTTAAGTCAGCCTGCAATTACAGTGTTAGACCACATACCCTCCTGCCTCTCAGTGGGCAGCAATGAACGCATGGGGAAGGAAATGAAGATGGAGCTTGCAAAGGAGTGCTTCCGACAGTACTCTCCAGAAATCTGCTGCTCGGGAACTTCCCAAGCCAGAGACTGTGTTCTTGTATTGTCCTATAGTACCAACTATATTCCATGAATTTTCCAGTGGCTTTCGTAACCCAAAATCTCTTTTTGCAGAGTTTAGTGATGTCCTTCTGGAGTTCCTCACCCTTGGTAGGGCATTAAACCAAGCAAGACAGCTCTGTATCATCAGCAGACTTAAAGATTTCACTCTTTATTTCCTTACGGAGGTCACTGACAATGATCAATGCTTTTATGGTTGCACACATTAAGTCATAAGCCTACCAATTCCATAAACACAGCTTTGCTTTAGTCATTAGGATTTGAATCCTTATGCATGACTATTTGCCCAGAAGCTTGGCTCAACACCGCCTTCCCTACTGAAATGGGAGACGTGCTATGGAATTTCATGGCAGTAAACACTCACCGAAATTATGGCAGACTAAACATCAGCTGTGAGGATTCAATAACTGCAATGTTAGAAAAGGCTGCGAAAACACAAGATGACTTCTGATGGAAATTTACTGTTAAATTTGCAGACACTTTGTCCCATTGCATAATCTTCATTTTCACCACATTTTGTAGTAACATAATTAAGTTCAAATAAAAACAAATGGATGCCATTTGTCTCACAGAAGCTATTTATTTGCCAAGGTTTCTCTCTTAAATATGTATATTAAAATAGCTTAGAAAAGGAAATATTAAAAACAAGCAAATAAAGAGTTTATTTGCTTCAGCAATATGAATGCTGATTTAGATTCAGCAGATGAATCTATTACTTAATTCCTCTGTTTGCATATTTTTGCATTTTTGCATTCCACTTAGTGCATATAATAGTGTTAGAAAACTTTAGCTCAGGATCTTCTAGAGAGAGAATGAGCGGGTTTTCAAGGTAAAGTTACTGTAAAGTTACCCCAAAATAGAGTTTATGTTTGTTGGCTAAATATTTTATATGACTGGTATTAAAATCTGAATGAATGACCAAGTGAAGAAAAAAACTTCAGTCTATTTGGTATGCAGAGAAATCCAAAAAATGCAAACAAGGCTCCTCATTAAATAAACTCAGTTACCATGGGATATGGCAGAAGACATTCTCGAGGATCAGAAACTGAAAATAGAGCATAGGAATAAATCAAATATCATGATGATGGAGGTTAACAGTGTGATTCTGCAAGAAACTTGAAAAGAGATCTAAACAGTAAGATAACAATTTATGCTAATGTTAGTGAATTACTCAGAATAAAAAAAGAACCCTGAATATAAACAACCTCAAGGGATCTCAGAGGAATGACAGAACAATAAAGGGAAAGAGAAAAGATGGCACCATAATAAACACAGAATACACACACTGAAAAAAACAATCCTAACTGTATCTAAATAATGGTGGGCTGTAGCACAATTATTAAACTCAAGACCAAATGTTGGAATCACCAGGAAAAGATTTTTGCAATCAGCCATTTAAGTAAAAGGTAGTTAAAAAGACAACTGAAACTCAAGAGAAAAAAGCAGAAAAATATAACTATGCCAGTGTGTAAGTCTGTGGCATGCTTTTACCCTCCACACTGCAATTCTAATTATTCCATCACAAAAAAAAACAAAGTTAAAGGAGAACTCAAGGAAAAATATACAGTAGAGAGGAGGAGAAGGTGAAACAAATACAGTTGTTTTATATTTTATTTTATATTATTACAAGACTTGAAGGACATGGTAAAAAGTTACCAGGCTTTCAAAAAGAAAACATTTTTTGCAGCTTACACTACTTGGACTGTGATGCTACCTTCATGGGAAGGTGATTATCAAGGTGAGAAATGTACATATGGTCAAAAGAAGGCTAGAGAAATAGTAACTAGGTGGAGTGGCAGTAATTTGATTAGCAAGTTTCTAAGCAGTAACTTGGATTGCTGGATACTGGGAGAGCTCCTTGGGCTCATTGTACACCAGCTCTTTTTGTACCCTGCCCCAAAAGGACCATCTGATGGGGAGTGTTGCACAGACAGAGCTTCATGCTGGCCCTGCAGAAACACCATATGCTTTAAAACAGAGGAGGCAGAGATTATAACGAGGTTGTAAGTTCCTCTTTCCTTCACAGTATTACCCTTTCTTTATTTCTTTAGAAGACATGGCAACAGGCACGGAGAAGTATGAATTATACCGTGAAGGATGAACTATACAGTGTCTTAAAAAGCCATTAGGTAATAAACCTACAAAAGTTTTAAAAAAAATGTGGAAAGGAAGACAAAAATCTGGTGCATTAACTGCCAGCACTTCTCTTTTCTCCTCCTATGACAGGGAAAAACAGTGTACGCTAACTCGGCAACTTCCTCTTCCCAGTAAAAGGTATTAAAACCTGAAGGAATTACCAAAGCACACAAAAAAAAAAAAAAAAATCTAGCCTACTTAGTATGCAGGAGACTCTCTTGAGGATCAGAAACTGGAATAGTCAAACACAGAAACGACATATCATTGGCTTCAAAACATACATTCAAAAATTATATAACTACTCCTATTAGAAATATGCAGGTCCTAAATAGCATATTTTATTTCTCTGTCTGATACATAAAACTTTCACAAAAGAGCCGAGTCCTGATCACCACACCAGCTAAGTTATCAATCAGCTCTGCATAAAAGGATGACAGGTACGCAGAGGTCTCTCAGCATTAGAACTCTTCTCAGAAAAAAAGGTGATTTTAGGAAATACAATAGGAAGAGAACAACTGGCAATCACTAACAGAGAAATAGTTTCAAGGGTAGGACACAGCACAAAATAAGAACTTGAACTGGAAAACAAGGTGTCATAAAGGGAGATCCTTCAAAGGGCAGCGGCAGGAATAAATAATACGTTATCAACAGGAATGCAAGTTTTCTGCAATTGTGTTTGCTTACAAGACATAAAAGAAAAATGTGGTATTAAACTTCAAAGCCATATAGAGGTCATCCAAACCATCCTGAAACAGGGAAGGAACCAGAACAACCAGTCTTATTAGCCAGAAGGCCTATGTTTGGAGAAAACAGCAGAAAACAAAGCTCTACTCCTCAGAAGTTTGTTTGGTTTTGGCCTTTTTTCCCTATTGTAAACTGGAACAAGAATAAAATCTTTCAAACACACCAACAGAAAGAGAATTGTGTAATCTCTGAAAACAGGAAATTAATTCTACAGCAGTTTTCAAAGCAATAAATAAGAATGTTAAATTTCATTTACTCAAAAGCCTTCTAAATAGCCTTATGTGGAAAAATTTGTAGTAATGCTATTAGTGTCGCTGTTGATATAAAACAGCATACACATGGCTAAATACACTCTTCCTCTAGAATCACAAGTTAGCATGATACCAAGGAAGAAACACAGAAGTGAAAAATACTCAGTTCAGTTTACTAAAATTTCATTCCATCACCTCCCATACAAAAGCAACATTTTAACAAATAAACCAAACAGAGCTGTGGATTAACTGGTTGGTTAATTCACTAATGCTCCACAAAGTCAAAAGTCAAATATATCACATGCAAACAAATTGTTTATTAGCAACAATAACATGTTGCACATTAGCACATTACTATGTTGCATGCAAAACCAAAAGACTGAATCAAAAATAAAAATCTGGCGGCAGTAGCTTTCATAAGTAGAGTAATGCAAAGTACTCTTGATCATCCTAGCAATCACCGAGCAGTAAGCACAGTTTACCAAGGCACGTTCTAAATGCTCACTCGAGGTTACAGTCTCAGGAGAGTGACCATCAGCACTGGAGGGCAGTCAAGTTTATTAGTAACATGTACAACGATGCACGTAGTGAGTAATGAAACTCTGCTTACTGAATTATTTTGAAGATTTTTCAGTAGTTCCATATACTCTCAAAAGAGACACCTCAACTTAGCTGTTCTAGCAAAAAAACAGCCTGTAATACATGGAGCCCCGTATTTATTTATTTATTTGAAATAGAAAAGAAGGTTTTAGAATAGGCTTTGGGAAGCAATGAAAAACATTCAGCACTGCAAAGTACCTGGATCTCAAGGACTCTCTGATTCAGTACTGCAGTATGAGGTGCTTGATGAAGTGTGCCATAATTGAGAGCTAGTCTAGTATTTAATTATAGCTCTAACAATCTGAAAAAAAGAAGAAGAAAGATAAATTTCAAGCTTATTAGGGAAAAGAACTAAGCACTTTGGTTGTCACCAGCCTGCAACAAAGCCAGCTCCCCTATGAACAAAGCTCTTGTCTGAGCACCAGGTTCACCACCTTACATATATTCTAAGGAACGAGTCCCAAGAAAACTGAAATTCATCAGAACTAAGATTTGTGTGAATGTGGCTAAAGTATTCTACTAATTGCCATTTATTTAACAGAATGTCTGTGACCAAGGCACAATCATCGAAATGTTACAAGTTTATTGCAGCAAACACTCCCCCAACAAGCAATGTGCTGCACTGAACAGCTCTATCAGCTTCTACAGTGGCATGAATAAAGCTCTGATGATGACAATACAACAAATGCTTTCAGCATCATTTTTATTTATCTCTCATATATCTCTTGCTTCTAGTACCTGTGTCCTGGGAGTGAAATGAATTTCCTCCTGTCTGGCCCAGTGACAGTTAACAAATGATAATTCCAAGTTTATTTTAATATTAAACTGCTTCAAAGATTGGTGCCTGATGCAGCTGAGGCAGAAGAAGCTTAAGGGAGAGAAGGTGCTACTTGAAGAACTATATCCCCCTCCTTGGCACACATGGCGTCAATCACACACACCTCCTACTCATTTTCAGTTCATGGTAACTTCACTTCAAACACAGGTTTTTGATGCTAAATGAGAAGCATCTGGTCCTCTGCAAGCTTTTTCTAGTAAAAATTCACACCTTTAACATTAGAAATACTCTCAGTATTGCCAAATACCTAAATAATAGAGATTCAGGCTTAGTTGGCACAGTGAAATGGACTGGACTATACTTCTGAGTTTGGAAATTTTTGTGCTTTATAATGCCTGTGTAATATCTGTTTCAACACTGTATGTGCCTTCAGACTGACACAGTGACTTTCATTCCATGCATTCCAATACTTCAGAAAGATACCAAAAGAAAAGAACTAAGCAAAATGCTACCACATTTCGTTTAAGATTATTTACTTTTCTGTACCAACATGAAATGCTGCGCTAACTAAGCTGTGCCACTTGCAAGATACTACTTCCCATCCATTTTTCTCTCACATGACTAAGCTTTTCTCACCTTCCTCATGCCACAGAATACAAATTAAAGACTTTCATTCTTTTAAAATCTTTTTTCTTACACCAGCTTGGCTGACAATTCATCTCAGCTTTCCAGCTAATTTCATAAGACAGCATATGTTTCTTTGGGACCAAACTTGGCTCTTGCTGAGCTGGATGGCGTATCTCCTATTCACTTTGAGGGGGAGAAATATCAGATCTTTTTTAGTGCTTTCACACATGCACACAGTACTTCAGGAATATGAAAAGAGCTATCCATATAATGTCATAACTGGCACTTACACTGATGGATTTATCAACTTACAGCTTCAATCATCAAGAAATATTGGAAGCAAGAAACAGTCTTTCAGAAGACTCTCATATCTTTCTGTATGAGAATGCTTCATTCATAATCTTGCCTAGCTTTTTCTCCATTCCCTACATTCACAGATCTTTTGAGTTCTTAAATGGAGATATTCACAGCCTATTTTCTTACTTTACAGTAGTTCTGCATTTAAAAATCAGTATTACACATTCTTTTCTCTCTTCATACAGTTAAGTCTGTAACTGCATAGGCATTTGACAGGGTTCAACACAGGTCACAGCAATTACTTTGCTACTTCTCCATGTAACTGGTCATCTGCAGAAGGTATTGTCCTGAAAATCACATGAAAATGGCCAATATTGCTTTCGGGTTTTATAACTAAACAAATTGTGCACATACAAACTTTAGCAGAGTTGAGCATCTGCTAATCATAAAAACTCTATGCAAATGATTGAGACACAAAGATGAATAATGAAGTGGAAAAATACATTGAAGGCAACGCTACTTATGTAAAGGAGAAGAGTGTGACACCATTAAGAAGCTACTCCTCTAACTGTTAAGTGAATTCAAATCCAAAATAATAAATATAAGAAGGAGGAAGGGGAAAAAAACAGCAAGCCCTAAGCACAGAATCTTTTCGGAAAACAGATGCTTTGGAGAAGGTAGGAGACTATTTCCCTTACTGCACTATGTTCACTATTCTTCTTAATAGATGCCTTTTTTTTTTTAACAGCCCAATTGCCTCCAAAGCTCCGCATCTGAGTAACAAGAGCTCAAAGGCCAAGGATGGGAATAAAAATCTTCGATTCATATCCATTATATCCACACATATAATCAAGTTACAGTTTTTATGTGTCACATGTAAAACGACAATACAGTCTGTGAACATAATCTCTGTGCAAAGCGCATCAGTTCATAGAGGTAACAGAATTAGGCTCCAAAGAGTGGGGGGGTTGGGGGAGGGAAGGTGGTTTAGAAATATGGTGGGAGAAATTTTAATTCCATCAAAGAGGATCTATATATTGCTGACAGATGCTTGTACAGAGTATCAGTTCACTCTTTCAGAGCTGCCTGAAGCTCTGACACAATAGCACAAGAGACCTTAGAAGCCAACACTTAAGTGGCTCTGTTGCCAGAAAGGGAGACTCAGTTGGTCCTCTGTCCACCAAAGTCACACATTTCCTCTCCAAAAACTTAAGCAGAAGATGTAGCAGTCTATCTGCCCTGACCTGTCTCTTCCTTTTATTCACCATGCTGAGTCAATGCCAGCTTATGTTTCCAGCAGTTTGGTTTTACAGATGCACGAACAGAGGTAGTGAGATTTTTTTCAGCTTTATGTTGGTGAACATGGGAGAAACATTAGTGGACTGTTCACTCTGAGTATTTATGGAAGTACAATGCTACCTGTTCGCAGAGGTTTGATTTACACGTTCAACAAGCTGTAATTTTTTTTTCTTTATTTTACTTAGAACTCTTAAGATTTCCCTCAGTGAAACACCTGTTGACCCTACATCATCAGATTACCTACCATGGTGGAAACTACTTCCTTGAGCGCAAGCAAGCTGAACACTAGACATCATTTCCCAGATCTTAGCTGTGCTGAAGAGCAGTTACTCCCAAGTTAAAGGGTCAGAACTCTGACTCTACAATTTTTGCTCCAGAACAATAGGGTAAAATACAGCGAGTAGAAACAGTTTCAAGCATTTCCATATTCAGGGTGTAAACAAACATACAAATCTTCTCTAATAGCTTAATTGTATAATCCACTTTATATTTTTTAAACTCTGACAGAAGTTTGGTCAACAAGGGTCCTTACGAGGCAAAAAATTAAACACATTTTAGTGACAGCAGAATCTGCAGTGGCAAATGAAAAATGGAAATAATGCCTACAAGCTTATTTCTTGTCAGTTGCAACATAGCAAAGTAAGGGAAAGGAAAAACAAATTTACTCTTGAATGAAAGCATTTATCTGCAGACAAATTTGAGATTTCCACTGCACTTCCAAAAGAAAAAAGGAGGTTCAGCTTAACTAGCATATTCAGACTTAACAAGTAACACTGAGCTGAAGGATATCAGGGGCCTTCAGCAACTCCTCTCTCACCATGTAACTAAGTACCAAGAGTGGCTCTTTGACATATGAGCACCTATATGCTTCATTAGCATGATTTTACTTTTGAGTCACCACATTCTAAATTACGCTCTCATTTTTTTTCTTTTTTCTTTCACCCAGTGAATATAACTAAAGCAAATATCCACATTGTAAACTGAATTAAAATCTAGGCTGCATAATTTATTCTTTCTAGAGCTGATGGGTAAGTCAAATATAATTCTGGGTTCATAATCTCCAGGTAAGTTTAAGATACAAATCACATACAATTTATATAGAGAGAGAAACCACTCCAGTGAATTTATATTGAGTAGTTAAATCACTGTAATTACCCACTTTGTTTCAGAAATATAACAAAAGAGCATGAAAGTCTTTTATGTTTAAAGCCTTTGCAGTTTACCCTGTTTGTTAAAAATAAGCCTGATATTTGCTTTTTTAAAGGTTTTTTTTTTATATCCTGATGCTGACAAATAATTATAGTTTCTTCTTCTAGAGATCTCAGAATGACAATTAATGAATCTCTTGTGCAAAACTGAACAAGCAGCTCTCACTTCAAATTATCTGTCTTTCAGGAGTATTTATTACGTCAAGAGTCAGATGCTGGCTCAGGAATGCACATGATACTGCAAATCTCAGTTAAACATGCATTAATGGGCTTTTAATACAGCCCAAGACTATGAGTAGCCTAGTTATTCCAAATAATTTCTATGACAACATACGGTCCCAAAAAATGATGATTTTGATTCATAACCATATTTCTAATTATAAGTTTCACCTTCCTCCAGTACCACAAAAAAACTCCTTCCGGCAGCAATCAGTAGGACTTTCAATCAATAAAAACTGCAACCATATAAAAAAATTCAAATTAACACAAGTGACAAGCAATTACAAAAACATAAGAAAATCAGTTATGGATCAGTCCAGAAGTTCATCCAGCCAGTATCCTATCTCCAACTGGCTGATCAAAGTCACTCTTGTCTTGAACACATGTGCCAAGAAACCCACCTCACAGTCCAGTTTACTACTGACACCTTGACCAAAGGGGTGCCACTGGCTTTTGGAGATGCCATGTCTTTAGTTCACCTAAACCAAACAATGCAACTTCTCCCTTCTTTCATCAAGTCTTCTCTATATAATCATATCCAGCCATTCCTCTTTAAGTAAAACTCTATTTATACCAGACACATAAAATTATTTCTACCACTCAAGGCTGAGAACTGCCTCACAGGAAAGGTTCAAATTTGTATAAAATTGTCTTACCACATACTGTTTTAAGGGATCACGAATCACCATTACGACAAGTCTCCCTATCTTCATGAAATGAGCTAAAAGTTGCTAAACAACTGAGAAAAATAAATGTCAAATAAGATATAACTAGTGAATGTTAAACTCATCTTTATCACAGCACAGTTAGCTATGTCCGAGGTGTTCACCTGTATCAGCTTTGTTTACTTTAAGACTAGAAACATTGACACAACAACTTTTTCTGCAATCAGGCTGCAAAAACAATGCTGTCTCTGAAGCCACAAATACTTCTATGAACCCCAGCCGAAAGCCTTCTTGCTGAGCAAGTGCTCGGATATGTGCCATCATGGGGAGGACATGTGCTCTCAGAATTCCCAGAGAACCCTGGGAGAGACTGAATTCTTCTGCTTCCATTTACTGTCAGTTCCACTAATCTGTCCTCAAGTAAACCTGCAATGAGATTAAAATAATGACTTAGTCATTCTACCCTCCCTTTTCACAAACAAATTACTCTGCTGTTTTATTCTTTTCTCCTACATCATTGTCAGCTGGTCATATCACCTGATACAGATTTCCTGAAGGGCTGTTTGCTCTTTTTAACTTTGAATGCAATAGGGAGTAGAAATTGCATCATATCAACAATACTACCTTAAAATGGCAAAGACTAAAAACATGAGAGTAGAAAGTTAAAAACACAGATGTCTCCATATCTGCTTAGCAAAGGGATATAAAATATCAGCTAGCAAAGCCCCACAAGTACGTTGGTGCTGGAGAAAGCAGAACAGAATGCTCACTTCTCCTCTCCTGACAAACCCATCCCCATCTCCTGATAAACCAGTCTCCACAGGCATCAGAAATCCAAGGATATTCAAAGGGCACTGTGAATCACCAGAACAGACACAAACTCTGGGGGACTGCACCTTCCAGCACAAAAGCAGCTGACATGCTGCAAACATAATTTAATTTTGACTAACAACAACAATAACTTTATGTACTGTGGTCTGTGAAGTTTGCTTATTCTGTCTTTGGCTAAATACATTCTTGCTCACATCTATAGCTTGTACTAACACCAGAGCAGTGCAAGTATTCCCACAGGAGACTACAACAGGCATATTAAACCCTTTCCCTTACATACACAAAAGGTTCCTCGTTCTATCAGGAAAACAACTTCTCTCAAGTTGTAAACCAACTTACTGCTTTGTATTATAACTCATGTTGGTTCCCACCTAACTATGCTCTTTATGTCCCCTTGCTGCTTTCTTTTTAAAGAGGATTAGATCAAAGAAATAAAATAGTTTAGCCCAGTGCTTTCTGTTTTAATATACAGGCTCGAGAAAACTGTATGCACAAGTGCCTAATACAGACCAACAATGTATCCTCCACATAAAACCAAAGCAAAGAGCAAGTACATATTTTGACAATCAACTGATCAAGTAGACAAGGGAATGAATTTTATGATGTAACAGCTAACTCTTCTCTAGTTAATAAGGTAGCTCTAGAGGTCATTAAACTATCTCCTCTGCCATAAAAGCATAAAATTTGCTCACAGACCTGCTTTACAATACTAATATACAGTGTGTCTTTGCTAGCATCTACAGATCAGGAGCGCAGCCCTCTCCCAATCATTCTGTTGCCCAGGCTTTGTTTCACATTGTGGATTGGTCTCAGGCCAGTTCACCTGGATTCTCTGAAGATAAGGCTAAAGTGGAACACATAGACCAAGGAGACACCTAACACATGCCAACTAGGATTGGTCCTTCAGTCCAGACAGCCAAACTAAGTAATCTCCAAAACACACACAGTATGAACATTAAGTCCTCAGCACCCACTGTTTACCCCCACAAATGGGCTTCTATTGTGCCACAGCATCTGCTACAGCAAACATAGTCACAAATATGTCAAGATTAAATTTTAACTTTTCCCTGCACTATTTGACTGAGAGAGGGAAACATAATCTTTCTCCAAGAAAGGAATAAAGCACGTGCTATATCGTAACAGAGGCTTAGGTCTGTGAACAGATGCAAGAAGTCTTCTCATTTGGATCCTAATCAGGCACCCTCACCATGAGGCTGGCATGCCAAGGAAAGATAAGAATAAGAAGGTACATAATGCTGTGCTGGGTCTGGGTGAGGTGGTTAATTCTCACCATAGCAGCCTTTTCTGTGTTGTGCTTTGCACTGGTAGCTGGAAAGGTGCTGACAACACACGAGTGTTTTGGCCACTGCTGAGCAGTGCTTCCACAGCACCTAGGCTGTCTCTCCACCACCACCCTCTCACCAGCAGGCTATGGGTGGGCAATATCTTGGGAGGGGACACAGTCAGGACAGTCGACCCTAACTGACCAAAGGGATATTCCATACCATCTGCTCAGCAATAAAAGCTGGGAGAAAGGATGAGGAGGAGACAGGGAGCATTCATTATCACCATGTTTTCTTCCAGAGTAATCACTACATGTACTGAAGCCATGCTACGCAGGAAGTGGTGGACATCGTCTGCTGAAAGGACATAGTGAATAAATATTTTGTTTTCCTTTGCTTCTGTGCAACATGGGCTTTCTTTTGCTTTATTAAACTGTCTTTGTCTTGACCCATGGGTTTTTTTCCATCTTGTTTTCTCCCTCCTCATCCTGCTGAGTAGGGGAGTAATAGAACAGCTTGGTGGACATCTGTTGTACAGCCAAGGTCAACCCACCACAACCACACCTTAAATAAAATGATGTATCCCCAAGCAAAGTTTAAATTGACCCCAAGAAACAATTTCTTACTTAAGTCAAAACTCGATTGCAGTACAGACTCTTTCAATTTATATGCCACTGAGCAGAATTACAAGATGACCAATTTGATTGATGAAGAAAGGACATAAAGTATAATTTTCCTGCATTGTATTTGAACATATTAATTAAAATTACTTTTCTCTTCTTATAAAGGTGTTTCCTATTCCAGTTGTGATTTAGTAAATAAACACCTTTGTTCTTATTTATAGACATTTTCACAATGCCATTGTTCAACATGGAAAATAAATATAAGTCAGTCTACTTACCAAAGCACAAGAACAGATCTCAGGGGTTTTTTTAAGTTGAGCAAATACCAAGAACAATCCCAGGCAATAAGTTAGTAGATAAACATTTCAGGTATATATAGTCCTGGCTACAAAGAAAAACATCTAGCCACGGAAAGCAGCACAAAACTAGGTGGCTTTTGTAGGAACAGAAGTACCGCAACAGTTCATTGAACCTCCCTGCTTTCTAAACAGCAGTAATCCAATAAATCTACTTAAAACTGCTAAGTATCTGCTGTCTTAGTATTTGCCACCACCAAAACTGATAGATTCCCGTCTAAAATAAAAGCAGATAATATTAACACCATTTATTTTTACTTGTCTTTTCAAAAGCACCATATTGTCAAATATCTCACAGAGAAAGGATAGGGACTACAGGGTAAAAGGAATCACCCAGCACACAGCAAGACCATCTCATGAATTGACAGCGCAATGTTTATGTCCAAATGTGCTTCTCCACAGTCTGAATTCAGACATTTTAGGAAAGCTGAGGTTTTACTTTAACTGTACTTTTTTCTCCAATCTTCTCTTACCTGGCAGGATCATTTAAAAGAGGCTTAACGATGTGAAAATTCCCAAATTCTCCAATTCTCTTGAAGGAGTGTCTAACTTACTACTGCTTTATGATACAAAACCAACTGTATCTTTGGTTTGCTATTTACAAGGAAAGCAAACTGGTGATAAGGCTCAAGGTCATGGAAATTCACTGTAGCACATGCACCAAATCAAAAGTGCTCACCTGCTGGTTTCCCAGTCTTGGTCATCCTTATCTTTTTCTTCTTTGGCATCAGAATTGTGTGGGTGTTTCTGCACAATCCGCATCCCACCAGCTTTCACTGGAATGAAAATTAAACAGACAAAACAAACCTCAGTCAAAACACCAGAAGAAGAAAGTTTTAAGCACGACTCTCCCCACTTGCTTCCTGATACTTCACAGAGTAGTTTAATGGTAATTACAGTTTGAAAAAAGGGCCTGAAGTGTAAAAAAGCGGCAAGCCTGAGGAACAGCTACTTCAGGACCACATCTGCCATTCTCTTTTACATCATGCCATCTTTGCTTATCCTGAGAAGCTGCAGGTCATTTTATCATCTGCTTTCAACATCATTTCAGAAAACTCAACGCTGTTTTAACTCCCCCTCCACTTCTTACTAACTTGCAGCAGTCCAAAGAAGAAACTGAGGCAATGACTTGCACAAAAGGCAACAAACATGAATGTTAAATACTCTGATAGAACAAGAAGGGTCAAAGAAACTTACTTGTCATTTCAAGTTAAAAAAGTACATCTATAATAGTATTTATACAAAAAGTACTTTAGAAATAGTGTAACAGAAAGCAAAGCTTAGAAGGACCGTTGAATTGCATTTAGAATGGAGCTTTTTGTTTTGTAAAACATATTAGCATTTACAACATTTCAAATGCTTGCATCATTTAGTTTTAGAAATGATGCAAATGTGAAAGCATCCCTTTGAAACACAAAACAAGAAGTGAAAGCAAATCCACTTATGTTCATCACTTATCCACTCCAAATCGCAATACAAAACAGGAACCAAGCCAGGCTTAACACTGCAGCTACAAAGCAGAGCAACAGGCAGGCTGCTCTTGATCTGCTTTCTGTTTCAATAGTGTACTTTTTTTTCTTCAACCATTGCTATACACGCTTACAGGACAGCACAGGACAAGAAGATGCATCTCATTAGCTAACTGGATGGGTTACACTGCCATCAGCAACCCCATAAGAAAACCACTGTAGCGGTCAGAAGTCAATAAAACCACCTACAGACCCGCTGGTTTGTGTTTCACATTGCCTTGACACAGCAAGCCTTAGTCAGACACGGCAGAGATGTCACAGCCAGAGTGAGCAGGATGCCAGAGCAGCCATTGGAAGAAGCTGAAGCGCTTGCCAGCATGGCTGGGGGAAGCTGTACTTCTGACAGCCTTCCTGTGTCCAGCCACAGAGGGATTAGGGCACCTCACAGCAGTTCAGTGCTAATCCCTGAAACCTAGACACAAATCTAGTGCTCAATTCTTAACCAGGACAGCAATGGACAGGACACCAATGTGCATAAATTCTACAGCCTGTGTGAAGGCAATCAGGAAAGAGAAGCTGACCTGCCCTAGGAGAAAGTGACAGCTCTTTGGCCCTGCTTTTTAAAAACAGATTTTAAACTTTTTATGATATTTGAAAGGCAAACTTCTGATGCAATAAAGGTCATTAACTAAAGTTAGGCAATCAACAGACAAACCCAAAGAAATATCTTTCGAACCTATCAAAATTGTGTCCTCTTACCATGTATTACAAAAAAACAACCCCTAAACCCAGATCACTAATCATTTTGTGTTCTGTCTCCAGAATTATACTTCAATAGGTGAGAAATGTTTCACATGGGACAAGGAAGGAGAGTCAGTTTAAAAGCTATATTTCTTGTTGCCTAAAGTGAAGCAAAATTAAAATTCCAATTAATTTCTCTTGATTCAAGCTCCTCAGGAATTACAGTTTGTTTGCAAAAGCAAACACCAAGAGTTCTGCCAAGTGCTGTCTTCTTTTAATATCTCAGTTAATGAAAGTGATTGGTATGTTTTATGGACCTTAATTTACAAATTAATAATTTGAATTAATGTCTATATTTAACATCATTGCACAATCAGTTATTATTTATTCCAAATTACTTTTTGTGGAAGATGCTGTCTCCACAGCAACATCTGCCAGGGTTACAAACGGCACCTCTGAACAATACACACATCTCCATGTCCTTCACCATCTCGTAGGAAAGTAAAAAATCAGTACCTGAAGATTTAGTGCTAATTTAGGTGGTCTAAAATCTCTCTCTTCTCATATTGTATATCATCAGGCCACCAGTCACTTGTTTTCTCTTTATCTGTCACCGGAAAAGATATGCAGCTAACACGTTCAGATTTGTCTGTATGAAGAATTAACAGGGATTAAAAAGCAAATAGCCAGACAACTAAAAGGCATAGTAGTGACTGAGTAATGCAGCAACTTAATGTGTTTTTAATCTGATTTTTTTGAACTAATATCAGCAGGAATAGCATAGACACCTTAAAGTACTTTGGTGCAAAATTAATAATACTTAGTAATCTGAGGTTACTGTGCAGACCTGGGAAATCAAAAGAAGAATCCAGCAAACAACTGCCATAATCATGTGCATTTCTGAGACCAAAAGTGAAATAATTAGATCAGCATTCTATACATATAGCTGATGTACACTTCTGCCACCCATGATACAGCATGCTCATACCCAATCTAGTTTCAAGAGATTTATCTTAAGAAGATAAAATACTCTTGCAGCAAAATTCACCTTCCTTTTCAAAAGGTTTCAACTAATCTACACTACATTGGAGAGAGACAGAGAGAAAAAATTATGATTACATCCACCAAGCTAAAAAAAAAACCCACTCCATTTGGGAGATTTTCTTGGGAGTTATGAGGATTCATCTATTTCGTACTTGCCTAGCATTTACTACACAATTTGGCAGATGCTTACCATGGCGATTTGTCCTTTAAAAATCACCCTTAAAAAGAGCTCAGATTTCCTCGTAATAAATCCTGCAGAGAAAGGACCTAAATAAATGATAAACCACCTTTCAGAACGCTGTCAGAAATCAGTGCCCAGAAGTGGATGGTGTCAACAACGTGTTGGCATTAGGAAGAAAGCAGCTCCTGTGCTAAAGAGCAAGAGGAGAGCTTAGGAGGGACTTGCGCTAAGGCAAGAGGGGACCGGGAACAGCTCCCTGGGGTGGTGGTAGCCAAGAGACCACCAGTCTCTAAAGTGTGAAATAAAGAAGAGATCATCTGCCAGTATGCTCTGAGAAGAGCAACAGGTCTGTTTGCCTCACTGCTGGATATGAGACAAGTTTGGGATTTTAATTACGATCTGTCATGTTTTTCCCCCCTTAAGAGTCAAACAGGACTGCCCTGCCTGTCCTGTGAATGCCAGCCCGTGGTCCTCTTAATGGTATGACTACTCCTTCAATCTAGAGTGGGAATGCACTCTACTTTTTCTTCTCCTCCCCCCACCGTTGTGCTTATTTCAGACTCCTCCCAGTCTCTGAGACTGAATTCTGAAATAAACCCCACTGAGCTGGAGCAAGTACCAAGCACCTAGAGAAGCACTATAGATCAGCAATGGCACTGGCCCCAGCTCGCTCACAGCGCAGGTTTCCCCTTAACAGACTGCTGGTCACAGCATCTGGGGAGGAACTTTTAGAAATCCAGATTATAGACAAGAGTTTTAGCAGGTTCCCCTTTTCCTTGAGTAGGGTATTCAATATTAACATGAAAATTTATTTCTTATGTACTGTGTAATAACAGATTCCATTACAATGATAAGATGCATGAAAAGGGAAACACAAAATATGCCCTTGTGAAAGATTAAGGGAGCATACCTTAGTGTCCAACAAAGTAAGAACAGAGGTAAGAGTTATTATATACCTTCATTTCATAGAAATCTTGGCTCAGAGCTATATTTTTTTTAGTGCAGGAAAAAGCACATAACTACTTTCATGAATCTATTGTAAAGCTTCACAAATAAACTATTAACACAACCACCTTGCTTTGTCCCTCCACAGTATCTACCAGAAGAAATGAACAACTAAAAGCATAATTAAGCACAGCTCTTTAGAAGGACTGTACAAACCTACTCAGAAACATATTACATGCAGGTGCATTTGATCTCACTGACAGACAGATATTTAATAAAGATTAAGTTAAGGTCCTCTTAAATTTCAGAAAGAAGTTCAAAGTCACTTCGCACACCCTGTTAGCAGCCTGAGGTCTTGAGGTTTCTTTCCATTTCATTACCCTTTGTCTTTTCAAGTGCTCTTTCTTCCCCCATATGTGAAAGATCAATGCAGAAAGAGAGCCAACAGACTGCACGCAGTCAGTAAGTGAGGGCCAACAGTGCACATGAAAAACAATGGATTTGCTAATTTTGCTTTTAATTTGATGACCCTAATCCTTACTAACTTTTATGTGTCAAAATCATACTCAGTGGGGTAAGACATCTGTAATTACAGGTAAGGTTCTTTATACAACTGTATGCAGCAAAACCTGAGCCTTTAAGCCATTTATTAAACGAGATACCTTATTCACATCTTTGCTAGGAACTTGCTTTGTTATTTATGAACACAATTTCACCTGTATTTATTTTTGTAAAAAAATCTTTTACTTTCATTTTATTAAGACTTGCTTACAGACTGACCTACTGCATTGTTTTAATATTCAAGGATCTAAACCAGCTTGATATAGAAGATTAAAACCTAGCTTCACACACCAAATATAAAAACTGTTGCTAGTCAGCACATTTATTGTGGTTTTCTAAGTGTTAAAAGAACACAGGGCCACTTTTCTCTGCCAGACGGTTCAGAACCACCTTCTTGCAGAAGCATCCTGGAATTTAACTTCTTCCTGAAGATACTGTACATAGTGTTAGTTGTTTTTTCTAACCTTAAAGACAGACTTGGTAATCCCCTTCCTTCCAAAGCTCAACTGGTGCATGTTTACACATACAGAAAAAATAACAGGGATGCCAATGATCTTAAAAGGCTGAAAAAGTTCTTCATTTCATATGTGGGCATGTTTTACACAGAAAAAATAAACTGAAATACTCAGCAAAGGAAGCCTGTACTGTACTCCAGTCGTGCTTTTGCACTGTGCATCGCTAGTGTCTTGTGTAGAGAGGCTCACTTCAGGTCTTTTAAAAATTCCACCTGTTTCAAAAGACAGGTTTTGAAGCAACACTCTCAAACATGCAATGACATCAGAAAATACAGTCGTGAAGCACCTAAATGAAAATATATGCCCTCGACAGTGTAGCTGGGAGACAAAGCTAAACCAATGTCAGGTCTTAATGATCCCTTCACTCTGAAGCTGACGTGCACCTCAAGGCAAGCCAGCTCAAGAGCTATGGCAACAAAAGCTGTCAACATTGGGAAAGATTGGGGAACCATTGGGTTTGGTTCCCTGAAGCAGCTCAACAGGAAGTCAGGTCCAAGCTAATGCCATGACAAGGGAGGCTGCAGGACTAGGATGACTCTGCTTGGCCAAGAGACTGGCTTAACTCAACTGCTGAACTATATTTGCCATGCAAAGTAAAGCCATTATTTCTCACTTCTATCTGTTTAGAGGAATCACAGGTCCTCATTATAAAAAAAGTAGAATTAAATAAGGGTTCAACAACCGTTTAGAAATTTAGCTTTAAATCTCATCAATTGATGTGAATATAAAACTTACCACCTGTGAATTTAGAATTTCAACAGTTGCTACTGAAACACTTAAAAAAAAAAAAAAAAAAGCTCGCCAGAGAGGAGCTGCCGTCCATGGACGGGGGCAGATGGGTGTCCCACTGAATGTGACACACAGCTCCTACCCTGACCACCTGCTCTCCCACGAGCACGCAGCAGCGGGATGGAACGCGACAGAGCTCCTTTGCTGGGCAGTTCATAAGCAGCTTTACTTGTTTCCTACTCTGCCAGCCCCCAGAACTGCAGCCAGGAGCGCGCAGCCTGCTCTGGCACTCACACCGTGACGCCCACAGGCAAAATGGATGCACAGCGTACTACTACAGTATTACTAGTTTGCAGTGCGTCTGCTCGCACTCAGTTTGCGCTGTTGGAACATCGTCTCCGTGACCCAGACTGCTCCGTTCCCGTTCCTCTTCCCACCATCGCCAGCCCCAGGCGGCGGTTCCGCAGGCCTCCCCCGCCTTTCGAGGGCGGGATGCCGGTGGAAGACAACGTAGTCTGCCGGGTGGGAGCCCGGAGACGCCAAGCTGCACACACCCGATGAGGGTTTGTCCATAGCCAGGGAGGTCCTCCGGGAGGAACAGGGCAGGGAGAGTCGCCCCGTCACCGGGAAAGCTGCCGGAGGGCAGGGAGCGCCGATGGCGAGCAGGGCTCAGGATCCCATCCTACCTGGATCCCACAGCACACCTCCCGCGGCCAGAGCGCCACCACCACACGTCGCTCCGGGCGGCGGCGCCCGGGCAGCAGGGAGAGAGGGAACCCCCCGGGGCTGTTCGGCACTGCCTGCGGCGGGACCCGCCCGAGGCCAACCTCGCCCTGCTCAGCCCCGGGCGGCACTGGAGTGCACAGAGCGGCGGCTCCGCGGGGAACTGCGCCCGGCCGGGCTCTCCCGGAGGCGCTCGGCCCCGCCGGCCCGCGGCCGCCACGGCCCTCCCCACCCCGGCCCGTCCCCCGGCGTGGGAAGAGAAAGAGCGGAGAGACGGGAACCGGCGGCCGTACCAGCAGGAGGGTGTCCGGCCCGCGTCTCTGCTTTCTCTTTGGGAGGCGAAGACATTTTTACTGTGGCAGCGGCGCCGTTCCCGCACCGCGAACCCGCACCCCGAAACGGCACAGCGACCACGGCCAGCGCCCGGACCGCCCGCAGTGCCCGCACGGCGCGGCCCCGCTCCCGCTCTGTCAGCGTGGCCGCCGCCAGGACGCGCCCCCCGAGGGGCGGCGCCGCCACCGCCCCAGCGCGGCCGCGCCGGGCCCGCCCCAGGCGGCGTGTGCCGTCTGACGGCACCCTCACTGTTTTAATTGCCGAGGGAAGGTGGCACAGGCGGTCGATGTCATGATTCTGAGTCGGCTGCTTGTGGCGCTTCAAATAATACCCGTCATTAGCGACTAATCGGCTTGTTCACACCTTGCGCTTTGTCGCGTCCTGCCAAACTGCATAGGTGTGAAGTGGCACGTGTGTGAGGAGAGCGCTGTGCTGGTTTTGGCTGGGGTAGAGTCAATTGTCTTGGCAGCGGCCGGTGTGGAGCCGGGTTTTGCGTTTGTGCTGGAAACGGCGTGGATAACACAGGGATGTTTTAGCTATTGCTGAGCAGAGCTCACACAGCGCCAAGGCCTTTTCTGCTCGCCTCACCCCATCAGCGAGGAGGATGGGTAGTCACTCGGAGTTGGGAGAGGACATAGCCGGGACAGCTGACCCCAACTGACCCAAGGGGATATTCCGTACCATATGTCATCATGCTCAGCATATTTAGCCAGGGAAAGAAGGAGGAAGGGGTAATGTTTGGAGTTACAGCATTTGTCTTCCCAAATCACCGTTACACGTGATGGAGCCCTGTTTTCCTGGGGATGGCTGAACACCTGTGACTGTGGGAAGCGGTGAATGAATTCCTTGTTTTGCTTTGTTTGTGTGCGTGGCTTTGCTTTCCCTATTAAACTGTCTTTATCTCAGTCCATGAGATTTCTCACTTTTCTCATTCTACCTTCTATCCTACCAGGGGAGGGTGAGCGAACAGCTGTGTGATGCTTATTTGCCAGGTGGGGTTAAAACCCTGATAAGTGCCGACCTTGCCTGTGCTTCAGATCTCATTATCTTTGTTTGAAATCACAGTGCTGATTCACATCGTTTTAAGAAAATTTTTCAAATGCTTCAGTTATGTTTTCCAAGTCACATGGAAAGGCATAGAGCATGATATCTGAATAAATTATATTAGCAGCAAAGTGTAAACCATACAGGCCATTCTGATTTTCTTTTATAAGTTGATATAAGAAAGCAAGTCCCCCAGAAGATGAGTGTACAATGTTCAGAAGTTGAATGCCCCCCTGCCCCCCCTCCACTGAAGTGGTGTAGAAATATCTCATCACACATTTTTTAGAGGGAAAATAATATAAGAATATTTTAATTATTTGCTATCACTCTTTGTTACAACTGTGTTGTCATTGCCAAAATATATGTGATGAGTAAATACAAGTTTGGGGTATTTTTTTTGCAGTAGTCTAAAATATAATTACATCATAGTATCCTTAACAGCCGGATCTAACAAATGTTGCACAAACATTGTAACTAAGTTCTTACATTTTGCTGCTGGTCACTTTAATTTCTTACATATGCAGCACTTTAGAGTCTGATGTTATATTTTCAGCTCTGTCACCTTCTGTGTAGCCTAACACAAATTCCCTTTCTAGTCTCTGCCAAAGTCTATCCAGATTAGATTTTTTTCTGGTGTAGAATTAACTCCTAAATTGAGATTGTAATGATTTTTTTGGTCTACTGTCTTCTGAACACGAATTAAAGTATTAAATTTTCAGGTTTTCTTCATTCTCCCACATATATTTGGTTTGGATTTCGCTGTACTGGTTACCAGAGGTGATAGAAATTTTTGCTGTTGCAGGTTTCATCTAAACCAACTGTTAAAGGTATGAAATTAAAGAAAATGTGCTTTATGACATTAAAAGGCCGACAGGTGTATATTTTTTTCTCTAACAATCAGTAATAATTTCATATTTCAGTGCAAAGATTTGGTATGTGAGGATGAACTGGGAGGAAGTATTACTTTAAATATGTGTTTTGGCTGCTCTTGTGAAAGCCAGCAACATGTCTTAACGTTATGGGTCTTTGCATATTGCCATTAACGCAAGCATTCGCATGAAGGCTCACTGTGGCTTCACAGCTAGGATACAACATCCATCCTGAGTATGTCAGAGACACAGGGCTGAAACAGAGCGTTTCCTGAAAATGCAGCTGTGCATTGGGTTTGGAAGCTGGGATCTCAAGGCAAACCATTCCGGTGCAGAAGGAGCAAGGACTGGAAGAGGGGAAAAGAGATTGAAACAGGAATTGAGGAACAGGAGGACTTGGCCTAAGTGGACAAGGAGATGAGGTCAAAAAGTTGAGTAGAGAGTGATTAAGAGGTGACATGAGAATTGTAAAGCAAGGCAAGTGCTGCAGTAGAAGGAAACAAATATTTTTCCTCAAACAGTGAAGTGGAAGCCAGGACTGATTGGGTTGAGATGAGGAGCCCAGGGGGAAGGGAGGCAGGGCTGAAGGTAGGTCAGGCAGGAGCAAGCACACAGAGGATCAGGCTTGTGGGAGGGAGAGGGAAGGATCTTCACTGCTTTGCAGACTGACCTCTCTATACTTGTCAGTGCATATAATTACTGCCTTCTTGAAGTGACAGGGGCCTGTGCAAAAGCTAAGTTTCTATGCTTGCAGAAGAATTAAATAAGTGTCAATATGATACCATAGGATAGAATTTCAATTTCAGATATTTACTCAATTTCTGATTTTAAAATGTTGCAAGAAAAGCAAAAAAAAAGGAGACAAAAATCACAAATTTAAAAATAAATAGAGATTTGTAAAATCCAGCACCTAAATGAGATGATGTCATAAAGTTCGTAAAAGAGACTTCAATTTTGTGAAACAGAGTCATGGTTTCTTTGGCAGATGTAAGGCAACATGCATTTTCCTAACTAGTAGTGGTGCCATAATAGTAGTAGCAATCATAGAACCATAGAATCATTAAGGTTGGAAAAGACCCTTAAGATTATCAAGTCAGACCATCAACCTAGCATTACCCCTGGAAACGTTCAAAAAATGTGTGGATATGGCACTTGAGGACATGGTTTAATGGTGGACATAGTTCACCCTGGGAAATCTGTTCCAATCCTTTACAACCCTCTCCATGAAGACACTTTTCCTGCTATCCAATCAAAACCTCTCCTGTCACAACTTGAGGCCGTTTCCTTTTGTCCTGTCACTTGTTAACTGGAAGAAGAGACTGGCACCCACCTCACTACAACCTCTTTTCACAGGTAGTTATAGCAAGCAATAAGGTCTCCTCTGACCCTCCTTTTCTTCAGGCTGAACAACATCCTTCTCAATTATGCCAATGTACAAGAAATACAGAGGCATTCTTAATGACAGGCAGAAAATGCCAGGATTTTTCAGTCACTTAGTCATTTCCAGCAGGCCCGTTGTTTGTAGCAACACGCACAAATGGCAGCAACAGTGGGAAACTTCAGCGGAAAACAGGCAGAGATTTTACAAAAAGTTGGCTGTAGAGTCACTTCCTTTGCCAAATCAGCCCCACCTGGTGCTGACACACTTTCCTCAGAGATTGTAGCAAAGACAAGTCCCTACTGGAAAACGAGTGAATGACGGCATCACAGGACAGGGCACTCAAATGTAGCAGCACACTGAGGGAAGAATAAGTAAAATCAGGTTGCTTAGAATATTTCATGTTTTAAAGTGTTTTGAAGACTGCTGGATGTTTTAGAATATGAGCATTTTTGTGGAGGATTCCACCGAACACCAATTCATGGGTAAGAGCTCATAATAGATGTCTCAAGTGTCTGTGACATTATCCTGCATAGCCAAGAAAGAGTACTCTCCAGCTACTACTAATTTTACCTAAAATAGCAAGCACCATCTTTTGTGGTGATGGTGCAGGCAAAAACTCCTGCATTAAAAAAAAAAAAGCCCAACCAAAAACAGGAAAAAAGTCCTTTACAGATCCTAAAGGCTAAGTTAAGGGAAAAAAAACCAAAACAAACCAGAACTAACCAACCAAACAAACAAAAAACAGACAAAAAAAACCAACAAAAAAACCCCTAAAACCCACAAACTTGAAGTGTTAGTTAGGGAAGTATGTGAAAGCATGCATTGAAGAACTATTTTCAGTGGCAGTCAGGCCTTCACAGCACTTTTGACAATAATACTAGGTCCTTATTTTTTGTTCTCTATAGCCCCAAGTATGTTCGGTAAGCAGTCTATTTTAAAAATAAACAGTCTGCTGAACTATGATTAGGACACCATTTATGTCTAAGACAGTGCTTAACAGATGCCCGTAGTTTTGGTGCTTTCACTCGAGGCCTGCAGCGAAGTTTTGTGTTCTTTCTGAAAATACTGACACATGTAGAAAAGCAATTTCTGGGTTCAAGTCAATGGGAAATTATAACAGTGCAACCTAGGATCACTCAGCACTTAAAAGGCAGCTAAATGTTCTGCCACATGACTTCTGCTGTCATTTTCAGCACACGTATGCACATGCGTGCTGTAAATCCTGGGAAACATGATAAACTGCTCCATGTTTAGGCTATAGGGTAGGCAATACTGTCTCAGTTAATAGGGTGTTGCCAAATTTATGGATAACCATCAAGTCAATGAAAACTATCAGTCAATTTTGGTAATGCATCCAAAAAAGTTTTGCTTAAAAACAATCAGTTGTTTTGAAATGTTGACTGTTTTATTTCAACAACATGTTTTAATATTTTGCTATTTTTAAAGATTAAAAACCATGGAGAAGCTAAATTATTTTCTCTTTTTTTTTTCTTCTCCCTTTTTTCCCCCTGCCAGTTAAGAAAAATATCAGTTCTCCAAATGGTTCCAATCCTTTGTGACATTTTTAGGGTGGCATGATAATTTCTGAGAAAATATAAAGCAAATCAAAGGGTTTACTTGGGAACTTAATCCTTCATTTTGACTTTTTGAGTTTGCAGATTTTTATTTGTATATGTTACTACCCACTACTTAAAAGAATGGGCTTAGTCTGATGCAGTCACCAGATGGGAAAGTTCCTTGCTTTTCTACTTATGTGGAAATATGTAAAGCTTTTAGCAAAAGACTAATAGTATTGTTTCAGTTCTGTCCACTGCTATTCCAGATTGAGGAAAGTGTGCTGGCTTTAAGAACTATGGTTTGCTTGGAAATCTTCAGGGATTGTGTGGGCCACCATCCAAAAAGGTGATTTTCTTATAATGTGCAGACCTGGAAAAACAGTTTTTGTAAGAAAACAAGCAAACAAATCTGGGACAAGGAGTAACATGTGCTTTACTAACAATTTTCCACCCTTCCCTTACTAGCTGTTGTTGCATTCACTCATTAAAGTTGCTTGGGTTGCCAATGTTTGCTGATTCCTCCGTATCTTGATGATTTGATTAATTTCATATTGTTACCTAATCTGCCCTGTTACTCTGTCAAGGAACACAAATTTATTTGCTCACTTGATTTACTAATTCAGTTTTCCAGGAAAACCTATATAATTCATTTTTTTCTTTAGAATTAGGGTAAGTTCCCACTGGGGCAAGCTAAATTTGTTGAGTGGTAAAAGTTACTGAATTGAATCACAGTGTAATTGTAAAATTCAAATGCTATTTTTTCTTAGTGTTTTATTAGATTTCCTTGGAAGTATTTCTGTTAAAAAGTATACTATAGGTCTATCTTATGAGAAAGGTGGAATGATGATGTTTTCAGAAAGAAACACTGCAACATTACGTTGCCAGTCTTATGCTTTATTGTCATAAAGTTCAGACTTCTGAGCAGTTATCAAATATTGAATCAGCATGAAAAGCAATTTCTCAGTATGATGGATTACTACTGAGATATAAATCAAATTCAGGAGGCTTGTAGAAAATTAAGAAGTTGTTCTGCATGCCTCTTTTCACAAAAACCTTCTGTTTTTCTGTTAGTAGTTTGCTGCAACGACTACTTTTTACATTTGCTCCTCCCATTTACAATATTATTTTAAGTGTTAAGTTTTAGACATGCTAGAGTGACATAATTTGTTGTATATTTCTTTTCTTTCAAGGACAGTCACAGGTTGTTATTGGCCATATAGCTGAAGCAAAAATTTATATTTACTTCATGTGAGAATTCTGCCTTTAAGAAAAACCCAAATGGAAACCACCATTGCAATACAGCCTCACATTAAGCTAAAATTTATTACTTTTCATTAAAGTCTTTATAAATGTCATCACCACTATAAACTAAAAGGCAAATAAAGCAAAATAAAGGGAATAAACCTCTGTGAGTTTCCAGAGGCTTTGCCTTGCAAAATATCACTGTTCATTCTTCCTCCAATGCAGTGCAATGCAGTTCTGCCTTAGAACACAACTCACAGTGATAATACTACAGAAGTATTCTGATATGGAAGATTAATAAAGCAATTTATAGATTCAACAGAAGAAACGCAGGAAGAAGGGAAGAAGAAAAAGATGGAAAGAGAAAAAAAGAAGGAAAGTAGGAAGGCAGATGGAGAGGGAGGGATATACCTGCTGCAACAGGGAAAGTAGAAGTTGTCTTTTGGAGGTTTTTATCCAAAGAGCTCAATATTATGCATAAAGGCCATAATTTTCATTATCCACTGCCTTAGAATGGGCAAATGAAAGTACAGAGAGGTAAAAATAAGTTGCCAAAGCCAAATTAGTAGCAGAGATGAAAACAGAAGCCAGGCCCCATGAGGCACAGTTCTCTCTCTGTTGTCTCATTAGTGTGGGACTTAGCAAAGAAACAGTGTATTTTGCCATGATAGGTAATGGGCATATTGCTGCCCAGTTAGAGAGGGTCTTCTTCTTCTGTCTCTGTAGACAATAAGACTTCCCTCCACATGAGCGTAAGTGTGCAGCCTCTCTTACGTTTTTTGACTTACATCGCAGCTTCAGAATCAGTGTGAATGGGGACTATGGTTGCTCATGGGAGCTATTGGTGGGCATACATACCAAATGAAGCTCAAGAGAATTAGGTGTTGTGGTTGGCAAGTGTGTCTTACCCACTCCTCTGTTCCTCTGTTTCCCATCCTATTCTGTCTTTGAGATTGCAACTGATTCGAACCTGCGGAAGCTGTACTATTTCAATAAAGGAAAGAATTAATGTGGTTCAGAAGTGAAAATGAAGAAAAGTCAATCTAATTTAAATTCTTAGTGTTTCCAAGCACATTGGATTTGGTGGGGGTTTTTGGGGTTTTGTACATTTTGTTTCAGACAGCAGTTGACATCAGAATGTGGGGGTTTTGTGGTCTGAATGGAAACTGAGAACCTGGCTGACTAACAAGCTTTGCAGTAAGCACTCATTACACAACTGATAGTTGCTTAGTGTCCATATTTCATATGTCCATATTGCCATATTTCAAGTGAGATACCATGGTAAATAACACCAAACTTCATTGATTTCAGTATCTTCAGGTTCTTTCTATTCTTTCATAGAAATGTTGTTGGCTTCAAAGGGAATTTTGCATGTACCCAAGTATGGATAGTTGGCCCTAGCTTCTAAAAAATAACCTTTTAAGACTGTAGGGTTGACTGCTACAGGTGCTGAAGTGCTGCCATTAATACAAGCTCTTCATAGGTCAGCATCTTTCAGTACTTGACGGGAGGATCTCTTGGAGCTTAGGCACAAGCAGCTGTTCATAAGACACAAGTGAAGTTGATACTCAGCTCCCCACAGCAACAGTATCTGACATAGGCTTTACCTGACCCTGCTTTATCCTTCCAATGTAGTCAGACCTATTCTAAAAGACACTTTTTCTCCTGGAAAAGCCTTAGTGCCTTAGTTTCAGACCTAAGATTTCTGTTAACTTTGCAGTAAATATATCAATTGCAACATTCTGGTCTTTATGCTATGCATTATTTATTTGTATTCCTTACAGAGAACACAGAATTAAGTTACAGAGGACAAGAAATTATATATTGTGGTGTATATTTAGTCCAAATGTGTCTTTGTCTAGAGTAATGTAGT
This sequence comes from Manacus candei, assembly GCF_025592945.1. Classification (NCBI taxonomy): domain Eukaryota; kingdom Metazoa; phylum Chordata; class Aves; order Passeriformes; family Pipridae; genus Manacus; species Manacus candei. The sequence continues at coordinate 29,567,873 of NW_026138097.1, read as the reverse complement.
AATTTTTTAATCTTTGAACTGATCTGAACACATAGCTCAATTGTAAATCTACCCAGTAATTTTCCTTTAGAAACACTACTTTATGTTACAGAGAAAACTAATTACTAAACAGCAAAATCCCTTTTCAGTTGAATTCTAGATGCCAGATTTCAAACTATAATTCTTCATTCTTATTAGAAAGAGTCTCGGTGTGTCAACGTTCTTATTGATGTTTTCTGCTGAATGCTTTGTTATAAACTGAACATAATTAAATGTAAGTAGACTGGTATTTCATCACAGCTCAAGGGTATAAGGCTAACACATTTTTTCTCCTATTATCTCTCCAGTCCTCTTTCTTCTTACGTGAAAAGAATGCAAAGTATCAGCATTCTTTAGGGGTGGGAAGTTTTATGACCTCGCCTTAGGAAACTGCAGCATTTGAACAATGGTGGAAGGGCAGTTTTGCTTTTCGGTTGTGTTCCAGAATTATGTAATTTTTAGTGAACGTATTTTCAAAGTACTTGCTGGCTGAGAGCTAAAGGTTATAAGATGTTTTTAATGTATGCATCTATATTTTATTTTTCTTTGCATAAAGATTCAGTTTGTTTAGCAGTTTTCACTTTTTCCCGTTTGTCCAGGCTACATAAATTCATTTTTTTTAGTTGCTAGTATTACAATTTTTATACTTTTCACAGAAATATAGTTTTACGTTCACCAATTATCCTGCATCAAGTGTTTCTCAAAGTATCATTTGGTTTTTCATGCTTGTACTGGGTCTGTCTGGGATGGGGGTAATTCTCATCATGGCAGCCCTTACGGTCCTGTGTTTTGGAGTTGTGACCAAAACAATGTCAACGTAGCAGTGTTTTGACTGTTGCTGAGCAGTGCTTGCACAGCATCAAGGCTTTCTCTTTTTCCCACTCTGTGCCCTGCAGTAAGTGGGAGAAAGGGAAGTGAGCAGGTGTGTGGGTGCTTGGCTGTTGGCCCAGATCACCCCATCACCATGGTGAGTGTGGGAAGCTGAGTGCCAAGCCTACGAGATGATCACCCTATCAGGTACTGAAAGGTGTGGATCTATGATGAACTTGTATTAATGGCAGCTCTTTAGCACCTGTAGCAGTCAACTCTACAGTCCTAAATGGCTTCCAGGAAAATTTGTTCCATAAGGAACAATTTGTTCCTCATGGAACAAATTTTCCATGCATGGCTGACTGGTCTGTATTTCTACAGATTTTCCTTCTTGCCCCTCTTGAAGAGGGATGTACCTTTCCCGGTCCTCAGAAACCTATTTTTGATTGCCATGTCCTTTCAAAAGTTATAGAGATCTTGCAAAAGACAGCAACCAGCTGTCCCAGCACTACTGAATGCATCCCATCCAGTCTAATATGTCCTGCTGGCTTATCCCTAACTCTGCTAGTTACCCTCTACCATGAGTAACACTTGAGTTCCACTTGCTGTTACAAGGTTCCTGGCATACCTGAGAGAAGAACATGCCAGTAAAAACTGAGGCAAAAATAGCACTGAGTACTTCACCTTCTCCAAATCCTTTGTCAGTCCCTGCCACCACATTTTCATGTACTATTGTTCTTTATTCCCTCCCTTTCCAGCTAAATCCTGAGGACAGAGGCTTTCCACTTCCCATTTCACTGCTTGTACTGCATTTTGATGAATTATCAGAGGCAGTACCAGCCACCAGACAATATATTGACATTGCTTTCTTGAAGAAATACTGTCCCTGGATCTTGAATCCCAGCAAATTGAAATTATGATGTTGAGCTGGTAATGGCTGAAACACCAATTTGGTGTTACAATTTGCAAGCCATGTTACAAGGCCATGGGGAAGAATGACTGATATTGTCAGGTCAAGGAAAATGTGCATCAATGAACTAATTGAGGGTCACCACCTTAATTTATGGACATTTATGGACATTCTGAGAAGGTAAGAGGGGGGACAAATGGATCATTCTGAATTCATCACATCCTTTTGTCAATATCTGTCCCAGAGGAATAAAGGGACCCATAATCCTCTTTGTAGCCACCTAATTTATTATTTTTTAATAGGCCATTTCTTTCCAACTCTACTGATTCTGAATTCTAGGCTGTTACAGTATTCCTGGTTCCCCCTCAAGGACAAGTCTGCTAGAAATATTGTCTATTAGGGTTGTCCGGAAACAGTCTCTCGTTCATAGAGATTAACTGGGGAAGGTCTGGCTCCCCAAACTACCTTATCCTTCTGCCCAAGGATTAGTGCTACTTCCTTGCCTTTTCATCAGCTCCTTATCATCCTGTTTGCCCTTTTCCATGGCACAAATTTAATCATGGTTTCCAAACCTATGTCTGACACAGCAGTATGAAAGTTTATAAGCCATTTGAAAGATGGCACTCTACACTGAAACTGAACTGCATTTTTGCTGTCATTATCAACAGCCATGAGTCAGGCTTCATGCCACTATCCCCAGTCCACCAACTAATTCTTGTTTAAATTCAAGCACAGGTTGAAAGTGCAACCTTCAAAAGACTGTATTTGGCATGCTTTTGCTTCTGTAATGCTTGTTAGCTCTGACCTCCCTTTCTGTGCTCTATTGCTATCTTTTTCCAATGCAGTGATGAAAATAGCTCCATGTTGCTAACAGCTCTGAACACTTGATGGAAATCCCTCCACCAACAGATCGCTCAGGAAGAAATGCCCTGTTTCTTTGCTCTGCTCAGCCCCATATATCAGTTGTTTTTCCTACTTCTGTTCTTTGACCTTGAGACAATCCTGGAATCTGCTGCATCCAAATCACCCTCGGCAAATGAAATATATATGATAACAATGTAGCTGCTTTTTAGTCTCATGGGCATTTATCATATGTCATGACTCCCAAGTGTGTAGGGAAAAAAAGGATAAATTAAAAATACCAATCAAAAAAATCTCACACAATCCATCTATTGGAGTGGCTTTTGTGGCCTGTTCCTCACAGTCCTTGTCCCACATGGGCATTTCTGCTGTCTCCTCAGCTCTGAGGGGCTATACCCTGGGCAACTGCTCCACAAATGCTGAGAATCCAGCAAAGGTAACCTGTGCTTGGAGGATTTGTCTGTTCCTGCAGTGGCCTTGCAGTGCTGTGGCAATGACTGAGAAGTACTGGGTGAGAACCTGCTTACTGCACTGATCCCAATTAGCTACATCATGGACCAAAAGTGAATCAAACCCCATGCTAAAAATGTAATTGTCAGCGGGGGATACTCTTCAGACATCCCATGCCTGACTTATCCTGTGAGGTGGAGCTCAGTTGTGTCCAGGGTTCATACACGATAGAGAGATGGGGCATACATTGGTGAAGTCTTAGGTGAAATAAACCCTTCTGATTAAAGTGATAACACACTGACTTTAAGAAGCATTTTCAATTTTGATCAAGTAGGAAGAGAAGTGCATCAATTGGTGATTAATTAAGTTTGCTAATACTCAAGCCAATGAGATGTCTGTGTCTGGTTTGCCAGAAAGAAAACAGCATTTTCAAAGAGGAAAGGGAAATTAATAGTCAAGAAAAAGATCCAAAGCGATGGATCACCTTTCACCTTAAGAAGTGAAAGTTAAAAATTTTCTGGGAAGATGTGGGAAGATGACTGGGGTAAAATGACGGAAATTACAGGGGAAGATATGGTTGCTACTCCCTGGATGGAACATGGTAGGCACACCCAACCTCCCACACAGAGTGCAGTCTAATGGGAGACTAAATGGAGAGTGGAGCAGAGTGGAGACACCATGACCAGGCTCTGTGGAAGCCTTTGCAGAGGAGAGAACTTGGTGGTATGTTCTAGCTGATGAATCACACAACAGCTGAAAACCAAGAGAGATAAAGAAAGATGTCCTGCTGTTGAATCGCAACTGTGGCAAAATCACTCTCCTTGGACTGATGCATATCCCCATCCCAAGCTTATCTCAGGTAACATCCTGAGATACCTGCCCACTGGTATGACCTCCCCTCACTCAGTAAGATTTATGATTAAAGTCACCCAAGCTCCACCTAAATGTAAATAACATAAAAGTAAGTTAAGAGTGGGAAGAAGTGGGGCAAGACTCCAGTGTAACTTCTGAGATAGTCAATGAGCTGAATCTGTCTTCTCAGATCATCAATAGGGACACCTATTGGGTAAGAACTGTGTTCTCTGAGAGCTGAATGATTATCTCAAACTAGCTTTTTCGGGGTTTAGAGCTTGGTAGTATATTGCTTTGAATTAGTATATTATTTTGAATATATTTTTGCAGTCAGATACTATCACCAGCAATTCTCGAACCTTAACTTGTCACAGTTTTATTAATAAAGAATGTTATTCTGTAAAATGTTAGTGTAAGTCCTTCAAGGGTGCTGGCAGTTGCCAGCAGTGGGTAAAGGCTTGGAAACCCAGGAGGGTCTCTCTCTGTTTAGTGTGTGACCCTGAACAAGTCAGTGGAACCACCCTCCAGTCCAGTGAACTGCTCTGTGAAGAGTACCCAAAATGGAACGCCTACAGACTGGTCAGGCACAATGGTCTCTGCTTTCCTAGGGTGCAGACAGACTGATCAAAAGCTAAGGGTTTGAGTAAATCTCCCTTTTCATGTGACAGAAAAGAATTTGATTTTGAACATCTTTAAAATGTGTTTAAACAAACATATTATGAAAGGTAACATTCTTTCCTGAGCCAAGATCTTCTTCCATGACCTCAGCCTGAGAATGCTTTCAGTTTTTTCTAGACTGAATCCTCAGTCAAGAGGATGTGAAATTCTAACAGTCTCTCAGCTGCCTCATAACAAGTGAGAAGAAACTTTAGAGCCAACATAAATAATGACTAAGGATCTGCATGCGTTTTCTGTTTCTTTTGGCACTTTGACTGTAGAAAACTTTGCAACCACCTATTTCAAATTCTGTAGGCAAACATTCTTTTCCTATGGCTAATGACTTAATCCCATAGGTGCAGCTAACCTTAGAACCAGTTTAGTGGAATATTCTTACAATACCCATCATCCCAATACATTTTTTTTCCTTTTTGGAGTTTGTCAGATAGGGGTTTAAGTGGAAGAAACATTGTCTGGTGACTTGAGCTAGTCAGGAAAGCAGCAGAATAGTGAAGGAGAACGTTTAACCTAAGAATTCTGCCAGTTTGAGTATCAAAGTGTTTCCTAATACTGAATGAAAAGATTCTTTAAATGTCAAGTTTCATAAAGTGAAAGACATGCAGCACTGTGAGAAGCAGTATGAAAATGGTCTGTTATAAATATTTGAACTCTTGCTAAGGTGTCTTTTCTCTTTTGTCCTCCCCAGTATAGCTAAAACTAACATCTCTATTGAGCTTCAAGAACCAGGTCAATCAACTATTGAACACAGTGTTTGTCACCTAGATGAATGAATAATTAATGTAGCCTCACTAATCTGATATCAAAAGGAAGTAAAAGTAATAGCAAATATGCCTATGTGTATGGAGAAAAAAAATAGCAACATCCTATCAGGGCTGCTTAAGTGATTCAGAGACATGAACCTGAGCTAAGGGTGCAAACTGAAATGCTTAGTGAAAATAGGATGACGAAAAACCAGAGTAATTTCTTTTGCTGGGAAGAGAAGTGAGATGAAGGAAGGAAATGTTTCTGAGCCTGTTCAAAAGGAAGCATGGAAAGTATTTTCAGCTGAAGATTTTGGACCTAGAGATGAAATCACTGCTGCTAAGCTTGGCTATTCTCTAAGGTAATGAAAGATTCAGGCTGCTTGTATTTCTGTAACTTTTCAGTATATCCTGTCTCTGAATGTAACTTAGCCAAATCTAGAGGTAGAAACCCATTTCATTTTCTATCCACTGTAAGAAAATTTCTTTTTAATGATTCTTTCTCTATTAAGAGGTAAGAAAGGGTTGGGGGGTGGGGTAGGGATGCATTTTGAAGATATTCCTAGAAGCTTGGTTAAATTTTTGAAAGGAGATCCTGTAGTCCAAATATTCAAAATTGCTTTAGAGGCAGTACAATCCACAGAGGCAGTGTGGAAAAAGAAGGGTAAAAAAGGAAATAGGAGCTGATGAATACGAAATGTAACCACAAGAACATTTTTGAAATCGTTGAGGTCCCCAGAAGCTGCAGTGAAGTTTATGTAAGTTTCTGTTTTGTGAAACAACTAAAAAATTGTGCTTGCAATCAGAGACAGAAATGTGGAAAAGATGGGGAACTCATAGTATATAGAGAAAAATACTCTAGGGGACTGTATATACTTTTTTCTTATCTTACTGTGTATATTTTAAAGTCTTTTCTCAATAAGAAAGTTGCACCCATCTGCTTAGGTATGTAGTTTTAAATAAATATGATAGACATTCCTATTTGAACTTAAACCAATTTCTTTTCTTTTTAATTCAGGACAAGGAAAAGCTTGCATATGCTATACCAAGTAAGAAGGTCTACACAAGAACCTACGCTCGTTAAAGTAGATTGGTTTAAAACTTGGTTTAAATTAAATCAGTGCGTCTTTCTGTTGTGAAGAAGGCTTTCTTCATGTGCACTGTCCACATTAGAGGCAAACCTGATAGAAGTATTTCACTGCTGAGGAGCTGAAATAGTTCTGATGATTCACCATTTTTCAGAGAAGTACTTTGAAAAAGAAGCTAGAGATAAGAACATTTATCTGGCTTACAGAAAAAAAAAAAAAAGTAAAAAGCAAACACCAACATCTCAAACAAACAGGAAATTCCACATGCAGCACAAAATCAGACCAAAAAATCAGGAATTAAATACATTGAGAGACAGAAAGGCTTATTCAACGAGCAGCATTAAGGAAGGTAAGATATTCATAACGGCAGAGAAACATCACATTTAGCTTGATGAAGGAACTATCTGACAAATTAATAGAATTTAAAGCATGTCATGTTTAATAATGAAAGACGAAAGAAGAGTTAGTGATGTGTCTTTGATTTTAAGAGGTTGAAGCCAAGTCAGAAAGGCTGCTGTGTTTGCATGTCATAGGCAAAGAAGAGCATACACAAAGTCATGATCATTCCTGCTCTGTTCAGAACATAAGAGAAGTGCAATCTGGACTTCCAAGAAATCAGTGTCACATTCTGCTGTGAAGTGAGTGGACCACTGGAAATCTGTTGTGGGAGAAGGAAGCAAAACTCCTTTCTCAATAAGTTGACATGAAGATTTTCTCTTCTCCAGTGGTTCATATATCTTTGTAAAAACATAATAATTAGTAGAAGGGAGTCTGTGTAGAAGACAGACTGTACAGATCAAGGAAATAATGCAAAATACAGAATTTGAGAAGAAATAAATGGAAAATTTTGCAATATTTTTACTGAAAATCTCCTGCTTTTACAACCATCTGTAGGTTGCAATGAGGTGACCATGAGAGAAATATGAAAAGATAAAGTATATGGGATTCTTTCAATAACACAGAATGGCAGTGAAGAGAAAAAAGCAATTCTGATAATAAATGTAAGCTAGGGAAAGAAAGAAGGCATAGCTGAGAAATAGGAGAATCCATGGACTAAAAATACCGAGTGGTAGTAGTAGGAGACCATTACATGGCTGACTGCAGACTAATTGCATTTGTTCAGTCATTGTGAAAATGGATACAGATGGGATGCACGAGTTTGGAAGTATCCTACTGTTAAAGAGAAAATAAAGCAAATGTTACGTGATAAGCCATTACCTAAGATGATGTTGGAGAGAACTCAGAAGATCATATGACTAAAATATTCTTTTCTGCTTTAGCAGCTCTTTTAATTAAATTTACTAATTTTTTTTCTCAGCAAAAAGGAATGTAGGATGGTGATTGGGCAGAAAAAAGGAGGAGGCAGATCTGAGCTAGTGAGATAGGCTTCTTTAGTCTGCCACTGAGTAAAGCTTCCTTGCTGGAAACTGAACTTGGTTTTGTCAGTGTTAGAATTGGTTGCAGAGATTCAGTGGCTCAATGAGTGTTTTTGAATTTTCTTCACTGCTGGGCTATTGCAAGTTCTTACTGGGATGCCTTCAAAGGGACAGTCCAGATTTTACAAGCTTTTTCTAAGTGAACACAGCTGGGGAAACAGCTGATATCAAAGTTAACAGTTCCTCAGAGGTCTAAATACATTCCAGATTAAAAAGGAGAAAAAGAAAAGCCCAGGCCAGTCTTTTGTATCTAATTTTCATATACTGATAGTACAGCTAGTGGCAACTGGGACTAACAGCTGTTAATCCTGACTGCTCTGACTTTATTACATGGTTCCTGGAAAGTTACGTCAAGTCCCAGAAAATCTTGTGTTGTTCAGAAGGAAAGCATAAAGTATAAAAACCTCTGTCTCCAGCTGCATAAACAACACAGTAGAGTCCTACTTAGTTCTCAAAATAGTAGGAGATGGTTGATGTATGCCAGGGAAGAAATCTGCCTTGCCAGTTAGCGTCCATCCCTTCCCACAGTTCAGACAGATTTACCACTCAGAGGCACTGGGCAGCCTTTGGGCCAGATGGCTGGCACGTGATTCTCCAAAGCTGAAGAAGAATGCGGGTTCCCCTTCACTGGAGAAATCATCAAATGTACATGGCAGTGCATTTCTCTGAGCAGGGTGACTGTGACATTTAGTGTGAGTCTATTAGAGAGCCACTTCACTTTCCATCTGTGCACCACAGGTAAATCAGCTTTACTGCATGCACTTTTCTCTTTATTTGTCTCTTAAAACACACTGACATAAAACTAGTACATGGTTTTTTGCAAAATGCTTTGAGGCTGCTGGATAAAAGCAGAAAGAAAATGCAAAAGATATTTTGTGGATAGATTTAAGTCTGAAGATTAAAATACTTCTGCGTGGTGAGCAGCATTGATATATTTATGGTACTTCTTTAGGCTCTGTCAGTTACCCAAATAAAGAGGAAGTGCAAGCCCTTGAGCTCTGGTAATTTAACACAGATTTTCATTCATTTTGACTAAATTGCTACAAACTTATGCAAGCCACATTAAGCCTGAAGAACAGGAAGCAGCAGCAGGAAGGACCTGTAAGAGACGACTCTATGGCCTTTGAAGAAAATTCTAGAAAACCGTAGATAATATTAAAAGTATACAACTCAGAAAATTGAATTGTCAGGGGGAAAGGAGCTTGTGAAGAAAGGAACAATAGGGAGGGGGAGACAGAGCCGGTGACAATAGTTTCAATGTTATTTAGAAGAAAGAGGAGGTCAGGCAGAGCAGTATACACCAAAGAATTGTTTCTGGGGCTTCACAAACCAGAAGGAAAAGCTCACACTCTTGCTAGCAATAATCCACATTTCTCACATTTAGCTGACAGCAACAGGAAAGATTGAAAAAGCACTCCTGCAGGTACATAACTAAGAAACTTTAGAGAGCATTGCTATTCACTCCAAGAAGGACATATACTAAATATTTAAATCAATTTAAATGCAACTGTTCTGTTCTAAGTCAGAGAAAATCCGCAAGTGCGTCAAAGATGTGTGAGGGGTTTGGTATCAGGCTTTCCAAGGAAAGGACCTGAAAAGCAATTACCTGAGATGTAATACCTGAGCATCTGTCAGTCATGTCTGAAAACCAGGTGCTTAAGCTGCTATGACAAAGCCGTTTTCCAAACATGTGGGTTGTGGCTGCAAAGGAGAGGCCCTAATTGGTATTCACCGATGTGTGTCCTGTGGACTCCCAACCTTGAAAGCCTTCATGTAGTCCTCCATCTGAGCCTACAAAAGACTAAGGAGATGTCTAAAGCAGGCTACATTTTTAACAGTGTGTCTTAAAAGCATGGCAGGTCTGGTGAAACAAGAGCCAAGCTTCCTGGTGGGCTAGCTGGAACATAGGGGTTGCTCGACTGAACAGAGTACAAGAAAAACTTGTTACAGAAGTGTTGCACAAGCAGTCACCATTAACATTATAATATTACCTAGCATTTTATCATTTATCTTACCATCAAGACTTGTATGTTTACAGGAACTTCTTACTTGTACTGTACTTTACTGTACTTAGCTCACTGTATTTTTTATCTTGTCTTTTTCTGCCCTGAAACAATGTGCTTGTGTGTTAGTTGTCTGTGTTCCACTTGCAAAATGGCTCTTCCCTTCTGTCTGGTGTAATTATTGTCTTTTTCTGTGCCCCATCACTGCACAGCTGACTGGACTGGGACTGCTGGTTTCCCTCAGGGGATGTTGAAGCTCTGTTGCTGGCACCCAGGCTTGAATGATGGTGCCCCTGGGTTTGTTATATGGCTTAAAGCCCCTCTGGAAATTATTTGCAGCAACTGCCTGTCTAAAGTAGGAGGCCTAGCTCTGCTCTCCCATTGTCTACACTAGTGTGGTCTGGTTGTCCTTGATGCTTCACTAGTTGACCCAGCATGGCCAGAACTGCAACGAGTGGTCAGTATTTAATTGTAGGTTCTGTGACATTTCTTTCACCACATGCTGCATGTATGTTCAGATCAAACTAAACTGCCATTCAAGGCTCTGAATGTTTCTATGACTGAACCATCCCCTTGGGTACCATGAGTTAAGTTTATTGGTTGGGGGATGTCATTGGAAAGAAGATTCAGAGCAGCAGGATTCACTCTGTGACAGAAATAATGTCCAGGCAGAAGCTGCTGAGGCTTGGTATGATAGCAGCTTTAACTTTCATCCCAGGAAGTGAAGTACAAGCCTGATAGCTTATTCTTTGCTGAATCCAAAAGTTTATTTGGAGGTGGAACTATGTTGATGGTGGCTTCTGTCAGTCATGATAAATGGCAGCTTGTGATCAGGCCGAGATGCCTCCCTGCTGCACATAGCTTCAACAGCTTGTGATATTTACTAAAAATTCAGTCTTCACAATAAAAATTAATTTATATCTTTCATCGTTATACCTTTGACATTTGATTTATTTAGAATATCTGTAATATTTCATTGTTGTGCTTAATCACCTTTCAGTAACTAATATTTGCAGATCTTCAGGGAATTCCCTATCTTCAGAGAAAGCATTGACCAGCTGCATTTTTTAACATAGTACTACATTTTTTAGTTAAGTAGCCAATTAATTTAAATAGTGAAAATATAAACACGTCTTTTGCTCTCAAATTGCTCTGCTAAGTAGTTATTATCTAGCAAAGTAGTAATTTAGTTAGTACATTTTATTTCAGAAAATTCTTAATAGTAATTGTTGCACCTGATTTCAAAATGTAGTAAATACTCTGTCCTAAGTCTTCACATCTTGACATGCATTTTTCTTGCTTTTGTGACATTTCCTACTATATATGTATGATATTTGGGTCATATGTCTGGTAAATTGAGCAGGGGCTTCAAGTGGCATGACTTAGTTTCTCATGGCACCAGTCCTTATATGATACAAATAATATGTCTTTCACTGGTTAAAACAATAATTTCAGTGGTTTTAGGAGGGGGTCCTGAAACCATTATTCCTATTGTAAAGCACTATCTTTTAGTAAGACAGGCTCTTCAGAGTTTATGGAAACTTAATGACAGAAATAGAACTGAATAGAATTTTAGGGTGCACGCTGCATGTGTGAATTCCAGGAGGTTAGAAAGGAGAGCAGCTGCGTGGGTGGCATATGCGTCTACGAGTCTGGTTTAGTCCCTGCACCTTGGTATCAGTGGTGTCCCTAAGCAAGTCACTTAAAAATAATTATTTGGAGAGAATTATGTGTCATATTGCCTGATGTCAGAGCTCTGAAGTTTCAGGTACGCAGTCACCTGAGTGGGAGCTCTCACTAGGAAACAGAAATCAAAGATCCCATTTCTTCAGAAGACATATATTTTTTTGACCTAGAATGTGTGGACTGGGTTGCAGGGAAATGGGAACTCTGGTTTTGAGAGCTATGTGCTCATTTCCGAGGTGATATACGATTTACTTCATTTGTAAAAGTACTCTGTACTGTTCCCTGGGCACTCTGGGCCTGGTACAAAGAACACTGCCAGCAGGTCGATGAAGATTATCCTTTCCTTCTGCTCAGCACTAGTGAAGCTGTATCTGGAGAGCCTGGTCCACTTCTGGGCATGGACATACTGGAGCAAGAGTGAAGAGCCATAGAGATGATGGAGCATCTCTCGTACGAGGTAAGGGTGAGAGAACTGGTACTGTTTGTTCAGCTTGAAGAAGAGAAGACTCAGAGAGGATCTCATAAATGTATGTACCTGAAAGGAGAATGTAGACGAGGTGGAGCCAGACTTTTCTCAGTAGTGCCCGGTGACAGAACGAGAGGCAATGGGCACATTGTCACAACTGACACTCAAGAAATTTGACTTAAAACTAAGAAAAACACTGTTTTTACTGTGAGGCTGCATGAGGACTGGAACAGGTAGTCCAGAGATGTTGTGGAGTCTCCATCCACAGGGTTGCCACCCTGAGCAACTTCCTGTAAGTGACTCTGTTTTGAGCAGGGGGTTTGAATTGAATGTTCAGAGGTCCTTTCAGTCTCAGTGATTGTCTGATTTTGTGATTCTGTGTTATCTGTTTCCAAGCTGTAACGGGGACACTACAAGAGATGATGAAGGCTGTGAGGTGCTTAAATACTTCAGTATGAAAAACTACCCATAAAACCTGGTTTTAAAAATATAGTTTTCACTGTAAAATATTGAAGAAAGAAGAGGATTGTGATGTCTTCCTTCATGCCTAAATGCATTGCTCTCTAAACCCTGTGCAGTTTCAGGTGTTTTAAGTAAAGTCATTTGCTATTTGCTCAATAACAGAGAAACAGTTCAGGTTATCCAGTCACATTTAAGAGCTGCATCAGGAACTTAAAATGACATAGAGTCAGTGTTGTATTAGGAATTTTCCGTCTTGGTTTTTGACTTGTTTTAGCAATCATTTTGTAGGCTGCACTGCCAAGATTCACTTCTGGTACAAATGGAATTTGTTTATTCCTTTATTTATTGTAAGAGGAAATTGACTTTGGTATGTATTATAAATAACATAGTAGAAATATTCCACAATTGGAAAAGCCTAATGTTAAGTTACATTGCTCTATTGTTTTCCTGCCATGGCATATTTAATTGTTGCCAAGCAGGGTACATTTCTGCCGTGGCAGATTCTCAGTGGAATGGAGTTTTTATCTATCATGTTAATGAATGGTTTAATAATACAGTAAGAAAGACTACTCACATAAAATGCTTTAATGATGGATGTCAGAACAGTTTCTAGAATGGATTTGTTTTAACAAAGGCAAATGTGCTTCCTCAGGCATCTGTGGGATTGCTACTAATAAAAGGAGGGAACGTCATTAAATTGGTAGCATCATGTGCCTACGCTTTTATCATCCTTACTTTTTCTTTTATTACGTTTTATTAGATGTTTTTGAAACTTAAGTTGTAAAACGTTCTTTGTCACATTTATCAGTAGAGTTGAAGAACCTGTGTTCATTGCAGTGTTTCCCACAGCGTGTTCCCTTTGTGGAACGTATTTAAATATATCTAAGCCACACACACACAGAAGTTAGAAGACTGCCACTCTGTGATGTTCCCTGGGATAATCAATAGCGAATGATGATGCTATAAAAAATGCAATCACTGTTCTGTATTTGAGAGAGAGTGTTATAAGGGTTTTTTCCCCTGTTGTTTGACTAGCACATCGTGGCTGCCTTTTGACCTCAAGCTAGAATAAAGTCTCTACCAGGTAATTTACATTATTACCCTAAAGTACTAAGCACCAAACCTTTATTTGTAGTGTTTCTGTAAAGAAACATAAGAAAAGTGATGTTATTTTTTTGCTGATACCAGGAACAGAAACAAGACGGGTGTGGAAAGGAGAAATCCTGAGTAAAAGCAGAAAAAGAAGAACAGATTTAAGGACAGAACAAGTTTCTCTACAATACTGAAACTCTTTAGGTTATAAAATATCAATTCTTGTTGAATGTTTTCTCCTACAATGTTATATTAGTCTCTAAAATAATCTACAAAACAGTTTTAATTAGCAGGCTATCTGCAAAATGTCTTTTGCTTTTTGAAGTAAAAAAAAAAAGTTTTGAACTACATGTATCTTGTATAATATATATATATATATTTTGAATGTTCTGTGTATATTCTAGGTAATGCACTGCAGAGACAATCATTCCTCCATGCATGAAACTCTCATTTAGGAACATAGTAAACCTCAGATTAAACTATTTATTCAGTTTATCTGTGTTTTTGTTGCATAGGAACCATAAAGTTTCAAGCTGGTATTAAATATATTTCAATTCAAGTTGGAAACTCTGTAAGTGGCCAGCACTTGGTGCATCAGAGGAGGGCAGCAGACAAGCAAACCAAAGTCTGATTGTGTACTACTAAACATATACAGGGAAATTTCTTTGCTCTTGCTAAGATCATTATTAGACCTGAAGGAAGTGACATGAATGCTCCTGTTTCTAACATTTATGTCTTATTTTTGTCCAAAAGGAATTTTTGGAAACCTAATGCAGGTAAAAGAATTATCTAACGTAATATATATACAAAAGAAATCTTCTAAATTGTTAGTTTCATTGATGAAAATAACATTTAAAGGTCAATTGCAAATTGTTTTTAAAGTATTTTTTTCAGCATTTTTTGCCTTGACAGTTGTACTCTAAAGCTTTGACAAGTTTCCAGGGGAACTAATGGCTACAAATGTGACTGATAATTGATATGATTTTATTTCCTAATCTAATTGGCACGATGCATTTTCTTGAAATTTTTGTCTTTAAAAAGTGACTTTTCTTTCTTTAATTCTGTAAAAAAAATATATATAATTAGTGTCCATTATTGCACAGGTTATGATTTATCCTTTTTCCTACCGCGCTAGAAAGGTGGGAAAAGATGTCTACAAACAGACCTGCAAAATTGCTTGGACAGGATTAGATATCTAAAGCCAACATTGCAGTCCTTGAAAACATGTGCTATGCTAATGTGCTAGCTGCCTCAAAGTTGCCTTTTTTACTTATTCATCTATAATTCCCGTTAGCAGCCATTAGACAGGTACTTGGCCACCTATTTTGCCAGAGGGGCCTTGTCAACAGGCACTGCCTAAGTGCATTAAATGGCTGGTTATCCGCTCAGAGGGCAGGGGGCCTTCCATTCTCCTGCACTTCCACTCAGCTCTATGGTTAGTGTACTGGCTCAGGCAATCTGAATTTTTTCCAGAAGGTGGTTTTAAGAATGCAGCTTTGGTGAGACATACATTATATGATTTGCACCTCTTCTGTATTTAAAGCTTCTCAAAACTGTCCTGTAATTGACTGAATCAATTGAGCATTTCATCTTGGAAAATGAAAAAATTTTAATATATTTTATGATTTCCTGTGTTTGATATTTCATGTATTCAGAAACCCCGAGGCTTCTGTCATCCAAACAGGTTCCTTGAGAGTAGGAATTATTCCCACCTTACAATGCTAATCTACAAATGCTGTTTTTCTTAGGAAGGTCATTTTCCATGACATCTCAAGCTTTAAGCTCCCAGCTAAAAATAGCAACAGGGAGCCCAGACATGCCAGTCATAATAGACCAGCTGCAGGAGGCACAAATACCTGCAGAGCAAACTCTCCTCTAGGGAAGGATGAGAAGGAAAGAGAAGAGGACTGTGTCAGACGTGAGGAAGCAGCAAGGTCCTAAAAGAAGCCCATATGGGATAGTTGTGGTACAAACTAAAAGCCCTTGGAGATATAGGAAAGGAGGTCAGCTGGTGGCAAACAAAGAAGGGTAGTGGTTGCTGCTTGCCACCTTGGGAGGCATTAGGCAAAGTGAGCTGGTGGCAAGTTCATTTCAAATTTTTCATACAATTTTTCATACATCCTGTAGCTCACCTTCTAAATGCCTTTTCCTCAGAAGGTGGGAATGCTGGAAGTTTCTGTGAGCTAAGGGTCACAGAAATTGTGACCTGGACAATTCTGGGGGTAAGAAAATTAACTGAAAGTTATCAAGTACCAAGTCACCAAATCTGGCTCAGGTGGTCACTGAGTCATAACCTGTGGAATGCTGGGAGAGAATTTCGGGAAACAGAGCACATTGTTGTAATCAGCATCTTGACATAGGCATATATGTAGAATCAAGAATATATTGTTAGCCTAGCTAATGGTTTAGCAGTCTACTTGCAAAAATTATACAGGTAATCCTCATTAGCAATGCTGTTAAAATTGTTGTGCAAGAAAACTTATTGATACCTCCCCCTTTTCTCTGGTGTTGTATTCACCCTTATGATGTCCCTCTGGGCATCAAAATTAAGACTCGAGTCTTCCTCAACATGAATGGTGAGAGAACAAGTCATCAGCATCCTCAGGTCTCAGCTGGGCACAGTAATGGGAGTGTCTCTCTTTCAGTCTTGGAGTCTGCTCTGGGTTATTTTCCTCTGGGTTATTTCCTGTCACAGTCTGCCTCTTTCTTTCTGCCCAAGTGGCCAAAAAGGTCAATAGCATCCTGGTCTGCATCAGAAATAGTGTGGCCAGCAGGACTACTGAAGTAATTGTCTCTCTGTACTCAGCACTGCTGAGGCTGTACCTTGAGTACTGTGTTCTTTTTTGGGTGCCTTACTACAGGGACATTGAGGTGCTGGAGCGAGTCTAGAGAAGGGCAGCAAAGCTGGTGGAGCAAAGCACAAGTCTTAGGAGGAGCAGCTGAGGGAGCTGGGGATGTTTAACCTGGAGAAAAGAAGGGGGGGGGGGAGGAGCAGGACACACACACCTTAATGGTCTCTACAACTACCTGAAAGAAGGTAGCAGTGAGGTGGGGGTCAGCCTCTTCTCCCAAGTAACAAGTGACAGGATGAGAGGAAACTGCCTCAAGTTGTACCGGGGGAGGTTTAGATGGCACGTTAGGGAAAATTTCTTCACTGAAAAGATTGTCAGGCATTGAAACAGGCTGCCCAGGAGGTATTTAAAAGATGTGCCAATGTATTTTTTTAGGGCCATGGTTTAGTGGTGGACTTGGCAGTGCTGGGTTAATGGTTGGACTCAATGATCTCTGAGGTCTTTTTCCAAACTATTCTATGATTTTATGATTCTACTTCTGCAAAGCCTCGAGCCAGCTCTGCCTCAGGTTAGAAATGTGGGATTTGTATTATATTTACTCAATACCCATCATATGTCTTACTCAAGCAAATTCCCTCAGAAATCAGTGGATTAAATACTTTGGAGTTTGCAATAGTAGCAATAAAAATATTGGTTACTAAATAAACCTCCAGGATGTCCACAATGATTTAAAAAAAGATGAGTCTTTCCTCACTACTCTAAACTTGCAGAAGTATTTTCTGTAGTTGTGAGGAACTGGACTTTTTCAATTGCTTTAAGACATTGCTACTGCAGCAAGCTATGCAAGCCTCCTGCCAGAAGAGTGAGGATAAAGGCTAAGGGGAGGAGGCCATAGCCCGCAAACTGTTAACTTTGTAGGCCCAGAGACAACTCTTTGGTTCCTATTTCTTTTCTAGGTACGTGATGCCTATCTAAAGAAAACCAGCAGTGACTATCTGGGCATGTGATGCTTTTCTCCTATGAGCTAGGCTGTGTCAAAAGGGGCTCTTTATGCACACATCTATCACTAATGCCTCACGTTTAGCAGGGGAGCCTCCAAAGCGGCCCACCCCCCACCCAAGCCTAAATGACTGCAAAAAAACATCACCTCCAGCCTCTGCAAAAATGCCGTGACCACGTAAAAACACCCCCACCCCACCCCTCCCCACAGGGCAAGGCACCAGGAAGGTTTCTCAGGGTATATAAACCCATCAAACTTTATGTTTTGCAGGCTTCTCTCCCCCAGCGCTCCCCGAAAGACCACGACACCAATGACCAAGTTCGCCAGAGACCTTTGAGTGGTGACTATAAAACTTTTACTTTCGTCTCTCTTTCTTTCTCTCTTTTCCCTTGCACATTTTCTTGGATGCTATGCATTACTATATCGCAATCAAAATGGCTAAATGCCTGTTCTCCTTCGCAACACCTTTTTTTATACTGCCATGCTACTACAGCCAATAACAGTCAAAACAGCTACATACCTGTTTTCGTTTGCAACCAAATTGTTCTAAATAAACCATAAATATATATATCTGTAAACACTGATCATCTAGTATCAATTTACTTTAATTCACTCCAAAGGATTTATTAATAAAACAAAAGTTAGTCCTGCCTGACAGGGTAGGTTGTAACAGTAGTACAGAGGAATATATATCAAAAAAAAGCCTACCGCCTGCCACACAACTCAATGAATAAAATTTTCAGAACACACAATGTTAGTTGCGCAAAAATTGACAAAGTTAGAGAAGGTAGGGAAGGAACATCAGCCTCCTCCAATGTGCAGGGCAAATCACCAGATCTGAAAGATGCTTCTGCCAGACCTCATTCAGCATTGCCAGTGCTCCAACTTTGCTCCAATTTTAGTGTCTTTTGTCATTTTGTCTTTACTCAATCAACACAGTATGTTAGATCCTCTAAGTGCAGAGGTTTATGACCATATAAACACTACTGTTCCAGCAGCGCTTCCAGGCTTCTAAACCATAAATGACATGATGCTGCTTTGATGTATGCTTTAACCTCAGTAGTTTGCTACATTTTTCTCCAATATTTGCTACCACTTTTTACAATCAAATTTAAATTAAAATCAAGAAAAAAGAATGACTCAACTTTTTAGTTATTCCTGGACTGTTTGGCTAGAGTTATGCTGTCAGACTCAGATCAATAATCACATCTGACAACTTCAAGTGAAGGTTTATTCCTGACTAAGGGGAAATAAAATAAAAGTTAGTGTAGAAGGAGTTTATTTGTAGGATGACCATTTTTCTCTATTACCCTATATAGAGGTGTCACAAAGATAGACTGCATGGAAGACTCTGAAGAGTACTAAAAAAGCCACAAAGTGTTTATTTATAGACAGTTGAAATATTTCCCAGAGGTCTATCTTAACTGCATCACCCTTTTTAACCCAGTGTAAAGGGACTTTGATTTTAAAGGCAGAAGCCTGTAATATACATATAAGTGATCTTCATCACTTCTCAGAAAATTTCTCTTTTTTTTTTTTTTTTTAACAGCACATGAATATTTTTCCATTTCAGCATGCAGCATGGGCAGACAAAAAGTCTCAGGGGCAGGGGTGAGCCTGGCAAAAAGGTCAGATTTGCTTTAGTGATTGAAATTGCACCCTATATTTAACAATGCTGAGAAAAGCTCAGCAGAGAACTTCCTTGAGAACAAAAATCATTACTCTATCTAGATAATTTCCCTGTCTATAAGGGATGTAGAGAAATTAAAGTACCATTCCAAGTGGTCTTTAGATTTTTTTCTTACAGTTAATATGCAAACTTTGCACAATAGCACTTCAAAAAGTCCAGCATTTACTAAATACGAGATGTGGGAATACTACTATTACTACCACTATTCCAAGCACTTCAACTGTTGACAAATGAAAATAGTAATCCATACCTCCCACGGGGTTAGTTATGCACTGAAGTCTAGTGGTCAGGTTAAGGACATGCTTTATGCATATCTGCAATCAATGTCTTCCTAAATGTTTTGAAACAGGAAATACAAATGCATTTCTTTTAAGTGATCTTTATCTCTCTATATGTTTATTTTTAAAGGCATTTTAAAGTTCTCCAGTAATTATATGCTGCTTTTATTAACATTAATGTTCAAAATCTCATTTCCAATGCATCTGCATACAACTTTTTTTTAGAGCAAGTTCAATTTGTGAAATTTCTTGCATTTCCCATTTAATGTGGTGAGGACCAGCTACTTTTACCAGGCACTCTTCTCGGTAACCGAGAAAAGCAGTTCCTAGATCAGGAAGCAGGCAAGAATTCTTTCTTCTTTGGAGGTTATTTATAAAACAATTTATTTTTCAATCACATGCAGGCGCTCAGGTTAGAGTGAGGCTCCACTTCGTGGGAAGACCTATGAAGCAGAAATACATCCTATATCTTAAAAATATTTCTAGTCCAATGCTTCAGCCACATTGGAATTTATGTTTCTACTTCAGTAGGGCCTTAATGTCAAGTAGATGGAGGAGTGCTTGAAGGATTGGACCTACCTAAGGTAATAGCCAAGAATAAACATACAGCAACAGAGAGGTGGGGAAGACAGGCAGAACAAAAATATAAGCGTGTGGTAAATGAAAACATCTGTGAGAAGTAAGACAGTTGGGGTTTATTTTCAATTTAATTGAAAAATACTGGACATAACCTATGGAAAATGCTACAACTAGGAGAAATAAAAGTTATTAATGAAAGACATATTTCTGCTATGAGTTTCATCAGGAGTTGTTACAAATACCTGGTCTTCCTCTAACATAATTCATATTTTTATTTTCTAGGGTCTTGGCAGGTACACAAAGCAAATCACAACCACATTGAAGCTTTAGTAATTCAGGAAACCTTTTCCAAAACAGATGACATTGGAGATGCCCCAGCTAAAAGACATTCAGTTCGATAAATGCAGCATGTTCCATTATTTGACACAGTCCAACTTGAAATAAACAAGGCACTGATTTTCTATAAAAAGAAATAAATCCCGAATGATTCCATCAGGAGAAAACATTTGTGTTGATAATGTCTGACTTCTGCTTACCTATGATAGAGAAAATTGAATTCAATATGGAACTGATGCTGGAAAGAAGGTCTATAAGAATTATGAGGAGAGGTTAGCATATAGAAGTCTATTCAAAGCCTTGTTAGGAAAAGTAGAATGAATGTTGTCTAAAAACATCAGGGTTCAGGGTATATTGCCAGGAGGGAAGAAGAACTACTTGAAATATTGGACATATAGGAGAGGATTCACTGGAACACTTGACCAGGATTCAGAAGTCTCAGCTTCAACTGCATCCCCATTGAAATGTGGATAGTGACCTGCATTTTTTTCTACCGAAGCAGGTAGTCAAATCAGTAGGTTAGAGTCATGTTATTCTCTCTCTAGTAGTCTCACATCAAGTGAAGCTAGTGTAAGAGAAGAAACAGACTGTGCTCCACAGTCTTCTACAACAGAATGATGCAGCCTGGTGGCTTCCAAGTTGTTGTACCCCCAAAAACATGAATACTCCACCTCCTCCCCAAGAAGAAGATGCAAAAAGGTTGCTGTAGCAAAATATATTCTTTTACACAGCCCTCATCTCCAATGCAATACACTTCACTTTGGTAAGGCTTGTGCTTCTTTTGGAATTTCTGGAGCCGGACAGTCAAAACATTTTCCTTCATAAGAGGTATATCAAGAGAGAGCTGAACCAGAAGATCCCACTTCAGTAACTGAGATGTCACATACAATCTACTTCTGTCCTCTTTTTTTCTGTGATATACTGCCTTTGGCATCTGACCCTGGGAGAGGATGCAGGAGCCTGAAGGGAGACAGGCACCCTTCTCTTTGTTAGGGTAAGGCACACAGGCTCTAAAGAGGACAAAATATAAGACAGACATCTCAGCTTTTTTTTTCTTTTCCTTTTTGGTTAGGTAAGCTAGCTGCCTGGCAGAGCCACCCTGCTTTTTTTGTGGATTCCTTAGGCATGTATTCCTCAGTCTCCATGGATTACACAGAGAAACTAAGCCTGAAAAAACTTCTGTATTCTGCCTTGTTGATGATTTCACAACATCAGTGTGCAAGATTTAAGAGTATGAGAAGAAAAAGTTATGACAGATGTTAGTGAAATTACTTCATGTTCCACTGGAAGGTCCTCAGTTGACAAATAGTATATCCTAGTTTAAAAATTTCTTGCTCACATAAATCTACGTGGAAATCTTGCAATTCAGTTGAGTTTATTGTACAGAACACATTTGTATTCTATTTTACAATCTATCTTATATTTTCAGCTCATATATACATAGCTTGTAAACTTAATGCATGCTTTTTAGTGCATCAGTGTTCAGGCAACTAGAGGCCAAGATGTTCTGATCTCAGAATAAACTTTTCATTATTTTGTCACAACAAACTTGTTAATCTAAAAAAAGGTGTTGAATGCAATGCCACTAGCTTTGCCTTGATGCCTTTTTTTCTCATGTCCCGTTTTCTCAAAATACACAGCAAAGTTATAAAAAATTGAAAAGCAGAACTATTAATGAGTCTCAGCCAACATGACAGTTTTTTCTTTTTCTTCTGTTCATCAAAGAACAGCACTTCTTTTCTTCACTGTAGCACAGTTCCTTAAGGCATCTAATCATAAAAATATTTGCTCCAATCAAGGAAAGAGAGTGAAATGTTTAACCCAACCTAAGTCAAAACCTAACAAAAAATCCCTGTCAAGAGCATAGTCTAATGCCACATTCCTTGACCATGCTTTCTTTCTGAGCAGTCGGCCTGTAGAGTTTAGATTTGCACCAGAATCTCACAGTTCCCAGAAGATGGCTGTTGGAACTGGTGAGCAGCTAAAAAGAGCATCAAAGATAAAATTACTAACACTATAGTTGAAATGATGTGTGAAAAACTGGAATAAAAAAAGGTAATTAACTTTGAGACTATTGCCAGAGCAAAGGCTGCATGACGAGCACTGCAGATTATTCAAAATTGGGGAATTTAGTTTTGTTCCTAAAATAGTATGCAGATTACCTTTTGAATGTCTTCTTTTTACAGTCTTGTTTGTGAGTAATCCCATGAACAGCTGTTTAGCCCAACACTTTGAGCAAAGAGCCCAAATGACTGACCTGATATAACCCCTCTCTGGTTACTGCTCATCTAGACTGTGGTCAGAGACTCACACTACTGTATAATGACTGCAGTTAATTAATGGATTGTTTTCTCTTCCTGATTTTAGGACTGCACTGAAAAAATACAGTGAATAGTCAAGCTGCAGCCAAAAGTAATAAAGACCTTACTACATAAAATGACAAACAGGAAGCAATTCATTATGCCTGAGATGTGCAGGACAACACTGCAAATTAAACAAAAAGAATTTTACTATGTGGTATTTCGCATATGTTTGGTTCTCGTACACAAAACCTTTGGATATTTCAATTGTGTCCTTACAGATAAGTCTGTTTTCTGAATGTTGGATTGGTTTAGGACATGGGCAGTTTGTAGCTGCACATGTACCTTTCAGTCTGCACCATTACACAGGCAGCTCTCTAAATTAGCATTGGGCACGGTTTCCACAAGGGGTTTCTAGGAAAAGGTGAACATTACCTAATGTGAATTTTGGTTTCCAAGAGTTGGCATTCTTTGTATTATTCACAAATGTAGAAAGCAAAATTTTACTTCAGCATTTCAGAACACAGCCTCATGTCCCAGGTCCTCTGGTGTGCTGCTGCCTAAGTGCCCAACCTGTGTTAACTCTTCTTCACTTTAGTCAGTATATGCCTTACTACTGTGAACTAATAATGACAGTTACAAGCTCAAGCATTTCTGGGGAAAAGTAGACATTTTTTCTCTTATTAGAATATTGAAGTATTCAGGGAAAATGTTCATGGAACACTCTCGAAGGAAATCTTTCTCCTTTGCAGAGCCTTGTGTGGAAATCAACATCTTAGTCAATGTGTTTAGCTGGTGCATTTTGGATCACAGTGGTTAAGGAGAATGGTTTGATGCAGTTTTGAAGAAAATTACATATCAATCTACCAACTTCTGCTAATTTCTCAGTATGTCTTAGGTGCACAGAAACTAGATTTACTTGGAAGTTCTTCTTAAAAAATCACTCTAAAACTTTATTGTAGTCATTAAATTATGAACTGATGGTCAGACACATCCAGTTTTCCACATTAGAGTTTTTCTTTAGGAAGTTTTGAACCGCACATGTAGTAAAAGCACTTGGGCCAGGGAATGAGGCTAAATGTAATCTGAATTAGATTTCCTGTCAGAGAACAGCAAAAACAGGCTGCTTCAGAAGGGAAGATGAGCCAAGGGCTTAAGATGATGCAGGGGAAGCATCCTCAAGGATAAAGGGGACAGAGCAATGCACCTGAACAAGAAGAACAGAGCATTGGCCAGGCTCTGCTGACAACAGTCATCAAAAATGTCGTAGTGATGAAGAGAACAAGCCAGGAGGTCATGCAGCAAGTCAAAGGCAGGATTAGCAGAATACATGACCAGGCACAAGCATACCTACCACGAAGCTCAGGCAAGGACCAAAGGCCTGAGCTCAAATGCAGCTCCTGAGCATTGGGCGTGGGTCCCTGATAAGGCTTCTCACAGCATAGCAGTTTTCATAGGAGTTTAATGCAAGATTTCACTGCTGCACCATAGCAGAGATGATCCTGAACACCAGATTCCCCTGTTAATGAGGGATCTGAAAGGTCTTTTACAGCCTAAATGATTCTGTGATTCTATGTTGCATATCTTCTTGGTGCACTCATGGCTTGTTTAACCCAGGACTTGCAGGTTCTTCCCAACAGGAGGAGAATCCATGGGCTTTGCAAACTGAGCAGGAGCTGGGGTTAGTAAACTGTGAGATTGCAGTTACCTCATTGCAAATGAGGTAATTTTGTATTTTGTCCTCATTGTCCTGTCACATTTGAGGAGCTCTCTCCTGACTCTATTTACTGTTTCTCTCTGTTGCTCTTTTGTTGTCCAGGGTTTTACCTTTCTCCATGTGTGGAAAGACCTCATGTGGCTTCAGGGGGCTTTTTCCCAAGCAGTCTAGGAAGGTTGCTTTGGGCCAAAAGGAATGAAATCTTTCCAAAAGAAATGAAAGGATGCACTTGGTTTGGTCCACAGAAAGAAAGAGAGCCTTGTTGACTTTTCTGTGCCATGAAAATAATTTCTGCATCAGTCAAGATTTGGCTGAGCATCCCTTTGAGATTAGCTGAGGCTCAAGTTTACTTTGTTCAAAAGTTGGTCTGTCCTGCAGAAATTCAGCTGTTGTTTCTCAGAATCTTTTATAGGAATTAGACCCATGTTAAATACTGCCATCACAGTCTAAGGACCAGACTAATTTTTCCTTATTCCTTATTTTATTCTGAAGTATGATGTACCAAGTGGTGTACTCATGGTAATAAACAGAAATCTAGATATGTTTTCCCTTCCCTTCCCTTCCCTTCCCTTCCCTTCCCTTCCCTTCCCTTCCCTTCCCTTCCCTTCCCTTCCCTTCCCTTCCCTTCCCTTCCCTTCCCTTCCCTTCCCTTCCCTTCCCTTCCCTTCCCTTCCCTTCCCTTCCCTTCCCTTCCCTTCCCTTTTTTTTTCCCAATGATAATTTAGGATCATGAAATCATTAGCAGTTAAGATCATTTTGCCATCAGTACACAAATATTTGATTTCATTTGCTCTTTTCCCATCCACCATGATAAGATTGCTGTTTGAGGTGCATGCCACACCACTCTTCTCACAAAATGCCGATGAAGTAATTCCAGACCAAGTCCATCAACTCCAGCTGAAGCAGGAAGTGTCCAGTGCTTTTGAAAATCACACACCTTATCTAAAGACTTAACTCCAGGCATGCATGTCTCACTAAAGCTTATGTTTCAGTGATGAAATCAGAGGATGATAGAGGAGGATGGAAGAGAAGTACAGGAAAATGAGGAGTGCAGAGACTTGGTAGCTGTTAGGCACATGAAGAAAAAAGAGGAAAGAACTGTTAAAAGGGCTTTGAAAGAGATTTGGGGCAGTGATTTGAAAGCCACAACCCCTCTTTCAGACAAGGTGTCCCAGCTGGATTTCAAAATTTTATACAGATACTCTAAATTCTTAAGGTTTGAAGTCCTCGTTATAGACCTACTGAAAGAAAAATTTCAGGAAGTGTTCCCAGTATTTTTTGGCAGACAATTCAGATTTACAGTTCTCACTCATGGCAAAGACAATTGTACAAAAAAGAGCAGTGACAGAAATGTTTCAATGAGGTGATTCAATGAACAAGAATAGAAAAATCTTTTATTGTGAGTAGAACTTTCAACCTAAAGACTGCAGTGTACATACGTAGAAAAGAACAGAGAGGATGATAAAACCAGAATTAGTTCTGGTTTTACTGTCTAAGTCAAACTGGAATTTGAGAGCTGTTCTAATTTGTATTATTACCACACCCCATGATTAGATTCATTGATGTCAGGATATAACAACAAATCCAGACCCCTAAGAAGCAAGTTTTAGTCTGTTTATGGTACAAGGAAGAGCTTTTGAAGTGTGCCAATTTCTGCCACTAAGGTAAACAGGGTACAAATATATAGACAGAGACATACATTCTCTGGTAAGGAGATACTTTTTTGATGGACCTGACAGCTGTTGATCATCCTAGCAGTGGAGGGTGTATATGGTTGCTCAAGAGACATGAACAATTATCATGTAAAGATACAGCTCCCTCAGAGCACCCCTCACCTTCTGCATGTGTTTGTACTCAGCTCTCAGTCATTGCTGCATGATCTGGTATTTGTATCTAGTAAGTCAGTCCAGTAGTCTGCCAATAGTGTCATATAATTTCTCCTGACATGCTAAGGCCAACATGACAGTGACGTTCCTCTTATATAAATAAGGACTGAGAAATAATTATTCTGTTTTTGCAGTTATTCAACCTTCTGCCCTACTCTTCTCTTCTGTGACTGTGTGTGAGTGCATATGTGTGTGTGTGTGATTTTAAGGAACTTACAAACAGCTCCATTTGTGCTGATGACCTCATCCATAAAAAAGGTTTCTGAATTAGCCCAGGCTAAGAAAGAACAGATGAAAGCTGATTTGATGAAACAGAACAGTTGTGAAATTCTCCTTTTCCTCCATTGACTTAATGACGAGTAATGACTTCCCAGTCAGTTCCTGAACCATTTAGTAGATTAAATGTGATGGCATAATTTTAGTTAATCAGTAATTATTATCTTAATATATACTGCAGTTTCTGAAATGTAGTGAAAAAAACCAATGTGTCAATGTGTTGAACAAAGGTGCTAAACTGCTCCATGAGTTTGAAGCTTCAATTATTTTCTTATTTACTAGGCGTAGTATTCTCAAGCTAGGCATATAAAACAAAAATAATACCATAGATTGATGTGGCTCATCCAGCATAGCAAAGCCCACAATATAACCAAATCCTCACACTAAATGCACAATATCCTAGTAACATGTATGATTGATTAGTGTTACCAAAAAAAAAAAAAAAAAAAAAGGGAAAGTGTCTTACCAGAGAAGGAATTGCAGAGTAATTACTAACTTGTTCTAT
This sequence comes from Manacus candei, assembly GCF_025592945.1. Classification (NCBI taxonomy): domain Eukaryota; kingdom Metazoa; phylum Chordata; class Aves; order Passeriformes; family Pipridae; genus Manacus; species Manacus candei. Next base: position 29,540,962 of record NW_026138097.1, on the reverse strand, counting down.
CTCCAGAATCTAAATGGTTTTTTTTTCAGCCCTGCTCAGTTATTAAGAAAAATCAAGTAGATGTTTTGTAATTCATTAATATTTAAATTAAATTATTTTGCAACATATTATTAGTTGGATATTTAATACATTGTACATGCATGAGGTTGAAGGCAGACATATATATGCTAGAACAAATCAGATACTAAGAGTTTCCAGAATCATTCCCATGCATCAGAATCAAAGAGGCAAAGTTGAAGTGCTCTGTAAGCTGAAATAATTTATTTCATAGCTAAAGTAATAATTTAAAGCTAAAAGTATTATAGTGACAAAGTCTTCTCTCCTGATAAGAATTTTTTTGCACGAATAGTTTGACATAGGAGATAGCAGCCAGCTCAACAGCACTGTGCTGACTCTGCTTCCTTATTTGAGATGAAATAAGTCACTGAGGTCTGACCAACCCTGTCTGCACTCTCAGGACTCTAAAGGATGAAATATGTTGTTAAGCTGGAGTAGCCCCTGGCATTTACAGTTTTTGCTATCAACAAAGGCTGCTGCTGCCAAAAAGATTACCTTCTGTAGCCTCACTAATGCCTGGGAGCCTATGTAGAACAATTTACATCCTTCAGTACACACACAAGTCATGACTGCAATAACCCAGAGAAACCCTCTAGCACCTATGACTTCGTAAAATCTTGTTTCAAGATAATCTGCAACCAGAATGAGATCATCATTTTCACTCTCAGCTGCCGTGTTCCTGATACACAGTGCTAGAGACCAGAAGTGCACATCCGAGGCAGCTTCAGGCCAATGTGCAAAATTTTCTTGTACAGAAAATCCCTGCAATGAAAACTTAGAGAGTTGCTAGACTTTTTGAATGGAGAGATGTTTCCTCTTGAAAGAATTGATTCCTTCCTCTTAAAACTCCTAAGTCTCTATAATGAAGTAATCATCACAGCTGTAAGTCATAGTGACAGATGGTCTCAGATGCTATAACCCCACAAGGAATATATTCAAGGATATCAATGAGCAGATCCTCTGTAAGGCTTAAAAAGTGAAAAATTGCCATTGAATTGGTCCATTTGCTGTAGTTTTCAGAAGTTTCAAAATGAAACTTCTACTTGGCTCTCATGAGACCCCATCTGGAGTATTGCATCTAACTCTGGGGTCCCCAACCTAAGAAGGACATGGACCTGCTGGAGCAAGTCCAGAGGAAGGCTACAAAGATGATCGGACGGCTGGAGCACCTCTCATATGAAGACAGGCTGAGAGAGTTGGGGTTGTTCGGCCTGGAGGACAGAAGGCACAAGGGAGATCCCAGAGCAGCCTCCCAATACCTAAAAGAGCCTACAAGAAAGCTGCAGAGGAACATTTCACAAGGGCCCGCAGTGACAGGACAAGCAGAAATGGCTTTAAACTGAAAGAGTGTAGGTTTAGATTAGATATTGGGAAGAAATTTTTTACTGTGAGGGTGGTGAGGCACTGGAACAAGTGGCTCAGAGTAGTTGTGGATGTCTCATCCGTGGAAGTGCTCAAGGCCGGGTTGAATGGAGCTCTGAGCAACCTGGTCTAGTAGTAGGTTTCCTGCCCACAGAAGGGGGTTGGAACTACGCAATCTTTAAGGCCTCTTCCAACCCAAACCATTCTATGACTACATTTAAAAATGCCTGTAGGAGTCGGGTTTCAGGAAGGCTGCCAGAGGGGCATCCTGGGAAATGAAGTCCAGAAGTAATCCCATGCACATGGGTAGTGAGATACCCCTGGTGATTGGGCAAGGGAGTCACATGTTGCTTTCAGGTGCAATATAGGGTGTTGTCTCGTTTTAATCAAGAAGATTTGGCAGTGAGCTCCCAAGCTAGCCGGTTCCATGTGGTTTATTTACTTATTATATTAGTAAGTTATAAATGCCTTCTTACACAGTAAATTCTACCTCATCATAAATAAAAGATTGTCTTGTGATTCCAGAAGCTACAGTATCTGAGGAAGCTCAGCACGGTGCAGGGTTGTCCAAGAATATCAATTTGTAGGATTGAGGGTTTTCTGAGCTGTTGCTGATTGAAAAGATTTGAATAGCAGTGCAAATAATATCAGAAAGATCAGGTGTTCTTTGCTAAGGTACTGAGATTTTGATTTTGTGCTCATTGCTTAGGGGCCACATTTTTAGGTACTCACTGAGCTGCCTGGATTTTGCCTTGCTACACAAATCTTTGCTAACAGACTCCTGGGAGTCTTCTTGGAGAAAAGCCCTGCCTAGCAAAAAGCCATCAGACTCTTGTTGTAATTTTACAGTGAATTTATGTCCTTGTGGCTACAGTTTTATTTAGTAGGCATTCATGGCCAAAAGGTCTCAAAGTAGCTTAAAAAAAAAAAGAGTAAAAAAAAAAAATATCTAAGGGAATGTGTGATGACCATCAAATCAGAGAAACCCCGTGAGAGAAAAAGAATATTTTTATCCCTTCAGCAAACTCCTCCTCCTTTTTTTTTTTTTTTTTTTGGCATGTGTCAATCTGTCTTTTGTGGATTAGGAAGGGAGTTCCACAATTTAGTGTTCCCACCAAAACACTCCAAACTATGTGCCACTTGCTCATTCCCTTCACCCTGCCTCTCCCTTTCCCTGCCCTGTGAAAGGATGGAGAGGAGAATTGGAAGCACAAAAAGTAAAGATTAAGGGTTGAGATAAAAACAATTTACTGGAAACAGTAATGGAATAAGAAAACAAACAGTAACAGCTGCAATATCCATACCAAAGTGGGCAAGATAGGGGAACCATTCACGTGCAATTGCTCAGAAATGCTGGTACCCACTGCTCCCTCCCTCCACCGCACTTACTTGACCAGAAGCAACTCCTTCCCCCCCTGCACCCCAGCACTGATGTGAGATGAATATATAGAATGAACTCCAGGTCCTATCCATTCCCCTTCTGGCCACTGCAAAAATTAACCCTGTCCTGGCTGGAACCAAGACGCTGTCAAACACAAAATAGCATTACGCGTGGAGTTTACCATCTTCCTAACCCTTCTTCCAACTTTTCTAAATCAACAGGGCAGAAGATATGCAAGTATATTCACCCATGTTCCTAACATACCCTTGGTATGACAAGTGCAACAAAGATTCTTCAGGCTCCTTACTGCCTGACTGCCTGTTCCATGCCTCCCTTCAACTGGGCCCATCTTGACCCCTGACACCTCCCCCCGCCTTGCTCAAGGGCTTCCAAGGAAAATACAATCTTCTGCTCCATCCAGTGGTTCCTTCTGGCTCAGACTGCAGCAGCCAAGACAAGATAATGCACATTACAAAGTAAACCACAACCACAGCAGATGTCAACTGCCAAAGCTGCTCACTTCCTTGAGTTGTCTCTCAGTTGATTTTGTGGGTCTTTGCACAAGAAATGGCATTCATTAATAGAATCATTTAGGTTGGAAAAGACCTCTGAAATCATTGAGTCTGGAGAACCATTGACACGGCATGGCCAAGTCCACCACTAATATCATCAAGTGTCACATCAACACTTCTTTTAAATATCTCCAGGTATGATGACTCCACCACTTCCCTGGGCAGTCTGTTCCACTACTAATAAATACTTACAGTGTCTGTTAGAAACATTGATTCTGTGAACTAAGGCTATAGGAAACGCCTATGCTAACACATAGGTAACAGAGACTTCACTCAGAAAAACAGCAAAGCAAATAAGCAAGCAAACTGTACATAAGCACCTAGAAGATGAGGTGAGGTGGCACATCCGAAATGGACTTCCCAATCTGTCCAGAATTACAAGTCTTGTGTATATGGAGGAAGCATCAGATTTCATGTATCGAAAGATGTTGCCTTCCATTACGGTCTATAAGTAAGGTAAAGAAACATGAACTACATGAATTTTATACAGGGGAAAAACTGTCTAGAAAATAAGACACTGTCAAAATGGGAGATACGTGAAGGAACATTCCACTAAGGGTTGACCTGTGTACAGTGTTTCATAAAATTTCCGTGACTAACCTAGATCAGGAAGTTTGGGAACAGAAAGTGGGAGAGTGGAAGCAATGGAAGTGAAAGTATGGCTACCGAATCTGCAGATGCTGTCAAACTAGGAGGACCTCAGAGAGCAAGCTTAGGACTTCCAATAATTTTGTTGAATTGGAGAAATATTCTTCAAAGACAGACAAATACTTATTACCATTCAGTAATAAGAAGTAATATGCTTAGTCAAGAACAGTCCTTTATGTAAACATAGCAAGAGTAAGAATTGACAAGAAATCGTTCTGCATGGAAAAAAAAATGTAGGGAAGCATATAAGTCAGCAATGTCATGTTATTGCTAAAGAAAAAAAAAAGAAAAAAGGCAGCACTAAACCCTCTATACTGAAAGATAACTTATATTTTTATATCTCTATATATAGGTAGAGAAAGAAGGGATTATATCCTAAAGACTGAATTCAACTACAGTCAGCATTACCAGAGTCTCAGCAGGAGGACTATGTCCACTTTTGATGACATGCTTCAAAAAGGCATTGCAGAGAGAACAATGAGAGCACTACAAAACATCACCTACAGGGAAAAGTTAAGTCATCTGAGGTTATTTAATCTGGAGAGGAAAATGTCAAGGAGAGATGTAATAACAGTCTTCGGATGTGTAAAGATGTTGCTGCTAAAAGCAAGTGAATAAGCTCTTCTCTATGTCTGTAATAGGCAGGGAGATAAAGCAATAGGTTTAAACTCAGCGGGAATGATTCAGGTTAGACATCTGGATATCAGGCATACTACATGTTCCCACTGAAAGAAGAAAATTTAAGACAATTGAGCTTGATTTGTCTCAGCAAGGGGACTGCTCATAATGGGGACTCAGGGAATGATCAAAACTTTCTTGACAATTACTGAATTTGATGCTACTCCAAGCTGTGGTGTAGAGCGGAAAGGTGTGGAGTACAGAGTAAATAACATTGCAGAAGAAAGATTAAAGAGGAGAATTAGGAGGCAGTAGGTGAGAGGAAGCAAAGGGAAGTAAATTAAGGTGGTAAGGGAAAAGAAAGAATACAACTGGAAGATAAAAAGGTGAGGAAAGTGATGAGAAAGAGAGAATCCCTTTATAGAGTTCTGGGGTATAGACACAGAAAAGTGGTCAGAAAGATTTATTGCCCCAGACTTTTCCAGACCACACCACTTTCCAAACACTTCCACAAAGCCCTCTGTTTGCATTGTTCTGCATTCAGGGATGACCATGAAACCAGCTGGCAGTTTCATCACTTTCTTCTTCCTTGTTTTCTAACAGCAGTTCATTGCACAGCCCCAAGATTTCTCAGTTACTGTTCTAAGAGATTGACACTTTGGCAAAACCAGCCCTTTCTGTGTTTGACTTTGCATACCAAGGAACTAATTACTTTGGAAAGTTTAATAGTGAGTATCATGTAGGAATTTTCCCGCAGGAGACTGGGGGATAAAGTACATTTCTCCATGGCACCATTCCACTCGCTCATACTTTCTTTTTTTCCTGCAGGCTCCCTCTTTACTCACCCCATACTTCTCAAAAACTGCAACATGGGAATCAAGGGAGCTATAGGAAATGGTGTAATTTGATGCTTGACTACCTCTTTCATCTGCACACAGCCTTCTCCTCTCCCTTTAGACACCGTACAGCAACCAAAGCCCAGGAGTTAGACATCCAAATAATACTTCTGAGGGCCTGGCAGTAACATACTGGTATCTTTTACTGTTACTGTAGTATAGATATAAAATAATCATCATAAACTTGCAGAATATAGCTAACAATACCTGAAGCACATATGTATAAATAGCACAGAGATGGTTGTCCCTTTTGGGAAGGTTGTTATATGCTCCCACTTTTTTCTATGGGAGTGGAAGAGAATCACCAGCCATGATGATTTCTTTGTGAATGCTAGTGTCACTGACAAAATAACAGGGAGGAGAATCACCAAACAGCATGCAAGAGTGGAAAATGTCTGAGCAATTTGCTTCCCATGGCACAAAGTGTAGTGTTGCATCTTTGAACAGCCAAATATTTAAACTGCTAAGATCACACAGAGGAGGCATTTAGCGCCTGTTGGACAACCCCCCCAAGTTAATTTTAAAAATATGTTTCCCCATTAATGTTTTCAGCCACATCTGTAATTCATCTATCAGCTAATTCTCTGCAGGTGCATTGTATTGGAAGTACAACTTCCCCCCCCCCCCCCCCCCCCGCAACACTTCTTAAGTTGATGAAAAATGTTGTCACGATGAGCTTTGGTAGTTTTCCACTAGCCAATAATTCATTGAATTACAGCTAGACTAGAGGAACTTTACAGAGTTAGAAATTCTTCTGTGAGAAAAGGAACTGAGCACTTGCACTCTGGTGCTAAATTGCCCAGGAAAGGGGTAAGATGGCTGTGACACCAATTTAAAGAAGTTGCAGACCTGCTGTGGTTATTGAGAGGTGGGGAAATTTTGCTATAAGCCAGTGTTTTTCACCATCTTAGGAAAAAATTTATACGTGAAAAATGCAGAAGCCTCCAGTTTTTATCAGTCCTTCTTCCTCATCCCTTTTTTTCCTGTGGGGAATGTTTTCTAGTGGGGTTATAATTAACTTGAATATACTTTTTCAATGCACATTGTTTAGCTTGGTAGCAAAATTCATAGGAAAAAAAATCCTGATAGTGGACATTAAGATCTGTCAGGCTGAAGAGAAAGTCACGAACACAAGCAAAGCAAGGTAAAAAGGTCAAACTAATAGCAAACAAGTAGTTTCCAAATCTTGTGTACAATAAAACTCTTGAAGACTGAACACAAAGCTCTACTTCTGTCATTTCTGCCCTTTTTGGCCTATTGTATCCTCGCTTTTAAGACTACTTCCTAATCGTAAGGGAAGGGAAAATTAAACTGGACAACCCTTAGGTCTCAGGAACCATGCCTCTCCCCAGATCCTGGACTGACACAGAAAAGCATCCCTAGTGTATAAAGAAAATGTGCTAATGAGCTTATTTTCTCCCCCAGTGAGAGATAAAAGATAGCTTTCCTGAAGGGAAGTTGCTGTTAGAAGGTGCCAATGAAATAAAGCAGCAGCAGGCGGCAGGTTGCCATCATTTCTGGATTCCACTGAGACCAGAGGAAATTATTTTCTTGTTTTGAACAGCAGATAAAGTTCAGAAATTCAAAATAAATTTGAGAAGTCTTACAATATAAGTCTACGCTCCTGTTTTCACTTCATTTAGCAGGTTCTCTCCCCTTTCTTTTCCCTCCTAGAGAACATGTACTGCTTCAGTAAGGTTTCCTCACACAGGGGTTATGAAATCAGCTCGAAGTCTTCCTTCAGTTTTTCAGGGGGAATTTTCAGAACAAATGAAACACTAGAAAGCATTTGTTAGATGTCCCAAGGCATTTCCTTCATATCAGAAAGTGGACAGTCTCCAGTGAGAAAAAAATGTGTCTTAGTTTCAAAAGGGCCTTCATTAGACTATCCAATGCTACCTTTCTTTTTTTCATTATGTCTCAGTGGTGATTTGTGTCTAATTTATACTGATTCAGTAATCCTTAATAAAGCAAACTATGTTTTCTACCTTTTCCAGAAATGGATAACCATGTTTCATGACTGGAAAAAACCAAACTACTTAAGTCTTGTTGTACGTAGCTGGGAAAAGCAGCTTTTGAAATCCCTCAACACACTACTTTTCATTTGATCAGATTTTTATGGAGGAGATTGGTCTTGAAGAAATAAATATGAAATATCAGTACAGCAGCCGCAAAATTCTTGGAAGAATGCCTAAAGCATGCTGTTGTGCATAACTAGCTATTTAAACATGGGAAGCTGTGCAGCATTGCAGGATTGGACACTGGTACTGGACAAGAGAGAGCAATGTTTCTACGTGCCAATGGGAAGAGAAAAGCAAGGGATGGGTATGGTGACCTTGAGTGCAGTACCCTGCTGTTTGCCTTGGTACTGCCAGAGGTTTCCCTGGGTAAAGAGTGTCCAAGGACTCCATTCCTTCATTTCCTCTGGGTTTATTACAAGCTGGTGATAAGGATGTGCCCTGGCAGTCTAGTTCACCACCCCTGTAGTGCACACTAGGGCCTGCAGTTCGCGTAACTTGATCAGGGTGTTTGAAATTATATACTTGCAGTCAGTGCAAAAGAGCTTTCTGAAGTGTGAAGGTATGCATTGCTTATGTACTGCCTTGGAGCAGTAGGCCAGTTTGCACTCCACGTGCTCTTCTCTAGGGAAGAAGAAAGGCATATTAGGATGGCTCCAGATCAGTAAAGCAGTGTTGGAATTGACTTAGTCATTTCTGTACAAACTTGAATCTGTTATCCCACAGTTCTTTTGGAGTTTATCGCTTTTTTAACCCATATTATACAGTTTGTTGCCTTCATGCAAATATATCTTTTGGTAGATATCATGTAGATGCTGAATCCAGTATATTACATAGTTGTACTGCTGTGCTAGACAGAGATTTCCTTATTGCGTTTAATATGCCAATAGCAATTGATGCACTATTCCAATACTACTAAAACCCATTAAAATGCAAACTGCAGTTTCAGTTATTACAGGAGACAATACTGTGAAAGTGCTTGGTTGTGCAGAGACAGCTAAAAAAATTGAAGTTCAATATAATGTGGCTTTCTTATGAAAAAAAGAAACCCTCTGATTTTGCATGAGAGAGATTATTCTCTAAAATATTAAAAAACATTGTTTTCTGGTTGGTTGCGGTTTTGTGTTTGTTTGGTTTCTTGTTTTTTCTCACTAAGGTTTTACTAGAAGGCCATTTTATTAATTTAAGAGAGTCAAAGCAGTGGTGCTGACAGCCTTTCACTCTCTGGGATGGTCAGGGACCTGCGTTACAGGGAGTTGTGCTTGTGTAGTCCTGAGGAGAGGAAAATAATGAGACATAGCAAACAGCTACTTCAGGGAAAGGCAGAAAGATGGGGTAACTGAACTCTGCACAGCAGTCACAGGTGATACAGCGGAATGCAAAGGGCACAAATTGTGTCTTGGGAGGTTCGGGTGGGACTTGAGAAAAACTTCTTCACTGAGGTCAGTGCAGCACGGGAACAGCTTATCTAAGCACATGAGAAATGTTGCAGGTTTTCAAGAACTGGCCTAGCAAAGGCGTAGCTGATCTGATAATGTATTGATGATACTTTCAAATTGAGTGGTGTAGTGGACTAGATAGCTTTTAGAAGTCCCTTCCCACCAACATGACCATGATTTTTTTATTGCTCACCAACCTGTAGCACAAATGAGAGTTTTTGTACCATCAGCAAATGCAAAGCCATTCTAGATCACCCCTATCCACAGGAGCTATAAGCACAATATTAATTTCCCAGTAGAACTGTATTACATTTTTCCTGATGAGAAACAATTTGAACAGTTCAATTTTCAATTTTACCTGCTATTTTAGACACTTTAGGCACTGTATGTTCAAAATAAGGGAATTTTCCTGAATTAAGGACATATATGGTAAAATTTCTGCCTTCCCCAAACAGAAAAGTTAATATCAGCCTTCTGTTGATTGTTGTTACATTGAACAAGATTAACTAAACACTGTTGGTTTTTTTGCATAATGATAACAGCAGTACCAAAACATCTTTCACTACTATGTCTGTTGTTTCCCATAGTAAGAGTGAATCATTGCCATAATGAATGGGCAGCCTGGGGCAGACAAAGAATGGTGGAAAGGGAGTATATATAGTGGAGAGTGGAGGTAGGAACATATGCCATGATTCACTGAACATTGCTTAGAATGGGGAGAGATGAGCTATAAATGCTGATCCTTTAAGGTCTAAGTCAGTATCACCACAACATAACTATCTTCCAGTAACTGTCAAAACTGGTGTTGGGATTTTTTTTCCAGTAATGAATAGAGTGGAGGAAAACAGATGCTTTCATAGTGCTTTTGATGAAGTGTCCTGGGTCTCTGCCCCTGCTGCTTGCTGCACAGGCAGAGAAGTTCTCACTTCTTCTTTCATAAAGAATTGTAGACAAGTTTTTGTGACAGATTTATTTCATTCACTGCCTTTGAGAGTATATACATATTGTTCAGGGCAGAGGCACAGCTCAGTGGCAAATTACTGAAGTCACAATTCATGTTTGGATTTTCTAACAGCAGAGTCATGCCTGACTCATTTATAAGTGGGGGGAGAAACAATATCATGAGCAAACAAACCTGTGGATATAAAGCTATATCTTGTAATGTATAAATATGGGAAAGAATCCCTAGTGAGTCCTGAGCTGGTTTGTTTGTTGGGTTTAGCTGATCTGACAGATTTTTCTTGTACTGTTCTGTGGTTCCTGTAAGCCCAGGGTGAACACCAAGGCCAGACTTCTCAAATATTGTTTCCTCCTTTAGGAATTACAGATTGTATTCAAAGCCGACCTCTTCACTTCTGCATATTGAGGCAAAGTGCTGCCTACAAGGCAATGAAGTAAGAGCACTTCAGCTACCAGCAGTTTGTGCATGGCAAAGCCATTCCACACAGCTGGAGAACAGCTTAGACAAGGGTTTTGGGACATTAGGAAGATGTTGGCGTGGAGACTGTAATAATATACACAGTCATATGTTCTCACACATCTTCACAATTATGGGTAAGTTTCTGCAAAGCTTTATGAGAATATAGGAATTTCTGTTTGTCTGTAATGTGAACCAGAGCAGGTTTACAAAATATATGTTCCCCAAAGCCCTTGTTCAGCTCACTGGTTCCTGTGAGATAACATATGATGTATGCCCAGCCTTGCAGGACAAGCCATCTATGTGGATTTTAATAGTGTTTGGACAAAATCAGGGTAGAAACAACCCATTCCCAGCTACTAACTCCAGAGACCAGTTCTAGTTCAGGAAGTTGCCAGAGGGATGACAATTTATTGGAAGCTGCTTACACTCATAATCTACTTACACTCCAAACCTTGTTATTGTCATAAAAGAATAGTTTAGCATCTGCCCTTTTAACAGCCTAATAGTCCAGATTACTAGAGCATTTACAATAACATGCACTTCGAGTCCAAATTTAATATAGAGAAACCTCATGAGTAATACAGTTAAAACTGTTTTACATGAAGATTTACTGATTTCTCCTCCTTTTCTCTCATGCTCTGAAGAACCTTCCCAGGGCCCTCTCAGTGCTAAAGTCAAGGAACTTTTTTATGACTCTCTGTCATAAAAAGTGGAGTAGGGTGGCAACAAGTGTCCTGAGGTATTTGCTGTGAACAGTGTGAGGATGACCAGGGATCTCTTTCTTCTCAGCCTTCGGTCTCTTTGGGGATATTTTTATATAAAGTTTTATCACAGCCTACTTACTTCTCCTTGCTTCTCAGGCAAAGTTTGGGAGGTGCAGACTGTTCTCCATACCCTAGAGAGACTGATTGTCCCACAGTGACTGCACAGGCCTGGCCTGTGACTACACACCCTGCCCTGGCCACTCCCAATGCAACAGGCACATGGCCAACAGGCAATTGATGCCACAGCTGAAACCTGCGTCCTTTTACTTCTTAGTGTCAAAGATCGTATTTACAGGGCTACAGCTATGAGAAAACTTTCAGAAAATGTTGCTCTTGTTGTGCATTACCTTACTTGATAGCCTCTTCCATGTACATTTGCTGTTGTCTACTGCTGAACTGAGGATCAGAAACGAGACAGATGCTTGGCTTGCCCCACTGCAGCCCTCTTTATGTCTCTGTAAACACGGATGGGGCCAAGAGCCAGTATCCTGTCAGCTATACATGATACCAGTGCCTCTTGGCCTTCTGCATTTATAAAACCACCACCCAAAAAGCAAATCTTTAGCAGGGAAGCATCCTAGTTTGTGCTCCCTTGTGTCTGAGGGTTTGATGCAGTATAGTAGCAGATGTGAAGAAGGGCAGTATTAGTGATATGTGTGAGAGAGTTTGCAGATCTGAGGGCATTTTCTGACAGAGTGAGGAATATGATATGATGCTGAACATGTGATGGGAGGCCAGGAAGGGTGAGGTTAGGAGAGAAGTGGTGGTAGGGAATATTGGAGAGCTGAGAGGGTGATGATTCCTCACAAGAACATCATCTTACATCAAGAAGAGATCCATGATAGATTGTAGTAAAGTCTTCAATGTATACCCGATGGACTATGATAGAGTTCCTGTTTGGGTACCCAAGAGGAGTTTACATCTCTCAGCTGAAGACAGATAAATGCGAATCCTAAATTACGTAATAAAAATTATAAACTGAAAAAAAGTTACATTATAACCCAACTGAGTTCTTCCTTGGTGCCTGCTGAAACATGAAGGTTTTCGCATAACAACATAAATGTGGACATACAAGTGAAGGCTTTTCTTCATTATTTGCATCTTTCCTGTAGTAATTGTAGTGCACTTTTCAAAGCATACATTTTAGAAGGCAATGACACTTGTTGGAAAACTCAAATCTTAGGATCTGTCTCCTTTCTCTTCTGCGACACTGTTGCACTACTGGCCAGGTGTCTTTGTCCTGCTCCCTAAACAGTTGAAATCCTTTCCTTATGGAGTAAGTGCACTGACAAGTTTTTATGCATTACTTTGTTTATCAAGTATTTTCTCCACAGAGAATGATTTTCATGTTACACTTTTTTCCTATTCTGCAATGCGTTGTCTAGGGATACATCCATAACAGGAATGAGCTGGAGTAACTGCAGTGATATCAGTGGTTCAGATTTTTTAATTATTATTAATCTGACCCATACTGACTTTTTGATATATTGTATATTAAAATTGTGTATTGAATCCAAACATTTATTTTCACAAAACAAAATAAAAAAATTTCTGTCTGAATGCTTTATATGAAACATGTTGTTAGGAGCTTGTTGAAGTTATTGATCCAAAAGGAGTAGGTTGATAGGTCTGCATTTTTATATACTGCATGTTGGATTCATAAGCCAATTGATCTAAACATTGTGTTTCAACTCTGAAGCAGAGTTAACTGTTACTTTACCTCTGTTATTAAATTACTTTCTAAATGAGGTATGTCTGATTAAATAATTTTAAAGACCAAACAAACAGCTCCAAATTTGATTAATTTGCAATTCATGAGCCACACTGAAGTCAGAAGAGGCTTTGTTTAGCAGCAAATTTATATTAAACCATGTGGGTTCATGTTCATACAGTATCATTGAAAATCCAATAGAGAATATGCCTTAAAAAGTTTATGACTGACAAAGAATAAGTCATCACATTTATTAGTTTCTTTCTGCCTGTACTGTAAGAAGTTAGGTATATTTACAATGAAATAATTGTGGTTGCTGAGATGCAAAATTTGTAATCAATAGAAGAGGGCTCATACTCCTGATAGATTAAACCATCCCCTCAGGCTTTTTGAAGAAAGATGAAGTTGACTACAGTGGAATTACATTGACATATATTATCATGAGAGAAGGGTCAGGCCTTGACATTCCTGAAATTAATGAGAGGCAGCAGTTAAGGCTGTCATATGTCATGTTGTGGTTTTTTCTTGCTTTTTCTTCCTCTCAGAAGTCTTATTTTTAAAACCTCACTCAGCTCCTGGAATCACGAGACTGTAGTAGGCTTTTACCTTCCTTTTAAAGACAATTTTAAAAGGCTTGAGACTGCTGGACAACCAGGTTGCCTGTTGTGTCACTTGTGCTTGTATTTACACTACAAACAATGCCTCACACAAACACAATCTCTTGATCCTTCCTGATGGAGAAGAGAACCAGCTCACATGTTTGCATCCACTCAGTGATGCTTTCCAAGCTGACTTGAATGCCTTTTTGTTTACCAAGTGTTTGCCATAATTTTGTCCTTTTTCTTCCTACGTGAACTTAGCAACATTTGTTTTTTAGATGTCCATATCGGGTATTAGTATTGTCCTTCATTTTATTAACCCTATAGGATTGGGCCTATAGTGGGGCCTATAGTGTGGCCTAGTGACCACGCTGACACCGGATATCACTAAATACAATCACAGAATTTACACTTTATCATTCTAAAATACAGATCCTCAGTTTAAGCTCCCCTCATAGTTAACTGAAAAGAAAATAGGCACCTCCAGAAATCAATTATTTGATGCTGTGATGAATCCTTCTTTATTACAGAGGAAGCCTAAATAACTACCTTAAACTAGAGGTCTCATAATGGCTGCGGCTTGGTGGGATGTGTCTCACTCCTGTGTCTGAGGAAGGATAAAAACTACAACCTCTACAGACTGAAGTTCAATATGGTGCGTAATATACTTAATGGTAAATACTTGAAAGTACATCACTGATAACTCACCCAGAATTACAAGAACAGGTCACCAAATTGCTATTTATAGTGAAGCTTATTATCATTTACTCTACTCAGGTTGAGTGACCTTGACATTTTTTCTCATCAGACCCTTGAAATTTCATTTATTGCCTAGTCTCTGGCAAGGGAAGGAGACCATCTACATGCTCTGATTGTTAATTGCAAAAAGTAGAGGACTAATCACTACAGTGCTCTTAATGTTCTTTTTGGCTTTTTACCATTGTCCAATATCGACATCAAAGTGTTATGATAGTCCCACTTTGTAAAGAATGGAGGAGTTACTGAGTGTCAGCCTAGCACAGCTGCTGCTCTCTAGAGTGTCATCTGTCCTTTTCCCTCCTCTTTTTAGTTCTTATTTTCTCTTTCCATCACAGACACCATATATATAGATATAGAGAACATAAAAGCATCGATGATGCAGAAAGCTCCCTTCATTCTCATCAAATAAGCATAACCTCCCCCTCTGTTCCAGGTAGACTAACTTTTGTTGTTGTTTTCCATGTAGTGCATTTTTTCCTGTAAAATGGTGCTCTTGCTGACTTGGACTGCCATGACCTTGCAGCTACATAACACCCTTTTTGTGAACATATATTTGCACAACTGCCTATAGATCTTAAAATGCAAACATAAACATAAGAAAACCAACATGAGTAGTCCTACCAGTGAGCCACCAGGAGCATCAGGGGATTACACCTATTTTATGCTGAAGTTTCCCTATTTTGAGACAATTTTTTAATTGAAGGTATTTCTGGGCATTCTGTGGTCATAAATGGCTGTATCTTACTCACTCCAGTGCATAAGACAAAGTTTTTCAAGCCAATATCGTATTTATATCTGATTTTCAAGTGGTCATACCACTTTTATCCAGAACTGCAGCATGCAACTGCCAAATGTCCCATTGGTTCTTTTCAAGCTTATGTAGTGCTTATGAGTAGAACATAGGTCTGAAAGCCAAGCTTTACATACAAAGAAGAAGCCTTGGTTGGTTCCCAGAAATGACTGTGCTTCTCAGTAGCACATGAAGTTTCCTCGAGGAAGCACTAAAAGAGCAGGGCACAGAAAACAGAGTTTGTTCCCTGGGTTCCACTGTCTGATTTAAATGTACCTGGCTTGTACTCTGCCAAGGAGAGCAATCATGTCTGGGAAAAAAAGGGCAACCTAAAAGGCTGTATTTAATTATTTGCTTTTCACAAAACTTTCTCCAGGACCCTCGGCAGAAGACCCTCATTTTCTACAAAAAAGGAAGAAACTCTCAATATACTTCCCAACTGGCTCTTGGGTATGTGAACCTGAATCCTTGCAAATACTCCAGAGAAGTTACCTGAAAACTGTGCTTGCTGTGAAAGGCCATCACAGTCTTACTGTTCTGTCTCACAGGTCTGATGTCAGAATATCTGAAAGGGCAACCTCCAGCCAGACCATGCACCACATGGTCCCCCCTCAGAGAATAGAGATCTGTCCATCGTCTTGTGTCTCCTGTTTCTAAAGTCAGCCCTGTTAATGCCACCAAAATATATTTTCCTTCCACACCACTAGTATTCTTGGGAAGTGGTGTTCATATGTAAACTTACTCTCTACTCTTTACATAAATATGTAGGTTAGCATGCTAGAGGATTACAAGTAATGCTTAGATTTTAGTTTTAGAAGGATATTTAGTCTTTTTCATTTCACACATCACTCAGCTATTTAATTCCTCAAAATTTTCACTTTTCCTCTTCTTCTTCTGCAATTTGGAATAAATGGTGTAGAATAAAATAAATTCCTGTTATTTTCAGATCAGCTCTTTACACTTTCCTTCATTGTTTTAAATGGTATCCATTTCTTTGTCTTATGCACTGTGTAATATGCAGTCTCTGTGGACCCCACAAATTATTTTCTGTAATGTCTGATGAAAGGAAAACTACTCAAAGTGCAGCATAATCTTTCCAAGCCTGACTCCTTCATTTTTAAAAAGCATATATAAAGATAGCTAAATGGTACACCACATGGGGCCTGTTCATAACCTAATCAGGCAGTTTCAATCTCGAAACACATTATTCCAACAGCAGCTTATATAGGCAGCTTCTCATCATTAAGAAGATAGATATTCCAGTTGCTGCTGGATACTATCCACCTTCTCTCTGCTGTGTGGATCAGTGGAAAATTCCTGACTCCAGGCAGTTCTTTCTGGTTCTGTGCAGTTGAAGCAGGTCTCTGTCAGCAGTTTGTAGGCTGTATTCAGAGAACCAGATCTTCAGAAGTTGTAGTTGCTGTGTGTTCTGAGGGAAGCCCTCTTGCTTTCCAACACTCAGGAGATCCATCCAGGACCTGGGTAGGCTGCTTCATATGTATGAATTGAATTAGTCAGATAAGCAAGGTTTCCATATCTCTGGATTATCTCTAGGTATATTTATACCTAATTCCTTTGATCATTACTTTGAAGACTTAGATTGTTTCCAAACATCCTGCAGTTATGCTCTTCTGCATCTGCAAATGCATTTCATAACAACTTCAAATACGCAGTCCTGTTGAGAAAGAACTGTGACCCTGCACTGCTCTGTTTTCCAATGTACTATGCTGAATGACACCTTTGAATTTCTCAGTGAGAGCCCAGAGTCTTGACCTTTAAAAAGTCAGGAATCATGATTTGAGATGAAAGAAAATCACTATTATAGGTTGGCTTTATAAAACTGCTAGACCATTTGTATTCTGTCTACTGTAGTACATATGTACAGTATCCTTGTCCATCCTGCATGACAGCAAACATGCACCAAATTGCATAAATACATAAGTATACAAATACATAAATACATAGAAAACCTTTCTTCACTTTTTTTCTCACTTCTTTCAATCTACACTTTGCATATACTATTTGTACACAGATCCTAGTAAATCACTCTAATCAAAAAAGGTCCATGCATCGTTTGGTGTGCACCAGCCCAGCTTGTTATTAGAGTTGTAAATGTAGAAATATGTGCAACTTCATGCCTGCTGCTTCTGCATGTAAGAACCACTTCACAGCAGTAGTGGGAGGCAGAGAGAGGTCCTCTTTTGCAAAGGCACATGACTGCCACCTGGACATAAGAGAAATAACCTTTAAATTTACAACAGTACATAACTTATTGTGGCTCCATGTCACAGATGCATATGCACATGAAACAGCACATTACAGCACTTTTTAGACCATGTCTCATTTTCCTTTGTCACTAGCCAGGTTACTTGCTTGGTCATTGCAGCTATAGAACTGTATATGCTTATAGTTTTGAATTTCAATTTCCAAACAAGATGATCATGCTGCAAGCAGATATGGAAGACAGTATTCCATATGGAAAAAAGAAAGAGAGTTTATAAAAGGAATCCTGAGAGAGAAGGCTATTTTTTAAAAATTATTAATGACCGTCTGTGCTTGGTTCATTTCTGCTTTGCATTAGTGGTAAAAGATAGGTATTTTCTTGCAAAATCAAATTTATTTAGAGAGAGTTTGCTTTTACTCATTTGCTTTAAATGTTCATTTAATACTATTAACAGCTGGATGGTTACTGCTTGATACATGGCCCTAAAATTTCCTGTGAAGAACAGTGTAGTCATAGCTCAAACATTAACAAGTAAAAGGGGACATGCTTGAGATGTATTAGTCACAACTTGGTCTCCTGGAATCTACATCAGCAAATCTTGTTCTGGGTTTTGGTCTCACATAGCATTATATGGCTAAATATTATTTGCACTGCTGAGTCATTTTTTTTAGTTTTTATTCATTTGTTTTTCTCAAGAAAGGTGACATCTTTTAGCAACTATAAAGTGCTCTACAACCATAGAGCACTTTAAAGAGAAAATATGCTAAACATCACCTAGGCAGAATGCTTAGCCATAATGACATTGGGTTACTAGCAGCCTGCAAAAACATTCCCATATAACAATCTGTCCAGAGATTAATAAACAATGACATTTCACTTGAAAGTAGACCTTAAACTGTACCCTTTCAACTGAAAATATGTTAATCATTATTCAGGAAGACTGATTAGATTTAATGTCAATAAATTTACAGAGTAACTTAAACAGTTTCCCTGTCCACCAATCTGTTGTTCCATATGTCCAAATCTACAGCAGAAAAGTGTCTCAGGATACAGCAACACATTTTGTGCTCTGAGGCATCCATCCCAGCTGGATTTGGACTCTGCCTCCTGAAATGTTTGCACCAGTGCCTGCAACTGCCTTCCTCATCAATGGCATCCAAATGAGCCTACCTACTGGAGTTATCCAGCTATTCCAGTTGACAAGAAAAAGTGGAGCAGTAATCCCAGGTCTTACAATTTGTAAGCCTTCCTTCAAAGCCAGTCAGTTGCCAGACAGATGATGGAAGGCAGAGAGCTCAGTAACTAGCCTAGACACTCTATTAGAAAGCGTCTAGTGGTACAGGAGCTGTTGCAATCTCAACAAACATTGTATGTCATGCCTTGGTTTGCTCTCTAAGAAAGAAGATGTGATAAATCTGCAGAAGAGCACTGAGACACAGCAGTGCCATTTACCTTGCTTTTTCAAGGGCACTGAAGGAAAGTTTAGACAAGCAGCTTCCTAGGAAGTGAATAGATGTGCTTACACACATTCACATAGCTGCCAAGAGTGTTGATTTCTCCATCTGTTTGGTCCATGGCTAAGAGGTATATACTTGACTGAAATACAGTTCATGCTTGGCTTCTTCTCTAGAAAACTGATTAAAAAACCCTCAAACTTTCCTAAAATAGTCTAAAATATCAATGAAAACACCTTTGTCCCTGTAATAGGGCAGACAATTTTTTAAGAGATAGTAGGGCTTCAGGCCAATCCCCAGTATGCTCCGTGATGTGACCTCTGTAATGCAACAGATGCTTAAAGGTGCCACAGGCAAGCTAGGGAAGGAAGACCAACTGCTAGGCAAAGAGCAGTCCCACATCCAAAGAAAAGATCAGCTGGTAACTTATTTTAGAGGGTTCTTTTTTTAGGAGGAGGAAGGGTATCAGTATTGCCTCTACTCAGAGATTCCTTCTTCATACAGAAGAGCAGCAGATGAGTGGAATTCAGTTTGGAGAAAACATATGAAAAGACTAGCAGAGAAAGAATTTTCCTCATTAGGGTTCGTAAGACTACTTAAAGGAGAAAGTCATGTTGATATTCTGGATGAAGAAATCAAAGGCCATTTTAGTCAAGATGATCAGGATCATATTCCACACAACAAATTTAGCCAAAGACAGTCCTGAAGATGTCTGGGACCATGGTCAAACTTCATACTCTTGCAGGCTTACTGACAGTCATTTCTTGCTAATATTGAAACAGTGCCCAGAATATCAACTCAACTTTCTACCTTGAGTAGTATAAAATACTGGTGGGTCTGCTCCTGAAGTAGATAGAAAATCTCCTTTGCTTAGCACCTCTTGCAAGACTGTTATCTAAAGAGAGACTTGGCATATATTTTTAAATATTTATGAAATGTATATTTTTAATATATAATTAAAATTATATATGTGGATACTGAACTATATTTATGCTAATATACAATATATAGTACATAAATATGTGTTATACCATATATATATGATCAGAAATTACAAAGCTTGACAGAATAAAAGAAACCAGACAACCAACTAACAGAACAAAAATACCCCAATCAACCAACCAACCAACCAACAAAACCAAAAAACCAAAACCAACCCAAACGCCTTTGATTTGCTTTTCTGCTTTTCAAGTTATCACTTATCAGTGTTTTTATTGCTTTCAACCTTCCTTGGCAAACAATAGTTGAAGTTCACTACAGACTGTGATTCCTAAGACTCAAGTAAATTCTCCTCTCTCTCATTCTTCTTGCATTATTCTGTATTGGAAATGCCACATTTCAAGAAGAACATGGTAGTGTTAGAGAAGGTATAGAGAAGAAAAACTGCAGCGATCAAAGGGATACAGGGGTTTCTTCATAAGGTTTGACTAAAGAGGCTGCAACTTTTCAGTGATTAGAGGAGGAGATGGATGGGGGATAGGACTGAGCTTTAAAAATCACTAAGGCAGGATTACTTGAATGTATAACTGGGCTGTTAACTGGATCCTGTGAAGTACTGGCACTGGTTATGCTCAAGGAAACTGGTAGGAGACTGGCTTAAAGCAGAGAAATGAAAGCACCTCTCTGGGTTGTAGGTGGTGAGCACCTGGGTTTTTTTACTGTAAGAATTTGTGGAGGCAGACACTGTCAGCAGCTTTGAGGGAGGGGGGAGTAGTCAAATTCAGGGTCTGCAGGTCCACACACACATGTTAAATGGAACAAGCAGGGCTGCATACCCTCTAACCTCTTTTAGACACAGTCCTGAATGATGATGATGATGGAGGGGTACAAGGAGGGTGGGCTGCAGATGGTGGTATCCATGCACCACTTCTATGAGATAGACTGTTATTCTGTATCCTTTGGGCATTTTATGTATTCTTAATACATAATGTAGTAAAGGGTAATTAGGAGATCTCATTACCACCAGTCTATAAAATGTGGGCAAAGCGACCCTTTATTTATTCCATAATCAACAAAGTGTAAACAGAAAATAGAAATTGTTTTGAATACTCCAAATTCATGAAAATCGTTGTGAATGACATGGAGTTAAGTAGGTCATCCAGCCCAGACATGAGCCTATCCACCAATTAGGGTAACATCAAAAGGAATACTTGTCAGCTAATTCCTGAAGACAGGAAGACGTTCATTCAGTGTATAATTTGTTAATCACAGTATGACTTGGGTTGGTTTGTTTTCTGTCACAGCTTCTCTCTTGCCGGTGTGGAAGAAGGGAATTCACAGTGTATTGCTGTGACTTTCTACAAGGGCAAAGCCTTTAAAGGGCAGGCAGTGGAAGGTAACTCCCATAAATGCAAATGCATTTACTTCTGCTTCCATAACTGTGGCAATTATGAATCCAGGAAAGGCTGATGTGTTCAGTTCCTTCAATACACACATTTTGGCTCACAAAAGAAAGCAGATATACTTTTAAACTTCCTTCATATAAACATTTTCTTGAGTCTGTCTCTCCAGTGGTCATGTCTGCCAACTATTGCTCTTTCTTATTACTGTCTGCTGCTGTGTGGAGTTAGTTTTCTTTTGCTTTTATACTAGAGCATCTGGAGGACCCCGAGCTAAGCTCCATGCTACTGAGAGAATGAGCAGTGACCAGTAAAATCTCCAGTAGCACAACTGAAGTCCTCAATCTAATGGTTGGAAAACATTTTATAATTACAAACCAGGAATGAAAACCCATGTTGTGACAATATATGTGATTTTGTTGGAGTTTACTAATTTTTTTTCAACTTTTTTACCCTGGTGGAAAACCCAGACTTTCAACAGCCAAATTATTAGATGTTATAGGAAGTTATTGCTATTTTCTCTATGATTCTACATTACATCTACTCTCATATTTAACAAGATAAGGTAAGTTATAAGATGGTACTTCTAGCCACTGCAGGAAAGAGAGTTTTTCTGGGTAGTTTTTTGGGGGGGGGTTGTGTGTGGGGTTTTGTAGGGTTTTTTTGTTGGTTTGGTTTGGTATTTTTTAACTTTGATTTTCTAATTTAATAAAAGCTTTGAGGATTTAGACATGCTTTGCTGCTCTGGTTTTCCTCCTCTCTGTGTCCCTCTTATTAAACATGAATATTGTACAATGAGAGGCTCTTGATGTGGGTCTTTAGAAGTAACTGCAAAGTGATGGTTCCCAATAGCTATTCCAAGCACTGAATAATATGGAGTGACTGAAAAGTCAACTACCATATTACTTCCAAGTGAAGTCATAACTATAAGAAATGTTTTGATGGAACTTTGTATTATAAACCTACTCTCTGACCCTAGTCAGCATCCAAAATTCTTGGGAATCTGACATGCTTTTGTGTCAGTTCATGCCTAAATAATGCAATAAGACAGTCCACACATCCTTGCAGCTCTTTGGAAATGCAGATGCCTTGGATTACAGGATATGTTTCATCTGCAACATTCGTATTTTGTGATATCTGTGTTCAACCCCTGTCTCAGGACTCGACTGACAGCACTAAGGGTCTGCAATATGTTCAAATTTCAGAAGTCACTAATAAAATATTGGCTTTCATTCCTATCCAGAAACTTGGAGGAAGTGAATTAAACTTGCAGTTCTGCAATGACCTAATCTTCCTCACTTGTGAATTAATTGGCTTGAAAAAAAGAGCAGAGTATAAAGGAAGAATAAAAAAAATATCCCCACAGATACATTAAAATAACACTCTATAGGCTTGTTTAATTAATTTCTTCTCTCCATCAGACGTGAAGAGGAGAGGTTGTTCTACCTTTTAAGGCATCAACAACTTCAAGCTCCTGTGCACAGAATCTGTCTACTTTAACAAGAAAAGAGGCTGTAGCTGCAAATGTAAAGAAAAAGAGTGGTAGCAGCTTCTTGAAATGGAAACAAATTGGGTTCTATTGGTGACATACTGCAAAGTTTGTCCTGCTGGAAAAAAAGGGAGAAAAGAGACAGGAAACTTTCCTGCAAATTCTTCTGTATATTTGCAGCAGAAAAACAAAAGTATCAGTGATAGTAGTGATCCTATCAGCAGGGGAGCAAGTGGTAAACATGCCTGGCCCTGGTAGTGGTGGATGGTTCCTCTGTATAACCCTCAGGTGCAACTGAAACATTTCAGGCAGCTCACCTTTGTCAAATCTCTCTAGTGATCACTGAAACTAGTGTGCAACCAGGGGGGAAAAAAACCACAAACAACAACAAAAACCATAAACAAACAAACAAAAACAATAACAACAACAAAACAAAACAAAAAAACAAACAAACAAATGAAAAAAAAACCAAAAAAAACCCCAAAAAAACCCAAAAAAAACCTGCAACAAAAAGTCCACCTGGAAATCATGAAGAAGCGCTTAAAATCTTCAGGAAAACTGAATCTTTCAAGGAGCCTGGAGGACACCTGGGAGACTGGAAGCAGCCCCTTGCTCTGGATCTACAAACAGCAGCTGCCGACACAAGTGACACAGAGGGTGACTTCAGTTTTTAATTCTGATGGTTTTACTGGTTTTCAGTTAACTACGTATCTGTTTTACAGACATGCGACTGGTATTCTCTGTGTTTACAGAGAGTACCAAAGAAGGTGAAAACAAAAAATTTGCGACTGACTTAAGGCTAAGGAACATTTTCTACAATTTTGGCAGTAAAACCAAACAGCAAAAAAAAGAATTTGCTTTGCCATCCTAATTACTATCATCCCAAGAAAAGCAACAGAGCATACAGGTAGCACAAATATTGTAGGCGTTCAGCCCACATGCAGGCGAGAGAGTCACAACAGACAAATCCATTCTGCAAAGTCATAAACAATGTCACCTCCAAATTCCTGGGAAAAAGGGAGCAAAGGTGGCTAGTTTTGCCTGATGAGATTTTAGCAAAAGCTGTAGTTTTGGAATTAGAAGTCCAGGACCTACGATGTCAGAGCAGAGACCGTGCAGTTCACAATAGGCTACTGCACAGATTAGCCATCAGACTCTAGGTAATGCAAACCATGTAAGGACTTCAATTTTACAGTGTGGCAGGTTTTTAATCTTAAATGCTGCTGTTGGATTTGTTTCAGAGAGAAAATGAAAAGGTTTTGTCATGACTCAGTTGGAATAGGTCACTAAGTTTTTGGGGATGCTCATGATCTGCGTGCAATGCTGTGAAAGAGAGATAGTGCACTCTTTAGTTACCCTTCAGTGAGAGCGCAAGCCTGGGGACAGACAGTGGGATGAATGCACATGAAAGGAAGGTTGGAGACCTCCAGATATGTTTCTTGGAAGCAGTGCTGCCCAGAGTCACTTACAGGGCAAGGACATGTAAATTGAAGTCTAATGGGACAAAGGCCCTTCAGCATTTACCACCTTATGCTCAAAAATGCATGTGGCAGGACTCCAGATGGTGCACAAATGTGAAGAGGATTTGCCTGGACCTTTTACTTCAGTGAATTCCCCAAGCAGCTTTTAGACTCAGAAAAGGCCAGATTCATTACAATACAAACTCCACTGCTCACATTTGTGAATGGAGACAGCACAAAGCTACTGATGGGACTGCAATTTCAGAAAGGGCAGAGCCAAGAAGATACAGAAAAGGGTAAAGCTTTGGCAGGGCTAATGAGTATTCAATCAAATTTGTGCTGTATTCTCAAACACCTATAAGATTTCAACTGTCATTAAATTGAGTTGGGAATATTCCCCCAACTACTTCTCAATGTTCCAATAGTAGGGTTGGGGTTTTCTAGACAAAAGCTTCTTGCTTTAATTAAGCTCCAAATGTTGGCTTCATGACTGGTTTTCAACTCCTGCCTTCCTTCCATTTTGCCTTTCTAAGGAGATCTTCCTCTAAGCAGCCTTCATCTCCACCTTGTAAGATTGTGGTAATTAGTTGGAGCTTTGCTAAGTTTATGAAAATCTTGTAAGTGAAGTCATTATAATGCAGTTTATTGTTTCAGTTTCTTGCTTTCATTTGTAAAATTATTTGCTTGATAGAAGAAACAGATTTTTGACTATGTAATGGCTCTGGATACTTGAAAAATTGTGTTCAAATTGGTCTCATAGGTAAGTGTGCAGTGCAGTCCCTTATTTAAGGACCAGAGTAACATTGTGGGTAGGAAGTCCAGGGATATGGTGACACTAAGTACCATTCAGCTTACATAATAAAGTACACACTGTCATCAGTTTAGTTATCAGGCCCCAACTGTGGCTAAACTCATGTATTTGCATTTGTTACCACTTTGTGTGGTATTTTCCTTTAGTTTAAAATTTTCCTTTAGTTTAAATTTTCCTTTAGTTTAAAAAAAACACCAGCACAAAATGATGTGCCTTCTCTAGCGTATTCAGTAGTGATTCAGACATTGTAAAGTAAGTTGTAAATTTCAAAACTAAAGAAACTCAGTGTAACAAATAAAAGCACAAACTTACAGGTCTCTAGAAACTACATCTTCAGCCCCATCCTATGAAAAGCCTCAGAAAGATAAATCCCTCTGAGGCAAACTGGGCATCTGACAATGCAGCTGTCTTTGTAGACTATTTAAAGTAAAATGCTTTGATAGAGTAGATAATAAACTGGTGCTGGAACGGGCACAGTGAGAACGAAAGAAAAAGTGGGTATGTTTGCAATAACAGCCAACTGATGGAAAAGCCAAACAAGTGCTGAGTGAGTTAGAGTCTGGCTGAGAGGTATAGCAGGCGTTAATGGGCTCCAGTGATCGTAGGGATTTTTGAACCAAAAGGTATGAGAAAGTCCAGCCAGAATAGGGATGGCTGCCTACTAAACTTCTACCTTAAACATCAGCTGATGTGGAAAGAAAATGAATGTTCAGCTTCTATTCCATAGTGGAACAGGAATTGAAAATTAATACATTTTAATTTCCAGTAATATTATCCAAGGATATATAATGGTGTTTAAATAAGGGAATCTGTAGACCAGGCTTGTTCATCTGTCTTCATAAGAGGGTGAATGTTGAGAAACAAAGGTAATTAATCAGTGCATCTTCTAAAACCTGTTTATTTCACAAGGGAATTGATTTTGGACTTGAAAGTCTTAGAATCCTTATGTCTAAATAAAATAACTCAGTGCCACATTTGACGTATGAAAATGACAATTGTAGCTGCTTTTCTTTCAGAAAACCATTTGCCAACAGGCTATGAATTTGAATTTGTTCCCAAACCAATTTCAACATAATTTTAGCATAATCTTTGTCAGCTTGCCATGATGAGTATTCATTGTTTATTTGTGCCATATGAATATTCATTCATTTGCAATAGTGTTTCTCTCTACTGATTTGGCAACAATCACATAAGCAAATAATTCATTGAATACATGTAATTTTTGAATAGATCTTTGATCTGGAGTCTACCAAGAGCATTGCAGCACTGAAAAAGTTTTCCTCCAGACACTCTCAAAAGTATTTGTGTTAGTGCATTTGATGTTTGGCTTTTGATAAAACTTCGTGAACCCATCATCCTCAACTTGCCACCTCAGTGCTACAGCACAGACTGCAGTCACGGATTTGCATAACTGCTGAAGTTTGAACTGCTGATTTAAAAGTTTATTCATAGAGTGAATAACCTACAATATACATAATTTAAGATTTTGTAAACCATCTTGTGGTGCCTATCGGATGGCTGTGTTAAGTGTTGCATGCTTATGTAAGATGCAAATTTTCATCTAAAGCTCTTAAAGGCAAAGTTAGCAAGGGGGTTTCAAGATAATATAGCATAATGAGGATTATGTGTTGGTTATGTTTAATGCTGATTATTTTAATTATCCAGTTTCCTGACAGAAAAAAAATAGATTTTCAAATGGAAATAGATTACAGAGATGAGAACTCTTCATGTTTCCATTGATTTCTCACTATACTTCCATATTTCATTTTATATTTTAAAACAAGGGAAAGACTAACTAAAAGTACATTTGTGTGGAATATTTTCTGCTGCCTTCACAATTTTATTTTTTTTGTCTCACCGGCCCACAAAGAAATCATAAAGTAAATGTGATGCTTTTCTTCTGACTTTAAATTGATAATGACATGTGGAGACTCACTCTTATGGTAGTATTTTCAAGAACATTTTCTGTCTGAAAAAAGTGTTGATAAAAAGATAATAAAAGCAATCCATAGATATTGTAAAGGGCTAGTGAGGTTCAAACTTTTCTTTGATAAAATTCTCAGGCAATATACTGTGAACTTCTCTGCAGTGATTCATTCTAGAGCTATTTTCCAGTTTAGAGTTTTTCTGATTGTTTGAGTAGAATAAAACCTGGGAACAAAATAAAAATAAACGAACAGAAAAACTTTTTCACCTTGGGTTATATTTAGTGTTTGACAGACAGAGAAATTTATCATGCAACAGGAATGGTGGGTTTTTATTTTCATAATTGCTCTGTGTGTGATAAAATATTTCTAAACCAGGACATTTTGGGTGTAAACCAAATGCATTACAGTTACTGTGTTGTACATCTTTTGTTCACTTTGTTGGCTGTTTGGTAAGAGGAAAAATCATTAAGCCTTGTGGGCGTGTTCACTGCTATACTCTGCAGCTAAAAGAGGGCAATAAGCATGGCTTGACTAACTATTTAACATGATTTACCTTTTACTTGGATTAATGGAGCATCTTGCTTAAACTCTGCTCAGTATCCCACTTCATTCTTAAAGCAGGTGGCAACTAGTGCTCAAAGTATACAGTAGGTCTGGAAATGGTAATCAGACAGCTGCTATGTGTGGAAATGGAGGGAGATGTATGTGTGTCTGTATATATACACATACCTAAATATACACACATACACATAAAAATGTATATTCATATATGCATGTATTTGTAGACACATGCATGGAGAACTAAAAGGACATGCATATTCTAGGGCTTCAAAATAAGCCCCCAAATTAACCAGCTAACACATTCTGCTTAAGAGTTTTCTCTGATTTCACTGCTAATATTTCCATGTGGTTTTTTTTGTTTCGAAAGTAAACAATTTCCTCTCTGAACCTCCCCCAACCACATTATCTTGCCAGACAAGACACATTTTCTCTTCTTTATTTTCCATTTCATGTTCTTTCTCAAAGAAGCACCTCTGTCTCCTTCTCCAAAATCGTAGGGCTCTGACAGCTGTCTACTCTGCAATGATTTTTTTTCTTGAAATACAGCATTCCTGGCAGCCCAACACCCTGTACCACAGCTGCTTTGTAGTTTTAAATTCTTCTCCACCCTCCACATCCATTAGTCACATTCTCTTCCTGTGGATCTCTTTAAGTTTGTCTTGCTCACTATGATGTATTTACCCTGTGCTCGTTAATGATGTACTCACAGAGTCAATTCATAAAACTATGTTAGATATTTATTAAGAACAGTGATGGAGAGGTGCAATTGCACCTGCCTTTTAGCAATGTGTACGCAGACTTCAAATAATGCTTTCCTCAGACTTCAACTCACCAATTCCCATGCAGCTCAGTAGCTGATTTGAAAAATAGCTTGTAAGGGTTTGGATTTCTCACAGTTATTCCACTATCAGTATATCACTGTCATATGTAGGGCACTACTATAAAGCCACCTGTGAAGCGATATCTATTTTGTATTTTGCAATAGAGCAGTTGGCCTTGACACAGCATTTCAAAAGCATTATATTGACTTGTACAATTAGAATAGTGTTTGCAAGATGATCTTCTAGATAATTAACTTTGCTAGAAATCCCATCAATGCTCCTCCTTCGTACAAAGTAAAATGCCTTGGAGGGAACTCTTTCATCAGCTTTCCAACAGAATCATTGAAC
The DNA here is from genome assembly GCF_025592945.1 of Manacus candei. Taxonomy (NCBI): domain Eukaryota; kingdom Metazoa; phylum Chordata; class Aves; order Passeriformes; family Pipridae; genus Manacus; species Manacus candei. The sequence continues at coordinate 29,512,493 of NW_026138097.1, read as the reverse complement.
ATTTGGGCAATATTTTATGTGTTGTTATATGTGAAGGAAATGTGTCTTGGAGCAATTGATTGTAAAATCTGAGAAAAACTTGCCTGACACTGTGGCCTCCCGCTTCTTTACTGTCAGGTAAAAGCTCAATGAGCAGTACCACAACTGCACTCCTGAACTTCATTTAGCCACCAATGTTTGAGCTTGGGCATGGAGCAATTAGCGATGCCCAGACTCTTCACTTCACCAAAGAGAAAGGGAAAAACCCCACCTATATGAAGTGGCAATTCACTAAAGTTGGGAAGTGAGTGACTTCCTCCCTGTTGTCCCACATGATTGTACCAAAAGAATCCACAAGCTGACAGCCAGCTCAGATGGTTCTTTCAATTAAAAAACACATGAATTTGTTTCTAAAAATAGAAATTATTATCTTTGACACAGCAGTTAATTCTTCAAAGCATGTGTTCAGAGCAGTTAGTAAAATCTATTTCTGTGCAAATGATACGAGACTTTCACAAAGTGGTGAAAAAAATGTTTAATTACGAAAGAAGGCTGAGGATTCTGCATCCTTACAACTATACCAGGGTCTCCAGAACTTCATTTACTTAATTACTGTCGAGTAATGTTTGAGCAACTTTGAATGTAGGGTAGGAACCAGAGATGATAATTGCCCTAGTTTGAGTGTGATACCTTGCCATAACCAGGATTTTTAAACTGTGGAGTATAAATTAGCAGAAGACTGATTTTACTGAAGATGGGGATTAATAGTTATGAGGCCAAATGCCCACATGACATGAGATTTTTAGAGCAATGAGAATCAGAGAGTTTTTGAAATTTCAGGGGTGATTTTTAGAGATCGAGGGGCACCAGAGCTGTTATAATTCAGTGTTGCTAAAGTATGAGATAAGGCACACCAGAAGAAATAACATGCAGGAATTGCTGGGTCCCTATAGCCATCTAGAGAAAGAGCTATCATTCACATTAAGTCTAGTTTCCACTGGAATAATATTAAAAATTATTTTAAAAATGTATTATCAAATATTTTTACATCATATTTTATCTCATAAGTCATTGAAAGTTATTATGTCTAATGCCTCTAAGTCCTGGGCTTCTCAGTACAAGAGAGACATGGAGGTACTGGGTAGAGTTTTGCAAAGAGCCACTAAGATGATGGAGGGAGTGGAGCATCTGACATATGAGGCCATGCTGGGAGAGTTGGGACAGTTCAATCAGGCGAAGAAAAGGCTCACAGGAGGATCTCATCGATGTATACAAATACTTGAAGGGAGGGTGCAAAGAGGACAGAGCCAGGCCCTTTCCAGTGGTGTCCAATGACAGAAGCAGAGGCAACGGGCACAAAGTGAAACTTGAGAGGTTCCCTCCGAACAATAGGAAACAGTTTTCACTGTGAGGGTGACCAAGCCCCGGCGCAGGTTGCCCAGAGAGGTTGTGGAGTCTCCATGCTTGGAGATACTCAAAAACCTGAACATGGTCCTGGGCAGCCTGCTGTAGGCAACCCTACTTGAGCTGGGGGGTTGGACCAGATTATCTCCGGAAATCCCTTCCAGCTTCAACTATTATGTTAATTTATGTCATGAAGTGAATGCTAGTGATTGAGTTTAACATGCAGTCATTTGTATATACTATAATTAAAGGGATTTTCATTGAGATTTCTGGAAGCATTTACCAAGTGACAAACCACCATACAGAAAAAGCAGGCAGTGAAAATTAACACATCACAGATCAAGAAACCTTAAATCAGATTTTAGCTGAAAACATTTTCATCTTTAGGTGTTGGAATTTTGTTAAATTCAATGTTCATCTGTATCTCTGTATATAGATAAAACCACTGTTCATTAAAGATATTGGATCAAAAGCAAAATTCACATTAAGATTTTGATCTTGCCTCTTGATTTCACAAATTCAAAGAACTAATACATCTCAGCAACTTTCAAAATTAGGAGCTCTTCCTCTGTGTTCATAAAGGACTCTCTGTAACCTTCTCATGTGGACAGGAATGTCTAGTCTTGCTGTCAGATGATCTTAATTAATCACATTCTTAATCAGATTTACAGTTCCTAAACAATGGGGAAAATTGTAACTCAATTCTTTCTTTCAATTACTCTTTAAGGAGTGTTAAGGATATTAATTTTAGAAAATGAACAAAAATTAGATAGACAAGCACAAAAACAATTCATGAAGAAAATTATGCTAACGTGTTTTTACATATTTTTTAGATTACCTTATTAAAAAAACAAACAAAAAGCAAAACATCAAACCCAAAAACTTTATTATTAGGCACATTGTTAAAGCAATAAAGGAACGGATGAGGGGTAATGTTTCTTTTTTTCCTAAGTTTCTTCAGTTACTGAAATCCTCCAGTCTCTGAGATTTTTATTTTTTTTTTCAATCTCACAGTAGTTTATTGAACAATTACACTTTTTCTAAGTGATCTTCAAGTTTGATTTAAAAAATAATTGCAATTCAGGTCAATGCCTAAGCCTAGTACTTCCCATTGAAATGCACCCAAGCCCTGTATGTTCCAGATGTTACAACTGAGGTGGTAAAAAGCTTTCCCTGTCTTGGGGGGAACAACTGAATATTGGTGTGGTGTGGTGTGGGGCTGTGGGTGTGCTGAGAGGGAAGTTGTCCTGCAGGCAGCAGTACAGACCAAGAAGGATGCAGTCTGCTCAGGATGCTGCACATCTGAAGGAAGCTATAGGTTTGGGCCTATTGTTCCAGATTTATCAAATCACAGCCGTCCTCCAACTGGCTTAGTGGCGCCAGAACACCAGTGCTCATAGATTGAATCTTGGGTTTTACCCTAGATTTAAAGCCACTAGGATGAAGATAGTCTGAGTTGTCAGGCAAGAGACGAATGCATTGCTATCTGTGTGCAAGGGCTGAAGCCTGTGACCAAAAGAAACAGAGCTGATATGAACCCCCGTGTCTGCAGAGACCCTAGACATCCACTCCAGCCCGTGTTCCCCACTCACCGCTGCAGATCTCATCCAGCTTCTGCATGCTTCGGTCCCTCACTGGAGTGATCCTGCCCTTAGGAAGCTGGGACATGTCCTCGCCAAAGCATCTGGGGGTCTCTTGGGGACAGCCCCAGGGGACAGGGACTGAGGCTTGAAGCCATGGCCTCCGACATATGCCAGGGACAGCAGAGAAGCCTGTGGGGATGTGCCTGTTTGGGCTTTGGTGGCCACAGGCTGCTGACGAGCCCTACTGGAGCTGTGGGGAAGGTGTTGGAAATGGCCGTACCAGCTTCTCTGTCCTTGCTCGCGCTGGTTCTGCGGGGACTTTTCCCACGGGTTGCACCACTGGAGGGCTGCCCACTGCCAGCAGTCCTTGCTCTGTTGCCTGGGTGCCACAAGGAGGGTCAGCCCACTCCTCTCTGTGTCAGTGCTCAGCCTTGAAATCTGTACCTTGGCCATGCTGGGGGGCTGGTCACTCATGCGAAAGAGCAGCATTCTTCCATCTCTTCTGGTTCCTCACTACCACTGACCCCAAGTGGTCTCTGAACAGGCAGATTGAGAACTCACGCATCTCGCTGCTTTCCTGGTATAAAGGAAGAAAGGTGAGCTCTGGAAACAGTGGCCTCCTGCCCACAGTGAAAGGGGGGTTTTGATCTCGGCTGAGGGAGTTGCCCTGGGGTCAGATTGCAGAGCAGGGAGAGGTAGCACTGGACTGCAAGGCCCAGAAGCCACAAGAGCCCAGGGGAGCAGAGCCTGCTCCGAGTGCTCCTCACAGGGCTGGGCTGCAGGGCAGCTCTCATTGCCCAGTGCTCATCTCAGGGCTCGTGCTCCCACATCAGCCTTACCATGCCAAAGAAGCGTGAGAGGTTCTCTATCAGATACTCCGTGGTGGGCAGGGTTGGCTTTTGTCTTCTCCAGGTTTTGGTGTATCACATTTTTAATGATCATGACCTTCTCTTTGAGGTCTTCGCTGCCAAGCCACAGGAGCTCCATCATGTTTGGCACAAGGAGCTCCATTTTCCCGCCTGTATGAAAGACAATACTCATAGAAACAGCAGCTTCTATGTATTTATTGTTTTAGCCGGGTTGGAATGTCAGTACTCATTTGACCTCTGAGAAACTGAGTGCCAGACATGCCACTTAGGGATGTGATTTAGTGATAGAGTTGACAAAATTAGGTTAAAAGTTGGACTTGATGACCTTAGAGGTCTTTTCTAACCTCAGTGATTCTACGATGGTGAGGAGTTCACTCTTTCAGAATATTTTCTTTATACAGACTCATTTTCCCCTTTCAGGGTCCCCTGGGTATCTCATGGTTTCCTGAGATAGGCAGCCAGGCAAAACACATCCCCCAGAACACAGTGGCCACTCTGGGTAATCAGCAGTCCATTTTTCACCAGGTGCACTTGGACTGTGTAAAGCAAAAAATTCCATTACATACATTCCCAGTCTGCCAGTAGAACAGGAATCTACAGAGGGATCATCTACTTAAACATGTCACAGATGGATGTTCAACTCTACTAAAGTAGCCTCCTAGTGGATTAATGTTAACATAAAATATTTTGCTGGTAAACTACTGATAAAGCTGAAACCGGCTTTGACAGGTAATGAATGGACCCCCAAATATTGTTTTTTCTTTATTATATGATGCAGCCATAAACTTACCAGCTGTGCATTTGATGTAAATGGGGACAAAAAAAATTTAAGCTCAATCACAGATACATAGTCATTAAACAGCAGGCTAGTGAACACAGGACAGAGAGAAGCAGAGGGACCATGGCACAGGCTGCCTTGAGGGGCTCAGGAAATAGTCTCATATTGTTTGGGCAAAAAAGTATTTTTGAGTATAACATTATTCTGAGAGAATTACACGTGCAAATTCTGCTCGTCTCAAAACAGTCAAGGTTCACAAAAACCCCAACAAAGTAAATGACTCTTCCAGATTTATGTTATAAAACTGTATAAAAATTGGAACAAATCCTAAACAAAAACCAACCAAAATGCACCCTCTGCATAAATACTTATAATTTAGTAATAATTGAAAAATTTTTATAGTAAGTAATATTGTTGCTATTCTGTCCATCTCCCCATCCCTCTTCGATATTCATAAGGTTAGGTTATAAATTAACAGTGGCATGTGCACATTTCCAAACAGTCTAAGACAGACAAAACTCTGTCTTGAGCACTGCTGGCTTGTGCAAATCATGAGGTGCTTTACATACTTTGGGTCTTAAGCAGCAATTGTTTATCAGCCTCAAAACGAAGGACAACAAATTCACAGCATCAAGGTCATTAAATCAGGCAATAAAACACTCTTATATAAATTCCAATCCTTCTCAGAAGAAAGTCCAATTCTCTTGGGAGTTGAACCTGCTAATGACTGAACTGTCCCCAACCACAGTAGCCAAGCAAGCACACTGGGCAACCATTTGCCATTGAACACAGTGAGTGTCATCTATCTCAAGGTTCAGGGAGGAAGTAAGAGACTGAAAACTCGGAGGAGTGACTGGAAGTTACGAGGCTTCTGATATGTACACTCAGCCCAGCACTCCTCCCAGCACAGGGAAGTGCTCACAGCTATGCACTGGACCAACAAGTTCATTCAAGCCTTTCAATACGAAGGAATTACTGTCTCAGCAGCAGAAATCATGTAGAGTTACCACCTTCTTTTTAAAATGAACAGAGTTCATTCCACCTTGGGTGCAAAAGAGCAACAGACCCTATGAACATCCAGACCCAAATGCACAGCAGTATCCCCACAATCATCTCTGTGCCTCTGCTACATCGCACCATAACAAGCCACAGCCTGCCTGCTCTTCAAACCCTAGGCAAGGCTCTCCTATCTCAAAAACACTGAGCACTGCTACAAACACAGTCTCAGCTCTGCAACACTGGTCCCTGAGTGTACTCACCTGTCGTGCCTCTGTCTGCCAGACCTAAGCAGGTCTTCCAAAGCTCCTTCCTTAGCACTACTTTATGGTGGAGGAAAACTCTCAACTCATCTCTTTAGCATCCCACGCTAGCAGTGTCCTGTCCCACCTGCTGTCTACTCTGGCTCAACTGCTACTCAGGCCCTGGGCACATGAGTCTTCTGCTTCTCTGATCATATAAACCCACACTAGCAGCTACCACTGGAGTGTATACAAGAGGAAAGCACTGTCATCATAATTTCTGTACCTTGTCAAAAGGCATCTCCTGGTGTGCCCTGCTTCCCAACTCTTCTTATTGCTCCCATCAGGGGTTGTTCAGAAACTAATTGTGGATTTCCCCTGACTTAGTGTATGGTTCTTCTTTGGGAAGGACACCTGCTGTGAAACACAAATGTGACCCTGGGGAGCAGGACTGGGGCATAGCACAGGGTTGGCGGGTTAGACTAAATGCTGTCCATTATTTTCTTGTTCTGGTGTTGATCTTTGCAATCTTGATGGTCCAAATTTTAATCTATGATGTTTTTATGAATCTGTAGATAACATGCATTAAGATCTAATTGGATTGGTTCATTAACAACATCAGAATTGTGCTAAGCCAGATGCTGAAATAAGTACTCATATACCCAATATGCGTACACATACACACACAAACTATGAATATATATAATATGTATGAATGACAATGCACAATGCTTTAATAGCAGTCTTAAAATACTCTTTCTGTAAATTTTATTTTCGCTTTATCTATATATGTCAGCTTTAACATTTGATTTTAATGTTTGGGGTTTTCTTAACCTAAACTTTGTTGCAATTTTAAGATAATTGGGTTTGGGGTTTGGTTTTTATGTTTTATTTTTGTTTGGATTTTTTTGTTGTTTTGTTGTTTTGTTTTTGTTTGGTTGGGTTTTTTTGGTTTTTCGATTAGAAAGGAACTTTTGCTTTGAAAGTGAGGTTATTATTTATAGATTCCAAGCCAGGTGCTGTAAACAGTCATAGAGATGACAATATAAAATGGAAATAAAATTTGAGAAAGAACAAACTGTTCTCAGAGAACTAGAACTAAATATTTAAAATATTTAAAATATTTTAAATATTTTATTTTTGTGGGAAACAGTAAACAAAGTTATGTGCTTCTATGTTGGTCAGGTTTAGAATTGACTTTACGAGGAACCTGCCTACTGGTTTGAAATGTAAAATCTTAATAATTAAAAGTCAGTATTTCTGATGTTTTTGTTCTTATAACAAAAAAACATTATATTTAAGACATCATTATCCCTTAAGAAGCTCTGACATTATTGTCACCCAGTCAGGAGTGAAGGTGGCAATGAACCCTGCAAGAGAGACCAGACACAACCTCTCTGCTGAGGCAGACGGTCCTTTAATGGAACTCATTGAGTAGTGCTAATTATACAATATTTGCCCAAATCTCATAAGGGAACAACCATCTGGGTGGCTGAGGAGAATCAGTTTCCTTTCCTGCAAGTTCCTTATGGCTTTGATTCAGGTGGTTGCCAAGGATTTCAGGTTTTCAGTCAAGAAATTTGAGAAAAAATTGCACAGGGATTCCCACCCTAGACAACAAAAGCAACACCCAACCTATGTTCCTGTTTTATGGATCTGCAACTTCTCTGCAAGTGTTGTCAGCATTGAAGGTACTGATGAATTTGGCTGTCACCCATAACAGTTGGACTGAGGGTCAGACCTCTGCAAAGCACAACCCCTGTAGGAGATGTGGGCTGGCAGCATGTAGGTACACCATGTCTTGTCTGTGACAGAACAGGAAATGCAGGCAGCCTGAAAACAGGTACAGTTTCTAGATCCAGGAGAGGCCATTTCCCTGGGAATGGGGATCTAGCAGCATGCATTGTCTGGTTGTGTATTTGATTATCCAAAACAGAAAAAGAAGAGCCAGAAACGGAGACCAGTCCACAATGCAGTGTTCCCATACTGAAATAATATCCTGCATGAGGAGAGATGTTGTTGGCCCTATCCTATGTTTTAGGACTGAAGTGCTCAGCTCCGACGGCAGGTTCTGGTGGAAAAGTCAGCAGACCCTTACCTAGAGCTGATCACGGTCATTTCTATAATACATAGATAACAGGAATGTCTCTTGGCCCAAATTGGACGAGTCTCACAAATAGTGAGTAATTTGAAGCAAAATATTTTCTTAAGCTCAATATAAAAAAACCTCAAATCCCATCCTGTAGTCAAATAGGTTAAAAATTTCAGACAAATAGTACTTGTGCCAAGTGGATGTTATCCATTGTCGATATCATATATATCGGATGTCAGAGAAGGGACTGAAAGCTATGGAAGTTTCAATGGAGAAATTACAAGCTGCTTTATGGAGCAGTGTCGAATATTACAACTAAGGTAACATAAAAGCAACACAGGAAAACCCCACCAAAACAATATGCACTCCTCTGAGCTATAGTGCCCTGAATTGTCCCCCACCAGATTTTCATTTTTATCTCATCTCTTGCTCACCCTCACTACTAGTCAGAACAACATTACAGAACAGGAATGTTATGCAAAAGTTCTTCAGATTTTGAGTATCATGTCTGGCATTCAGGCATCAGGGAGTGTGCAAAATCAGATCAACTTAAGGGAAAATAAAATAGTTCTAAGCAGAAATTCCATTGATTTACCTGGAAGTGATGGAGCAAAGAAAACTGTGGGCTGTGTTCACCCTCAGGGTATGGAGGCACATTTTGCTCTTCAAAAGCAAAGTCAGAAGTTAGGATTCCAGTCCTGGAAATAGTGCACAGTCCCTTGCAGCTGAAAACCTACAAATGGTCTTGCTGAACCATGGGTCTATTCATGCAGACAGTGATACTCAAATGCAGAAATATCTGCATTACCAAGCCTAAATGATCAGTGGCAGTCCCAGAAGTGGTATTCATAATTCCCATTTCTTAGGCCTAATTTTAACTACCAAAGACAGGCTGAAAATGAGAAAGCCTGCTATCCTAATTGCACAGTGAATTTTGCTCTTAAACACTGTAAAATTGTTTAAACCATAATAAAAATAAAAGCATATTTACACAACTTTTGCCCCCTCCCTGAAATGCATCTTTTTTAATTTTTCCTCACTGATCCTGAAAGCTGTTTAATTTTTATATTTTGTCACACTAACACTCTCTCAGAGAACAATATATGTTCTCAAATTGGGAAGACTTGGACAGTCCCTTTTTGCTGACTAAAACTGGAAAAGGTCAGCCTTGACTTTAGTCCTTTAAAATTAATCTCTTATGCATTTCTATTGTTGTCGTTGCTAAAATATTCTAAGTATGCATCCAAAACCTCCTAAAAGTGAAACTAACATCTGGTGCAGGAACTTCCACGCCAACATTTAGCCTTATGGCAATGCAAATTTTAGCCCAGATTTCAAAATGAAAAGGCAGAGGGGACAGCAGGGATTCGAGACCTGTCAGGTTATGCTTACCTGTCATGTTTCTTTCTATCATCTGCCAACTAATTAAAGTAACCTTGTCAAAAAATTAACACTCAAGTGACATGACAGAGCTTTAGATGTTTTGGTTAGAGGTTATCCCATTTTTCTCTTCTTGGCTGCAAGTGGCAGTGACACACACCTTTCTGCTGCCCTACTGAAATTATTTTGCATTGCACCACTGAGACATTGCAGAGATGATTAATCTTTCCCCTTCTTCAGAAAGCCGATTTTTTTTCTCTATGTTTTCTTGTTGAATTTTATGCACAGTAGCCAGACAAAACAAGGATTGCACATTGGAAGGATTTTGGGTTGTAAAACACAACATAGTGAGCCAGGATATGGTGCCCAGTTTTGCTGGCGTTTCTACAAACATATTGCGCAGCCATCAGCTGTTTGGTAGAAAATGTATTTAATGAAAAAAGGTCACAGAGAAATTTTTCAAAAGGAACTCATCTTTGTTAAGAAGATCTTCTGAAAAAATATGTGTCCATGACAATTATGTTTGAAGCTTTAAAGTGCTGAGCATTTTATAAAAATTTTTTTAATACTTATTAGGTTTACCTGTCTGCTTCTCATTACCCTGATTCTTCATTCATGTAACAGTGTTTTTTCACTTACAGGCATTTGGGGCAAAGGAATTCATTGCTGTCTAGAATACCATCACAACCTGAAAAAAAATCATTGAGACAAACCCATTGGGGGGCAAGAACATATCCTACTGCATATACCTAATCCCTATTTTCCAGGCAATAATAACAACACCTCTGACATGTGTGATCTGTTACATGCAATTAATATAAATAGGGCAGACTGGTATCTATAGGTAGGTTTTCTTCAAAAAGTCCTCAGTACTAATATTAGAGCTGAATTAGATAATAAAGTAGACTTGTTTATGAAAAACTCAAGTAAAAAATCTGTTGAGTTGAAAAGATGGGAACAATCTCTCAAAAGCAGTGAAATTATGACAAGGAAAAAAGGAAGGCAAAGAAGCAGTGTCAGCTAAAAGTGGAGTTAGCAGTCAATTTTATAGCTCTCCAGGGAGGGGAAAGACTCAAGACACAGAAAAAAAAATCATTTGCAAGCTTATCCAGGCAGGAGAACAAATGATAAGGGGTGCAAACATATTTGCTTATGTAAGAAGTAAATAAGGTATATTGGAAATGAATGCTGAATTAATTAGCAATGCTTGGAGTGATTATTTTGCAAGAGTACCACATGAAGAGAATGCAAGAGAGAAATTAAATCATGTAAATCCAACTGGGATGAGATAGGCTGTATTTAGAAGGAGCAAGTCATAAAAGCAGGTAGGAATATGAAAGTGAGGAAAGTCTCTTGATGAAGTGCCAATACATTTGCTGAAGTGACTTGTAATGGAAGGCATGTTTGATTGCTTTCCTAAGTCTGAGAAAGTACTAAGCCATGCTGTAAAAGCTTTGCAGAGTATATATTTAAATGTGGAGAAGTATTAAGCTAAGCACAAATTATTCAAGTGAAATGGTGCTGCGGAATATGAAGTCTTGGCATAGATTACTGGAAGCATCTGTAGAGAAACTGAAATTTCGATGTGTTAGACAGTTTCATGACAGGAGAAAGTGAAAAGTTTGCTGTATGTATTTTCTTGAAAATGTAGAGAAAAAAGACAGCTACTGGAATGGTCTTTGTAGAAACGGAAAAGGTACATGCTCATGGAATGAGAACAAGTAAGCTGTTTTGGAGAACTTTGTATGTGCCACCTTTACCAAAAAAAGGTGCTCAAAAGTGAGAAAATATGAAGAGGACTACCACAGAACATGCTATCACATAATGAGATGAAAAAGCTTGTGATGGCATGTTAGCTAAATGTTAACAATGGCAACACTTATGCAGGAAGGAGTTAGAGTGATTGGAAGACTGAAGCCTTGAAAGGAAGTGAAAGGCATCATCCACAAATGAGAGCAAAAGACAAGGCCTTAGAGGATGCAGTTTTAATAACTCTTTCTGATCATTTTTTCATCGTATCTTAGCTCTGTGGTGTAAGTGTAGATCAGATTGACTCTGTTCTTTAAAGCTTGTGTAGGAAATCAGTGTGCTTCAATTTCTGGAAATGATGCCATTTAGTTGATCAAATGGTTGGCTGCTCTGTGAAAGACAAAAAAAAAGAAAAAAGAAGAAATAGAATATTTTAGTTCAAGTTTTTCCAGACAAAGGCAAGTTGGGGGATTAAAAAAAAAAAAACAGAACTTTGTTTGGGTGGCATATATGTACCTCAGGACTGTATTAGTAGGATAGTCCTAAAAACAGACAATTGCGAGAGAGGCCATAGAACTCACATTCAAATGGGATTTAGGAGCAAGTAAATTTGTAGGAGACGGTTGGCTACAGGCATGGTAAAGAAACCTGCGAATGTTGCTAACTCTAACCATGGAAAAGTGTATGACAGAAGAACTTTAAGGATTTTTGATTCTTCTCTAAAACCTCTGTCATTATAAAAAATATTGTACACTTTGGGAATACAAAACAGAGGAGAAATGTATTTGGCTTCTCAGACACAGGCAAATAACCTGTATTACAGACATGTTCAGTTTCCTCATCTCATAGAAAAAATGCAGTCTGTATGTATGCAAAGAATACATCTAGACAGACAGTAGGGTGTCTGTTTGGTTCTCCCACCAATATTTTGAAACCTCAAAGAACTTTGTTCCAACACCTTCCATGCTCAAGTTTATGACCACATTGATCTAATTTTGTCCGTCAGTCAGGCTGCATGTTAAATTCTTCTTAAGACAAATGTCATATTGTCTACTTTAACACTTTTACTGCTGCGCAAAAGGGAGTGAAAACTGGATGTAAAAACTAGACTTTTTAAATTAAGAGCTCACAGAACTTACCAAATCCTTGATTTGTTCTGCATACTGCCACCAAGTACTGGCTTTGGGCTTCTTGTTTGTTTTGGGATGTGATTTTGTGTGTAGGCAAGCCATGCCCTACCAGCTCAGCTCTAAGATACAGCATGGTATTCTCATGATGATTTTCTCTTACATACATCTGTTGAAAGATAAAAGCCTTTGAAATAGAGCTCTGTCTTCAAGCTGTTAACTCTGTGACTAGATACTGCCTTGTTAGTTCTCTAGTAAGTTATATATTATTTTGGTTTCTGTAATTATTTTCTCTAACATTAATCTAGCTTACAGTTCGCATCAAAAGCCATGGATTTTGTTCACACTCTTTTTCTGCAAGAAGAAACAATTCTTTAATATGCAAATCAGAGTGGCAAAATTAGATGAATGTAGTCAGCATGCCCTTGAAGGAAAGAAAGGCTTTTATGAAAAACTCAAGGTTACAGTTATGTTCCTAAGTGTGATGAAAAAGCTACTTAACCCTTTAGTACAGATAAGGGGAAAATTGTTTTCTCATGAAAAAGAAATTATTCTTGTGTAAGATATAAACAAAAAATGGGTGATAAATTAGTGGGAGAGATGATATGCAGAAACTGAACTGTCATTTTGACAAATGCTGCAGACTTATCTTTTTTATTTTTTTGGACAAAATGCACATTCAAACTCTAGTCAACACGGTAAAACAACCTGCCCTCATACACACACTGCAGGAATCCATCTGGAAAAGACAAAAGAAGTCTTCCTAGGCTAACAGGTGTTAGATTTGGCAAATACAATTTAATTCAGTTACATCACTATAAAAGGATTGTGAACCATAAGCTTTGAAGCTTGACATATGATACAGCCATACAGATTCTTCATAGTTTGCTATGCAGAACTAGGCATGGAAGATATTTCTAATGACTGTATTTTTCTTTCAGGGCTGAAAAGCAATATTGACTTATTGAAATTTATAAAACTCTCTTCAATGCATCTGCTTTTCAAAAAACACAGATCTAGAGGAAAAGCTCAATTAAAATGGATGTTTGTCCTAATTCAGAACTTCTTTTTCCTCCAGCCTACATCATGTCTGCAGTGTCCAAAACCAGAGATGCTCCCTGCAACACCAAGTGTTTATTGACTTTGATTGGATGAGTAAGCGAATTTTGGAACTAAACTTGACCCAGACCAAAGAGTTCTAGGCACCCTCTGATGTAAATTCAGTGTTAGGATCTCATTTTTGCTTTTATGAAGACATTTAAGATAGTTTTATACAGAACAGAGCTCCAGTGTCTATTGAACTTTATGAATTGATCACACTTCATCCCTGATGCTGCCTGAAAGCAATAGAAAGTCAGTTATGCATTATTTGATTATCACTCTAAGACATAAATGTCTTCAGTGAATTAATAGAAATTGCAGACAAATATTCTGTTTCCAGAAAAATCAATATAATCCATATTGTACTATTTAGCTCCATCAGCGTTAAGGAAATTCAATAATAAGGCAAATCAATTATCAAGTATATAAAAAGAACATTTATCATTCTTTCAGGGCACAATGATAACAGAATAAAGAACACAAATGAAAACAACAGTATTTGATCTCTTCTATCTACACTAAATTCTGTCTATATTTTAGTGTCTGTCCTAATCAGAGTTAGCTTCATCAGGCCATAAGCAAAGCAACTTCCATTCTGCTTTTAGAAAACTGAGGTCAAGAAGGAAGGTTGGATATAGAAGAATGTCCACCTGATCAAGTACAATATTTTCATTATCTCTTCAAGATCTCCTCTGATAGAATTAGCCTTCAACAGGGCTTTTCCTCCACAGGATACTGAGTCCTTTCCCGTTGTATTCCAGCATGAAGGAATGCCATGAGGTCCTCACTTATAAACCCATTTTTGAGGTCCTCACCTATAAACTCACAGTCATACGTGTGTTAGGGAAAAGTAACTCCCCTTCTGATGACCTTTTATGCTGGGACAGACACAGAGGCTACGCTGATTTACAGGTCTTGGACACTGTCTGTGCTGCACACCAACAACTGGGCAACATTTCCTGATTCTTGATGTAGTTTTAGCAAGATCTTACACATGTGAAGAATAGACACACATTCAGACCTAAGCTCATTTTCCTGCTCTAAGCTTGCCAGGCCTGAGAAATGTCAGACCAGACCTCCTTCTACCCAGAGCATCCTCTTCTGGTATCCCTCCAGTGAGGGAAAACACAGTATCTCCCTCACATATCTGCTGTTAACCAAGTTAACATCCAGTCCCTGTTAATTTTCCTCAGGTTGCTTGGCTTGTAGGCACAACCATGCCCTGTAATGGATGTCAACTTGGCCTTGGATGCAGCTCATGTCCTCCTTTCCTCACTTATCACAGGCTGTTCATGCCTTAATCTGCAACTGTTTAATTGGTATCCCTCCTGTATTTGAATGAGTATTTTTGCTCGTGCAGACTGCTGACACCACACAATTTGCAAGGCTAAGGAAAACCTCACCTAAGACATACAAATACTACTATGGCCAAAGAAAGATGGATAACAGAGTTGCTGTTAAAAAAGTTTCTAAGATAATTTTTGCACATACTGCTAAAATGGGCTAAAGACCAGACAAATCCAGAGAAGGCTTGAGGCTTAAAGCATTGTTACTGTTATAAATCTTAAAACTTACTATTACTGTACAAATGCATCATTGCCACTGATATTATCATTTTTGTTTGACAGCCTTGCAGTCATTGGCCTGTCTCTGTACCATTGTCTGAGCTCAGTGAAGTCTTGGTTCCCCATGGCGCTCAGCTCTCGTGCCTCTGCCAGTGCCAGCCATGCTTGGGACAAGCCCTGTTGCTGTCCTGCCACCACCCAGATCCGGCCACTCATCAGAATTGCGCCAGAGGACAAGCTGCTGCAAAGTTCTGGGCGGTTCCATCTGCTCTGGGGCAGTAAGAGTGGCTGATACCTCCCGTACTGAGTAAAGGCATGAAAATGCACAGCAAACTGTGTGTCCAGCTTAGCAGGCAGCTGTGCAAAGACCTGATAGACTCAGTGCACATCTTCCTCTCCTGCAGGCATGCTGCCTTTCATTCCCTTCTGTGATGAGAGGAGCTCTCTTTCCAGAGGGCACTTTAAGGGATCTCAGAATCTTTGCATCTTTACCTTGCAAGTGTCTTCCATTACACCAAACTGGTTTGACTTTGTTAAACCTCAGCTAACTTCAGTTCCTGGTGGCACTATTTCTTGTCTTGCTTATTGACCCAGGTACAGTAAATAGTCAAGTCTGCAAGGACATGATTGGCAGTAACAGGAGCAGCAGGTACATTTAGGGAGGTTGCTAATAAAACACTAGCTTCAGCACCCTTAGGGGCAGGGGAACAAAATCAAGCTGAAAACTTTTTTGCATTCAATAAGCTGAATTTTTCCCTTTGCCACAGCACATCCATTGGTATTGGAGCCCTCACATCAAAATAAAAGTAGAGCTAAGATGTCATTAAATGGTTTTAGATGCTCCTAGTTCCAGGTGGTGATTTATTTCAAATAGCACGTTTGGACAGTCACATCCCCTTTCTGCTCTTCTATCCCTATGTGGGGTGGACAAAGGAAGGATCAGGAGTTCAGTTGTGACAAGACAAAAACCTGCTGTTTTGCTTCCCAAACACATACCTCTTTGCGACAGTTCAGGAAAATATTGTTGACCATTTGGTGGGGCTCCATCAGTACCTTGACAGATGGTCTTGTGAGAGGCAGTAAGTACCATCAACAAGGCACAGAGTAAATCCCTGAAAGTAAAAGAGTCTCAGCCTTTCTGGGTTAATTCATGATTTCTGGACATGGTATCGAAAACACAATAAAAGACTATACAGTTAATTTCCCACTTTTTACATCCCTCAGTTCAGCAGGTCAGGCTTAGCTGTGACTGAAGTTGTTCTGGTTTATAAAACTGCTTTTATTTTTTTAAATGGAAGTTAATACAGCAGACAAACATTGTATTTAAACTGTGGCATGGCAGAGACAAGATGAATGGCAGCCATCATTTGTCACTTTACAAAGCAGCTCCACAATTTTCCTGTCTTTTAACACCTCTTTAACCTTAATTTTGCTGATTTGTGCAGTCATTAATTAACTATGTATGGTATACACAGCTGATAGACCTGGAATTTCACAGTCTATTAGAGTACATAATTTGCATTTATGTCACAGTGTTGTTAAACCAAATCATTATGTTAAACTACACATATACATCAAATTTTAGGAAGTCAAAACAACTGATTATTGAAAGCAAAAAAAAAAAAAAGGGGCAAAAAAGCCTAAATCACATACCTTAGCTGTGGGAAGGATAGCTTGCATTTTCCCCTCCATTAACAACTGCAGCTCTAAATCTCCTGGTCTCAGGCTTACAACTTCACATTCCTTTCTTAATAACTGAAAAGACACTACAGATGCCCATATGCTGGCAGAGAGCCTTTCTGCTCGGTGGGGACTGTGGCTTAACCTGTGGGCAGTGCCTCCTCACTTGAGCAGTCTGTAGCCTCTTGCCCAAACGTCTCACTGTGTGCCCAGACCAGAGCCTCGCTCACGGCTGTGAGCTGTTGCCCAAGCTTTAGTGCACCAGCAAACCACACATATTTAACAATTTTATCATATTCAGAACACATAATTATCAGTTTCTACTAACTGAGATTTTTTTTCTACATTACCACCAACTGTGACTGCAAGAGCAGAATGAGTTGCTGAGATGCAAGCGTTGACTCTGCACCTGGGTTTTGGTAACTGAAATGGACCAAATGGCACTATTAAAAAGGAAATTGAAGAAAACAAAGAAAAAAAATAGCTATCCTGTTAAACCATTCTAACTAAAGGCAGATAGTGATGGGACAAGGGGAGCAGTATTAAACTAAAAGAGAGGAAATTTAGATTAAATGTTAGAAATTATTTTCTGTGAGGGTAGCGAGACACTGGAAGAGGTTGCTCAGAGGAGCTCTGGATGCCCCATCCCTGAAAGGGTTCAAGGACAGATTGGATGGGGCTCTGAGCAACCTGGTCTAGTGGAAGGTGTCCTGGTCCATGGAGGGAGTTTGGAGTAGATGATATTTAAGGTTCCCTTCAACACAAACCATTCTATGATTCTATGAAGTGTTACGTTGTTAAAAAAGGACCTGGAGAAAAAAACCCAAACAGATGACCTCTTAAACCATTCTAACTGAAAGTAATGCAAAAATCTGAACAGGAAGGCCCCTGCTGGAGCTGCAGGAGCAGCATAAGGCAGCAGTGCCTGGTCTGAGTGTCTTGAAGCTGCAACTCGGCCAGAGCTCTCTGGCTGGCCCCCGCTCCTTGGTCCCAGCACTTCTGCCCTACCAAGGTCTAAGATGTTTCTGTCCACTTTTACCCACTGTTGCAGGCCCTTGACCCCCACCTTCCTCCCCATCTGGAGTGCTCCCGCAGGCTGTGGGCTGCTCCACACACTGCCACAGCTTGCCCCACTCAGCCCTGCAGTGGAGGGCATCCGAAAGGCAGTGAGTCTTTTCAGAGCAGCTTTTGCACAGCTCACTCTTTTCACTTTTGACTGAGTGCTGGTGTGTATGTGTAACAGGAGGCTGATACTTCAAAGAATGAGCCACTCTGTTTTTTTCTTTCCTGTGATGACAAGCCTGCAGTGGTAGCCAGGGTTTTGGAAGTGGTGGCTGTCACATTTGACAATGTGGCTGTTATTTGGCATGTTTTGATTTGCTTAATGCTGCTACAGCACTATGATAGTGAGTGGCCCTTTGCGCATGTCCATGGACCTTGGGCAGAAACAAAAGCAATACAAAACATTGTTCAAATATTGCATTTAGTACAAATTCTCCTCCTGTCCTACCACCCCAATCAAAAAGTCAAAGCCAGAGAAACTTAGAGGAAAATGTTGTGGGGTTTGGTTTTGTTTTTTTTTTTTTTTGTTGTTGTTGTTGTTCTTGTTTGTTTGTTTTTTGAGGGAAGGGTGAAAGTGTCTTTTTAAATGGAGTTATATTTGCTATGGAAGATGTTAGGCTTCATATGGTAGATACTTTTTTTTTCTCTATCTCAGTGGATGACAGAGGTAGTAATTGACTGTGTCTGTACACAATTCTCTGCTAGAAATTTTCTCTTCAGCCCTGATGTTATTAAACAAAGTACTGTCATGACATATTCTGCCTATGTAACATTAATGTAAAATTTTCTGCCTATGTAACATTAATGTAAAATAAATTACGTAAAAATCCACCCCCATAGCCAGTGGGCTATGTATAAATGAAAAGACTTATGTGAGCTACTAATTTAATTGAATTTATGAAAATAGTGAATCAGTAAGCCACTGTTATTTTGCTTTCCTAGGTTTAGTGGTAAGTTTCAGATTTTACCCATTTGGGAAAGAAAGGTATTTCAGTGTCTGGAACTGCTCATCCGACTACTGAAATTAACTGCAACAATCAGTCACTGTGAGTACTTTTTATCTATGTCACTCTCTGAAAGTAGCGAAAATAAAAGTGCAGAGAGGCAAAGGTTCTACAGTAAATTTTGACAGACATGTACCAGGAAATAACTTGCTTTTTTTCCCTCCTGTTAGCTATTAGAAGGGTTGCAGCCTTTGATGTGTTGGTAAGAGTGACCTTGATGTGCACATCCTTTGAGAAGGTTGTACCAGTTGTTCACTTGGGCCTGGTAAAGCTGGTGGAAATCTTTCCAGGGATTTCTATGGGCTTTAAAATTAGGTGTAAGCTAAACATTTACATGTTGTAAGAGTTTAGCATGCGCTTTCTTCTGGCAAAGCAACACAAATGCTCACAGAGAGAAGAAACTGCTTTTAAAATTGTATTAAAAATATTACAGTGAGTTTGATTGAGAATTAGGTTTAAGAATAAAACGTTGGCATGGTGTCTTGCTAGAGTACTGTACCCAACTAGCACTGGCACCCATGCATGTGCCTTGCTGGACTTGCAGAGGACTGTGGTGTGCCAGTCTTTTGACCGATGTGTCCCAGTCAAGATGGTGCAAAACCCAGGTGGAGCATTGGGGAGGGCAGAACTTGAAATGTTTGTGTTACATGGAGCTGTTTGGTTTGGCCCTCAGAAGAGTGGAGCATGAGTTCGAAGCAAATGCTCCTAACCCAGGTTATGAAAAGGTGTGCAATAGTCATGGCTTTTCTCACTTGTCTTTTAGAACAGCCTGGAAGGTGGGGATGCCCCTCTCATAACAGGTAGCAGCAGCAGCCTTCAATCCTCTTGCCTGAGGATGAAAATCAAATCTCTCAGCACAAATATCTGAAACTCGCTTTAGGCTACTATTTAAAAACCGTCTAGTTCCCTGGAAAAGAGCCAGGACTGCAGAGTTCTTCAGCAGATGTTGGTGCCCATCTGTCCTCCAGGGAAAACGCTTGTCTTCAAATCAGAAGTGGCTGTAGCTGCTCGACAGCCCTGGCCCTGGCAGCATTCAGCACAGGTGGCCATCAGACACTCACCTGCATCACATATTGCCCAGCTGAGAGTAAAGGGCCTTGCAATCTGGGCCCTTGATGGGATTGCCCCCATGTTCACCATGCCTGTGTATCTGTTTGGGGGACCACACTCTGCTACTGAGGATGACAAGGCAAGGGGGCGGGTTTGCAAAAAGTGTTGTTTTGACCCAGTCTGAAAGGCTTGGACATAAAGATTTTTATCAAGAGTCTCATCCCTCCCTCCTCTCTTTCAGAGTACTAAGCAGTCTCTCCCCCTGTGCCCAACATCTGCTGGCTGAAGCTGGAAGTGCCTGACACTGACCTGTGACTTCCCTTTGCTGCTCGCTCCCACTTTTCTAGGATAAAGCTTCATGTGCATCACATTGCTGCTATTAAATGTTCATTTCATTAACTTGTTGGTAATATTTGATGATCTTGGTGCATAAAATCTCTTGGGTCCATTCCACTGATAGTAATTTTGGATGTACATCTGCCTTCCTGAACAAACTCCAAACATTTTTAAGCCCTTTGTTTGTTTCCCCCCTCTGCTTTGGATTGCTGTCTCCATCTCTCCTGCTCCTCCCCATGATGCAAACAACAACATTAAACTCCTCTCTTTCTGGCTACTGTCAGGAGAGGATGAGTAACAGTGATGGAGGAGCTGAGGAAGTCTCCTTTACAGTGCATTGGCTTGTACAGTCTGTGCTGTGCCAAGATACAAAAATTTAAGTCAGCATTTCTGATTTGAATTGTAAGTCTCCCTGGCAAGATGCTTCTACAGGCTCATGCAACTCAGGAAACAATTATTCCTGAGCCTTTACATGCACTGCACGCTGGGATTCCCAGCAATGCACAAGTAAATCAATGTTTCACTTTTCGTTTCTTGGCTGTGGTCTATGCAACCTGTGGCCAAGATCATATTTTTTACAGCATATTCCTAACCAGTGGCACCAGCCTTGAGGTTTTCAGGGTTTTTTGTAAGTGTAGATAAACTCTCTGCAAGTGGTGGCAGCTGAGCTCTTGCAGCCATAACAAGGGGTGAACTGGGTGTTCTTTTCAAAAATACCTTTCCCCTTGGCTGGCTGTTGTAGAGTAGGTTGTGGTCATCAACCTGGTGCAGAGGGAGGGGGCAGTGAATGACTTAAGAGCTGAAAGTAAGCTATCTGATTAATATTTAAAATACACAAATGGCAAGGATTTGTTTGCTGTGTGAAGCTAGGCATCAATCTATGGAATCAACTTCTGAGTTTAAACATACTGCACTATGACCAGCGTTTCTCCACAATACAGTAGGATTTATTAATAGAAAATACGTCAATATGAGTTTGTCTTTGTACATGTTAGCAACATGTACAGTGAAACACATTTTTTTTTCAATCTATATTGTTATAAGTCTTTTGTGTTATCTGACATAACCATTTATATTTTGGGCTTAAATATGTTATTTGTCAAAATGTACTTTCAGTGTTAATATACCTTTAAAATCATAGTTTATCTTTTAAATATTGAATTCTTTTTTTTCCCTCAAATCAATATTGCTCATGTTAGTGCAAATTTGTTAATCTTGAGATAGGTTAACCATTCCTTCCAGACCATAAACAGCATTTAATAAAACAGTGAGATTTATATAGCTCTACACAGCTGAACAAGATTCTAATACGAAGCTTGTTAAAAAAAAAATCCAACATTTTACAGTACATCAATTGCATTTTATACATTTTTTGGGAACAGTTTTGTTTCTTCTCTATTTCTGTGTGTGATCTAGTACAAGAATGAAGGGAACAGCAATAGATAATGATACTTTCCTCAATATTAAAAAGAATGCATCATATATATCTTGCTCGGTATGGCGGTAGTGTTGGATTTCCAAGCCTGGAAAAGAAGCCAGGTAATTCAACACCTTCTCAAAACTCAGTACAGCAAGAGTGAATGTTATCAGTCTGAGCACTTGCCACTACAGAAGAATGGAAACAAACCAACACAAAGTATAGACAAAAGGTATTTTATGTCATGTCATCGATCCAGAATCTCTCACTTGAGCAATGGTCAACATTTGACTCCAAGTAATTCCTAAGAGGAGCTGAAAGAGGGCAATGTGGGCATTTCAGTAATTTGAAGAATGGATATATATTCAACTTACAATAACCTCCTGTCCTAAGAACTTCAAACATAACAATGCATCCCCTTAGCCTGTTGGCAAACCTGTGTCTGGAGAACTGTACCAGCCTGGTGTTTATCAGGCAGTCAAGAAGAACTTCCAGTTGCGAGTGACATTTTTATTAAAAAAAAGTTTTTATACTGAAAATGTGCTTTGTTCAAAAGAGCACTGCAAATGTCACTTATTAAAATCAATGTAATAAATAAAATATAAACAACCTGTGTCCAAAACTATGAATAATATTTTTATCTACCTCACTATACATCTGGCCCACTGTGCCCCTCCCACCCACCCTTTCTTAAATTTTTTAAAAATTTTTTTGCATGCGATTTTTTTCCCTCTGTTTACTACAAAGAGCAAAGGTTACATATCGTACACTGGGAAAAGCTGCCAAAAAGATTAAACTATAGTCCTAGATTACTGATAAATCATTTCTACATCACAATACCTGCCTGCATGAACTACTCGGGCCGCATCCTATAGAGTGAGAGACTTCTCCCCCTGTGCACAGCCAGAAGTGTGCCAGGTGATGTTAAGACTATTACAATGACTAATCACAGAAATGTTTGCAACCTAAAACAAATTCCTTATTTGTAATTTAAGCAATTTAAAACTACTCCATTTGTGGTGGGTCTTATACTCTGAAAACTGTATGCTGAACTGTTGCCTGAATCACACAAATTAGAAAATGCTTGATTCTTTTCTTTCCTTCCAAAATTACAAGAGCTAAAATGAATATGCCAGTTCTTCTGGCCTCCTAGCCTAGATAACTTTTCTTTTCTTTTTAAATTAAAAAAAAAATCTGTCCCTTACATTTTTTAGAATTTTACTTTAAATGCACAGATATGGTCTTTATTTCAGTATTTGAGGAATGTGTTCTGAGTATTGGATTTTCTTTTTGGTATGGGTTAAAATAAATGATTGTCCTAATGGTTCAGGAATTGGACCCTTTTGTAGTCTAAAGAGTTTGAGAAGTCCAGACTTGCGTCTGTTGGGTCTCTGTTTTCCATTCCCTCAGGGAGATGGCAAGATCAAACTCTGCCTTCCTTGAGCACTTACTGGTTGGTGGCTGGAGAGTAATGAAATTTCCTCAAGAAATGCTATTTTAATGAAAATGGCACCTAGGGGTGATGAAGTTGGAGAAAAAAAATTGGTTACTCCATCTTTTGTGAGCATGTGGTCTAACAGTGTTGAATTTCTATCAATGGTTACAAAAGCGAGTAAGGGAAAGCACATACTGGAGTTTCCACTGTTTAAAAGAACTGAAAATCAAACAAAAATTGAAGCTTAACAAGGAGAACATCAGATGGAAAGAAGTCTTACGCCACGCAAACACACACTCAAATACACGCACACAGAATACTATGCATACATGGACACACACAAGTAAGAATGTGTATTTGTATGGTAGGTTCTTGGAAATAGACATTCTTAGCAAATATGGATGACAGATCAATTGTAATTTATTTTCTTTTAACACTGTATCATCATAAAGAAAACTGGTATAAATGAAAAAAATCTATTTCAAATATCTACATCTAAAATTTTAGGCAGTGAAAAAGCACTTCGTTGACAAGGAGTGTGGAATGATGAATGTTAGTTGTCAGAAATTGCTGAATGCCTTTTTTTTTTAGTTGCCACAAACAAATTCACATATCAGAACAAACAATACTGCTAAATATTCCTTTTTGTTTTTTTTTTCATTTTTTTTGATTTTTTTTTTTGTTAAAACGCACCGGGGAAAAGAAAACAAAAAACTGGAAATTCATACATCTTTCAAAATTTGAAATTGAAGCAATATTTAGAACCATAGATGAAGAAACACTGTGGCATTGGTGTAATATACACAATGCACCTTTTTTTTTATCTGTAATGTACATCAAATACTTTACAACAATGCATTAACAAAAGGCAAGAAATATCTTGCTGTACAGAGGAAACCCCAAATGCAACTTGAAGCCTAGATTCACAATGAATGAGGATATTAAACAAAGTGTGAGAAGCTGTTCCCCATACAGTATGTATGCTGCTCAGTAACTTGTGCTTAACTCTTGACCCACATCCACTGTCATGTTCTTCCTCCTTCCTTCAGCCACATTCAATATACAGGACTGAACTTTAGACTCTACAGGCCAACAGTAAAGTTGCCCCACACTGTAAAATATATATATGTATATATATATTTCTTTCTAATTACTCCCAGGTTTAGCCTTCATATCTTTTAGCCTTCTAAAAAAAATCTCTTAATTTTTTCCATACTGGTTATCTGTGCCTTCCTATGGAACAGGCTTTAACAAACTAAATTTGCAGGAAAAAAAAATGTCTTGTGGTATGCATGCACATGCACAGTTCCTGGAGCTTTTGTATCTGCCTAAGTCTCAAACCCAGGAGTCGGGAGAGGCTGGATAGTGGCTTGTTTCATAGTTAAGTTCACTATAGGGACGAGCAGCTGAATAGAAGTCGACGTAGTTGCCAGTTGACTTTAGTCCCAGGTGCATGTTGTATTCACTTGCAGGTGGACGATGATGCACTTGGTCCTCAAAGAAGGACTCATCATAGTTTCTTGTTGAATTCTGAAATGGTTGATATGGTTCATAATCTTTTCTGCTGGGCTCCTGTGGAACTGGCTGTGTTGAAACCTGAAAGATAGCAACACCCACAGCTTGTTAGATACAACTTATTGTGGGCAACAGGATGGAAGGAGTAAATCTTACATATGTTCATTGTGCTTGAAATACAAAGTTGTGCATTATGTTAACATCTGCTCAAGGTATTGCTTAGTAGTGAATTAATTCCACAGCTCTGCCTTGTCATTTTATTTCTTTATGTGCAATAGTATTATTATTATTATTCAAATATATTTATTATTTAATATTATTGCTGCTAAAGATGCTGCTTTATGTCAAAAGTAGTTTATGCAGCATAGCTTATAGTTACTTTCATAGCTACAATCTGTGTGTAACTGGGAGCTATATAATGCAAATATTGGTAACCAAAACTCAGCCTTGAAGAATTTGAATGGAAGCAACATACACGTCAAAGACACTAAACATTTTGCAGCTGTCTTTGACAGAAGTGAGATTTAGGGGGCAGGCAACACTGTATCCTTAAGAACCATTTACAGTCTTCAGGACAGTCACATGAGAAAATGTCAAGCAAAGTGCCCTGAAATGGGTTCTTGTGTTACTGTTAAGCAGAACCATCTTCTTACCACCTCCTCAACACTTCAAGTTGACAATCTTGTGTTGTTGTACATTCCAACTAGTTGCCTTGAAACTGAAACGTTTATGATAAGCAGGAAAAAAAATCTCAGATGGTTCCCTAACCTAAGGTTGCCATAAAACTTTTTTCATATAGCCCTAGTGAATCTCTGTTTTCATAGTTGGGACTTTATTAAAATTTGAAATGTATAAACACATTGCTGACTATCTCAGGAGACTATCTTTCACTTTACGCCACCTCTATAAGTTTGGGTAGACTTTGTGATTGCAAAATAATGTAGCCTGTCAATCTTCATAAAGTCATCACTGCAAATATTGATTCTCAGACACCAATGTCAGAAGACTTTGAGGATCCTGCTGACTTTGCAAGAGTTAGTAATGTTCCAAGATGACAGGAGCAGTTGCACTGCCTAAACTCTGCAATATTTGTTCAAAACATGCCTATATTGGACTCTATGCACACAGTACAAAAGATTGCTTAAATTCACTACCTTTCACAGTCCCACAAATGATCTTACAAATTTGGGCCCAATATTAGAACTGCACAAGTGAGCATAACTACTCTACTTTCTATTTCTAGTATCGCTATCAAGGTGTACAGGACTTTCAGGACCTCCATTTCATTTCATGTATTCAAACACAGGTGTTTAATTTGAGCATAAGAGAAAAAATCTACAGGAAGAAGTCTGATTGTATGTGATTTTTTTAATTTGTGATATTTTTCTTCATTTTCATATAAGATGTTGCACTGGTCTTTTGCCATCTGGAACAGTAACATTTTAGTCTCTGTACTTACCTGGTTATGTTTGATATCTTCAGCAGGTGCACCATACGAATTCCTGTACAAAGTTGAGATTCCAGTGTTCTGAGCTGGAGAGAGAAAAAAGGAAGGAAAAATCAGGTTTACCAAACATACTTCTTTGGCCTCAAAGGGAATTCTTAAGGCTTCATTAAATACATCATACAATGTTGGTTTCCCACACACCAAAGTCTTTAAAAGCATCTGCAGACTTTTTTCCTCTCACTAAACAGTCATCATCTTTGCTTTGGTGTACATACATGTCCTTGGTATACATTTATTAATGCTGACAGGCTCTGTCACGTTCACATCAATCTTGTGTGCTTCATATATATAAATCAACAAAATAATTTCATATACAGCTATCATTCAATAATATATTTCAGGTTAGAGATGGGATTGTATATCACACATATGCTAAACAGGTAGCACTTGTAAATATTGAGATTGAGAAACATTTCAGTTCTTTCACTTCAGTTGGATGATGTGGATTAGTAATTATTAATTAATATAGTAGTGATTTTGCTACTTCATGAAATTATTCATGCAAAAAGTGGTTAAATGCAAGTGAGAAAGGAGTTATGCAAAAAAGTAATATGTAGTTATACTGAAGAGGTCTTGCTAAGGGGGTCTGAAATCCATGACTACTGTCACTGTTGTCACTTTCTTCTCAGATGTCCTACTACTAAAATGCACAGACAAAACTGAGATCTGAGTTTGAAATCTGAAGTAATTCTAAAGACAACGAGGATATAAAGATTTAGTTTTGCAAAAATTTATTTCCCACTTTGTCCCAAAAAACCCCTTACAAAAAGCTTAGAATTTTCCTTGCAAAGCTGACTTCACTGATCACTGTGATTTGGCTATCTAGCTGAAGCTTACTTTGTTGGTAGGACTCAAAAGATTGTAGCTATTTCTCATATTTGAAAGACCATGAAGGCAGCCTTTTGTGTGGCTGCTGCATGCTATTAATGCATTATTAACTTTCCAGACACAACCAATGATTGGATGCTGTCATGAGGACTCTTACTACAAAAGCACAGACCTGAAAGTAAAAATTGAGTAGTTGTCAATCAGAGTCATCAGTGGAACTGAAACATGTTGATTGTGACCTCTCTTATGTCCTTGCAATGGTATAAAACCTGGAGGCACCTCTGAGGGCTAGGACTGAACATCAGAGCTGAAAGCTGGGTATGGGATCCATGCTAGTCACATCACTAAGAAGAACCACAGTTACCGAAGGTGTAAACAGTCTTTCTTCCTTTGGCAACATGCTAGCATGGACCCCTGCACGTAAAACTGCCTCTACCTTTCCCCTCACCACTGCACCCTTTCTGGAGAAAGGAATGGCATGGCCTTCACTCAAAGTTGACCGGAACATGCCAATTCTGATCTTCACATCAGGGATGGATTCCATGTTGAAGGTATAATTTTTGTCAGCACTGTTCCATGTTGCTTCTTTTCAGATCTCAGACGATGTTGTTAAAGATCTCCAGCATGTTTGTGAAAACAGGATAAAGACTGGGCTTATATGGTGGAGTGATAAGATCTAACAGCTGGAAAAAGAGATTTTTCACTTCATAACCATTAACTGATGGGGTGAAAAAAACTCTTGTGTCTTGAAGAGCTGGATGCAATTAGTAAAAAAAGTGCATAGTCTTATGTAAGAAATAGGGAAGAGCTCTGGAGGCCATTGGTATTAGGAGTTCACATCAGCATTGCTCTTTCTGGTGCATCTCATGACAGCATTACTATCAGAAGTACAACTGACAGATCTTTCCTTGATATCATCTTTTTTATGCCTTTTTTTTTCTGATTTTCTTGCTTGCCCCATAAAGTGCTAGAAGAACTTGGGTTACACGAATTCCTCTTATCATGATCTAAAGATACCCAGTGTTTCAGCTATCCATTTTGTGAAATCCTAGATCTTGAAAAAAAGATGAAAGCGACTTTCAGTGTGTTGGACTGCCATAGATGGAGGAAGAACTTCTTGTAACCACCTTGTTTTCATGTATACAAATTGCAAGATAAGCAGGTTTGATGTTTCATGCACGCAAATTTCTAGTCAGGCAGGGCAACATTGTGCATGGTTGTTTGATGTCAAAAGACTGGTATAAGGTGCAACATCTGAGGGTTTTATGAAGAATCTGATGAAAAATAGCAAACTGGACACATGCTAGTTTGTACGTTGTTTCTGCAGGCAATCAGAGAGACCTTAAGAGGAGGGTCACGACCCTTCCATACAGATATATAAAAAGGCATATGGTACATATGTGCTGCTAACAGCCATGACTATCATAAACCCAGAAATAGTTCACAGTTGGTGCACAGCTGTCCAATGCACTCTTGTGACATTCGCACTGATATGGTCACAAATGTTATAAGCCGGATGGAAGATTTATGGTCTCCCAGATCCCATATTCTGCGATGGAAAATGGATAATATCAGCTTATGAAAATAGCTGCAAGCTCTGCATTGCTGATTTCATTGCAGTGATGTGGATGAAAATTCAAACAACCTACTATTCTTTTCTTAATGTAATAAAAACAATGAGACACAAAGTGCTTGAAAATAAATGCCAAGAGTTCAAGAATAAGAAATCTTGGCTTAGGCTATCTTAGAGGTTGAGATAATTCTGTTTCTGGAGGAAATGTAAATGAAGCCATGTAGCTGCTAGCAGTGCATGCAGCCCTGCTCCAGTACCAGCTTCTGAACATGCAGGTGGCATCCCTGGGAACTCCACTTCTGCTCTGCCATGCTTCAGTGAGCAGTTGACTTTTGCTGTCCAAAAGCAGAGAGTAGATATAAAAGAAAGAAGAGAATGAGCTAGATGAATGGACAGATATTGTGTGGTTAGTATCTGATTTGCCCTGTTAATATTGTGTATGTAAAACAGACAGAACGAGAGGCTAATGAAATAATTTTCTTTTTTAAAGCACGGTAAGAGAAGGGGAAGGAGTAAAAGGAGTAAGAAATGGAGATTTTCTTGCAGCCACACTTCTTTGCAGAGATGTGAGAACTGTAGCTGCAGATGAAATTAATTAAGCAGTGATCAGTGTGAATGTTTATGTATACATTTTATGCATTATTTAAATATCCATACATGATAGTACTGAAGACATATCTTTTACTAGGTAAAATTGTGAGAGTTCTGAAATGAGTACTGTTATCAACCTGCAGTACTTTGTGGTTGCATTGCATAATGAACAATACAGAAAAATACCTTTCTTTCTTCCCCTGGGTAGTTTTCAAAGTGATACATGTTAAAAAAAAGTCATATAGTTCCTCACAGGAGTCTTCTTTAAAGCTGACAACAGCTTTGAAAATGACGTTACTCAGTGGTTTATGTGATAAAAATGTCACTGACCAAAGTTATCCTCATATGTCCCAGTCACTTGATTCATGATGTAACATTCAGCTTTCAAATGTTGTATTTATTCTAAACACATTTACAGACACTTTGAAATAACAAGATACTAGCCTTTTGCCCTCAGAAACACAAACTGATAACAAGAAAGGAGAGGTCAGCTGGCTACGTAGTATTTCATAACCTGCTTTTTCTGCTATATGCAGCAGGTGTCCATTTTATAAAATTTATTTCAGGACAGTAAAGGAAAATGTTTCTGTGCCTCACAAATCTTAGGTAACAGAGATCATCGCCTGTCACTATCACTGGCACCTTCCCGCACAGTGACAAACGAGGTAAGGTCATGAGAAAGGTTGCAGGGTATTCTGGTTTCTTAAAGCAATAATAAGTTCAAGTAGCCTGAGCACCTATAGCTATTGTAACACTTGATGGTTCTGAATGTGTTCTGAATGTGCAGGGAACACTTGTGTTCTGAGTGTGCAGGGACCTGCCAGTAAGTTTAAATAATAAAAGTAATGATGATTGATTCTTTACAGCCAAAAGAAAAATAAACTAATCAGAAGGTTTTTCTGCAGCTGGAAGTGAAGATGCAGCGTGTAGACTATGATGCACATATTAGTTCAGTGAGGGAACTAAGAAAGTAAAAGAAACTTCAAAGGAGTCCCATGACAGTATACAGGAACCTTATCTTCCCTGTTCTGAAGGAAAACATCATGGTATAGATGATATTATCACATACACATTTAGTTCCCATTTTTTAATGGAATATAACAGTTTTTGTCTTAAAAATATACTTTAGGTGACAAAATTTTATTATTGCTTATTATTATCTACAGAGAGGAGAAAATGTACAGTAAATATAAAAGGCCTCATAAACCCGTGAAGAGAGCAATGAGAACTTTGATATTGTGCCTCTAGTTTTTTAGCTAACCCTGTGAAATCAATATAAGTTATCATCTTCAGCCAAACTGTGTACTTCATAGTTTCTTCATTTTTCCCAGAGGTTTCCTGACAACTCCCCACAACGGCAGGAAGCCAACATTTCTACTTTGAAAATCCATCAAAAAACCTTCATTTCAGTCCCAGTCAAGAGGTCATTAAATTTTTGAACTATAAACTGAGAAGAGCTTTGGAGAAGAGCATGGAGACAGTCATGGATAAATTGGAACTACAGCTGTGGCTCTACATTCTGTATAAATCCATAAGTCAAAGAAAGCTCTATGTAATACATCAGCTTAGCAAAAAAATAGAAGAGCAGATCAAAACAAGTATATGTCAGGTGAAACCTGAAAAAACATTCATCTAAGTCCCATCTAAGTGGATGTATCAGTTGCAATGCACTGTCTGATGCACAAAAGGAAACACAGGCATTGCAATGAACTTGCTACATGAACTTATATGAGGCCATTCAGTAAAGTAAAAATCTCACAAAAATCACAAACACTGATTTTAGATTTTTCTTTAATCAAATATTTATTATTTAATGAGCTACAATTAAGTTACACAAATGTCATGTTGAATGTTGATGAGCAAGACTCCTTCTGTGATTTTCCTGTGTTCTTAAAATGGTGCTTAATTTGAGCTTAGACCAAATGAGCAGAGATTTGGTGATCTGAAAGAGAGAGAAAGTTATTTGTTAATTCCATATTTATTTGTACGTTGGTCATGTAAGATTGTGAAATATTATTACATTTTTTGATTCAAATTTAGTTTTGTTTTTTTCCTCACTGAGCTCAATAGCTGGAAAGACAGTTGATAGCTGAGTGTGATGCTGAGAGTTTCAAGTTTCCTTATTAAAAGCCCATCCAAATAATCAATAGAAACAGACAAATAAAAGGCGATATTAAAGGAAAACACAACGCAAAAATCAAAGGGGAGCAAAGGTTGCTGGAACATTAGAAACCTCATAATCTGAAAATTATATTGCAATAGAAAGGAAACAAGGGAAACAGGAATGGGAGAAGAAAAACCCTACAGTAAAAAAACAAAATGAAAAGGGATGGGGAAAATGAAAAGCTCATTTTTTTTAATGTGTGGAGGGAGACAAGACTATCTGCAAGGAAACACAAATTTTCAACATGGAGACACTGAACCTTCTGATATAATTTGCTAGTCTAAATTTGCAGATAGAGCTAGAACAAAATACTAATGTTTCTGCCTTTTCCTTTTCAGCTTGATGCTGTTATTCCTGAGATTCACCCTTCATGGGTCCTTGACAAATGGCTGAAAAAACTGCAGTCCCGTCCTCCATAATCAGACAAGTAAGGACCACTCAAGTGTTTTAGAGAACTACCTTGTGCAGTGCCTGTGAAACACTCAAAACATTACAGATACATAAAATGCAGTACCTTGACTGAATCTTCCGCACTCTCCCGTAGGACCCTGCAGAAGCCATTCAGGACACTCCTAATTCCTGCATTTTCCAGATGCTCTTAACTGTCATTCGTCTCTTCAGATTTTCACTTTCATGCTAATTAACGTTCCATATTGTATTTTCACACAAATTCCAAGTCCGGCCTTCAGGTTTTGCTTACACAATCACATATGACACAGTAGATGCAGTATGAGTATCTTCATATCCTGAATACAGTCTTGGAAGCTAGTATGGATGGTTTGATGCTGAGTCAGCATGTTCCTGGTGTCCCCAGTGAGCTGAGGAACACAAAGGCAGCCCATTCTGCCTCTGTGGAAGACCACTGGAGAGGGCTTGGGAGAAGGTAACAGGCATTCAGAAAGTGCAGAGTGACTCCTCACTGTGATTTTTTTGCTTACCCTGAAGCAGCATTTGGAGAAGAGCACACCATGATGCTTGGCACTATATAAATGTGTCAAAATTTTCAGTAATGATTATATAAGCCTTGTACAGTGGTGATGGAGACCAACATGTATTTTGCAAGAGAATTCATGAAGATGTGCAGCACTCGGCAAAGCACTCAAAATTTTCTAATTACTGAAATGCTAACAGGTTAATGAGCTCACCAGGGAAAAGAAGCCTTCAATGAAACCTGCAACAGATGCCACAACATACAGAGAAAATTACTGCATTTAAATCAGCCCAGCTGAGAAAGTAACTTACGAACAGGTAAGAAAGAACTTTACGAACAGGTACAAATTTCCTAGGAATGACTGATACACAAAATAAGCTAACTGATCCCAGAAAGCCATTCCCTGCAAAAGACAGATGTTAGGGATCATTGCACATGCTCAACTATACCAGTTAATTCAAAGTGATCAACCAACTTCCTTCTGAAATGAAAACAAATGTAAAATTGAAAAAGATAAGTAAAATTTTGTTTAGAGTCACTCTTCTGTGAAGAAACATAGTCTTTACATATAATTTTCACATAGCATTGTATTCATTCAAATATATCTTCACTTGTATTTCTCGAGGTGGCTAAAACTTTGGAATCAACCAAAGCAGGTTGACTCTATTCCAGTAAACCCAGCCAAGCCTATAAAATCAGTGGTCTATCACAGATGATTTTTACATATGCTATGCAAGCATAACCTCACCTGTCATGGTGTCTTTTCTAGAAGTGTGTTCTCCCTTGTTTCCATGGTAAGTGGCGTTGGTTCCAGTTGATTCATAGTCTGTTTTTCTTTCTTTTAGGCTGATCATTTCCCGAGGTGAGGCTGGGGCACTTGCTGGATGACAAAAATGGATTTTCTTTTTTTTTACCATATATGACTGAATGTAGTGTCTAACTCTAGAGCAAACATTTTAGTAAAGTTTATAACTGTTAGCATTCTAACATGGAACTGATTGAAGGAGCACTACCACATTATGGAGGAAAAGAAAAGGTGCTGTTATTTCAAGTGCAAGGCAAATCTATTCATTGGACAATCAACTGCAAACATAATTTTCTCTCTGAATGTTTAATTCTTTTTACTTGCATCTAATGTCTAAGACAATTATTATGGAAAAAAAGCACAACAATATTTTTGTTTTCTCCTTTTGGTTTTCAATTTCTTTAACTTGTCAAAATTTTCTGGTAAAGGCACTTCCATTTTTTTCCTCAAAATGGTTACTTTATTTCTGTTGAAAACACTGTTAACTTTCAACTGTGTGGAAAAACCCTTATAAAATGGTTTATTCGCTTTTCTCTTGAAAATAAATAAACCAATTAAATTATTCTATTTGGTGAAGGAAAGGAAACAAAGGAAAGAAAGGAAAGATGTTTTTTTTATAGAAAACATAGCAAAGAACATCTAACACTTTAAGGTAACTCAATTTCTGTCTTTAAATATCTATATATGAACAACTGCCATTGAAACAACAACTGCTACTTTAACCTATTTTTATTAAAATGAAATCCTTCATCACCTATTCTTATGGTATGGCTAAAAGGAGGAAAGTATATGTGATGAGGAAGAGAACTGGGTTTTATACTCGAGTCTCAAGCACTGGAGAATGTGAAGGTGATCAGTGGCACTAATCATGAAGCCTTAGAGCTTGTGATGCTTAGCAATAGGAAAAACGTAAAGGAAAAAAATAATGGTTGTCAAAACTGACTTCAATCTAGGTGTTGGTAGATAAAGTGCACTTTCCCTGTTGTGGAGGGCAGGAGAAGGGGTACAGGGTGAGCAGCAGAGCCCCCCAGAGCCTTGTGAGGGCAGAGTCGCACAAAAAACCCTAAAATGCTGGTGCTTCCTTTCATATACTCCCCTGTCTCCACCCAGATATTTGCTGTGTCAAAAGAACCTCAAAAGCAGTAACAATGTCTTTGTTTAAAAAGAAGGAAAAGAAAATATTTAAAAGTGTGAGACAAACTCATCTGTGAAGCTTGACCCTGAATTGTATCTTTCATCATCTCTAAACCGTGTTATATTTTTAGTTAAGGAACAGAGAAGCATTTGTACTAAACTAAGGAGTAGGGAAGCACCAGTAATATTGAATTCTGCTTCAGTTGGTTATGCTGGCCCTGGCCTCTAAATTTACAGAGCAAATGTAGGTGATAGTTTTTTACGAAGCCATTAGAACTGAGAATTGCTTTTAAACTGTTTGTCAATAGTGATGTAAATCTAAAGCTCATAATCCAGCAGATACAAAGAAGCATGACATTAAACTACCAAATCAGCCCATGGCAGCTTGAGTCTAATGGGAAACAAACCAGAATGCAACTCTTGAAAAGGCTGCTAACTGAGGGACACATTTTGTTTCATATACCCTGGCAATGATTTTAAACACTCTGGTGTCTTGAACAAAATTGACTGATACAGAAAAAACCATCTCTTTCTGTTCCCTGTAGGAATTATCTCTCTCTTCCCATGGGAGGACAACTGCTTTTAGGCAAGCATTAAAATGCAGAAGCAGACTCTTGCAGAGTTTTTACTGGAAGCAAACATAAAATCATTGGTTGATACTGGACTGAAAACTGATATCATGGTTTTCTCTCTTACTCTTAAAGGGCACAGAAAAGAATATAGAGCTCACTACTCAAGTTTAAGCACGTTATCACCAAGTCCTATGCATGGATGGGATGTTGAGAGTTCATTTACTTCAACTCTTTATCCCAAGGTAGGATCCAGTATAACAAAATAATTCTTGACAGATTTTAATCTAAAGCTAAAGATCTCTAATGACAGAGATCACATAACTGCTCCAAGCAGCCTGTTCCAGTGCTTTCTTTCCCCACTGTTAGATAATGTTCCCTGATGTCTAGTCTCACTCCATGCTGCTCGTTATTTCTGCTATGGAAGTAGAAAAAAGTTCATGCCGTTTCTCTTCATAACTGGCTCTTATGTGTTTGAATACTTGGCGTGTACCTCTTCCCACTGTCCCCATCTCATGCCTCTTTTACTTGAGTTAAACAAGTACAGTCCATTCAGTGTATTCTCCTATCCTGATTTCTCCATCTTCCAATTCATATGTGCAACTGACTAAAATCCCTAAATCATTTCTAAAGAACTTTCATCTAGCCAGATATTCTCCTTTATTTGTAAAGGACTAGATCTTTTTTTTTTTCCCTTTGAACATTATCTCCAGTTTCTCAGGATCAGACTGAATTTCAATAATGCCCTTCAAGGAACATGAGTTTCTCCCTTCTGAGGTTTATGCGACCCACAAAGCTAACAGGCATCTTTTGCATATTATCTGGGTCATTACTGAAACCACTGAAGAGTACTGGACCCAGGTAAACCTCCAAGCAAAGCATTCTTCTATTTTGGCAGTAAGCAATCCCCTTTCTTTGTGAATGGTTTTCAGTCATGCCATTACCACACATGATATTTTCTGGACTGTTCACTAGCTTGCCCTAGCTTACCTATAAAAACATTTTGTGAAAGAGTCTTACTGATTACAGTAGATTGTACTTACTGACTATTCTTTCCATAAAGTGCTTTAAGTATGTTTTAGCAGGCATTCAGGTCGATTTAAGAAGAACAAACAGTATTGAATCAATGTTTTTATTTGATATGGATACTACCAGACACACAGCAACTTACACTACTATTTAAAAATAGATACTCCCAGAGCTAAGTAGTATCTTATGTTCCTACCACCTTTGAGGTGCTCAGGTTGTGATTATTTGTTCCACCAATTTTCTAGAATGACACTGAGCTGACCAGTATATAATGATATCGGCTCTTCTTCCTTCATAACCAGCCACTATTATTTGTCCTTTCCTAGTCTTATAATAACTGATGATGGCAGTAAAATTTCATCCAAAAATTTAGAGTAACAGAAGTGAGGAGACAGTTCTGGCAAGAGACAAAACTAAGATGACAGGGCCAGACATTTCAAGTACTTTGCACTTACAGTCAAAAAGAGATTTTGGAGAAGAAAAAAATGGAGTAGCAGTCCTTTATGGACTTGTGCAATGACAGATTTTGAAAACAGAATAGCAGCTTTCACTGTACTTCTGGCTACATTTTCAAATCTCTGTGGTTGTTCTGCAGGACTAAAATGCAGCTTCTAGACAATTAGCAAAACAATTTTCTTAAAACCCAAACTATGGCACAGTGCTAATGACAATAATAAGTTTGGCCAATTTTAATCCTAAACTCTTGGTGTACCTTTGGAATGACAGCATTTGATTGAACAAGTAGCGAAAAATCACACTGAAAGACTGACAGTTACACTCTGTTTATGTTAAAAGTTTTTCACTGGGGATGGCTTTATCTAATCAAGGTACATTCTACCTTAGAATAAGATGAAGGGAAGATTACCTGATGTGTAACTAAGTAAATAGTGTAAATTACACTATTTACACTATTGCATAAGTTGAGATTCATTGAGTTGATAATAGCTGGTGTAAATATGCTGTCAATTTTACTCGAAGACCTGTAGCCAAACTTCTGTGAAAACTGACATATGCATATGTATGCACACATACCCAGAATAAAAGCTGACAAAAAGTAATGTGGATCCTTCAACTTCTGCTAAGTGTGCAGAATGACCATAAACAACATAGTGGCTTTCATGACTAGCAAAGTGAGTTACAGAATTTCCTTGTGCTACTAATGGACACCATTGCCCTTAGATGGAATCAGGTAATCCCAAAAACACGTCATGAGAATTCATAACGTGTTTGTTGTGGAATAGTCTTTCTGCTGTAAAACTTTAAAAGGTGCTAATAATAAAATAAAATAAAATAAAAAAATCCTGTTTTGAACAGATAATTTAGGTAAGAGTAAAGAATATGCTTTGTGCCCTTCCACCACAGTTAAAAATAAATCCAGATGTCAGTGACATGGCTCAAAGAAGAAAAATGATAGTGATGGATTACCTCTGCCTTTACTTCAGTCCTGAAAACCAGCTCTTACCTGAGCGGTTGTTAGGAGACATGCGCACGGGAGAGATGGAGGGCGTGCGTGATGAAGAGTACGGTCTTTGCCGATCCCTTTCTATTGTTGAAGATGAGGCTACAAAGTGATACTGTGACCATCCGTCCTGCAACATCAAACATCAGGACAACAGTCAGCGAAAATGCCACACAGTTTCCCATGTCAAGTACAGAGTATTTTCCGCTAGTATTTTCAGTACGGATACACAAGTAGACTAGTAACTTCTTCCTGCCACTGGGTGGCAAATATTCTTAGTGGTGCAGGATACGATGTGCTGACTGTACTGACACAGCAGGAGAAAAAATAAAATGTAGAAAGTTCTATAAAATTAACACATTTCAGAAATACTCCAATTCATGACAACTTTTTAGGCTATTTGTTTAATAATTTTGTCTTTTTCCACGCCTCTATTTTCACACTGCAAATGGCATTCTGGCTTGAAGTCACTTCCATTTTATAAGGAAGTTTTGGAGTAGAAGATAGGAAAGCCCCAGGATTACCAAACTGGATATCTATTTAGCTTAGTTATACTAACTGCCCATTTCTTCACACAAGGGAAAAAGAATCAATGCGATTTTCCTTGTTGCAGTTTTCTCGAAGGTGTACAGAAAGAAATTCTATTCCTTCTATTTAAAACTGTTGTAATGGTGATGTATTAAAAAAAGGGAAAGAAACAAAGTAATACAAATACTAGAAACAGCTATTTCAGAAATAAAAAAGGAGAGTTTGAGTAATTCTTGTTTTATTCCTGCACCATAATGTAATGCAATAATCCAAAATAACACATTTTTAAAAACATATTATAGTCTGAAACTATCACAAGAAAATAAACTGACTTTTCCTACTGTTCTTATTAAATGACAACATTTCAAATGCCTTCAGTATTAATAGATTGCAACTGTCTTCATCACTGCTTAATGTTAAATCTAAATCAGTAACACTGAGTTTTCCCAGTCTCACACAGTTTTAAAAATGCCTGCTTTCTGTTGAGCTCAGTGGAAATTGAAGCAAGCACCTGGCATGGTGCTAAACAAAATTTTTGTAATGAAATGCTGAATTAAAAAAAATAAGCACAATACAATATTATTATAATTTATTGTATTACTATTATTATTATTATTATTATTATTATTATTATTATTATTACAGAATAATCATTCACTGTTGGAGTAGTAAAGAATGTTACCACTCCGTACCTCAGCTACTCCAGACATCCAGCAGTGAATCCCACCCCTTCCCATGCTCTGCCTTTGCTCAAGGCATCTCTCTGACCGTTCTTTTCTGCCCACAGATACCATGGGCACCTAGCTCTCAGAACTGCAAGAGAAAATGTCTTGAAAATTCCCTTTCCAGTAAACTCTTAGGAAAGAGAACTGAGCAAGGGTGTGACACAGCAGGAGGAAAAGAGATACTCATGACTATTATAGAGGGAAATGTTGTAAGCAAATTCTTATAGACAGAGGTGACACCTAACTACAGATTCTGAATGTCCATACTCCTCACGTAATGCATTTGTACTAATGTGTGTATCTCAGTCGCAATTTCAAAGGGAAAAATAAGGAAGATTAAAATCTCGGCTGGGCTTTTACAGTACAGTCAGAACTTTCCCTAGAATCAACAGTGACTGTCCACTGAGAGATCACTCATGTTTAGGACACCTGCTCAACCCAAAATTTCCTACTTCCAATCTTTCCAATCTATATCCAGTCTCTATAGAGAGAGTTTCTATACAAACCATGCCCTCCAAGCTGGAAGGAGGATCCATGAGAATGCAAGAAAAACAACTGTAAAGACCTAAATTTTTAAATCAATTTGGAAACTATTAGAAACTTTTCCATATATATATATATATATATATACACATACACACTATATAATATGTACATGTTTATAAAATACATGCATTTTTAATAGTTTATAGCAATAGACATAATAGTTTATAGCAATAGTTATGATAAGTAGCTTAAGTCCAATAATCTTATCCAAGCATTAAGACTACAAGGATCATACTTAGCATTATTTCTGTATCTCCGGTTCATCATAACTTGTGTGGTGATTTCTCTACTATAAAACTGAAGGAGCAAAAACATGTGAGAAGCCCATGCCTTTATTCTGCTGAAGAAAAATGGTTCCATTCTTTCTCCTTCTCCAGGGCCAGAATTTCTTACCAGAAAGGTGATTCTCTATAATTCACTCTGTTGTAGTTTTCTGATCATTTATTTTCTTTTAAATAGACTGAAGAAGAGGAAGAAGTGGACAGACTTTTGATTTGATAAAAGGAAAAGAAATAGACTACTTATTACTTTCTGCCTGCAAAAGGAGGAGACATCAGCCATGCTTACATAGTGATGCCAAAAAGGCAGAAGTATGACTGCTCAGAGACAGTTTTGGGTCTTTAAGTGGTAAAAGTATTTATTTCGAGCAATGCTGGGGAGCTCTCGCTGGACAAACTAGCTCCAAAGTTTATCAGTGAAAAGTCAGACAATTTATACAATTTTCATGAGTGATTACAACATCTCTACATGCATATTCATTTAATTTCACAATCTAATTATCATATTCATAATAGGCAGGGTTTAGGTGGAGCTTGAGGCAGAGTCATCCTTTTGGGGAAATCTTTGGTGGTCATTCTGGTCCTTCAGCCTCATGAAGGGTCGTCTTTCTACTCTTCTTCGTCATGAACTTTTCAACTTTTCCTGACTAGGTGCTGGAGGCTTGTGAAAATCCCTTGACTCAGCTCTTTTATCTCCCCAAATGTCCATCCTACCTAATTTACGACTACTAAGCTGACCTTTCTGTTATCTTTTATTAGAACAGAACACACCTGATGTAGGCAGAGCTCTCAGAGCAAGGTACCACTTTCTCCGTCTCTGCTACCCCTTCACATTAATGTTGCATTCCTCAGAGTGAGCGTCTGTAGCATCTTCCTCAGAGTAAGCATTTAAAATCCTTGCTCTGTTTCAATAGTGCAAGTCAAAAATGCTTCCAGCTTTGTGGATCTGGATACATCCATGGCGAGGTATACTCTCCTTTCTCATTCTTGCTTCCCCCAAGTAAAACCCTGGTACGTGGTTCAAAAAAAGTGATGTGAAACTTCCCCTAAACATTTCTTCCTGTTGTCTATTCCATATGTATTTTTACATTAATATCTGCAGCCTGGTTCTGATGGGAAGTGGATGAAATAAATCCCTGATACCTGCACTGTCCCATGGACTCTACAGGAATAGCATATGGTACCCTTGTTCTGCAGAATATCAAAAGTACTTTGTCAACATTGCTTCCTCAGAAACAGCATTGCTGGTGCCTCAGCAGCAAGGGAGCTATATTTGAGATGCTAGCACGAGCACTCTTTTGTGCAGTGGATGTTTTTCCTTCTTTTCTTCCCTGCAAATTTTCATTTTTCTCTCTGCTGACAGTAGTGCTTATAATGAGGTCTTCAAATAAATTCTACTACAAAATCCCAAGTTGGCAAGCCAAACCAGCTCAATAAAACCAGTGAGGCAAACAATAAACTCTAACACAGGGGCTGTGGTGACTTGGCATTGCTTTTGACTAAACAAGGCATACTACTATCAGTGTATAATGATCTTCATGGTATTTTTCAACAGGTTGTGGGCAGCTCACAGTATTTCAAAACCCGAATACTTTTAAGTCATCTATCTTTAGCTCACTTCTGTTGCAAGGAACAAGCTTCTTTCCTTGTAAAGGTAAACAGTTTGTAACGGATTTATTAAAACTATCCCCATTATCCCCATCAACAATTCCAAAAGCTATTAGTGTTAAATATGGAAACTAATTTTTAAGAGCCTAAAGGGGGTATTTTCAATTTAATGGCGATATAAATACCACCTGACACGATGGCTGCTTTCATTAGTTTGTTTCAGGTCTACTGCCTGTAATGAAATGTAATTAAATTGATTTGGGTACTTAAAGGTACAGTATATAGCAATGTCTTGTAGAGAAGAAGGCTAACTCAATAGCAAAGTACACGAGACTTATTTAAGAAACCAATTTACCAGCAAAATGTGATCTAGGAGAGGAAGAGTAAGACAAAAGGATCTGACAAACTGGAAAGAAATTCAGTGCAATTCTGTCACAGTCTGGGTGCATTTGTTAATCAGCAGTAATTATTAACAGGTGGCAACTGCACACTACAGGAGGACAGAGAATGACCAGAGTACAGAAATACCATTATACATCCTTATCACCTCTTCTAAGGATCTTCTACTGGGCATTTGTCTATATTTTGACTATAATGAATATATCTATTATCCCTCAATTATACTTGATAAAGTCCAAATGTTAAAGCTTGACTAGCAGTGACATGTTTCTGATGGTATCTCCTTGGGAAAGCTGCATGGATTAAATTTGGGATAGGAGCTGAATGATCAATGTAGGAAACAAAAGTGATATTGTAGTCTTACTGATTATCTTTTACTGGGCTTAAGGAATGAACAGGTTCTTTGTGCTCTTGCTCAAGTTTAAGTAATTTTGAAAATAAATAATTTGCATCAGGACAATGGGAAAATAATTATTTTGTCAGGGTGACTAAACTTATTGTGCCAAACACCTATTGCATGTGTCTTATGAAAATATAATTTGTTTTTATTTTCTTTTCTTGGTATGCTTTTTGATTTTAAAATGTATTGGGGAAAAAAAAAAGCCAACCAGTTTTCTGTTGTGTTTGCAAAAATTTCAAGTTTTCAGAACTCTCTGGTAGCTGAGTTTTTGATTTGAGGAGCTGATTTGTGGAGGTGGATGGTATCAGACATACTATTTTCTCACAGTAACATTTTGAGGGCTGAATTAAATTAAGCCCTGATGGGAACTGACACCAAGTTGACCCAAGAGGGAACTGGTGCTGCTGCCTGAAGAATTCACAGATGATAGAGGAGCGAGTTGGCCAAGGAATTGGTGGAGGCAGGGATGGTGCGGTGCCTAGCCTGGATGGCCTCATGGTATCCACTCAAAGAGAAACGCCACATCATAGGCACACAGCAAAAATGAAAACAAGCCCTACACTCTGACTGATTATGCTGATCAGCTGCTTAGAAGACACTGACTTGAAAAGCACAGAGTGGTCTAGAAAAGCTGTATGATGGATGATATCTGCATGCACATCAGTATCTTCCTATGTTAAAGAGCGTAATCTGCCCTGACTCCTGGCCACAGATGTCCTAAGATTGTCACAAAGAAAGAGAGCAACTTCTTGCAAACAGAAAAATCCTACTAAAGAGAAAAAATAAAAATGATGCACCAAATCCAATAACAAAACAGACAACCCCCCCAAAATTATAGAAAACGCTGTATTCTGCCTCCCTCGAGTTTACAACCACTCCAGTATGCAACTTCTTGCTTCAGGTCTGAACCTGTTGTGACCTGATTTAACA
Source organism: Manacus candei (assembly GCF_025592945.1). Lineage (NCBI taxonomy): Eukaryota > Metazoa > Chordata > Aves > Passeriformes > Pipridae > Manacus > Manacus candei. The sequence continues at coordinate 29,470,125 of NW_026138097.1, read as the reverse complement.
GACATTTTACAGATGACTTGAAGCACACAGGACCAAACTTGCTTTGTCATCCTACTTCCTTAGCTGTAAGCCAGCTTTTTACTGGTTCCAGGATATTAATTGTAGTAATAACTGTTCCAGTTATAAGCTGTAGAAATGTGCAGTTTTGATAGGCAACCTCTTGCAGGAATCAGTAACTAGACCTGCCATGATGTTAGAAGTAGGTGATACAGCAACAAGGCACAGTGCCTGTAAGTTTGTAACACAGGATCTATTCACTTCGAAACTCAGACAGGCACTGCCCTGAGTTGCTGGTGTTGCTTCCTTCACAAGCTAAAGCACTGCTGTCAGGTTAAATGAAACATTCTGACTTGTGTGCACCAGTGTGACACTGTCTGGAATAAAAGATAAATCTGATGTGAATTAAGTCAAGGCTCATCAGACTTACACAGGTCTGGGCAATTCTTCACTGGGAATTTGTTGTCATGACACTAATAAGATATAGCAGAAATTAGAACTGGATCAAATAATCTACATACATTGGCATATGAAAATTATGTGTGTGACTTGACTGTAGTGAGGAATCTAAAATGGTCACAAGGTTGGGGTGATCCACGTACATATCTCATGAAGTTCTTAAATGGGATTTTTGAAATAATGCAGATTAAATGGTAATCAACAACCACCGTTACTTATCATTAGGCTTTACAACCTGGGATCATATAATTTTCTTTTAAGACAAGAGGAAGAATAAATACCTCTCCCAGTGCTTCTCAACAGAGGTAGCAAGCCTGACTTCTCTTCCTATGCCCTCTCCCATGGCAGCAGAGGCTAACCACCCCCCACCAGCAGACCTGAACAGTGAGTGTGCACCACTGAAGCAGGTGACAAAGAAATGTCAGCTGCTGAAGGAGAGATGGAGAGATAGCTGTTCCCTAAAAAAGCCCATGCCTTTGTAGTTGAAGCACGTTTACTTGGGAAGAGTGGTTTCAACTAAATTCTTATGGCTTCAAAAAACTCTGGGAACACTCTTGAAAGACAAACCAATTAGTTTTAGATAAACTATCTAATTTAAAAACAAAGATGTTCCTTCATTTTTTCTTTGAATTTACAGTGTCAAGTCCTATTATCAGTAAATGATTCCTGAAAGGACTGTTCTTGCTGAATTTGCTCGTGTTGTTTCCACAAAAACTCAAAACCAGAAAAGAATTCCAGGGCATTGATCTGCTTTATGATATATTATGAATAAATGTTATTTTACTACCATCAGTTATCCTGCAATACTAAGCAGTACACTGACATTTTTACTCCTAGAATTTTATCTTTTGCTTCCAAAGTGGTGAGATAAGTTGTTCAAGAGAGGAGTAGGGATTGAGACTGGAAGATCCTGACATTCTCCCAGCTTACACATCAGCAGTTGTTTTTTGGGTTAAACCCTTCATTCTGGAGTAATTTCAGTGGCTTCAAAAGGGCTGCTGACTTCATTTGTTCTGTTTTCCCTCCTTTCCCAAAGAGTTATGAGCCAGGCCCTCAAAATCAACGGACACGAAGTAAAGACACAAATCACTGAAGCTCATCTTCATTTGAGGATTTTAGTATTTGTGCTTATAGTTTCATTTTCACAGCTTATGAAAGCCAGAAGATTATTTAAAACATAGAAATTCTTCAAGTTTGGGAGATTTAAAAGTATTATAATGATTTGTATAAAAGAGTTGCTCACAGTTACGCCTACTTAGCTGAGGTGGTTAAAGGAAAATACAGTTTGCTTCCAATGCCTTTTCATGATGATGATGAAGCCTGTTTACTGGTTAAAGCTTACATTGGGAGTACGACACCTGCTGCTGTGTGAGCTGGGATGAAGGCCACTCACTCTTTCCTTGCACAAACTGAGGAGAGAGGACCAAGACCCCACTGAGAGCACCATGGGAGCAGTGCCATCATTTGAGCCAAAGCAAAGAGCCACAGTGGCAGGGCCAGACTGGGAAAGACCAAGCCAGGCTGGTGGCAGTGCTGCCACTGGAGCAGCCACCTCTCCCAGGGGCCCTCAGCCCCTGCCCCAGTGCCTGATGCTGGGGGCTGCCAGGTTGTTCTCCAGCTGGCAGAGCTGTGTGATACACACACAGTGCCTCAGACTCCTTTCTTGTGCACTAGGCTTGACCTCAGCACTTCTTTTTACCCTGAATCTCAACGTACAAATGGCTTTTACTTATAAGTGACCGTTTCTGCATCCCAGACACAGCAGAAGTTCAATTGCTTAGGATGCTGAAAGACAAATACATATTGAAATACGTATTTAGGGCAGCATGAGGCTTTAAGAAGGGCTTCTAGTCAGACAGTCATTAACCGAGCAAAACTGTCTGGTGCTGGCTGAGGATTATTAAGTTTTCTGTAGGCTCTTTGAAGTGACATTTTCAGAATCGGTGGTTAAACTCATTTTTTTTGAAATGAGACATATACCTCCCAGCCTCCATCTCAGCTTCTCTGAAAGCAAAGCCATTATTCTCCTACTGTCAGTGTTCCACCTCAAAATAATCTACAATATTTTCTCACCCTGTTTTTCTCTTGCCATTGCAGTGCATGGGGTATTATATTCTTCTGAGAGTATCACTCAATTTTTTTTCTTTTAAAATACCATAAATGGCCTTGGCCAGTTTTCTCTTTTTCAAACACTATTTTGGTGTGCGTTGTTATCATCTTCTAATCACAGAACTTGTACCATAATTTTGTATCTCATCCCTTGATTTTAGCTACAAAGAGACACATGATAAGGGAGAGATAATGCTAATTACTTGACAAATCTATTCCAGTGAGAAACAGCTAGGTAACTACCCCCAGTTGTTTTGTAAAGTCTCGGATGTTTCAGGCAATTAGTGAGGCATTGCTTTACCTATCCATAATTAATTATTGATTTCCTGTTGCGCAAATTGCAAAGATGACATGAACTAATCTGATGAATAAAAAAACTATAAGAAAAGGGAATTGTATGTGAGGCAAAGCATGAAGGACAAGACTTCAGATACAGCAGAGTTCATTATTCATTTTGCTGAGGTTATATGCAGCTAAATAATAAAACTCTCAAAACACTGCAATAAAATGTAATAAATTCATTTTTCAAAGCATCACGTTGCCTCTTATACAGAAATAAAATTGTTTTAATATATTTTAGAGGAAATGAAGGCAGTATTTGGCCCTTCAGATAAAATTTCTGTTCTATTTTCCCCTGCATAAGGTATATAACTCTAATTTAAATTGCTAGATTCATAAAGAACTATTTTTGCTTGTGTCTTGTGTGTACAAAAAAACCTTGCCTGCAAGAAAATGTTTTACAATAATTTTTGATTCATATTGTCATTTTTCATTCCAGAAATGCAATTTCACCTATCTTAACAGGTTTATAACCTAGAAATGCAAACTTTGTCTCATGGCCACAACATTTCAGGAGTAAGACAAATACTATTTTATGTTCAGGGTCAGTTTCTTAAGTCTACCATCCTTCGAAAGACTAGAAAGTAATCAACACCTCTTACTCTTTTAATGCATTAAACCAAAAAATCAACCAAATAGAACTCTTCTATCATACTTGTGAATGTAAAATAACAAAAAAACGATTATCAGCATAAAATTTGCACCATTGTCTCTCATGGTGAAGAATATGGTAGGACTAATGACACTGACCACGATCAAGAGCCATTAGGACTTTGTGCTTCCCAAAGAGCGGCACTGCAGCTGAAAACAGGGGATCATTTTATTGAAATGTGGAGCTCCGTGACAGAAAAGGAACCAGCACCTCTTTGGAAAAATAAACTCCTGTTGTCCTTGGGTTTAGGTCAAAAGTTTGTGCATAAATACACTTAAACTAGAGAGTTAGAGATCCAAGTGATTATCACTAAGCTGTATGAGTTTTAAGGATACGCTGTTTTGAACACGTAGTTTACCAACACATATAGACATTAATAATATAGACATTATTTTTTTACTGGTATACCTTTAAGAGTTTTTGATTGACTAAGTCAGAGCTTTAGCACTGTTAACTCAAACAGGAACTCACTATTGGACCAAAGCCTAGAACTCTCAATTTAAGCGATCCACAACTTTCTCTAAAAGCACTGTATAAAATTAAAAGTCACAAAACCAATTCAGAGACTGCCAGTGAAGCTTCTCATTTCTACTTTTTGCAGGAAGAAGTAGCTACAGTTCTTTTATCAAGACAAACTGTAGCAGCTAGGAAAGGAAGTAAAAGAAACTCAGAACAAAGCACACACACTACAAAAGGGACTCCTTTCAAAACATAAGTTTTCTTTCTTAAAGTCTGAAATGGCAGACATATTCAGGACATTTCTGAATTCTGTTAGCAGTTTTAGGAGAGAAGAGGGAAGAAATGAGAAGGACTTCCTAGCACTTTTTCCCCCACCCATTATTAGATAATGTAGAACATCAAAGTAAGATATAGATGCAGCAGCTTAATATTTCATTGACCTTTGATTGAATTTACATGTACTGGCCACATTAAACAAACACATTTAACCTCCTTATAATACCCAGAAGAATGAGGATGATGATAATGTAAGTACAGCAACACAGTGAAGCATCAGCAAAAGGTGCCCAGTGTTATGCATCAGAGCATCACAGCTAGACTCTTTACCTCTGAAACAGAAATATGCCATAATTTGCCAAAGTAACTAATTTGATATCCCTCCCCTCTGTGCTAAGTGCATATGCTACTACTACAAGTAAAAGTCCTATTGATCTGATTCATTTGCATAACTATAAGCAGCCATCCAATGCCATCCAACATTCCTGTTCAAGTCTGCTGAAAGAAACTGAGTTTCTCATGCATACTTTTTATTACACATCTACTTTTATCTGAACCTTTACTTGAACCTAGATATCCAAACATCAAGTACACAAGTTAATTAAATATGATATTTTGTTCAGAATGGTAGAAATCATGTTCCTTGAATGAATTTTGGAGAAAAATTACATAAATTAAAAATAATTTCTCCTAGTGTGTATCTTTAAAACACTCCTGAAAGTCTTTAGAAAGACTTCTGGATTCTTTTTGGTATTGTACATATGAATCCAGCTAAACTTTTTTTGTCACTAATTGATATTTATATTTGTTTAAAAATATTTAATACATTATTTAAGTGGTCTAAAAATGTTCCCAGTTCCAAAACACATGCAGTAATTTTCTTAGGTCTCTATTTTGTATTCAAGTATTAAAATACAATCTTATTCTGAGGGACCATATTTTTGAAAAAAAAATCTATATGTGTGACCTTCCACTTATTCATAACCTTCTAGATTCTGGATGCCTACTTGTAGCTCTACCCTAAGGATATTTCAGAAACTTCAGTTATACAATTCCCTTCAGAAAGAAGGCTTTAAGAGAAAGATACTGACTCCTGGGCTGCATTTTAAATTTTCTTTTTTTCAGAGAACTTCAAAGGGTGGAGTACTTTGGAGACAGACTTTACACAAGTATGAGATTAAACTTCTGTCTTCTAAATCTGTACTTAGTAACCTTAAAATGGACTTGAGTTTTCAAGTGAACAATACCTTGTCATTCCATCATAAGTCAGCTAGAGCTTACCATTAGACTCAGTATCAATGCCGAGGATAATTTAGTGTCACATATGCAGGGCTCATCCTAGAGAATTGTTTGGACAAACTTTGATTCTTTTCTTATTTGTTTAGCACCTCTTGAGTCTAGTAGGTTTTGGATGAGAATGGCACCAGTTTCCATGCACTCCTTATTAATTACCTGGAAGAATTACTGTTAAATTTGGTTGCTGAATTACTGTTCACTACAATGCTAAATGCTAAAGGGAAGCACTATCATGCCTTTAAGGCCCTCAAGGGAAAAGCAACAGTCAAGCATAGCTGCAGATACTTTCTAAGCTCATAACTCAAACCATTAAGGTTTATTCCTTTACACATTCCCAAGCTCTCTTTGTTCCAAGACAAAATTATAGAGTCATAGAATCTCCTGAGTTGGAAATGATCCATAGGGATCCTCAAGTCTAACTCTCAGTCCTGCACAGGATCATCCCCAAGAATCACACCATGTGACAAAGCTTGAGAGCTTTGTCCAAAAGCTTCTTGAAATCTGTCAGGTTTGGTGCTGTAACCACTTTCCTGGGGAGCTGTTCCAGTGCCCAACCACCCTCTGGGTGAAGAACCTTTTCATAATATCCAACCTATGGGTATTGTAGACATCATACTTAAAGGCAGTGTCTTCTATGTCTACACTGTGTTGTGATTTTTACATCCACACCCCCCCATTTGTGCATACATGTACATGTATGTACATATAGATACTTACCAGCAAACATACAGATATGTTGTCCAACAGACATACAAGTATTTGATTTTTAAAAAAGGCATTAGTTTGGGTTTAATTGTGCTTAGTCATCATACATGTTTTTTGGACATCATTCAGTAAAAGAGCCTGCACCAAAATAGTACAAGTAAGGGCAGGTCTGGCTTCAGCTACACAGAACTGTTTTCATGAAAATACTGTAATCCATATTGAATCTTCAGTTCAGCCTAGACTCTCTTAGATTACTGTTAATATTTTAAATATCATCATAAACACAGAAGATGTTTCAGAAAGAAACATATAAATACTGAAACATAACTAAAGGAATGTTAGGTTATACTGCAGAGTTAATAAATCTTCGTTGAGACCATGACAAAGAATTTAACTATGTAAAATGCAAAATGATTAGAATAATTGATACTTATTAACATACAGTAAACTATGAAGTCCAGGAGGATTAAACATTTGAGAACATCTTCCTCTAACAATTGATGTAGAAACACGTTTTGATACTCCTCCATATGTTGTTATTGTTATATAGCTAAGAACATTAATTTTTGGATTGCAAAAGATTTTCTACTTTCTTTAGGCCACATGAAATACATTTTTAAAAAAGTAATCACATAATGACGATCTTCTACCTTTCTAGTATTGTCTTACACTGTTAATAAACTGCAAGTTAGAAGGAACTACAAAAAATATTACTTGATATGATGGATAAGCTAAGAAAATCAGAACATGTTCTACTTTACAGCACAAGTGAAATGATAATTATTGACATTAAAATAAAATCAATACAACATTCAGTTTGACTTAGCATTTTGTAATATTTTGGTATTTTTTTCTAAATTGTTCTTAAAAAAGTAGCCAAATTATTTTGAATGATAGCACAGCTAGGTGAAAACACTTAATATGTGTGTGTTATGTCAAATGATGACAATCTTTCTCTCTCTTTTCCAAAATTCAAGAACAGTTTATACACCAGTCTTTCCCTATGTGAATACTCCTGAACGCTTCTGCATATGCCAAAGAGTTTACCTGTATATCTCAGTTAAATTTATTTGCACAATTTCCTCTTTGCCCTTCATGATTTTGCTCATGAAATGGACATCCCTATTGTATAGACAAACAGGGAGTTATTTAAGCAGGCAATTGGCAATCAAAAAGCTACAAATGTTAAAATTTCCTCAACAAAGTTTTGAATGATTCTTAAAAAAAACAATCCCTGAGAAGGCTTATGCAATCAAAAGAGGAAGTAAGTTAAATGGTAAGTTTACATATACCGTGATGCTGCCTAAACACCTGAAGAAAAGTACAAAGATCAGTGTTTACAGAGCCATAGTGCTGTCTGCTCTCTTATATGGATCTGAATCATACGTCATTTTCCACCACCACCTGCGACTCCTAGAACGCTTCCATCAACGCTGTCTCCTTACAATGCTAAACATCCACTGGTCAGATTATGTGACCAATACATCTGTTCTAGAGCAAGCAGCAGTCACAAGTATTGAGGCCATGTTGCTGAGAACACAGCTGCGATGGGCAGGACACGTCTCCAGGATGAAGGACCACCGCCTCCCTAAGATCCTGCTTTATGGTGAACTTGCCACCGGCTGCCACAAGAGAGGAGCCCCGAAGAAAAGATACAAGGACTCCCTGAAACAACATCTCAGCCTTGGTCATATTGATCAACATAACTGGTCTACTCTGGCCTCCAACTGGGAGGTCTGGAGACACACCACCTATAACGCTGCTGATGCCTTTGAGAACACACGCAGGATCACTCTCGAGGAGAAAAGACAACGCAGAAAGAATCGTGACTTGCAGAATATACCACCTAAGGAGTCTTTCTGCTGTGCCTTTTGCAACCGGACGTGCCTGTCTCGTATTGGCCTTTTTAGCCATCAACGCACTTGCAACAAACGTGGGTAGAGACCTTCCCAAATCTTCGTTCGCGAAACCCAGCCATGATGCTGCTGCCTAGTGCTAATTATGTGGGGAAAAAAAAGAGGTAAAAACCCCCCAAAATTCCAGACTATTGTATCACTCCTCACAGAAGAGATTTTGTGTCTGTAAGAAAGAATGTGAAAAGATGAATCATATTACACTTTGGTCTGCAGCTACTATTGTTATTTCCTGCAGAATACAAAATAAACCTCTGCTTTAATGAAGAAATACTTTGTATTTGTGTGTGCACTGGCAGAGGCAAACCTGTCTTACATGAACACTGGAAACTAATATACAGCATAAAATGTAGAATTAGGAATAATTCAGTGCACACACAAAAATATCAGTAGTGCCAACTTTTTCTTCATTACTGAAACCAATGATGATTTCATGATTCACTATTTCACAAGACTGCCATTTGATAAAGCACCACATTTAAAATGCTCAATTAAAGGTGATTAATATGTTTTTTAGAAAGAAAACAAGAAAGTATACATTTGCAGACTATAACTTTTTGCTATATTGGTTATAGAATCCCTATCTTCTAAAATTATTCCAATGATGCTTTAAAAAAAGCTTGAATATGTTAATTCCACAGAAAACATCCACATTTTCTTTATTTAAAATCGATTTGGGAATTTGCGTAATTCCTACTTAACAAAAGAAATTAATGTCATGTATCAGATGATGAAATGTTGGCTGTTTTGAGTATCGTATTCCTGTTAGCTAAAGATTAAAAGGATTTACCTTAACCTTGAAAGATATTTATGTCTAGGGTATTTAAGTGACATCTTCTGTAATGCCTTCTCTCTTTCAGGCAAACTTAGTGCAAAAAACCAAAAATCTGAAAGAAATAGCATAACTACTTTGTCCTGTGTAGCCAGCAAAAACATGTAAATTCCAATTGTCTCTAAATATTTTATCAGAAATAATACACATATATATATGACTTATATAAAAAAATATATGTCTGTATACATGTATAATAATACATATATGTATATATACACACACACACACACACACACACACACATATATAAAGGTTTCTCCATGGACTTACTTGAATGCTATGCATATGTAGAAGGTATTTTGTTTTTGCAATAATGCCACAAAGTAATATTTTAATATTAAAAAAATATTAAGAGTAAAAAAAAGAACACACTGGTTAAGGAAATGGAATTTTAGTACCTCAAATTAAAGACTGCCTCTAACAAAAAAAATGCCCAGTCCTGCTAATTCTCATCAACTATAATTCTATCTGAAGGAAATATTTGTTGTCCCTATTAACAGAGATTTTGAAAATTAGCATTTTAAAAATTTGTGACTCCTGAAAACACTGACTTTTATGTAAATATACCAGTTTACCTGGGTTCCCCTTACTGAAATATGCAGCTATTGCTTTTTTCTTAAGAGATACCATTGCATCAGAAAACAAAGCAATGTGCTTGATAAATTTAATCTGCTATTGCAACACAGTGCTTATCAATAGCTGCCTTTCAGTTTGAAAGATTAACACAACCAAAAAAGAGATCACAGAAATGCTAGCACGATTGTCAGGGAACTGAATGTTTTCCTCAGAGAGAGCAAATCTTTGCACACCTTCCTCCTGTGGCTGAAATCAACAGGAGTACTCTCTTAAGTGAAGTGAGATGCTTTCCATCTAGAACCTACAGGGTTTGATGAATGAAATTGTTTAACTTAAAATCATATTCTCCAGCAAGGCTTTTTTACTTTTGATTCAAATGTCTCCTGTAGAGCTCTTTTGAGTACAAATCTCAGTATGCAGTCAACATAACAATTCAAGAGTGGTCAGCTGACAGCCAGAATACCTGGGTTGGGGAATAGATTCTGGTTTCTTGGCTCTGGGAGAGAGTATGCTGAGCGTGCCATGACCCAGAGTCGTGGGTTGGTGAAAATCCTCTGTCATCAGTCACACTGAAGCTTGGGGACGCCCACTGCCATAAATCAATCAATCAGTCAATCATTTATTAATCAGGTACTTACATTTTCATAGTTAATATAAAAATGGGCTCTAAACAATGCCTTCTCTATAATGATACTCCAGCTTTATATTACAGTGGGGTCTTTATCTTAAATTAATTCATCCTTTTTCTAAGAGGGTGACATGTTAATCTGAAAAAGTCCTTGCCAATTGTGCAGAAATAAATTAAGCCCTGCTGAAAGTTCAGCACTGCAAAATACGTATGCTCATGAAAAGTCTGAGCACATGAATAGTTCCTTCAAGTCAAGCCACTTTTTGAGGAACTATTATGTTTTGGAGTTAGAATTTAGATTCTTAATGTAGGGTTTAAGTTCTGCACAGACCTCTTCACTAGATAAATTTAACCTAAAACAGCTTCTTTTGGGGGATGTCTGACTAATGATAATCTTACCACAAGAAAATCCAAATGATGTGTCCCAAGTCTACATGACAGCATATTGTAATTAACATTTTTAAAGGGTGAGTATGTATATTTTATTTAAAAGAAGACTTTAGACTCTAAAACTCCTTGACTAGGGTTTTGAAGCTTAATACTGGCAATCTTCATGGAACATTTAGCCACAAAGGACCTTCTCATAGAGTCATCATTTTATTATTCTGAAAGTCATGAAAAGCAAGTCCTCTTCTATATCCAGATGGGCCTTAACTCCTTCTAAGGCTTTGGACAATTCTACATGTCTTTTCCAACCAATGACAAACAAGGTCATCTTCAGAGTGACTACTCTGACTTCATTAAATGCCTATCACAATACTATCCCTGTTGTAAATGGTACAGTACATGCCGAAGGACGGCTGCCTGTAACAGCCTTCCTGTTTTCAAACATTGAGTGGTATTTTTATTCATACAGCAGGTGAATAGGACAAACATTTCTAATATTCCATGCAGAACAGAAACCTACGAGGGGGAAAAAATAATTTCTATAAATTCATCATGACCCCTACTTATATATTGGAAGAAAGAGTAAGTTTAAACATGATAGAATGTGAACATATTTTGCTGGAGCCTAAGTGGTCAGGCAAAGAAAACCAATTAATAGAAAACATATTCTTCCTGACACTTCCTCCAGCTCTTTAATATTATGCACATTTAATGTTAATTGAATCTTGTGTTTAGGTAATAATTTTTCTTTCATGTTACCCTCATTTAGCACAACCCTTTTGCTCAAATTTCCTCATGTAATTTAACAAGCTATCTGTGTTTAAGAGGAGTTGGTTATCTTCTTGAATACTGAGAGAAGAGTTTACTTACTAATGGAAATCTGCTCTCTTATAGTCACAACTGTATTTTTGAAGATGTCCCCAAATCTTCAACCAACTAATACCCTAGAGACTGGAGTGGGGGCCAGTGGCCCTGACTTGGAAATAGGTGTCTTTAAAGAACCACTGTAGTAGCTCCTTTCACATTGCTTAGGTGGCTAAATATAAACGGGAGAGGACATCTCTTTGCAGACTGCAAGCAGCACTTATTTCTCCTGTTTACCGTTCAGGTTACCAAGATACTTGAAGAAGAGGGGTGTACCGGCAGTTTGAAGCACAGGGACAAGCTGTGGGATAGCTCCTGTACCTGGTCTTTAATAAGTGTTGAGCTGTTAACTCACCTATAGGGTTATGGACCATGTGACCACTAAGCATGTTTCAAAGTCAGATTTTAAGTATTTCAGAATAGACTCACGTAAACAGAGGCAGAAAAATGATAATTTATGAAAAAAAGTCTTGCTTGCAGAAAGCAAAGAAGTTTGAAAATTATGACATTGTCTTTGGGAGACAGTATTTAATCTACTGACGAAAAATTGTAATGATCACACCTTTTTTACAGAATCACAGAATCAATCAGTTTGAAAAAGACCTCTGAGATCATTGAGTCCAACCTATGACCCAACACCACCTCATCTACTAGACCATGGCACTAAGTGCCACATCCAGTCTCTTCTTAAATACCTCCAGGGGCGGTGACTCCACCATCTCCCAGGGCAGCCCATTCCAATGCTTGATCACTCTCTCCGTAAAGAACTTCTTTCTAATGTCTAACCTAAACCTCTCCTGGCACAGCTTAAGACTGTGCCCTCTTGTCCTACTGCTGGTTGCCTGGGAGAAGAGACTGAGACCTACCTGGCTACAACCTCCTTTCAGGTAGTTGTAGAGAGTGATGAGGTCTCCCCTGAGCATCCTCTCCTCCAGGCTGAACAAGCCCAGCTCCCTCAGCCTTTCCTCATTAGACTTGTGCTCCACCACCCCCACAGTAAAGAATGTTATTCGAACATCTGATTTAAACCTACTCTTTTTCAATTTGTAACCATGCCCCTTTGTCCTGTCACTACATGCTCTTGCAAATAGTCTTTCTCCATCTGTCTTCTAGACTCCCTTCAGACCTGGAAGGTCTGAAACTCTTTTTCAAGAAACATATCCCTAGCTTAACCTGGCTTACTAGATTAATTTTCTGTGTCTCCCATCTCACTGACTTGTGGAATAATTTTGCATTTTCAGGATAAAAAAGACAGATAGGATGTTAAAATTTTGTGTTGTCAAAAGATACTGTTTGTATTAGCCAGATACCCTACAATCTTGAGACAGGGTATGTTGCTTGATTTGGTCGATGAGATTAACTAAATTCTTGCAGTTGTTGCTGCAGTTTTTGTCTGTAAATAGCCTAGAGAAACAGCAGATGTCTGTCAGACACTGAGCAGCAGAATGAAATTTGTGCGCAAAACTATTTTTCTTAAGCAAAATAGATGAAGCTGGAACCTTGAAATCTGTTAAATGTGGGCTATTTTTATGCAACAGTTGACTTTGACAGTGTCCTCAGAGGCTGCCTCATTTAGGTTTCACTACATAGGTGCATCACCGCTAATAGCCTTGGTTAAAGCTAAGATCTTGCTCAGTCATGATGGGATTGGAGCACTGCACATACCCTGCTTAGGGGCAGCCCTGCTACTGGCAGCAGGTGGGGGACCAGTTTCTGACTTCTGCATTTTTCTCCACTCCACAGCCAGGAGTTTAGCGGGGAGTGCTGCAAATGGGAAATTGGTGCCTATGCACTTCTTGGCTTTTGGTCCTTCACAGGTGTGGCAGGTCATTAGGCATTCACACCAACCTCCAATTCTGGATTTCTGTCAGTGCAGTTTATCTTCTGACAGCTATGGGATGTTTCCTGCAATGTTGAGCAAAATTAGAAAAGTGAAAGAGGTTTTAATGTTTTTGCTGATCCAGTCATATTTGGATTAAATATAATGACTGCTACTTTATCAGCAGTAAACATATATTGCCTTCATTTGCCGTTAATACAAAGAAAAATACTTCTATTCTTTTTACCTCTTCTTACTGTACTGTGAATGTGTAGCTCTAAAATATATGACAATTCAAACTATTTGGTTACACTGTTTCTCAAACAGAAGAAAAGTGCTGCTGCTTTCACTTAAATATGATGTGATACTTGTAATTTCCTTGTATTACTATACAAAATTGTGTCTCTGTTGGCCAATTCTTTGAAAGCAATTGTATAGATACTTCAGTACATAGGAGGAAATTGCTGATGGTTATGCAATGGGATTTACCTGCACTTCAAAAAAGGCTGTGCATGTGTAAGATACTGCAAAGTGCTGATCTTATTACACTGTACATTCACTCATTTTTACTGGCACACATATTTTAATGGGACGAAATAAAGATTATGTTGACCCAGTATCTTTATATTACATAACTAGATGACTATTAGTATAATGCAAACTCTTCTAATTTTCCTATCATAAAAACATTTCCATTGCTTTCCAAACAGTGGCGAAACTCAGACAGCTAGCATGAGTCAGCCTACTACAGGTAAGTTTAATAACTATTATGACTTTATAAAGAATATTGTATGTATTTTAATAAAAAAAAGTATTTTAAATTAACTATCTGAACATTTTGATTAAAAGAAACCATATTTATACAAGGCTTAGCAGCATATATAATGGCATGTAATGAGTATACAAATATGTAGCAGAGACTGACCTTCATTTTAAGATTCTGTGAAGCCTATAGGAATTAGCCAATATAGAGATCAATAAAATACTTCCTGAGAATATTAACAATCTGTCTGCTATGAGTGTCCTGGAAGCTGCCTCTAAGGCTAGCCTGTCCTATTTTCCATACCACAGGCATATATTTGTGGCCACAGAAAACGTTTTTAAGCATGCTAGGTACTTAGTACCTAAGCACGCTTAGTATGTAAGTACATTACCAGGCATTCACGCTGCAGCCAACAGAATGTCCTCTAGCTGGCAGTATACTCAGAAGCCATACAGCATATTACCTCATGCATGGAGCAACCCCAGAAACTGCTTTTCCATCACAGCATATATATGTACAGACAGAAGGTTGGAAATGAGCCAGACATTGTAAGAACCTCTAAGAGATTATGGTGCAATACAGTTCAGCCTCTACAGTGCAGCCACCCACATGCACAGAAGTCAGGCTATGCACACTTCCAGTGTGTTACTGCCTTGCATCAAGAAAAGCCTACTCTAGCTCGTGTTTGTTCCCACCTCTTAATGGGACAGTTGAGTACCAGCTTGTTAGTTGGAATGTCTTCACATATGGTATCCCTAGGGCTGCTAAGGATGACTGAAAATACTGGAAGTGAACAATGGGAGACACTCAATAATCATCTTCCTCACTCCTCAGACTTGACACAAGCAGGGCTGAGGCATACAAAAGAACACTATTTCAAACAGAAGGTCAGCTTCTGCCAGTTTGAGATTCACTGCACATTTCATGTAACTAAGTTATTTTCTCGTGCAGAATACGTACAACACAGACTATGCCACTGTGAACCCTCCCTACTTCACCATTGTTATGCCTCAGCCTTAACTAGGACCTGAACTTTTCTGCCACAAGAAGTCTTAGCTCTCTTTGATGAGATTACAAATACAAACATCAATTAGACAAGTTGTGAAATTCCAAGCAAGAAGACATTGGAGAACAAAATCTGCAGACTGATACTCACATGGAATGCAATTCAGCTTGGAAATATACACCAAGAATTACTTTAAATGTTGTCATTTACTAAGTAGACAGTTATGTTTAAAAAGCTATATAGGATGTTGTTCCATGGTATTGTATTACCCTATTGCAATTCATTTTTAAGAGGTTAGCAGGCCTGTGGAAATGACATTGTACTATGGACTTCACAGACTGTCTGAAAACCAAGTCTATAAGGCTACTGTCTGACAGCTGATCAGAAGTGAAGCTACCAGGTTTCAGCCCAGCTCCACATATAACTGCTCCCTAAGCACCACTCCTTCAGATACTCTTGTTTACAATCTCATGAGGAAATTTGGGAGCTGAAGGGCTGGAAATCTAGTAATCTCCTCAGAACAGGGATGGGAGGTGTAAGAAGGACTGGCCCAGTAATAGAGCTTGCATAGACAGGTTTGTTCTATGAGCAGCGGATTTCACTCTCCAGGGCTGCCAGATCCAGCACTTTTTCTATGAACTTATTTTAAAATCAAATTCACACCCCATTTTTACCACCACACATATTTTCAAAGGTCATTTCTATGTTAAAAGTAGAAATGAAGGAAAAACTAATACCTCCAAGTATCTGAAACTTTAAACTCCAAGTGGATTTCCAGTCACATAAACAAATGTTTTGGTCTGAAGTCTCTCAGCCCCCAAATTTGGGTAACAGTATGAAAGATGGTAAATCCAGAAAATACCAAGCCTTACCTTCTTGTAGAGACTTCTCAGGTCTCTGTACTGCCACATACTATTGAGGACCTGAGATGCTGCTTTCACCACTTTAGGCGAATGCCTGTTACACACATATATTAAAAAGGGAGAGAGAAAGAAAGAGTGAGAAAGAGACTGTTAAATACAAGACACCATTCATCCCAATTTTCAAATGCATTGCTATGGATTTAAACCCACAATTAAAGTGTGTTTCAAGTATACCATAAGATCTTTGGTTGGCATCTTGGAGACCAATGTGTTTTTAAGCAAGGGCAATATATATTATTTCTATAGTACTAATCATTCAGTGAGGAGCAAAACATGTGCAACTCAGTAAATACAGGGATTCACGCTGAATGCATGGTAAGAGGAATGGGAAGTAGCAATTGCCAAAATTGTTGAGAACCCAACTGGCATTATATACATCTAAGATGTCCTGGCTACAACTTTTGGTATAAAGGACAAGGAGTCAGAGCTATAGTTTCTTTCTCTGTAAGGTTCCAAACTTCAGCTCTTGACAGTGTGCTCAACTCATTAAGTTCCTCTAAGCAGTGGTCAAAAGAAACACTCTAGTTGGGTGATGAGCACTGGATTTCAAGTGCAGAGCCAAGATGCAGAAACAGAAATAAAAATAAAAAGTCATGATAAATTTCATTAGGAATCCAAATGAGGATTTGGATGTTGCTCACATCATTACCCTTTAATGATGACAATACAATGTCATGTTGAAAAGCATATAACTTCACATGGGCTTTCTCTTCTGACAGGTTTTGAAAGAAGATCTAAACTATACAATCGATAGGAGTCATATATTCCTCTTGAAATAGGTAATTAAAAAAATCTAAAAAAAATATATATCAGACAGCATTCATCTCAGTGAAGAAAGGTCAAAGAGGAACGTACCAGGAAGATAATCTCCAGCCCACTGAGATAACCCAGCACACTGTGCTAGACCAAAAAGATGTAAAACACTAGAAAAACTTGCAAAGGCCAAAGTCCAGAATGAAGATTGATAGAGTTTGGGGCAGTCATTGGGGTGATTTGTGTTTTACTCAAAAGAGGCATATAGATTGCAAAACCAAAGAGAAATCAGAAAACCAGCAACATAAGTTACTGCTTCGGGCAGAAGTCTTCTCAGGGGTCACACTTTGGTTCATTCTGTGAATTCTGAGAAGGATCACTGGTAGGCTGACAGTCAAACTGGTAATGTTCATGACACAACTGATTCAATTAACTTATATACTATTTTTCTAGTAATTTATTTGGTGTGTTTTTTCCCACTTTTATTCCACTTTTCACCCAGAGTAGGTGGGTAATTGGTGAATAAACAGGACTTTGATAAACCCTTTCAAGCATAATTGTTTTTATTATACTTCCAGTTGTACTGGCTGGTGGGGTGCTGGTAGCATGGAGTAATGAGGAAAATAACTGTGCCAGTCACCGCATGAGTACTGAGGAGAGAGAGGAACTATGCAAAGCTGATATGGGCTTGGCCAACATGACCTTATGAACGTAAGTTCTTTTGTGTGGTCATACAGGGAAAGTGTTCAAGCCCTGGGCATATTCCAAAGGCTAGTGGGGCCAGCCTCACACTCCTGGCACTGATATGTACCAGGGCGCGTGGCCAGTCTAGTATCCTGCACTTGTAGAAGCACGTGCTTTATACTGGACAAGATGAATTCATACTGAAGTGTTTTACTGTATCAAAGTGAGCATGCCAGAACTTTATCCAACAACCAGCAATTTTGATTTTTAAACAATCAATTACATGTAAGAAACCAAACCAAACCAACAGCGCACAGTACTAACATTTCTGAAAGCTGAAAAATGGAACTTAACTTAATATGGGCATTTATAGCA
Organism: Manacus candei; assembly: GCF_025592945.1. Classification (NCBI taxonomy): domain Eukaryota; kingdom Metazoa; phylum Chordata; class Aves; order Passeriformes; family Pipridae; genus Manacus; species Manacus candei. The sequence continues at coordinate 29,452,307 of NW_026138097.1, read as the reverse complement.
CTGTATGTTGACAGGTTTTCTTTTCTAGAACTGTGTAACCCGCTACAATTATAACACATGACTGCATCTCAAAGTACTTGAGAGGAAGCATCCATATCATGATTTGGAAGGGCATTTTGGAGTTACTCAATATTACCTGGGCTAAATATATTAATTAGAAATAGATGTATTTCTCCTCACAGTTATGAGGAGTATTTAAACAGGGAATTATAGCCTTGGATCCTCCTAAAACTGCCCATGATACTTTGAAAATTTCAAACTCAACAGGCATTAATAATCTCTATCAGATAATGAACAGGTAGACAAATGCATTATTCTGAGGAAAGACACATTTGGCTTAAGTGAAATGGATATGAACCTACTTGCAATATCTAGAAAATATAAATTTAATCTAGAAAATATAAATTTAAATAGATTTAATAATAACAAAATGCAATTGTAAATAAATTGGCAGAGCATGGGGAGTTTCCACAACGGGAATCACATACTTGGTCATGCTACTACTTTTTACCCCCTTATAATTAGAATGTAAGAATGTTTCAATAATGAATTTGGTATGAAAGGAAAAGGGTGACAATAGAGGAAAAGAAATGTGATTAAATTATATTGGCAATGCTCCAATCACATAGGCGAGCATAAGTTCTCATACCAAATGTAGGGTGCATAAATCTTTCCTTCGGGTTGTGCCTGGCTTTGTGGGGCTCTTTTAGAGCTCTGATGCTGCAGTAGGCTGTGTGATGACAGCTTCAAGCAGGTGGACTGATGGGTTTTGTACACTACAGTGAAGGCTTTTTGTTTTCAAACTGCCATAGTCCCATTGCACTATACTTCAGCAGGTTGACAAATATGAGAACCAGGCTATCTGTTTTAGGCAAAAGAAGGATAAAGAGTGAACTCTTCATGAAGAGTGTGTACATAGGCAAACAGACAAGATGAAACCATAGCTGTTCTGAAAATGTCACAGTTGTGTGCAAGACTTTTTTTGCCTCACAAAGCAGCCTAATGCTCTCTTGGAAACCAGTGGTTAGGAAAACCCATGGATCTGTTTTTCTACTGTGCCTCACCTTACCAGCAAGCTGGTGGCAGGGGAAAGGTTGCTGTGAAGAGGGACAGTGACTTTACATTCTTCACTCCTAGAGCAAGAGGAGCAGTCACCCCTTCTGCAGGGTACAATCCAACTACTCTTGTCCCTAATGTTTATCAGGATCTTCTGGAATTGCTCAGAGGTAGTGGTTACTGTAGATAATTACTCTTCCTTAAAATGCACATGGAGTGCACTCCCCGCACTGTTGATGGTATGTCAAAAACAAACCAAAGCAGAGGGAGACTTTTGGTACTGGCATTGTCTGTTTCTCGTCACCTTTCACACTGGGCGTATGACTTCTGGTGAAACTAAAGAATTCAACTCACGATTGCACAGAGAAGGCAAACACATTCAGGACTAGTAATAACTACTGGAGAGGTTAAAAAGGTGCAAGGTGATTTGCAAAACATACTTGTCTCCTTTACTCTTAGATATGCCAACCAGTTTCTCAATGCCGCCTGCGTCTCGTAAGGCCTTGGCATTCTCCATGTTTTTAGTGATGACTTCATGCAGAGTGCAGCAAATGGCAGTAACGGTGTCATCAGACATGGCCTTGCTTGCTGAGCTGTTGCTGTTGTTAGCGCCTGGCAGTCGGTGGACCAGATCCCTCATGGCATACTTGCCTTTGTTGAAAGAAAATGAAGGGAGAATTCAGAAGATACAGCAATAAAGGGTGATGGAGAAGAAGTACAGGGGAAACACGCAAGACTATTAGCACCATTTGCAGCATTGCACGTAATCTAATCGAATACTCGTATTACTTTGGAGTAAACCACATTTATATGATTGCATGTTCAAGCATTTCACACATTATGGACTCTAATACTTCCATGCTGCATCAGTTGGAGTCTTCGGATATGGCTATATCATGCCCTTAAGAGAATGAAACTATGATCATAAAGGCGAGTATATGTGTAAAGATAACCTGAATGACACAGTTTACCAAATCTGGCAAGTCTTCATCTCCCACCAAACAATTCACAACTTGTTACTATAAATTAAATGTGCATCAATTGTTAAAACCTCAAGAGTAAATGCAAATCCAACAACGTTGTTATTTGTGAAAAAATCTTCTCTGAAGGACCAGTTTAAGGTTAATTCTATGCTGTGTGCAGTAATTGAACTGGATTGATTAGTGTTTCTTGGACTATATTGTTCAGCAAGGACACCACCTTTTCCACACATCTTTAGTTGTACTGACCAGAAAGGTATTGACCAGAAAGGGAGCCTTTCTGACATCTATTCCAGTCTGGTATTTAGTAAGGAGTTGCTTAAGAAAACACTAACCTCCAGAACTTAAAATCTCCTAAAATGAAAGGAATTTTTAAAATGGTCACATTGAACATTTCATGAAAAAGAAATTCTGTCAATTACATTTGGACGTAATAATATTAAAGGTCTTTTCCAACCTAGATGATTCTAAGATTATAATTTTTTCATGTTTCAATGAACAGATTTTTTTTTTTTCAAAATTTCCCCTGAAAGTCGTGTAGTACTTGTGAAAATAATACAAAATCAGCTTCTGAGAATTTATATATCTAGTGTAAATGTAAATGCAAATACATATAAATGTAGGGCAGGGCTAGCGCCAGCACAGATATACAAGAAGCCTCACATCAGTTCTAGAGGATCACTGTTATGGCAAATGGCTGCTCACTCCTTCAATGTGATGAAGAGAAGACCTGAGATGGTGCAGGCCTGATGAAGTTATTACTTAGGCCAGTGAGAAAACTCTGAATCACCTTCAGTGCAGCTGTGCCAGGAATTTGCATACAGCAATCACCATGAGTGTACCATGAAGGATGAAAAGGACAGGAAAATTGGGAAATATAAATATAATTAGTAATCTAATCTACATCCCATTTTGTGAATTAAATAATCAGATATTATGATAAATTAATCAGATTTTTGATAACTTAGAAATGTTCTGATCAATTAATTTATGAGTACTTACTAAAAATCTTATTTCTGAATTCATAAAAGTTGTTTGTGTCCATATTTGAAAGCAGAGGTAAGAAGAAAGTCACATCTTTTAGCTATCAGACATTGAACCATTTTTATGTCTCACAATTTTGCCTACTGTGGTAGAACTACAGTCAGTAGTATTCACACAGAATATTCATAATACAGATTAAACTAAAATCTCTGTACTGAACTGTTAAACATAAAGATTATCAAACAGATTTTGTAGTAAGGTGAGGTCTTAGAGAATACTCACTCCATATCACGTAAAAACATTCCTGATTATCAAAAACATAACATTCCCAACAAAATGTGTGCAGTAGCATTTGAATCTTGCCAGTGTGCTGCAATACAAATTCTGTCCTCATTTTTATTTCTTTGAACTTAATTTATTTGCATCAGAATTTTAAGCAATACTATTAATATCAGATGTAGTACTATTAGCACCACTTTCTCTTTCAGAAATGGTTTGTTTTCCCCTGTACATTTATGAAACACTGTTCTACAATGGCGTGATATGTTATCTACATCTGCATCTGCTGGTTCTGTGTAACATGAACACATTAATAGTTGTTTATCACTTACAGTGATTACTTCAATTTACAACATATATCAAATTAAGATGTATATAAAAAAATAAAATAAACTTTTATTTCATGTGGTTTTTACTCTTCTAGCACAGTGCCTGCCACTGGTCAAGAGTAAGTACAAGTAGATAAATCAGATCAGTGAGACTTTCTGCTTTACTCTGAGCACACATCCAGAACAGACCAATGTTCCTTTTTGCTTTCACACCTCACTTAAATTGCAACAGAGTATCTCATCACCTCAGCCCTCTGATGGAACCAGATCACAATGATCATTCCATTAGCAGCCAAAGATTGCAACCCTGAGCAGAGGGTATAAGGAAATCTGGAATGGCTGCTCCAAGCAGATCTCTTTTCTGGAACTGGCCTAGTATTCCAGGCAATAGTATTCATACCAATATACATGCTTCTTACAATAACTAAAAGCTTTGGAGCTATCAGGGAAATATCAGTAGGAAAACGAAAACAAACACAATCAAGCACAGTATAAGCATTCTGGATATGCTAACGCTCAGCAGTTCTAACATATCTGCCATGTACACCCTTCATTAGGCATGAGAAGACCAAATCACTAATAGATACTTCCAATAAAACAGATTTTTTATAGATATGTAACAGTGGGACAGTACAGCATTCCTTATTCTGAGTACTTGTAGTAATTCCAGCTCAATACTACTATTCAATTCTTAACCATCCGTGTATTTATACTATATTATATTATGTATAAAATATATTCTGAGTGGGTCTGGTTGGGTTTTTTTGGTTGGTTTTGGGGTTTTTTGTTTGTTTTGTTTTGTTTCTTTTCCCCCCCTTAAGAATTGCATGAAATTTAGCCTTTGGATAGCAAGTGCCAGAAGACTGACAGTACCTATTTTGTAGACCTAAAATCTAATGAGTGTATTTCAGCAGTTGCAGCTATGCAAGGTGGTGTCTAGTTTGTACAGCCCCCCCCATCAGAACCTGTAATGACAGTGCCAGGCCCCAAGTCCTGCCAGGAGCTGCCTGTGGGGGTGACAGGCTTCCTCCTCCGTGCCCTGTCCCCAAAAGGCAGCAGAAGACAGAACTGCCACCTCCAACAAAGCTATACTCACACACATGGGTAAAAGCAACTGACTACAACTCAGACAGGTATCAAAATGTCAGACAGACTCAAAATGTCCTTCCAAGGTTTACCAGAAAAAGGTGGCACACCAGATGGAATAAGAGGGAAGTGGCTGGGCAACAGAGCTGATCTAAGCCACTGTTTACATGGTCTTAAGATCTATTAACAAGTGTAACTGTTAGCATATTTTCTGTGGTTTGAGTACTTTGAACACTGTGTTAGCTATTTGAAAATACATCTGGGATGAGAAAATCCCCTGCCTTAGCCATAAAATAATGTGGCATTAATTTAATTTCATTCAAAACTTATAAAATTACACTGAAAAAGCAGTAAATTTGCTTTAATATAGAGTTAAGTAATGGAAGTTGAAAGTGAAGGACTATTTATACTTCAAAAACCATTCCACAGTAACTTGTTTGCATTCTAACCATGTTTTCTAAAACTATACATATAGTTAGGTAATAAATTATTGTACTACATTCACAGAAAAAAACCATCAGTTACAGTTAACTTCTCTTAACTCAGTTATGTTACTACTTCTTTACTACAGACATGAAGAACAGTCATGTTTTCTAGCATTAGCTATAGAAGAAATCTTGCTCTACTTTGGAGTGGCATAAATGTCAAGTAATGCCACAGATATTGTTGCATTGGCCCATCACAGCTGACAACACATGTGATCCTTGACTTTTGCATTAGTCTATGTTAGATTCTGTAGAGCATTTGCATTTAGAATTATTTTTTTCAATGTTAAGAACCTCTTCTGAAAGCAGACTGAAATGTGTAATGGAAACTAGTCTTGTAATGTCAGCAAAGTATTATCTAGCACTACTAGTAGAAAGGCTGAGCAATTCGGTTTGCAGCAGAAGAAGCTTCCCTGAATGGAAAAAGTGAGAACTGATGAGGGTCCTGGGAAGAGAGGTGGATGTGTGTTAGGATTATATTTAAAATGAACAGCACTGTTAATTTTCATTAGGGTTCACACATAACTACTTTGATCTACAAACAGACTGATTTTTTATCTGAACAACATCACACATTATAAGACTCAAAAATTATTTGAAGCTTTTAAAGAGGATTTACATAATACGATTAAACATAGTCAACAGGTTGACAAGAAAGAAAATCAGATTTATTTGTTCAATTTCACTCCTAAAGGAAGAAAAACATTACATAGTCATAAAAGGAAAGGGGTGCTTGGAACAGCATTTTTCTGATACTACACATTTAAAAATTATTTTTCTCAGCCGGGACTTCCATTGCTTTCATATTAAGAGGGTGATTCATCTAACACCATGCACTTAAGTATTTGCTTATTATTTCAACAATGAAGATTTAATGTCTTTTCCTTTGCATGATAAAGTCTCATTAGCACCTTAATACCTGCCTCCATTACTTAATTCAGGAAACTTTTTACTTCATAGGATCAAACTGATAGCTGGCCTAAGAGAAACTCAGCCTTCAGAGCCAAACAGCAGAGCAAACTATTCTTCTGGTAGATTTAACCAGAGTAAAAGCATCACAGATAAGGTTCTATTTCTGGAAATATTTCCCTACTATTGCCTTGAGACAAATTCAGTGCTGTTGTAACCTCATTGACTTCATTTCCATTTTCAGTTATCTCTGAAAAATTACTTTGACACACCAGCAAATTTATTAAATTGTTGTGACATGGTTCCCAGTTTGAGGGAACAAGACTAGGAAAACTGACCTATTGAAAAAACAAGAAACCTCAAAAAGTTTCAGGTTCAAACTAAGAACCCTGTCCTAGAAGTAGAGCTTGTTCTACAAAAGTAATAGTTCACCATTTTTTCCCCCTTTAAGATATCCATTAGTTCACATATGTAGCTAGATAATATAAAAATGGCAAAATGTCACCATACTTTATTGCAAAGATACAGATATCCTACGCCAGATCTACTGGTGCTTGTATGTCACAATATATGGGAATTTCCTTCTTTTTGTGCTAATATGCGCTAGACTTAGACATATGTGGGCACTTTTACCATCCTTGTGTTTTTAATACCATTCAATTTCAGCATTTCACAGACTTTATGGAAAGAGTATGACTGGAAGAGCTTTTATTCTTACTCTCAATCATTATTTAATAAATATGCCAAAGCTGTCTACTTAATTTGTATGGAACAAATTTTGATCATGAGTCAGTGTATTCAACTGATAGTCTAATAAAAGTTTTGTTACTTTTCAAAGAGAGATTTTTTTTTGCCACTGAAAACACTTGAGGGGGTATTGTTATTGAATTATGAATTGTTATTGGAAGACCAAAGTGGAAAAAAACTGGAGCAGTAGGACTAAAAAGTGTGCCCTGAAAAGCATGAGCCCCACCACTCTTAGCAAGTATGAGAGAACAGGGGACTCTGTATCAGTTTGGGATTTAGGTGTAAAAAGAAAGATTAAACCATTTTCAGTCATGTAGGGGGAAATTTTTGTGTACAGAGGGAGCTAATAAACTTTCAAATTCCCTTGGATACCTGAGATACCTACACAGAGTTAGTAGACCTATGGAAAACACACAGCCTTCTGGAAAAGCAGATGTAAACAAGGTAGGAGACCCTATGGTCTTTAAAGTTTAATGCTTATCTCTAGGCACATAGATATGTTTGGCCAAAAATGGTTTTTTTGGTACCCAAGTCCTTTTACTTCTTATGGTAGTGACATGCACAAACATTTGTAATCTCTGGCACTTCAGAGCAAATGCATATGAAGGCATTTCACTACGTAATGGTAATTGACTACAGTACTTCAGTTATTTCTATCCAAAAATACTCTCACCTCAGCTTAATCATTGATAAGGGAAAGAGTGATGGATTAACTTAAACTGGTTTCAGTAAGCAGCTCAAAGCTCATGGCCTGGAGCCACTGCTTTAGCTGCTTCACATTAAGCATAGCCTGTCATTTAAGTTGGGATAATGAGTACTTTAAGCTAGAGAACAATGCCAGATTTCATTTCCTTACAGGTTTACTTGAATTTAAATTTTAAGACTTTATGGAGATAAATTAATTTTTGAAAAGACGACATGAATAAAAACCATTACACACACATGCCCTCCTGTGCCCCCAAGGATAGACATGAACTTTGCTCATGGCTGCTGAGATAGAACAAAGAATCAGGTGGAGGTCTCAGATTCCCTCTTCACTTCAGATAAATGATACACTCTTTTCAGTTTTTTCACCACCTCTAATGACAGGTAGCAAGATTTCAAGATAAAAGATTGGTATTTGGTATGGACCACGACAAAGAGGAACAGTATCTTCCCTGATGTATTGTATGTGATGTGCCAGTCACTGGTTTTCTTTTTTAAAAATCTTTTTTTATCAAGAATAAATTCAGCTATCAGTAGTGTGGCATATAAAGCTCTACAGGGAGCAGGAATAGTCATCTTTTACAAATTTAGGGAAGAAACCCTCAAACTTCCAACGAGTGATGAAAGTATGTGAAACACCAATAACTGTGTGGCAATGTCAATTGAGATTCGCTTGTAAAAGAATCAAATATCTAAAAGGGAACCAATATAGAAGTCTTTATCTATTGAGAAAGATTAAAGATGTTGGTTCTATATTTTGCAGAAAGAAAGGTATGGCATGAAGAGAACAAGGAATGACAATGGGCACAGCCATAACAAGGATGAAAGAGCAGTATGTATAGAAGCTATTGGCATTGGACAAAGAAAAAGAGAAGTATTTTGGTATTTTGAACCTGAAATCACAACCAGGTGCAATGCAATCACTGCTTTTCAGCAAAATGCTTTCTCAGATCCTTTATAGATTTTCATTCCTGTAGCAGCATTTTAACCCAGTTACCTTCCTCCTTCAGCTTTTCTGCTTCCAGAAACATAACTTTTCCATTTCATATATTTCCTGCCTCCCTCTGGCTGATTATTTTTCTTGTTTTCAACTCACCTTCTCAGGGCTACTCCCTCTCTCCTCTATTACATGACTAATAATTTTTCTTCTGTTCTTTACCGTTCTGAACAAAAGGAAATTTTAGCTAGTTTACAAGCATAGATTTTAGACTCAAAGACACGAGTGTGTTTAAAAGCTATTGCTCTTATGCTACTGTCTCTCTTGTGTATCTCAATTCCACAGGCAACTATTTAATCTGCTGTTATTTCTAACATTAATTTTACTCCTCTTTCAGTAGAACCCCTTCAAATTCTGTGTGTCTCTCACACAGCAAGACTGAAGATACTCAGACTTTATAACAGCAGTTATCTTAAAAACTAAAGACTGAACAAATTCCAGGGCTCTTTAGCTGACCATAACCTGCTAATTCATGTCCCAACATGTGCTTTAAAGGCTAGATTCATGTCTGCACTTTGCATGCAGAAGCACTTCAGTTGGTTCTGTTGGAGCTAATGCCAAAATTAGAGCGGTGTATTGAGACCCTGTTGTACACCTCTGCCTCTTCCATCTTTGCTGCTCTCTTTTTGGCAATTGTCATGGGATGCATGCTGCCTGCTATGTGGATTTCTGGAGAAACTAGCTCTCCTTTGTGGGGGCTATATGATTGCAGCAGAACAGTCAGAAAAGTACTACAGAAATGGATTTATGTGTACCATGGCCAAACGGATTTTGTGTTTCTTAACAGCACCTCTCACCCAGCATAGTGGATGGCTTCTATTTTGAATGTTCATCCATATATCAGCTGAGCAATGTTTATCCTCCCTCTCCCATGCTGGAGAAGCAAACCAAACATCAAAGACAGGCAGCCCAACTCAGGGTGTGACTTGCAACCTGGTTTTTGAAGATGAATTTGGAAAAAGGTGTAAGCATTAATTTGTGACTGTCTCACCCACGCTGGGACTATAAAAATGAGGTAGTTAAAGTTCAGCTTGACTTGCCTAATTATCTGCTGACCTGATATGCCAAAAAACTGCTGGGTCCACAGAAGGAGAAAAATCCCCACCAATAAGCTTCTATTTGTCACCCTCAGCAGTAAAGGAACTCAGCATTTTTTAAGACAAACTATCATATATTACTGCTCTTCTGTTGTTCCTACTCCCTTGGCCAGAAAAAGGGATTTGAGTGGTGGTTTTGCCTGTCTCTCTGCAGTCTTAGCCCTGGAAGGTTGTCTGGGAACAAAAATGACAAATTCAGGCTTTATTGTTGTTGGACTAATGTTTGGGTTTTATATCCAGAATGGATGTAGTCCATGTGTGCAATAACTCAAATAATTTCCTTTCTAATTAATTTTGATTACATTTCCTACCAGGTATACAAACTAGAAAAGGCATGGAAAGGAGTTGTTAGCCTACCTATTGACTCAGGTAGTGCAAACATGTCCAATTAACCAGCAGCTCCTTTAGACACCGACAGATTTATTTCTTGTTTAGACTGCACTGCCATCTTTCCTTTCATCTTTCCCCTAGCCCAAGGTAAAAAAGATTCTGCAAGGGAAGTAATTCCTCAGTTTAATTGCTGCAGGCTAAGCTTTCTGATTACTGGAGCTGGTTTTAGTCCCTTGCTATCCTCTTCCCTGCTCCCTGCAGAGAACAGAGCTTTTGGAAGTTTGAATTTTTTAAAAAATATAGTCGTTTAATTAATGTTATGATTAATCAGTGCTGCTAAAGTGCTTTGAAGAGGAAAAGTGCTATGTGAGTGTTGAGTGGAATTTTAGTTTTATCTGCATTATTTTCTGAGATAGGATAATATTTTGTTAATAGTCTGATTCCAGGGACTTTAAATTAGGCCATAATGAAGAAATAAGACTATAATCTATTTTTGGAAAAGTAAGTTTAGGCTTCCAGATCTATGCCCTGATCCAACACCCGCTGAAATTAATGAGTCTGTCTACCAATGTCAAAAGGTATCAAATCAGATTCATAAAAATGTAGTTTTTCTTTTCCACTTTGTTTTTCATTTTGTGTCTAAAACAGAACAAGATTCTGACAAGAGTAGCCAGAGTGAATTGCAATTAGACATTATCCTGTTTTCACTGTCCATGAAGCAATTCACATTTATTTGCTACTATTTTTTTGCTTCTTTACTTGTGCTATAACATTGCCTGAAACTCATGAATAAATTTGTCCCCACGGTGTGATCTGATAGACTGTTTGGTTTTGCATGCTTTTATATACAGTTAGGAGAACAACATGGTGAAAATACAAAGACTCTTATGTTTAGAAATGTACATTAAAGTATTAAGAGAAACAAAATCAAAATGGAACCTCATGATATATTCTGTTATTAAGGTTAAATAAGAAGCATAGATGTAAATCCTTTAGCTCAATAAATATTAATCTTGTAAAAGTGGTAGCACCTTTTGAAAACAACTCTTCCAACGAATATCAAAACCACTTAAGTCATACTGCAATGTTCATATATTCCATAATTACTTCAGTGTTCAAACACTTCTTAAGTCATCACCATGAAAACTCTACACGGAGCAATTAAAATAATTAATCTGTGGCAAAACAAAAATACTGAGGATATGTATCACTATTTCACATTGCTGTATTGTGCACCATAGAATAAAATCATTTATATTTAATAACAAAATCCTGGTTAGTATCTAAGGCTCAGTGGAACCATAAACTAACTTCACAGATGTCAATGGTCGGGAGAAGGACAGAAGGTAAAAGAAAACTTCAAAGACAATTTATCCATGAAAGGGTAAGGATATAATGCAGTATTTGCTTTTTTTCCTGCAATTTAGCCAAGACCTCATGAAGACACAGTATTTATCTGTTGAACTGCTAATGTATCAGTATAACTAAAACAGACTATACAGAGGTCTGCTGCAGTAATGAAGCTATAGGTACATTTAGTAGAAATGGGGTCTCTCACATTAGTCATGCAGAAGTGGACAGGTATTCAGCTTTATAGGTATTTTTTAGAGGTCAATTAATTTTGCAGATAATACTAATGTTCTGAGTCAGTTTAATTCCTGTTCTCAACAGAGTGTTTTGTCTTCTTAACAACACGGCCTTTGGAAAAGAGCAAATTATATTGTAGTTTTATATTTTAATTCATCTGAAGGTGCTACAATATAAGACCTGAATACAGTAGGTATGTAAGCAAGGATACAGTGCAGGGTAAAAATAAGATTTTTATTCTCATAGGAAGGGCAAAAATGCATCCAATAACCTTCCTTAACAATGTTGACTACAACATGACTAGTTCTTAGATTTCTCATAAAAAACTTTCTCAACTTCTAAGATATATAGCTCATTAATAGTTGTGTTTAAAGAAATTGTGCCAAATGAATCCTAGTCCCAACTGCTCCATCAGAGTACAGATCTACTAGAGCACAGTTCTGTTTGTGCTTCCTCAAGAGGTGGGACTCAATGGGTTCATAAAGTGATTTGTTTCTGGGTTTTGCTAGTGCTGATCCTTTCAAGGTAACAGCTTGAGGTGTCACCTTCAGACTAGTAGCTGATCAAGTCTTTTCTCTAGTGGCCCTCAAAGAAACCTTGCCTCCAGACATCCATTCGAGCTTGCTCAGTCACTAAACTGTTGCTTTTTTAACTTGAGTCACAGCTGCTCACCTACATCTGAGTAACACATGGCAGGAGGATTCCCAAGACTCTGCACTCACTCAGTTTCCTTCTCTCACCTCCATGGGGATGCAATTGCCCACATGCTGACAGTCAGAGAATCTATATGTTAGCCTTGTTATGCTGGACTCAATCTCCTTCTTGGAGATCAAGTTGGATAGAGGAGATCTGCTTAAAAGGCAAAGCCCATAACCTCTTCAAATTCATCTCTCAGACCTCTGCAACATTGGTTGACCTCTGCTACTTCCAAAGAGAGGGGGAGAATTGGGCAAGTATTCCAAAAGTCAGTTTTTTGGCTTGATCTTGCTCTCATAAAGCTGAGCAGGAGCAATAAGGTAAGGCTTCATTTATCACCGTCTCAAGCAAACATTAGTCTTCACTATATGAGAAAATTAAGGATTTTACTCCTGTTTGCCATGGTTTTCCTGTAGCACAAACTGGTTCCCATCTTGTTTTAGCAGAAACGCCCAGTTAAAATTCCTGCCTATGAACCAAATCCAGGGTAAAGCAGATGGATGATAGTGATGAATGTGATTCAATGCACTAGCAAGTGACACTGGTCTTCCCTTTGACAATTATGCTAAATATGCTATTTAAATGGCATCACTAAGCTCAATGGTTCTGAATATCATAGCACTACTCTTAAAAAAAAAAAATCACTCATATAAATGAAATTTTGTGAAAAAACATGAGGAAGGAGAGAGAATACTGATATTGGCATATAGGCTCTTGACTGAGATGCAGTTAACAGCAATATTGTGCAGCCACGTGTTCCTTTAAACATGAGCTCCTTATCTAATATAAACAGCAATACAAAACATATTTGCAGTCATGTTGTATGAAATTTATAGTAGGCAAATCATACTGAAAAGATTCTTTAAAAATCATTAATATAAAACACTCTCTTACCAATTATGTGATATTCTACTAGATAGTTGTTAGCTTCCAGATTTATTGACAAGCATATTCTTATCTTTGAAAATGCCTGAAAAATATCCTTTGTACATATTTATTTCAAATATTAAAAGTAAACATCCTGGAGAATATCTTGGAAGCTGGCCCACTTCTGAGCTATGAAATCCTCTTCTGAAAGCAAATTAAAGTAGATAAATCTGTCATTTATGTTCAAGTTCTCTTTGTCCTGGAATTATTTTTCCTTTCAGAGACTGAGTCAGATAATGCTCTCCTAATAATTCATAGAAGTATTTGGCTTTAGATAGATACATATGAAAAAATGTTTGTATTAATATCAAGTAAATTTCATAATTACATCTAGAATCAGAATAACTGAGCTTAAAAAGGACATCTGGAGTTTGTCTAGTCTAACCTCCCGGTCCAAAACAAATTCAAAATCAATGCAATGCAAAAACATCACAACAGACAACTGCAGATCAGTAGAAAACTGTTAAAAAAATACGTGTTATATCTTATATAGTTGACACAACACACTGAATAGCACATATAGTCCCATTAGCTGCTCTCCTGCTAAAAAGGCTACTTTTCATAATGAAAGAAATATTTAAATATGATATGTCTCTTCATGTATGCACATGCATGTTTAGTTTCTTCTCCTAGCACAAATTTTTAACAGAATTTTTCCTACATAAAGACTACAATGGACTGCATTCTTTCTGATATGAACATATTCTGGGATATGAATCACAGAATCACAAAATCAACCAGGTTGAAAAAGACCTCTGAGATCATTGAGTCCAACCCATGACCCAACACCACCCTGTCAACTAGACTATGGCACTAAGTGCCACATCCAGTCTCTTCTTAAATACCTCCAGGGGCGGTGACTCCACCATCTCCCTGGGCAGCCCATTCCAATGCCTGATTACCCTCTCTGTAAAGAATTTCTTTCTAATATCTAACCTAAACCTCCCCTGGCACAGCTTAAGATCATGCCCTCTTGTCCTACTGCTGATTGCCTGGGAGAAGAGACCAACCCCCATCTGGCTCCAACCTCCTTTCAGGGAGTTGTAGAGAGTGATGAGGTCTCCCCTGAGCCTCTTCTTCTCCAGGCTAAACATCTCCAGCTCCCTCAGCCGCTCCTCACAGGGCCTGTGCTCCAGTCCCTTCACCAGCCCTGTTGCTCTTCTCTGGACCTGCTCCAGCACCTCAATATCCTTCCTGAACTGAGGGGCCCAGAACTGGACACAGCACTCAAGGTGCTACCTAACTAGTGCCAAGTACAGGGGTAGAATCGCTGCCCTGATCGTGCTGGCCACACTATTCCTGATACAGGCCAGGATGCCATTGGCCTTCTTGGCCACCTGGGCACACTGCTGGCTCATGTTCAGATTCCTGGTGATTAAAATCCCCAGGTCTCTCTCTGCCTGGTTGCTCTCCAGCCACTCCATCCCCAGCCTGTAGGGCTGCATGGGGTTGTTGTGGCCAAAGTGCAGGACCTGTCACTGGGTCTTGTTAAACATCATACCATTGGATTCAGCCCATTTATCAGTCTGTCCAGGTCCCTCTGCAGAGCCCTCCTACCCTCCAGCAAGAGCATGCAAGTGGAAAGATTAACTAATAAAGAGCAAAAAAGGAATTGAAAATAAGATGGAACTGCTGCATATAGGATGAAAAAGTATTTGGATGGTGCTACACAGAACACGTACTAATGGTTCATAATTAAAACATAAGCATTTATCAAAAGAATTCTGTAGAAAATGTATGAAATAATGTATAAATTAAGTTCTGTAGACAATCTTCTATCCTGAGTGTATATCCATTCTGTGTCACAGTCAGTGGTATGGATGGTGATAGAGAGAAGGACAGAGACTGAAAAATGATTGAGAACTGGTTTAGAATTCAGCTATCTTGATTTAAGAAGACAGAATTCATGAAAGTCAAATGGATAATATTATTGTACAGAGGCAGGAGATGATTATCTGCAGAAATACAGAATGAAGAACACTTACTGAGTAGCAATTCTGAAGAAAAGGATCAGGAAGCCTGAGAAGATCACAGGATAGGCATGTGTTATAAGATGTGTTGCTGTGACAAAGACAGCTATACAGAAGTGTACTAACAACTACTCCTCATACAACATACAGGTAATATGTTCCTCTCTGCAAAGCTTATGGAGAAATATCAAACTAGTCTGAATGCTGGACTTCATGAAGGATATGGACCAACCAGAATGAGCCCAAATGAAAGAAACAAGAATAGCTATGAAGACAGATCAATCTTAGACTTCTATCTCAGCTTTGATAATATAATCAATTACTGTGACTATACCTCTTCAACCTGCAAACAAGGTATAATGCTGTGTTTTTTGTGGTACTGCAGTGGCATTATTCTTACTGATTGTGTTCATGAACAACATATATGTCAGGGAAGGCTTCTGTTAGCTCATCAAGACAAGACAGAAAAAGCAGGGTCCCTGAACATATGGCCCCGTTGCATGTTAAGGATGAGGTCTTCATATGGTCTACCTTAAGAACTGGAACAAAGAAAACTGCAAATCAAGTGTCCAAACTTGGAAGCTTTTAAAGAAATGGTTCAGAGGGAATTTTTATGGTTTCTGAGTTTATGCTTGCAACCTGCTCTTGCTGGCCTTGAAATAGAGTGGTTCAGTTTATATGGAAGGTCCATCTCAGTTTGCCATTATTTATTCATTAAGCTAACTTAATATTAATAAATGGTCAATTAGGACAGAGACTCAACACAGTTTGCTCCAACAAGACAGTATGGATCCCCAGGAAGCATCATAATACGTCAGGCACAGCTCCACTGACTTCAGAAATGTTAGTCCATAAGGCCCTGACATTACCAAGGGGTTAAGAAGCACTTCACCTTTCTCTTTGTCCAAAGGTGGAAGTATACTGTCGCCTCTACAGACTTTGAAATACTTGCTCTATTCCTTCTGGAATATACCCTCTGGTATAAAAATACTAACTCCAGTCCCTATGGAGCTCAACACAGCACTGCAGCTGTTGCTGTGGCTACAACAGTGTTTGTCATCTTCTCATTGAGTGCTGAAGACATAGCATCAATATTTTTTGTTTGATATTTAGGCTTGTTGAACCTGTACGCTGAAGGTATTGTATCCATTTCATTGTTGAACTTGGGAGGCTGCAATGAGCTGTGTGCTTTCTAAACTGGTGGACAAGAATTGGGTGATTTTGATGGCAATTGTGATTTATGTTGAGCTTCATTTGTCAAAGAGATTGTGTTTGGGTTTAGGACTTTCAAACCTGTACTCAAAGGGCCTTGCAGCACTAGGGTAAGGTTTTATTGTAAAGTAGTTGTAAGGAGGAGTGACTATTTTGTGAATCTGTTAGTTCCTTTAACAGGACCTTTATCAGGAAAGCTTTTTGAGGATAAAAAGTGGACTGCACAGTGTCCTCTCTAGCAGATCTGAAAACTGCTGGTTTATTCTGAGGTGGAGGAGGATTAGACACAGAGTTAACTTCAGAAAGTGCAGGCTTGAGATGTGCTGGGAGAGACAGGACAGGACTATTAATTGACTGAGGTTGTGTACACTGTATTTTGAAGGAGTAGGAGACGGAGCTGTAACTTGGATCAGCTCATAGCGCTTTTCACTGACAGGCCTACCAATTGATTCAGCATCAGTTGGTTTCCCCTTAGAATAACTGGTGAAGATCAGCTGATCCTGTAAATGTAGTGGTTTAGTGGTCTCAGAATGATGGTTGGCAGGGACCCCCCCCAAGCTTATTTTCAAAACTCCTGCGATCAAAATGTGATAGCTGCTTTTGACAATAATCTTCATCTTCTTCAGGATCATAGTGACCTTTGCTTGAGGTCTCTGCAGTTCAGAGGCCCTATAAATATACTCCTTGGATGAAGAACCCTTTTAGCTTGCGAATGAGCTTGTTGGAAGATAAGATAATGTGATCTTGCCAAATGAATGAACCACTTGACTTCCTGGTATTTGCAAGAAGGGGGAAAAAAAAGCCTGAGAAAAAAAACAAGATGAGAAATGGTAGCTTCCCAGAGTCACTAGATCCAGGTCTCTGAATGCTTTCCTTACATTTTCAAATTGCACAATTCCTCAAGTACATTTGACCACCATACTCTTTTTTTACTCTCCCTGTTGTCTGCTCCCTTTCTTTCAGGATCAAAATCAGGAGATGTTCAAATCAGAGACATCTTATCTCCCTCTACTCCTCTTCATAATCCAGGGAATATTCTTTCCCTTTGTTCATAGCCCTCAGGTGACTGGGCAATCCTGGCTTCTGGATCACCTTCTGCCATGGCCAGATGACCAAGTGCCTACTCTGACTCACCTATCCTGCAATAGTTATGCACACACTGATGGGCCAATACTCAAAAGCACTGTTCTTTCCAGGAAGATTACTGTGCAAACAGCTCACCTTGGATGTTTTCTCCTGGGTTCCTGTTGCAATCTAATCTAGGCTGTGTCTCAGGACTGGTAATAAAAAAAGCTCATGCCATACTAACTTTCAAATTAGTAACAGTGCTTCTGAAAGTACTTCCACCAGTTTTGCAATAATGATGTGCTTTTTAGACTTCCTTTTAACAGATGATGTTTAGACATTTTCAGCACATTAATAGTCCCTGACAATGACAGAGACACATGCGATTATTCATTCACAGTTATAGAAACCAAGAAAAAACCAGCCAATGTCCAACTTAAGAAGCACCTAAGACTTAATGGTTTTTCCCTTCAGGAATGACTGAACAAATCTAGGGAACAAATGAACTCTTCCAGCTTTAAGATGTGATTTTGTAGTGTTTGCTTTGTAAATAATTTAATTCTCTTACTTTATTTACTTTGGTGGCAACTCTACAATGAATCTCTAACCACAGGGCTTCAGATTGCAGCTTCTTATTAATACTGCCAGGCTAATAGTTATTGATCTCTTAAGTTTTAGGTAGGTTTTAAAATAAAATGGGGAAGGAAAGAGACAACATTTAATTTTCATAAGAATGTGGAAAAGGTTACAATGACTCTAATCTCTGACTCTTAATCAATTTTTGTATTGTTTGAAGCTTGAACTAGAGGTGCAGTTCTTTTTTCTTTCTCCTTTTCATAACTTTGCCTCAGCTTTGAAGCTTCTGTAAGCTGAGGACAGCTTATCAGAAAAGTCCTAGCAACTGAAAGATGCTTACACAGAGTTACAAGTGAATGAGATGAATTTCAGGCTCCCTAGGAAGAGGCTGAGCTCCTCAGAATAAGGAATATACATATTCAATCCCAAGGCAGAAGAATAGATTTAACTACAACGGATAATGCACAAAATTCCATCCTCAAAACCCCCATTTCCAAGGTTTTGCTTGTGATGTACTTGGTATCTCAGACTGTTAGTGCCTCACAAGAGAGAAGGAGACATGACCTTTTCTCTGGGGCTTGATTTAGACATTGTGGTACAGTATTGTACAGCAGAGGATAATGCCTTTAAATGCTGAAGACTGAATACCTATATAGGGAAATTATACATGCAGCTTGCCAGCCTATCTGATATCATCATATTCCAAAGGAGTTCGCTTTTGTCTGTCTGAGGAACGCAGCTTATCTGTTTTGTTATTCTAATTTTCTAGTAAAGACATGAAGGAATTGCCAAAACTGATTGTTTTGCCAAAACTGTTCTTTTGAGGGAGGGAAGAGGTGGGAAGGGGGGTTTGTAGTAGAGTAACAGTTTACAGTGGTGCAATAATACTAAGGTAGGATTCGTGGTGGCTGGATTCCAACAAAATAAAACAACTTTCGGGGTGTGGGGCAGACATCCAGTATGCAAGTGCGAAAATTTATCACATAATGACCACATTTTGAGCCTCAGAAGCTCTACTGAGTAAGTCAGAGTTTTTCACCCCTCAGGTTAGCTGCTCACATGACTCATTTGAGTTGATTCTGTTTAACAATGGTTTGTCTCTAAAAGGAAATAGTAATTTTTCTGCTCCCCCAGGTAATTTTGACCAGTAAGTCAGGCAGTGCTGACTCAGTGTAGATGTGATGTGTTAATGAGAGGCTGGGTAGAACCTAGAAGCAGGAGTATCTTGTGTCACTGACTGCCTCAGGGTGAATTATCATGTCTTAGGTGAGGGAACTGTAATTTCCTAAATATGCTAACTCAATCAGGAGAACCTATAATTGTGAGTGAAAATAGAAATTCCACTATTAAAAAATGAACTGTATTATATATTTAACATGAATTTATTTCTATTAAATATATTTAATGGGGTAAGTGCAACATTTTCAAAGGACCAAAGTGAATTAATTGGCATCCAACTCTATTTTTCATAATAAATTATTAGTCCCTTTAAAAATGGCTTTAAAGTCTGTGTCATGACTGAAAACAGAAATTCAGTTCTTAATTTACCATCAAGTACATAAGAATTTTACCCAGGTGCTATTAACATGGTAAGAACCACTTACCCTGCTCTCCTACCTAATTAATTGATTTAAAGTAGACCTCACCGTTGTTTGACATTGTTATGGTGATTAGTACCTATGCAGCCTACTCACTCTGTCTTAACAATGCTGATTTCTTATTCTGAATTGAATCCTGCTTCTCAGGAACTTGATGGAAAAATTCCTTCTAGCTTCCATGAGAACAAGATTAAGCTGCCAGGGACAAGATTTTATTCCAGTTGTTGCAATTGTATGTCATAATATGTGTTTTTTACATGAAGGTAGCAATTTTCTATATGCATGTGTACTCTTCAACACAGATTCTCTTTCTCTTTGGTGCAGGTAAAAAGCTGTATTAAAACCTACATACATACCTATAAACATATATGCTTTGTGTGTATATAGTCATATATATAAAGATTAAGTTTAACACCCTAAGTCAGTTTAATATGGGGATAATTTTGCAGATAATATTCAGAGGTGAAGCTGAAAAAGGTTATTATAAAGGAGAGAATAAGAATGTCTTTGTATGTAAGAGTGTTTGTGATTATACTTCTTACAATCATTTTTCCATGTATGTGCAATAAATATTGTTATATAATTGAATTATATATCAGATCAGAATCTATTAGTCTACATGAGATTAGTTTAATAAAAGGTATCATTGCTGAACACTAGAGAAACTATATTTATTTCCACTGATTTTAAAGTAATCAATTCCAAAAGCAAAGTTAAATGCTAGGAAAAAGGTTCTTCACCCAGAGAGTAGGTGAAGAACTGGCTCCCCAAGGAAGTGGTCACAGCTCCAAGCATGACAAAGTTCAAGAAGCATTTGAACAACACTCTCAGGCACATGGTGTAATTCTTGGGTCTGTCCTGTGCAGGGCTACGAGCGGAACTTCGATGATCCTTGCAGGTCCCTCTCAACTCGGGATATTCTATGACATTCCACAGTATGTCCCTTTTAAAATCTGCAAGTACGGTGCCTTACTAAAAATGCAACATTTTGAGCTACTATTATAATTCCCTATAGTAATTAAAGCAAACTTCTGTGCTTTAGTGAAATTAGTTGCAATTATCCTATTATGGCCTTGATTCCACAATAAGATGATTTGACCTTGGTGCTTATACACTGTTACACTGAAATTGTGGTTTAAAATTTGGTGAAACTTGTCCTAAAGTAACTTAAGTATATGCAATGATGTCACTGAGGTTTAAGACATTTAAATTATATTTATCTACTTCTAATTTAGAAATTACAGAGTTTACATTGCTTGAAATAACAAACGTGTCAGTTTACACACTTCTTACTCATTATAGCATCCTTACTGAGATTTTGACCAGATACGTAGATGACACAGTGGGTGGAAAACTGGCTGGACAAAAGGGCATCATTGCCACACAGACAGCTGGGGGACCAGAACATATGCCATACAAGAACTGCATCTTCTGGGCCTTAAAGGAAGGTTACATAGATATCCTACTGCTGTCTACAACTACTTAACAGAATGGTGTAGAGAAGATGGGGTCAGGATCATCTTAAGAGTTCCATATCTAAGAAAAAGAAGCAAAAGACACATGCTGGAATAAAGGAAATTCCAACTGATGAAAGGAAGACAAATTTTACTATGATGCTGGTCAAACAACAGAACAAGTTGCCCAGGGTGATTGAGGAATTTCTGTCCCATCAGCTGGACAAGGTCCTGAGCAACTTTCTTTTCCTGGACCAGTGACCTCTGGAGGTCCCTTCCAAGCCTAAAAGATTCAGTAAGACTAAGTTCTGTCTTTTGTGGCACTGGAAGACTGAAGCCTTCTCTACAAACTGAGAAAGTGAGTTTATTTTTTAAATGTTCTAGGCTTACCTGGACTAACGGGAGGTAAACTGGCACAAGATCATCTAGCAATGAATTTCATAATATATGTATCCCAGACTGTTAGCAATTACATAACAGCTAAGACTACCCACAAAGACAAGCAACTTTGAATTTCATTGTTGATTTGTTCCCTGTACATCGATCAGGGTAGAGCTCCACAACCTACTGAAAATTCTCAAAACTATCTCCTTAAATGTGGTTCTCTGATTATGTTTGCTCAAAATCTTCATTCTGGAGTATAGGAGGGATCACATCTAAAATATTCAATTGTCTAGTTACTTAAAAAAAAAAAAAGCCTTCAATTTTAAATCTTAACAACATACTGTTCTCTTTTGTCTCAGCCTGATCTTTCAATTTGCACTACTCAGATTACATTTCTATACAAAAAGAAGTAATGCATATAAATTCTTTCTTAGGTCAATTTCTGAAGTCTGATTTATCATTATAAAGCATCATATATTATACATATATAAAATTGCTAACTGTAGGGGGTAGTCATTGTATCTTTTTCATGTTCACACAATCTCTTGCATAACACAGCCACAAGAGGAAGCAAAAGGAAAATGAAAACCATAATAATACTAAAGATTGTATCAGTAATACCAGATTTCAAATAATTTTACAGAGGTGCCATGGAGACATCAATGGGGCTTTGAAGCTAATTCTAAGGGTTCTCTAGGCTTTCCTTGGTAGGAAAAGTACATTTCTTTATTTTTGTTTAATTGAGCCCATCAAGATATTAAGTACTAGAATCACAGTCTTACCTTATGGAATTATGATAATAAGGCCCCTCAGCAAATTGATTATTTCCTCACTTATCTCAGATGATGAGAATTTGTTACCCTTTTAATATTTTGTAACTGTGTATTACAAAACTGCTGCTATTCAATCTCAGCAGTTATAAGCATGAAACAGAAGACTTGGATTTTTTTTAAACATTGCTTGTTAAGTAGGGGTGCAACCTGATTTACTCTGAGACCTATTTAACCGATTACAAAAATAAGAACCCCAGAAATTACCAGAAAGTTAACACATAGTAGTAATGCTTCCAGCCAGTCACAGACAGTGCCTTTTTAGAGATACTACATTCACATAAAGGTGACACAATATTCATCAGGAAACACAGGAATTCGTTTGCAAAGGCTGCAGCAAAAGACCATTCTGTAATCAAAAGTATATTTGAAGTTTTAATTATGTTATCTGAAACAAGAGCCTTTGACACTAAACTCATAGTAAATGATGGAAACAACTAGGGTATGACAGTTCTTATAAGCAAAGAAATTCTACATCAAAGTACTTAATGAAAAACAATTATACTGTAAGAAAACAGAGGCCTCTGAAGATAGCATGCAAAAACCAACAAGTATGAGACTGAGTTACCTTTTTATAATTGTCAAAGACTAAAGTAACACATGTACACACATATTTTGGCACAGAGTTCGTCTAACTCAATAAAGAAATACCATCACATCTTATGTATACCGTGCAACTGCTAACTACCAGCAATGTTGTGTAAGCACCCAATGGTCAGGAACGGAAAGAAAAACTAAATTCAATTTAACTGCATTGAGATTTAGTTAAAATGTGAGTTGCAAGAATCCAGACATCCGTACTGTTTCCTAATCTTGCATTCTTTGAACGCTGACTCTCTGGTATCTTCTACTTTTGACATATATTTATCCTGTGAAAATAAGACATTTTATGGTGCAGATTTTTATCTAACAGATAAACATCTGTGTTGCATATTTGTAAGTATTTTACTTCTTTGCTAGCCTACAGTTAGTCCTTCTGTGCAGGGGCACAGAAATCTCTTAGGTCTCTGCAATCTGAATTTTTATATCAGTGTCATCTTTGTGAAAGGTGTTTGGGTTTTGTCCTTAACATTGTTCCTTTTCAAGCACTCTGAAAGAAGACAACCTTGGGGACACTAAAATAGAAGTCAGAGTATCCCTTAAAAGGCACATGTGGGAAGAGGGGCATTGTGTACTGGCACTTCACCTCACAACATCTAACTCAGGAACTAGGATTGAATGAGATTTTGCAGGAACAACTGCACAAATTTGAGAGTGCAAGGACGTAGATGCACAGAGAAGATCACTATTAATATAAGTGAAAACGGTTTAAATTTAATCAACACACATTCATCCTTCTTTTTCTTATTTGTTTAAATTTTGCCATTTCTCAGCTCCACCTCCAACATCCTTTGAAGCCCCAGACTCATTCCCAGGGTCCTCACATGTGAGAAGAAAAGGACATTACTTTCCTTTATTAAATGCTAATTCACCTGTCATGTTCTACTTTCTTGTACTGACATGTGTTATGAATAGGAGTTTGACTTTCTTCAAAGGAAAGTGCTTTTAATAAAGAATGCCATATATGTAATTTCCATCATTTGAAAATCACTTAAGTTGATAAGGCTATTTTGCATCTTACAGAGAATAAAATTACCTTGCTGCTCTATGAATTGAAGCTGATAGAGAACAGGCTGGAAACATGGTTTGATACACTTATCTGTTACTGTAAGGCTGTCACAAAACTTGGATTTGCAAAACTGCTTTGCCATTCACATGGATTTAAAAGTACTTTTAAAATTACTTTGGCAGTTTGTGAGATTTGCATTTCTACCTTTGTATATTTTATGGAATATGTGACTAAATTATATACACTTTTTAGATCAGAACTCCAAATTTTCAGAAGATAAGTAGCACTTCTCAGCATGAACAAACTGAGAAATAGAGATGAAAATTAATATTAAATTGTTTGAAATGTCAATCTGAGTGAGAAAAGCAGCTTGCTACCTTATGCAGAAGAACAGAATAAAACAGAAATTGTTTATCTCAAACAAAATATAAGGTTCAGGTGAGGGCACTTTCTTATATTTGAAATGCACACCAATGAAGTGAAAAGGTACATCTCTTGGTTGTTTTTTCGTTTTTTGGTGGTGGTGCTTTTGGCAGTCACGCTGAACCTAGTCTGTCCTGGGCCACCTCCACTAGATTTTGCAGCTTTTACGACTTGCACTCAGAATTTAACCTTAAGTATTACTAAACGTGAACACAAACTGATAAAACCTATAATAAAGACTTTAAGGTTTATAAACCTTAAAATATTATATAGCATCATTTAAAATTATGACCGCCATCTAGATAAGCTGTCACGGTACAATACTGAAGATGATTCTCTTGAAATTGGCATTTAAGATAGAAACAAAGGCATTTTCCAGGAATTACCCCACAGTTCATTCTACTACAATGAATAGCTAAACTGCGACTGGGTTGTGGTTAGTGTTTGTGGGGCACCTTGATCTTATTATGGTAGAGGTGAAATACTGTATGGTTCTTTGACTTAGCATTACAAGGAAAAGCAGATCTGTGAAAGCAGTATCCTTCATTATCACAGATTTAAGCCTGCATGCAGTTATTTCTGCTGTTTTGGGGGACAATGAAAAACTGGTGTGCTTTTTCACTAAGTGCCCTTGCAAAGTCTACTGGCCTAATTTAAAGGGGAGCAGGAAAGTATTTAGTTTGTATTACCAGAACAACTTCTGACGGGATACTTCTTCCCTATCTTCAGTCACACACGAGTTAGCCATTGAGTCTCTGGCTACTTCTCTAGGTTCTCACACAGGACCCATTACACTAAGATGAAACACTTCAGGTGATAGAGATAAGTGGAATGAACACCCAGTGGTGTCATTTTTTCTCTACTGTCCAGAAGCCTACTTGACTACTTGAAACACAACTTATTTCAGATGATTTGTGGTAGAGAAAAATCCCTCTAAATCCAGACACATGTACTTAGGCAATAGGGAAGTTCAGATGTAGAAGAGTTAATCAAAAGTTGATCTTGACTTTGATACTAAAAATAATAGTTCAGTTTTAACAATGCTGCTTTTCCCTCTAAATCCCTTCACATGAGAATGTTATTTAATAAGAAGTGACTGAGGGAGAAAACCTCCTCTAACCTCTCTAACTACCAGGTCTGCTTGTCAGAAATATATTTGGGAGAAACTGGAGCAAAAGGCAATGAGCAAGTGGCTGAGGGCACATTAAAAGTCAAGATCTCCTTGACACAAGGCTTTTACACTGCAATGGAAAAAAATACTTAACATTTAAACATTTAGTAGTTTAAATTGTCAGCTAACTTACGCATACATTAGAAACCAGAGAGTCCAGATGTTGCCATACATGCTATAAAACATCAAAGTTTCATTATGCATTTATTAACTTAACTAGCATCTTTCTCTTCATTGATATAATATGAGGAGCACCAGTTATTAATGCATGACCATACATTCCATTTTGTAAATCAACTTCTTGATGACAGCCTTTTCTCATTCAGGTATCTGTTTATTGTTTTGCACAGCTCAACTATCAAACGAAGTGTAATAAAAACTGGCACAAATTAGACAAATTGCAGTATATATTCTGTCTTTCTTCTGAACAAGTCTGATCAATGCAAGTCTGCAAGTCCTGATCAATGCTTTCTGGCATCTTCTGCATTGCGAATTTATGTCAATTTAATATTTCAGAGACTAAGATACTTTATAGGTCAATTAGCAATTCAATAAAAAATTCAGTGTTTCCCAGATCCTTGCAGATGCATGTGTGAGAAATTCTGAAATGCTCACATTTATAATGAGAAAACTGCAAGCTCTCCAAGTGGGAAGAAAGCTGCATATTTGACTTAATCATCTCCTGACACATCCTTATATTTTCTATCAAGGTACAATACTAGGACTTAGCTGCTGTTCTTGTAACTACAACACTAAACACTCTTTTCACTTGGATTTATTACTAATCCTGAAACAAAATGTGAGCATGTTCTAAGATAGGAGGACCCCATGAAGTTGTTTATGCTCCAGAAGAGTCACGTTCTGCTATGGGAATGCAAATACTTGTTTCTGAGGTGTTTTCAGTCTCACAGCTGGAAGGAAATCTTTCCAAATATCAAGATTACACTTTGAAATAACGTACCCGATGATGCTTCTTTGAGTGCAAGGCTGGCCAAGATGACCTTGTGAGGTTCCTTCCAACCTGAATTTTTTTGCAAGTCTAATAATTCATTAGAGTTGTGAACTCCTGATGTATCTTTCAATCCAATTTTCTCACGTTTAGCAATAAAACTTCAAAACAAACACCAGTTATTCCAGGCACCCAAAGAAACCCACATTGTTCACGAGATCACAAGACATACACTCAGTGGCAATTTACACACTCCTGAGAACTTTTTCATCACTAAGTAATGGTGATGGTAATACAGGGTGAGATCCGTTTTATCGTGTGCTAGATAAAATCAATCACCCTTTGTGACTCTCTCTCTCTCAGTCACTTATAAGGTAGTCTAATACAGATATCTTACATATTGGATTATGAACTTTTAGACAGCTAGCAAGATTAAGTAGGTTCTAGCACATATTAAGTAACAATTTAATTGATACGCTATCCTTGAATTTTGTGTATATCTTATAACTCTATTACAGACAGATGAGTAGTGAATGGAGTATCCTTCAGTACTGACACTTGTAGCCTCCAGCTCAGGAACAATTATTTAAAAATGACCCCTGCTAAAGGTTCTGTTTCAGGACCTCATTCAAAAATTTGTGAAGGCAGACGAAATTGTACCACTAACTTTACTTATCAAGCTGAATCAAGCTTTTACTAACTTTACTGAATCAAGCTTTTACACCAATAGTCACAATAAAGATGTCTTAAGTATTACAACAGTTCAACTTATCCCATCAAAATCCCTAGAATCTAGACCCCTGAAGAGACACCTGGATTCCCTACACATTTTAAAGGCAGAGATACATAGGGACTTGTTTTCTACACAGTACAAGAAGTCAACAAAAACCTTCAGGTGGAACTGTCCTTTATTCAAGAGTGAGTGATTAAAATGCTGCTAATGTCTAAAAAAAAAAAAAAAACCACAAAAATACAGGCCAAGAGAAAGAATGGCACTTTTCAATTACTTGTACAATACTTCTCTTAACATTGACACAGAACAGCATTAGAAACCACTGTCAGGATAAAAGAAAACTGACAGAAAGACTTGAAGCACAAAACTGTGCATTGAAGTTTTACAACTCCAGCTTTGCATTCACTACAGCTGCACCCTATGGACTTATCATTAAACAGTATGAAATGCAATACTAATACAAGTTCCAAATTTTACTTCAAGAGGACAAGTCCTATTTTGTACATAGGAGCCAGCAGTGTGCCCAGGTGGCCAAAAAAGCCAATGGCATCCTAGTCTGTATCAGGAATAGTGTGGCCAGCAGGACCAGGGCAGTGATTCTGCCCCTGTACTCAGTGCTGGTGAGGCCACACCTTGAGTGCTCTGTCCAATTCTGGGCCCCTCAATTCAAGAAGGATGTTGAGGTGCCGGAGCAAGTCCAGAGAAGGGCAACAAAGCTGAGGAAGGGTCTGGAGGGTAAGTCCTATGAGGAGCAGCTGGTCTGACCATGACCAGGAACCTGGGCAGTATGCCCAAGGAGGGAAAACTGGGTGCTGAACTACCTAGCGACAGTACTAGGTAAGTCAGGTTTACCATGTTTTTGTCTGAGTGAAGTTTAATTTTGGGATGAAAAAAGATGAATATGTCTACTGTCTTGGTCAAAGGACACATGGCATAATGCACAAGTTATAAAAAAGGAAAAAAAAAAGGGTCCTTTTAAAGACATGGAGCATGCCTGAAATGAAACCCAGAAAGAAGACCTCACTATAAATAAAGGAAATGCTACTATGGGGATGGCTCAGATCATTTATAGAGAAGCCTGGCTCCAATTTTAGCAATATAACAACACAGTTGATCGATCTGTGTGGAAAACAAAGCAGATTGGTCAATTCAGTGAAGTCTAGTATGAAACTTCTGGCCATTTGAAAAAGGTGTCTTTTTGTTTGTTTTGTAGTTTAGTATAGGTGAGTCTCGATTTTAGCAAACTCTCTGATATATTTTCCAGGTGCCTCAACACTGATTTATGGTCTATTTGGCAGCAGCAGAATAAAATATATCATTCTCTGGCACATTTCAGTAAAAAATTGTCAGCTGGGAATGAATGACAGCACCACTGAAAAGAAAGCTTTATATAGGCATTAAAAATCTCAACCAACTCAATTCTACCTATGTAATTTTACAATATATACAGTTGGAAAATTCACCTTTAAAAAAAGGTTATCTTAGGGGGAAATTACAGCTTGTGAGATAGAGTTTGTCACCACAAGAATATGATGCACAAATAAAAGTCGCAAAGAGAAAAGACAAATACCATGTCAATTCTGCTTAGGCAGAAAGATGCTTGAGCAACTAACCTGATAAAGCAAGCCCCTTTTGAATCTTCCTTTCCATAACAACAGCTAAGGCATCCTGCAATATGTGGAACTGCAATATCACAAAAATGGATGGCCTACAACATGAGTTGAAATCCTTGACCAATGTGATGTTCCAGCATTTCTGAAAATCAGTCTTAAGATAGGCCCTATTTGCTAAAAAATACTCGAGGACAAGAGCAGTAATGACTGTTATTAGTTTCTTTGAAGTTCAATGATGAAAGCCAAAGAAATGAACATACAAAGATCACAGCTGAAATGGTACAAGAATTATAGTCATAATTCCCCTGTCATACTGGCATGTTTGGACGGTTTCTAAACTGTAGCAAATTTGTATTGCAGTTCCTCAAAATAACTCTACAAATAACGTCAAACTGAGCAGCACTGTACAGTTATTACTAGATGGTTACATACATTTATTAGGTAATTATTTTCAACAGACTTTTCCCACCTTTTTTTTTAATTAATCTTTGCTTTTATCACATGTTCTTCAAGAATTTAACAAAATATTAAAATTTTGAGGTTGTGCAAACTTATTATCCATAATTTAACCAGTATTTTGAATGGCATATCAGATAAGACAGTCAATTTCACATGTATAGTCTTACTTTCCTAAAAAAAATTTGCAGACTTGGGAACATTAGTACAACATATGAGAGCTGTGATTGCCTTGTTTTAACAACTTGCAGAGCACTGTTGCAATGAAGCATTAACCCTAAGATAGCACTGGATAAAAATAACAAACATTATGAACAAAGTATCTATTTGTGGAATTCTGGAATTAAAATCAGAGAAGGAGAAGTATGCTGTAATGATAACAAATGAACAAGTTAGCAAAAATGAATACAAAATATGCTTTTAAAGTACAGAAGTAGAAATAATTTTGTCATGATCGTTGAAATAGTTCAAGATCAAGGAAGTGATTATTTTTTAAAGACAGAACATAAAAATAAAAGTTTAATGATCCACAGCGTTTGGATGAATTTCAGGTGAAAACACCCCACCAAAAACCTACACAAAATTAAAAAAGTCCAAACCCCCAAGACATGTGCTTACCATACAATCAAAATTCAGGGGCAATAATGCTTTACATAAATTATTGTCCTTTTCCTTACTTGTATATGTTTGTGAATTAAGAATCTCCCAGCTCTCTTGCTGGAGCTACTAATCTGCCCCATAAATTCCTGTAACTATCTTAAGATTTTTATGATTTGTCACTTCATGACCCCAAAGTTGCTTGCAGTAGGTAATCTGAGGACCAGGAGTGCTTAGATCCTGCTACTGCCAGCCTAGGAATGAAGCACTAAAGCAGAACAAAGCCATTGCTTTTCTTACAGAGATTAGAGCATGAGAGATCAAGAAACATTGCATGATGTTTAATTAATTTAACAATTCCTTCCAATATACCAGCACACTGTCACAAAAAAATCTGAATATGACACACTAGAGAAAGAATTAAGTAAATTGTTCTAGAAATGTGAGAAGAAGAGTTTTCATTGTCCTCATTCTGCTGAAAACTGGAAAAAACACCCCAAGCCCACAGAACATGTAGATTTTTTTGGAAAGAACATACCTATTAACTCTTTATTTCTGACATCTAAGGCCATGTTTCGTAAAGCTGTAGCAACTGCACATACCACCCGGTCATTGTCTATTCGAAGCAGTTCCACCAATATTGGCAATCCTTTTTCTTTGCGGACAGCAGCACGGATGTACACTGACCACTGCAAAGACACATGGGAGAGTGTGAGGAAACTGAGAAATCCACTAGAGAAAGCAAGGCATCTGAGGTTATAACAGAGTAAGGGGTTATAGAAGCATTTGGATGCAAAACTCAAAAGAGGGGAAATAATTGCATTTATGATGCTAGGCAACCACTTGATTTGGCAATCTG
The DNA here is from genome assembly GCF_025592945.1 of Manacus candei. Classification (NCBI taxonomy): domain Eukaryota; kingdom Metazoa; phylum Chordata; class Aves; order Passeriformes; family Pipridae; genus Manacus; species Manacus candei. Next base: position 29,421,614 of record NW_026138097.1, on the reverse strand, counting down.
TGCTAATTTTTTATGGTGACAGAGAAATTAAATGATGAATTGACTTTACTCCCAGCACACCTGGTTACATTTTTACAGCCCAAGTCTGCAGATGACTTACTTTGCATCAGTATTTCATATGCAACATCTAATGATGCTTGTTTACTGCTAAACCAACAAAATTTATATTAGAAGATGTATATTACAAAGCATATTCAAGAGGTCTGAGTATTTCTTTGTTATTACCACAAGAATTATTCAGTCTACAAACATGAAAATGCTGTCATTATTTCTCTTGTGATTGTCAATTAGTTCTGAAGGAAAAATGAGGACAACAATATATGCGGTTTTGGCACCTGTAGTGATCCTAACTGGAATACTATTGTACATTGAGGTGGTAGATTCCCTCAAGAGCTGACCTGAGGGTGGTGCAGGCCTGTGCTGTGCCTAGCTGCTGTATCATGTGGCTGCAGGATAAATCCAGTGGCTGATTCTATCAAAGAAGCCCCTAAGCATCTCCCACGTGACAGTTGGTCACGACACCACTGACATGGCCTTGTCCTTATATCAAAGAGAGCAGAATGTTCTCATGTAAACATCCTTTTTATCTAACAATAGAAATGATGAATAGAGTTGTTTACTTCTAAGAGATCCTCTAGGAGCTCTAAAGATCATCATGCCAGTCAACAAGGGATCTGTGCAGTGTGCTGTGACTAGGCGGTCCATCCAGTGCTGCACAACTTGGGGTTCTTGGCACCCAAAGGGATGAAAGATTAGCTATACTTCCCCCTCTTCCATTCTGCTGTTAGCTCCAGTAGTTGCAAAAAAATTAAACAAGACCAAAACCATGTGGTTTTGAAATCTATGGGTATTGCCAAATTTAAGATGTTTGGACACCTGCAGGATGTGCAGATCTCCTCAGCATAGCCCACTTCAAAACAAGCCATCACTAGGCACATATTCCCTCCCACTTCATGAACTCTTCTCTGGAATTTTCACAAAGTTCACATTCATGCTGCTTGTACTGACAGTTGAAAGGAAATCACTGAAGCAGAGCATCTCGTTCCTTTCAGTGCCATGGCATGGACACTTATCTTGCCATTGTACCTGGAAGGTGAAGACAAATTCTGGAAGGCCTTAACTTTTGAAGTATTTCAAATATTTCAGAAACTAGGATAATAAGCCTTAGGATTTTCAGATCACAATGACCCTTCTCTTTTGACAAACCTTCCTTAAGGAACAGTTAAATCACACCATAAGAATAATTACGTTGCAATAGTGTTACTTCATAACCAGACAGAGTAAAAACAAATTTCATGGAACAAAGCATTAAAAAAGGTAAGCACATCCTCTGTCAGCAGACCATGCTTAACCCCTGCATATGGGCTCTACTTACCACAGTTGTGCTCACTTTAAAAAGCTAGCATCGGTTTATATTATAGATAGGTGCCCTGAATAGCAAAACCTGGAATATATATGTATGATAAGAACAGTAGATATGGAGATAGACAAGAACTGCAATACTGCAATATCTGGAGTGCAAATTCATTCTAGGTGATATAATTCAGGGGAAATTGGGGAAAAGGAAAAGAAACCAGCATTTAAGGATATTGTTTTATTAATTCTTCTCTGTAGTAACTGTGCATAACAAAAGCCAGTTGGACTTTGCTGTAGATGAAAGTGATAATGGTTATGATAAGCTTTCCAGTCAGGTAAGTTAGACAACGGGTTCTCAGCATCACCGAGTACAATAATGTGTCTAAAACTTAAACGTGCTGTCATTTTCTGCAGCAAAGCAAACAGCTCTTAGGTGAGAGAAGTGGTAGCAAGACTCTTGGTTGATCTTATTCCAGGGTCATTCCTCCAGTCTCTTCTCTAGAACCAGTGTATATCATCAGATAAAAAACTAAAACACATCTTAAGGATCAATGAGTTTAACAGAAAGTGTTTGCTGAAAAATTCTTTCCTACACTTCGAATCTAATGGGACATTAAATATAAAGGATGCTATGAAAACACCAAATGAATATTTCTAACCTTCCTGTTTTAATAAATATGTATTTACCTGCCAGTTAAACACATTCTCAGGTGCAGCTGGGAAGTGAGAAATAGCTCTTTCCACTTACAAAATGCTGTATTTTGTACATCTCTCCCTGGGGAGGCCTCTGCTGTGTCTGCTGTGATTACGGGGTGACTGTCAGAGTAAGAGTTCATGGTGTCAGTCAGAATATTTTGAGAAAAGAGTGAGTCTGGTTGAGGTGAGAGTTCAAGCTATCAGACAATATTCTGAAAGATGCTGTCATTCATTGCAGAAATACATCACAGATGTAGCATCTTCAAAATGGACTATGTGGGGAATCAGTGGGGGTGTTTGTTTTGAGAAAAAAAAGCTTATTTGTGTCTATTCAATACCAGAGAGAATCTAAAATGATCCTTTAGATTATTCACTATATTTTAAAAACCTTCATACTAAAACCTCAGTAAACAGTTTTCCCTTGATTTTTCTTTTTAGCTACCAAGGGAAAACACAAGCACTTGTTTCATGAAACCAGGTTTACAACAGACTCCTTGGGATGTAGTATTTTCATCATCCATTCCAAAGCAAAAGTTTAAAAGCAACAAATTAAGAAATCTTTTTCTTTTAACCCTTGGGAGAGAAGGAGACGTTACAGGAGGATCACTGAAATAACTCAATATGAAAAAAAGAGGAAGTATAAACCTCCTTACTGAATAAATGACATGCAAGCCTTCAAGATCTGTAATAAACCAATTAATTTGATCACAACAGTAAAAAATACAGCTCCAAAGTTTTCACGGGGGAAAAATTCAGATATAATGTTTTATAGATGCACATATGCACACATACACATAAAACAATGGGAGAACTACAGAAAAGCATGTATGAAACCTCTCCTCTCCCCTGGGCATTCCTCTCCCTCCCAAGCTGTCTTTTTCCAGAGGATGTCATCTGCTTTGGGAAAAGCTCACAGACTCCTCAGTGTGTGATTTGCTATCATTTCTTCTGCTGTTTCAAGTCATGAACCTTAGGCAGAAAGACAGAAAAGTCTATTAATTGTTTCAACAGTCTCTGGAGAACTTTCCATGTGGAAAGTGGTAAGAACTGTCTGGTTCTCTTTCCTTAAACTGCCAATTAGGACAAGTCTCTGCAAGCAATTACGCTGCGCTGTGTGGATTTCAGGAAAGCTCAATTTGAGATGCCTCAAAATGGCTATTTTATTCTTGCAGAGAATGGAAAAATTGATTCGCTCTGGAGTATACTGATGATCTTTTCGTTTGCCTAAAGCCATCATGGAACGCGCCTGCATTTCCACATTGTAGGTCAATTGCTAATAGGAGCTCAGTGAAGTATAAAAGCAAAGAGATGAAAAATCATAAAAAAAGAAAAGAGACAAAGTGTTTGTTGCCTATCATTAAGTAAATGAGGCACTCTGCCAATATACTTAGTCATCCTGTTACTCCACAAATCAGTGGCAGTGTCAATGATCAAATAACTGTTCAGTTTGTAAAATGAAAGCACTCCTGTGGGAACTGCAAACACATTAGAGGGAACAAGGAGCCAGAAAATAAAATAAAATCATTATTGTTGCTAAGGGTATTATTGAGTCTAAATTATCAGAGACAAGCAAAGGAGCCACAATCTGTGCATGAATATGCTTTCCTGATAATTGAATTTGGGGGGCATAACTACCATATATCACTCTGAAGGTATGTAGTGGAGCTCTATGTCCATTTTCATTAGTACTTCCCTTTTTATTTTTGTCACAGTAATTAAGTAGAAAAATACAGTAAACCTGAAAATTATTTTTTTGTTTGTCAGTTATTATTATAAAGGACCCTTTCCAAAGCTGAATGCCCCTAGGGATTAAGATTACATTAGGCTAAAACTCAACAAAAGACTAATTAATCTAGATAAGACTTACTTACATTTTTCAGAAGAACTGAAAAGCTTTTAGTCAATTAACTCCTTTTAGCGTGTGGGAAGATGGCTGGGGGTAAAAATTAGGGGAAACTAAGAAGCTGTATTCACAGCCTAACAGAAGTTACAATGGTACAGAAATCACAGGGTAAAATGCATCTGTTACTCTCTGGACGGAATGCGGTCAATGTGCTCCATGATACTCCCCATACAAAAATCCACACCTGTTAAGGGGGATGGAATGGAGGGTGGAGTGGAGATGCTGCAGCCTCCCTCCATGGAAATCCCTGCAGGGAAGGGAACATAGCAGTACTTTGCAGTTGATAAGACCACATAGCACCTGTAACCTAGGGAGATAAAAGAAGGTGTCCTGCTGCCGAGCGAAAAACTTTGGCGAAATCTCTCTCTTCAGATGAATTTGGTTCATTAAAGCCTAATAGTCATATTAATGCACACCTCCATCTCAAAGTTACCTGCCTCCAAGGTACGACCACACCCCACTGGGCATGCGCTCTGTATTTTTTTGGTTGTATCTTTAGAAGTAAAAGGATTTTAAACCAACTAGAAACAAAAGTATTTATGACTAAAGTCACTCAAGCTCCACTTAAACAGAAAAAAATAGTATAAAAGTAAGTTGAGAATGGGGGGAAAATCAGGGAAGACTCCATTGTAAGTGCTGGGATCAGTCAACAGTCTGAACCTGTCTTCTCCTCCTGTAGGGACACCTATTGGGTAAGAATCATAGTCTACACATGCTGAATGTTGCTATTGGGATTAGAGCTTGTTTGTATATTGCTTTAAATACGTTTTTGCAGTCAGGTAATTGCACTGGCAATCTTCGAATCTTAAACTGACACAATTTGTGTCAATAAAGAGTCTTATTCCATAAACTGCTAGAGTGAGCCCTTTACAGGCATCAGCAGTTGCTGGCAGCGGGTGACACATTCAAATAAAGTGGGGAGAGCCACTGAGGGGTCTCCCTTACGCTGCCCTAAAAAGAGCAGTCAAATCACTCTCCACTCCAGTGGGATTGTTCAGTGAAGGGTTCCCATAATGAGATGCTGACAAACTGGTCGGGCACAAGGGTCTCGGCTTACCTGGGGCACTGACAGACAAATAAATCATTAATAGTCAAGGAAATCTCCCCTTTTCATGTGACTTAGTGTTTCTTATGGTTTTCTTTGTTCCTCTATGAAGCATCAACACAGGAGACTAAAGGAAACAATGAAAAGATTTCCAGCACAAAATGAAAAAGAAAAAAAAAGTACCATAATAAAGCCCCGCAAAGAACCTAAGGAATATCAAGACTGTATACTTGGTATTTTAAATGGATTCACTTTCCTGCCATTGACATCAGTGTTACTGAAGTGTCTCCAGAATATTTCATCACACACTTCAGTTTTAACTAGAATTTGCACTGTATTGGTATAGTTCAGCACTGTGACCCAAAGACTATTGAGATATTGAATATTAGAGACATAAACGACAACATGAAAGTTAAATCAGGGCAGCAAGCATGACAAAGCAACTGAATTAACAAGAGAATCAGGAAAGGTCTGTTAGGAAAGCCTTAGAAAGGGTCTATCTGCTAAGAGTAGTGAAACAATAGACCATGAAACAGAACTATGTTTAATAACCAAAGATCAATGAAAATCAAAGATTATTATTCCTCTCTGTATGATCAGACTCAATGTAATATATGTATCAGGAAAAAAAGAAAATATTTTTATATTCTACTTGGAAAATTACAGGATCCCTAAGAAGTCATACTACCTGACAGAGGAAGGCTCTGAAATCTTGATTATCTTTCTGCAATTTCTGAAGAGAGCAGAAAGAGTTCCCAGGGACTTTCTGTTCCCTGACTGCAGTGCTTTGTTCTCAGAAATTATTCCACCTGGTAGGCCACCACTAAGTTCTTTACATCTTAGTGTTGGGACAAGAGAAAAGCATTAACTTGTTACTCTTCTCTTAAACGGAAAGGTAAAAATACAGGAGGTAAAGATATACAGTTAAATAAATAAACTAGAGAAAAATAAAACAGTGTTAACAGAAGTTATCTTAACAGGAAGGTGAAGTTGAGAAGGAATTGCCCTTGCACCTCACCATTCTTGTTTCCACAGTACAAGTATGTACTGTGTATTCAAAATGGTCTGAGAACCACTAAAATTAGTATTCCAAACATTGTAACTAATATAATTAAAAAGGAAACACTTTAAGACAAAAGTGACACATCTCATGTGAAGCAAGCTGCTTATAATAAGGGACTATGCTGAACATGATGTCACCATAAACTACTGTACTCCCATTCCATGTACTGATGTCCATGTTGATTTCCTCATGATGTCTGTGATACAAGTATTTGCAGCAGCAGGTCTTGCTTCTTCAGTATTGTCCTGTCCCTTCAATCTTGTCTTCCTTCCTACAGAGCCAATACATTTCCCTGTATTAACTGATGCTGCCTCATCTATGGGGGGTTTCTACCCAGGTAAGAATTCCTGACAGAATAAAGCATTGGTTATTTAAAAAGTCTGCCTTTGTTGATTATGTGATGTGTTATAAGTGGTCTTCTCCATCCTATCACATAAAGATTCATAATACTACTATTTTGGAGAAAACAAAAGCAAGCCTTTTCACTGTAATCCAAAAAACTTTCTCCTGGAACAGCCTGATGAAACTCCAAAAGGTTAATTTGTAAGTAATTGGAGTAAGCAGAAAAGTCTGGCAAGGAACCCAAAATATGTCCTTGCCTGATAAGAGACGACTGATAACCTAGATGTTTGCTTTAGAAAATAATTACTCATTATCTGCAAGTGTCTGGATGGTAAGGAGCTTGAAACTCTTCTCATACTACTCTTTGAAGCAGTTGCACTGACCTTGTGTCTAAATTAGTCCCTTTTATGCTTTCAGTTTCCTTATCTAATAATTTACTTAATGGAGCTCTTGCTCCCATGAGAGTCAAATTTCTCTAGGTCAGAATTAACAAAATCAATGCAGTTGCTTGTCTAAGGAACAAAGACTGAGACAGCATCTAGCTATCTCAAGAGATCAGGCCAATGACCCATAAACCCCATTCACATGGGTATTGTACCTGTATATTGGGGATCAAAGGCGAGGACATGGAGTTGTCTAACTAGAGAGCCTTCTTATTCCCTGCTGAGTATGATCAAAAATGGAACTGAAAGGAAAGGAGCTAGAAAGAATTAGCCAAGGAATGCTATAGTCTCAGGAGACTGACATCGACTTAAACAGAACAGCACTTGCTCCTCATGTTACAGAGTCAAAGGACAGGTAAGGAGGAGGATCAGTAGAACTGCTTCCTTGGACTTTCAGAGGCAAAACTTAGGGCTGTTTAGGAGATTGGTTCACAGAGTCCCTTGGGAGACAGCTCTGAAGGGCAAAGAAGTCCAGGAAGGTTGGACATTCTTCAAGAAGAAAGTCTTAAAAACACAGGAACAAGTAATCCCCAAGCATTGAAAGATGATCCAGTGGGGAAGACCACCAGCCTGGCTGAACAGAGAGCTCTGGCTGGAGCTCAGGAAAAAGTAACTGAGACAGAAGGTTGGGTGCACAGATGGGACTAACCAAGGCCTGGAGCAGGTGTGCTACCTGTTCTAACGTAACCCATGATGTTGTCAGTAGAAACACAGTAGATCTTGTTTCCTGGTTTTAAAAGATAGGTATTACCTATAGAAGTTATTATAGTATTTTAAAACAAAACAGGATCACAAGAATGAAGAAATCATTTTTAAGGGTTTCACAAAACTAAGGAAATTCTACCTGTGGTGACAACACTGTTATCAACTGCATGTAATAGAAAAGATAATATTGTAGGACAGAGGCAATGGGCAATGACTGAAACACGGAGTTCTGCAGAACAGCAGGAATTGCTTTTCACTGTGAGGGTGACTGAGCACTGGCACAGGTTGCCAGTGGAGGTTGTGGAGTCTCCCCTCTTCGAGACATTGAGAAAACCATCCGGACATGGTCCTAAGCAACTGGGTCTAGGTGGCCTCGCTTAAGGAGGGGGTTGGATCAGGTCACCTCCAGAGGTCCCTGCCAACCTCAGTTCTTTCATGATTCTATGAGTTCACAGCAACAGGTATGGTAGTGTTGTGGTAATGCCTCTGGCAAATAAACTGACATCAGCCTAAATTCAGCTGCCAGATACATACATACAGGCATAATAATATCCCAATAATGTCCCAATATTTCCTTTCTGCCTGAGTGGTTAATTTTGTTCAGAAGGGACATAACCTTGGATTCTTGACATTGTTAACTCTAGGACATTTTGCATATAAGTTTTTACATGCTCAGGAGGTTTAATGCATTAATAGTCTATTGACCAAGGTGAAAACTAGAAAGAACTTTTATTCCCACCATCCGAGGAAAAATACCGATGCCAGACTACATATAAAAATAGCATCTTTTACAGAATGATTCTTGTCAAGGTATTGAAATAAATAATGATATGAGGTTGTAGAAAGAACTTCTGGTTTGAAGGGTTGTAGTGGGAGAGATTTCTTAATAAGCAGGCAGCTGTCTTCAGAATATAGCTGAGTCAGCAAATCCCCTATTTTTTGTTTTATTTGTGCATTTTTGCACAAATTTGGTTAAATCCAAATTAAGTTGCAAAGATAACTAACAGAGCTCCCAATGAAAAGTCACCACGTAACGGGAAGTAAAGAATTTCCACTGCTTCCAAAGGCAATGTCTGAAACTTTATTTGTTTAGGGAAAACTCCAGCTAAGACTGATGAGGAATGTATTTTCCCAAGATTTTTATTTCCTATTTCTAAGCAGCTTTAAAATGCAAGTTCATATTAAGTATAACTAGAAAAAGTCTATGTTTTGAAGAAAATATCTCAGGGTGGCAATGAAAGGAAGTAAAGCCAAAACCAACAGCCATTCTTTTCACATGTTGCTCCTTCTGCCTTGCAGGATGTTTAGGATACAGTGAAATTACCATGATTATGATTTGATATGATAAATATTTTGGGAAGCAATGACTTCCCTCAAACAGAAAACCACTGAGTCCCAGGTACAGACTGAGATTAACTCAGTTGATGAGAGGATGATGCTAGTATCACCAAGGTCATGGATTTGATCCCCATTTGGGTTAGTCATTTAAGAGTTGGACTCTATGATCCTTGTGGGTCCCTTCCAATTCAGAATATTCTGTGATTCTGAAACCTCAAGTATCAGCTGAGTTTTGCAGAAGGTGGTAGGTGCATGCAGGTACTGTGCTGACAAACTGACCCACAGGTTGTCAGGTGGCACTGTACTTTGAGTGTGTGTTACTAGCAGCCTTCAACCCCATCAGGATACGGACATGCAGTGACCTGGTGCTGGTTTCACAGGTCACTGTGCAAGGCAGCAGTTAGACCTTAAACTAAGTGGTACCCTGGCAGTGATGTGGTAAACTTTAATTTGTCCAGTCTTCCCCAAAGGCTTACATATTTGACTGTCTCCATAGATATTATTACAGAACAGCACTTTCATTTTGCATAGATGCAACAAGTAAGAACCTGAATAAAAGAAGAGATCTCTGTAAGCATACGCATGTAATTTTCCATGACAGAGATGGTTCTTCTCCTTCAGATTCCAATACCAGTGTCGTCCTTGTGTAACGACATTTCGATGCAGAACAGTGAGATGAACCAATGTCCATGCTCATCTGGAACAGCCCCTTCCAAAATGAGTTCTGCTTTGTATATAAACTGTCAATCTTCTTCAGAACCAGAATATACAGTAAAGTAAACATACACAGATGTGATCTACGCCTGGTTAAATTTTCACACTGAAAATATTCTTCCTCATACCTCAAAATCAGTATCCTGTTTTACTGATAAACTTTCATTTGGACCTGTTAATATGCTTGTCACCAAGATGCTCCTTCTCTGATTCATTATAGATTCTCTTTGTTCTAATAATAATTGCATGGACCAAGTATTCTACTAGTCATTTAAAAAAATCCCCAAGTTTTACTTTGCAGATGGGTAACATATAGCAAGGTCTTAGTCCAAATGTTTCATTTTGACACAGAAAAATTGTATGCAAATATACGTATGTGACATTTTTCCTTTTATGTTAGTATTTGGCTTTATAAGGAATTCCTGCAACTGAAGCAGTGCTAAAAATGTCCTACAGATTATGTTTCACTATGTGCATGTGTTGATTTCGTGTGTATGTATCACTGAGAAACTATATTTCCTGAAATAATGAAAACTTTTAGCCTCTCTGAGCTACTAATCCTTAAAGCTACATACTACTACTTTCTTTTTGCGTTCAAAATTCTCGAAAGTAGTCTAAGGGATTTAGACACATATTGTCTGTTAATTCTAGTGGCAGACATATATCTAAATCCCCTACACAACTTTTTATTTTTAAAAAATTATTCAGGCTTCCTTTTATCAGCTCACTTTCCCTCTGTAATAGCATTGGTTAAGCACTGCCTGTGTTAAAAATGTTACCTCTTGGTCACCCAAGAGGATTAAATAGCTTTGTACCAGAGGAACCAAAAGGGTGAAACAGCTAGGAAAGAATTATGCAAGTATATCAACTGTGCTGTATTTTTTTTCAGAAGAGACTGTATCTTCAGTAGTGTGTGAGCATATCTGGTGCACTGTGTGCCTCAAATAGTCTCAGATTCTCCTGGCATTAAAATAATGCTAATTAGAAAAAGCCCACAGCTGCTATTGCTATTAATATTAATTGCAACAGTATTTATTTTCATGCAGTTTGTTCTTCTTCTCTCTTTCAGTCCATCATAAAGTTCTTCTTGAAAGATTTCAAGTAAAAAAAAAAAAAAAGAAATTTTTTTCCATTCTTTATACAATTAGAGTTTCTTGGAGGAACTAAAAAAATTAAAATCTCTCTTAGGAATAACCTCTTCTTTTAATAATTTTCTATCTTTTATTTCAGTTATTTTATATCTAGACTGCAGCAGTGGAAAGGAGAGGTCAAAAGGTGGAAACATCAGTGCTTATGTAATCCCCAAAGAGGATTACTCCCCTCACAAAAATGGCTAGTATGACATGTGAAATTAAGGATATTCATTCTGTGTCTGCACATCCCTTGTAATAGAATTGGTGAATCTTTAGAAAAATAGAGCAATATGAGAACAACTGAGCTTTTCCCATGGTATCAGCACAGACAGTATTAAAGTTCAAAACAGTTTTTCTAAGCCACCACTCGCCAAAGAGTTCTGCAGAGCCTTCCTTCCTCTCCCTATACACTTCTGCCAACTAAAGGATGACAGTTATACAGTTTTATTAGAAATGGGAGAAGGGGCACCACTTGGGTTTTAGCACTTCTATTAAGTCCTGGAAAATATGCGTGCATTGTTTTCTCACTTGGACCAGGGCTACACCCATTCCCAGACGAAGACATTTATTGTGTTTCTGTCCAGGATTACACAATCTGATGTGGTCTACAAGATGAGAATAATAAAAGGATAATGATTTTCAGGCACAGTATTTACATAGCACTTCACAGGACAAAAATCAATGGACAGATACTTTGTTAAATCATTTCACATGCCATTGAATGCAACAGTTAAAAACATAAGTTTGGTGGAACACAATTCTAAAAATATCCAAAATCACATGCCTCTGAAGATTCAGTGAATGTGCTAACCCAACTTCCCATAGAACTTCATGGGAAAAAAAACCCAATTTCTTGGTGTCAGCATTCACATTTCAAAATGAATGCCTAATTACATTGGTATTCACATATCACATGCCCAACTGCTTAAACCCCGACAGGATACCTTATGCAACATAACTTTGATAACTGCATTTCCACATACACGAGTGTTTTCATAGTAAATGAGAAAAATTCCTGCTGAGAGTTAAATCAATGCATTATAGTTACACCACAGGATTAGATAGTTAGTACTTTCATCCAATTAAACCAGTTTACCATCAGGAAAGTAATGAAGGAATTGCCCTAAAAAGTAAACCAAGCTCAATGTTATCTTGAATTTTACTCATCTGTTCTAAATTTAGAAGTATTTTCTTACTGCAAATAACACATGAGAGAAAAATGGATCCTTTGAATATAATTGAAAAGTAGGATTAGCTGAAACAGAGTGGCTTGATTGAGCATTTCCTTGCTCATTGTACATATTTAACCATATTGCTGATGTATTTTATTGTCTTACTTTTAAAAAAAGTAGATGGAAAGATTATTTGTGTTGGTGTCACAATATTTATATCTTGCTCTGCTGTGCCCTGGTTTCTCCTAAGAGACAGAATGTCAACCAGCTTCTGCAGTGACAAAACAATATGGTTTCATTTGATTGCCACTGGTAGCATTTTTGGCTCATTTTTCATGGCTCTGTCATCCAGATTCATAAAGAACTGCTTCTCCTCATTTGGGTATTGGTTTTCAGTGGCAATTTTTCATACTTGACTTGACCAACGTGATCTTCACTGCTGTATGCTGACATTTGCTATGAAACAACTACCTAAGACTTAAAATATCTCAAATTTTACTGCAGATAGTTCTGTGAAAATAGAAGGTTATTCCTCTACCAGAGGCATTTAGATACATTATATCACCAATCTGCTGTCATCTGTAGGGTTGCTTCTGAATTGAAACAGAAATACATATTGGGTTAATATTCCTACCTTCCAACTCCCAGCAGCCAAATTCTGTAGTGCCCCTGCTGCCCCCTCCAGCGTATCTGGATTTGAGCACTCAGAAAGAAGTGTGAGGTAGGGTTTGACTATTGAAGGGTGCCACAGCATCTGGATTCCTTTGGGTGGTTCTGCACAGTCTGGGAGAGGTCCTACACCATCCCACTGTTGGAAAATACAAATCAGATTGTCAGTAAGGAACAGTGAAACATACTTGAGAATTGCCTCAGCTGAAGTTATAACATCTATTTCTGCACATGTGAAGGCATCTGTCAATAAACAGCTGTTCTCAATTTTTGCACATCATGTGACTTCATAGAGAAACCAAATTTCCTACTCAACATTCCTTATAGATAAGCTATAACATTGGCAGAAGCCATAACATTTTAGCTAGTAGACATAACAAAATCACTTTTCACTGCATTTATTTTTTGGGGTGGGAACAGAAGCCCAGTGAACGTATCTTAAGAGGCAAATCTAGAACTTGCATGGGAAGAAGAGATTCTCCCTTTTTGCATCCTGCTTAGTTCTCTGCAATCTCTCTCTTCTCACAAGGGGAAAAACAACACAAAATGCTCCTATGGAAAACCAAATCATTCGAGGCCATGAGCCCTCCATCTCGTGAAGGTACAAGTGTGAAAAGTCTTTCTCAATTGTACAATATCTTCTGGCTTCTCACAGAGTGAGTGCAGGAGATTTTCAACCAGCCAGCAATACAGTCTGAGACTTCAAAGCAATTGGTAGACTCTTCCTCTCATCACACACAGAGTTTTGACAGGAAAACAACCCAAGTCTGATATTCAAGATGTGCAATATTAAAACCTGGATAACAAGTAGGTTATTGCACAAAACCCTGTCTTGCCAGGAAGAAAAACTTTACTCCAGAAGAACAAGGATTCACCTCTTCAGTGGAACACACAACACTTGAACCTAAGCATGACACATCTTAACAGAAAATGCATGGACTTTTTTTTTCCCTTTTAAACAAAAGTAAGATATGGAATGTACTTTCAATATGATTTTAAATGGGATTTCTATCTACATATTTATTGTATATTTTGTTGCGCTTTGTACAGACAAGGGGATTTAAATAATTCACGGCCCTACTGCCACTGTTAGGAACAAACCTCAATTTTTTTTATAAAATATCTTGTCTAACACCTCTGACATGTCCAGAGTGCATCATACAATAAAAAGTAAACCTTATAATGGCATGGGTTACAGCTTATTGTGACTATGTAGATAAAAAAATCTGTATCATAACATTAAACATATACTACACATACAAAGATAAAGTCAAATGAACTCCTTGTTTAGATCTGCAACAATTTAACTAGGAATGAGTCAAATAGCACAATAATACTTTCACTGGGAAAGACCTAGAATCCCTTGTTTTGAGGAAGTATCAGTCATCATTTTATTTAAGATAACTTTAAAAATATACACATGGTTCAAGGCACAATAATACCTAATAACAACTAAAACAATTTTAATAAGGTTTTGTGAGATTACTACCATTGAGAATGAAAACCACTATTTTTTTCTGAATTAAAGCAGAACAAACACCAAAGTGGAAAGCTAGTGGGACCACTTAATACACATGAGCAGTTACTGAAAATCAGAAAGCTGCTCAGGTATGAAACTCACTACACTGGATGAATGTTGCCATAGTTTAAAGAACTGGCATAGCAATACCCGGTGATGGTTGAGAAACTAGAGGACAAATGCCTTCTGGAGAAACAATGCTTTTAAATGACACTATTATAGGGCTGTGCCTTTGAAATTTTTAGTACAATTCCTTTAAACCAACAGGTTGTTTTCATTGCGTGTGACTCAGTTCTCCTTTTTCCTCCTTATAAATCATCAGCCTTGCCAGAAATGAGTTCTCTTCAGCTCATAAAAAATACATTAAAGCCTGCTTCTTATTTTAACACTCAGAATTCAATCACTTGCACTGTCAGATTTTTTTGGAAAACAAATGAGAAACATATCTTACAGGTCAAATCTGACCTCAAACCAGGTTTAGGCTTGGTACCTTAGTAAGTCCACTAATGAAAAGACTTGCGATGTCCAAGGGCACCAATTCAGGTCTTCACTCGTTACATTACTATTTGCACGAATTATGGACTCATTATGCAACTGAAGAATGTTTGCACAGGTTATTTACTATATTATTTCAAGGACAAAGTACATAAAGTGCAGATCTACCCAATACCTTTTTTGCGCCTATGTAGGTGTGTATTTTGTTTTTAAGCTCACATATTTACACTCTTATAAGCCCAAGGACTACTTAAAATCAGCTGATCTAAATAGAGCTGTATATATATGTTCATGCTGAGCTGCTACATATACAGCACTAGAAACGATCTAGCAGATAAATTAATATTTAATGTTGTTTTGCCATTCTACCCAGTAATGAGAAAACATTAAAAAAAACAAGTGAGACAAATTATCGCATTTCCCCGTCCTTCTTGCAACTCACTTTTAGTATGATTGCATTAATTTATCACCAGCTGTGAGGGAAGACCTTTTTCTCAAGACACTGTGATGCCTCAGGGTCTGTGTAATAATGATGAAAATCTTCGGTACCACACACGCATGTGCAGTGAAGGCACAGGAAATTCAGTGACAATGGAAGATGTCCAGCACTGTTCTTCAGATGTGGTGTGTGTGTCCAGAGCAGCTGAGTAGCATGCACAGAGAGGGTGTCAATGCCAACCATGCTGTGCTGGTTTTGGCTGGGGTAGAATTAATTATCTTCACAGTAGTTGGTATGGGAGTATGTTTTGGATTTGGGCTGGAAACAGTGTTGATTACTCAGGGATGTTTAAGTAACTGCTGAATAATGCTGACACAGCATCAAGGCTTTTTCTGCTCCTCACCCCGCTCCATCAGTGAGGAGGCTGGGGGTGCACAAAATACTGGGAGGGGACACAGTCAGGACAGGTGATTCCAACTGACCAAAGGGATATTCCATACCATATGATGTCATGCTCAGAATATAAACTGGGGGAAGAAGGAAGGGAGGACATTTGGAATGATGGCCTTCGTCCTCCCAAATCACCATTACATGTGATGGAGCCCTGCTTTCCTGGGGATGGCGGAACATGTGCCTGCCTGTGGGAAGTGATGAATTAACTCCTTCCTTTGCTTTGCTTGTGTGTGTGCCTTTTGCTTTCCTCATTAAACTTCCTTTATATCTCAATCCACAAGTTTTCTCAGTTTTACCCTTCTGATCCTCTCCCCCATCACACTGGGGTAGAGTAAGCAAGTGGTTCCATGGGCTTAGTTGCCGGCTGGGATTAAACCATGACACCTGCATAACATACCTGCTGCGCCTATGGCAGCCTCTTCACTGAAGGGCTCAATGGCTTCTGGCACCTTCTGTGTAGCTGAGACAAGTGCCTGCAGCTGTACCTCCCAACTGTTGCAGGGCATGTAGAGCTGAGACAGGTCAGAAAAAAGCTATTGCAAAGGAGGATTTCATTTTCACCTTCATCCATTTTTTTTGTATTTTATAAATATAAACATCGGTTGCCTGAGCAAAAAAAAAGTTTTCCTCAAACTGTATTAGACTCTATCTGAAATAGTGGTTAAGGCATGGCAGTAGTTGCTTTGCAGTTCACATTGCTCAATATTAATGAACTGAGGCAGTGTGCTGAACAACTACTCAGTAAATTACTGGAACAGTTACTGTATCATTGCAGACCAACAGGAATGATCAGTAAGGTCTATCTGAGACAGACTGGGGCTGTGGTAGGAGAATGAGAACAACTACATGCAATTACTCTTCGTAGCTTATGCTAAAGAGAAAAAAAGTAATAAAAAAATATTCCTTCCAGGCTTCCCTCCTTCAGCTGAAATTACACACATATATTGTTGTTGAAGCTGACAAACTGTTTGTTACGTGGGTGAGATACAAATCTCTCATTTCCTGAGACTGGTGCAAAGAAAGGATGAAAGTCAAGAAAAATAAAAAGGTAAATACCAAGATCTTTTAAGAACAACAGACTTCTAAGAGTACTTTAATAAAATTATCAAAGTTTTCATATTACTAAGGAACTTTGAGAGGAGAAAAAGATAACTCATTGAGATGCTCTCCTGTGCTACAGAACAGACTATCTACTACTACCTTTCTCATTTTAATGAAAGCAAATCTATATTTATAGTGCAATTGTACTGAATACCAGGGAAGGCTTCACCTCTGTAAGAGAAGGACACTCAAAATTTTACTTTTTATACTAACAATCTCCAGTTGGTGGGGTTTACTATTATAAAGGTATTACAGGACAATAGGTTTTCCTGTGATATCAAAACAACAGTATTTAATTTTAATGTGTTAAAAATGAATACTCCCTTTCCCCAATCTGTGCAAAATACCACTATTAAAAAAAAGAATGTCTAAGAAAAAAATAAAACAAAATCCAGCAAGGTCTAAAGCCATCCAGACCTCTCTCCAATGACTCTAGACATTTGAGATAGTGTGCTAATGCTTTAGCTATGCTCTTTGTACCAGCAGTGACAAAATTCATATCAGCAATTAAAGGGTGCTTGTTAAAACCATTTTTGAAATGCCAAAGACTTTAGAGGACACTTTTATCTCACGCTGCATGTCTTAGTGGCTGTGACAGTCTATGCCAGGTGTCCCTAGACAGGTCAATCCAATAACCTCTTTTGGAAACCAAGAAATCCACTGACCAATGCCATCAAGAGCAGAAATCGAAAATTTAGCAACAGAAATTCATCAAAATCACAGAACTTGCTTTCAGGGATGAGAGAATCCATGCACCTTATACAAAGGAAGTCGGAATGCCACTATTTACATCAAGTCAAACTTCAATTTAGACATCTAGACCTAAATAAAGATGGTGAATAAAAGGGAAGGTGTCAGCTGACACAGAGACTAGAGGAGTATCGTGGGAGAGGGCAGAACTGACTGCATAAATAATGGCACCCTCTCCAGTTTGATGCAACAGTGTTTACTATTATGGGAAAGGTGGTTGGAATGCTTTCAAAACATTTCAATGTATTGAATCATTATTACTAATCTCAGATACTAATAAATCTGAATTCTACTTTAGATTATATATTATATTCTTAAAATAATTGTCAATGCCTTTACTTAACTTTTTGATGTTATTACGCTCAGCTGAGGAAAAAAAATTAATTTGTGCATTTTGCCTTTGCTTAAAACCAGATCCCTCCCAAATAAAGGCAGATGAAGTTCAAAACAGTCCTTAGCATGTCACTACATCCTCTCCTCCTAATACCTCTCCTCTCCATTGGAAGCTGATGCTGACTGGCTTTGCAGTATATTCCACAAAATGACAAATACAAATTATATTTAATAACCCTGTAATTTTGACTTTGAAAACAAATTGGTCATACATGATATTGAGAGGCTGACAGAGTATATGTGAAGATGCTGTGTGGGCAAGCAAGAAGGCAGAACTTATGTCAAGAAGCTCTGTAAAGAGCTGCTCAAGATAGTTGATTCTTGCTACTCAACACTCGGCATAACATCTTGCGCAAGACAAGGAAGCAACAAGCAGAAATAGTACTCTTTCTGAGCAAGAGCATACTGGCAACACAGCCTTTCATCTCTAATCTCATTCAGATTATTAGTTAAACCCAAGAGTCACCACCATTTCTCTGTTTCTGTGCTTATTAGTTTGGTATGGCTTGGTAGGAGCACTGAAGTAGACTTGGTAAAATAGTGGTCTCATCACATGAAAAGACATATCTGACAGGTTTATTTTTTATTCTTTTTGAAATACTATTGCCTTAAACCTGCTATTTCATCTAGATAGAAGAATTTATAGGCCATTTAGCAAGCATGCTAAAGAAGTGTGCCAGTCAATTCATAATGATATATAACTTGAAATGTTGCTGTTACACCTTAAGGTTTCTGGCAGAAGGTGAAAAAGAAGGTCAGGCTTATTTCAAAAGTGTCACTTCCAATCAAAAAACAGACTTCGGGCTAGATTCTGGTTTGACAAAAATGACACAGATGGGGAACTTAAGAGGAGCATGAAGCCAAAAAGTCAGCCTTTATTTTCTTAGGTAAGAAAGGAAAAGAAATGAAATAGTGCCACACATATATATAATGGGTGGTATAGCAAGAAATAAAAGAAGGATTAATGACAAGTTCCTGGTTTTTTTACTGAAATTGGACCACATGCCTTATTTTCCCTAACTGGTTTTTGCCATAATTCTTGTTTCTAGTACAGCTTGAAGAATAAACCTGTTGGTAAGCAGCGAGCATACCAACAGCAGGAACAAAATTTTCAGCAGTGGAAAAATCAGTTTCCATCTGATTTTTCAATACAAGGCAGAAAGGTTGATGTCTACAAGGTCCCAGTCGGAAATGAAGACCTCTACAGCTGGAGAGCTTATTGGGGTGAGGCTTCAGTAACAGCTGATCACAGGTAAGCAGCAGAGAGAACCTAATCAACAACATCTACAGCTGAGAATTACAGTCCTAGAGGTCTGAAACAGAAATAAAGTCAGGTGAGTCTCACTTAATTTTTCTGAGGCCTTTACAGAAGTTTTGCTTTCTGTTTTTCCATAATTAAAACCAATGCTATATCCAGCTTATATTACAAATCTTTAAAAGGTTTGGGTCTCTTCTAGGATTCAATTTATGTGACAAAGCAGATGACTCAGGAACCTGTCTGAGCTCTGTTAAACCATTGAAGAGAGGAATGACTGCAGGCTCTTTTAACACCACTCACCTTTATTGTGAAATGAGGAGAACACTTGTTTCCTGTGATCCTAAGGGAACTCCTTAAGTAAAGTAATTTGAAAGGTGTCATTAGACTTAACTGTGATTTGAACAAAGACACATCTCTTACTAGATTTCAAGATGTAGGGAAATTGCCATTAGTATAGACAACCAATCTCATTAATGAAAAATAAATTCCAGTTTGTTCTTGAAAGGCCTTTGAAAGAAGCCACATTTTATACTACCGCTCAGTTCTGTTCTTCTCTTCAAGTGACTTACCCGTGACTGAAACACAACCTAGAAAAATTGAGATAATTGTTTCCTAAATCCTAAAGCAAAGAAATTAACATTTACCTTCATTATATAGAAAGCCACTGAGAAAGCGACTTAAATGTCAAGTTTCTCCCGTTTTATGTTTTAAGAAACACACTCCCTAGCTGTATAAGAATTTTCTTTTAAGTATGGAAAACTGCAGCTTCATTCACATCCTTTGTCTAAATTGATACATCTGGCATTATTATTCATGTTCATCATTATTCAGTAGTTTTGCTACTAGTAGTGTTGGACACTTTTATCTAAAAATTAAAAGAAACACCCATAAATGCATAGATGAAAGGAGTTCAAGAAAATACACACTTGAGAAACTAAGCAATAGCAATAATGTAATAAGAAAATATCAAAATTTCATTTACTAAAATCTGAACATTTCCCCCCCCCCCAGCTTTGTAAACCTTATCTTCTGAGGAAGACAGAAACAGCAATTTTGTTATTAAAAAACCCCACACACTGCCAAAAAAGGAGCAATACCTCTGCCCTTAACACTTTCTGGGGATATAAAATGTAGCAACCACAGACTGGATACTACTCCCCTGTACTGAGGTCTCACAGCTCAGAGGTGTATCTGTGCCCTGACCTTTGCCTGACAGAAAGCTAAAACTCTCAAATATTAAAGGAATCACACAGGTAAATGACTGAAGTTTTAATTCAGGGCTGAACTCCATTTTGTGTATCTACAAGTGACAATAATAATGAGCCCAAAGAAATATTTGGTTCTTTGTTTGTGAAGAACTTTTTGGAAAGGTATCTAGATTTGTATAGTCTAGTGTGAATGATCTATTAAAAGAAGCCTGAAGCTCAGTGCCCTCTCTTCATGGGCATCTGCGTAACTGATTACTATAATATCTTTCTCATCTTTCATTTCTTTGAAGTTTCCTTCCATAGGTTCCAAATCCATGGTGGTGTGCAGCGCCTCCAGTGTTTCAGATGTTGTAAATCATTGCATTCTATGAAGATTCCATAGGCATTCCTTCATTATTTACATGTAAAACACTGTCCATCATGAGCATGATCATCAGAACTATAAGATATTTCAGAGTGCAAAAGCTTAGCTGCTGAGACACTTAAAGGAATGAGCACTCTAAAAATAGCATCCCAAGGAGAGCACGAGATCTGTTCTGAGGGACAGAATAAGCAGCAGGTAACAGCTTAAGCGTTGCAACTGAAAAGAGATTATGAAAGGCATTACTTGGAAACATTTAAAAGTCTTGAAGAAAAACAATGAGATTACTGTAAAAAAAATAGGTACATGTGCAATACACAGGGCTGCAGTCAGCACATAGGGAGAAAATGTATTGTGAAAGGACATGGGAAAATAATCCTCCTGCAGAAGGTTTTGATGAGCTTAGTGTAGATGGGTGAAATCTAACTAAACTGAGGAAATCAATATGATGACCCTGTTTGTTAGGGACTATTGCCTGGGAAAAAAAAAATCCCCAAAACCACCCAAGAATACTGATTTTTCTTGACACACAGAGAAATAGTTAACAGGGTATTCCTGCCTGCAACACAGTACAGAAGAAGATAATGATGTGGGTTTCCAGTTATTCCTACTTTACAGTAGTGTGAGTCTACAGGTAGTCCTGAAAAACCTCAAGACAGTGACAGAGCCAAAGAAGCAGAAAAAACATTTTTTTTTACACAATTGGACAAGATGGCTTCCATAAAAAAAGCCTCTGAATATACCCTTACCACAGTTTGAGTTGGTCTATGCTATTAATATAAATGCACGGTTACTTGAAAAATATTGTTTTGCTGTTCCACTTTTGATGGTAACCTGGGAGAGCTGTTTTTAGCACGGTGATCTCACTGCTATTGTTTTTAGTGGCATTCTTGTTAACTCGATAATATATTAACTTGATAATATACTTCAAAACATTTGGTATGGTCAATAACAGTCAAGGATCACGGGGTGAAAATAACCTGCATAAGGCTCACAAGGCCTCCTTAAAATTTCTAAACTAAATAATATTCACATGTGAGAACTTGTATATGGCAAGATGACATAAGCTGTCGAGATTTAAAAGAAATTACATGAAAGAAGAAAAATCATTAGAAAAACTATTTCTGATATTTGCAAGGCAAAGCAGTCCTTCACACCACAAAATCAGTTCCGGAATTGATATCCCTGCCACAGAAAAGCCTAGTAATCATAAACCTGAAAATATGTGCATAGTTTTACTTCTCTTTGGATTTTAAAATTTATATAAAACTCTTCAACTAGGGAAACACAAACAGCTCTGAAGAGACCTTTACAATGCTGTGTGCTGATAATGACCACTCATAGAAACAGATAAAAGATATCTAAGAGCAGGTAGAAGAATGTACATTGCAAAGGCAATCAGTCAAAAGAGCTTAGTTCTTTAGCCTGGAGAAGGAGAAAGATCTTTTACAGGGATCCTTTAAAGTAAAGAGAAGCCTGACAGGAACATTGAAACAGTCAGTTGCACAGTTAAAAGTATGAATCCAAGACCCAAAAGTCACAGAAGAAATATAAAAGGAAGACTTAAAAAAGACTTTGCATAGTGTGTGTGCACATGCGTTCATAAACAGAGCATCAAAGACCAAGACAAGTTGTAGTGTGACTCATTCATATCCAGACATGCTATTTTTTGTTCCTGCACCTTGAATAACTGCAAGCATAGTGTGTGAGAACTGTTAATTCAGG
The DNA here is from genome assembly GCF_025592945.1 of Manacus candei. NCBI lineage: Eukaryota > Metazoa > Chordata > Aves > Passeriformes > Pipridae > Manacus > Manacus candei. Next base: position 29,399,333 of record NW_026138097.1, on the reverse strand, counting down.
AACAGGGATGATGACTGCTTTATGGAGTAAAATTAGTTTGCTTTGGCATTTTTAATCTCACTGCATACTAATATAGGAATCCAAATAAAAGGCCGTAATAAATTCAAGTTATCTGATGACTGAAGTGTTTAACTAGAAGAGTAGGGGAAATTAAAGTCTTACTAGTCAGGAGTGCTGCACTTTCCAGTAACCAAATTTTAGCTTATTAATGTTCCTATAACTTTTCCACATTAACACAATTTGGCTTTATGAACTCATGAATATTTTCAGTACCAGTTTACATAATTTATTCAAATACCCAGTGCACCTAATTGCTTACTCAAATACATATTTTCTTTGAGCAATCTGAAACAGAAATAAATTAAAATGCAAAAAAGTGACTAAGTGTAGGAAGAGATGGAAAATTACCTGCTGCCAGTATAGGCCATCTAGAAAAGCTCATAAAGCAGTAGCCATTCTTATTGCTGTTTAGTGTGTGTACTGATACAACAATGTCTTTCTCTGCAACATAACTGTCAGCATTTCCCAAATTCTAAGTTCTTAATGGGAAAAAATGGAGATAAATACACTCTGAAAATCAACCCACCCAAAATAATAACCCACAGCACCTCAAATAACTTGAGGAAACTATCAAGACTACTTTTGAATCTTTGTTTGGTAACAATATTAAATATCTCAAAATATATGCTTTTTTAACATTCACTCATATTGCTTGATTCAGTTCTGTACAGTTTTCTTCCAACACAAAGAGGTACAGTACAAAACTAACTTGGAAGCATATAAGTATAAAAATATAAGCCTGATGTTTGCTTCCATCAAGGCCTTTCTACACACATGGGGCTATGTGGAAGTACAGTGTAAAGTATATGCAGATTACACTTTTCATAATAAACGGCTTCCTTTAATAGTGCATTTACAGTATGTATGGCATTCAAAGCATACTCATGACTACAGTTTCCAGGTGCACCACACAATGTACAACTTTGTCAGGCAAACATATTTCATTACTCCAGAGCCATATTCCACTTTAAGCTCTCAGCTAATTAACAAAGTCAACAGTTTGGTATATTATGCATCATGCACTTTATTTCTAATACAGTGCATTAATTATTTATATTTTAAATGATGGGCACTGTAACTACTCACAACACAGCTGCAAGTAACTTTCATTACCTGATCTTGTGATTTCTTTTTCTTCTTCTTCTTCCCCCAGCACCCTGAACTCTCTGTGTCTTTTCCATTGGCATCACCACAGAGTAATCCATCAAGTTCATCTGTTCCCATCTGCTGTCCCTGAGATGTTTCTGCAGCTAGCCTGTATGAGAGGTTCCTCAAAATGCACACACAGTTTTCAACGGTCTGAAAAGTATGACAAAAAGAAAAATACAGAAAACAAAACCAGAAAAAAGTTAAAATCCTTCCCTTGTTCACTTTGTATACAAAGCAGAAGGAATTTCATCTATCTTTGCACATACATTTTCCCAGCACAATTCTGAGCGCTCCCCAGTTTAAGATATTTAGAAAATTTTATGGTAGCAAATCAGTAGTCTGGACAATATTTTTCTGGGAGTTTTTTAATTGTCATTCTAAATTTCACAGTGGAGTCCCATGTGAAAAAGATGTTGAGGTAAAAAGCGATCTAGAGAATCTGAACACTCAGAATGTCAGCAAACTCCCACCTCAATGAATAGAAAATGCTACAAACAGAAAATGGTAATAGGTTCCGTGTTTAGTTTCGTACTTTTAAAGCCAGAAATAACCTTTTTTTCCTGGCATAAATTCTATGTAAATTACTAGAAAAATGGGACCTGAGTTCCATTTCACAAGTACCTGTAGCAAGAACAGATGACGTTTCTCGAGTCCAAGAAGTAAAACTAGAAATTTGAGAGTCTTGCTACTATTACTGCTTCTAGCAGATGGATACCTTGTGTGCAGCCTTTCCCTTTCATCCATTCTTCCCCCTAATAGGTTGTGCCTTCTATAGAAGATGCAAGCAGGAATCCATAAATGGATGAGAACCAGTGGAAGAAAATTCACTTATAATTCAAAATAATTTCTGCAAGTCTAAAAGAAGTTCAGTTTAGACTTGAAACCTACTCATTTAGTTGGTTCAATTTGGGTTTGATTATCCCTAATAAGAAGGATATGAGCTTAATTTTCTGGAGGCAGGGAAAGTATGGTTGAAAAAGCCATTCTCCATCTATTTATATTTATTTCAACTGTTTCTAAGGCTCCCTGGAGATAAAAAGCAATAGTCGCTACATCCCAGCACTGCTGCTCCATTAACCCAGAACAGAATAGCTGTGAGGCTTTCAGCTCTATCGTATTCTGCCATATTTACCAGTGAGGCAAACAGATGGGGCATCGTTTACTTTCATATACTGGATGAGCTTCTGCCAGGTATGCATTCAGCACACATTTTTTGTGATGACACTAAGTTCCAGAGACAATAACTGATTCAGATTCATTTATGCAGGAATATTTATTAATCTATTTTTTAACATAGATGAAATTTCACAACACACTTGTACAAATCTGAAATCTCTGGCCAAAGACATAAAAACATGTAAAAAATATATATGTGTACATCTGTGTAGAAAGTGTTCTTAGAGCACCTTTTTCATCTGAAAGTTTTCCAGACATTACAGTGACCATGACTATTTTAAAAAGTTTGCTGCCTTTTTGACTTTTCTTTAACATACTCTTACATGTATTTTGTTCAGTTTTGCCACAGTATGCTTAAGTTGAAGCTTTGCATTTGTTGATTAGGATTCTAAACTTTAATTTTTCTTTTTAAAAATAATAGGTTTTGCATTTAAAGTTCTTATTTTGTGGAAAACATAAGCTGAGTCCATCAGGAGGAAAATTTTACCTCAAATTAAAACTGAGGAGCAAACTTCTGAGGCTCAAATGAAACCAACAGCTTCTTCACTAAGGTGAACCCTTACAAGCCAAGAAAGCTGGTTCTAACCACGTAGGTGGACAGATTTCACTCCTTCTTTACTTGTACTTTTGCACTTTTTCCTTGTACTCCTCATTAGATTACAGACTAATGGGTTGTGGGAATTTTTGGGGTGCTTTTTTTCTTTAAAAAAACCCAAAGGCATACTGCTAGCCAAGGCACCTCTCTTAATTCCTCTCTGTCCCCTGAATTCACAGGCAATTTTCACCTATTTGATTCAGGTTAGTGACCAGGGATTTCTGGGGATTGTCCCTTTTGGATCTATAAACCCACAGAGGTTCATGTACAACTCCATGAAGGATCATTTGGAAATACAAACCCACTGGACTTTAAAACCTTGCTGCATAAAAGACTGCTCTCCTGCAATTCCTAGGGGTTTGCAAATGGACCAAGGTTGCCCTAGAGCAGCAACTGTAATTAATTTAGCACTGTATACTGAAAGCAAAAGAAACTGGCCTTTTTCTTCTTCTCTGTAATACTTTAATGTATTACAAATCTTCAGTTTGTAAATGTTTGGAGTCTTTAATTAGGCAGTATCTTTCACCTTTGGAGAAGCTTGTTCATAACCGAGTACTTTCAGAGAAGTAAAGTTGACATAATGAGGGATCTTAACACAGTTGTTATTGAAAGCATTCATTGATCCTTCTCAAAGAAGAAATAATGTTTGCTTTACTGCAAAACTGCCTATTAATTGGCCAATTTTTTTTCTTGTTTGCCTTCTAAGCCTACTTCACTGTTATTAGCTCTGTACTACTAAAAAAATCAATTTTAAGGTAACTTAAAATTGTACTGAAAATGAATTTTAAGGTAAAACTGGCAGAGCAATGTAAGGAACTTCACATGGAATGACATATTTGCTCTTAAACCAGTACCATATTTTCTACTTCAATAATTCAATTGAGAGGATGACATGCTTACCTGTGCACACTCTACAGGTATACACAAATACAATGCTTAGCACACAAAAATACACAGATCAGCAGAAGGAAAAAGAAAAGATGGGCTAAATTATGCTTTGCTAAGTCATCCCTCATAATGCATTTTAAAAAAAAAAAGCACAAAAACCCTGTCACTTTATAGTTCTCATGTACTCGAATACCTGGATTTGCTCCTGAAAAGACAAAGATGACAAACCTTACTATCAATTTCACTGCTCCCCAGAGCAGACTGGATCACGTACAGCAATGCATCTGTCAGGCCATCACACTCCCTCATCCTTCTGCGGGCCTCCTCTCCAGCAGAGCTGACATTCCTGCAAGGCAACAGCAAGGATCACCATCTCCACAGCTCTCCTGCCCACCGTCCCGCCTGAAACCTTCTCACAGTTAACATACAGATAAAACATATGTTTTCTTTTCTCCTTTCATCAGTTCAGAGCTGTGAATAATGGAGACAGCTGCAAATGAGCTCAGGAAATGTAATGCAGAGGGGAACAAATGGAAGACATCAGGTCCTCCACAGGACAGGGCTGAGTGGCCAAGCAGCATGCGCCCACCTACATTGGAAAGACTCACAGCCCATTAAAATTTGGAGAAGGGCTGATTGTTTCTTTCTTTTTTCTGTCTCTTTCTTTCTTTCTTTCTTTCTTGTAGGTTTTATAGTACTGAGAAAGTGTTTTTAAAATGTGCATATGTACATATAAATCAGGGGTTTAAAAGTCTGGAGGTTTTGCCAAAGATATCTCGTAGGAATTGAAGAGCCCAGTAGCTAGGGCTCTTAATCTAAGAGAAAAATATTATCAAAGTATAAATAAAACACCTGGTGTAGCTTGCCTCTCATTTTACGAGTGCTTCCTTTTTTTTCTCATTTTGAGAGAACGTTATTGCCTCAATCTTCTCTTTATGTAGTTACAAGTTTTTTACATTACAAAACTTAAGACATCAGACTATTATAATAATATTATAATACTTGTGTTTCTTAGACAGGGCCAGAGGGCCTTCTGAACAAATTTATATAAACCCAATTAAAACAAAATTTACTGCATAACATAATGTGTTATAAAGTTCAAAATACTGACATACAAAGAAACAAATATGTATGAATGAGCATATATAAACACAATCTATATTTGCTAACATCAAGACTCCCTGAGAACAACTGCATTCAATTTTGCATAGCAGGTTTGATTTGGAAATGAGCGAATTAGCAATCTCAGTAATGGGGTAAAACCTTTCACACAGTCTCCTTCAGCAGAGGAAGACAACCCTTTGCTGAGGTGGCTTATCTGTAGCTCCTCTCTCCCCATTACTAAAGTTTATACAAAGAAAGAAAATAACAGAGCGTACACTCTAGTTCTATGTATTCAATGCCAGTGTACGGAAATGGAAGGGAGACACTGGCCCTCGGATTTGGGAAAAAGGTAAGGCACTTTCTACCTCTTACTCCATTTTCAACTCCCTTTGCCTTAAAAATGGAAAAAGGGCAAGAATCCTGGGAGGGGGGAATGAATTTCAGATGAAGAAATGTGAGAGAAACTTAGGAATAGTTTCCTTTCAATTCTTTCTTTGCTCTACCTACTTCATCCTGTTCTGTCTCCTTATCATCTAAAAAAAAAAAAAAAGGCATTTCCATTCCCCCAAAGCACCAAAGAGTCTTATAACTGGACAATCCTCCAGCTCATCCAATGCAGGTTCCTAATATCCAGGATTTTCCCACTACTATACTTGCATTCCCACACAGTCCTAATTAGTTCTGCTCTTCCACACACAAACTGCCCTGATTAATTTAATACTGGTCCCTTTATCTCTGAAGACAGATCAACAGAAAACATACAGCCCAGGAGCACTAGAAAGAATTTCTGTATTCTGTGTGTTGTCCAGTTCCTCTGGTCCCTGAACTCCACAGCTCTTCCCCTCCATCCCTGCTGCTCAGCAGGTGAGGGATTTTCCTCCAGTTCATGGGGAAACCTTCTTTTGTGATCTAGGAAGTGAGGTTTGGAGAATATTGACTGGAAAAACTCTCTCCCTTGGAAGTGAAGGAAACCTTCTGACTTCCCTTTGTGTGGCAGAAATATGAAGGTAAAATTATAGAGCATGGTTTTCCCCAGACAGTGCCCATGCCCTATATTTGCAAGGCTGGGCATTCTACCTAAAGTGTATTTTGAGTAGACTATTCCCTTATTAAAGGCAACAGCTCCACTGAAATTGTGAAAGTGCAGAACACGTAGGAAAAGCAGAATCATGGATTGGAAAAGTGCATTGTGGGGTAGACAGTGAGGACAAGAGGGATTATTTGATTTCTATCTGAAATTGTATTCTCTTAGCCTCTAGGCAGATAAAGATAGAGATAGGTAGATAAATATAGATCGAGAGTGTTGAAGCACTGGACCAGGTTACCCAAAGAAGTTGTGGATGCCCCATACCTGGCAGTGTTCAAGGCCAAGCTGTCTGGGGCTTTGAGCAACCTGGTCTAGTTAAAGGTGTCACTGTCCATGGCAGGGGGTTTGAAACTAGATTATCTTCAAGGTCCCTTGTAACCCAAACCTCTCTATGATAAAGAAACAGACTTGTATCCAGCCTACAAGAATAACTGCACAAATTACAATAGGAGGATGCTGAGGAAGTGTTCTCAGCAAAGCGCCTTTCTTTGCACCTCTATATATTTAAAAAAAAAAAAAAGCTGAAATATTACTGAATCCTTTTAAACAGAGATAGATCTAATAGTCTGTACTTACATAATGTGTCCAGGCTTCTTTATTTTCAGCACTTACATATACTGAGTGCAAGTTTTCAAAATAGATTTACTTAGATGTGAGTAGAAACAGAGAGATATATTCTCCCTGATCTCATCGAGGTGATTTTGCCTTCTCTCTGTCATGGCCAAATGCATGTCACCTTGACTGTCCAGAGCCTGCAGAGACTGTCAGCCTCTCAGCTCCTCTCTGAGTTCACCAGAAACTCCTCCTCGCCAAGACAGTAATGTAGACAACCTTACAGTCCCTGAGCTGTGAGCTGTCTGCCTCATTCATTCCCAGCAAGAAAAAAAAAAGAATATGAGACCTTTATACAAAGCCATACAGACACACCAGGGGCACATCTTACACAGACAGTGCGTTTCTTTGCTCTGTGGAGGAGCTGTCGAGTTCAGTTCTTCTGTTTATCATTCTTCCCCATTATGCTACAGTTGCCTCTGTGATCAAGAGGTAGATATTCTGAATTCCCATGACTGCTTTTCTTTTTCTTACAAAACTTGCTGTCTACTTTCGGCACAGACTCGTACCTACTACAGCTCTCCCTAAGATATGGTGCATTTATTTACAGGAAATAGCTTAAAACCCAAGACAAATCCAAATCTTGCATCAACATTTTGGCAGAAAAAATCACTTAATTATTTAAAAAGAAATACATCTTATTATCTAACTAATCCCATGTCACCTCTATTGAAGTAATCACTCTTAACTGAGATCTTTCACAGAAGGTCTCTAATATTACCATGCTTCTCTTTTGCAGAACCATATAGACTGAACAAGTTCCAGATTACATGAGCTGTCAAAGAAAACATGCTGCCATCATAATTTTATTTCTCATTGTTAACTTGAACACGCTGTAGCTGTCAGTGTGAGAGAAAGACATGATTTGTCATTTGTGAATTTACAGGTCACCGTGCAAGTGTTAAATTGGAGCATTAGTAGTATCTACTGTTGGCAAAATGTCCCACTAAGAGCTTAGTTCTCCAGTGTCATCTTTCAAACAGCTGAAATCATGCTTTCTGGATGTTTTAAGAGATGTGGAGATATGATGCATAGGTTTTCAGGAAAAAAATACTTTTCCATTGTAAAGCTGCAGCCCAGCTTGATTGCCCTGTAAATTTTGATTCTTTGTGTAAACTGTATTCACAGGGTGTATGTGAGCTATAGGCTGTCATTCTGGATCTAAGAGGGCAAGGAGTCCTTCAGATTGCCATAAACAAGTAAAATTTATTTCAAAGGGAATCCAGACACTCAGGAATACCAAGTATACAGAGTGCTAAAGGATAACTGTCAATATAGTCAGAAGGGCCCACTTAGACCCAGCAAACATAAACCCAGCTAATCTAAACAGCTTTTTCTCAAGAGAGGAACACCAAGAACAGATAGTCAGAGCAAGAACTCAGACACACAGCTCATCAAAAACTGCTATTCTCTGAACAAACAGCAGATTGATTTTGTCAATTATGTAGGAATGGGAAGAGAACTAAAATAATCCAGTTTCAGTTTTGTGGGAATATGTGACAACTATCATGACATCACCTGGTAAGTAACAGAAGGCATGATCCTCCACACATACCTAAAGAGTGCCAATTAAATGCTCTAGGGATATGAAGTGTGTGCTATAAAGGAATGTACTGTGCAACACATACCTAATTTGTGTCAACCCTGGTACTTGCATTAGTTATTCGACATAATTACTATGCCTTGAAGTAGGGGAAGATGGGTGATGCCAAGTAATTTCTTTCTCCTTTAGGGTCATTTTCCATACACTCATACAAGCTGTGGGAGGTTCAGAGCAATATCCCTATGATTCTAGGATAACTAGAGGGGAGGGACACTGATTTCTACCGAAAGATCATCCAGAAAGCCAGTGTGCTGAGACACGATCTCTGGATATGGGAATATTTAGTAAGCTGTTGACATTACTCCCAGTGGCAGTTTTACCCATCTCAAAGACAGAATGAAAGTATCTGCACCTGCCCTCTGTGAGCATGCTTAGGTCACACCAAGTAGTATGACCTTTCCTGCAGCAGCTAAGGGTCTGCACACTCCAGATCTCACTGCAGTCATGTAGGATAATTGTTGAGAACAAATAATCTGCATTTAGCAAAGGTTAAATTGAGATGGGTCTTCCTCAAAACCCCATGATAAACAGAGAAAGCATGCCTAATCTCTAGTATTTTTGCTATGGATTGATGTGATATAAGAAAGGACAGATACAGGAAGGATAATATCCTAAATTAGGTGGAAGGGGGAAGTTATCTTTGGTATGAAACTTCAGGGGCATTCAAAGTATACTGTTATTCCAAGAAGTTTTGTGTAAAATGGATTAATCATAACAGCTTCAACCTCTTTCATCCTTCTACATGTTATAATAGTCAGCAAAAAGAGTTTTTTCACAGCAAGGGGGAAGGTTTATATAAACCAAGAATTAAAATAACCCCATTAATGTTATAGGAACCATGATTATGTTTCTCTCAGGATACATAGCAAGGGAAAAGCCCTCACAATATGAAGAACTGAGTTACAACTGATACACTAAATACTCATCTTTAAAATGTATACATAAAAAAAAACCACAAAAAAACCCCCAGCCCTGATACTGGTCTCCTCTACGTGTGCTCTTTTATATGCTGCCTATTTTTATTTCTGTCTGATTGACTAAACATTTCTCCTTCAGGGACAGAGACTTGTCTCAGTGGCAAGCTGGCATCCCCATCACAGGGTGCAGTGGTGATGATCCTCTGAGCTGCTCTGCAATGTAACAGATGATCACATAAGAGCTATTGCATTTTCTGTGTACTTCCAGCTGTTTCTGTAAGAATTCAGGCTCTTTGCTGCAAGGGTCTAATATAGTAACACGGACAGCAAAATGAAGCAACAAACACCATGCATGTATCCATCAGGTGTGCTCACAGTCATCAGCAGTCCCCACACAACTATACAACTTTTTTAAGTGGATTAGACCTTGAGTCACACTGGCTTATCTGTAAGTATTCAATGCACACTTTGAACATACTGTAAGTAGGTTAGCCTTAGTAGGTCTGGTTACTACTTTTAGAAAAAATCTAATTTTTTTAATCATTATTTGTACACTAAGACTTCATCCCTTACTCCTGAAAATTAAACTAGCTGAAAAGACTAGCTTTTTCTCAGACAAAATAGAATTTAAACAAGGCAGTGAGACAAAAAAGAAGGAAACATAAGATGGTACATGCTTCATTATTAAGAGTTTCTAAATATTAGGATTTTTGTGAGTACAAAATCAGCTTATCATTTGGAAGTAACAGTAAATTAAAACAGATTTTTCAGTCACTGCTACAGATCTCCCTTTAATTTTTCCTGATTTGAATGACTATTCAGTGTAGGATTACCAAGATCAGAAGATTTCTTCTTGCTAAATATTTTTAGCACCAGTTATAGCCTTCTTTATCTATAAGTTGGTTTTCAGAGAAGTAATAATTTATCAATCTTGCATGTGGATCAAGAATAACACAGGTTTGGGGGCAAATTATCTCTTAATAATTATAATAGTTCAACTGTAATTAAAGAAGAAAGACCATTTTACATAAACAAGGAATTTGGCCCCAGATCTTTCTCTCTTAGGTATTAATTTCACTATAAGAGAATACTTTGCAACTAGACAAACATCTGGCAGTCTAATGTGGACACAGTATTGGTTATTAAACTTTCTATCAAATGCTATGACAATGTGATTTAGTTTTGATTATTCAGCTGTACCTTTCATTTTCAAAACATCAGAACAATTAGCCTACCAAGTCAAGAACTCAACAGGTACCTTTTACTGCTGTGCTTCTATATGTCTAATCCTCAGGCTAAATGCATTGTTTTTAATGACAGCTGTGTGTGATCTGTGAAGCAATTGACTCCTAACATAATTTTTGGCTATTTTGATACTTTTGAAGAGATATGTGGTGGAAAAGAACATGATCTGCAATAAACATCTTAAAAGAAATTATCTCCCTAAAAAACCCCAAAACCAAAACCACCCCAAATTTTATAGCATAAATAATTCTGGTAAGGGTTCGTGGTATAATCAACCATAGCGTCATTTGAAAGAAACAAAAAGTAGTTCTAACTTCCTCTATCCCTTTTTGTTGTGTTTTCAGTCGAAGTGCAATTCTACTTAAATACAGTACACAGAATTACACACAGAGTATTCAGAAAATGTTTTAAATTATGGCATAAAAAAATCCCACCTGCAGCAAATTTCTGATTTGATATTTAATGTCTCTGACATGTAGCATTTAGCTCCATAAAAATCATTGCACTCATTATTAGTCTGCTGTTTATGCATATACTGCTTTTAATGCACTACCTGTTCATTCTTTAAGAGCTGAAATGTGGTGCTTACTGCCTTTGAGAAGATGCTGCTGTGGTGCAGACTCTGAAGATCACAATGGAAATAGTTTGAATACGTCAATGTCAAGACATTATTCTCCATTTAGAATTGTAACATCACTAAATGGATCCTCATATGTGTTAAAGAATGTAAATACAACATCATTAGCTTTTGATGATCCAGCATGAAATGCCAGCATTAGCTCAGGCTCTTCTGTCCTGCAGAACCATTGTCCAGAGGACACTGCAGGTCTCAATGCTTGGACAGAAAAGCAACAGGACAAATTCGTGGAGAAGGATGGCACTGAGGCTGCTAAATGCAGGCATCATTACTCCATGCCAGTACCCAGAGAAACACCTACATGGCCAGTGGGAGCATGCCCTGTGGAAGTATTACTTGTCTAATTCCATCTTCCCTGGTCACTATAAGAACTCAAAAATACTGCGTCAGATGCTTCAGTATTGGAAAGTGGTTCCCCTTTTTTAATTTTCCTGTTCAGTTTGTTATCTTATTCAGAACAAAAGCATTGATCAGACATAAATGGTTTTCAATTAACCTCATTCTACCTACTATTTATCAGATTGTTTTCTTCAAATGCTTATAAATTGGTCTGTTTTGATGTTCTTAATTGCCTTCCTCTACATTAACCATTCAAGCAATTTCTGAAGTATTAAAATTCAGGCTATTTGTTTATCATTTCTATGTCTACTTTTCTCATCCACTAAAAGATGAAGCATATATTTGTCCTGTTTAGGCCTGTGGGAAAGTCTCTGACTTGCATGAGCTGCACTAGTGAAAATACTTGCACAAGAGTAAAAATATCCCCTCTTTAATTTTTGTAGGTTATATTCTCAGAAAAAACCTGGCACTACAATGGCATTCTTAAAAACAGCTGAAAAGAAGCAGGCAAAATGCTTTAGAGTTCAGAGTAAACATCAAAAAATATACTATTTGTAAAAGCCAGTAATTTACTAAGTGTTTAAAATATTATTTCGAGTGTATTTATTTCTTTAATATAATATTAAGTTGTAAAGAAAAATCATTCTTCTTCAGTCAAAATTGTAACATACACAACAGCTGAAGAAAAGGATTTTCATTCATAGCTGAAATTTGGAAAAGGAATTTACCTAACTTCACACAGTATGTGAAATTTCTTGCCATCCTCTGATATATTTGGCCTTTTTTATCTTAAGAACAACTAGTACTGACAAACGAAAACAAAAACTCTTGGTTTTGACAGTTCTTTCCCCTTGACTTAATCCCAGGGCCGCTCAAGTGCTTTTCAGGGATACAGTCAAGCCTCTTTTTATATACTCAGAAATATTCTGAATGCCTGAGTTGGTTATGATAAAAGTGCAACTTTAGAATCCAACATGGGGCCAAAATGCATTCCTGATCTGCTTCCAGATTTTACCTGAAATTGTTTAGTACTAGCAGGGATGTCCTAGCTACAAAAGATATATCTCCAGAATAATAGGAAAGGATCAGACCATCACATAAAATTATCAGCTAATTAAAAGTATAAGCACAATGCTTTTCCAAATAAATTAGCTTGCTTATTTAATAAAACTCCCAAATCAAAAAATCCATGAAAAAATTTCACAAGTATAGTTTCTGTAATCAGAAAATAATCCAAACAACCCCATCAAAATGCACAGAAACAGATTTTGGGTTATGCATTCTTGCAGTTTATTTGTTAAATATCTTGCTTTCTTAAAGGACTAGTTTGTGCATCCTGTCTCCCTTCTCTCCAGTAATTATAAGCCCAAGAAGTCACAAGAGTTTGTACTCTCTAGAGTCATCCTCTGCTCCTTTTTAATAAGGCACTTAGAATTGGGTCTGCAAGATGCTCAGAAGTCTTTGCTCAGAGAATATGACTGTGCTACCCCACAGAAGCAAAAAAGAAAGTGATTTGAAGCCTAATATCTGCATTAAAACTTTCTCAGTCATTTGACAGTCTTTGATTCCAGTGAGTCTCAACATAAATTCTCTTGTCTATCACAAAAGAAAAAAGTGCTTTAATTAGTAAGTTATATGTCCCTATCTTGCAGATGTTATTACTTGGGTCTCCTCTGTGGCTCATACATACAAATAGAAGAGTAAGAAGTCAGTCAGTTTCTGAGAAAAAATAGTCAGTTTAAATATTCAATGAATATTCTTTTATATGGGAAAAAGTCCATATGCTAAATAGACCAAATGGCCACTTATTTGAAGGGCCTTCTAAAGTGTTAGTCACACAAAATCAGATGAGAACAACCAAGCCTGTGCAGTAAAAAGCTTTGTGCCACAACTGTCACGTTTTGTCTACAACATGATGACAGAAGACAAAGCTGTGATTCAGGTTTAAACCCAGTAATTTTACATCACATTTCCAAATAAACAGACACTTTGAAAAGGCAGCAAGCTAAAATGTGATCTCCTAGTTTGATGATATACAGATGTGAGCATGTCTAGGCAAACAGGAAAGTTACATCTTTGAAAAAAAAAGAAAAAGAAAAATACAGCTTATTTCAGACATATTAACTCAGGAGAACATCTGGATGGGAAAAAACTAGTTTAAACCTTGAGGTGAGATATCATGACACTTGCTTTGCTTTCTCACTCTGTGTTAGACAAGCATTCTACTTGGGCTAGATAACAATTCAGATGTGACCAGTTGTATAAATATGAAAATAAATAACGGCACTACAGATGCATTTTATGTTCCATTTTGACATAAGGTTCTAGTTTTCATGCTCTGATTTTCACTTTTCCATTTTATATGCTGATTTTTCAGTTGATGCTGTTTTCACTAAACCAAACCAAAAAGTTTTGGCTCAGGTATTTCAACATATTAGATATCCTTTTCAATATTCTTTGGTAGGCACTAAAGCTCGTAAGTCTGTTTGCCTGTGCCCTTAAGTTTGAAACATTTAAAAACACTATTAGGGTCTTATAAATCAAAGTATTAGAAGGTTATACAGTTTTTTTGCTTTGGTTTTAGAGTTCACTGAAAAAGATAATCGCAAAAATTAGACCATAAACAATGTAAATAGCTATATTTAGCAAAGTTACCTGTCTGAAAATCCTATGAATAAAGATTATGTTCCAGAAAAAAAAAAAGTAATAAGCAATCCTATCAACCTGGAGGAACAAACAAATAGTATCATGATTGCTCAGTTAAGATGATTCCCTTAACCTACAAAGCGATCTCCCTGTCACATCTGAGTTTCAAGTGCCTTCCTGTACCAGTCTTGAAAAACCATTATCAGTGCAGTGCCTTGAGAAGACAGGAAGCTAAATTAGCTTTGGATGTTGACTAATCAGATGAGCACAATTAATTACAACACCAATCAGTTCATTAGATTGTTAGGTTCACCTCTTTCTGATCAGCTACTCAGAAAAATTAATGCAGATGATAAGAAGTCACAAAGAAGAACATTCATTAGAATATCAGAAAGTATGAAATACTACTCTAACTGAAACAAAGCAAATTACAGCATAACATAGAAAAGTAGAAGGCAAATGTTTTCAGCTGCATGTATGCTGATCTCTTCAGTGAATTGACTGCTATGGACATTTCTCTGGCTGGAGTTTCTCTCCAGATGTGAGAGGGGTCTTTCTCTTCTACCAATCTAAAAAACTTTAGAAATGCTGCCTTATATGTAATTTCTCCCTGTTCCTAGTCTAGACTAGTTACTAGTATATTAGTTCTACCTTTTCTTTCACTGTCGTTATCCACATGCTTTATATTACCTGCACTTCCTTCAAAATTTTCAGTCAACTCAAAATTCATTTATTTGCTCATATTATTTCTCTCTAGTTATATAACTCATTATATGATACCATTGATTTGAAATTGTGTTTCATCATTTCTAGAACAATCTCTACCCTCAATTCCCTTATTTTTATGCTTTAACTCCATTAAATACATCAAGGCATCTATGCTGCTTCCCAATAATAGCATCTCACAGTTGTTACGATTTTTTCAGCTAAATACTGTAAAAAAAATCTCATTATCATAAATTGCCTAATTGTAAAAAAATATATAATGTGATGCATAATAAATTAGAATTCTTACGCTTTGTCTAAATGTGCCTTCAGCATAAGAAATAAATATGTATGTTCGTGTCCTATTTTCATGAAAGTTAACCTGAAATTGCCAGAGTGTGTATCCTACCTCAGATTATGTCACATCATCATATTTCCAAACGGTTTTATGTGCATACTGAGAGATGATGAAAGAACTGACCCTCTAGTGTGCCCTTCAGCCTAGTGAGTCACTGTGCATCACTGCTGCTTGAAATAACTTGTAAAAAAAGAAGGGAATCACTCTACCACAACCCTACTTATCCCTGCCTAGTCCATGCCATATAAAAACATGAACAAACACTCTCTGCTACTAGCACTACTGTTGATGCTCTCTACCCCTTTGCTTATACCCCAGGGATGGCATCTGATAACTTGGATCTTCTGCCAGAACAAACTTCTTACAAAACCCTACACTGCCCTGTTTTGGTGCCCAGCTGTCTTGCATGTCACAGGAATTGCTTAGGGGGCAGATATTACTTATTATCAGAGATTTAATTTTTTCCTTTTAATTTTAACACATACCTTTTTAGTCAATTCACTTATTCCTGTTAAACTAAATGCCAAATTCAAACTTCCCATTGGTGCCTTAAGATGCTCGTGAAACTCTTGTATGAGTAGCAGACTCTCTATTTGGTCATTTCCTTGGCCATGAAATGTACTATTATGCTTCAGATATTTTTACCCTTTCATCTGCAAAGATATGCATTTAGCATGTTACTGTATTTGCCTCATCCTGATTCTTCCTACAAATTGCACCAAAACACTTGTATGCAGTGAAAGAAGAGGACATCTCACCCTCAACCTTTCATCTCCCCCAAAAAATATACTTTGCAGGAGCTGTGTGTATCCAGTTGAGTAAAGGTTTCTGCAGAATCACTGTGTTCTTTATCTTATGATCACCTTTGTGCATCCTATTTCCATCAAGTCTCCCCTTATATGGAAGTTTTACTGTTTCTTGTGCCAAGCGACAGAGTACATTTGTGTTCTAGAAACCCATGACTAACCAAAAATAAAAAAAAGAGTGGGGAGAAAATTATGCAAACTGAGCAACCAGAAAAAGTTGAGAGTTGGTTTTGAGTACAAAGTTACTGATGCTGTGGCAACCTTCAGCCTCAGTCTCTAGATAAGTACTCCCACATTGAGGAATTTCTGTAGTTGTTTTTACTCTTTAATTGACAGATAAGCATTCCCTAAGCAAGAGATATTCAGCACCATCAGACTTGCTGCCATGTGACCTGCTTTTACAACACACTCCACATACAAACCTCACCTCTATCTTTGACTGCAGTGGTGTTATGCCTGGGAGAAGTTTCATCCTTTGTATGCTTTCTGTGTTAATCAGAACAAATTATCAAAAAGATAATTACAGTTTATAAAGGTGTATTTTATCTTTTATGAATAAGCATTCTAATTTTGTAATTATTATTTTACCATTCTCAGTTAATTGTCAGTTACTGAAAAACATAGCTTCTTCCAGAACACTGCAAACACAATTCTCTGAGTTACACTAAAATTTCCTATATTAGGTATAAAGACTGCAAATTATTTAATACAATTTTAGAAAGCTCAGCACTTATTCCCCAGCTCAGAGCTATTTCCATTGTCAAACCTTGCTGAAATACATATGCTAATACCAAATACTAGAGGATTTTTTTTTCCTTTCTTAACAGGTGGCTCTGGTAAAATGACACTCCATCAAGATGGTAAGTATATGAATCAAGTATTGCAGTGTTCAGTTCCTTGTGCTTGAGATATCTTTCTGCCCAGAGCACAAGGGATACAGAAAGCTCATGTGATTGCAACTGATAAACTACCTGTCTGTTTTGCATGAATTGATTCATTTACGGACACTGCACAGAGAAAGGTAGAATTACCCAGCAATTTATTAATTATAATTGAAGAAATTCCTACCACTTCTTTATTATTTGATTTACCTCATTTTTTACATATCTACCTTCTCACCTGCAAACTTGACATACCAGTGCCCACAGCCCAGGACCCTGAGCCTGGAGCCACGTCCCTGTCCCAGGAATGCTGCAGCAGTGCTGGTCCTCAGCCCTGTTTTTGGCTCATTGCTTGGATTTCTTGTCTTAGACTTGGAGCTGGCTTGATCACCCACCAAAGGCTGGGCAACAATTTTGGTTAAAGGTCTATTACTCTGAACACCCTAAGACCTGCATACTTAATGGCACTAGGCTGAAATTCACTGGTCTCTGCAAGTGCAAAGTATATGCATCTCAGCTTCTCAATAAACCAAAAGCTGGAACTATGTCATGTTTAAAATCAGCTGCTCATGTAAATTTACATAAGCACAAACTAGAAGGTTACATCAGCCTTGTATGTTCCTCTTAATCCTGTGGATTGCGTTCCATGGAATGTTACATTGCTGAGCACCTTACACCCTCCCATACCATTGAATCGTAGAGTGGCTTAGGTTGGAAGGGATCCTAAAGATCATCTAGTTCCAACTCACCCTACCATGGGCAGGGAACCTTCCAGTAGACCAGGTTTCTCAAGGTCCCATTCAACCTGGCCTTGAACACTTACAGGAATGGGACATCCAAAGCTTCTCTGGGCAACCTGTTCCAGTGTCTCAACATCCTCACAGTAAAGAATCTCCTCCTAACATCTAATCTAAATGTCCCATCTTTTAGTTTAAAACCATTCCCCCTTGTCCTATCACCACGTGTCCCTCTCCATCTTTTTTATAAGCATTTTATAAGTACTTGAAAGCTGCTATAATGTCTCTCCATAGCCTTCTCTTCTTCAGGCTGAACAACTCCAGCTCTCTCTGTTTGTCTTCATAGGAGAATTGCTCCAGTCCTGTGATTATCTCCATGACCCTCCTCTGGAATGGTTCCAGCAGGTCCATGACCTTCTTATGTTGGGGCCCCAAAGCTGGATGCGTTGCTCCAGGCGGGGCCTCACCACAGAAGAGCAGTGTGAGAGAGTCACCTCTTTCGCCTTGCTAGCTGCACTGCTTTTGATACAGCCCAGGATACCATTTGCCTTCTGGGTTGCAAGCACACACTGTTGGCTCATGTCCGGCTTTTCATCCATCAGAACTCCCGAGTATTTCCTGGCAGGGCTATTCTCAATGACTTCTCCCAGTCGGTACTCATGTCTGGAATTGCCCTAAAAAAGGTGTGGCACCTTTCACTTGGACTTGTTGAACTTCGTGAGGCTCTTTTGGGCCCACTTCTCTGGTTTGTCCAGGTCCCCCCGAAAGACATCCCATCCTTCTGTTGTGTCAACTGCACTGCTCAGCTTCGTGTCATCTTCAAATTTGCTGAGGGTGCACTTCATGTCACTAATATTAAAGAGCACCTGTCCCACGACAGAGCCCTGAGGGTCACCACTCATCACCAGCCTCCACGTGCAGATAGAGTCAATAACCACAACTCCCTGTCTGCATCCATCCAGCCAATTACTTATCCACCATGTGAGGTAGAGGCATTGGAGGGGCCTCAGCTGAGGCTCACCTTCTCTTCCCTACTGTAATCAGGATCAGACTACGATTTGGGCTTTGCTGGGTACAGCACCTCTCGTTGTATCTTTGGACTCTGGGAGAAGGTAAGTGTCTCTCAGCACAGCTTTGGGAACAGACTTCTTAGCTGTATGAAACTACACTAGTGTTCAGATGAAGGGAAGAGCTGTACACCTGCACTCCAGAAACACCCACTGGCACCAATGGGTGCCACCAAACACACCAGGAACATTCAGGCACTGTATGGACTCTTCTGCTGGAGAAAGTTTAGAAGAAGTTGTTTGTATTTCATATACAGTATTTATCCTGCACAAACTTCCTCTGCAGATACGTGGTCTGCCCTGAAGTATTCACAGGGACAATTACTGAGAAAAAACTATTCTGCAGTTCTTTGCTTTCTGCTATTCCACAATGTAGACAAGTTCCTAAGACAAAACTCTTGGTTAAAACAAACAAGTAGTAACCCAGCTGCAATTTAATCTTTAAGCCTACTTCTCACTAACCATATGTGCACTCTTGCCTAATCATTTTACCTACAATGTTGCCCTCAGCATCATAGTATTAAGCCACACAACACCACTGCCATCCGTGTCATCTGCTCTCTTGAAAATCTGCATGGAAATCAGCACCCTGGCAGATGGAAAACGTGAACTTTGATGTTTACCCACACCTTTTGTAGATGTGCTGGGCTGCTGTAAATACTGCATCTGCCAGGTATTGGTACTGCTGTGATGGCTGCAGCCAAAACCTCTCGCATGCATATAGGTGAATGGTGGAAATTCAATCCACACCATGAAATCATTCCTCAGAACATGCCTAATTAAAACATTTATAATTCAGACAACAAAACTTCATATGCTTGCCTTTGCTACCTGTTATAGCCTCTTACAGTAATCATGTCACGACTATCAGTATGCCTCCCACCCTCTCTCCCCAAATAAAAGTGCTTTAGATCACTTAGGTTACACATTTGTAACCCAAACTCCACTTGAAGAGTGGCACTATAACCTGCCCCAGAAGAGTCAGACAGCCTGTTAGATTGTAAACTTGATTTACAAATCTACCCTGCTAACTGAATGAAGCATGACAGCCAAAAATATTTGCAATGCCAGAGAAGTTGGTCACTACTATTAATACCACAAAGAACAGCAGTAGCAAGCATAAACTTTCAAACTACAGATTAAGTGCAGTCATCTTTGTTTATTTAGACCAATGGTGAGGTCACCGTGAGCAAACAGCAGAGAGTTCCAGAAATATTCAGTACACAGGTTGAGAGAATTCCAGAAAAATATGGAGCTATCAATTACTTTGAAAAATAAGACAACCTAAATGTCCCAAAGTTGTATTAATTAAGTGAATTAATTAAAGAAAAATCCATTGGGTTTCCCCTATCTCCATTTCTTCAAAAATTATAATATTAATATCTTGCATAGAATTTTAAAGTTTGATCACAATTTTGAGCGGATTTTATTGAATTTAGAGATTTGGATATGGCACTTTAGCCACTTTGTAATGGTCAATACTTTTTTTCTGACTGTAATTTCATCTTGATTTAAAGAATTATGAAAAGCAGCTTGCAACTGCAATTCTGAAATTGTCTATTTAAACAAACAACTAATTACATACATCCAGTGTTGTAACTACAAATTTCAATTTTAAATCCCATTAAAATACCACTTTTTTTATTTATTTGTTTAATGAACTATTCTATGATTTACAATTAGTCCTAACAGAAATTAAAAGAACTCAAATTAACACTGATTAACCTACACTACCATCACTGAAAAAAGATTTTCAAATAAAAATCTTTCTCTAGCTGTTTGGTTGACACTTGAAAGTAATCATGCTTGCAATTGCTAATCAGTTCATCATTACAAGTTATAAAATGCTTTATAGAACAGTACAGTTAGAAAGTCTAGCACTGAAAACTTAAGTAATACCTAAAGTAAGCTGTCCTCTGCAACTGTAATTCAATCCCCCTTTACAGAATGGCCGTGATAGGTTGCCTCCTCTGTCGCTTTTCACCCCTACAGCCCTCACGTGGCATCCACCACATGGGACAGACTCATTTGAAGTGAATGACGGTTACCCTGTAGAAGGGCTTGTTTTCTATTAGCCTACTTGCCTCTGTCAGCAAGTGCTCCATGGCCCTGAGATGGGAAAGGAAGTAAGGGAATTTTGTTCTGTTCCAGATTTTGTCTCAGAGCTTGCAATTTCTGTATTCCTATTTTTCCAGGGGCTTGACTTGAAACTCTGGAGTCACTCGCATAATCTCAGAAATGTTGGTTGGAAGTCATCCAAGTCCAGCTTGCTGCCTAAGGAAGGACTATATCAACACCAGACAAGGTCAGTAGTTTTGTTGGAGAGCCTTGAAGAAACAAAATGATGGACATTCTACCACCTCTCTGTTCCAGTGTTGCACTACCTTCCTGATAAAGTGTAATGTCCAATTTGAACCTTCCAAGGTGAAACTTGTGACTTCTTCCCTGCACCCTCTCCATTTTCTGAGAATTATTATTGGATTGGGGCGTTCCCAAAGCTGGACATTGTTTTGCAAAGGTAGTCATAGCAGTACTGAATAAAGGGAGAAAATATTCCACAGACTTGCTGGTCATAGATGTACCCCAGTCTGCCATATACATGATGAGAACACAATGCTGGTTTGTATTTGGTTTTGGTGTCCTCTATAAGCCCCAGTTCCTTTTCAAAAGGGGTCCTTCTCAGTCAGAGGGTTTTCAGCCTGTACTGATAAAACAGTTAAGGGATAATGTATTATATCAGTGCTCTCTCTTCATCCACATGGTCAAACACTTTATCACAGAAGGCAACGACACTCATTAAACATGATTTGGCACTGGTAACTCCATGCTAACTGTTCCTCATTCATATGTTTTGAAATGTATTCTAAGAAGTCATAGTCCATAGTTTTTCCAGGGTTTGATGTAAAGGTGATCACCAGATTGTCCTTTCTGCTCTCCTCAAAGACAGATGAATTTTTAGCCTTTCTCTAGTTCTCAGTTACCTCCCCAAAACACCAGCATGACAGATGCCTCACAACTGTATCAATCAGCTTTTCTTGCAGTACCCTTGGATAAATTCCATCCAGTGTCACAGATCTGAATATATATAAGTTCTCTAAATAGTCCTTACCCTGTTGCTTGCCCATGGCTAGCTTTTCCTTGCCCTTCTTAAAACATGTTGAAATGTACAGGAGTCTAGAAGCAGGATTTACCTGATAAGACTGGCACAACCAGTGATGAGTTCTTCGGTCTTTTCCCTTTTATCCATCACTGATTTTTCTTCTCCATGCAGTAATGCACTTACATTCCCCCCAACTTCTTTCACCTTTCAGAATACATATGACTGTAAAATTCCCTGCTGTGACCTTTTATGTCCCTAGTTAGCTCCAGCTGGTCTTTGATCTTCCTCATTTTATCCCCAAATGCAGCTTTACATACTCCTTTTTTGTTTTGCTTTCTACTCCTTTGTCTCTTCTCGTGTTTTCAGGAGGCTTTCTGTTTACCCAGGAAAGGGTTCTGCTATAATTTCTGTACAGCATTATGGTATGTTCCCAAGTTCCCAACAAGTTGATTGTTTAGGGATTTTTGTTGTGGTGTTTTTTTTGTTTATTTGTTTTTAATTCAGTGTACACCCTTCAGCTCTGAAACTGCTCCACAGAGGATTCAAAATGCACTGAATGTGTGACTGTCATGATTGGTGCTGGTGTCAGGAGGAATGATCAAAGGTAAGTAGGTATGGTTAACATATGGTTAACAAATGCCTAGGTAGGTATAGTTAACAAAGTTAAAATGGAAAGTATGCCACTACAATTGAGAATAACAATTTAAATGCACAGTCCAGGCCCACAGGAGGTTTATACCAAATGAAATAGTCTACTGCTGGCTGAACGTGCTGATATGAACCTGCTGCAGGTACACCTACCCAGTGCTGCAAGTTACCTTCCAGTTCTACTGCTGACATCATTCCTGTTTCCTGCCTAGGTATCAAGGACTGGCAACAGTAGCACTTCTTTGAGTGAGACAGTAGGAGGAACTGTGCTAAGGCCACTGAATTCATTTCACTCTAACTATGAAAAGAGCAGAGCAAACTTGAAACTGGCATCTCCTGGAAACCATTCTGTTTCTCACTGCAGATTTTGAGCATGAACAAATGTTTATTATTGGTAAGACAGGTTAGTAGTTTGTTTCTCACTGAACACAGGAACTTCAAAAAATGAATAGCACAAGGACAGACCTCCAACAGAGAGGAGTAAATGTGAAATGATTAAGCAGGAAAGGAATGAATAAGCTTAGATGCATGCCAAGAGTCATATTCCCAATACTGCATGTCTGCACCAATGAAAACTCCAGCTGTTCAAATGTCACTGTAAACATGATCAATCTCCTTTCTTTCCTAATATAAGAATAAGAAATAAGGAAAGAATGAAATGTTATTAGTACTATTTGAAACTGAGAAGAAAATTGGAGGATAGTTCATTGTTCTCCTCATAACACATTCCTGCACTTGATTTAAGAATGGGAGCTATTAGGTTAGTTTGGATTATAAGGAGCAATGGAAGTCAATTACTTTTATTGTATGGCAGCTACCTCAAAGGTTTTTGATAGATGAAGGTCAGCACATGACAGTTATCAAAGTATTAAATCTATTCAAGTTCCTGCATTTTTTTTTACCTATTATGTCTGATAGCACAAGATGTGGTTTGCATTAGCACTCCCCAAACTCTGTGTACTAACTAGAAAATAACCAGAGTACCTTCATATGAAGTGAAATATATTTACTTTGCTAAAGCATGATCAATTAGAGTTCTCACATATTTGTAGGAGAGGAAACAAAAATCATATCTAGGGATTATGATACTTTGTAACATGTAAATCCTTAGAGTTTATAGTGTAAAGATAATTTACAATAATGATCTACCCAAGCCCCTGAAGAACGGCTGACTAAATAACACATCCACTAGCAATAAAACATAATGATAGGGCTCATGCTATGAAAAACTAACATTTGTTTACATAAATTACCCCCCATTTAGTAATTACATTGTATGTCTGCCATAAGGTCAGGCAAAATGTAACCCTGGCAGAAGTAATACTGCATGTATTATAGTCTAGACAGAGATATGTTGGAGAATTATGGGGATAATTAATCAGCTAATGCTTTCCATGTATTTCATGATATGTAGAGCCACAATTCTAGAATAAAATGTTTGTGCTAAAGCAATCACTCTCCACTTTCTTAAAAGAAATAATACCAACTGCTGTTGGTATTCAGGTCAAAAAGTACCAAAGAAAAGAAAATTTTATAAATACATACAACCTCCCACACAGATGTACACTGATCTTTCTGTTTTATTAGCGAGTAATTATGTGTTTTCATTATAGATAATAATACTAGCAAAGTGTTTAACGTACTTATATATTCAGGTGAACAAATAGTAAAACAAACTGGTAATTTACAGATCATCCATGCATACACAAACGTGACATACAGCAGTAGTATGTATGCCTCTGAACAAGCAGCACTTCATTCACGTGTCTAGTCAAATAAGACACCTAAAACAAGTCATAAATTGCTTTTATAATCAAAGGAAGGAGATAACTTCCCTGAATGCCTCCAAGGTGGAAATGCTGCCTACTTAACTTTGGGTACCCCTGTTCTCTTTATTAAAAAAATACTCAATCAAAAAAAAAAACAAACTGGGAAATCTGTGATTAATTCAGTGCCCAAATACTCTATTAGTTCCCTTTTCTACAATCTAATTGAAGGCAAAATCAAAACTAACAGTCCTCTCAAAGGCGAAGGAAACAAAGAAAGCAAATACATTGTTGCTGTAAAAACAATTAAAAATTCCCATGTCATTGCTGCAAATTGTATGAAATTTCAGTTCAGAAAATTGCATTGTTCATGTGAATTTCCCTCTTCCCCATTTCAGAGCTGGTGATCTCAGTGGAAGCCAGGCTCCTGCTGATTTTGCTTGTGGATCTTAGGTCTTGTGTGTGGACCAGTTGTCCTCAGTAACCTCCACAACCTAGTGACAGGGAAGGGTGACACTGAGAGTGGGCTAAGGAGGACTACACTGTTTTCAAAACAGATTCATGTCTAGTACAGAAGACATCATCCTAGTTACCTCACTGTCCTTGATATTAAATTAACAAAGCTGCACCCTCCTTCTTGAATTTGTCCCAGTTGGTTCTTCTCTTAAATTTGTCCCAGTTGATCGTTCTCTTGTGAACAGCAAATTTTCATATAAACTCACAAATATTTGTTTCTGCCTCTTGATCATACTGTAGGTAAATGTAAACAGAGGCATGACACTCTGCTGTGCTCCCTTTATCACATGGGCTATAAAAAGGATGACATCCCACTGTGTTTCTTACCTAAAAATGAGATCTCCCTTGTTTCTGTGGTGTTACAGAAGTTCAACACTTCTGAGGTCACAAGCTGTGCCCAAGGCCAGGCAGCTTTAGATCTCGCTACTCACTGACTCCAAGTGCTCATCTGAGCAGCCTGGAGAGCAACCAGACTGTTAGCACCAGCAGCTAACCCTAAGTAACTACCAAAAGTGCAAACAATGTTGCACATTTTCTCATATTTGCATCAATTAGAAGACACTCCTTAGAGTGAAGTCTGGCTACCAAAGTCAGCAGGTATCAAAATCAAAGTCAATCAATTTGACCAGTCTACTGAAAAACCTCCTCAACACAAATAAATTATATAAAGTGAACCCAGGGAATTAAGTAATTTGTTTTGTAAATAAATATTTTTATTATCTATTGTATCAGGTATTTTTACTTAATTAGGGGATTAAAAATAAAACCCCAAATTCACATTTGTACATACATAATACTCAGATTGTGCCCTTTCATGACTATCTCTTCTGAAACACTTTCCAAATATTGTTCTTTTACACACATTAAATCAGATATAAAGATGGATGAATGACAGCAGGGGAAGAGGAAGAGGAATTTCACAACGCTACTGTCCTTCAAGAGAAAATGCTGAAGCTGTAACCAACTAACTATAATAAATGACTACCTGACAAAAAGAAATGAGCTGTGAAAGTAAAAAAGCTACACTAGGACAAATACTTCAGAAGTACTTTGTCACTGAAACAGTCTGTCTGTAGTGTGCAATCCTAGCTAAAAATACTATCATAGAATCATTGAATGCTTTGGGTTGGAAGGGACTTTAAAGATCATCTAGTTCTAACCCCCCTGCTGTGGGTAGGGACTCCTTCCACTTGATAAAGTTGCTCAGAGTCCCATCCAACCCAGCCTTGAGCACTTCCAGGGATGGGGCATCCACTGCTTCTCTGGGCAACCTGTTCCAGTGCCTCATCGTGCTCACAGTAAAGAATTTATTCCTAATATCTAATCTAAACCTACTCTCTTTCAGTTTGAAGCCATTCCGCCTTTCCCTGTCACTACAAGCTCTTGTAAAAGGACATCTATAAGGCAGATATTAAATATTTTCATAGTACATGCTTAGGCAGTTAAAATACTGGATTTTTTACTTTTTGCTAAAAATAACATGTTTTTTCTTTCCCAAGAAAACTTTCCCAACAGTAATAAAGAACTTGAAAATACAACATGAAGCTAATTTAGGGAAGGCAGTAGGAAAAAAACCGCTAAAATCTACAAACCTCTAGTATCTTTAACTCATTTTTAAAGAGAGAAGTCTTCCACCTTGCTTACCATATTAGACAGAAACTTAGCACAGACTTTTCTGGCAGAAGATATGAAAATCTTCTCCTCCTGTGCTGATGTTGCCTTTCTGAGGCACTGTCCACAAGGCTGTGTGCGTATCAATGAGCAGTAGCTGGAAATCAGCATCACCTTATACCTTGCCTGAGCTTAGAACCTGCTCACTCCATGTGTGTGAGTGTTAGTTTGTATTATGTTCACAGAAGTATTCAAATTGGATAAAAATGATGAAATTGAACTGAATTAGTGAAGGACATCACTTGTTTTTTATTTCAGTCTTTAAGAAGCCTAAATTTATCCCCAAATTAACTGTCCACTTTGCTAATCCTCTCAGAAAGTGAGAAATCAATTTTATTGCAAGTAATGGTCTTCATCTTTCTTTATCAATGTGTTCTTACTATATTGCCCTCTCTGATAAAAAAACCAAAACTTACAAAATGTTAAAACTCCTGTATGGAGATGTGCAGTGACAATAAGAATGTCATCTCAACATTTGCTGGGCAAAGTTTCATAAAAGATGACATTTAGAAATGAGCTTCTGCTTTTTGGTCTTCAGACATTCTGAGTGGACTGCAAACTAAGCAGGCCTGGCAGTTCGCAGACTATTTTATCACATCCCTCAGGAGCTGTATTTTTATTTATTTACTTATTTCATCAGAAGGGTTCCTGGGAAAATATTTCCAAAACAGATAAAAGTAGCAAAGCTTGTAAGTGTGGTTAGTAGGGACTGCAGGCCTTAGGGCTTCAGTGCTACAGTTATTATGGGAGAACATTTCTCACCAGCTCTCAGTAGCTCACCAACTTTTAGACATGTGGAATGTCATCAAAGCCTTCTTGTGGGAAAAGACTTGAGTGCTGGCTCAGCTTGAGTTGTTGGCATTAATTACTCTTGCGCCTGAAGTGAAACAGTTCACATGCCCACAACATTATGAAAGGAGGTGATAAAATGCTTACTCCATGATGCTGGCTGGCTTATCCAGAAGGATGAAGCAAGCTCAGAGTACCTCAAATACACCTCTCTACTGTAAATCCTCAGACTGAGCAAAGAGACCAAATGACCTTCTCACTCCTAAGCAAAGTATCTTCAGATTTTAAGCCACGTATCATAAAATAAAGAGGGAAAGCTGCAGAAGTACACCCAGCCTTTCCTTCTCCATGCAGACCTGGGTTTTTACATGTCCCTCTTTCATATTGCCTAGTAATCCAAACAGTTTTAAGAGGAGAAAAGCCAGTGTAGTGAGTTTCTGTGGCTGGGTTTTGGTAGCAGGGGGGGCTAGACAGAACTGGTTCCATCTCTTCAACTTCCCATGCAGTGAATGCATGGGCATGCTCTAAAATACATGCGGTGCCACACTGGCTTAGGGGACTCTTCTCAAGAAGAAAACAGCTGTGCCACTGTGATATTCAGCTCTGCACCGGACAGCAAGAAGCAGACTCGTTATTGTCAGCTGGGCTTGGAGTCAGCTCAAATCTAGTCAACAGCACACCAAGACTCAGACCATACTTTATTACAGTGTCTGTCATGGTAACACTTGTTACCGCACAAATGAAAACTGTTCTGAAATTAAATAAACCCCACAAAGTCTAAGCCTTTTCACAATTCAATTTCACTTTCTTCCGAGCATTCCACACAGTTTAAACCTCTGACAGAAGGAAATGTAAATTAACACTACCTAACTATGCAAATATGAGTGGACATTTAATTTTCACATTAGGCACTAGCTAACCAGCAGGCATGCAACCTGAGAAGAATTAAAATTACCAAAAGCTGGAAAAATAATCAGTCATTCAAAATGTACTTGAGGTATTTAACACACCCCACATCGAAGGTTAGGACCATTCAGCCTAGGAGGTGGCACTTGGTAATTCTGTCATTGTTGCTGAGCCTAAGAATATCATAAGATGCAAGAAAAGGTACTGAGGCACATTCATTCTTTTCATAAATGTGTGTATGACACCAGGTCGAGTTCTTGGGGTTTTTTCCCTAAAAAAACACATGTACATTCATGTAACGAGAATAACAGATGCTAATTGAAGAATAGGAACTAAATTTCAGTGAGGTCCTAAGTTAGCACACTCTGACATATAGGTCCAGTATTTCCAATTTGTATCCAAACATGAAGTCTCACTGACACATGAGTGAGTTTCCTTGTTTGCCCAGGGATCAGATAAATAGTACTTTGAAGATGGATGTTGACAGATCACTTTTTGGCTATCTCTGTGCAAAATCAATACACTGGGAGTTTGTTCTGCATTTGAGGGCAGATTTTCACAGAGTAGCTCAGCATCTCAGATAAAATGAAGTAACCACCATAGCTTATTGTATTTTTTTAAGTACAGGAAAGAGAAAAGTGTCTGGAGGCATGCTATACTATATATTTTCAGACCAGAAAAAGAATACAAGGAGCATTCCATAACATTATTTTAGAAACAAAATTTAAGATCTTAAAGCTTGAGCCCAGAATGAACTTCCAGAGCAATGTGAAATTTGTAGCATCAGTTTGGTATGTTAAAATAATGCTTTTACCAGGAATGCTGAAAAAGTATTAAGTTTCAGAGTGCTATTTGAATGCCACAGCTATAATTAATACAGTATGACCTTGTATAAACTTTATAAATTTGTTCATGAATATGCAAAGTAGGAGTAACTACACTGTGAAGAAAAAGTGGGGTGTTTAAGTGTCTGACACAGCTACACATTTAATTCTGTCGGTACTTTTCCCTTGAGTATTTTCTGAATAAAAATATTACAGCAGTAATCAGAGGACATGATCTATTCATACTAAAATATCTTTCTCCCCCTGTGTCTTAACACTAGACTTTTATTTCAGCTATATTTCTGAACAACTGTAGCATTCCAGAAGGAACAATCTCTTTAATATCTTGCAGAAATTAGCCTTCGAAACTTCAGGCTTAACTGGGATGCAATCTTTGTGGCCTCTCAGACTGGTTTGTGACTTTTTTTCAGGACTGGACTTTTCAGCTTCTTGTAATTGCTGGGACCCAGGTGCAAAAATGATATAATTTTAGTAAGAATTTAAGTTTTAGTGAAAAGGGATTGAATGTCACAAAAATCAAGACACTAAAGCTAAGCTTTTCTTTGGTTTCTTGACAAGGCCTTCCTCTGCACTGACTTTCAACTCCACGTCTCAGAGAAATTCTCAAGATGAGGAGAGCCCTCAGGAGCATGTGTACTTTTCCACAATGGACATACCAGTATCGCCAGTATAACCCTGAAGCTTAGGAACTCTCTAACTTGATTCAACATTGTAGTTATGGCCAAATGGTGTTTAATTTATTAATGGTGTGCCACGTGGTAGATTATGCAAAATACAATGTGTTTCATCACATTACCTTCACATAAAGAGGCTAGATACTTGCCATCAAATCTTCTGATCTCATTGTTCTTGGATGTTAATTATAGCAGTTTTGTAATTTTAATAGCTCAAAATGTATTAAAAAGACAAGAACAGTGGTGATGACTCCTTTTTGTAGGATAAGACTGGATTTGAAGAGGTTAAGAGGAGGAAAAATTTCAAGTTTGGATTTGGAAGTAGATAAACCTGTTCCAGTATCTCTCTAGGTAGTTTTCTCTCTCCCATGTCTCTAGTTTGCTGGAACTGCTTTTAGCAAATGTCCCTCCCTTGAGTAGGCTGCCAGTGGAAATACACAATTAATTTGAGTTTTGGATTCTGACAGAAAGCATGGGCTTTGGACAAAATGGTAAGGTCAGCCTGAGAAGAGCTCCTGGGCTTGAGAAAAGCACAGGAAGTACTAAGATGGGTTGGTAAGTCCAGCATCTCTATATCCACCACAGAATCCACAGGGATGGACAAAATGTGACTGTTTTGTTAATAGGAGGAGAATCATAAAATCAGCAGCAAAGCTCCCGGACCTACTGAACGAAACCAGCTCCATTTATACTCAACAGAAAATATTCAGAGCTTGCACCAGTCAGTAAAGACAGAAAGGTATTGCAGCTCCCATAATCAGCCCTTCTATATCTGAATGCATATACGCATAAACACGCATATAAACGTGCACATACATACATGTATCATTTTAGTCTTTTCAGAAACATGTTTCACATATACATATGTGTCTTCATGTATGTTTCTTTAGAAACTAAACAGATGATAAATAATACAGTCTGCTATTTATTTTAAGCTGCCCCCCCTGTCTCATTTTGTCAGTATGCAGCAGAATGTTCTATTCACAACAGATTACAGAAGGTCCTAAGAATAGGAATCGATAGACTTTGGATGCTTAGAAGAGAACTGGAGGAGAAATAGGATGGTGAGAAAAATGCATTAGCTGTAAATGTTTGTGAAATAGATCATTCACAAACAAAACAGTTAAAAACATTTGATATTAAGGCTTCACAGTTAACATATTTTTTTGCATCTAAACCCAGATTAGAATTTTAAACCAGTAAAGTCTTAAAATTCTTTAAGGTCCTCAGATAATATAATATTCTGTTAACTCAAATTGATCTTAAATTCAGAGAAGAGCAAGGTTCCACCAGATTGTACATCACGACAAAACTCTTGAAAATATTTTTGCCTGGGACTTTTTTCAGTTAAGTTTCTGGACAGGGATCTATAGCTTTATGATAACTAAGCTTGAAGTTTCAGGTTAAGACAACATTATGCAATGTGTCTCCTGTTGATTTTTAAATTTCTGATTAGAGATTGTAACCCCCCATAAACAACTGAGATTCCAAATTCAGTTTTCACCTGACTATCCCTAATAAGTTTAAGTAAATCAGAAACTATAAACCAAAGATATGGTATTTCCCGAGCACAAATAACGCAGTCACAGCTGAAATCCAAAAGGAAAAAAAAGAAGTCAAACTTTACCAGAGCTTAATGAGGTAAGGTACTAGCATCACAGTGGGGAGGCAAGTAAATTGGGTGCTTACTCCAAGCACACGTCACACTGAGGTCTGGCAATTTATGAAAGATGAATATTTAAATTTATAAATGATAGGTATAATGCTGTATTTAGATCTCTGAATTATCTAAACAATTTCAAAGCATTCAAACTATGTAAAATTAATTCATACAATATTGTATTAAAACTGTTTTCCTTTTTCAAATCAGAAAAGTATGCAAAGTGCAGTTTTTAAATAACATCTTTAAGGAACAGAGAAAATAAAAGGAAAAGAGAGTCTGTTGTTGCTCCTATTTTTTGCATGATCTCATAACGATTTCATTTGGATTACTGGGTGACTGGAGTTATAGATTAGTTATAGTCTATAACTGGTTAGGAAAGATAATGAATAAGCAGACAGGAATACTAAAAATTGTAGTTAATAACCAACTTTTTAATTGAAAAAGTATAAATTCTCATCAAGAAGTGGAGAAAGGTGAAGATCAGCAGAAGGAATAATAGTGTACAGTGAAAAAACCACAAAAACAAAGATCTGACTATTCCTGTAAAACGGCCATTGCAAACTACTTATTAGCATTGTATATGGCACAGATTATATTACGGCACCTCTCAGATATTATTTAAAGTTTTCAGCAGTGAATACACAGACAATCAAGTCACAGAAGACTGATTAAAATCCAAACCCAAATCCTCCTGGCATATTTACTAGCATTAAACCTATGTAGTACAACCTGATGTCTCTAAAGTCTGTTAACATTACATATTCAGAAGCATTTGTCAAGCATGCTGAATACCACTGCTCTTCCTCTGACACTGTCACTGATAAACCTGATGCAACTGAATTTTAACTGTGTCCCCTCAAAAATGAGCTCTAGCAAAAGCAGAAAAAGAAAACAACAGAGGACAAAAAAACCACAGTCTTAGAAAAAATTCTTCTGTGGAAGATGACAATGAATTTCCCATTTACCAGATAAACACAGCACTATCTGAGCCAGCAACCACATTGCATCTTCCTGATTTACTTCCCTTGTCAAGTGAGATCTTTAAATGGAAATGCGAAATGTGTAACTAGTCCCAAGTGGAAACTGTGATAGCTGTTCAATTTATTGAGGGTGGTGGCTATTTAAGGAATGCTAGCTAAAGTACACTAAAGTACTACCAGAACAGAACATGCAAGACTCCAATCATCTCCACAGAACTTTATGATACTTTTTTCTGTCATTCACTGTTTCCACCAGCTTACAGTCCCATTACATTACATGAATTCAACATAAGAATCCAGTTACTATCTCAGAGGTCAGTATCTACTTTTCTTTCCTGTAAAAACTCAAACTTGACATTTTGCTTATCTTCAACAGCGACTGGGGAAAGGTAAGCAGTAATAAGTTTCAACCCTCTCCAAATGTTCTGGCTCCGCCAAAGAGCATCCATACAGACTCAGTGGGATGAAACTAACTTAAGAAGATGGATGGAGGCCAAATAAATATCTGAAGCCATTAGGAGGACATAAAGGTGCCTTTGGGAAATAGGGAGGGTTTGATATTAGAAAGATATTAAAAAGCCATACTATGATTGAAGGGCCTGGTTTTAGAAAGAAGACCAACCTGCTCAGGACAGCATTTGAGCTGCCGCTACAGCTACCTGGGAAAGACTCAAGAGTTATAATATGCACAGTCTTTTGCAGGCAGATATGAGCTTATTTCGCAGGAGCTGACCAGAAGCCATTCTGCTATGACAGCATACCATCAAGCACTTGGTAGTAAGCCTTGCTGCAAAGCAGTGTGTATTAGATTAGGCAACGTACCCTTCTCATGTGGCCCCAAGTCCTCAGGCTGACCCAGAATGCAGGCTACAGTAAGCTCACATCAGTTTGCAAATGGGCGTGCACATACACTCACAAGAAAAAAAAAAAAAAGAAAGAAGAAAGATTTCAAGACCAGTGTGCAAATGAATCCATCAATTATGAGGTAGGAAGAACTGAGATTTGCAGGATCAGGGATGAGCATCAGTCCCTGAGAAGCAGTTGGGAAAAATTAACAGGAAGATGGAGCTTACGGTGTGGGGAGATCAACACCAGACATGCTTGGTCAGAGAAGGGGTACTGTGAAGCCCCAAATTTATAACAGATGCTTCTTTTCAGAGGCAGTTCTTTAACTGAGATACATTGGAAATGTGAGACGTATAATGTGGTACAGGTCTTTGTGTAATAACTTCTGTCACAGTGATTTGAACAACTTTTTTTTCTAGTGATTTGAATGCAATACTCATTTCAAAGTCAATACAACTCAGATACTAATACCTGGCTTCAGTCATATACCTCAAGATAGCTGGTACTCACATAATCACATTTGCATTGTCCAATACAAGTATATTTGCAGTATATAAGTTATTACCTTCTATCTTTCATTCTCTTCTGATTACATATAAACCACCAATAATATTTATTACTTTTTCCCTTAAACTTTTCAAATACTACTTTGGAAAGGGAGAAATTTTTTTTTATGAAAGGCCACAAAGACAAAAAGGTACTTGCTACAGATATGTAAAAAAAAATACTGCTATTTCACTTTGCCTCCTATCAATTTATTTTTTTTTATTTTACTCTTCAATGGATAATGTATGCTTTGGTTGCAGCTTACAACAGATTGTATTACTGATACAGACTATTCACTTTGTTATTTCCTGTGATGCATGTAAAATATTAACTAATCAATTTACGTGTCTCTGAGATGGACTACAGATTATTTTCTCCAATATACCTGGAGGAAAAAAATCAATGCTTAATATCCTAAAATATTTCTAGAAAATGATATGCATTGGAATTCAGAAAGTGCTATGACTCAATCTTTTAGTAAGATTTTGTCAGAACTGAAACTCTTCTTACTCATCATATTTTTATTCTCACATCCACAGGACTTTTAGGAATGGACAGATCAAACTGCACATATTTATATAAGTGCATGTTGGCATTGCATATACAAGTTTGGCATACAATTATAAACATAAATAATTATCATACTTGTTAAGGATCTATTTAAGACTTCTACTTGTACAATGTTAAATTGGTTGGTCTCTTATTGAAATTAATTTCTCATCTTCACAGAGTAGAAAAAAATCTACTTTGTATATTTATCATAACTCCAGCAATGGCATCTGGAACTTTATGACCTTACTTTTTGGTAGCATCTTCATTACTTTTTGTGCTGATTAAATTGGGCATAATAGCGAGAACATATTGACTTCACTTAAGCAAATGGGGAAACAGGGTAAATCTACAAGGAAGAAAACATATGTAATATACAAGCTTGGGTGAAAGCAGCTAAGAAAAGAAAAATAGAAAACCCCCAGCAGCCTTTCTAGAGATTGTTTTTGAATGTCCTGCATCTTCTTTTTTAATTTATTTCTAACTTTAAGTTTATATCACTGAAAGTCATCAACTTTGCTGACATACACACCAATCACTGACTTTACAGATGCCTAAGAATAAGAAATATCAATTCAAACCAAAGCAAGGTAAAGCAGATGTTTTGCAGTACTCACCTTAGGCACCCTGTGGCATTGCGCAGCACCTGGGATGAATGGAGCTGTATTTTATGATCATCCTGGAGCGGAGAGTTTTCCCATCCAGAGTGAGGGATGATCACTGCGTTGGTCAACACTGCGAGGGCATCCTGGATGATTGGCATTTTCAGTGCATCACAGGAGGATAGATTCCAGAGAACTCCTACAAAGAAATGAAAGTACTAATAATTAACATTAAAAAAAAAAAAGTTTAAATAGTTTTTGTTTTAAAAAACCCAAACCAAAACAATATATTTCACAGCATTGGTGTGCTTAATTAAGCTGTTTCTGTCAAGAATAAACCAGACTACATGTGAATAGGGCTGACTGATACCTGCACACTTTTGCAGTGAGAATACAGTTTTGAATACACAACGTGTAGTCACAGTAACCCTGGAAATTTCTCAGAGCTAAGCCTAAAAACTGAGCAGCTGGTTATGATCTAGGTCTACACAGGTTGTAAAGCACACACGAAATGAAGGAGTATTATAAGGAACTTTTTAGGGCTTGGTCTTCAGATATCTTCTTTGTAAGTAAAATTAATAAAAACAAATAGCAGAAAACAGGTTCTGATTTATACTAAAACTTTCACTGTTCATAGATACACATTGAGAGAACAAAATCACCCTGTGATCTTCAATGTAATGCAAGTAACTGTCTAGGTTAGTTGGTACTATAAGCAAAAAGACTTTCCTCACAACCTGATACAGCAGTATGGTATTATCCAAACCTTCAACAAGTAATTTTTCATTTTGTAAATATTTTACTATACAAATGTACAGACAATTACTGTTTTTATACAGAAACAAGCTTAATGGTGCAATGCACAAGGAGATTTACTGAAGTTCAAAAAAAAATCAAACCCCCTTCTCCCTCAATTCATAATGTGTCAAAGAAAAGGAAGAGAAATCAAGAGCCAAAGCTTTCTGAGCACGGCTGCAAAGATCAAGGTCACTGCTGATGTGTGACACAGAAAGCAGGCAAGAAATTGTTGGGAGCAAAAGACACCCTGCTTTCCATTCCCTTGTATATATTTGTGTACTTGCTGGGAAAGATTTTTGTGCTGTGTCAAGAGCTTGCTGCTGCTGGGCAGCTGCTAGTTCTTGGGGAAGCTGGAGGGCAATATGTGGTTATGAAGAATGAGTTGTCTTTATTTTAGGCCAGCACCCTCCCAGGAGCAGCTGGAAGAGCAAGCCTGACTCTTCATCACATTCCCCTTGCCAACATTTGTCCTATTCTCTAGAATCCAAACCTATTCCTCCCTAGTCTCCTTCCAAAAGGACAGTAGCTTGGCCCCATACCTGGCCTCGAGTGGCAAAAATGAGTTTTGACTTTATGTCCATCAAGTCTTGAACCAAAAGAGAAAAATTATTATAATCACTGTATATAGGTGGTTACAAGTATGAAGGCTACAAAAAAAGTCTAAGTGAGTGGTAGGGAGCAGAAAATGCTGAAGGAAGACCTTAGGACAGACATTTATAAATATAGGCAGCAAGAACACCACTTGCTCAAGGCTTTCTTTAGCATTCTGTGGTTTGACAGAGCAGTGTAATTAACAGGAATCAACCTACATTTTTGGGTTTCCCTTTAAAATTAACTGCAGTTATACAATTTTATGTTTAAATTATTTTATATGGAACTGTCTGCAAAGATGATTACACAGTTTAATGGAAAAATTTTGATCAGCATACTAATAAAAAACCACGTTAAAATAATCTGCATGAGGCAGAGAGACTTTACCTACAGACCAAAAAAAAAAAAGCAGAAATAACAATACTGTTCTTATTTTCATTGAAGAAATGTTACTTTTTAAAGAAAAGAGCCATCATTTAAATTTTGTTCTGAATGTCTTTATGAAAAGGAATTCCATATTTAAAGGACCTTCATAAACATATTTATAATCACTTTTCATGACCTGTTCTTGGCAAGCTTTATTGGTACATCTACTATTCTTGAAATACCTAGCTTTTTGCTGGTTTTAATTAGTAAAAACAACAATGTGGTTGCCTTTTTTTTTTTTTTACATTTATCTAGACAGATGTAAATGATAGGCATGCTATAAAAGCAGAGAATCAGAATGGAAATCTTTCCCCTTTTTTGGGTTTAACTTAGTTCTTATGTAAGACAATATGCTGCATCTTTGTGAAGAAGTCCTATTTTGAAAGTGAAGCAGCAGAATGCTCTGATGGCAAAAAATCAGTACTTTGGGCTTCAAGAACTAGTCATGAACTGGAAAAGCAGAAAAGAATATAAAAGAAGCAAACACAAGAGACTTGTCTAGTAAAATGCTTAAAAACGTATATGTCTATACTATTTTCTATTCACTGCAGGTTCTTGCTAATTAAAAGCAAACTCACATAAACATCATAATAAGTTGATATTGAGGAATAGTTGAGATGCCTAGAAATATTCTCTAAGCCCTCTTTCTCTCTGGTTTCACAAACTAGAAATTAAACCTTCAGAGTAAGAGTCTGATAGGACCAGCAGGCTAAAATAGCTATTCTACCTTCCCCTAAAATGATTTGAAATCAAGGCAGAATCAAGCAAAATGGCACTGCCCAGTAAGCCTGGTGCCATCTTCAAAGTTTTTGCTCTTCACAGTTTTAAGGTGTGAGATAATCTTCTTCCACCCTAGAACAATGAATTTTATATAATTTTAAGACTGAATACTACCAACCACACAAATGAAAAAACCCACCAATTTTCTTCTGACAAGTTAAAATTTATTCTCAGAAGCAGTAAGTCTACTACTTGCTGAGGCTGGTGTTCTACATGCCTCATTGTAACCTTCCTTAATTAAGGATTTGCAGTTATGAAAGGGCACTGGCAATTCACTTCCCATTGTTTTGGCTGAGGATGACCTGGAGTTAGATTTATGTGGGGTCTGAGAAGATGATCCATTGCCTTGACTTTGCAAGAGAGAGTGACAATAAAATAAATCTTTTACCTAAGGCACTTCACATTATGGAACTACCTGTTCACCACATGACTATGAATATATTTTTCAAGCATGTAGATGACATACCCTTTAAGACTACAGTAAGAAGCTGGTTACTGAGACATTTGACACCTTACTCTGAAAGCCCTGATTGAAATGGGTTTCTGAGCACAACAAGTCTGCAACAGCCTCTGAGGTGCCTTGACTCCCTCCTAAAGAATCTGCATGTCATCAGATGCCCCCAGGAAGGGAAGGGACTGGACTCACCAGTGACTCTTGACAAAGGGTGAGACTCACCCTGCTGTATAAGAGAAGAGAGCTGTTAATCCAACAACTCACTAGTCCAACTTAACAGTTTAGCATTTGCAGACTGACTCTTGTAAGACATATGAAATAAAGAACAAATCAGTGTTGAACATCTCTTACTTAATCACTTGCATTCATAGTATCTTTTCTCCTTCTTGCTTTTAAAGCTGAGAGGTATTTAGAGTAGGCATTTTGTGTCCCCTTTGCAGATCCCTTTAGGTTGTACTGGATGCCTTGTAGAAAGAGAAAATCAGCTACACCAGACTGAACATATCTCTAGTCACAGGTTGAAGTTTTTCACCCTTACATATAACAACTTGAAATACAATGAAAAAGTATCTTGCAATCTCATTTTAAGCTTAAAATTTAGGAGAAACTGGTATTCAGAAGGTATTCAGTTGGTTCCAGTTGGAAGATGGATTTTGTATCCGAGTGTCAACTACCAGTCTGGCAGATACCAGATGAAGGACTTTTAGAGGAGTTTACAGGAATGCTTGCTATGGAGATCTTATTGCATCAAGTTACATCTTCTGAAGTAGCTTATCAGAGGACATGCACCTGCTATGGTCAAGAGGTTATTTATCGCATTAAATGCAAATCATCTTTTCTAAGAAGGCCTTTCACAGATAACAACAACCAAATTTAAAAAATGCTTATAAATTTTGAAGAAAGGTTATAATTGACTTTTTAAAAGACATAACTCCACAGATATAGTTCATTAAAAAAACTACACATAGATTCTAAAATCTATTAAGGCAATTTAGGTTTGTTGCCACTGCTAGAGGGAACTGAGAGAACACAGAACCAGGAAAGTTTTTATTTAACTTTCTCTTAGACAAAGTCCAGAAGATTGAAAACAAGACCAACCCTTTTAAAAGCACAGTCCAGGCTGATGAGATGTTACTACTGTTTAGCAGACAAAGCCATACTTTCAGCTTAGAAACAGCATTTCTTCTTACATAAATTAACTTAAGCTATTACAATAGATACCACATCACTTACCCTAAAGGATCAATGGATTAATGGAGCAGTCTGAGCCAAAACACCATAATCTCTGAATCATGCTGTAGCTCAAACTCATCCTGATTAAACACTTCAATGAATTTTTCCAGTGTTTTAATCAAACTGGTACTCACATATGTATACCTATAGTCAGATATAACTGAAGACCTGATAAACCACATGCTACCCTTATTCAATTCAAAGTTAAGAAAATAGAGATCATACACTTCTATGTATGATATGTATGTAAAAGAATATTATCCTAGTAAGGGAGCACGTGCAAAATCAGGGAAGTCTAACCAATTATTTAGTGCATGATTTAATGCTAACTCAAATTATGACTTTTATATATATAAACAAACCTCTTAGAACAACTTAGACTACAAATATAAATGGAATCCAAGAAACTGGACAAGTCATCTTTTCCAAAAAGCATTACCCCTGCTACACTGCCACTATACATATACTATATTGTGCTGCAAAATATGTACTTGCCCAAATAAATGATATGATAAAGAAATTGTAAGTAAATGAATATTATTAGGAGAAATAAGACTTTGATTCTTCTCAATAAGGGATGTTTAAGTCAACCTTAAATTTATATTATGTTTTTGCTTATTAAATATTCTTTGCAAAAATAAAAATCCAAAAGTCTTCCAACACATCCAGGTTTTTCTTTTCCATCATAATTCAATAGTTCGGTCATGGACTGATGCAGAAAACCATTTGAAACTGCTGGGAGGTTGCATCACAGGAAGAGTGAACAGAGCATTGGCAGGCTTTTTTGTTTATACGCTGAAGGCAAAGGGATACTACAGGGAGTCTCCCTCATGAACATGCCAATTAAGATTGAAATCTGAGTGCTAAATACTCTGCACAGAAGCCAAGCACAAGGGATCTTTTGCTGGAGTCCTTAGGAAAAGCATTTTCTACCCCAAGCTCTCATTTGCTGGCAGCTTTGGCACTTGGAGCCTCCACTGTAACTGCAGGGCTGCTCTGCAGAGCTGGATCCACTCCCTGGCAGCAGATGTGGGCTCCTGATGTATTACAGCGGTTCTGCTATAGAGATGCTGGATATCAACTACAACATTTCTTAACATAAAGTGCAATAAGACTTCACAACCAGCTCAACCGTCAAGGTGAGGAACTGGCTTGGTAACAGATTTTCTGTAGGAAACAAAAAGTGGCTGATTTGAATTCTGGCACCTGAACAACTCACAAACTCATAAGGCAGCTCCTTAAAAGCACACTGTGAAAATAAGTTTAAAATTGGCATAACAGACAAGGAATTTTCACCAATTTTCTTGAAATATTTTTTTATCTGGTGAGTGAATATCTATACATACCTTCCTGTAATTCACTTATTTACACGCAGAGGTGGTTTTCTATCTGTATATAAGCTGATGTAGGAAAAGTCCACATTGAGAAAGACCAGCTTTCAGTAAAAGTCATAAGCAGACAAAAGCTTAGAGAACATTAAGGAAAACTGCAGTGAGAAGACTTTTTTTTCCTTTGCAGACATTCATAGCCTTACAAAGCAAAAGCTTCCACAGAGGAGAAGGATTATTGTGATCGGGTCTTTTTTGTTTATTTACAAACATGGTTTGATCTTGACTACATAGAAGTATACACCACATATAGTATAAAGAATATAAACATTTCCTCTGAAAAACTAACTCTTTCTTTCTCAGTTACTGCTCTTTTTATTCCAAAATTACACCTCTAATTTTATTAAAACAAAAAGGAGGGACCAATTTTAATATTGCTTAAAACCAAATTCTGTCCAAATGCTATTGCATTAACTAAAAAAGTCTGTATTCCTTGCATGGGACTGAATTTTTGACCTAAAGTTGTTCCTCTCTTTCTGCTGTGCACTTCAAATTAACACATAACTGTGAAAAGGAAGAACTGTCAGACAAGAATATTAGCCAGCTATTAGCTTTCATGGTAAACAGTAGAGGAATTACTACAAGAATTGATTTAAGTTATTGTGGAAAAGATCAGTGGTTCCTGCCTAACTTGCATTCTAGCTGATGAAATTAAATAGGTCCTATAAAACACAGAAGCCACACCAAAAGTAATTTATTCTAAGTGAGAGAAACGCAGGAAAATATAAATCAACTGCTTTCAAACAAAATGTTATCCTAATACATGACTAACAGCAACACCATTCCAAATTAAATACTTTATTAGAAAACAAAGAAATCAAACAAGGATGGATATATGAATGGAAAGACTTTTTTTTCAGTGCTTACACACATATTTTACTGAATAATTTTTTTCTAGCACCCAAAATCAAAATATATGTTTGATAACACATCCTAATACAGAAAAAAAAATTTTATACTTAAAGCTGAACATTAAATTACATCTCTAAATACAAAACTCCTTTTTGATAAGAACCAATTAGAAAGTTGGTCCTATCTATAAAGTTGCATCTATGTGCAAAATGAAAGACTCAGTGTATAGTTGCTAAAAAAAGAAAACAAACAAACAAAAGAAACACTTATTTATTAGCCAAATTGTTACCTGGGAAAAAGGATTATTTGGGACAGAAAAAGGGAGGTTGGCCTTTGAGCCTAAAAATAATAAATAATTTTTTTAAGAAACAGTGTTCACAATGAAAAAAGTAATTTGATTATAGAATGAACATGTTTCACCATATCCTCAAACTTTCATTTTGCAAACAAAAAAGTGAAACATTCTGACCTGTTTGAAACAAAAACTATATTATATAGTTTATATATTTTGAATATATAAATTATATTCAAAATATAATTTGAGTATTTAGTGTTGCAAATCGCAAACATATCAAACTACAAAGTGGTTTTAGACTGAAAGCATTTCAATACTCCATCATTCAGGCAAGGGCATCAAAATTTTTCCAAAGGATTATGACTTGCTGAAAAAGTTCAATGTGGTTGGTATGTCAAGCAATATGCTGCAACAGATGTCCTCTATTTATCACTCCAGATAACCTTGTTTGATATTTCCTCTTAAACTTAAGATTTGACCAAAGTAAAAAAAAAAAAAAAGGAAAATCATTTATGTAGCATATTAACATGCAAATTATTAAGTCACTTTCACTGCCACATGAATCAAGACAACTTGAATGAATTTTCCATAGAAGATGCATCTCAGTGATTGTACAAGGGAAAAATAGTTAATTCCCATTTAGAGAAAAAAAGGAGAGCAAAAAGGGACCACCCTTGTGCTGGGACTGAGGGTGGTAAATGCAGGACAAGTGAACAGGAACTTGCCTGTGAAACAGGGAGAGGGAAGCAGCTGTGATGGGAAAACTGATGAAACCATCCACAAGCAGATTCATGAGAGAGAGGAGAGGGACTCCCCTGGCAGGGCCTTACCACTTTTCCCAGCTGAGACCTTGGCACCCTAGTGACTTGTTCTGTCTCTCTCCCATTTACCTCTGGGAAACGGGCACTGTGAAACTCAGGAAGGTGTTGTATTGCTGTTTAACAGTATGTTCCCTTTTATCTATAAAAATTCTTTGGATGTAACACCTTAAATGATAAATTGGTGCCCCAGTCTGTTGCTAAGAAAGCAGGGCAGAAGATTTGAGAATGCATCTATTTTAAAACCTCTCCTTATTTAACTGGGAGCAGCAGGAGGTGAAGTAGTTAACCTGATAATTCAGAAAAAGTTGAGAACGACCTTCCATGAAGACAAAAGATTCTGTCAGTGGGTTTTCTCATTTTCAGAGCCAAAATAGTGACAACATATTGAGAAACAGGGCAGAGATTGTCTTATAATTAGACAGTAAATTGTAATAGATTTGGTGTAAAATGATCCAGTTGAACTGTCAATATTGTTTGCCTAGGTGTTATTTGATAAGACAGCATCATTTCTCAAGCAAAGTTACACAATTTATTAAATTACTTTTAGATTTGTTGTTACATATGAACTATAAATAGGATGTGTTTTGAATGACTCTGGAATTTCTTGAAGATATCATAACCTATAAGTTGGAAATTAGTTTCCTAACAACATACTCGTGTAAACTGCACAGCCTTTTACCTTCCTGTTTTACAAGGAAAATGATTACAAAGATTGGATGTCTCTGTAAGTGGTTCCCCACTGGGTTCATGTGAAGACTTTA
Organism: Manacus candei; assembly: GCF_025592945.1. Lineage (NCBI taxonomy): Eukaryota > Metazoa > Chordata > Aves > Passeriformes > Pipridae > Manacus > Manacus candei. Next base: position 29,356,221 of record NW_026138097.1, on the reverse strand, counting down.
AAAAATATCAATTAATTTCTGCCCTGAATTTGTTTGGAAATCACTTCCACATTTCTAGAAACGATGGCAATATTTTCTGTAGGTGATGTTAAAATCTAAAATTTAAACTGCCACACTGTAGAATCATAATGTAAAGTACAACAGCATTCCTCTTCATATGGCTGTGCCTTGTTATAGCACATCCACTGAAAATGAAATGTCAGCTTATTAGTCTGGAGAAGCACAAATAGGTATTTTAAGTTCTTTCTGAAAATTATGAAGATGCAATAGCAATCTTTAGAGACTCTCTGTAAAACCTTAAAGTAAGTGATGACTGGAGTGGAAAAACAAAGCAACCATGCAGCCCACTAACCTGTCATTGCCATTGCCAGTAACAGGCCAGAGGGTTTGTACTACCTTGGTAAAGTTCAGTTGCTTGAAGTTGTGTTGGGGTACTTGGACTTTGAGCTTGATTAAACTGAGCAGCTGCTTCTGCAGACCAGGGTAACTTCATTTGTTTTGCTTTTGCTTACCTTTGATAATGGTGCAGCATAAGTCTAACTTTATAAAGGCAGAAGTAACAAGTAGTTTTTCTGAGTTCAGCAAATCCTTGGTTTCCTTTTTTCCCCATAACAAGACTTTAAATGTGACAGCAAGGAACCATAAACTAGCCTATGAAAAGTTTCGGCTGTGAGATTAAATGCTTTGTTTTTACAGCAACCTGATATTTGTAGGGGATTTGATGGAGTTTATATGAAATTCTCATTGGCTCACAAAATTCAGGGCAGAGATTGAAAAATACCTTGCTTAAAAGTATGTCAAGCAAAGGGAGGGAATCAAACTATTATGAAACCTTGGGAAAATGAGAAGGCTTTTGTGCTTGAAGAAAGAAATACTGGAGAAACTGTAATATGTAATTCCTCATTGAGCCACTGGTTTCGATTCAGAGTAAAAAGACAGGAATTTTAAGCACACAAATAATGTTGTTAACGTTAAAAACAACTTTTATTTAAAACACCTAATTAGAAGTAAATTAGGTGAAAAGATTTAATCAAGTTTTAAAATTGACTGTGGTAGGATATTGTACTTGCAATTACATAAACTTAGAGACAGAGTAGGAAATATTTATTAGAGTTAATACCCTTCAAATCTACACTTTGAATGAAAAGCATTTAAAACACACAAGCAAACATTAGTGCCTAAGCAAGTAGATTTGAAATATGTGAATCTCATCCTACATCTGTTATTTAAAAAATAATTAAGCTTAAACTCTGTAAGCCACCTGCCTCTGTGTTTGGTAAGTTCCTCAAAACACTTGTTTATAAGTTATTACAGAATTTGCTTATGTGCAGAGGAGACTCTAAGCAAGATATGAATGAACATATTTTCTTGCCAAAATCAAACCAAACACTTCTGAAAGCAGTGCTAGCAGTTATCTGTCTCCACGCTTAACCTTTCTAATTTGCTTGACTTGACAGGACATAGTGATCAGATATTGGAGGCAGAGGAGAATCAAATTCACAGAGTTGCATCTTAAAAGGCAGTTTGTATACTTTCTCCATTTATCCCATCTCCATTTTCTTTAACTACACAGAGTTATGAGCCCCAAATGATATTGGGCAGTCTTACTCTTTTAGGTAAGCATATATTGAACCAAAGTGACATCAACCTTGTAGCAGCAGTCTTACCATGGTCACGCCATCATGACAATTTAAACACATATATGGATTTTCATGTTGTCTGTTTGAAAAGTTTGTGATAGCCAGGATATGTATCTGAACCTAAACCACAGAACTTTATAATCTAATTTTCAGTTAATACTGAAATCCTTTCTTTGGTTCCAAAAGCAACCTCTTTATATGTTTATTTTCCTTCCTATCTTTTTATATTACATATCAAAAGCTGTTAATTAATTAGGCCTTTCACTGGCCAAGTGGCCTTATACTTGCATTGCTCCATTACAAAACCTGAATACAATTAAGGAATGGGATATTTAGTAGGATCAATACTGGAACATCTAATATAAACCTGCAAAGAAAAGGTACATCAAAGTAAAGTACTGTAAGAATGCAGCTCATGGAAGAGTTTGATTCTTCTTCACTTAAGTTTGTGGGAAAGTCACCTCTGAGTGGGATAAAACAGCCTTTACTCATTTTCAAATCAAATTTCCAGAGAGCAATAGGGTTACAAATAAGTGCCACCTCTAAATGAATGTTTATAACACAATAAAATTTCACATCTGTGTTTACACACTCCAGTAACTAAGCTAATGTCAAGGGCACTTTTGCAGAAAATTATTAAATTGATAAACTGCTTCAAGATCCCAAGTACTAAATAGTCAACCCTTTGCCATAATATATGATTTACTATACAGAAAGTCACAAGTCTAATACCTTATGAAGTCAATTAGAAAATAACATCACAAATAGAAAACAACTGCAGGCCTGTAATTTTGATTTTGGGAACCCCCAACAGGAGAATTGCTCTTGTACTAGGAAGTTAAAAATTCTAAAGAACTGGCCAGAATTACCTAAGGAAATCAAATTAAATCTTCCACTGAAGGAAACCAAAAGGTCCATTTAAATAAATACTCCCTTAAACGTGCTTTACATATCACTGCAGGCTCACTAACTTGCAACTACACAGATTAGCAAAGATACATACTAGGCTCAAAGGGACCCTTCTGGAGTGTCTTGACTAATCTGCCAATAATTTCTGCACATACTAATAAGCAGTATGCAGTCAAAAACAAGGTTTCACCTGCAGTGGTTAACTCAAACCAGATAGATATAAGGTGGACAACATGTAATTGCTTCCAGTAACACTGAGAGACTATCAATAAGGTTATAAATCTCTCATGATAAACATATGGCAACTACTAAAACTTAAACAGAAATGTAAAATGACTACATAATAATGTTGCATAACATGAGGTGACAACAGAGGACCAACCAAGCCAAAACACAAACTGGCCACAGCTGAAATTAAAGACAACACTAATGAATACTGGAACCCAAAATCTGGGAAGTAAATGAAATTTTTTTCCTGTCCAACCTGACTGTGGGCCAAAGCTATCTGGACAACTAGTGCTTCTTTGAGAGAAATATTTTGTACAAAATATAATATTTTGCAGGCATGGAATATATGCTTTTTGTTTCAGTGAAGAAAAATGTGAATGAAATACACAGAGTCAATATCTACCTATCTGCATATAGTATATATGCTTAGTGTTAGATAGTTTATGCTTTTTTCCATTTTTTTGTAAATGTGATAATTTTTATAATTTATACATTTCCAGTAGACAATAGTTAACTCTCTGACACTTTACTGTCAACCAAAATAAGCAGGAGGCTGGCTGCTAGCACAGGAAAAAACAATTTCTCCTGACATTATTTATAGTTACAGCTCTTTATCATTATGTGCTTTCTAAAAGTGGGTTATCCAATTTTTACCTTTCAATCAAAAATGGTATGTACAGTTTGAAAATAGGTGAAACAGTCATAAGGGCCCTCTTTAAATGGAGGTTTTTTTCTATTCAGTTAGCTTATTGTTCATAGGGAGAAACTGTTTTTCTAGTTGTGATGGATTTTGTTTGTCAAGAACGAGAAGCATAGCAGTTTAAATAACTTTATCTGAGACAGATATCCAGTTATTCAATGGAGCTGATGGAACAGGGAGCAAGGACTAGCTAAATCACAGAATCATAGAATGCTCTGGGTTGGAAAGGATCTAGCAACAGCTGCTTGACTTCACCTTCTCCACAAGGCATTCATGGGATTCTTGTGTTATCCTTGCTAACATGTCACATTTCTCATGTAATTTTTTCCCCCGACAGCAAAGCAAATAGAAAGAATGCTAAAATAGAATTTTGTGGAAGGGTTCATAATTAACTTGGGAAAGGCAAGAGAATCAGAAATCAGTTACTCATTTTCATTATTGCTAAGTGAAAACATTTCTTTCTACCATCTGCAGGATCTGTGCTAATTTTGTACTGTGTTCTTGTCTATTTATATTTATTAGAAAAGTGTTAACATTTAATTATTTTAAAATAGAAGGCTTTTATTTTTTCCTATTAACAGGATCTACTGTGGGAACTAGTAGCAGAGAGATGGGGTGAAAAGATGGCTAAGTTAAGTACGGCATGTCCAGCTTACACCTATTTATTTTCGTTTACAGATCTACAGGCAACAAGATATTGTAATTCTGGTCCTCCTTGAGTCTCTGGAAATTACCAGAGGTTTTAACCATGCTGGCATCTCTATTTCTATCAGAGTAGTTCACTTTCACATAAATGTATACATCCATTTGTATACCTAAGTTTATCCACATTCTTCTAGTAAAAACCTGTGACTGTGGAAGTGTTTCTGTAAGAAAAATCTTTCCATATCTTAGGAAGCAGTTCCTGGGCATTAACACCATTTAACTTCATAACAGCCAGGCAGCACAGTTCCCTCATTGCTTCTACATGGGAGCCTGCACTGAAATCATTTGCTTGACATGAGAGAGCCTTGAAGCTCTAATACTTTGCTATAAGGTTAAATTTGTGCATCCAAAAATTGGAGCATGGTAAGGTTTTCAAGTATTAGCCCAAGACCTCTGCTACTGAAGAGGAGAAAGACAAGATAAAGGACAAACTCTGTTTGGAGAGATTATGCCAGAAAGAAGTATCTGGAAAAGAGGAAAAGCCACAAATGGTGCTGAAGGCAACTCTGACAATCAAGGAGTTACTAGGATAGAAAGCTGGTCTACAGGTTTAAATATCCTTCCAAAGCTAGTCTTGAGATTGCTGGAAATTTAAGTTATAATCTTCTTAGAGAGAAGCAACAAAAAGGAAGAAAATGTGCATGTTTGAGGAAGAAACTAATATCAGAACTTTCGCTCTATTGGGTGAGTGCTGTACAGTACTTGGGGCAGGCAATGAATGCTTCACTGCTACCAGACAAATTGAGCTGCTAAAAAACCTCTCCTGCTCATATTTCTTCCCTTGCAGCTGAGTGCCTATTCAGAGTGATTCACACCTTCATCTTGCCACATTTCTGGACAGGTCATTTACACCTGATAGGCCCAGTTCCCCATCTGTAAAACCACGATAAGGACACTTCCCCACCTAAGAGAAGTGCTCTGAGGACAAATGCTGGAGGAGTATTTAGGGGCAGCAATGTCAGAGCCTGTATGAATTCCTAAGGCAGGAACTTCATGTCCTCTCTAAAAGTAACAAACAAGTGCAGCTTTTATATAGACAGGATGCACAATGAACATGCCATAGAAAGGCTCAAGGTATTATGTTTTCTCCCAAAACAGACATTTGCTATTACTTTCTCTGTATCTCCTTCAGGCTATAGTGACCCTACTGAAATAATCACTTTCCTGCCACCTCAGCTCAGGAAGGCTGATGGAAAGCATGAAGAACTTCTTTTATTTTTCCTTGTGCCTGCCACCAAATCAAATCTTTTCATTACTGAGGAATCTGCTGCAGAGCTACCCTTCCTTCCCCAGAAAGGACAGAAGGAAGGAATTGAGCTGGGGTAGCTGTCATACCACAAGATTTTACAAGAAAAAGCAAAGGAGAACTGATTCAGATGTGTCACTTCAGCCTGTTTCCTAAGAGATGCAAGATGAGAGCTGCAACTATGAGCCTTACTTTGAAAGGACACTTTGCAGAACACTACCACAACCAGGTTTGCATTTTGAAAGCAAGGACTAGTTATTTACATTCTGAAAGGCACAAAACAGGGCCAGGGCAAGCAGTGGCCTTATGGGATGTCCTGGCTATTAAAAACAAACAAAAAACCCCAATACAAAACCAGGAATAAAATCTTGAAATACCACTGGCTTTGATTCCATTCCTCAGGGTCACCATCTCGCTTTTCTCCCCTTTCATACATGTCCAACACTCCCGATGCTCACCATCCCTGGGAGCTGCATCTACCTGTACAAAGGCAGGTTACTGCCTACCATTGAAGGTCAGGACCTACTCCTCTTGGCAATAACACTTTGAGGGTATTCTAGCCCACACATCCTTTCTTTCTGTGGGAATTTAGGAAAATTTACCAACACGCTGTGCAATGGAATCAACATAAACCATAGCTCCGTGTATTTTCTTAAACTGACCTAATGACATTCTGTGTTCCATTTACAGATGGTATGGGGAGTGTCACTGTGACTGCTCAGGTGTACTGTTGATGTTTATTAGCAGTTTGCCTCTCACTACTCAGAAAAAATAGGAAAAATGTTCGCTGGAGCCAGGACACCAACAACATAACCAAGGGACAAAAAAGTATGTTGAATCTAAAGTAGTGGCTACACTTTATTAGATCTGTCAGTAATTCTATCACTCTACAGGAGGCATTATCTCAGCTCATGTAACCCCATATCTCTGCCCTATTAATCCTGACTAACAAGTAGGAGGTGATAAGTGCTGCAACTAAGACACAAAATTAAATATAAAAATCTACATTTAATAAACACCATATAGTTTATTCAGATGCCCTCAAGAAAGGAACCTGGAGCCAACCAAAGGATGATAATCCTATCAATTGTATCCTAAATGAGGCCTGAAACAAAAGGTAAGTAATTTCTGCAGAAGCATAGATAACATGTACTCTGATGATTCTGTGACAGAAATGAGAAATTTTCTTACATATTTTAGTAGGAAAATCATAATGAAAATACAGGCATTGAAAATAGGATGACGAAAATATTTTTTATTTGTAGCCTTAAGTTAATCACCATACTGATATTAACAATCAAATAGAATTAAGTCACAAAGTGAAAAATAAAAAAATACCATCTAGTTTCTGTTGTGCATATTAAATAGGATAACTTAGGGGCAAGGGGAAAAAACACCTCCAAACGTTTCAGATCAGCCCTGTTTGACAGCATTCCTGTATTTCTGAACACCACCTCCACTACCCTCCCCCTTGAATTTCATAAGGGACAAAGTCCAAACAATCTTAAAAAGACCAGATTCTACTCTATCAAGAAAAAAAATAAACTCTCACTACCTGCATGCTCTGTGTATAGCACATCACATAGCATGGTATCAAATTTCAGAAAAAAAAGCTTAAGAAGATGATGTTGTCCACCTCTCCAACACAGTATTCCATTTTCCTATCAGAACCACAAGAAAGGTAGAAAATCCCCAAACAAATTCTCCTTCTCACTATATAGGATATAAAAGGAATGAGTAACAGCTTCTAAGTAAATTCAATAAAATATAACTTCTGCATGGGCAGCCCCACACCAGACAGGAGGGAGAGGATTCCCACCACGACATATCTATGTATGGAGCACATCTCTTGCAAGAGCATTCATGGCTAACCAAGAACGAAGTGAACCAGCAATCATAGGCTTAAGCCATGCCTACATCTATAAACTGCATGATACTGAAAGCTATTCATACATTACATATATCCAAGGGGTTTGAAAGTTTTTTGTTATGGGAAATAATATTGTAACAAAATACTTACTGATGGAGTAAGTGGGATGCAGCACAGAACTATGCTTGCAAGACTGATATACAGTTTGAACAAAAATATTGAAAGATTCAAACCTGTGACCAGTTCTCTGATTTCCAAATCTGTAGTCTTGCGGAGTAACCGTACTAATGCTGGGATACCACCACAGTTTTTCAGAGCAATTTTGTTGTCATCATTTGCCTTCCCATATACCAAGTTTCTCAAAGCTCCACAGGCACTACGGTGGACTTCTGTCATCCGATGGTCCAATAGGTCCACCAGTAACTGTATTCCACCTTGTCTTCTTATCTGAAACAGGCCAAAATGATAATCATAAAGTTAGGGAATGAATATTGATATTAATAAAAGCTATCCAATGAAATTAAGCTGTGGTTTATGCAGGCTGTGGGCCAGCAAAGGTGTGTTGGTAGCACTGCAAAGCTGCTACATTACACTACTTTGATTCCTTGTATTATTTTTCCAGTGGCGACATAACTGTACAAACTGATAAACCTGAACCTCTGTAAAAGCAGTCAAAGTCAGCCAAAAGTGTTGCCTCATGAAGGTTGCTCATGGTTCATCAAGGTTTGCCTTGGCAAGGGTTTCTCCTGTGCAGGAGAAACATCATCTCCTTCAAGAGTGTAACACATCACAAGCTAGAGGAAAAACCACAAGACTGCAGCAAACAAAAAAAAAGCACTTAATGTCATAAAGTTTTAAGTAGTCCTGCCTTTACATTTAATTTCTGGGAATGTGAGTAGCTACTGTAGTCTCAGTAAGGATGCTATATCAACTGAATTGGGATGAGCAAAGATGAAAGCAAAAGGAGGAAGTCTGCACAAACAGACAAGGATGACAAAAACATTGTGGCAAGCTTGTTCTACTAAGATTGAAGGAGACCCTTCAGTGATGTAGGAACAGAAATCTTATGCATAAACAAGGTAGCCTACAAAATAAATTTCTAATGCGATATCTTATATAAAATATCATTATAGAAAAAGCACAAAAGTATTTCAGCAAACGATCAAAAAGGTCAAGAATACCAAGTACAATTTATTATAAAATCTATTTCCAACAAATACGTTATTACTCTCTGGCACTATTTGTTTCTCAAACATCAACCACTCTTGAATCTAATTTTAAGAAGCCACGTTTATTCAAAACTAACATCCAAAGAGTGCAACGTTTTAGCTTCAAGCAAGTTATACAGACATCTCTGTCAAAAAGTTTCCCCATATGTGTCGTTGGCTGAGGCACAAAGCCAGCCAGGCACTTCAGCTGGTCATTTTACTTTTAAGACGAAAAGGTTTTGAAATATTTGTGAAGCTGTTCTTGCATGGGCATGTGTTCCTGCAGTTCTGCAGAGGGGAGTCATACTGACATATGGCATTTCATGGATCTAACACTAGCCTAAACAAGGCAAAGTTCTGAGTCCTGTTTTACAGTCACAACAACCCCATGCAACGCTACAGGCTTGTGGAAGATTAGCTGGAAAGATGTCAGTTGTGAAAGGAACTGTCTACAGCCAGCTGAACATGAGCCAGCAGTGTGCCTAGTGTCAAAGAAGGCCAATGGCATCCTGGCCTGTATCAACAATAGTGTGGTCAGCAGGACTTGGGCAGTGATTGTCTCCCTGTACTCAGCACTGGTGAGGCCACATCTTGAATCCTGTGTCAAGTTCTGGGCCCCTCACTCCAAGAAAGACATTGAGGGGCTGAAGTGAGTCCAGAGAAGAGTAACTGAGCAGCAAAGGGTCTGGAACACAAGTCCCCTGATGACAAGCTGTGGGAACTCAGGTTCTTCAGCCTGGAGAAAAGGAGGCTCAGGGGGGACCTTACTCCTCTCTACAACTACCTCAAAGGAGGTTGTAGCCAGGTGGGGGTTTCTTCTCCCAAGAATAAAGTGGTAGGACAAGAGAAAATGTCCTTAAGTTATGTCAGGGGAGGTTTAGGTTGGATATTATGAAAAAATTCTTCACCAATAGAGTTGTCAAACACCAGAACAGGTTGCCTAGGGAAGCGGTAGAGTCACCGTCCTTAAAGGTATTTAAAAGTCGTGTAGATGTGACACTTAATGATGGACTTTGGAGTTAATGGTTGGACTTGATGACCTTAGAGGTCATTTCTAACCTAAATGGTTCTATGATTCTACAATTCACTGCAAATAAAGACCGAAAAATGAGTCAGCCCTTGAGGTTCCAAAACTGAGCTATATGAAATTACTCACTGCTAAAACAGAAGTTATCTCTCTTTCTTCTACCAGTTTATCTGGCACATTCTTGTTTTTTTAATAACAGCAAGACCAAAAAATAAAGCACTTGTGTAGTCAAAAAGTGTATATATACCAAGATGTTACAGTGTTAAATTAAAATGTTTTAATGCCTATACAGTTACAACATAGCCTTGTCCTAAATGTCAAAATGCTAGTGTTTATATTTTCCCTTAAATAGGCATTATATGAGTACTTCATGTCCAACTTCCCAAGCAATATGCAGGTCACCTCAAAGACTACAGCAACCAGCATTATGTGGAGAGTGAAGAGATATGAATGGGCATTGGTAAAATATATCAATGAGAGGCAGAAAAGTTCACTAATCTTTTTGAGAATCTATGCTTCTGCTGCTCAGAGAAACCATGACGTCTTTCAGTTTAGAAACCAGATAAACAGGTCAAAGAGAAAAGGTGTTGCAATATATATCACTGGTCAAAACTTTCCCATGTAAACAGGATGACTTGCAATGAATCAATTAGTTCATTTCCGAGCCGAGAAAAATTTACCAAGTTTATCTGGGAGAGGTGAGCAGTGAGGCTTGTTTGTTTGCTTGGGTTTACAATATATCATCATTTAACCTTCATATTAAAATACATTTGCTTCCTCTGCTGACCAGATTTCCAAAACCAACCATGCTACATGAAGAGCCACCTACATGACAAAACAGATGACATCTACTAAACAGACTAGGAACAAAAATTTATGCTTCAGTTTTACAAAAGGTGAATCAACCACTGAGCTTCACACTTCAACCTCTGAAAAGAAACAAGATCTGATAGAAGAAAGAAGACAGTTAAAAATAAATGAGTTGCCTGGTGTGATGAGTAATATCAGGAACGACAGAATGAAAACATGCCTGCTGATCTTTGTGAATTATATTTTCAAAGCACAATATGTTGAATGAATATTTTAATTGCTTCACTGCTAAAAAAAAAGATTAAGAATGAGAAAAATTATTACTTCGTAGCAAAAATTATTCTGGGTACTGTAATTCATCTAAAGACTCTGCCTCCTTCAGAGGGACTGTGCCTAAGCTTTTTTCCCCACTCTTCCTCTTGGACACAACCAAGTGGCATCTCATGCTCCTCAGCAGTTTATGGATGTTCTCAGGTGACAAGTTTTGCTATTTTCTGCTCATTCTAAGGGGAAATGTGTGGTTCTGACACATTCAAATCTGCACCTTCCCTCTTCAGTTGTGGTAGCTGACAGCACACTACTATTCAGCTCATGCAGCTCCTCCTCTCCCAGGAACCTGAAGTCAGCAGCAGACCAAAATGATTCAAAGACAGTTTCTTAAAAGCGAGAGCATAAAATATTAATCTAAAATGCATTTCTGTAAAAAAAAAAATATGGGTAATACAACAGAAATGAAACATGTTACATAACACCTTATATAACTTGATAAAATGTCTTAAATTTTATTGAAGAAAGACTCTATTCTTACCTGGGAAAGACAAGACTTATTTTGCAAACTTTCTTTGAATTTCCAAGTTCAGATACTTGGCAGAGAAATTGTGTCAAGCGGGGAGAGATGAAGCTGATTGTTCACAACTGGGAGCACAGTTTCTGATGTTGTTTTTTATCTGGATTACTGTCTTGCTTTGTTGTTTTTGGTTTTGTTTTCTTTTCAACAGCCCTTATTCACCAGAAGTCTCACCCCAGCTTTGTGTTTCCATCACATATGTATATAGCTGTTTAAAACTATACTCTCCAGCAGGTTCAACTATGCCTGACAAATTGTGAGGCTGTGATGGATGTTACCAGAATCTATTTAAATTTATGGAAATAGAGGTAAAGGAAATGAAATTATTTGTTTGAGGCAAAGGAAATGAAACTAGAAATATTGTGTGTACATTTTTGGAAAATGCTGTTAGCTGTTAAATAAAGAGCTGTGCTCTTTCACATGTGGCATTATGAAGTGTATGGCAAACCCTATCAAAACCAGGAAGCTCAGCATGCATATGTCTGAATTCATTGTTCAGCTTTACTAATAAATCAGGAATCTTTTCCAATCAAACTAAAAACTGACAGAACAGAAATTACATTAATTTTGCCACAAAAAAAAAAAATCCATGGTAAGCAGAGAGCTTTTTCAAACTTTCTTCTTTAAGTTGGCTGTCTGCCATTAATGCCACTGTCTACTTGCTGATCAGAAGCACCTGCTCTCGTCAAGTCCCATGATGCCATGACACAGGCAGACAGGACAGCAAAAGGTATCAGACTCTAGTACACCGACTGAGGAAAAGTGCACTCATGTCAGCTTGATGCCAGAGTCTTCTCTGGTATCACATGAAGTTTTTTTGCATTATATCTGAGAATGTATTGGTACTCACACAATGAAAATAAAAAGTGAATTTGGATTCAAGAAGGGGTTCAGGTCAGTACTGGAGGCAGTGATAATTATGTTCCCAATAAGGACAGCTTAGATATCACATGCCAAGATCCTTTGAGAAATGTAATTTATCAGTTTCAAGGCTGACCTTTTGTCCTGGGTTACACAGAGACTCTGGTATTCACCTTTTCTCTTTTCTCCAAACATGTCTACTAATTTAGACTGTGGGGAGGGACTTAAGATAAGGGTGGTACTCTCCTAGGAGAAGAATTATCCACCACTGTGAAAAGACTGGAAGGCTGATGACTCAGAGGGTATGCACACCTGCCACCTCAGGCTACAAGCTGTTTCTTTGTCCTTACACAAATAACTCATGTGTGATAACTCCCTTCAGGGAGACATCAGGACAATTCACTCACGTGACCTGAAGATATTCATCTCTGCTAGGGGCCATAATGGATCCAACTGTGCTTAGAAGGTGTCAAAGACACTCCAAATGTTCTGTGATCCAGCATTAATCATCCAGTGAAGAATTAAATGCCCCAGTGGTGGTACCAGAGGCATTCCCACCTACCCTGAGCCCAATAAAAGACCACATGGACTTCATTAGGCAGACTTCCCTCACTCCATGGGACTTCTACCACTCAGGCCTCTACCCCCACCTCAGCGGATCAGGACTATAACCACCATCAGAGTTGCAGTGACCAGGTCTCAACTCTGGCTCTGGAGGGTGTCTTGTGCCTATGCCAGCACTGCAGCCTCACTCCAGCACTGACCCTCCAACTATTCCTGTTGGGTTTTAATGGGTGGGGGGAGGCTGGCACCATCTTGTTTTGGTCTGGTGGGCAGGAGCTTGGGAATTTTTCTGGTTAGCTCAACCCAGTTTTATCAGTACTGTTTAGCATTCCTCTTGATAAAGAGTTATTTTTTCACTTACATCTCGGTGTGTCTGATATCTCTCTCTCTGTATTGGAGAGAAACAGGGGTATTGAATCAGAGGAAGGAGACCTCCATCCAAGGTCTCTGCCCCTCCAAATTGTCTCAAACAGAGACACCTTTGATTCAATGGTGTTTACCACAACAGTGCACTGTTCAATACTTAATCTACCAGGAGTTACATATGACCAGCCTGAAGCACATGTGTTGGCGAAACAAGTCAATAATACATTGATGATATGTCTGAAACAATATATCTATATCTATATCTATATCTATATCTATATCTATTTATATCTATCTATTTATCTCTATACATATACACTTGATTACTGTACGGTTTTAGCGTATGAATTGCTTGATAGCTTGCTTTTGTAATTCAGTACAATAGATGGGTTGGATGTATGGAAGGAAATGAAATGTAGGATGTGAAGGCTATGTAGATACCTGGAATGTAAGGACATCTGTTTTATGAGGACATCTGCTCAATGGCTGTCCAGCATATAAACACAGATGAGACAGGAAAAGTAATAAACCACACTTACATACACAAATCCTATAAAGCAAGAGACAATACAAAAGACCAGGTCTGGGAGTTCACTGTTGATGGGCTACTGAAGGAACTGCTCCAAGGCTTGGAGAGGTTCAGCCTGAGCTTTGTTAACTGGTAAAATGGGCACACAGGGAGGAATGAATGAAAAGGTCATCACAGGTCCTAGGGGGAAGAACACGCCGATGGGATGTTGCAAGGGATTGTGACAATGTGCCAAACTACGGGATGTTTGGGCAGAAGGGCAAAGATAGGAAATGGCAAATATCCAGATGCATGGGGGAGGAATAACATGAGAAAATAGAGAAGGATGAGATGTATAAATAAATTGTGCTTAAGTATGCTGGTCCAGTCAAACCTTAGCTTGATCACTGCAGTCTGGCTTTATCTTCTTATTAATCCTAATTGCTAATAATTTTCCGGGATGAAGATGGTCTACATTCTGGATTGGCGTAACACTAGTGAACCTGGAGCTGGAATAGTTGATGAGCTGGATAGAAGATGTGGGAAAGAGCTGTAAGGGACACTGTGGTTCTAGAGGATAGATACTGGTGAGACAAAATATAGGTGACTGACCTCTCTTCATATTGAGCTATGAGAAAACTGACCCTGGAATCTGGCTATGGCTTATGTCTTTGTAAAAGCAGAAGCAAGTCAAAGCTAATTGTCATCAGCTGTTTTGACTACTACTAAGGTTTTGAACCCTATTTTGAAATATAAGTTGTGAAATCTGTGAAAAATTATTCTATTCTGCCCAGCAGCAAAGAAAAGAAGCAAAACCCTTTCTTTCAATCACTGCATAATGGAAATTGCCTCTTCCATCCCTTGGAAGGCTGCAAAAATTAGAGCTAGAGATACAAAAAGGAAGAAAAGGGAAGCTTCAAATTTTAAACAGTTTAGCCAAAGATTGTTAGATAATTAAGTATTCCAAAACAGACTAAAAATACAGCTGTGACAGAAACCCAAACACCCTTCCTCTTCTATTTATACTCAGCAAGTGGGTATCTGAGATATTGTTCAAATTTTGCCAGTAGGTATAACTGGAACATCCTCTGCATTTAATTCTGACTACCCTGCCTCACAAAGTAAAATATAATGGAAACAGAAGAGGATTAAGAGCAGATGACAAAAATTGTTAGAGAATGACAGAGTGATAAAGTGTGTTTCTAAAATAACACAATCTCCTCTTAACAATAAGACATTAAGTCTTCCACTATTAACAGATCCACATTCCTAACTCAAAGATTAATTCACGGTTTGAGGCTTAATTTCCACATTTTTCTTAATAATCACTTTTGAATAAATCTTCATCCAAAGGTGGTGAAGGAAATCTAACAACAATCAAGCCTTTCTACACATCATAGATATTAATTGCCAGCTTAATTGACATATCACACAGCATCATCCACCACTTATTCTGTGACACTTCTGTTATTAAGAAAGCATGTTTCAATATATCAAAATATAAGTATTTAAACAGATGGAATTATTTTTAATGTCACGGTGTTACATATGGAGCAGAACTAAAAACTAAGTGACTGCTAGCCCAGGTGACAGTATATATTCAATAAACACCAAATTAAAAAGACTTTTCAGTTTAGGTCTGCTTCTGGAAATTATTTGTAATAATTGGTTTTAATGTTCTTAGATGCTGGTTTTTAACTAGCAGAGTAAGTGCTTACTATTTCACATGTGAATAGATTTCAAGCAATTCTGTTGCTGGAAGGAGAAGCTGCAAGTGAGCTGAACAAAATGCCCAAGAATTTTTAAATGGTGGCAGGCAGTGTGGTGTTTGTGAGACGCTCTTTGACTACAGTCACCCTGTTCTTCTCAGGCTCACTGTCTGAGCAGACTGGTGTGCCCACACAGACCAGAGCACAACAGGAAAGTCCAGGAGGCCACAGGCTGCAGAGCAACTTGACTGCACTGACCATTTATATCCATGAAATTATTACATTTCTAGATTTTTTTTGCAATTAAAAATTCTCTCCATTACTTATCTTTGTCTTGTTTACATTACTAAAATGTCTTCCACCTAAGAGGAAAAAAAATACACTATTTATCAGAGAAGAGTTTGGAAGACAGACAGCCTCATTGCTAGCTAGTTTCGGAAACTTAGTTCCTAAAACTTAAAACAGATGTGAAGGGGAGAAAACAAATCTCCATCAGAATATGGGAATAGTATTCAGTACAGTAGGTCTCTTAAGATAAATGCAGTGGTTCAAACTTTAAATCCTCTCCACTGTTTCTTCTCATGTGTCTATGGAACAACAGGAAGACAAGACAAAATCGGTACCTTGCAAACGCATGTGAGATTTATTACAGACAAATTTACCTGCAACATCACAGGGTAATTTAGTCTCATTAGCAAAGTAATTTGCTACAAGTTTAAAAAAGTGCTGAGCAATTTTAGCTGAAAATAGAGGAGAATGTTATGCAAATTGCTGCATTAACTCCAAAGTCTAATTTGTTTAAGGAATCTAAATCAGGGTTTGCATCTAGGTCCCATTTAAGAATGGCTTTCTCATTAGGACTTTTCAGATCAGACACAAAGGCAACATAAAGCTGTGAAGAGGTATAATGTAAATAAATTCAACCACCAGGATATATACAATGTTCTACTTGAATAAAAATTGTTCCCTTGTGTGCTAAACTGCACTGCATGGAGAAGGAAGGGGATCTATTTCATGTGTCTGTAGAAACCAGGTGGGTGTTTGGTAGAATGGTTGTGCGATGTGAGGATCCACAGCACGGGGTCAATACTCAGGAGCTTTCCTTATGGGACTGGGTATCTTATTTCTGTTACTGAGTACAGTTCTGTTTTCCCTGTATCTCTTAAATGACCTCTTTAGATCTTGGGATCTATATGTGAGGTTAACAGAGCCTCAAAAACATTTTCTGAACAGGAGGAGACTCAAAATCATGTTCTAAAATTGCCTTGGGAAGGTATGAATAAATGTGCTGCTTTCTCAGTCCGTAAGCCTTACTGTATTCTGCTCTGTGACACATTTTGTTTTTCATGCTTGGTAGGAAGGTTATACCTATTATAAATCAAGGTTTTAATGTGATTTTATATTTGACTAAAAAAAAATCCCTGGCTAGGTATAAGTTACCCATAATTGTAAAGCATTTTACCCTAAACTCTTAAAAAACATTAATTTGAAGGACAACACAAGCATCCTATTCTAAACATCAAGGACTAGTGGGATCTTCCAAGCAACACTTCTAACTGCAAGTGTACAGCTGACCCGAAGTGCTCATCTGATGTGAAGGCTTCAGAAAAGCAATTTTCAAGCCCACTGTTAAAAGCAGTATCTCCTAAAATGAACACACTGGCATTGAACTACATTATAAACTAACACTGAGGAATACACATAAATAAGGTAAAATACACACATGTCAAGGCCCTTAGAAGGTATTGTAACTACTTGATATTGATTTGGGGTCTTTGCTTTTTGAAACAGTAAAAAACCACACAATACTAAAGAAGGCACAGCACTGTGCACTTTAGAGATGATGCAATGGCAATATTAATTTAGGATGTGAAGACTTTGGCATTACTCAAGCACTGACTTAGTACTGCCTGAAATTAAATGAAAAATGATGATTAACACTGAGGGTGTGGATCGTTTACTTTCTGATATTTAAAAATAATTAAGGGTCTATTTGAAAATGAAGGATTGCATTTATTATTTGTGAAAAGAACTGACATATATACTTCCACTAAAAACATCCTGATATTCCTATAACCAGATACCTAGTGAAGTTAAACAAGATATAGAAAATTCAACTTCTTTTTTTTTATGCTAAGAAAAACTAATTTTTTTAGAGAAAGCAATAGGTCACTATTTCAAATATTCTTACAGCAGGAGAGGACATAACTTCAGAGTTGGATGAAGATTTCTGAAGCTGTACTTTACTCAGTTAAGCATATTATTAGTGGGATTTAGTCAATGTGAACACAAATATCATCTAGGAACAAGATGGGTCACCAACAGAAAGACCACAGAAAATTAATTTTTTTCAGTCATTTAAGCCTAAGCAACAGAACAACTCTATCTGATATTTCAGCTCTAAAAGGAAATTCAAAAAAATCCTTTTTCAGTGCTTGCTGTAGGTACCTCAGACAGTTTGCCTCACAGAATAAACAGTGTGCCACTTCTCAGATTAAAAATATATTTACAATTTATTACATCAAACATCATACTGCCCTCTTATGACCTCTGCTCCCAGGGCATTATCTACTGCGATTTAAACAAGAAGTACTCTCTTCTTATAACTGATGTATTATCCTTCAAAGAATCTTTCAGTCACATGAGAATTTTCTGTCTTAAAGTTGAAGTATGTGGGGAACAAGCTACTGCCTCAAAAGCTCATGAACACATTCTCACATCTCTCTTTGCTAGGAACTTTTGCCAATAGAAACTGAGACACATAAAATTAAAATATTTGTCTAAGGTCACAAAGGCAAGATACAACCTGTAATTTTAGAGTTTCAGTGCTACAGAAAGCTGCACTGCAGAATCTTTTCTCCATCTCCCCATTTACATGAGTTTTATAAATGAGGTAAAAGTCAGCACAAGTAAACACTTGCCTCATATCTAATGCACTTTGTAATACCCCCAGTTCAAGACGCAAAATTATATATGTATAAAAGTATGTGTTATAGTAAATGTATGTGCATACATATATATACATGTACTAGTTTGAATATTTTTTCCCCCATTTGTTTAGCTCAGGTTCTCTTTGCCTTTCAAAATCCACAATTCTATTTTTTTTCTAGATTTCCTATACTCATTGAAATAGGGGAAGACAGAACTTCATGCAGTATCCAACGCATGCAAACACAGACTTGCAGAAGGTCCCAGCAATGTTCTCTATTTCTTTCCTTATTACTTTCCTGACACTTTACTTTAAATAAGCCAATAAGCTTCAGATGACACTTTCCAAAAGCTGTCCAGCATAACTCTAGACATCTTTTTAAATCAGCAGAATACAGAAAAAACATACAGAAATGAGAAACAAGAAAAAATAACCATGAAAAAATGGTGCTACCTCACTGCCAATAGACTAACACTGCTTACCACTCCATAAAGCTTGTGAGTTGCAGCAATTTTTCAGTTCCTTCTGGACATAAGAATAGCAAAGTAGCAGTTCTGAAAAAAAAACCAAACCTCACCAAAACCTTCACCCAAAACCATGTAATACTTCTGTATGTGGAGTAAGGAGTGTGTCCCTTTATTTAGGGCCTTGCTTGGTTAACCATGTGCCTGCAGCATGTCTAGCAAAGTGAAGAGCCAAACCCAGCAGTGCTGCTGACACAGTTGGGCAGATTGCCCACTCATTCCTCAGCAACTGTAGTGGCAGCAACAGCTCAAATATAAAAGGCTGATTTGGACCTATTGTGTCATTTATCATTTTGCATGAACTAATTCTTTATATATGTTAAATGATCCCTATAATGGGCATTACAGTCTCTACTTTTTAGACAGATAAGAATGCAGGAATGTATAAAATCTCTTTGTGAAACTAAAAAACTATATTCCAAATATACTATATTCCAAATGACATTTAAAGCTATATATCACAGATCTAATGCGTTTCCATATCTGCTTGAACCAAGGTCTCTAAAACATAGCAATCTTAGAAATGTCAGTCATTGATTAGTAAGAAGTACTTTTCCAGGATGAGAAGGAGGGAATCTGGCCCACGACCAGTAAAAAATGTACAAAACTTCAGACTTTCAAAATTGATAATTTTTAATATCTTGGTTTTTCCTTTATCCCTTCTGTGGTATGAGTCATAGTCTGAGTTACACCAGTGTAAACCCTGGAAGAGCAGGACTGACTTCAGCACCACTGCTACAGATTTACTCTGAGATTACATTAAGGACTGGTTTAAATGGCTTCAAATAATTTTCTGCAGTGGCTGGATAGACAGGTAGGCATTGTTATTTTAGAGCTTCGGGTGTTCTTATGTCTGTACAAACCTGTGCCTTCTGCTGAAACCATTCTCAGTAGCTTAGTAACAGCTATCTCTTTGTATTTTTAAATACATTTTGAAGATCAACTGATGGTCTTTACCTTAAAAGTTTTATTTGGCAGGGCCTTTTTATCAGGACTGATTCACCTTATTGAAATAATTTTGCTGCCAACCTTTTTAGTATAGATGTGTTGAGAAAGCATCAAATTACAGATATTGATATTGATCTAGGTTATTTTATTCCTATATATAGTGTACAAAATTTTACCATGGCTTGCTGGACTATGAGAGCAGTAATAAAAAAATATGCTCTACAATAGGAAAGTAATCCTCTGCATTCACACATCAGCCTAATAAATCAGAGAAGCAATTGACAGGAGAGTTATGAACAGAAAGAAATCCATGGCACACACACTAGAACATTATACTGCTGGAAAAGGCTGCAAATATATTTATTGCCAATTCAAAATGTAGGAACATCATATTTCCTATGTCTTTCACTGTGTATTACCTTTCCTTCCCTATGACATAATATTTTCAAACATAAAAGATACAGTTTTTGCAAATGTTTTAATACAACTGCAACATGCTTTCCTCAGACCAGTGGAGAGAGATTCACAACACAGTGCAATGCTCTGCCTGCATCTGATGCATACCACAGAAAGTAGCATGAAGGTACTCATTTGCACACATAATACTGATTTTTTTTCTTTTCTCCTAACTGCTTAAAAAGCACTATCACCAGATATTCACATCTGATTTTTTTTTTTTGGTTAATCAAGTTTAATCCCTAAAATTCTCTTCTATGTGCTTATTTGGACTGTCCAGAGCTGAAAAAGATAGAAACCTTTAGCCAGTATTCTCATATCCAGTGAGGCAGACACTGTAGGAGTGAATGCCAAACCCAGATAATCAGGAGGTCTAGGCAGGTTGTTGTTCAAGACCTCAGCCCAGAAGAAGATTAGTGCCACGACCCTAAACAGAAGCAGAACAGAGGTCAAATTCTGTACCCCAAAGATTTTTGTGAATACTGCTAACAGTTTGCTGTGTAGTGCATAAACAGGATAGTCTAAAGAGCAAACTTGCAATTATCCATATGAAACATGGACATTCATTAACTACTAGAACAAAAAAAAAAAGATTTTGGCTTGCTTTAGCTCTAAATAATTGTCCCTGACTATATACTAGTATCATAGAAAAACCTTAAAAAAGAACTGGGAAGAGTCAGGAAAATATTGTCCATTTGGTTATTCCCTGGAGAGGGAATAACTGGACAGTGGATGGAGAGGAACATGAAAGCAGTAAAGCAGTGTGTGGGATGAAAATACCAATACATATGCTCAATATTAAGCCCACAATTTTGTAAAATAATGTTTTCAGTCACTTTGTAAATTAATTTGATTCAGTATCCTTTCAAGATGAGGAAGAATGGTATGTTACAAAATGACTGAAAACAGGAGGGCAAGCAAAATGTCTAATTTTGCTTATCTAGCATTAACTCAAACCTCAATCACAACTAGATGTTGCATTACATTTATGAAATAATACACTCTTGTTTATTTCTTTTTAAAATCATGTCTCTTTACAATACTGATTCTTTATTCCCAATTGAGGCTTTTTTTCAAAAGGAATAATTTTGAAATGTGAAGGCAATAAACCCAAAGCATTCATTGGGTTCCTTAGCAGAGCAGAGGATTAGAAGACAAGAACTGGCCCCAGCAATCTGCCTCTATGTTGCTGTGCAGTCTTCCATTAATATCCTAGCTTAACATCCTAAATCTTCCTTTCCCTCCTTTAACCAAACGTCACTCCTCTGGGGCTTGTAATTAATTCATTTATTGAACAACTGAAACACCTTCCTAATCTTAAATCAAGTGAAATATATGCCAGGTACACAGTGCATCAGTATTATAATTCAGGCACAGTGTTCTGATGATAAAATCAAGAATAACCATGGTGAAATGACCCCAGAGGGATCCCAGAATTTAAAATGCCACTTCTTCTGTGCTACAGAAAGCACAGATTGTGGGAGTATTGCACAGTGCTCAATGACATCCATTAATACTCAGCCTTAATCAATGTGCACAAAACAAAGACATGCACTCTCTCATCAGAAGAGATAAATATCATAAAGTGGTAATGTATAAGTAAGATGCCAAAACTAAACACAGAAATGCATTCAGAAATGCTTTTCAAAGCAAGACTGTCAGTCTAAGATTTAATTACCAGACAGAAAGTAAACTAAAAAAAAGTGAAAGGGCTTACCACTTTATATTTATATTTACCCATGTTTCTGGAATTTATTAGGAAAGTAAAGACAATATATTAGCAAGAAAAAGCCAGAGTGATATACTCTCATAAACATTATTTAGTAATTCAGTGTTGGAGTCTAGCTAAAGAGAGAAATAGAATTACAATACTTTAAAATGATAGTGAATGAAAGTGTGTTTTTTATTAGCATTCTTCTAAACAATAAAAATATTTTAAAATTTTTAAGAGTTTAGGTGGTCTTAACAATGTTAACTTAGACTATTGTGTCAAGACCAATGCAGTCATTTCTGCCTCACTTGTTTTAGTTAATATTAAAGAGGAAAAATGTTCAGCCACAGGCTTGTACTATAGGCAGTGAATTAGTGTTTCTTTGATGCACACAATTCAAACTACAAGAGGAGAGAGGGTATCATGGAGACAGCATAAAGAGACATCCAGAGCAGACATATTAGGCACTTCAAACTGGCACTGTAGTTACTGAAATGCTATCATAAATACTCTCTTGTATACCTATCAATAGAGAAGAGCTTGAAGTGCAGAAAGCATTGGGAGAAACAAACCATTTATATCTGCTTGCCTTAAAAGAGAAATAGAACTCAAGCCACTGACTGCTGGAATAAATAAAACGGAAGGGAGTAGAGTGATCATGACTGGTTACACAGGTCAGAAAATGGAATCAAAAGGGTCTGATTTAAAAAAAAAAAAAGAAAAAAGCAATAGCAGAAAACAAAGGTTGCTTTCACAAAATCTTCTGTGGAAAGAAGGTGAGACAAGACATAGTATATCCAAGTGATGGGATTTTGATCATGGGGCAAAAAAGGGCTTCGTTTCTATCAATCAAAAAAAAAAGAGGACTCATCTTTCATCCGTTCCAGGTTTGTGATTTACAAATCTTTCAACAGGCTAGGGGAAAAGATCTTCAGCCCCCATATTCCACCCCAAATTAATGGGACTGCAAGAATGCTACAAGATGCACGGTGCAAGGTAAGCTGCCTGCCCATATGAAATGGTGGAATAGGAAATTCCTTGTTTTGCTGTGGTGAATTAATTCCTTTGCATGGTTTATGTCCACTGCCTGACATGTGAACAAGTGGTGGTACCATGTTGAAAGGGTTCTGGGCACTCTGAAAAACTCCCAGAAGAAGATGTAGAAATACCTTTATTTTGATCATAAAATGAATGTGAATGATGAATTTCAGCAAGCTGGAAAAGAGATGATTTCGGCATGCAATCACTCAGGTTTTAGAACTCCATATGATAATGTCTGGACTGATACTTTTCTCCTGAAGGGAGTATATGGCAATGCTCTCCAAGATGAAGAGGAAAGTGTCCAATCCAGCAGTATTTATTTAGGATGCAAGAGAAGGCTTCAGGCAGGACAGTTCAACAGTTACTGTTCTTTTATTTGGCATCCTTGCAGTATTTTCCTGAGAGAAGGATCTCAAGTGTTGTGACTTTGCTGGCAAAAATTAATTTCCTAGCTTGCAGAAAGCAATTATTGGTGCCAGAAACCCTGAGTGACCTGTTACACCTTTGCAGCTGATGGCAGGCTGCCATCTTCCATGAGAGCAAAATGGTGTTGGCGTGTGAAACTGCACAATTCAATCCCTTTACACGGTGACCTCATACAAAAGAGGAAAATGTCATTACAGGAAGAAAAAATGCTGTGGAAGAATGAATCCTGTGTTTAATAGAATGTGCTCTTTTAAAGAAATGTTCTCTGCTGAGTATTTTAAAATGCTTCTCTTTTCCTATATCCCCTGTCTGTTACTTCTTGGCATCCAGGGGCAGCTACTCTGGCTCTGCTCACAATCTCACCACTGTTTGTGTAAGAGTCCTCTCCTGAGGAGAAAATGCCATCTGAAAGGGTCTTCCTGTGCTCTTCTGCCTGATCAGCTTTTCATTTGCTTTCAAATATCTGATCAAAACTTCTTCTCTCCTTTCCTTTTGCCTTTTAGTTACATTCTTCACTGTCATCAATGAAAGAATAATTTATATAAAGAATTACTGAAGTATTCTGAGATTCTGAATTTCAGAATTATTATGCATAACTGTAATGGGCTGCCTGGTAATTTTTACAGCCTTTAGCCTTCTGCCTCCCTATGTCCCCTTTTACATATGTGAGACCCTTAGTGAGGGCCGGTTACTGTTCAACACAAGATGAAAAATCAACTATCAAACATTAGCAAAAATAATCCAATTTCTTCAACTCCATTCTAATGTCTGCTGTACTACCTAACCACCCAGCACAGGGAATAAAAGTAGAGAATGAGAAGCACTACTGAGAGCAGATGTAGCAGCTGCCTTGCTGTTAAGCAAGACTTAAAGGGACTCAGAAGTAGCATTTGTGAAAAACTTTCAGGTAAGAGCAGCAGTTAAAATTGTACTTTGAAATAAAGACTAGCACTAAATGGTTTTGAGCAGCATAGAAGCGGCAGCACCCGCAAGAAATAACAACACCGTCTTTATCAATGGTCAGTGTTTATTGCATTTACCTATTGCTCTTCTGCTATGATCAGGGCTGGAAGGGGAAAAATAAAAATTCTACCAGAAATATAAAACATAAGTCACTCCAGAAGGTAGGGTTTTTTTGTGAAAAAGTAAATGGCTTCTGACACCTTAGTATCCAGCCTGGGGCATCTTCACATAAACAGTTACCAACTTTGTTTGAAAGTCCTTGAAGTTAGAGAAAGGCATTTGCAGACCTCAGTGTTACATAAAACTGAACAGGGCATTTGCACTTACGTACCAATAAAGGCACATTTAGAGTGATGCCACCCAATTCAGAAGTATGCCTGTGATCAACTTGTGCTTTAGAAATAACACCTACTATAAAGAACTTGGTCACGACGGGAAAAATATCTCTAGTTTCCCTAGCCAGACTTTAAACATTTTTAAGTGAGTATCTTTTTCACGGTTGTTTTCTAAAGAGCATTTCCACTTCTTCTTTTTGGGGGGACAAAGGAAGCAAGGGATAGTGTTCCCCATTACAGCCACAGAAATTGAAATATTTTAGAAGAGAAAAACTTAATGGTAAAAACCATAAAGGGTGCTAGTAATCTCAGAAATGCCTATAGTCACAGCTGCTATTTTCTATTTCTGTCTAAAGTTTAGTTGACCTTGTTCCAAAAAAAAGAATATAAAGGTCTCTGTCCTGCCACTATACAAAAACAAAACTGGGAGATTGAAAGAATGGTCAGATTCAGAGGATAGATCATTAATCACCTTTTCAGTAGGTGATACAGTATAAATCATGCTTAAAAGAATAATAAAAAAAAAGTATTTCAGGACAGTTATTTCCAGAAACTCTGGATGAAATAGTCATTAATTGCAGGGTGACAATTTGATGCTCAATACTGATAAAGGTAAAAGAACTTTTTCTTTCCCTGTCGGATAACTCCAGCATTGAAACTTTAACAACTGCATTGCATTTCAAATTCAATACAACCAGGTAAATAAACTAAATTGTTGTATACATTACATTGTTTATTATATTATCATACATATATATATATATACATTATACATATACATTACATTACAGATTAATATTGAATAAATTATTTAGTGAATTCAATTTGCTTTTTTTTCTCAGTGCCTGTCAGGCATGTGAAATACCAGCAGCATTTTTAACTTACATATTTCTATGTGAGTCCTTTCTCCACTCTTTGAAAGACCACCAAGATAGCATTTTTTCTTTAGCCCAAGTCATCTGCTATGTTAAAGTTACGTATTTGGTCAAAGAGCAGTGTTTTCTGCGCTTCAAAACAAATGAAATTCTTGTGCTATGTAATGGCAAAAAGAGATTGCAAAGAAAACAGGATGTGTCCTGGTGCTTCTTTTCCTTGCCTCTTGTGTTGGAGCTTGCAGGGTTCCCTGCGACCATGTGCAGCAGGACTGGAATGCTGCTTTCCATGAAGAAGGAATTGGATATTAAATGTGATCATTCTCAGACAGAGGAGAACTGGCCACAACACGCAACTGCAACACAAATACTTTGCAGAAAAGAGAATTTTGATATCAGTTTCTATTATTTAGGTGTTAGTTCAACTCATAATTCAGACACATTCTTAACAGTTATCATAGGAGTTGTCCCAGGTAGGTTCAACAGGACCACTCAAGTTACTCTGCCTGGCTATAAACATAGTAAGAATCTGGAATATCTGCTCTGATATCCCCTTATCAACAAGATTTTGAGCTCTCACACAAAAGGTTCCTCAAGAAATTCTGATTCAGTGGAGAGCTCAAGTAGACCCTAAGTATAGTACAAGCCATTTGGATTGACCCTAATCCCAACAAACAAACACAGAAACTGTTTTGTCTGCTGAGTCATGACCCAAACACAACGAGACTTATCATTAAATAACATAGGTTGGTAGATAGATAGATAGAGATAAAACAGTTTGCTAATGTTAGATGCTTTAGTCTGAAAAGCTCCACAAAGCATTAGATAAGTATACAATACATCCCTTTTTTCTGTTGTCTTACAAAAACCTAAAGTATCAGAAGTTTGAAAGCATATTCTCAGATGAACTCTTTCAAAAAAAGTATTTTGGTTTGTTTCCATAGCAGTATAGGTATTATGGAGTAAGGAGTATATCAAAGTCCTGAATAATAACAAAAGAAGTGGAGGAATCCTTGTTTTATTTGTTATCTTTTTTCACAGAAGAAGCTCAGAATGCTCCCTAGTGCTCTACTGTTTCATATAGTTACCTTCACCCTTCCAGCTCACGAGTCGGAAGCTTACAAAGGGTGATATCCTACTGGGATGGGTGAGATCAAAAATGATCAAATCAACAACAATCAGACGTCTTTTTCCCTAAATGATTAGCAACAAAAATCAAACCATCTTCTTCCCTCCAATGGAATAGCCACTTAAGGTCTCTCAGTCTATGGCTTACAGGAGGCAGCAGAGATTGTACAATGAATAAATTGCTCTAATTATTTAACTTCCTTTCTCAAAGAATAATCAATTCTCTTACTGAAGAACTAATTTCTGAATAAGGATGAGAGAAGAGTACAGGGAGAGAGTCCAGTTAAAATTTTCAGTGATACCTGTACCAGAGTTCTGTTCTCCAGTGCACAAACATCCTTCATTTTACAGTCATGTAAATATATTTTTATCACTATTTCTAAGATGTTTGATGTACACAACCAGTGCAATTCTGCCAGTGCCAGCAGACCACATGCTTACTCACTCAGGAATGTCCTCAGCATGAAAAAGCCTGGAAGGGAAAGCTGCTGTAGCCAAATAGACTCACAGAGTGGTATGTTCTGAGGGTAAGGATAATGAAGCACTAGCAAGCCAGCATCACTGCTCAGTTCTGACAAGTAAGCAATAGCAGATCTTGATCTCAGTTTACCTCTACATGCCAGGATAAAAGATGCCAGTACAGCACAGATTTATGTGCACACCACATGTCCCTGACTAGTAGCATCTCTGAGAGGGCCAGGGGAGGCAGCTGGGGCTGGTAACAGCTTCACTCATTCAATTTTAATTGACTGCTGTGTGTTTGTCAGATCCCTCAGAGCCACCTTCCTTCTGTTTCAGCTTGTGCCAAAAGCTGTGCTGGTCCCATTAACCACAGGGAAAAAGCAAGCAAGAAGTACCTATCAGCTACAGGTAAGAACAAAGTCTATATTAATGTTTGAATTGCATTTCAGATGCAATCCTCACTGAATTTCAAGTTCATAGACCAATGATTACAGTTCAAGCTGCAAACTCAGTGAAATTAGACTCTATTCACACAATTATACATTAAAGTAGGCTTTGATTCAGAACCTTTTTGCTTAATTTTCATCTTCTGTGTTTGTATTTAGTGTCCAAATGTCTCTTTGAGAACCCTAAGGAAATGCCCATATGTTTCAGTGAGATCAAGACTACACCACTAGCTGATTACTGAACAACTACTGATACAGTTTTTAAATGGTATGCAATCAATCAAAATAGTCCAAAGAAAACAAAACAATGAATGACAACAATATTTTTATGCATTTTTTACTTTCTGTAATGGTAACAAATAACTGAAAGCTTGAGTAAAATGGGTCCAGGTATATATCCATGATTTCTCTTGTAAGATTTTTTTTAAAGCACATATAAATAACTGGTAATGATAAATGGCAAACAGCAACACTGCTGAAAAAAGGGTTTATAAATCTTACCTCTGCTTTTATTTTATTGTCTCCGAAACACAGGTGTTGTAAGTAGGCTGCAGCATTTGACTGTACTGAGGGAAATTGATGCTGTAACATCTGTATAACTTCTGGAAGCTCTGGATCCCGCCATCCAAACTCTCTGTGTGAAAGCAAACGCAAAAGATTCATCAAAAATTCTGCTATTAGTGGATAAATGTGGCAACAGTTGGGTCAACAAAGAACATAGAAATGGCTAAGTAATATTTTGATTTTTTTTTTCCCCCACTACTTTCAAAGCAAACATTAAATCAAATAGGAAAATATTTTTTATTTTAAACTGTACTTCTCTGAAAAAAAATACGTCAAGTATAATAAGAAGAAATGACTTCATGGAATTAGTTCTCTAACATAAATTTTCCTATATAAAATGGCTATATGAATTTATAATATAAGAAAGAAAATAGATGCTCATACCATTATCCTTTATTAAAATGAAAATATAGAGGCTAGAATCAGAACCACAAATGGTTTGCTACGAAATGCTAATTTGTCAAAAAGTCCTTTTCAGTTACTGCAATCTTTGTGGGATACGAATGTCTAGCTTATATAAAAAGCAATGACCAATTTTGTCTCTTGATTTATTTTCTTCCAGATACAGTCAGTGTAAAACCCTTACACATCTCTGGCCCTCTCTGAGTAGGGGTTTGGACCAGGTGACTTCCAGAGGTCTCTTCCAACCTCAGTCCTGTGATTCTATAATTTTACAATTATGCAATACACACTTTCACATTGGATAATTTTTAAATCTTCATTTCTTCTACTCTATCCAAAGCAGCTAGGCAAACACAAAGACTCAGTGTTTGCACTTTTCATTAATCCTACAAAATATGAAATGCCATTAGCATCACATGAAAGAACTGAATCCATATATGTTGAACAAGTCCCTGCAGGTATTTTGCAGTTTCCAGACCTGAACTTAAAATCAATCTGCCACTTCACGTAATTTTTCCCCCTCTGTATTTAAGGATAAAATCATTCATGAAAATGGCTTTGGACTTTGTGTCCCAAGAGCCAGGGATACACACAGCTGCTCTGCATGATATACTTAGTTATCACATGCCTTTTCCCCAGTGCCATATAAATATTTTTACCATCTTTCATCTGGTGCTACATATTCAGGCTAACAGAGAGAAATTAGGGAAAAGAGGTGACTTCTGAAAAAATTCTCTGTTGCAGTTACCATGCAGTTACCACACGGGAGCTTATTGCCAAAAACACTTGCAAGACCTGTTGCAGAGTCCAGCTGTAACATTTGAAAAAATAGTCTTGATCATCAGTTTCCTTCCCAGATTATAAGGGTTCTGCTGCAGTGAGGTTAAGTATATGTCACTGAGGCAATTCAAGGTATCTCTGCAATCTGCCCCAAGCAAAATCAGGCACACTTTAAATATGACATTTCTCCAAGACACTTCTTGGAAACAAGATTTATTTTGCAATAATAATGAATTGCTACAGAACAGAGGGATTGTCTGTTCTCATATGGGACATTTGCGAGATTGAGAGCTGTCATTACAGTTGTATGAAGATTCAGAATATAAATATGGGATGTAAAAAATACACTCAGAATTTCATTGGTTATTTCTCTTCTAACAAAGCATACGTTAACTCATGATTATTTAATTTCACATTAAGCATTTAATATAAAGAGAGCATAAATATGTAATAATAAATCACATATGGACGATTCCAATAAACCTTTAGATAATATAGACTGTTGGAAGCTTCTGCAAAAGACATCTGCATAGATTCAGAAAGACTTACATTTCACTGATATTTTGAAAAGTTAGAGAACATTGTAAAAGGTGTCAGGGAAGGCTAGAAACTTCAGTAGCCAAAGATGGCAAACACCTCAGTTTTCTTTGTATACCAGCTTACCATTACTCTTGTCAATAGGTGAAAAGGAAGGGATTAATTGGTTAAGCACTTATTTCTGTTAAAGAATGGGTAGTACAAACCCATAAACAAACCCTAAATTCCCAGAGATAATTCCCAGAAACAGTGTTATCTGACATGTTAGCTTCCTCATGTATTTGCTTTCTTCCAGTTAACCATGTTAACACTCGCTAAAAGATTCTTCAAACCTATTAGACCTGTCTTCTACATAAACAGCTCTCAGTAAACCAAAGACATATTCCAGAATTTTTGTTTAAATAAAAATAAGAAATGAAAAGCAAAATCCACCAACCTTACTGAGGACAAATTATCCTACCTCCACTTCTAATTTATTCTCATTTTCAATCCTAGATTCCAAGTGCAGGTGTCAGTATTTTGGGGAGGATACAAAATACCAGAATAAGACAGCTTGTATAACAAGAGAATGAGAGGGAACATTAGAAAGTAGTTGTTTTACAGTAAATAACTACATGTCAAAGTGTTGGAACTTCTATCACCAAATTCTCCCAAAAAGGAAATTTCCTCCTTCACAATACGTATATTACTTGAACCAACCAAAAAACAAACCAATCAAAACCCAACTGAACAAAAGGCCTGTTATGTGCAGTAGTACATCATGGGCCCTGACAACTAGCTCAGGTTCCTCTTCTTCCTCTTGTCCTGGAATCCAGGAAAGAAGAGGCAATGAGGGGGCAAAAGGAAAAAAGGTCCCTTCATCAAAGGTACAGTTAATTGTTCTGAGGAACCTGCAGACTCGACACATATGAAAACAAGGCTCTCTCTACTTTTCCCCTCTGATCTCCCAGAAAAAAAATCAGCAAATGACCGATGTATTGTGTACACAACCTATTGGAAATGGTTGTGTACACACTGGATGTAAGCAGAAAATTAATTTAGAGAAGAAACCTTTAGCACTGAATACTGAGTTTGTTATGTAACCAGTTTTAGGAGAGAAAATGAACAAAGCAGGAAAAAAAGTTCAAAAATTTAGCCCTAGTATGCACTGTCATTTTAAGCAGATGGTCTCTAAGATGATGATATTTTTAGAAGTTTCTAAATGAAATACAGTAGCTATATAAAACAAACAAGAACTTCTGTCAACAGTTAAGGCTGCTTGAATAATTGTGATAATTTTAGCAGCCTTCAGGGCAAGAAAGACTAGTTTCTAGGGGTTTAAATTTTTCATTTGTTTTATACTAGTCTTTTATAGGAGAAAAAAAGTGAGAATGAGAAAGAGGGGGCTTTTTTAAGAACAACAGGCTTGCAGCTCTATTAACAATATTTATTTTAATTTTTTTTTAATTTAGTTGCATTATGAAAAGTTAGAAAGGCTACTTAATGAAGTCAACTGGCATTGCTCTGGAGAAGGGAAAAGGACTGGAAATTCTTAAAGACAAAGGCACAAAATGTATCTGGAACATTTTGCATAGATGTGGAGGAACAGTCAGGCCATGCCTCTAAGCATACCTATATGACAAAAAATATGTTTTAAAATAGAGAGCCAAACAAAAAGTAAGAGAAAACAATTAGTAGGGAAGTCAAGAGCTGGAATAAACTGACTGCCTACCAAGAAAAAGCAGTAGTAGGGTGGTATTTGACAAAGATAAGTGTCAGATTAAAGGAAAGGAGAAGGAAAATGAAAATCAAATCTACCTCTATTTCTGTGAAATATCTGAGATTGTGCCACATGAAAATTAGTTAAACGGGCAACATATGAGAACCTAATCCCTAGTAAAATTATAAAGTAGAATTATGCAAAATTTGAAACGGTAGTGAATATCCTAAACAAACCATGTCCCTAAGCCCATCTCCCTTATTAGCATCCCCATGCTTCCAAAAACTGAGTGAGGCAATCCACACAGATGGTGAAACAAGCCAGAAGGTTGGAGTAAATCAGAGGAGGTGGGTGACATTTTGAGAATGTTAACAAAGTATCTGTGTAGTTGATCCAAAAATAAAGAGTAAGGTAGTACCTGTACGTGCAAGATCTTCTGCTATTGCCTATGATTTCCTTGGAATAACAACACTAATCTGTTCAGGTCAGCTAAAGGCTTCTGACGGTGGTGTGAGTTTTTCCACAACAGTATCCAAGCTGTGCAAGAACTTCACAGTTTTGTCTGGAAAGTGGCATTTGGCATAACTTCAAATATTTGGGCATGTTGTCAAATTGCATTTTTTCTCAGAAGCATCTTCATTGGATGAGACTGACCAGAACACACTAACGTGTTCCACCTTCTTTTTATTATGGAAACTGTGTTCTAGGAATGTAGGAGGATTGATCTCATTTTGAATTCTGCAGAAGATTTTAGCTTGAAGTGGTGACTAAGGCTGTTCCATGGATTACAGGAGACTACTGTTCCAGGAGTGTAAGAGGACCCAAAGGGGAAGCTGTATGTAAGCCGGCAATATGTATGCATAGACTAACACAATAGGCTACATTTTATCTGTGAACAACTGAAGAGAATCAACAAGGAGCTGTGCATGAGACACAACAACTCTGACACAGAATTAATAGCACCTAGAAATTCAGGTTGATTTGGGTACTGCAAGTAATGCATTGAAACCAGTTCCTGCTCCTGCCATCATATCACATACACATGTCAGAAAGCAAAAGAGATGCAGACTTAAAAGACTGTTAGCAACACAGCTGAGTGCACCGGCTATGTGGGGTCAGTTAAAGGTGCTGCTGAACACAGAGTATGTACTGCATCTGAGTATTTGCTTGGATTATGCCAGAATTTTCTTCTTCTGCTACTGAAAATGCTGATGCTACACAGAAAAGCAAAAGCAAAATTCCTGTTACATCTATACGTGCACCGGTTTTAAAAAGGCTACCAAAAGGTCTCCAGCTGGTAACTAAGGATACTAATTGCTTTTGCAAAGCATTGGAGAAGCAGGCATGATGGCTCTGTCTACTCTCCAGCCACTGGTCACAGCGAATCTCACGAGAGCTTGGGTTCTTATTTCTGGTTTACATCTTATTACAGATTCACCACAAATGTGTTTTTCACAATGTATTTGTGTCTGCTAATGAGGTGCAGAGAAGGATGTGATGTGTCAGATGCACAGGATTCTTGCCCAGGTCTGCCAAGCAGCGATGGAGATGCTCAGCATGTCCCAGCTCTTTAATAGAGCCATAAACTTGGGGTCTCTGGGTTAATCCAGTACTTCAAAAAAAAAATCACATCTCCAATACAGTAAAGGGCTAAAACTGACTTGTACAATGGCAAATATACCCTCCTGCAGTTCTGCCTTTGCATGTTCTTTGATAAGGCATCATTATTCTGTTTTTACATTACTACCTGTGATTTGTATTTTAAAATAAAATAACTCTAAGGAGTGAGCCTGTGAGCCTGTGAAGAGGCAAGATGAGAACTACTTCAACATAGCAAAAACGGCCCGGAGCTGAACTGTCTGTAGATTTAATGAACATTTTCATTGAAGAGGAAAAGATTTTAAGATGATACAGTTGAGTAAAGATTATTTAATGACACTGGCCCACATGATACTATTCACAGCTCCAGGTTACTGCCTCCAGTACAACATGATTATATTCACAGGTGTGAGTATTATCTGCTCAAGGTTACCCTCATTTCATTTACATTTCTTCTCAATACATTTCTTAATTGAAATGTATTTATGAACCTTTATGAAATATTTTTTTCACTCTATTGGTACTGATCTATAAATATTTACTTCTCTCATTCCCCGTGAGGGAGTTTGCATTTCTGATTCTTATGAAAAAAGCTGTCTGTGTCCTAAGGTAGCCATACCCTACTTCCGTTGGTACAATGTTATCTCTCCTCTAGACTGTGGGGTTGGAGCAGGGACTTCAGAGCTTTAGAATATCTTTAATTTTGCCATTTGTACTATTTGGTTTGTTTAGTTAATTTGTTTGCTTTTGTTAGAAAGTGGTATTTGTCTTTTGGGGTTGTTGAGCTGAAAAAGTCTTGAAAAATTTGTTTTATCTTTTCCTCTGCAGGCATTGGCATATACAGAGACTGCTTCTGCAAATGCAAGGAGGAGGCAAATTAGGTAAGATATCAAGATGTCTTTAAGCTGCCTAATTTTTCTTCTTTTTTCCTGCTATGCATAACATTTTTCTGACCTCCTACTACAGAAGCTTAATACATTACAGCTGTGAAAACATGCCAAGTTAACCCTTCCCTGAGAGACCAGCTTACACTTGGCCTCTCTCCATCTACAGGAGTTCACATGTCACAGGGCAGATTTCAGGAGACTGTGAAATGCTGTTCACTGGCAGAATGGCTGTTACAGATGCAGATATGCTTTCCTCATAGATCAGAAAGGTGGAAACATAGACAGGAGATTAAAACAGTACAAAGACCGAGGGGATTCCAGCCTTGACCCTGTCATTGATTCACAGTCAGACAGAGTCATTTACTTTAATGCCTTTCTCTGAGGTTTGAGAGATTTTCGTAAATCAAAATTGTCTTCTTTTCTAGAACTACTGTTCCCTTTCAAAGGCTCCTAAAACTTTCTGTATTTCAATAATAGGAAGAAAAAAGATTCTGAGCTCCTGCTCCCATCTGGCCATAAAAAAATATAAAGAACAAATGTTACTCCACAAATCCCTGATTTTCCTAGGAAAATGGGAGAAGCACTTTAGCAATGAAGATATTTATTTTATTTCCCCACATGCATGATAACAACTAAATATTGCAGCTATAAAAAAAAGCAAAAAAAGCTGCAAGAAAAGAACGCTTAAACATTAGCCTAACAGCACCAATGTTAATGATTTAAACCACACTCATCTTCAGGAGAAGAAGCTGGTACACAGTATTCCCTGAAAGACTCAGAGCATCCACATTACTTTTTGAAATAACCACAACCACAAAAGTTCCCAAAAGGTTTTGAGGCATTCCACCTCTCTCCAGTCAAAGCTTTTCAATGTCATGTTATTAAGCAGAATGATTTTCATGATAACTGATGTGACGACACATGGTTTGTCTCTCCCTCCTGCTCTCTTTGCCTGATCAAGCTTCTGGCTCCAGCAGATCATCTGAGTTGGATGGCAGTGACAGAAGAACTTTTCCAGCAGGGATGACTGAAAGTCAAGCCTTTTCAGGTTTGGGTAAATCAAGAAACAATGAAACTGGATGTTTCCCTCCTGTTCACAAATGAAAAGCTGGGACATATTACCACCTGGGTAACCTGGAGACTGCCACAGGAAAGTAGGGACCACCAGCACTAAAACTGGGTCTTTTCTATGTGTGCAAATAGCAGAAAATAGGAAATTTCAACAGAGCATACAGTTAACACAAGCTGCAGAAATACTTTTTACAGCCAGGGTGAGAGACCAAGAAAAGATGTTCACCTAAACTAACAGAAAGTATTAATCCTAAATATCTTGTGCTATTTCACTCCTTAATGATTACTCCATGGAGTGCACTTTTGGCTTATTTTATTGCTGGATAGCAGAAACTCTTATCTCCACACATCAATGCCCAGGTATAGTTCTTATCTATGCAACACTTTGCAGCGCTCCCTGTCTTTCTGAGCAAAGCAAACTCTTCAGAATAGATATTCGTTTGATGTTTAAATAATGAATATTAAACCATAAAACTTAACGGTGACTCAAGATATTATACAAATTCATAAATCCAGAATTTGTCCTGAAACACCAATTCTGCTGTCCCTGAAACACCAACACCAAGGAAAAAGACTACATAAATTTCTAATACTGAATTAAAACAAACGAAAAAACAAACAAGTAACAAACTGTACTAATTTTCTTTTCTCAATTTTCTAAATTCCTATTCAATCTTCTAGAAAAATAGAGAGACTAATTCTATTCATTAAAGTTGCAAGTTGTACAACTCTATAGAAGTGCTTGAATTTGATTTTCTTGTCACAGGGAAATACAGACTAGTGGTTTTCCTTTGCTGTCCTTATTTCTGTTTTCATTAAGCATGAAAAAAACTTATCTCCTGCACGCTAAGTTGATGTACCTCAATGTACAACCACCAAACCAATGTAATAATGTAAGATACACTTGACATTCATGAGACAGAAAGTTCACAGGATTAATAACAAGAGTCAAATTTTTAAAAAATTCCTCAAATAAAAGCTGTTGGATGGCAGGAAAAATATCCACCAGCAATGAGTAGTGACACTCAAATACTATTGCTATTTCCCATCACATGCTCTTCATCTTCAAAGCACTGTAGAAATTCTAGGGAACTCTCCTAATGCAGATATCATCACCTTCATGCCAAGCATGGGTAAAGAGAGACAGCACTTACATGCCTCTTTCACAGAGGAAAAATAAAAAAAATAAAAAATATATAGTACAAGTTAAGTCCTCACTCCTAGTTTTCAACCCACTGAACCCAGAGACACCAATTCACTGTTAGCTGACTGCAAAAGATTTTCAAGTATATAAAAAATGCAGAGGATCTGAACAGCATTTCAGAGGAGTGCAGGGCAAGAGAGGATACCTTCTGGTCTACCAAGGCTAATTTCTAACTGCAAGCGTCCTGCTGTTTGCCACGGCTGCTGCTGTATACATTGCCCAAAGAAGGCTTCCTCTAGAGAAATTTTAATCAATCCTGGATTCTGTTGATCCTAACAACAGTTTCAGTTTATAAATAATAACGATAATAAAAAAAAGATTTGTTGCACATCCTTTCAGAAGAAGCAATTTCTTTTTGTATTTCTATTGCTTTTTCTAACAGGGTATTTCAATTTCAATTTTGTCCTATTCTACTCAAAGCACCAACAAACATAACACATATCGCACTTTTCAGAGTACTAAGAAAACAAGGCTGTACTTCCACACTCACAGAAGGAAGTAAATGGAGAAAGGATGTTTTTTAGCTGGGTATCTACCATGGTAATGTATCTGTTCTCTGTTTGGGCCACAGAATAACCTAGAAAGTCTTCGAAATGACTCAAAAGCCAGAAGAATTATGAGTTTGTTAATGGACCAATATGACTAACAGAAAGTACTACGAAGTGCTCTACAACACACTGGAAATCCCCAACCCTCAATTGATGCGTCAGCAACAAAAGCAGACCAAGAACAGCACATCCCAGCTGAAACCAGGACAGTGTCTTACCTAAAATTAACGGAAAAGCTGAATAAGAAAAAAATTATTATACATGAACAATACTCAGAGTTTAGTGCAGAAGCAGGCTGTAGGTTTTAAATCAGCATAAAATAGACATCTCACATGTATATTCGATAGTTCTGCCTCAGTAAAATTCAACATCCTTTAAATGGGGAAAACTATCTCCTCCCTTAGTTGCCATTGTCAGGTTACAACTGGGACATAACTTTTCTATCTGTGACAAAAAGAATGAGCCTGCAGACTGTTCTGCACAGCATTTCTACAGAAATGTTTCCAGCTGAACTGTGAAACACTGTATGTCACTAATAAATCCACTGCAAAAAATAATCATGGTACTGATTCAGGGCAATTGCTCTTATTAATGGATGAGAGAAATACTGCCAAGTATCTGTAATTTAGAAATCAGAATCAATACCTTAAAGAGGTTTTGAAACTTGAATATATCAAGGGAAAATATGTGCCTCAATCTATCAGAAATCTTTCCTCAGCCAGTGGAAGTACAGCAATCGACAGAAAAAGGATGAGTTACTTGTATTTTACTTAGTTGTTAGTCGTATGTATGGTACTTATTTCCTTGTAACATGTTCTGGGCAGATTTTTCAACTGATATACTGAATTCCAGTGCCAATTACTTTCACTAATTCAAGGACTTAGCTGGTGTGTGACACACTATGATATATTCTGCAAACAGCAAGAAGTACAGACTGTGAATTGCACCTTTCCCTTTTATCCTCAGAGCTAATTTCTTTTCAGATTTCGGTAACCTTTTCCCCCATATTTCCTTGTTGAAGGTGAAAGGCCAACACTACTCCCTCAAACTTTTAAACTGTTCTCTCTGTGCTCAACTGACAGCATCAACTCCAGCTATAAAAACCTCCAGAGCAGAAAAATTAATTTTTTTTTTACACATCCTTAATTTTACATTTTGGTCAACAGATTTTTAGCTGTGTTTTTTGCACAAGGGGAGCTGGGAGTGGAAAAAATTTGAGATTTTTTAGGTCCGTGTCAATACTTGCTGTTCATAAGTTTTCTTCTAATGGCAAATACAAATTCACCCAGGAACCAGTGTTCTTGATACAACTTGATGAAAATGAAACTGATATCCAATTTCATTAAAACTCAGTGTGGAAAAGCTGTGGAACTGTTCTGCAACAGAGGATATTACATCTGGTGTTATTTATTTATTAGGGGAGAGATCACTATATTGGCTATTGAAATTATTTTTCTCTGTTTCATAAAAATATATCCCTCTTCTACATTTTTTCATTTCAGCATAAAAAAAGATGATCATACAGTAAAGCCCTGTAGGCAACATTGCACATGAAGTTCAGACCACACCACACTTCAGTCTGAGATTACACTTTTTAACCACTACTTTAATTTATACTGTAGTCTCTTTCACTCTGAAGTCAATGGAAGAATTGGATGCTCAGACGTGGCTTACAAAAAATTCCTATATATGAATTTCTATACACAAATCAAATTACTGTCTTAGGTTTTCCCAGAAGCCGATACTAATTTACATTAAGGACAATGTTCTGTAGCCTTCCTTTCACACCTGTGAATGTCTGAGACTTGGAACACACAAAATCACATGTTTGCTGGCAAAGGCTTTCAGTCTTTCAGATGGTGGTCAAGCAATACTGTGTTCTTTGGTCTTCAGTACTTTGTTGCGACTATGCACCTACAGTATTTTATGTGGTATTTTGTGTATGTGTCCAAGCATGTAAGTACTCTCCTTCTTTCCTTCCTTAAACCATACTAAAGACAAATGTCAGCTGGCTGACAAACATAAAAAGTAAAGTTAGATACACACATAAAATAAAGTTTCTATCTTCATTTGATACACTATGAGATCCAAAGCAATTTAACTTTCGTGAAGAGTATAAGACACTCTGATGCTGTAAACACTTTAGTAGGAATTACAGATATATAACTGTCAAACTAGCAACCACACATTTCACTTGCACAATGTATATTTTAAATAGACATAAAGTTAAGTATCTTAATTAGCTACTCATGTCCATTGCAATTTCAGAATAGGAAAACTAAGAAAAATTCCAGTAAAACAATAATTAAGAGAGATTTGGAGTATGTTTCTCATTGGTTTTGCAATATATTCATTTCTCAAGCTTTTGTATAACTGATTACATCTTTTTTTTTAACTTTTACGAGTAAATAGCAAAACTAATTAGCTGCACACTATTAAGTTAATGCACATTTATCTACAACAATTCAATTCTGACTGTGAAATAATCTTTCTAGCCCATAATTACACTCCAGCTTAATTAGCATAATTTCCGCAGCACATTCTTTAATAAAGAAGCTGACATAAGGGTTGTTCTTAAACACCAAGGATATTCCAGACAAGTAGAAAAAGGGAGACAGGCAGAGTTGCATTAAACACCCATTATGTTACCAAGATAGTACCCATAAAACAAAGAGTATGAATTCAATACTATCTGAACCATCACAAGCATCTCAACACACTTTCACTGAAGATAAACAAAATACTTAAAGGACTTGAGATGTCCCTTGGCCACTTCACTAGAAGTGGTTTCACATCCTTCCCAGCGCCTTTATCCCATTACTGCATCTCATCCTCCTCACCAAGGGCAGCCTGCAGATTACTCATTATCCTATTCAGTGTATTTGTTTCCTTCTAAAAGAAAACACATATAGTCTTGCATCTCTTACATAAATTTAAGCACAGGCAGTCAATTCCCACTGAAGAGTAGTCCTAGTAGGTGAAGAGACAGATCAGTCTCCAGGCTCATTTAGTCTTTGGTTTGCTAGTGAGGATCTAGCAAAGAGAATCCTGTTTAGTAGCAACTGGGCCTCATGTGGACACCTTATTCCCTGGTACTACAACACAAAACTAGTTTTCTATGGGGCAATGTGGACAATGTGTATGTGGATAATGGCACCTGAGTACTGCTGTGCTTGATGTTAACAGTGAGTTTGGAGGAAAGACTCTGTCACCCTCAGCAACCCTATGATTTAATTTGTTCTTCTCCCATCAAAGGCCTCAATGGGTGTCAGTGTGTATCAGATTTACACGTCTGTGCTATGATATGTAACCTCAGCCATAACACAATCAGCCACAGGTCTCTCCTGACAGTAAAGATCTAAAATGAAAAAAAAAAAAATCCTTGCTGGTGTCTTCATTTAACTGTTTCTAAATAATGGCAGTTCAAAATGAACTGCTATCTGAAGTGCTCTTGGGTTCTGTGAGAGATTTTGACTAAATATATGCTGTAGGTGAGGATGTCCTTGTACTCTTCCATAGCTACGAATGGTGAATTTCACCTGTGAAGGATTACCGTTTATTGTGTGAGATGATGAAAGACACTAAGATTTTCAAAATCACCAAGGTGATTTAAAGCTGAAGTCCTATTTTCACGTAACCTCATAAAGGATTTTAATTTAATCAGGTTTCCAAAATGCCTAAGACTCTCCTGAAAATGTAGACTTCAGCTTTTAAATCACACAGGCACTTTTAATAACTTTGCTTGCTCTAATTAACTTTTTATTTCGAGGTTAGTACTATTAGGCAAGACCAGGACCAAAACGATCTCTGCATACTAATGAATCATTTCCTGCTGCTGAAATGTAACATGTGAGAAGTCCTAAAAATTCAACAAAAATTCAGAGAAACAGAAACTGATAAATCAGTTCTTGGAGAAAAACAAATCCGCAGTACCTATTTCAACTTACTGCTTTCTTAGGAATACATAAAACTAGGCAAGCTCTGCCTGATTAGAATTTGAGATAAGGAAATATATCAGAAATTAGGTTCTAAAAGAATTTTTATTCAGATATATAAATGATGCATCAACTACTGTCTCCAGACTATATAAACACAGCCATCTCAAGAGGTTTCAAAAGCACAAGGAAAACTGAAGATGCCCTGGGAAGCTGCTCTGCTGCCCATTCCGCCTTTCCCCCAGGAGTGATGCAATTCAATTTTGAGGGAGCCCCTCCTTTGGCAGAAGCAGGAAGACAGGGAGTGAAGCCATGCCTAACTAGTTCTGCACCCCTGAAATCTGATCTGCCTGATCTTTGGGCCCAGGGTTGCTTAGAAGGATGCTCCTGGGACAGGCATCTTTTTACCTGTTCTAAACAAGTACCAGCTAGGTCTGCTTACAGCCACAGCTTTGCAGCTCCCATCAGTTTGCAACACAAAGCCAACAACAGCTGGGACTTTTGTTTAAAGCCACCCCTTTGAACTGGAGTTATGTGTGTCAGAAATTAAAAGCTATCTTGCCAGAACCAACGTAATAACCTTTTTTAGAAGGTTAACTTTTCTTGTTAAAGTTAAGATCAGCATACACAAACAATAAAAATAATCATATTTTCCAAAAGACTGAATTATCTTTGCTAAAAAAATTTCATTTTAGCCATCTGTTTAAAATCAGGTTATCTGTGAAGATAGTATGGTAGTTGAGATTATCAAAAGATTATCAGAGATTATCATTAGACTTTGGCTGCCAAACTACGAGGGCCTGGCTGTGAGTCTTTGTTTGCCAAACTGTGCACCCAAAATCAGTGTACCTAAAATTACTAGCCAATTTTGAAAATATTTATCTGTTAGGCTTGTCTTGTTCTTTCTCCTTGACAGTTATTTACCTCTGCCAAATTTTCTTTCCAGAACATCAGAGCACTGAGAAAAGAAGAAAGCAATTCAGCTTCAGCCTTCAGTCCTGCAGCTTTGAGTCAGGAGATAAAGAGTTATGGCTTGAAGACATGAGATAAAAGCAAAGCAATATACTCACAGCCACAAACTCCATGAATTAAACTACGAAAAAAACCCCTATAGGTCAGGCAGAGATCATGCAGAGTAAGCACAGCAAGAGACGAGGAAATGGGAGGCATAAATATAATGTTATTTTTTCCATGTCATTTCATCTCTCTACGTCTGTTTTGCTACCTATTAAAAAACGCCCTTCTGAAAAGCTCTTCTGAAAGATTTTTGAGAGCTTGCAGTAAAAATCACTAACTCCAGGGCAAAATGTTATTATCGGTGCTGCCACAGAGGTGCAGTGTAGTCACTGAGACCTGGTTGGTTTTAAAGAGGGTGAAGATCTAAGACAAAGAAAACCCATCAGGAGGCAGATTATTGACTACCATTTGTTAAGCAAGTACCACGCAAAAAGAAAATGAGAGAAGCCTAGTAAAAGGCAATTTGTTTCACATGCCTAAAGAGGTTCTGTTTTTCATTTACGCTGTCAGGTGTTTTGCCCTAAAAGTCGAATTTTCTTGGAATAGATTCCTCATATCCCAGTTCTGAGAACTAATGCTGACTGGAGAACATATACACAATACGTATCTAAAAAGTGGCTTAAGAAAAAATTCCTCATCTTATTAAAAATAGTCCCAGTGTATGCAGTTGCAAGAATGGTCAATCACAAATACTCACGGAGGATAATCCCTTAATAAAATGACACCTTAAGCCAGCATTTTACCTGATCTGTTACCACATAGTCGATAAAATACGTGAATACCTCTCACAACTGAACACTTGGAGATGTTTCATGACTATTTAGCAACTTAGACTTGCTCTGGATTTTCAGTGTGA
Organism: Manacus candei; assembly: GCF_025592945.1. NCBI lineage: Eukaryota > Metazoa > Chordata > Aves > Passeriformes > Pipridae > Manacus > Manacus candei. Next base: position 29,313,683 of record NW_026138097.1, on the reverse strand, counting down.
TAATGGAATGACTCATTGATAGCAAGATGTCAAAAGAAAGACTCATCTGCCTGAAAAGTTGGGTTTTACTTTACATTCTCTCAACAGAAATTTAATGACAAATCTTGAACAGGCCTGGGATATGCAAACAGTATAGCTGAGTATTTATCTGATACCAGATAAATACTGATCACCAGACTCACCAATACCTATCAGCCTTTATTGCCATCTGTTCAGCTGTCTCAATCATTTACCAACTGGTGAATATCTAAATACTACTCCCACTATCTTCCCTAAAAACATTTCCACCATCCACTATAACAAAATAAGAAACTTACACTTCTGGAGAATAGTGCTAGCCTTGGAACTAATTTCCTTCTGGGTCAACAAGGGATAACAATTTGAACGGTCAAAATTTTAGTTATTAACATGATTGCTCAGCACTAGGTTTCCTTTTCAGACATTTTAATTTTTATACTGTAGTCAGATACTTACATGGCATGTTTTATTCAATTTAAAGTGATAGCAAAATTAAACTACAAAATAGTTTCTTTTTAAATTGAAAGTCATTGCTGTGTGTTTCATTAATTGCAATTTCTGGGTTAAGAGTTTGACACTGCATTTTGTCCAATGTTCTTTTTTCTCATAAATGGTGTCTACAACCGTACAAGACTGTCAGGGAGCTGCTTCATGAGGAAAGTAAAATGTAAATGAGAGAGGACCAGGAACACAATTTTCCATTATCCTGGAGAAGGCTTTTGAGAGCTGGAGATCAAATAAGCTGTGTGGCTATTTCACGAGTTATTAACTGATCCTGGAAGGAGGGCACAAGTTTGGTGAAGTGCCATGTCCCACGGCATAAAGAGGTTCCTATTGATCAAGAGGTTAACACTCACCCAGGAAATCAAGCCAACTAATCAAGCCATTTTTGATCTTTCATTCGCAGTTCTGTTAAGTAATTCTTAAGAACACATTTATTAGCACATTAAACCTGTGGATTGTAAAACCCATGAGCCAAATGTTTCTCTAACTTTGAGAATTATACTGCAGACCTACCTTCTTCCTGACTTCTACACATTTCAGAGTAAGGATTTTTAAGGAAAAATGGTTCAAAAGGCCTGTTGTGAGGTGAAGTTATGTGCCCTACACATTTAAAACATACCCACTGTCTGGTTTTTGGTGGGTAGCCAAATGCCCATGAGCTTCAGGTACAACTGCACCAATTGACAGGTAGTTTCCTACACATCAAAATGTTAAATCAAAGTACTATACCACAGTTCATTGTGGTGATTCAGTGTAATCTAAACAGTCCAAAGCCCATTTGAACTCAGGAGAAGGCAACATTCAGATAAATTACCCTCCATGACTGTCTTATATCATGTGAACCCCAGAGAAAAGGAGCACTCAGACAAGAGCTTGTCCAAGTTGCTTAACATTCCTCTGGAAGGAAACATGCATCTGTCCACCCAGATTGCAACTGGATCAGGGTGCCCAGCCCTTAGAGACTGACTGATGGAGCTTTGAAAATAACCAGGTCTGTTTCAGTAAATTCCATTTTATAGAGATAACAACTCATGAATTTTTAAAAAGAAATGAAATTGTTCTTTAAAACAAAAGGCATGCCACCCACCACCTATGTAACACCAATGCTGCAGAATGTCACATCTCTCCTTCTATTCCAAAACCTTCAGAGGTTTTCCAAAGTCATGTAAAAATCTTTAGGTATTTTTAATGTTTGTAATGAAATCCCAGTAGTTAAAAATCCATGAGAATTCAGTCACTTCCTAGAGTTGTAATGAAGGTGGAGTACTAAGTGTCCTAGTTAGAAAGGCTGAGACCAGTTCATCACTGCATAGGTGTAACCCAAAACTGTGTATTCTATAGCCTTCCATGCCATTTCCCAGAAACTGTTATCAATAGAGCATTTACACCCTCTGCCCAGAGCAGCCTGACTCCTCAGGGTATAAACTAGGTGTTAAGAGGCCTTCCAGATAAGAGGGTGCCTCCTGTCCTCATGCTCTTTGTGGAACTCCCTGCCCTGAGGGAAGTACTGGGCATTCCTGCCTGAACTGGAGAATATATAATCTTGGAGCCTTGGAACTTTTTTAACCACTTGTGGGATCCAGAGGAAGACTGCAGACCACCACTCTCAACCAGACTGAGACCACCACTCTCGACTGGACTGCAATCACCACTTTTCAACCAGACTGCAACAGCACTCTCACCAACAGGTTTTCCCCTCTTCTTTTACTTTGGACTCAGGGGGGCCAAAGAACACCACTCTGTTCATGCCCCAGGGTGCTGGGTTATACATTTGGGTTTTGTGGGTTAAAACCAATTGTTGTCTGTATAATCGTACTTATCGTATTATTTTATTAAATTGTTATTCTGACTTATAATCTCTCTTTTGAGTTGGGTTCATTTCCCCTGCCAGTTTACCTTTAAACCAGCACACTAAGCAATAATTATCAATATTTTCAAGTGATCTGTTCTGAATCACACTGCCTAATGACATTCTAAGGCTCACTACTGCTGAAACTCAGATTGGGCCTCAGGAGTAAAACCATTCAGCACTCAGTAGGGATACAGCTTAAAAAAATGTATGGTTCTCTCTGAGATTCATCTGGCAGTGTTGGAAGCTGAGGACTAGTCAAAAGACAATACAAAAAAACTAAATAATGACTTACTTTCTGCAAAGGCTTGGTTTAAGGTGCATTAGGAGTAAGCTGGCCTTAAAGTGTCTGTTGATATCTCAATTTCCATTTCAAAGGTTGGCATAGACATGGTAAGCCGACAAAAAACCCACCAGCCATTCTCCTTTCCCCAAAAGAAAAAAGAAAACCTTATATAACTATCTACTCTAAGAATGTTGTCCTACAATTGGTAGATGAAAGGACATGGAAAAGATAACAATCCATTTGCGCAGAGCAGGGAGTTACCAGATTTTAACTCAGTAAGATCCAGTGACAGAAGCAGCAATTAGCCTGGAACATTGCAGTCCTGGGACAGCTTTCTGAATCACACAGGCAGAGGATGCCAAAGCTGTACCAGCAGCTCCTAAGACACAAGAAAATAGTGCCATAAAACACCCTCAAGGAGCACTGAAATGTGCAGTCAGCCTTGAAAATGTGTGCTGCACAAAGGTTTTTTCAGTTAATCACTAGGATTTCTGTATTTCCCTGTGACCTTCTACACTAGCTTTTAGTCTTTAAACAGAATATTCACTTTGCATATATAAGATCTGCTACTATTTCAGTGAAGGATGTGAAAGTAGCAGGGATGAGTTTTGTTCTTTAAATAGTGATTGATCTTAGGTACAGATACAGAAAACCTTACAAGCTAAAATCTTTCCATGCACATTGAAACTGACAATTGATAGTGCTAAATTTTTGTGGAAAGATCAGTACACAAGAAGATAATGAGGTCCAACTGCCTAGTCAGACACAGATATAGGGGAAAAATAAAGCATCACCAGCTTTATCATCAATTAGTTTTAAAAAAGTACAAATTCGTACACTGGAGGTTAAACAAAAGAAGTACAAAACCAAAAGATGTCTTTCTGCGCCATTCAACTAGACAATGAAAATTTTCTAACGTATTTAACACGCCTTTTCTATTTTATAGAAAAAAAGTGTAAAAACATTTCTTTTTGTTTATATATGGTACTGATGTTCAAATAATTCACATATTTTTAAGCTAATTCAAGGACAGAGAGTTCACTGAAGTGGATGAAAAACTATCAGCTAATATATACAACAGTCTTTACATTTTTAAACGCAGTAGTTTAAAAAAACATCTTTGCAACAGGAATGAGGTCAAGCTGATACTACTATTGCACAGAAGAGCTGTGTCCATATAAAGGATTCTAACATGAGCTGTTGACACTCGGGAACAAGTGAGCTGTGTCCTGCTTCACAAAACAAGTGAGGTAAGTATAGCCAGTTTTTGGAAGGAGACCACGGCTTTGCATTTGCAGTATTTATAAGAGAGTATTCTGAATTTGGAATTATATCAACTGTCTGTTCTTGATACTGCACATTTTCTTTTATCATGGATAAAACAAGAGGAATAATATATGCAATTAACATCTCTATATCCAAACTTTTCTTTTAGAGTGTACATACATTGCTGTGACCATGAATTCAAGTCAGGTTTAGGAAACTTGCACAGGGAGCCATTTAGTTCTTAAGTGTTTCTTAGCCCCGGCTATATGTGAAGCAAAAATGCAAACATTTGCAGTTCTTGGTAATAAAATAAAAAGTCTGCCCATGAAACTTTTTCTTTCCTTCCCATTGTAATAGAAAGAATATACAAAATTGATACAACTAATACTTTAGTTCTTTATGAAAAAAGAACTTTTAAGATTTTTAAAAACACTGTCATTAAGTATACTACAGAATATATCAACATGTTTTTGTTTAAATCTGTGAGGTATATATGGCAACAGTGAGTTACAGCATGGCAATCACTGAACTTGGTGGATTTTAAGCTTCTGACTGGTTATCAGTTTTTTATGTCAGTTCAATTGTTTGGCCATACAGCTCTTTGACCACTCAGTGCTACAGAAAATTTGGGATGAGTGTATCATCTCACACTGAAACCTCAGTGGGGTAGCTGCTGGCATTCTGGCTTAACCGGGAGACAGGGGTATTTTAAGTTGCCAGAGCAACTCAACTCTGAGCACACACCATTCACGCACAGTGACATTCTGTAAGCAAACTGCACCACTGAGCAATCCCAATTTTATTAGATTCTTAAATCCTAATTTGCTTCAGGTCGACACGACATGTATGTTTCAGCTCCTGCTGTTAGTGATATTGTTGCAATGAAGAAAAAAAAAACCCATCTGTATCTTCCCACACAGTCAATGACTGTGAGAAACTGTGTGCTAATGAATTTTTTTGCTGCTGTCGAGTGTGAAGACATTAAAATTTATCTCTACCACAAACAGCATGAATGAGTACTTAGATTTTCTAGTAGGTTTGTTGGTGGAGTTTTTGGTGGGGTTTTTTGTTAGCTTGTGTTTTTTTCTTGTTTTTTTTCTTTATTTTTTTTTGGGGGGTGGTAAGGAGTGTAGTGTTTTCATTGCACAAATGTACATTTAATATAGGCAACTATGCTTTTCCAAAATCTTCAGTCTTCTACAGTTTTAATTTTCGAACACTGTTTTGGATCATGTTGTGCCATTGTATTTGTTAATAAATCATGTTTTGAATTAGACTGGCACTGTTGGGACAGTATGGAAAATGGTAGTCAGTCATGGAGTACCACAGACATGATCTGAAAGGCTATTTGGGCCATGCTTATTAACATCATTTATGACTCACAAAGCAAAAGATGACAGATACAAGGGTTAATACTCCCATGGGAGAAAGGGTAGCAATTGGTAAATCTGGATAATTAAACTTAATAAAAAAGGTCCAACTTTTTTATTAAGTTGGAGGAAAGATCCTCTAGTAAGAAACTATGTCTCACTGGTCGGGTATATTTTAAGAAGACTGCTAAGTATTTTGTAGGGACTAAATCCTTTTATCCACCAGAAACTAAGGCTCATAGTTTTGACAACAACCGTAGCAGAACAGGCACCGTCCGATTCTCCTGATGCACAAACTAAACCCACCCTTTTTATTTTGTATTTAAAAAATACTATAGAAGACATAAATTAATTGACTGCTTATGCTACTCACAAACGGTAATATCAATTGAATGATGAAATGCTTGTCATCAAGGTTTTTGGCCTGAAGAACTCTGTTATTTCCTCAATACCAAGATCTCAGACTGATTATTCTTTGGAAGATATCAGTAGGAAGGTCTGATGAACAGAAAGAGATCTGAAACAAGCAGATGTTACTGGCTACTTCAGAAAGCAATTCAGGACTGACTGACATGGTAAGGAACTTGCTAAGCTAAACCAAAGTTGTCAAAAATGCCACTCTGAGTTATATGTTACAAAGTAGGAAAAGCCATGCTAGGTTGGACTATCAGGTCATCTCAGGCACTCCTTCCCAGGCTCTTGTTACTGACCACTAAACAACCATTTTAATGATATGACCCTGTTATCACCACAAGACTCTTCTTCATGCCTGGTATTGGCTTAAAATGAATCATTGCATATGTAAAGCCATGATTTTCTCCATAGACATCACTTCATATTTATCCAAAACCAATTTTATCTGATTTTGGTGTGGCGTCATAATTTCTTTCTTAAAAAAGACCCCATGTTTATTCTCTCACACCACATTGTATTAATATGTGAGCTAATCAGTTCTGCTCTTGACTGCCATTTCTATTAGTCTGACACAAATGCAATACAGATTTGAGCTGCCTAGACCTGCTTTGAAGCCCATCTGGAAAACAGGCATCCTATGAGACATTTTGTGGGGGCTAAAAGGAACACTATAGCCTTCAGTTTGGCTATTTTGTTTCTAAGTGCTCCTGTTACTCTAGGATGAACATTATCTATCTAGTCCTGGCAACTTGTTATTCCTAACTTAGTATTTGTTCCCCAAGTCTTCCAATAACATTTTGAGATACTTCCTATGATAAGTTCATTTCCCTTTTCCTCAGGAAGGCTTCTCAGAGTAAGGGAAAGCAAAAGCTTTTCACTTGCTCTTCAGTGAACAAGTGCTGGTAGGGGAATTCAGAAAGAAATAAATGTTCTTCTACTGTAACAAACACTGTGATTCACAGGCTGAACTGACTACTGGCAAAGTCTGCACAATCTCATACCAAGGGCATTTGCACTGAACTGGTTTGTTATGTTCTTCTTGATCCCATGTAAGCTCTTGTCATTTCTAAGTTTTGCGTACCTTTACTTCAGAATGTCTGGCATCAAAAATTTTTATAATTTTAAATGATAATGAAAATGGGCATATATGTCATGCCATTAAGACTTGTGGGAATTGAAGCCAAGGCAGTGCAGGATAAGGGAGCCACTAAGTCAACAGGTAGCACTCACAGATGTGTCTCAAAGCTACAGGACCAAATGTCTGATCATCTCTTAAGGAGCAAAGGAAATCTGGAAATTTTCTTTGTAAATCGCAGCTTATAAGAGAATGGGAAACCTGGAAGTCTTACAGACCAAGATTACCCCGTCAGTCTTTGTTATGAGAAAAGGAGTAAAATGAGATTGAGACAGATGCTGTGGGTAGGCTTGGAAACCTTTTTACTGCTTAGGGATGGTATGATGTAAAACCCCATACCAGACTCACTGAATCTAGCAGGTTTAGCACATTATGTTGTGGTCAATCCCTGGTTTGAGAAAACCGATTTTATTTATGACCCAGTGCCTATCAAGGAAAAAAAAGATCAAATTTAATGTGATATCTCAAAAATAAAATTTATCAACATTTTTAAATGAAAAATTTGAAACAAAATTCAAGGTTAATGGTTAGACAGTGCAACTCCTAAAATTCTAAATACTATGAATCAGAACATCTTACTAAGCCCCTATCTTGTGCTTCTTCACATAAAATCTGTAATAATTATAGAGGAGAGGAAAAAATGTGTAAGCTGGATTGAAGTACTCAGCTTTCCACATTCTTCTGTCTCCTCAAGGAATTGTGTAAATGCAGATCCAATTCAGCATATAAGTCTTGGCAAACCTTGTTGTCTTAATAAGAAGCAGATCCCTTCCTGACAGTAGGTGTAATTCAGATTAACTACAAGATGAAAAAAAAAAACCTAACCAAAAGAACATAAGCACAAGACTAAACAGTATGGTAGTTTCTGGAACAATGTACTAAAAGAAAAAGTATCTGATTTTTAGAGGAGCTAGAGTCCCAGTATTGAGCTTTGCAAGTATGCAGCACTTCTGGAATGCAATTCCCTTCACATGTATGGGCCATTTCTGTTCAGTAGTACCTGACTTCTAATACATTGGCTTTGTTTCTCCTGCTTTGGTATTTTCATTGAAAAGATGTCATAAACTGGATTGTGATAAGACAAATCATACAAATAATTCCAATTACACATTTTAATATTAATTTTAAGTTAATGAGAAACTTCATAAATTTCTTTTTAACAGCAAGAAATGTTATGTGATCTGCTTCTTCATTATTTTCAGATTTTGCAATTTACTTCTTCAGTGAAGAGTAAAAATTTGATTTAGATAAAGACAATTGTATTTACATTCTTTCAGCAAATGTTACTAAGATGAACTAGAAAACAATTACTCTGGATACCCAAGGGAATAGCAAAATTCTTGAAAACAGTAACCCATACAGAAAATCTTAATTAATTTTTGCTTTCCTGTGTTAAATTTCATGTACAGAGCGTGCCTACCATCTTCTGACTAATTCTGAAGAATATTTTCTAGCATGTTGTCCTGTTTAGCTTTCAAGTAATTAAGTTTTTTGCACTTGACCATAGAAGAGTCTTGCAAACTATTGTATCTCATACCTCTAAAAAATCTGATTTGCCATTCACTATCATTCTTCATTTTTATTTCTTCATTCTTTTTCAAACACATTATCAATTTATATGTAAATACAAGTATTTTACTTACTAATTCTTCTTTTATATTTTTCTGTTCTTCTAAGGTACTTTAAGGAAGGCTTCCAAGAAAGATTTGTGCATGGCTTTCATTGCTATGCTTCCTCACTCCTTTTTTTTTTTTTTAATATGGACCTCTCATTTAGAATGATCAGACAGACATACATATTATTTAAAAAAAAATATATGTTTTTCCACAACCTAAACCACAAGCTTTAATAATCATGACTAATCTAAAGCCTTTAAACAAGCTCTCAGAATAGATGGCAAGATCTGAACTGAAAATATGTGAATTAATTTAAGACACGTTTCATGTGACACAGTATAAAATGCAAACCTAATCCTAATAGATTTCATATAAATATATAAAATCCCCAACATACTACTAAAATATTAAAATTGCAATAAAAACCACCAAAATTATAGATGTGTTTTCAGTTTTCTGTAGTACAAACAAACATCAAGACAATCATAATGAAACAATGGTCATAGAAGACTTATGATTGCTGGAAATTTATGTTGAAGTCTGAAGCAGTCGTTTAGGAAAACATCCAGGCTATGAAAGAATAAACATAGCAAGAGAAAACAGGAATAACTAAATGAATCAATGCTTGTAATGTAAGTCTTATGTATTGGAAAAGCTTGTGTCATTTACACATCTATATGTCAAAGTCTGTTCTGTTAGAGCACTGCTGAAAACATTCAGTGTTCAGCAGCTACGTATCCTCCCTTACACAAAACTCATTCTGACACAAAATAACTCTGAAAACACAAATCATCTATTCTGTGCAGAAGAAAACAGAATAATGTACTGTTATACTGCAACCAAACACAGATATGTAGCCACAGTAATGGAAAACAAAATATGGCAGTGGAAGATCAGGAACAGTTTCTGGGAAATACCTGAAAGACCACAATAGCTACTCACAGCTTAGGATGCTTCAAATCAATTGCAGAATGAACTCACAGAACTGTCTTTAGTCGAACTGGGAATTTCTTGGAATAAGAGAGTAAGAGTGTGCATTCACTTTGCTTATTTGGGTTGAGGATGATGAACCTTTGCTCCAGTGGTCACAATGGTCACAAGTGGTTATAGATATTCAGTCTGATGAGGTTGAACTCACCATTTCTAGAATCAATACACTCTCCACACAAAGAGCTAATACAGGATGAATGCATGTTGGCATTGGCTCTGTCATCGACATGCTGTTCTTGCTCACATCTTATTTAAGAATCCTGGTCTCAGAGGTCAGGGAAAATCATGGGAGCAAATTTGGAGATGCCCCAAAGAAGGTGGACACACCCAAGTCTTGCCAACTCGAAGAAAGCCCTCAAAAAATGGGTGATTGTATATCAACGTGCACGTAATGGATAAAGGTGGCAAGGCAACCTTAAGCTGTGACTTGACTCTAGCTTAAGTATGCCTGATTCCTGATCAGAGGATGTAGTTGGTTTTGGTCTGATTTCCTTCAACTAGGGAAGTCAGGTTCTATTTGCATTTTATTATTCTGTGTCTTTTATAATTGGTGCTTAAAAACAAGCCCCTAATACAATTTCTCCAGAAAATTTCTTGTTTAAGTTGAAATCAAAACTGTCAGAAATTCTGATTTGACCACGGCATATTGTTAAATGATCTTCCTATTTTCCAAAGTTGGAATCCAGATTTTTCTGCAGTAATTTAAAATATGTTATGTGAATATGTTACTTTATGCAAAAATATTTACATGTTTTTGTTTTGCCCCTCTTGCAACAACAAGAAATTAGTCAAATCTCTGATTTTTGTGAGTGAGATCAAGGACAGATATTAACTCAGTAACACACTGGGGGTGGCAGAAAGGAGGAAGGGAAGGAAGATGCAAATGAAAATCTGAAAGTAGAAATGGGGCAAGAAGTCCTTGCTTGAGGCAACATGAGTCCTAGCACAGAGTGAACAGAGTTGCTGGAAACATCAGAGGGAGTGTTCTGAGAAGATAAATGGAAGTTTGCAGCCAGGAGGAATTTGGCAACATCTGGAAATTTGCCAGTCAGGTGAATCACAGTGATACAGAAACCATCTTAAAGAAGTGCTGTTACTCATCCAGATTGAAAAATAAAGATAGAGCTCCAGCAAGTAGATGTGTGTTCAACATCTCAGGTGAAAACACCTGATTCGTAGGAAAGCAGCCTTGATGGACCATGATGCAGATGGTATCTTTGGGAGCTTTTCTGAGGGGGCTGAACAGAAGGAACTCAACAGATACACAGTTCATGGGTCATGGGCAGCATTTACAGAGACACTGGTGAGCAATCTGCTCTCCAAACACAGAAACCAAGTTCACTCTACTTCAGATAAGGGAACTACAGAAGAAAGAAAAGACTGTTTTAAAAGAAAGGGCAGGGAAGATATCTAACATAGTATCAATGCTCCTTTACAACACCCTAAGGAAAGAACTACATAGCATGAATCACCTATCAAAAGGAGCCTGAGGAAAGACAAAGATGAGCTAAAAAGATGAGAAAAGGTAATTTTCAGAAAATGCTTTTGAGGTTTTTGAAATCTGTTAATCTAAAAAGCACACAAGCTAGTGATATGGGAGAATGAACTCAAGAGCGGACTTAGATCATTAGCTCAAGATAGGCATTGTGAATGGTAGCGGATAAAGTAGTAAAATTTGTCCCAAGTGTTGTGTAGTGCAGGGGAATTCAGAAGGCATTTAAAGCACTGATTGCATCACACCCATGAGAAGACAGTAAGGGAAGCATCATTTTCAGAGAGGTGAAGGATAACAGCAGTGTAGTATTTAAACTCTTTTGCAATGTGCAAAGTCATAAAGAACCTATGAATGGAGAACTTGAAGAATTTTTGTGCTGTTTTCATTTGATTCCAAGAGCTGAAAATAAAAATCAATTTACTGAGATGGATAAAACATCTGGTTTAAGACTGAAGTCACATCCTAACTGTGACTCAGTAGTTACCTAACACAGTTTCCAAATGCTCAGAAAGAGCATAGCATTATTTCACTGCGAGGCTAACAAGACCTAGCTAATCATCTCACAAAAGGAACAAATAAAACTACACTCTGTAAATGAGGAAAAAGAGTCAGGGCTTTGGATTTTCTCTCTCTTTGCTGGCACTCCCTTACCATCACTCTGGGCTCAGAAGCTGACTCAAAAGGCAAAGCTACACTCACCTCTTGCATTCCCAGCACCATTCTTAGAAAGGCTGTATCTGAACACGCCCCTGCAAAAGTGATAAAATCTGAAGAGCACAAGCTGGGAGGAGGAGAAAGCAATAAAGTGAGAAAATAAAGTGAGAAACACATTAAGAACTCTTTGCTTAACTAATCACCATTTTCCAGTCTTTGTTGCCTAAGGACATACAGAGAACAATACTCTACACATTGACTAATGAATACTTGCTATTTGCTACCAAAGCAGCAATTGTCTAATCTTAATAAACAAATTATTTACAAAAGAGAAAGATTATGAAACTTTCAGAAAAAAAGTACTACTGTGAAAAAACAAGGGGAAAGGGAGAAATATGGGAAAGTAAAAGAGCAAGAAACTCTAAAGTAATAAGTCAGCTGGGGAATTTAGCCCCTGAGTGCTTTCCCTTTAGAAATTTAGTATGACCTCGCATCAAGTCTTATGGCCAAGCACCGGTAACTAAATCCATCTGAATCTATTATAAAATCACTTGAGACACTTAAAAACTTTGAGTTTCTTATAACTAGTGACTGCATGTGGTAAAATGAGAACACTGGCATACATGACTTAGTGAATATAAGTTAGAAAAAGGCAGGCTGAAATAAATGTCTACTGACCATCATAAATGACTACTAACAAACACAATATATTAGCTACTTTTTCAATCCTCTAGTAACTACTTTTTATTTAAGTCATAACCACATATTTTGTGAAACTCAAGTATACGTTTCCAGGCAAATTACTGAGCTGTTTTTATGGATTTCTGGCACTGATGACACCTCTATCAAGTTGATGTTCACCAACATCAATACACAGTGAGAGAAGAGAGATCAAGATTATTACATGAGATCTTGAAACGAGTGCCATCTCTTTTACTGCAGCTAACTTAGATAATACCTGGAACCCTCAGTACAAAGCTGGCATACATTTCTGAATACATAAGCCTCACTGATTTAAAAGATTTTGACCTGGGTGATATGGTTGCACTTGATCTTCCGTATTTAATCTACTCTAGTGAAGTATGTGGAAATTAACTACACATATGTGAACAACTAAATTCAAGCTCTATTTTCAAGACTTTTTATTGTATAATTAGCACATTTCTATTTTTACCCCAAGTAAATCACAATACACAGAAAGAATTTGGAAAAGTGATTCTAACTTGGGTCACCGCTTGAACTGCCATTATTCCTTTCCTGTTATATCAAGTTGGTGTGATGTGAAGTCCAATCATGTAAAATGTGGAGAGGAGACTCTTAATAACTCCAGGGAAAACACTGAGATAGAAAAATTCACCTGTAACAATTACTAGAGAGAACACTGGGTCCCTGACATTCTTTGATCTGTCTGAAATGTTTCATTGTAAAAGGTAAGAATCTTACTGATATTCTAACATTTTCATAGTGACTGAGCAGTACTGGCTTCAGGAATTTTGAGAGACAATTAAAGAGATTATGGAAAAAGTCAAAACAAGAAATTGAAAACTAGCACATATCAGGTAAATTTCCTAATCTGACTGGAGAAAAGGAATTTTTTAAGGCTAACCTCAAACCTGTAAAAACAAGAGAAATCCCAAGATTATATTTAAAATAAAGAGTATTATATTCATTAATAAATGCATGTGAAGCTTGCCTTTTCAATAATTATTCGCCTAATGGTATTCCAGCTGATCAACTTCTTTCACTTAGTTACTATGGTGCTAGTTTTTTAAAGCACATTTTCCAACTTGTTCTTGTATTACTCCCACTTAGATAAAATCACAGCAAATTGTTTTAAGATGCCAAGCAACAGTTCCTCAAACAGATTTCAAGCAATGCAAAGGTTATATGCAGTGGAAATGAAATCACATCAGAAATTTATTATTAAATCTGTAATCTGAATGTGTTTTCCTAGACATACACTCCTGAATCTGTAACTGTATATGTTGTGAATTAAAGTAATTTCTTATGTGCACGGCTATTATTCTAGAGCAATACATATAGAAAGCAACTCACAGAAATGCTATGTTACATATACTGTGTAAAAGGCTGTGCAGTTTACTGTGAAATCACCGTTTCTTTAGGAAAAAACTTCAGAAGAAACTGTAACAGGAACACAGCATGCAATGCCTGTGGAACTTTCTTGTAGGATTCATTAAAAATAATAAAAACAATTTGATATCAACAGTGGCATTAGATCTTCATTTTCTGAATTTGCATTTATTATCATCAATGTAACATTTAGTAAATTCATATTTATAAAATATTAAGCTAACATTAGTTGCTAAATGCTAAGAAGCACTCTTTCAATATATATTATAGAAGTAAAGTTTAAGATGCTGTAGAGAGTAATACCAGCAAGATATACTAGCAAATATCAAGCAAATGGCAAGCATAATCCCAAATACAGCAGAGGTCATTACTTACTTATTTTCATTTTTTTTGAGACTGTTTGAACAGAAATTTTAAAAGAAATAGATGAAACCACAGATGTGGAAAGTAAATCACAGAGTTTAAGCTCTGAAATTATTCTGCCGGGTTATTTTTTGTTCATTTGTTTTTCTTTTTGTTTATTATTTTAAGGATAAACCCCAAACCATTGTTCCACTTAGCAAGAAAGTAATAAGGAAGAAAATCATACTATTAGGAACAAAGATAACTTTTGCTGAAATACAGCCCTTCCCGACAGCAGACATAATACAAATGCTTGTCTATCCCCCAGATTTATTCACCACAGTGTTGGCAGACAAGTACTTGATGCCTGAAACAATATCAGTACAAGAAACACACTTGGCATTCTGAGCTGCTGTGAAACAGTTCCAGTTATGCTGCTACTGTGCTTCATGCTGACGAACTGCTGTGTGACTGATCTTTCTGTTTGGCTGATAACTGTTCATGTTTTTAAATGTGCTCAGATGCCATTTTTCACATTGCCAAATGGCCAAATTCAGTGGCTGCCTGTAGCCTCTGTTCTGCCTAAGACTCCATAATACTGTAACTGTACTCCTAACTTTCCTTACACTAGTGAGAGATTAAGCCATATGCCAGTTTTCTTTCTTCCCTGTAAAGTTTTAACACAGCCCTCAAACTGTGATTCCTTTAAGTGCAGTGGAACTGGTTACTGACAAATCACTAAAGGCAGAAAGTCTACGTTTGTTCAATACTGTCACAGATTCTAGTAGTCTTACTTAAATCCCATTTTGACCTGTTTTCCTCCTCTGCCAAACAGCAATACATCTTTGCAGGAAAGGCAGTTCCTTCTCCCCTCATCCATCAGCAGATGCTTGTGGAACTCAGCCCTCTCCACTCCCATCCTGCCACCAGGGAGGAGGAATCCCAACGGTCTCTTCTAGTACCACTATTTCCTACACGAGTGTCTGTCTTTAAATAAATAAATTTGGCTCATTTCCCCTTAATTACATTAGCTTGTCATTTCCAAGTCAAATACCATTTTGTCTTTTTTTTTCCTAATAAAAAAATAATTGTGTCAAATCATGTTGTCCCCTCTGTCCTGACTGGTAAAGCACAAGATTCTTCAGTTTATAAGGTTCCATTTATGCAAAACAAAACACAAAATTAAAGTTAACATATGTTTGCATTCTTTCCAAATTAATAATGAAGACAGAGAGTGGGACTGTTCCCATCATCAAGCTCCTGGCCCCATATGTTTTGCTGTCTATCCCTACATCACTGTTTTATCTTCTAAACACTGTTTAGCTGGTTTTTTTTCCCTACAAGATCCAGATTTTATTTCAGATGCTCTGAATTCATGAGACAGTATCAAAAGCTACACAGACATACAAAGGCTACATCTCTTCTAATTTCTTCCAAACAGGCCATATTTTTCTCATATTTCTCAGGATCAAAGAGTATCATTGAAAGTCTTCAATTTTTCAATGCATGAATGTTACTTCCATGAGCTTTACAAAAAGAAATGAAGCACGGATGTGTTTCAGTTATCACTGGGAACTTGGTTGAAGCTCCTCAGAAAATTCCAGACACGTGTCCTTAATACTAATTTACTTGTAAAACTAACTCAAACAAGGAGAATTAAGGCAAATCAACTGATTTAATTTTAGAATTTTATCCTCAGTTTTTCTCACAGGACAAAGGTCGCAACGGTCAGAAAAAAACCCTCAAGTTTTAATACTGAACAGACCACAAGCCAAGATTATTTATGTTACCGTACCAAGTAAAAAGTTTGAGGAACTCGACACTGAGCTCCAGTGTAGCAAGGATGGGTACATGGGATGGATGTGAGGACAGGTTGTGAAAGGAGGAATGCAGAAACACTGCCTGGACATGCACGGGTGCTGTTAGGAAAGTCACTTCTAGGCACTTCTAGAAATTAGGAAATTAGAAATACTTTATTGAGAATAAAGAGCCAAGGGTTTTGTCAACAACACTACCTTCTGTAATGAAGTAACTAGATCTGTGAATGAGGAGAACCATGACTATCATTCGCTGTGATTTTAGCAAGGTTTTCACATAGTGTCCCACGGCACCCTTGTATCCAAGCTGGGATGTTTTCTAGCTAAGTGGACTTTAATTGTACTCAACCTGAAAGCTTGTTAGAAGTGGAGCTTCTCAGAGGTCTATTCTGTGACCTATCTTCTTTTATATCTTTATTAAATACAGAGAGGAGACAAAAAGAATACATCCTCATCAAGTTTGCGGATGGTATAAAATTGGCAAAGAACAGTCATAGAAACACAGAAAACAAAGTTGGAGGGAACATTGCTAAGTTAGTTAGTCCTCTCCTCACTCAAAGCAAGCCTAGTTAGACCAGGCTCCACAGCACCTTATGTAGCGGAGTTCTGGATATCTCCAGGGATATAGATTCTGTGGATGCGTTCCAATATTTGAACTGCATGACAGAAACATAAATCTTTGCATTTAATTCAAAATTCCTCTGTTCCAACTAGTGTCTGCTGCCTCTTATCCTGTCTGGAGGCAACTTTGAAGAGGTGCAAGAGGAACCTTGAGGGCAGATGTGCCATCCAGAGGTACCCAAACAGACTGGAACAACGCATCAGCCAGAACCTCATGCCATAAAAAATAGGCAAATGCAAAGTTCTGCTTCTAGGAATAAGCAATTGCAATGGTAGAGGGTGGGAAATAACTGTCTGGGGAGCAGGACCTAACAGCAACCTTCCTTTACAAAAAAGGAGGTTGAACTAGGCTCTTTACTGAGATCCATGGCTGGTGGATGAAAGATAGCAGTCAAAAAATTAAATGAGGGAGGCTCTGACTTGACATAAGGAAAAGAATGTTCAAAATCATGAGAATTAAGCACTGTAAAATGTTGCCTAGGGAGGTTGCATAATCCCTGTTCTTGGAGTTTCTCAAGGCACACATAGACAAAAGCCCTAAGCAACCTGGTCTAAATTCGGTGACCATTTGTCCTAGTTAGGACAGCTGAGACCAGTTCATCACTGTATGGGTGTAACCCAAAACTGTGTATTCTATAGCCTTCCATGCCATTTCCCAGAAATTGTTAGCAGTAGAGGCCTGTAGATGTTCCTGTCCTCATACCCTTTTATGGAATTCCCCGCTCTGAGGGAAGGACTGAGCATTCCTGCCTGAACTGGAGAATATATAAACTTGGAGTTTTGGAACCTTTTTACTACTCGTGGGATCCAGAGGAAGACTGCAGCTCACCGCTCTCGACCGGACTGCACCTCACAGCTCTCCCAGACTGCAACAGCTCTCCCAGCAGCAGGTTTTTCCCCTCTCCCTTTACTTTGGACTCAAGGGGGGGCCCAAGGAACACCACTTTGTTCATGTCCCAGGGTGCTGGGTTATACATTTGGGTTTTGTGGGTTAAGACCAATTGTTTGTTTGTATAATTGTACTTATTGTATCATTTTATTAAATTGTTATTCTGACTTATAATCTCTTTTTTGAGTTGAGTTCATTTCCCCTGTTGGTTAACTTTTAAACCAGCACACCATTCAGTTAGCAGTGATTAATATTTGCCTATTCTCATACTAATAGGAAGAAAATCTAGATATTTAAGATGCTTACAACTTTTATTAAGAATATTTAACTTCTGAAGTACTCATAAAATAACCCAACTTAATGATGTTTGAGGGAAAAAAATACTAACATGAAAATTTTATTCCAAATTATGGTAAAATTTCTACTACACTTTTTTCTTTTATTAGTGTCAGCATGAATATACAGGACATAATAAAAATATAAACCCAACTACTTTTTCTATAATGACTTATTGCAAACAGTTTATTTTAGAAACTCTTAATGCAAATTAAATATTAACTCAAATAAATAATGCAAAATGATTACTATTTATCTTTTTTTTGGTTTTGTTTTCATACATCCAGAAAGTTATTCAGAGGTTTCACATGTCAGAGCTACAGGTTTTCAGCCCATGAGGCTAAAACATAGGTTGTGGAGAGAGCCTTATACACAATACACCAATTCAAAATTTATATTTAGTAGTGTTCATCCTTAAATTGACTTTTAAAATGGAAAACCATTAATTCTTTTTATCATGTTTACCATTTCACTACTAATTCCCTTATAAAATATTAAGATGCTTTATATGTTAGATGTTTATACAGTAATAGAAGTTACCAAAGTTCTTTAAACACGTAAACTATGACGAAACATTACAATAGTAGGCTTCAACTTAATTTTGACCTTTTTTCTTTCTCACCTCTGTCCCATGTTGTTCCAGTAAGAAAGAATCCAACATAGTTTTCTAAACAATGGACAATTTTTACACCAATTCACTTCATCATCATCATCATCATCTACGGATGAAGGAATAGGATGTGAATTATGAAATGCCACTATCTAACAAACAGGTCTGGAGCTGTCAGCCAGTTATGATAACAAGTACTTTTTAATATGTCTTATATGTTTTCCCCAGTTTGCTCCTTAGAGATAAAAGGATTATCAAGGATTTGTAGTCCTGTACACTTAGTTGTCAAAAGTCTACTTTAAAGAAAATTTGGCTGTCTTCATTCCTCTAATCCCTAAAAACAATTAGTATTTCAGAATAAACAACTAGAAATAGTAAAGCAGAACCTCAATGAAAGGATAACAGTACCCATTCTTTAAGTTTTTGGCTAGCGTGAATACTAACTTCACAACATCAGTCTCTACAGGAAAAAACATATATACTACATATAATTATATATGTACATATATGAATACATAGCTGTATGTATACCAAAATATTATGTATACAACTATATTTATATATGCATGTACTTATACACATACATAACTATATACAACTTCCTGCAGTAGTTTGTATTAAGAGGAGCAGTGTCATCAAACTTGATGGTATTTATGCATCTGTTTACTCTGTCAATATGCAAAGACTTATCCTAGATGCTGGACTTGATCCCTTCCTTTCACATGCCATTAGAATTTCATAGACTAAATTAAATCTGTGGAGTTCTTATAAATACAAGATGTTTAACAGGTGATCGTTATCTACTCAGTCCACAAGTAAAGGCAAAAAAGCCTAAGCTCTCTATGAGGAAAGAAATGCATCTCAATACTGAGTCCATAGTATATACCAGCTTTTGAAACTTGCTGTGATTTGGTCCCACAATCAGATTAAGTTTGCACTGAACTAAAAGCCCTGTTTCTAAGGAAAACCACATGCTTTGATGCTAGAGGAAGGTAATACATCTCCAGCTGAAACAGTAGAAAGGTTTACTGTATCTTTGTTTGAAGTGCTGATCAACACTGCTAGGAATTGTCTGCATCAAACACACGAGAGCCATGTAGGCTGGACAACAAAACCTATTGGGTTAGCTTCTACAAGACTAAACACTACAGCAAATAGTTATTAATGCTAGCAGAAATGTTTTGATTGCTATTTTTCAGAGGGGTTCAGAGGGGACCAGCTAATCTCTGATTCATCCTTATATGATCCATAGTCATGTTTTTTCTATTAAAGGAAAACTGTGAGCAACATATCCAGACTAAACACATTCCTTTACAGACATTAAATTAAACTCCTAATACTTTGTAAAAATGAAATTAAAAGGTGCAATTACTCCTAAGTGAATACTATGTTGTGAAATAACTATGATATGAACTATTAGGTACATACTCAGAATGGGCCCTCAAATATATTCGTTATGGGTACATAAGAGACTGACAAATCCTGATAAAAACTGCAGTGAGATAAAGATATCTGTAACCATGCACCAAATCTCAGTTAATCTTAATTCTCTGGAATCCTAATGGAGACTTTACTTTTTCAATTGATGTTAATGCCCGCACAGAATGGAATCTACCTTTCATTCTCAAAAATGAAAGCTGATTTCCACCCCTTTTATTCATCCTATAGTTCCTGTGACAGGTGTCAGAGGGCAGGCCTGCATGGTGACATTCTCAGTAAGATACAGGGAAAAAGCTGTCTCTGGTCTCCCAAACATGACCTGAAAGAACCAAATCTATGGATCAGTGGGCAGCTCGGAAACCAGATCCAGTCACATCTTCCATGTTTTCCCGTCCCTTACCCTGAAGAACACTGCAATATTGTGTTTGGAATGCAACACCTATTCTAGACTCCTAACACTACTTGACCCCCCAGAAAGCAGCTGTGATTCCTGACGTTAAGTGGTAGTCTCCATGCCCTAGCCAGCAAGTTAGCGTAAAACATAACACTGATGTGGTCAATTCCCCATCAGCTCAAATGTTAGAGCACAGAGTTGTGCATCCAAGAAGTCCATGCACTGGTGGCAGTTCCTACCATGGGACTCTATATGACGGAAGTCCTCCCCTACTCCTGCCAATATTAAAGATAAACCTTTTAGAAATATAACACCAAAAACTATTTCACTGAAAAGCATGCCAACAGCCTGTATGCAAACAACCAGATGGAGAAAGGAGGCAACTTTCATTTGCATAATGACTTTAACTGGAAATGCTTTGCAAACACAGCATTAACAGCACATAATATATCATTGTTACTATAGTGGCATCCCCAAATAGCACCAATGGGACCTAGGCCTCGTTAGAAGATGTACTCTATAAATGTATGTGCAGAGACATAAACCATACTTTAAAAACCCTTTCATCTATTACAGAATATCATCTACCCCAACTGACTACAACGCAAGGAAAGACAACAGATGGTTCAGATGGCAACTGTAAACCAATTTTACAGAAAGCTAAACTGCCCCTAATTATATCAGTTTTGAGATCTCCTGTCAAACCTTCACAATTTATAGTAGGTAGACCCCTTAACCTCCCTATAAAAATAACCGTAGACTCCCTGCTTCTAGTCCGACACCTTCTTTATCAACTGGAGTTTTTCCTTGCTCCCTCTGTTCCTCCAGAAGTTATGGAAAAGGGTTTCCCTTAAGTACCACCTGAATTAGAAAAAGACTTAAGTAAAATTCACAGTAGGGGTAAGGTAGTATTTCTCTACTGACTTGCCTTAACATTGCCTCCTTGTGCAACAGCACCTGATAAAGTCTTGACTAGCCTCTCAAAGGGCCAGGGAACTGGAGCCTCAGGTCACTGAGACGAATCTCTTGCTATGGATAAGGGTGACAGAAGAGCACCTGTCTCCCTGTCTCCTCACCTGGATATCACTGCTTCCAAATCTCCTGCCACCCCATTTTAATGGACAATTTTGGGTCAGTTATGATAAAATATTTTCACCGCTTCTCTAAAGAAAGCCTAAAGCGAATTACTATCTTGCAGAAAAAGAAAAGGATCTTCTGTTACCTACAAGGGACTGTTCTTGGTGGTGACCATGAAAAAAGTGCTGAAAAGTACCATCCTAATTTAAGACCTTGAGTCTTTCTTAGCTTTCAGAAAACTAAATGTCCAAGAACCATCTCATATACTGTTATAATAATCTCGGGTTTTATGCTCTTTTCCGCCAGATCAAAGGAGCATGCATGTTAACAGGAACGATACACATGTATAGAGATTGGAAACATGCTCCTTTCTGTTCACAAAGTGAGCTAGTACATACAGCTATTCCTTGTACCATGGACACATAGCATCAGTTATACACAAAAAAGAGAAAGAGAACATACACCTTAGGTCCAAATGGTGTCCTGAAACAAGATTATGCTGAGCTCATTCACTGTCATACCTTTGTGAAAACTGTAGTTAGGTTTGGTTACTAATCTTCAGTCTAGTTTAACAATGGAAGGTTTTATTTTATCTGTCTTTGTGAAAGTACACACAATTTAAATCATACTTTTCACTGAAATGTTTCATGAAGTAAAAGTTTGTTTGCATTAAGTCCAAGTTATAATTGTAATACCTTTAATTAATTTTCTGTGCTGTGTTCTTTCTATCAATATTTTTTACTAAGATGTTACACTATTGGATCTATTCAACACTGATTACTTGTGAGAAACACAAGAAGCTCAGCCTAAATGAAACAGATACATTAGGGAAAAAAGTGCTCAACCCTTAAGGTAAACTGAACAAAAAAATGCAATATACACCAACACTTGTATTAGGTTTACTTGATTTCTTAGCGGGCGTATTAGGAATTCTATTTATCTGAATTGAGTTTAAACCTAGTAAATCTTAACAAATCCCATCAAAACATTAGTAACTTTGGGCAACATTGACCTATTGGACCTATTGGACATGGACCTATTGGAGCGAGTCTAGGCAAGAATGACAAAAATTATTATATCACCTCTCCTATGAAGTATTATTATTTCTCCTATATTATGGATCACCTCTCCTATGAGGAAAGGCTGAGAGAATTGGGGTTGTTCATCCTAGAGAAGAAAAAGCTGTGAGGACCTCTTACTGAGGCCTTTCAGTACTTAAAGGGGGCCTCCAAGAAAGATGGGAACAAATTTTTTAGCAGCGTCTCTAGTGATAGGACAAGGGGTAAGAGTTTTAAACTGAAACAGGGTAGTTTTGGGCTAGATGTAAGGAGGACATTTACTATGATGAGGGTGGTGAAACACTGCAACAGTTGCCCAGGTAGATGCCCCATCCCTGGAAACATTTAAGGTCAGGTTGGATGGGCCTGTGAGCAACTTGGTCTAATTGAAGATCTCCCTGCTCATTGCAGGGGAGTTAGACTGGATGACCTTTAAGGGTCCCTTCCAACTCAAACTATTCTATTATTCTAGGATGTCATTTACAGTGAAAGAATGCAAGAATGAAATAAGAGAATTGCTCCTGCTTAAAAATATATGTGTATTAAGGTAGATAAAGGAATACTAATTAAAAAAGAACAATGTTTCAGGGACTATTTAGGGAACCACAGGCCTATAAAACCCTGGCCAAACTTTTAGAAACTATTTCAAAAAACTGAATTAATGAGCACATGCAACCACAAGAGCCCCTGGAAGCTTATGGAGAAGCCAAGCAGTCCATTATATTTAAAAAAAAAAAAAAAAAAGGCAAAAAACTTGGATTATAACAGTTCTAGGAAAGTATCAGCTATCAGCTTCATACTGTGAAACATCTGTGAAATCCATATGAATGTGATAGGGAAACAATGTAAGACAAAGGAGTCATTATAGTTATCTTAACATACAAATCTATGGTACACCTGTATCTAATATCCCTCTCACAAAAATAATTAAGTAAACCTTAATGAAAACAGAGAAGGCTGGCAGGCAGCACTAATAGTTAAGAAACCACTTCCACAGTATATACTACTAAATACACAAGAATGCCTTAACCTGGTAAAGAAATGAGTTACAGTATGTGTGGTAGAGATCTACACAATTATGACTGTCATGGAGAAGAAGAATACAGATCTATTTTTTACAGCTGTGTTCAGTACAAGAACTGATGGGCATCTAATTAAACCACCAAGCAGAATTCTCCAAAGAAATGTTTAAACAAGGTGCATGTAAGCTGAAGAATTCCTTGAACACAATATGGATGCTAAAGCTTAAATGTGTTCAAAGAGAGATTAGACATGTTCAGGAATGACAAATCTATAAAGAAGTATTAAGTGTAAAGCTGCCATGTTGCTGGCTTATGATGCAAAAACATTCTGCATAATAACATCAGGTTGTGCTGTCCTTTTCTCTAGGTGTCTTAGTGTTGACCTCTGTCAGAGGGGATACAGGTTTCCACAGGCCTTCAATCTCACTTAGAATTGCAATTCTGAAGTTAAGCTGCTTTCCTTTTTGGAAAGCTACAAGTGTACAGACCTCATTTAAAATATCAGATAGAAGTCACCAGCAATTTCAGAGGAGGGGAAAAATATAGATCTTCCTTGCATGATTAATAGTGGTATTAATAAATAAAAAAGCATGGTGACTTCAAAGCTGAAAATAGGCTTAGATACTTCCTTTGCAGAACAGTCACCCCTTAAGTTAAGTGGGCACTTAGACACCTTAAGGTAGCTGATGATGTGACCTTTTTTCAGACAGACAATTAGACTGCAAGGATAGGCTCATCTCTTATGTATTGGTAAATTATTTTTTCTTTAATCAGTAATATCCTTCCTTCACTCAGCTGTGAAAGTACAGGAGCATCTGCCTTTGTATAAAACCCGTACACGTAGTTGAACTATCACTGTTGCCCTGAACTGAAAGAAACAACTCATACTATGGCTTTGGAAAAACAGACTCAAAGAAAATGCTTTGAAGCACCAATTTATTTAATTTTTCTTCATTCTGAATAGCATTTAACAAATCTAGGCTTCAACAAGTTGCAACATTCAGCATTTCTTTACTAGGCTTTTCCCTTTAGCCACAGTGGCATTTCTGACTGCAGCTGAACTGCCAGGAACAAGGACTGTTTTGGACTTTGAACAAAATATCTTATGCCATTATTCTCCTCTTAGATTTCACCTGGCTGAATCTGGCTAAAGGACTGTTCCAATTTTAGAGAGAAGACTTCCTCAGAATGTTTGGCACAAGAAATAATGTTTTAAAATCTAAGTGGTCACTTTCATCAAGGAAAACAATACATATATTTGCAAAAAGAGATTTACCCATTTTAGGGTAGATGTTTTAACATACTTCTCATGCCTCCTCCATCTTCCAAAACTTATATAACTCAGAAAATCAGAGTATTTTCTAAAAATACATTTTATTTTCTAAGGGTTTGTTGGCATCCTCATATGGACTCAGGATACAGCAATGAAGTAATGATGAACTCTCCATATCATCTTCCCTGAGCAAAATGAGGGTATACAAGCTGTGGAGTGATTGTAGCAAACCTTTTGTACTTCAGATTCTGAATCCTCTCAGAGAAGCTCTTCTGACTAACACATTAACATTATTTATAGTCACTGGTCAAGCAGGAAAGAAAGGTTTTCCTAGAACAGGAGATCTCAGTGCCATAGTAGCTCAGCTTGAGGCAACCTCAGAGCCACTTTTTCAGTGAAAAATAACCTTTGTAAAAAGTCAGAGGTATGCCACTTAATTTCCACATTATGCACCCAAATTCGAGTCTAGAGACAAATAATCAGTCAGTTGAAGAGACAGGCAGCACAGCAGGCATGTATTTCAATTGTGACTAAGGGGGTAACACTCTATCAGTGTAGCTCAGAACCCTCAGGTCATTTGGACCTAGCTGGGTCCCCACGCAAACAAACCAGGTGCTGCTGCCTTATGGGCAGTTTTATTTGCATCAGGGGTGAATTCTCTGCTGAATTTGTTGGAATAACTGTAGTGGTGTACCTATTTCTTCTCCTTACAACAAAACTGTTTCTGTGGCCAGGATCTTCTAGATCAGTCATGTTGCTATTAAATGATGAAATTAAGACAGGCAATGTAAACACTAAACTCTGTGAAGTAACCTTAAAAAGGATTTCCTAGCAATACCTTGCAATAAAAAGAGAGGAGGCCACATAGCTAACAAGCTTCCTAAGCAATGTCATTCTAAAAACCATGAAGACTTACTTCTTTCCATGTTGTATAGTGTAATAAGAGTAACTAATGTTTCGGTAGTTTATAAACTATACGTTTATAACCTGTATAAGGTAAGAAATGCCCAGAATTGACATAAGTCTTTTCCCTTTTGGATTTTATGTATGTGAAGTCTGTAAGCAAGGCACAAAAAAACATTGTGGTGGGAGGGTGTGAAAAGACAGATGATGGGAAAGCCCCCTAGGAAATTTGATTTTAATAAAGATCTTGCACTGTACTCCAGAATATCATAGTATTAGAAAAAGTGAGTACATTGTTTTACCATCTAAAAGCCCAGATGGCCACCAAGGAACTGTTATTCCAGATAAACTCTAGCAACCCACAGGATTTTCAGTTTAATAATAAGAAGTCAATTACATATCTGAAAGAGTAAGTCAACACCTATTTTCATCCAAAGTCTAGTTCATCTTTTTCAGTGTATGGAGAGATATCATTAGCAGTATAAATTAGCACACTACAAGTCTCATGGACAATTTTCAATGTGCTATATGACAAATTTGTGTCATGATGGCTACTTTTTCAGTGAGATGATATTACCATGCTGTAGAGAAAAAGTTCTCAAACATGTAACAGGAACACAACTAAAACTGCAAACTGATAGGGTTTGGTGTGGGGGGGTGTTGCCTTTTTTTGTTTTGTTTGTTTGCTTGTTTTTTGTTTTGATTTTTTTTTTGTTTTAAATTCAAACTACAGTGTTCAGCCTTTTCACACATTTTTTTTTAGTAGTAATACATTACCCGCAAGTCTACATTTAACCTGTGGCCCAAATGACAGGTGTAAAGTACTGCGAACCCAAGAGGTTTTTTGTGGAAGCTGGGCAATAAGATTTCATATGCATTACAGCTGCTTTTTCACCAGATGATCTTATAATCACACAAGGCCGAACAATGCAACTACAATTTGGCAGGCTACTCACAATTAATTCTACCAAAGACTATTCTCAAACTTCTCTGAAGATCAAGCAGGTATTTAACCACCATAAATCTAAGCAGACACAGTTTATAATCAAACTCTGACAAGTAATCTAAAAAATCCCCCCAAAGCCCAACCAAATACAAAAGAATCCAACAAAAAAACTTTAAGAAGGCACTTTCATCCAATGAAAATAAATCCCAAACAAAATACTCCAGGTCAGCCCCTTATCCCACTTCTCTAAACACTACCAACAACTGCAGCACAAGTTCATCCTTTCTTGTCTAGTTAAAGTTCTGAACATGAACTATAAGTATGAAGGAATATGACTTCCTACCTGTTACAATGAATTAAGATAATAGTATCTCAAGAAATTTCTAAGGATTTTTCCAATTAGCAGATAAGGGGATTAAGGAGAGCAGATAAATATCACTGGGCTTGAAGCAATTGATGGCAATACAATCAGTGTGGATCACTGCAGAACAACTATCAAGAGCACATGAAATGGATCATTTAAGAAAATCAACTTCTCTCAAAGGAGTAGAAAATAAAATTACAATCTGTATCGAAGATTAGTGTTTATAACTATCAGAAAACTAGCATTCTGCTTCATGGCTAAGGTTGAAACAGGAAAATACCTAAACAAAAACTATTACATACTAAATCATGACTGTTTCTGCTAGCCAAACTGAACCATTATATGCTACAGCTGCACAGCAGTGTGATGGCCATCCTGTGACATGACACAGGCTGAGTTCTGTACTAGACAGTGTAAACAAAAGATGAGCAGTGTCACATGCCTTTTTTATTCTCACTTTTCCTTCTCTGTAACTCCTATCCATCACATCATTTATTGGACTTCAAGAGATTAAGCCTGTTTCTGTGATACACATGCACCCCCCCACACAGGTTTTATCACCTTCCTTAGTATGATCAGCCTCCTGCTGAAGATGACAGTGGAAAGTAAGGTTGATAAAATTTGGAGAATCAGAACCAACTCAAGCTAGAAATAATATACTATGTAAACACTGCCATGCATTCAAATACTGTCTTCTGGAACTCCCAGAAACAGGTATCTTTCTTTCAATTAGCAAAAAGATTTCCTTGACAATCTGAGAGAATTTTTGTTGGAGAACTCAGTAATTTCAGAGTATGCACAAGCTAGATTGAGTTTATGCTGACAATTCAAACTAGCGTTCAGTTGTAGCTGCCTCACCCATCTGCTGAGACAGCAATTGATAGCCTCATTTTTCAGACTGCTTTGCAGAACAATCTTGGTTCTGCATATTGTTATCAAAACACAGGCTGCCTGGCTCAAGTTTATATTATATTATTTATGCTGCCTGTGCAACACTAATAGTATTGTACATCTACCTTTAGAGAAAAGTGAAATCACCTTGAACACTAAGAACTTAAAGAGGGATTGCAAGTAGTAAATTTTAGAGTATTTACTGTGAATCAGATAGTATATCTTCTGTTAGAGATTAGTTAAGATCAAGTGATCAAACAAAAAAGGTAAATTTTGTAAATAAAATGGAGATCTCTTCTCACAAGATGTGTGAAATACTCAGGCATTTATATAATCTAATCTCCTTCAAAAAACTGGGTAAATGAATCTCATTTAAATATATTGTATGAAGCAGTTTAAATAAGTAAATGACTACACTACATAAAGTCATTAATTTCCAATCAATAGAGGTTGCTCTAAAAGGGATTTACCAGCAAAAGTATCTACACCACAGCAGTATGTAAATTGAAAAGAAACTCTGATTTTGATTATTTGCTCTGCTATCCTGAGTATTCATTACACTCAAAAAAACTTTACATCAGTACGATCAACTTGATACCAAAAAAATTACACATGTAAGTGACTACAAGCAGGAATTAACTTTTCCTTCAAACACATTTCAGACATGGTTTGTTACCACATTGCTCTTTCCTCACGCTGCAATTAGGGTCCCTGGAAATGAATATCTGATTGCCAGAATCCATAAGGACCTGGGGTTTTCCCCCAATTTTGCCTATTATATTTTATTTATTACACTGGAAACAAAATGTTGACAAACAGTCAGTGGATGAAATTTCTTGTCAAGTTAGTATCTGTTTACAGAAAAGTGTAACTGTCATCAAAGCAAACAGCAAAGTTGAAATTACAGGGTAAATCAGCTTGTGAAGTGGAAAGCCATTCTATGTGAATTCATTGAGAAACCTCTTCCTCTCAGCATTTTATACTCCAGATACTCCTCTTATAGTCTCTACACTCAAATGCTATTCAACAAAAACTTCATTCATGTATTTGAAAGCATAGCTTTGTATTTTAAAATGCAAAGACTTAAATCCAATTGTACATCCCCTTCTTTAGTGATAAAAAGCTGTAGAAGGGCACATTCATTACTGAATGCATCTATGTGCTTCTTCAACCGTATAAAAATAAAAAGGTAAAATTCAGAAAAAACCTGAAATTGCTTGAAATACTTTAGAGTATTTAAACTGATTTGTAAATTCAGAATGAAGACACAAAGACAATTCATGCAAAAACATATTAAAATGACTTCAAAACAGCAACTTTCAGGAATGCCGTATTTTAATACTTCATGGTTTTGTATTACCTTCAACATTACCAATCTGTTGCAACAAGAACCTTCTGACCCCTCAGTGAATGCCTTTCTATGGGGAAAGGAACACTTCATCCCTAGTTCTTGTTTTTTTTGAGGTGCAGAATTCTTCTGCATGACTTGCAAAGTTACTGAGACAATCAGCTTGATATAACCTGCAAGTAACCGCAACGTCAAGTCACGGCTTTCAGGTCATCGTTAATTCTGAAAATATTCATTAGCCTTCTGTGACAGAAGATTCTTATCCTTGCTTCCTTCTCTCATATGGCATTCCATATGGCATACCATAAATTGCACGTCTCTTCAATTCTGCTCCAGTCTTACTACAATTTATGGAGTAGACAGGGAGGAAGGAAGGCAAAAAAAAAGGCATTCTCCCCTAAGTGCCTCCAGCTAACTCGAAGACCAAGTAACCCACTGTGAAGAAAAATAATTTTCTACCACAAACCAAAACACCAGCCATGTTATAATAACGTTTCGTTCTCCTTTTAGGCATAAATATAACATGTCTACACTCACTAAACTCTTAGGTGAAGTGAGGATAAGTTTTTTAATTATACAATACATATCCAGTAACTTTGATAACTGAAATCCAGACATGGTTTCCAGTGTGGTTTCCCAGAAGTCTGATATACACAGAAGGCTCCTACCATTAACTAATTCATAAATAATTTCTCAGCAGCAGCTTACTGTCAACATCACAGCTTCTTCTATGAACTCCATCATAGTTGTCCCTGTTAGACCTGTTCTTGAAAGCTTCTGCCAGCTAGAAAACTGCCAGTAAGAAAAATTCAAATAATAAACAAAAAAAAAGTCATGAACAAAAATTGATATAGCCTAGGCATACTATGTGTAGTACTCATCCCTCAGCAAGTATGTGTGTCTCTTGCACTACCAAATTTAAGCTGTAATTTGCCCTAGAAGTTATTCTGAATGATGAGGCATTAAAGCCTTATACTTCACAGCTGAAGTATCACTACACTACCTCCTCCAATCTTTCCTGCATGTAAGCAAATAAAGAGTTCAGCTTCACTCTACCAGCTACTCACAGCACTTTCTGTAGCCATAACAGAATTCTGCTCTGAATTCTCCTCCTATTTCAGCACAGAAGTTAATAGTTCTCCCAAGAAAAATAAGCTTGCACCCTGCTTTATGAGGGGGAAAAAAGGTACATGCATGAAGCAAGGGGATAGGATTCCCAGTTGCATCAGAGAACACTTTAGAGTCAAAACCCATGTGGGATGAGATGCCTGCACATCCTATTACACAGCACATCAAGAGGCTCTAGAAGTGATAAGAAAGGAGAAGTAAAGGCACACACCAATTGCCATTCCAAGGAAGTATTATTTGACAGGACACATGCCTTCTACAGTTCCAAAAAACATTAAGACAAGAAATCCTGAACGATGTCTTGCGGGTCCTATTTCAAATTTGAAGGGTTCAGAAGCCAGAAACATCTCATAGGATGAAAATAGCAGGAAGCAAATTTACAACTAGGAATATTGTTCTTCAAGTTCACAAGCAAGTCTACTTTACTGTAGGTCTCAAGCCTTTTTCTGCTTTACCCTTTGACAAATTTAGAAGAAACATTTCTGTGTCAATCTTCTGATCATTTTAATTCATACCAGTTTTATCTGTCACCCTTCTACATATTCTTAGTTACTTGTTGAAGATCACTTAACTATGTCTAGTTAAAGTGTCAAACAAGAGAACAGGACTTCAGACAGTAAAGGCTTTGGTCTGGAAGTGAGGTAACAAATGAGGGGGATTTTTCACTTGACTCTTACTAGGTTTGTATTCTTGCAATG
Organism: Manacus candei; assembly: GCF_025592945.1. Classification (NCBI taxonomy): domain Eukaryota; kingdom Metazoa; phylum Chordata; class Aves; order Passeriformes; family Pipridae; genus Manacus; species Manacus candei. The sequence goes on along the minus strand of NW_026138097.1, from coordinate 29,282,838 downwards.
TTTTTGAGATTCCCCAGCAATACAAAAAAGTCCATAAAATTTATTTTTATTTCTTTCCCTAATTTCTTGAGCTACCGTGGAGAGCAGTCTTATCTAATAGGCCATAAAACATAAATCTCCATTAAGCACATTGGGAATTTGTTTCCAACCCAAAAGAGGAAGCATCATCTTATGTAATGTCACATGCAGTCATTTTAAATTATTGCACAGCAAAGGGATTTTAGTCTAAAAATTAAAATTAAAACACTAGTCAGAGATAATTGTCCTTAAAAAAAAGTTAATAAAAATAAAGCCAAAATAAAACAGTACCATATGAGCCAAGAATTAAATCTCATTAGGAAAATAATAACTTTGCTGTTTTATATGGCAAACTTATCTTTTTATAACAAAGAATTTGATCACATATATGTGAAATATGTAATAAACACAAATATTTATTTAATACAAAGAGTATTATGACTCCTTAGTAACTAATACTCTTAAAAAGTATTAACAGTCTTTGAAGTTGAAGCAAATCCACATCTTATTTGTAGGTCTTCCAGGAAGAGTAACATCTCCTAGCAAGCAAATTAGCTAGGACTACACTAAAACCTATGTATTTGTTCACCTCTTTTGAACTGGAAAGCTACTTTCAATCATAAACTCAGTCATGAAACAAAGATAGAGAACTTCAATCTTACAGATTGGCTCTACTGGGCTTAGTATGATGCCACACTTTTTAAGACATATCAGCTGACATAAACCAAATCAGAACTCTTGTCACTTTAGAATTACATTTTTTTTGTCACTTATTTTGCTTCTTCATATAATATGCCTGCAGAGATAATTTAGTGCAGCGTATGTCAGTCCGGTTGATCACTGAAGTAGACTTGGGTTAGTGCTGAAGTAAAGTATTAAGCTACAACAACTCATTAATGTGGAACCAGGGCAATAAGTTCTTCTTTCTTAAATACTCAGATTATTTGTTTCTAACAAAGCACCCATACTTTGCATTTGAAACCATGGAAATAAAAAAGAGAGTCTCTGTAACTTGCCAGTTACTAAAACACTGAAAATTAACACGATTTTCCTTGAGCTGTCTGTCAGTGAAAATATAACTGAACTAAAATGATACTGCAGTTTCCACTTTATAATCAAGCAAATCCCAGTGGCATCAATAAAATTAACTCCTGTCATTGAATTTGCGTATGTAAAATTTGCGGCTCCTGATCTTGTAATTTTAGAGAAGACAGAAAATATATTTTGGACTGACCAGCACAAAGATCATACAAGGATAAGGGTAATGACCTTACCTAAAGTAGAGAACGTGAATAACAATCATGTATATTTTCTAAAGGTGACACTGAAAAGACTATGTTCTTTGAACATAAGGCTTCTATGTGAAAAGTGCTGGAGAAGCTGGAGTCTACATCAGGCCAAATGTTTATCAACATTTCATAGAATCACAGCATCACAGAATGGTTTGGCTTGGAAGGGATCTTAGATCATCTAGTTCCAACCCACTCCCCTCCCACCACGGGTAGGGACACCTTCTACTAGATCAGGTTGCTCAAAGTCCATCCAACCTGGCCTTGAGCACTTCCAGGGATGGGGCACCCACAGCTTCTCTGGGCAACCAGTTCCAGTGCCTCATCACCTTCACAGTGAATAATACCAGCTTTCAGTTTCATTTACACAAGTAATTTCAGCAGCAGCCATCTGTATTGACACTCACACAGTACCTATCCTACTGCTTCTTATAAACCAATCTCACATGCCTATGAATAAAAATCACACCCTGCTCCTGTGCCCCATATCCCCACCTACACACACATGCTGACAGCATACAGATCCATGCCATTTAAACATGCATTATGGATTCTAAATATGTATACATGCTATATATAAAATGTATGTATGTATAAATGTATATTTATAGTTTGTATTTATTCTATATCCACAAACACTGAAGTTCCTACAGGAGGCCTACCAGTGTCCTGTCACTGAAAAATCCTGTGCTCTGTGCTCTCTTTCCAAGATATTCCGTGGCCAGCATGTGCTCAAGCTCAAAGCCCTACTTAATACTATATACATACATACATACACAAACATATATGTATATATAGTAAGCTAGGCTTAGCAAATGCCAAATGTGGAATGGCAAAGAAAAATAGATTATCTTTTTTCTGAGTTAGTTAACTAGACTTAATAGTTGTGCAGTTAGATTGCTAGACTATTTCAAAGGTGTAGATTTTTGTTATTCCAGCAATAAAGTTTTCAAAGCAATTTTGTTTTTTACAAGATGACATCATGAGATGGTTGTGTATAGTTGGCTACATTTTCCACATAGTTTTTATAGATGTCCAAGGTCCTTCAGAGTTCTGCCCTTTGCTGCACTGTTTAAAAAGCTCCTTTAACACAAAGCTTGAGCACATATTTGCCCATATCTTCCAAAAGGATTTTTGCAATTTTCACATGGCATCGTTCCCACAGACTTTCACAGCTGACCTGTCTAGAAAGAAACTACCCCCTTTCTTAATCCTTGACATAATTAAACAATTTAACTGCTTTTGTGTCTAACCCTGCCTTTCTTCTCTTGTTCTTCATCAGTCCACCTTCTCACATCTCATTTCAAATTGAACACAGGTTTTTTGGAACAAAGATACATCATTTTAGGTAACTGTAGCATGTACAGCAAAATGAAACCACCGGATCATTTAAATGCCTGTAAGATGTGCAGAAACAGCAGCACCAACCCATGTTTTTAACCTTTGTTTTACATATTAAAAGGGAATGCTAGCCAGTAATTCATCAAGCACTTTTCATAGCATCCATTCCAAGTTGCATCTTCTCAAGGGAGTTGCCTCATTATCGATATCCTATGCACATATTGAGAGAAAAACATAAATCTTCGCACCAGCCTCCTTTTCAACTATATCCTAAGAGAATTCAATACAACAAAGACTAAGTTTTACATAGGTTTAGGGAGAATGAGGAAGCAAATGTTCTTTCCAAAATGTGCTTTCCCTAAGGTAAGAGAAACGAAGTCAGAGATCATATTTTTTACAGTATTACAACACCCATGTGAAAGCAGCCATCTCTCTTCCCTCTGAACTTTCTAAACATTCAATCAGTCTTTGAATTCTCAGAAAACTCAAAAGCTGCATTTACTGTGTTTAGCTTTAATTCTTTTTTTCCGGTTTTTGTTTCAAAAGAGCATTAGTATTTTTCTCAACTTACTAATCAAAGCCAAATGCCAGCGTATGAAAATATTACTTGCTCTATTAAAAGTTTATTTGCTTTTCTTTTTTACCACTGAGACATGAGTTCAAACTTCCGTCTCAGAAGAAGAACCTAAAACATGTCTCTCTACAAGTTTAATTAAAAATTTAAAGCAGGATCCATGACATCCCAATTGAAATGAAATCCTTACTCCAAAGAGATACTGAAAGTAGAAAATACTTCTCTTGTTACACTGAAATCTTAGCATTTGAGTGATATATCATTAGACAGTTATTATCCAAGAAATGTTATTTTGTTGTTTGAATCAATCAGCTCTTTCTCTCTGAAAGTAAAAAAAAATACCCCCAAAACAACTGTGAACTGCTTCTAGGTTTTGTAAACAGGCTGAGAGACTCAGCTGTTGCATTTAAGAGAGGTACAGGGAAACTACAACACCACTTTAGAGAAAACAGGCTGAAAAAGTTTTCTGCACTTATTTCTCATTGTATATATTTTGTGAACTTGGTAACGGTGGTCTTTGAACATTTCTCCCCCAACATAAGCAATTTCAAAAAGTGGATAAAAATATATTGAAAACCTCCCAGTTTCTGCCTGTAGTGTGAAAAAATATTGAACCTCAACTACCATCACCAAATCCCTCGAACTCACTAGTTTACATTGTAATCTAACAAAATGTTACATGACAATTTTATCTTCTTAATTTTTTAATGGAAATTAACAGGGCTTCAAAAATAATAATTTGGTTCTTCACCAGTGACAATCAAGACTCAGTGTCAAATTTCTGCTTAGAAGTTTCTTTGCATTGCTGCATTTACTCTATTTAAAGTTACATTACAAAGTAAATGGAATTTCCTCTTTGAAAAGACTGCAGGATTTAGCTTATATTGCTTATATTCAGCACAACTGGGAGCAACACAAGTTTAGCTTTCCCAAGAAACCTGCAATACCAAGGAACTAAATGAACACCACATGCAGAGAATTCCATTTTCCAAAGAAGTTTAAAATGTTAGAGAAGTGAGCTCATAAATAGCTTTTCTTTAAAATATTTCTGAAAACTACTTTGTGCATTTCATTATCCTTCAGGCTATGCTGAGATTGTCAGCAGAAGTGTAACAGGTTACCTTCACTATTCTGCATGTCTCAGCTGTGACCTACCAGTTCTATCATTCCTCCACCATCCATTCTATTCTTAATTGTATAGAGAAAATATAAATAAATAATGCTCTGAAATACATTTTAATGAGATTGATGCATAGATTCTTTTCCTGATTTTTTCCCAAGAAACACTCTTTTGAAGGAAAAGAGCTCCATCAGTTCTTCCCTTCACCCTTCCAAAACACCTTATATTTTCCTTTTAGCAATGAAGTGCAGACTTTTCCTCATCACAGATTCTTGGAAAACAGTTGAGAAGCCAGTGACTCCTATCCCATTCTTACTGCTAATTAAAAAACAATTAACAACACAAACACTTTTCTGAAAAAGAATGAAACTTAGTTATTTCTAATGACTGAATACCAAAATCTAAGTCAAAATCTGATTTCATTTTAAAATAACAAGAGCAAAGAAGATGTAAGTTCAGTATCAGACAGCTTTATGTCGATGAGTATGACACAGAATAGGAATAAGGCTTCTGCAATCATATTGTAAGTTATTCTGAGAAGCTGTTTGCGTTATTGTTATGAGGCAAATCTGGCTTAGTAATAAACCTGCTGTGGATTAGGAACTATTAGGTTCACTTTCACTGTACCCATGTGTACAACTGATATGATTACAGATGTATATGGGGTGATAAACAGACTCCTCAATGAAAGTATTTCCACCTAGGTGATTTGAAAATTGATCAGCAAAAACCTCAAACTGGAAAGGAAAAGGTGGAGAGAGATTCAGTGTGCATTTCTCTTGAATTTCTCTGTGAAAGGTATGCACACATAGGTGTTGATGAGAAGATTTTATTTAGGATATTCCTCCTGAGAACAGGCAGCCCTTTCCTCCTATGTAGCATAACTAAACTGCTCTAAAGTCTCTCTTATCAGACTCAAGAACTCGGCATCCATGTTTACCGAAATCAAATATATAATCTTATATACTTCAGACAAAGCTTTTATGCAGCATTCTTTGCTGATATTTTTGGGAGGGTTTTTTTGTAGGTTTTTTTTTTTTTTTTAATGAGGGGAGATTCTGGTGTGTAAATCACGCAGAAGCAGAAAGGTAACAGATGGTTGCTGGAGACATGCCACAGAAAAAGCAGTGGCTGACAGGATCTGTTATCCCTTAGCAGCTGCAGATAAAACCTTGACAGTTTAGGATAAAATTTCATTAAAAAAATGTAGCTGCTGACAAATGAAAAAGAAAATCCACCAGAGAAGACTATGCAAAGAAGATTTCATCCTGTAGAGATGATTTCAAGCATTTAAAAGAATTTCTACATACATGAGAGATTAAATGCCTTGCCCAAACAAAGGTTCTGCAATTTGGCTACCCATGGCAAACTCAGTTAGGATGGTAAAGCAACAGGAGAAATCAAACGCCCTTCTCCAACTTTTTCCTGAAAAAGCTATCTGACAGCAAAACATCTAAAGGATCCTCTGTATGCCCATTTGTGTGCAGCCAGAACTCTACAAGACTTTTGGCAGAGACTCTGATGCAGAAAAATGTCAAGCCTTTCCTATTAAAAGCTATCGGAAGGAATCAAAGAACTATACGAAAACTTCAAAAGGCATAACCATAGAATCAGAGAATCAGCCAGGTTGGAAGGGACCTCTGAGACCCTCAAGTCCAACCCCTGATCCACTACTGCTGTGGTTACGAGACCATGGCACTAAGTGCCACATCCAGTCTCATTTTAAAAACCTACAGGGATGGAGAATCCACCACTTCCCTGGGCAGCCCATTCCAGTGCCTGATTACCCTCTCTGTAAAGAATTTCTTCCTAATATCTAACCTAAACCTCCCCTGGTAGAGCTTAAGACCATGCTCTCTTGTCCTACTGCTGGTTGCCTGGGAGAAGAGACCAACCCCCACCTGGCTACAACCTCCTTTCAGGGAGTTGTAGAGAGTGATGAGGTCTCCCCTGAGCTTCCTCTTCTCCAAGCTGAACAGCCCCAGCTCCCTCAGCCTTTTTCTATAGGACTTGTACTTGAGTCCCTTCACCAGCCTTGTTGCTCTTCTCTGGACCTGTTCCAGCACCTCAATATCCTTCCTGAACTGAGGGGCCCAGAACTGGACACAGTACTGCAGGTGTGGCCTCACCAGCACTGAGTGAGAAGAATCACAGGGGAAGAATCACTTCCCTGGACCTGTTGGCCACACTGTTCCTGATACAGGTCAGGATGCCATTGGCCTTCTTGGCCACCTGGGCACACTGCTGGCTCATGTTCAGCTTTCTGTCAATCCAAACTCCCAGGTCCCTTTCTGCCTGGCTCTCTAGCCACTCTGTCCCCAGCCTGTAGGGCTGCAGGGAGTTGTTGTGGTCAAAGTGCAGGACTTGGCACTTGGCCTTGTGGATCCTCATTGCATTGGAATCAGCCCAAGTCTCCAGCCTGTCCAGGTCCCTCTGCAGAGCCCTCCTGCCTTCCAGCTGATTGACACTCCCCCCCAACTTAGTGATGCTGGTGGACTCAATCCCCTCATCTAAATCATTGATAAAGATATTAAACAAGACTGGGCCCAACGCTGACCCCTGGGGAACACCACTAGTGACTGGTCACCAACACGATGCAGCCCCGTTCACCACCACTCTCTGGGCCCGGCCCTCCAGCCAGTTCCTAACCCAGCACAGAGTGCCCCTGTCCAAGCCATGGGCTGCCAGCTTTTTCAGGTGTATGGTGTGGGAGACAGTGTCAAAGGCTTTGCTGAAGTCCAGGTAGACTACATCCACAGCCTTCCCCTCATCCAGGGGTAAACCCTTTACAAAAGCCAACTTCTTGCAGGGGAAAAAAGAAATCAATCCATTTTAAGGCCACCCAAGGCCATAAATCTACATAAAACAGGTATGTAATTACAGGATCACTTCACCAAACAGAGGCTGCTTCTATTCATGAATGGTTGGACATGAATTACAACTGACTAAAGCAGTTCAAACATGTTGTGTCTTCAACTACACTAAACTTCATTGATAGCAAAACACCTGTTGTGAGCAGACCCAGACACCATGACTCTCTGCAAGCAGGTAACTCACTGCACACTCACCTTTCAGATCTACAGTTCTAAGTACTTAACTAGAACAGGCACAGCAGCAAAATATCACTTAGCTAACAGGAATGTAGCAACACCTCAGAAAAATAAAAACCTGCAGGTTGCTCCAGGTTCACTCTCTGTCTAGACTCCTAGAAGGCATCTCCTGAGCTTGAAGGGAGTCAAGAAAAGGGACCACTTTTCAAGTTAGCAACAAGAGCTGGAGTGAGGCTGATGGATCAGCACAGATTCTGAGAGAGAGTAACAATGAAACATTACACAACCCTGGCTAACAGGAAGGTAAGAGAGTTGCTTATACTAGGAAACTGGGTTACATTTGTGTTATCAGTACTCATTCCTCTCTCTCTTCCACCAACATACATACGAGATGACTTTTCTTCAGCTGCAGCTATCAGGTTCAAGCTTTCAAACTAAGTTTTTATGCTCAATATGCTCAAATTCAGTTAGGTGGAAAAATGCAGCACCACAAAATAAAACCAAAAATCAGCCCTCCTCTTTGAAAAGTCTATGAGAAAAGTACATCATGTCCTCATACGGAAGAAAAGGATTATCAAGTTAACTTCAAATGATTTTTAAAGGGTAAAAAACTAAATTCAAATACTTTCTTTAAATTTTTGCTCATTTCCTGAAGTAAATTACTTGTTTTATCTTGGGACAGAGTTTACACAGCTCCTCCTTTCTCCCATGTGCCTTCCTCCTCCATATTTTTATGTTTGGTATGTTCAGGAGACCTAGACATCTCACTTTGCCCTCCTTTGGACTAAGAAAATCTGTCCATTTCTTTCCAGGTCTTCAGCTATCCAGATTTCTCTGCTTCACTACACAGTAAGGACAAACAAGACCCCCAAATTATTAGCACTAGATGGCAAGCTAAGCAGCAAGTGATTCCACTGGTGCTACAGTGGCTTAAAAAAATCAACCAACCAAAACCAAACAATTAAAAAGTACAAATATTTCACAGTAAGTCTAGAGGCTAGGAGTTTCCCTGGCAACAATGGTTACAGTTTTCTGTGGGATCAGAGTTGCCTTCAGCTTCCTAGGAAACCACTTAATACTAAGAACTGTGACGTGCCTCTGAAACTTGTTCATTGAGCTCTTGAAGAGGCAGTAGACTGGGATGAGAAAGAACAATTAAGTGACGATGGAGGAGATCACCAGGGCAAAAGCGATGCACCAGAGAAATAAAGGCTGGGGCTGGACTTCACATCAGGCTCTGATCCCAAAGGAGGGATCTTCCCAAAGGAAGATGGTGAATGGTTATGAGGGGAAGCCATACAAGGAGGTCATGTGTTCTGTTCAGTCAGGAGAAGAGGAGACTGAGGGGAGACCTCATTGCAGTCTACAACTTCCTCATGAGAGGAAGTGGAAGGGGTGGGCATTGATCCCTTCTTTGTGTTGACCAGTGACAGGACCTGAGGGAATGGCATGAAGCTGTGTCTGGGGAGATACAGGTTAGATATAAGAAAAGATTCTTCACCCAGAGGGTGATTGGGCACTGGAACAGGCTCCCCAGGGAACTGGTCATGCACCAAGCCTGATAGAGTTAAAGAAGTGTTTGGATGATACTCTCAAACGTACGGTGTGATTTTTGGGGCTGTCCTGTGCAAGGTCAGAAGTTGGACTTTGATGATCCTTGCGGGTGTCTTTCAACTCAGAAAATTCTGTGATTCTGTGATGTTGAGTGATCTGGTAGAGATTAGTCTATTCCTATCTGACATATTTAATCTACATAGAGCTGAAGCTTTTAATGTCAATCTCTTAATTTATAAAAGCTATAAAGTTCTGCTAGAAACTAAAAAAGTTGTTGATCATTCTTTCCCTTCAAACATTTTTAGCTCCACTCTACACTAGAAATATTTTTTCACCAAACTCTTGATGTTATTAACTTGCAGAAATGTCCTGAACTTTCAAGGCTGGCTTTTATTTCCTGCTTATAAAATAGTTGTGCTATATCACACTGAGGTCCAGCTTCTGAAATTAACAACCTCTGCACAGCAATTTATGTCTTAGCATTGAGGATGATTATCAGTTGCTTCTTTTAACGAAAAAAATTGAGACTACGTGTCCTGATTTTATCTAGCTTCTTCAGAATTTTCCTTATTCATCTTCTCCACTTAACATATATCCCTCTCCTCCCTCCCATCATGCTTCCCAAGTAAGATTATCCTTTGAACTTCAAAGCACCTTAAAAATTTAACTTATTTTCAATGTCCCTGTAAACAGTAAGATCATTATTATCCATTTGGCTGATGAGATGTCCAAGAGCTACTACTGAGAAGCTTCTTACGTGGTTTATCTTACCAGGAGATTGTAACAGCTTGCATGAGCCCAGTAAAGGCTGGAAGTATGATTCTTCTCCATGTTTTTAATGTCTGGTTAGAAAATATAACATTTCCTATCTCTTACACTCTGTCATCACAGAAAGGCACCACACATATTTTGCATCTGTCAAAGTTTGAAAATGAGCCACAGGATGTTGAGCAAAATGTGTGGCAAACAAAGGCAGAAACTGCACTGAGGTATATATTTGCCATTAGAAGCTCAGTTATGTCATAGCCATAAATGAGCTATGGACAGGTACACTATGAGGTACACTGTCCACTTGCTTCTTCCTGGATGAATGAAATCATTAAAATATACAACAGATGAAGAAAGAAAGAGTGGAAAGGGTTTTGTTGCTGTTCTTCAAGTGGCAGACCAGTACTGGGGAGGAAGAAGGGTGAGAAACAACAAAATGGTTAAAAAGGGAAACATCAGTCTCCTCCCCCTGCTCCCAGTTATTAGATGTGCACTCCTGCAAGAGTCCTCCTAAATGCCCTGAATCATTGACAAGTATATAAGTGGCCTTTGACTTCTCTCCCTTCATCATTAAGGAAAGGAAATACCTTCTGGTAGAGGGAGAGGATTGTAAGAGCTAAACTTGCAAATCAAAACAAGAGACAAGGCATCACCTCTCTCAAAACTATACCTTATACTGCACAAATAACCTACCAAATAAAATGGCTACACATAACCTGTTCTACTCTGCTCAAAGTTTAGGAACCGCAAACACTTCTGGAGAGATTCAATATTTAAACCACATGAACCAGCACTATCCATGTTACTGTAATGTATTGAAATTGTGATGTTCCGTGATTGCAGTAGGGCAGGTTTGCTAATGATAGGATCAAATTTCTTTAAAGACAGGATGGTAACAAAATTGATGGCCTCCTGCACTGTCAATAAAATGGTACTAGTCAGAAAGGAGAGAAAGTGTGCAGTAGTGCTCATGAGCGCAGTCATTTAATTCCTCTAGATTACAGTTCTGGGATGGGGGTTTTTATTAATTTTTTTTGATTGGTTGGTTTTATTTAGTTGGGTTTTTTTTTCCCCTCAAGCATTTCTCCCAGAGAAGAGAGGTTGCTAAAAATATGGGGCAAATTCTGGAGAGAAAAAAATAGCAAATACAGGTGGATGCTTCTGTACATACTGAATTGCATTTGCTGCGCTGTGAAATAACTCCATCTATGTCCAATGCCTCTACAGCCATTTATAAACCACTTAAATGTAAGCAGTGGAAAGAAAGGAACTATGTGCTCAAATGTACACAAAAATAAGTTTTACAAGTTCTGGATATCAATTCTCCACCTTACCATAAGTTGACACTTGCATGGACCAGCTAGATCCTTGTTTATTTTGCCATGCTCAAGCCAGAAATAAATATTCCCTAGGAAAGTGTTTTCCAGCCAAGGTTTCAGCTAGGTCCCAAAATACCAAACTGACAGACTGTAGGATAGTCTATGGATTCCATCCTCACCTATTTTAAGGAAGCAGGCTTCATCCTAAATTAACTTCATTAGGAAACGGAAACAGATTGCTGTTTACTTTATCCTACCTGCTACGTTTTCTAAAAACTAATTTGTACACTAAGTAAAAATTCCTGCTTTCCATGTAGAAAAGATCTGTATGAAGAATTGCACTGTGCTCCAGACTTGCTATTTTTGAATTGTGTGTATTTTTGTGTTGCTTAGACTCCTAAAATTTATGCTTTCAGGGTCAGTTTTTCATACTCAGAGGAGTATGCATTAGATCCTAAGATACTGTAAAATTTCTATGTAGGGAAAATAAACCTGGTATTTCCTTGCTGAATGAAAGATATACTTAAACACAGAGCTACAAAATGAGCACTCTCAAACACCAGCCACTTGATTCTACTGATACAAGGGTCCTGGCCTGTGTAAATTTGATGCAAAAAAAGTCTTAGTAGAGTGTTAGTAGGACTGAGAAAGTTGAACCATTTACTTCTGGAGGTAAGCCTACTCTACCAACATTTACATGCTCTAATTCACTAGAAATGCGTTTCCCTTGACTTCCTTACTATGACCACCTTTGGAGAATTGCCTTCCCCTTTAACTTCAGAGAAGGGTAAGAAGGATCTTTGTATTAAATGAAAAGGAGAGCTCCTATCACGCACTGTGCCATATAAAAGCAGGAAGCTGCAAGTCCTGTTCTGTCTCATCTCGACTAGGAACATGAACTTCAATCTTCTACACCTTCGATTAGAGTTACACCAGAAACTCACCAATGCCACCACCAATCCCTTGGGATTCTGGAAAATCCCATGTCACATTTCAGACCTGAAAACAGCAGTGCTGCATAGTCTGCCACCAGCTGTACTGTAGTCACAGCAAGGCCTTCTACCTCCCCAGGAGTTTCCTTCTGAAGGTGACAACCCTTCTCAAAAGACCTACCAAACATGTTCCCACTAAGACTTCCAACCTCCCACACATGCAGGTTTATACTGTTATTTTTTTACCTCTTTAGACTGTTCCAAGTGCCTGGTTGCTATCAGATTTACAGGAGACTAACATTATTAACACTGAGACAATCCTTCGAACAAAGTAAGATTAAATACATGGAGAAGACTCCTGCAGAATCATTCATCTTTTAACAGGCCATGTTCCAAACTCTGTGTGCTAATCTCATAAGCAGTTTACTGGAGCACAGAAATTTAACTAGAGTTCATTTTTCCTACAGAAAAATAATGCTCTCTAGCTAGTATTTTGCAAATGTGGAAAACATTTTTGAAAAAAAAAAAGAAAAAAAAAGATGAATTTTGAAACGTACAGTTCACACAGAATGTTCTGATCTAATTTATATCCTTTCATAAGTATAAAGAAAGAAAGTTTAAAAGTTTAGAAGATAGAGCACCATCATCTTCTGCTTAGGAGGAAATTAGGGTCAACAGAGGTAATGAAAAGGGAAGTAGACTCTGAAAGTGGACAACAGAGCAGAAACATTTCAGGGTGTTACAGTTAAATCATGCACTACCTGGAAAACTGTTTCTAAGCTGATCTACACCCAGACAGTTCTAAAGGTGACAACCACTACAAGGCAGCTGGTTTTAATTTTTTTTCTTTGTAAAGTTGCAACATGATTCTTTACTGCTAACGTTTTGGGTTTTTTAAAAACAAGAGCCCAATCATTATTGCAGTCTGTTCTATAACGAATAATAAGCCTTTTACAGCTGCATTCACCAAATTACACCACTTTTTCTGAATAGATAGTTCTAAAGGTTCTGAAACACATGAAAGGTGAAGCCATAAAGGAAACTTTTAAGTGTAGATCATTATTAATTCAATGCAATATGAGAATTGACACTGAACTCTGAAATCCACTTTGGTAGCCATAATGGAGTTTATTCCACAAAAATTCTTGCTGTTAACTCAGCTTCTTGTCAGCTTCTTTACAGGCAAAGGTGACCTGTGTAAGGTGAGAAGTCACATAACAATGAAGGAAACATGTTGACTGGACAGATCCAAAACAGACCCAGTGAGTTCATAAACAAGCAATAACACTGTTACCACATAACCGCATTGGTATTCAACTGAAGGATGTGAAAATGTTCTGTTTTTCATCTGTTCTGCAGTAAGTGTAATTTATCAGCAGCAGTACCTGTACATAGTTTCTTAGTAGGTTAAAAACTCAAAGATTAAGTAATTTGTACAGATTTGTCAAGTTCGGATTTTGGAGTAAAAATTGGAAACTACACAGACTCACAGACTGACAACTGGATACCTGCATTTCTATTTAGGACTCCCCAGTTCCCTTAAAATTTAGGAGTAGATAAAATAAAAATCGAAGAATAAAATAAAATAATAGAAACACAAAATAAAGGAATAGATAAACCATAGATAATTTTCTGGTACCAAGAGACAGAATGAAAGTAAACTGGAAAACATCACATTAGCATATATTTCTGATACTTTAAAATACTCAAGACTTCTCTCATTCACACTTCAGCAGGAACCAAATAATTATAAAAAAAATTGTGTTCTTTCCCTCCCTATGCCACTTTTTTATATATGAGATTATGGCATGAATCAGTTTATATCAGAGCCCTACCGCACATTTCTCTTCCTTTCTTGATACGAAGTAAACATAAAAGAATGCTCCAAAGAATCAGTATGTAATGATATCAACTCCTTCATTTCTCATATGCAGAACTTAAGTTTTATTTCTGACAGTGATAAGGGGCTTATTTCCTTTTTAAACAACAAAGCCTCAGATTTTCCAACAGTATAGATGTGTAAAGTTTTTACTACCTGTTTATGAGCCCATATGAGCTAAGTCTACCCGCATAAATTAAAAATTATCCCCTGCCACAGACTTGATTGCAAATTTCTTGATCCTTTTTTTTTCTTTTAAAGTTTTTGTCCTAAACTTAAAGTTAATGAACATTAAACTGCATTTTATGACAACTGGATGATGCAGAACAGATGTTGAGCTAAAATTTCATTTGTCAAACGTCAACTCAGAATATGTCTTTAAATCTGGAGTATTAGTAAGACAAACTACATGGTGAAAACAACAGAAAAAATTGTCAACGACATCAGTGCCTGATAACCATTTTTCTTCAGACAGAAATTCTGCCTGAACCTAAGATTCCAGAAAATGATGTTCATTTTTAGGAATGCTAATTGCTTATTAGGGTGAGTATGTTTTCTTCTAGATACTTATTTTTTTTTTGTCTTGAGCTGACTGATATATAGCAAATGCTAATCAAAAGCCTGCAATTAGTATGTTTTTGTCTTGCAGACTTTCCTCTGCTAGCAAGCCTTTGTTTGGACCTCTGGCTGGACAGGAGAGGTTTGGTGCCTGAAAAGGATGCCTGCCATTCCCCTCCACAATTCGGGACAGTCACAAAACACTCCAACCAACCAGCCAACCAAATCAGCAACAGGGCTATAAGGAAACTCGGAACTTCTCAGTTGACAAAGTCCATCTGCTGACTAACATGTTTGTTTTTCTTCTTGCTCTGTAAGGTATAAATGATAACCCTTTGAGGCATACAATGCAACTTAACCCAGCCATTGAAAGCGTTTTTTGCATTTGGGTCATGTTTTCCTTTTCCTAGTTATACCTGCCATGTATGTGCTACCCTAAATAATTTCTATCCTTCCACATTATTTTTTCAAGCATCTGGAAAGTCTTCCATCTTATCATTTCCACACTTGTAATTTATACACATTTTTGTACACTATTCATAGAAATCAACACATTAAAAGCATCCTGATTGCTTTTGTTACTTTTACAAAAACTCCTTTCAAATTTTCAATGTCTTTCCAATACTGAATGATCAGCAACTGCTGGTAGGCCACAGACAGTTTCACAAGTCAGTCTGCCCAGATGGACTATAGCTTCTGTGGACTAAGGCACAACATAATCAGGTGTTTCTGACATTTCTTTATCAAAATTATTGAAACCAACAAGCAAGGGTAGAAATACTAAGTAAGAGACAGCACATACAGTTCACAGATCAAATGACTGAGATCAACAGTAATACAAACCTATTTTACAAAACTTATTTTGTGCAAATTCCCAGTCCATCTAATAGTAATCAGAAACAATATTTAATGATCCCCTCTAAAGAGTTTATGAAGTTCTGTTTATATCTGGATGCCTGTTCGTTCCTACTTTACCTACAGAAATCAACACATAAATGCACAAACGGTACCACAAGACAAGAAAGAACCAAAAAAAAAGCAAATGAAAAATTTATAAGAAGAAATCTTCTTTTACAAGCACATATCCTATACATTAACTGGCTAACACTTGCAAAGTGACAGCAGAGCAACTAAACAGAGATAATGTTTTCTTAGAAAGATATTATGTCTAGGACCTGTAGATGTACTGCAAATATATCTTTCCTGTCTATAGGGAATAGCGCCTTCAGCATCATCATGCTTCTCCTAAGAACATTTCATATAGATTACAGTTATTTCTCCTCTGGTTTAGAGCACTCCTAATGTAATTTTCTTTAAGTCTGAAGATGAGACAATTTACAAAGCAAAGCTATTTTTCCTCCATGGACTTTTATATTCTGGAATACAAATATATCAAAATACCACCATTACAGAAAAAGACTGTTTCCCTTTTGTTACCAATGTTTGCTCTGGGGCAGGAGGAAGAAGGGGAGGAATTCAATTTACATTTTTTTCAAATTTCTGGAGGAAAAGCTAAGGGGGAAAAAAAGGTTGAAGACAGAAGTTTTCTCAACAAGTAAATCTCTGCAATGGTAGAAGTATCTACAAACAGTGATATTTCTGACTTGCCGTAAACTGTTATCTGCTGTTGTGTTCCTGGGTGAAGAGAGAGAAAGAACTGCTATAATGCTAAACAAGCATTATCCCTGCTAATCCCTGCTAAACAGGGAAAGAAGTCTTTTCAAATTGTTGCTTAAACACCTCCAGCATTTTTGTTGATGGCAAATTTTTTGGGCTCCTCTACCTCTAAACTACACATAGCAATATCTAACTATATATCAGACTACTTGCCACAGAAAAAACTTAGTATACATTAACACTTTCAACAAGTTTAAACTCAAAGTTATCAAAGAGACTTTCTTTCTTTTTCATCAGAAAACTGAATAAAATCACAAGGTGCATTGAGGATTTCAGCTAGCATTTCCACTGATGTTACCACAAAAGTTAAATAATTTGCCAGAAAACTCTCTAATCCATCTGCCTCCTTGGGCTATAAAGTCTCCTCCCTGCACTTTCCCTAGGTAGATGAGGATGGTCATTAACAACATTAAAAATTGGCTATACATTTGAAAAGCATGCACAGTAACAACCATTTCTGCAAAGCTGTAATCATACATTCTGCTACCATGTACTGGCATTGGAAGCCTGTACAACACACAAGGTGAAACATAAGCCTGGTTATGTGTTGCTTCCACATTGCTCAGTCTCATTGCAAAATACTAAAATACCATTTTCTGCAACATTTATGAACATTAACTGCAGACAAACCAAGAACTGCAACAACTTCAGCTGAAGAAGCAACTTGAAAATTCAATCCACAATGGCTACAGAGTCAAAACAGTCACACTACTCCTCCCATTTTCAGAGAAAATTATTTTTCTTAAGCTTTTGAGGAGTAGCACTACTGAAAGCAGGTTAAACACACACACACAAGACCACACCTATCATCTCATTGCACAGAAGAGCTGATGAAAGGTTTCCAAGGTAAAGTATTAGGTCAATGCTGTTAGGCAAACATAGTCTTTCATGTACCATCACAGGTGTTTGGGGTTTTTTTTTACATTCAACAGCAGAAACATACAAAGCAAACCGCAATTACAAAGCTCCCCACGATAAGAAATAGAAGACAACGAAGAAGGTTTCACCCACCTGGGATCTTTCTGAATGCTATCAATGGAAGGTGACCTAGCCAAGGTCCCTTCGGGTGGGATGGCTGGCCCAGATTTGCTGTAGGGTGATTCAACAGAAGGACAATACTGCAGCTGTCGGTAGGGATCTGCGTAATTGGAGGCTGGGCCGGCCGCATAGCTGGCCCTCTGGAAGGTCGCTGTTGCGTTCTGTGTGCCGTGTTGACTGCCTGTGCGCTGTAAGGGTACGGAGTCGACACCAGGGGAAGATGGGGCTACGACAGGAAAGTAGGGACAAAGTAAAAAATTGAGGACCTGTTCACAGAAATGGTTAACCAGGTCTAGGCAGAGGAAAAAAAAAACGAACAACACACACATATAAAACAGAGGTTCAAAAAGAATGAGAAAAAAACAAAAGAAACAAGCAACATTGTCATTTTTAAAACCGTAGAAGGAAATAACCGTCAAACAAATTTCTAAATGACATACCAGTTCTGGACTAGAAGACCTTAAAAACAATTAAACAGATTGTACCAGTGCTTTCACCTGGGGTTTTAACTGCACTAAGATGAAATAAAAGAAGTGCAGAAGCAGCATGGGAATAATCAAGCTAAGGTTCACAACCACCACTGAGCGAGGTTCTTGCAGTCCTGACAGGTGAAAGTCAGTCAGATTCCCCAGCAAAAGGGGAGTCAAACCAGGCTCAAGAGTCCACACTGAGACATATGGCTCTACAGCAGAAGAAATACCCAGCCATCCCAGATTTGTAGTCCTGGTCTCCATGAAGCAGGTAAAACCAGACACCTGCTACCAAGAGTTGGTGCATACGATTTGTTAACCCATCTTCTGCAAATTTCACCTTAAGTTAAGACTTAGGGGACTGCTACTGCTATCTCAATCTGAAAAAGAGCTAAGCACAACGTGAGCATGTAGATATCTTAATACATGCCAGCAAAGGCTGTGCTTACACACCACAGCTCAAGATTAATGCATTACCAGTTTTGAGCGGCTTAACCAACAGCTTTAAACTGACTTAATGCTTTTGCAACTCAAAGATCTTATTAATCTCTCTTGTAGTCCATTATCTTTCTGTTATAGCACTGGGAAGTGGAGATCCAGTCTGCTTTATGATTCTTATTAAACATGCAATATTTTTCAACCAAATTCAGTTAATGGCAAATGGATTATCACTGTAATGGACAGAGGACCAACATCCACATGATCTTTGGCCTGGACATAAATACAAATAAAATGCTGGCTCTGCTCAGAAGGAAATGGAGCTGTTTGAAGTGGTACATGAACTCATGGTGGCTGCCATTCCGTCCTGTCCCAAGACAACAAGAATATTTTTGCCAAGAGGAGTGGTCCAGGTCCAGGGCTATTCCTAGCTTCAAATTCATATGCTAAACTGCAGACAAAACCACATATTGCAGAGATAGGTTTTTATAATAGATTTCCCAATCATTTTTCATTAACATGCACATTTAAAAATAAATATTTAATGCACTATAGGTCCATGAAAGGGATTTTAAGCATTTTATCTCAATGTGTCAGAAAATGAAATATAGTGAGCTTTAAATACAATTATCACAGTTTTGTATAACCTAGTGCTTGTCAAAGTTACAACACCTGTAAATTTTAAATTTATATCGAATCTTTGCCTTGTTTTCTTCCTTTTTTCTTACAGCTCTGAAGTATTTAATTTTACAATAACATGTATCATAACTTTAGAACATAGGTAAGTGGGATCCCTCACTTATTGATTACCCCATCCCTGGAAGTGCTCAAGGCGAGGATGGAGGGGGCTTTCAGCAACCTGATCTAGTTGAAGGGGTCTCTGCTCACTGCAAGGGATTGAAACTAGATGGCCTTTAAAGGTCCCTTCCAATCCAAAGCAGCCTATGATTCTGTGATTATGTTTACTCACATATATAGGAACATTTTTCACATTTTTTTTGGTTTGATTGTTAGTATATATATATACTTCCTTAAGAAATGACTAGTAAGATGCACAGACCTTTTTTTATAAAACTGCATCAGTTCAAATGCAATAACATTATTAGCATATTTAAACATCCCATGCAAAATCATGCTAAATTGAGTATTAGAAAGAAACAAGGTAAACATCACATTTTATCAGAAAATACAAATTCAAACCCAATATCGGCTGCCTTGTGAGAAGAGTAATAAAACAAGTTAGAGAAAATACCAGAAATATTTTCAAGTGAAAAAGCAAAAATGTAATTGCATACTGTTAAGCACTGTCATTCCATAGAATATGCTCTTGCCTTTTGACAAATTATATGGGAATTGCAAAAAACCCTACAACACCAATATTGCTGAAAACAAAAGCTTCATTGTAATGTTGATTGCTCTGCAAAATATTCCACAGTTTTCCCTTCATCTCCTTTGCAAGACAGTTCAATGGAAATCATGTTTGTTTTTAAACCATTTGAAAAGTTTTCTTTCTGTTTTATCCTTTGTCTCGTTTTCAAAATAGGTATTTATATGAGCTGCAACTAGCTGTCACCCTAACACCTACAAGCTTCTTGAGTCACTTTGATTCATTTCTCAAATTATCTTCCTAGCAGACTGTTACTTCCTTTTGAATTTTATCACAATGAACACAGAAGTGCCATATTCAGAACATGAGAATGAAACAAATCTATGACTTAAACACTCACAATTAAGCTTGTTTGGACAGTGCTACCCAGATCAATTAAAAGAAAAACAAAAAACCTCAAAGAACTAATACTTTAGAATAACTTCTGTATCTAATTTGACTACAGTCACTTACCTTTAACTATAGTAGAAGGGTTATGCTTTAGCAGACATTTTTACACAAGTAAAACTGAAGCAAAGTCATCAGTTTGGCATGTCATTAATACCTCAAAGATATTGGATCCTCTCAGCCCCTCACTACTCTGACTTCAAAATCACATCCTCAGCAAATGGAGCATCTGGTGTGCTACACACTTAGTATGTTCTTACAAATCTTTGCCAAAGAGAATAAAAAGCCCTTGTTAACTATAACGAAAACCCTCCAAAGACCTGATATATGCCCTCCTCATGGTTCTATTGAACTTATATAAGAACTGCTAAAAAGTTCACACTTCTAGAAGTGAGAGGGCATTTTGTCCAGTTAAGATAAGAACAATCAGACCTTCAGAAAGGATAAAGTCATTTATAAGAATTATCTTACTACATCGGCTGTTGCCTCTGTTCGATCCGCGGATATCACCTTGTAAATTTTTCCTCTTCTTATCTGATATTAGACATTCAGTTCTTGCATTAACCTTCTCTCCTAGGGTCTTTCATACAGATTTCAAAATTATTTTTTCCCTTTATTTTTTTTCTTCAGTGATTTGCACCTGTAGTTAACTTATACTCTCACACGAAAGTTGAAAATTGGATCCCAGTAAGATGTCTTTTCAGTGCAAGGTATGTCCATCATCCCTCTATGAATTCATTAATTGTACAAATTCTGCTGGTAGCAAAACTATAGAAAGGTTTATAAAACAGATACTTTCCCATCTAATACACCATAAAAACAACACAGTGAATTCTGTATCAATTAAGAAAAAACTCATCAAGTTTGGAGGATACAAACACTTTACCTCAAAATGTTGGAGTGTTTTAAAGCATGCACCAGCTTTCTTGCAATAGAAGTTTAACAAAATAGATTAGAAAGGGCAATCCAAAGTTACAAGAACAAATAGTCAAGTTTAACACTGTTCGAGATGTATGGTATTACATGTAATAATAACATTATTACATTACATGCAATAATAACATTACATGTAATAATAACACAATTATTATTAATAATAATAATGATAATAAATTTGCTTAGCAGTTACTTTTAGAAGCACTTTTCCACAAGTGCTTTTCCCACAAGGGAATAAAATTTAAGAGAAATATATGGTTGAGGGAAACAAAATATTTACTGAGAGAGGGAAAAACCATAATTGATATTAGTAACTACTTTGAAGGTTGTTAAGATTTTATGAAGGCACTATCATATCCTCTGGTCAAAGTACACACAAGGAATTTTGTACTTCAGACATGCAAACCAAGAGCAAAACAAAAAACAGTCAACACTACAGGATTTTAAGATACAAGGCTCCAATTTAGATTTCAAATACTCGGGACCTTATGCAAACACCAGCACCACAGAGTTCTGTGTAGGCTGACAACTTTACTACATGATTTTTTGTATTTGAAATGGGAAAAAAACACCATCAAAATTACCAAAACTTTCTGTTTCTCCTTTTCCATTTGCTCCTCCCTCACTTCCCTGAACTCTTTATTTTGTCCTATTTAGTCCATCTTGCAATCAAAACTTCAGTCTCACAATTCTTAGCCAGAGACAAATAAAAAGAATCTGTTAGCAAATCTTGCATCTTCATGAGATGGGCTCTTCCCCATCCAGCCTGCCTATGCTTTCCACAGATCTACCACTTAGGTCTTCCACGACTGTTCCGCCTAATTCTTTTCACTGGCTCCAGATTTCTCCACATGCTCATATTTTGTGTAAATCAGAGGAAAGACAAGCTCCTTCCCTCCATTCAGATCTGCCACGGTCAGCTCAGTGCCTTCAACAGCTGGCCATGGCAAATCACGGGTCTCCCTGCTGTATCAGGCATGTATTTTTAAGGGAACATAACATGCTGTACAGTGGAAATGCAGGCAGACTAAAGAAATTGATACTGAACAGCGTGGTATATAGCCAAAAAGGTCTCTTTTCCACTCACGATCACGTTAGTCACAATTTCGTCAAGTACTGGTTGTACCTGACTGTTACACCTACTTGTAATTAGTTTGTCTACAAGCTGTTTCAAGATGTTCAGTAATATTTTTATCACCAGATGTTTTCGTGACATGGTGAAGAGAAAGCCTTTTTTATTAAGGCAACCTCCCTGTGCCTACCAGATGCACAGGCGATTTGTGTTTTTCACACTTTCCCATCCCATCTCCAAAACCAGAGGTAGCTGTTTAGCTGCTACACTATTACTTCTATGGGAAATACTCCGAATTAGTATTAGCATCTCCGAATTAGTTAATAGTTCATTGCTACTGCGGCAGCTGAAAAGTATTAACCTAATGAAGGTCATAAACATATTCAAAGTAAGTGTACATCCCAATAATGAATTTTTAACCATTTGCTATTTGATTCTTTCAAAAATCTTAAAATCATTTCCTGACTATTGCAATATCTACATGCCACTGTTTTGTGGGAGGAAAACTCCTTGCTTCAGAGAATGCAAGGACACATCACGTGTGCTCTTCATATTGTCATGTTCAATAATTCTACTTACAATGCAAAACCTGACAGTCTTTGAAAACTGAAGAACTGAAGTTGCTACTGCATTGATGTATCCCTTCATTTCCATTTTCTAAGAGTGTTCTTTAGATCTAACACTAATTGTAACAATAAGGCTGAACATTCCTTTGCTTAGAAACTGATGTTTTTCTATAATGCAGAAAGAATCAGTTGAACCTTCCTTGGTTTCTGAGCTACTCCTCTGTTTACAGAACAGCTGTTATCAGGTCACTTTGAAGGTTCCTCTTGCCTATATTGTTCCACTTCAGTTTGCATATTCTCACATTGTATGTTAGTCTCCTTTTCACATTAATTTTTTGTTTGACATACGTATCTTTTTTTATTGAAGGAAAGCTCTCTCTCTCTCTCTTTTATTTTACTGCTCCCACCTTCTATTTGGGGAAGATGTATAACTGCCATTGGCTAGCCCTCACCATATTGAATAATTTTCTTAATCACCAATTTAGACTTGGCATTTCTTTACTATTAATTATTTTATTCATGGTTTCAAATATCTGATCAGCTGGTGCCAATCTGAAATCACTTGGTTCCACCAGGGTTGACAATGGAAGAAAATGCATACCTTATGAATGAAGTCATCTATAGGATTTTTGTATCTCTAAGCAAATTTTAATGCAGAAATAGGTAGATAAGTAGTTCAGTGAGTAGCAATGATGACAGAATTTGTATCTTAGGAACTTTTATTTCAGTTAATTAGATATAGTGCCTGAGATGAACGAGTTCCAATTCAAGTTTATTTTGCAGCAGTGTTTAATGTGACTTCTGTGAAACTGAAGTCAAAATTTGAATGCAGTCTCTTCCCCAGCCAGGTTTGTCACAAGACTTCACTGCTGTGCCCAATCTTGCATCCCCACAACCATAACCTTCTCCAGTTCTACATCCTTCCCTTCAGTCATCCTGCACCATCAGGTTCTAGAGTTACAGGAGGTCCATCATGGTACACAGCCTGTATCTCAAAAGCTGTATCTCAAAAACATATATAGCTAAAGCATAATTTAAAAATCCATATAGTACAACGTGACACCGTGGGTTTTATGCAGATATTAGAATTGCCGAAGCAACTATATATTATTTCAGATTTCCAACTCCAGGCTGGAATGAATTCCTTGTTTACAACCAAACAGGGGAGAAGCCTCATTTTTTAAGCTAGCAGTATTAAAAATATAATACTCCTTTTCCACCTCCAGGAACTGACTGCATTTTAAATCTGCCAGATTTTAATTTCACCAAGATATACAACTTTCATTCTGAGGCTCAGCTTCTAGCATGTTTCAGTGATGCTGCCTGCAATGCTGCACAAAAAATAAAAATGGTGCATACACATAATGTGATAATCGGATGTCAGCTTCAGCTGCTGAAGGTGTTATTGCCAAGATCTTTTCTCAGATTGTGTCTTCTTTCTCTGAGTTGCATCTCTCAGTTTGGGGAGAACATGCAGTTTAATTCATTTGTTACATGAGCATTTAAACAGAGAAATCAACAATTGCCACCGTCTTTAAAAGCAACAGCCCTTTCAGGATTTGAGATACCAAAATTCATCATGCAAATTTCCTCACTAGAGATAAAATTCATCCCTGAGCAATGGTACTATACAAGACATAGATCACCTTCTTCCTCTTTGTAGTACTACATGGTATCACAGTCTGTGCATGGGACAAAATAACTCAACGACAGCAAAACCACACAGACCACAGTACTGAGCATAGACCAGCCTACTGCAACTAAATGTCTGTTTTCACTCCTAAATCTCCTTCTCTCAAAATCCCTGTTAGGGGATGCCTATCCATCTGGCTGGCATAAAACTGAACACATGGACGAAAATCACGATTAATATATAAGAAGATGTATAAATACTATAAGACAATAACAGACTAACAGCCTGCACTGCATCATGCAGCCATCAGGCCATCAAGCACATGGATGTCTTCTCCTTCAGATTTTGACTTCTAATTTAGTACAGTATAATCCTAAGTAATAAAGTGGCCATTAACTGTTATTTCTTAGAACACTTTACTGAACTTCAGCTATTTTAATTAGTAGTTTCCACTCTGGAATAGACAGTTATTTTATTATTAAGGTAATAACATTTGTGTTCCAGTGCCAGACCATGTGATATGTACACCTTAACCATTAACCTAACTTTTGCAAATGATAGTTTAAAAGTTGTTGGACCCATCTAAGTAAAAACTAGTATCATTGAATACATGTACTTACAAAAACTACATGTACACTGCTGAAATTACAACAAAGGAAGAGCTCTAAAAGTAGACAGTCTTATATATATAAAAAAGATTACAGCTTGAGTTAAAAAAAATTAATAAATAATGGGCTGGTGATTTTTAAGAGTGCCTTTAAACATAATAGTGCAGAAGGAATGATCCTCTAACAAAAGCTTTAGTCATCTTAAAGACATTACTGAGTAGTTACCTCAGACACAGTGTTTTTGTTCAGTAAAAATCTACAAGAAGGAGATTCATGAAAGATGTTTGAATTGCTTTTTATTTCATGAATGACAACCTTGCATTTCTATGCAACACTGAAGTACATAAATGAGAATAGATGTCCTGTATCACTAAAATCTAATGTGATGAGGCTTTAAATGGAGACTACACTTGTACAGTAAATAGATGATAAATACACCTACAGTTTCTGGCACAAACACTGTATTTTCACAACAGTGGCAGATGAGATTTACAGAGTAGGTAAATCTCATCTGCCTTTACTTCCCTGAGTAAGATTTTGTACAGTTCTCCCTCAATAGTAGGCAAAAGTCAAGGGACACCTGAGAAATGCTGAGATGTGATCCAAAGTCATTCTTCTATTAAAAAATGAGAATTAGAAAATACAGAACAAAACACAAGCCTCTGGAGGCATCCTGGTCATGGGAAGAGGAAGGAGGCTATGGATACTGACCATTTCAAAAACTTTCTATTCAGAGTGGTGAAATCTCATCTGTCTTCAGATGGGTACAATTCCTCTATGGAATCCAATCACGGGCTCAGCACTTTGAAACAACAAATATCTTACTTGGAGAAATGCAATCCCAATACAGGGATATTGCTTACAGATTACAAAGGGTGCTTTTGCTCAGTTTTGACCTCCTGCCACTTCCCTTCCTTTCCATTCTTTTCCACTGGATACCGCTGAAGTTGAAAACAATGTATTTTGTTATACTCCTGCCAAAATTTTAATAGGAAGGAAACAAAAAAAAATATTCTTTCTCAAGAAAGATGATGATACTGTACCTGGAAAAAAAGAAATCACTTAAAACATATATGCAAGAATAAAACACAGGTTAGACACCCTGGATCTGTCAAATGAAATGGGATCATGACTTTGTATTGCTTTGAGGTGATTTGTTATTCTTTATGCAAATCACTAAGGTATTTTCTGCTCAATTTACTTGGTACTGAAGATTTGTTCCCTGCTTGCTTCCTATAATTCTCTCTCCCAAAGCAATGTTATCAAGTGGATGTCAGTTAGGAATACAGGTCTATTATCACAACATTACCAAACTGATAGAGATGCAGTGGTAGGAATAGTTTTTCTTTTTAATTTCTCTGAAAACATTATGTCCTATAGCCAGAACTCCATGCTGTGTGATTTATCAGCATGATCCTCAATTAATCTGCAGCTGTGCCATCACACTACATCCATGCATGGCACAACAGCTTGTGACAAAACAAACCAAACCAAACAAGTAAACCTGTCCCCCAACCAGAAAGAAGCCACAATCTAAGCAGAAAGAAGCAATATTTGGTATTTATAACCTAACTCTTGCAGTTCCACAGTGAACAACAACTAAATACAGATTTGAGAAGCACTATAAAGGACAAAGGGTTTAATCCAAACCAGGCAAGTTAAAGCTGATTTTTCTGTTGCTCCTCTTTTTGCCTGAAGTGACAATTTTAGAGACAAATAAAAATATATTTGAAACCAAGGTTCCCTTTTTATTTTTAAATTAGTTATTTGTAATGCGGGAACTAGCATATAACAGGCAACTTTTCATTTGTCATAGTTTGAAATTGCCCCCCCCCCCCCCCCCCCCCCCCGAGAGAGGCTGGGGGGGCTCAGAGGTGATTGGGTGCCAGGACAGTGTTCCCTGGAGAGCCAACCACTGTCCATGTTGTTCGCTTCTGCTCAAAATCATATATCACAGCACCGTAAGCTGTTGGCAGTGCAGTCTTGGTCGTTTTGCTGTTGGTGTCTGCTGCGTGTAGGTGGACAAGGCCAGGGGGTGGTTGGGCTCCCTCTCTCCCCCTCCAGGGGGGGCGGGAGGGGAGCCCGGCGACCCCCCAGCTCAGCCTAGGTCAGTTAGGGGCCGCATTTGGAGTGTGTGCTGTGAAGGAAGAGAATTCACAGCACCTGAGGTAAGAGGAGACAGGCAGGCTCTGCAGCCAAGCCCTCTGCCCCCTCCTTTTCTGCAGTTAAGCTGGGGTGGGGGGGGGCTTTTTTTCTTTCCCTCCACTGTAAGTGGAGGAGAGGCTCAGCATTTAAGCTGAGCCAAGAGATGGGCCAGAGGAGGAGGCCTGGCCCTTGGGAGAGGAATCCCAGGCGAAATTGGAGACAGGCCAAGAGCTCGGGAGTTGCCTGCAGAAGTTGACCAGGGGCAGCCGAAAACTGACTTGGAGGAATCAACATTTCAGGATGCAGACGCTTGATAAGCTGAACTACACTGCAGCAGCCTACGAACTGAGGTATGAGATTGGGAGAGAGAGATCATACAGCAGAAATGACACAGGATGGAGGAGAAAGGACTTAAAGCAATCTTCTTGGACTTCGTGAGGAGGAAAACACTTCCACAAACAGCTGGAGCTTGGTGAGGGGGGAGCGTTCGGGCCCCGGACACTCCCACGAGAGATAGACTGCATTACATATCAGCCTTGGAAGGCTTCTTCCTGGACTAAAGTTAAAGAGAGAAGCTTAAAAGGACTGACAGAAATGTAAATATATATAGATATAGTTGCTTTTAGTTTGTACAGTATATTTATTTGTGTAAATAAATGTATATACTTCCCCTTCCCCTATAGAAGCCTCTGGTCTGAAAGTTTCTCTCCGGTGTTAGGATAAATTGTGGGAAGGGGTGTGGGGAAGCCTGGAAATTAGATTTTGAATTTCTAATGTGGCTCAAACTGCCACACATTAGTAGCTAGATGCCATCCTGAAACTGAATTAATACTATACCAACATACTCATTGATGCTCCCTGTAAGAACCTGACAGCAACTAACTGCTTGCATACAGGAGGTTTTTTATTTCCTCTAAACCCCTGAAGATTCCTTTTACTCTTTAATCTGAAGTCTGTGAAATTGCATCCGGTTAACTAAATTCCAGTTCTATGCTGAAAAGCAATACTTAACACAACCTGAGAAAGGATGAGATAACTGTACGGCAGCTGAGATACAAACTACCCTGTGGAACCTGTCACTAGTGATGTGCAAGGATCAAAATCAAGAGTCTGACTCCCAAAACTGAAGTTATGTTTGCACACCTTTCAGGTGCAGAAAGCTGTGATCTAAGCTGTCTGTATGTGATTTGCCATGACATTGAAATTGCAGACCCGCAGTGTCATTTTACATAGTCTCATTTCATTTCATGCCGTGGCAATTTTCTAAAGTTTTTTCAGCATGTTTAAATCACAGACAATTTCAGTGATTTGAAATAGCTAAAAGCAAACAACTTACCAAGGGACTGCTTGCTAAAAGGTATTGTAATTGACTATTAAAAAGATATGTCTCCAAGTAATGTTCAAAAAACCCCCACTCATATTTGTTTAAGCTATCAGCTGAATACTGAGTACCAAGTGCAAGATGCAAAAAACCCTTAGTATCAATAGAGATTGGGGGATGAAGGAATTGAGAGCAGACCCACCAGGAAGGACTTGGGGGTGCTGGTGGATGAGAAGTCGGACATGACACAGTAATGTGCACTCACAGCCCAGAAAGCCAATTGTATCCTGGACTGCATCAAAAGCAGCATGGGCAGCAGGTTGAGCAAGGTGATTCTGCCCCTCTGCTCTGCTCTGGTGAGACCCCACCTGGAATGCTGTGGTCAGCTCATCACAAGAAAGATGCAGACCTGTTAGAGGTGGTCCAGAGGAGGGCCACAGAGATGATAAGAGGGCTGGAGGACCTCATATACAAGAAAAGGCTAAGAAAGTGGGGTTGTTCAGCCTGGTGAAGAGAAAGCTTGAAAGAGTAACTGAAGGGGGTCTGCAAGAAAGCTGCCAAGGGACTTTTTAGCACGGTCTGTTGTGATAAGACAAGGGGTAATGGTTTTAAACTAAAAGAGGCTAGATATAAGGAAGCTGTTTTTTACAATGAAGGTGGTGAGGCACTGGAACAGGTTGCCCAAGGAGGTGGCAGATGTCCCATTCCTGAAAACATTCAGGGTCAGGTTGGGGCTCTGAGCAACCTAGTTTGGTTCAAGATGCCCGTGTCTATTGCAGGAGGGTTGGATTACATAATCTTTGGAGGTCCCTTCCAATACAAACTATTCTGTGATTCTATCATGCTGTTTTAAACAACTTCATAACCATTTAAATAAAAAACCAACAAACTTAAAAGGTTAAAAGATTAAGGTTTAAAGCTTTAAAAATGGTAAAAGAATAGTTTATCTGTAAAAACAGACACAGAAAACAACTATCAGTTTGTTATACCACACAACTGCAATAAAGTAGACTTAATTACTCTTGAAAGAAGAGTAAATCGCTCTACAGGATTTGGACATCTTTTTTCATATGGCAAATTTTCAAATATTGGAAAATTGCTTCACAATATGAAAAAAATCTTCACATTGAAATAGTGACTTCTAAAAATATCAAGTATATCCACTACTTTATTACATATCAAGACAAATATTTACAGTCTTTGAAGATTATGTACTTTGGCTCAATTCATGCACCCTTTGTAGCCCCAGGCTCCTTTTGTACAGGGCAACAAAGGAGCTGAGAGACATGACAAAATGTTGAGAATCAAAGAAAGGCTAAGCCGGACCAACATAAAAAACATGCAGTAAATCAAGTTCTTTGGTATTTAAAAGCAGCATTAAGCAGCCCATGCAATACCCTTCTCCATCCTTGCTGTAAAACATGTTAAAAAAATTACTTAGGCCTACTCAGCAGTTACTGTTTCCACAGACTACCAGCAAGGCAGGGCTGCTGGGCAGCTGAGCAGCACTCCCTCCCTGAGCAAGGCCAGGTCTCTGTCCCACCATGCCAGCTGCAGAGGGAAGGCAGGACAGAGGCAAGGAGATGGTGACCAGTGCAGCTTTCCAGAAGCAACTCCACAATGCCAGACTTCTGTCTACCAGGTCAATGAGATGGACATTTGAACAGGTCCAGCCTTTCCCACAGGGAGGGAGCCCACAGCGAGTGGGGACAAATGGCATGTGAATCTGGCTCTGAGAATCTTGCACTGACACCAAAGAGGTGGGACTGTCCTGCTTCACTTGTGCAACGCAAAGGAGGAAAGGAGCAGGTCAAAGCTATTTGAACAGCCACAAGAAGCAAACGAGCAACCTCCCCTTCCTGCAAAAAAACAAGCCCAAACGAACCAAGAATGCAGTCAGTTTTGCAGGGGCTGTTCCCGCCTGAGGCAGCAGAAAAATGGGGGGTTGACTTCTCCCTCTCTACTTCTCCTTTAGGTCATTAGAATAGAGACCTGATCCTTACCACAGGCACCTCATCAGATGGAACGAGGTGGTTCAGTCATGTTGTGAGAAAGCCATCAGCTCTGTGACAAAAGAAGGAACATCAGGTTTCCTCCTATCATCATCATCATGGCTAGGCTTTGCGAACAAAGATTTGAGAAGGGCTCTATCCACATTTGTTACAAGCACGCTGGTGGCTAATAAGGCCAATACAAGACAGGCACATCCGGTTGCAAAAGGCACAGCAGAAAGACTCCTTAGGTGGTATATTCTGCAAGTCACGATTCTTTCTGCGTTGTCTTTTCTCCTCAAGAGTGATCCTGCGTGCTTTCTCAAAAGCATCAGCAGTGTTATAGATGGTGTGTCTCCAGACCTCCCAATTGGAGGCCAGAGTAGACCAGTTATGTTGCTCAATGTGGCCAAGGCTGAGATGTTGTTTTAGGGAGTCCTTGTATCTTTTCTTCGGGGCTCCTCTCTTGCCGCAGCCGGTGGCAAGTTCACCATAGAGTAAGATCTTAGGGAGGCGGTGGTCCTTCATCGTTGAGACGTGCCCTGCCCAGCACAGTTGTGATCTCAGTAACATGGCCTCAATACTTGTGACTGCTGCTTGTTCTAGAACAGACGTGTTAGTCACATAATCTGACCAGTGGATGTTTAGCATTGTGCGGAGACAGCGTTGATGGAAGAGCTCTAGGAGTCGCAGGTGGTGGCGGCAGATGACCCATGATTCGGATCCATAT
The DNA here is from genome assembly GCF_025592945.1 of Manacus candei. NCBI lineage: Eukaryota > Metazoa > Chordata > Aves > Passeriformes > Pipridae > Manacus > Manacus candei. The sequence goes on along the minus strand of NW_026138097.1, from coordinate 29,252,037 downwards.
AAGAGAGTAGACAACACTATGGCTTTGTAAACACTGATCTTGGTACTTTTCTTCAAGTGTTTATTACGCCACTCTTTTATGGAGTTTTCCAAAAGCACTGTATGCCTTTGCTAACCTGTTGTCTATCTCTCCGTCAATCTTACCATCCAAGGAGATGAGGCTACCTAGGTAATTAAACTGCTGGACTGATTTGAGCTCTGATTGGCCAATGGTGATATGGGGATGAGGGAACACTTCCTGAGGTGTCGGCTGATAGAGAACTTCAGTCTTCTTTATAGGTTTCCTCCTATACCTTCTCCTTAAACACTGTTTAACTTCAAAGGCGGCAAAAGCCCAGGCCAAGTGCAGCAAGGATGAAGCAGCAAACACTACCATGGTCATCTGGGTCCTCTTCCCATCCCTCCAGTAGCACCTAATCCATTGCAAAAGACTGGACTCCAGAAGCAAACACAGCTCCTTCCCTACTAAAGCAAGATACAGTTTTACAAGAGAAAGACATTACTAGGAGCAGTGCTTGACATAAGGTATCCCTCAGTGCAGACTCTTTTCCTTCAGCAAATGAAGTACAAGGCAGGAGTGGAAAGGAAGGTGGAGGAGGACAGCACCTGTCCAGAAACAGAATGGTAATTCTCACCCTCAGTAGTTTTTCCTGAGCTGCATCACAGGACAATGACATACTGAGTTTTTCCCTGCCACTGCCAAGTGCTTAAACAGAAACCACAGTCAGGAGCAATAGATAACTTTTTTCCTTTGAAAAGGAGACCACTTGGCTGTTCACTGCTCTCCTGTCAGAATTTTCACTCTGCACAGAAACCCAGCTCACAAAGAGACTTTTCTGGTTTGCACCTGCCATTCCAAATTTCACAGGCCTCTTCTCCTGGATCAGCACTCTCCACCATGGTGCACAAAAGGTGGTGCAGCCTATGGAAGCACAGTTTTTGGTACCAGATAGCTTCAGAAGTGGTGGTGCATTGGTAGAACCACTCAAACATCAGTGGGAGGAATCCTGGGGAGACCTGGCCTGAAGGAGCAGAGAGAAGATGGAGGGTGGCCTGGCAACTGCCTACGCACACAGGGACATTGGGCAGCTTTGAAGGTAGCAAAACAAGTGCTGCAGGAGTGCCCCTGCCACAAATATGGTCCCTGATGGATGTGAATTAAACATCAATAACTACGGACTAAACCCCTAGACCAAACTTCTACTTCTGCAAATAAGCAAGCAATCATCAATTCCGTGTCCCACTCTGGCTGAAAGGCAACTCTTCCTCCCTCTTAATTAACAGCCTTCTTCAAATTCCAGCAGTCTTCATGTAAACATCCCATCATATAAGCTTATCTCTACTAAGTTAATAATTCAAGGCCTTTAGGCTTATGAGGAAAATAAGTAATGAACCTGTGTGAACAAAAATTACTAGTGTTATTTAGATGGGTTACAAATACAAGTTATGAGTTGCTATTCAGTAAGTAAATTAATTTGTTACTTTTACTGTGTTTGAGTATTCCTTCCAAGCACATCGTTTGAGAATTCCTATTTCAAAAGTAGAATTTCACATTTATTGCTACTTTTAGTGCAGAAGTTTTTTAGTGCATTACCCTTTCAAGACCAAAAGGGATTGTTAAGTAAAAGTTACCAACCAAAAAAGCCTTTGCAGCTACTGCTGTCAAATTTGAAAGATTATTTTTAGCTTAGACAGCATGATAGTAACATACCTGGTTATATTTTACACCACTAGTATAGACTGAGTAAAGAATGGATTGAGACTAGTCCTGGGGAGGAGGACTTGGTTGTGGACAAAAACCTCAACATGAGTCAGAAATGTGCACTTGCAGCCCAGAAAGCCAACTGTGTCCTGGGTTGCATCAAAAGTAGCATGGTCAGCAGGGTGAGGGAGGCAATTCTGACCCCCTACTCTGCCCTGGTGAGACCCCCCCCCCCGGAGTACTGCATCCAGCTCTGGGGTTCTCAGCACAGGAAAGACGTGGGTGTGTTGGAATGAGTACAGAGGAGGGCCACAAAGAGATGATCAGAGGGATGGAGAACCCTTATATGACAAAAAGCTGAGAGCCTGGAGAAGAGCAGGCTCCAGGGAGGGAGACCTTATAGCATCCCCCAGTACCTAAAGAGAGCCTACAAGAAAGCTGGAGAGGGACTTTTCACAAGGGCCTGTAGTGACAGGAGAAGGGGAAATGGCTTCAAACTGAAGGAGGACAGGTTTAGATTAGATATTAGGAAGAAATTCTGTACCATCAGGGTGGTGAGACACTGGAACAGGTTGTCCAGAGATACTGTGGACTTCCCATCCCTGGAGGTATTCAAGACCAGGTTGGATGGGGCTCTGAGTAACCTCATCTAGTGGAAAGTCCCCTGCCCATGGCAGGGGGGTTGTAATATGATGATTGTCAAGGTCCATTCCAACCCAAATCATTCGGCGACTCTAGATAGGGACAGGATTAATTCTTCATAAAGTTATGCCAGTAAGGGAGATTTTCAGAAAGTTCCTACTACTTTGTACCTTCTACTGTGTAGAAGTGTAAAACTATCATTGTCATCCACAAGTGAAATACAAAAAAAATACAAAAGTTCAATCACCCAAAAAACAGTGAGTATATAGAACAAGCTTAATTTAGTTTACCCCATAGAGAAATTATAGTTTATTAAATTTTGTTTACTGAATGTTGATTCACATAGAAGATGAAAAACTCTTGAGGGGGCTTTATCCTTAGTTCTGTAAACATTCTTGAATGTAGTAAGTACTTAAGGCCTCACAAAAGAGAAAGAGGTGATGTCTATACTGAGTGACCATTCTTGGTAACTTATTCTTCCAAATTAAGTGAAATTTTCAAATTCAGGAAGAATGTTCTTTAAAAAAAAACCAAACACAAACAAATAAACAAAAAACTCAAAGAAAAAAAACCAAAATAAAACAACAATAACCCCCCACAGAAATCGATAAAAATAAATGATAGTCAGGTATAATCAGTGTAATTTTTATTTCTGATGGGCAGCCTTAGCTGCAGACAAAAAAATCCAGACTTTGGACAAAGTCTTTAGACTAGGGTTGCTTTCCCTTTTTTTCTTCCATCAGATGTGAAAAAACATGCACCATCTTCATGATTAAAGCTACTGTTCTGATGTGAACTATAGTCTACAAAGGACCACAGTGAAGCCTTGAAGCTCCCCACCCGCCATGACTCATGCACGCAGAAGACACAGGCCATGAAGCTCTGGTACTTATCTTCATGGAGTACACAGCAATCTACATCTCTCATATCTTGACCAAATAGACAAGACAAATAGCTATTTGTCCTACAATAAAAAAAACCGCTTAACACAATGAAGGAAAAAAAAAAGTTTTATGAGTAAACTTCAGTTGAACTTCTTCCCCCCCTTTCTGCTATTTCGAAAAACATTGTATAGTCTCCATCAGAAGGGATATGTTCCTACTGGCATTTGCGGTAGACACAGGAGTCTGAGAGCTGATCCAATCCAGCTCAAAATTCCCTCTGAGCACTGACAGTTCTTCAGCCTGGTTGTGTGAAAGGCTGACAGCATCTGCAGCTGACAGCTACTGACAGAGCAACAGAATGAGTGGCCTGGCATACATCCATCTTCTTTTATTTCCCCTGACCCTGTTGATAGGGGTGCAAGTGGGGAAAGTGAGGGAGGATCAAGCCGACATAAAGCTGGACTGATGGGGTCATTCTTCAGAATGAGCCTGAAGCAATGTTCAAATCCATATCCCAAACTGCAAAACAAAATTTACCTTCACAAGGTGTGTTTCTGCTACCCTAATCAGTATATTTTTTTTTTTTAGTTTTAACTCTTCCTTCTGAAACCCCATCTTCAGGTATTACTAAGTAACATCCTGCATCCCAGTTTAATTCACTATAATTGTTATCTATGTTGACAGGGTTTCCTTCCTTAAGGGGGTGTTGTGAAGATTACAGTCACAAGACAGCCTGCTACTTCAGCACAGAGAATCAAGGGATATTTTGCAAGCAAAACAAGAAACTCTCTTCAGGGTATGTCTGGGAAGGAGACATATCTGCAATGAGCCGCACGTGGAACAGGAAGCCTAAAGTTCAATATAAACAGCAGCTTCAATCACTACCCCTTGGCTCCACTGCTCAGTGATTTAGGTAGAGCTCTTGTCCCCTTCATGCAAAGAACAGTAATCTTTTCTCTTATACATATATAACTCTACATAAAACTATGGTAGGCTATGGTAGTTTCTTTAACAGGAAAGAAATGGTGTAATGGTGTTCTTCAGAAAGTATAAAGTTGTACAAATATTTAACTAGAAAATTCTGTGGAAAACCTTCCTTTTAAGGATTTTCTCTTGTATTCTGAATGCCCAAAACTTGCGTAAAGCAATAGGAATTTTTGGACACACAAGAACTGCCAGTTTTGCCCTTGAAGAAATGGGTTTAAAAAAAAAAAGTTAAAGAAAAAAAAAAAGCTTTAAAAGAAAGCAAGGTATCTTGCTCCAAAAAGTGCACTTAACCTTTTCTTGATGAAAATAGGAGTAACCTGAGAATGGACATAATCTTCCCTCTTTAATCAACAAAGCAAAGACAAAACACCAGAAATAATTACAATTCCTAAGGCAAGTTCTTTTTACATCTGCTTCAGGCTATTTTGGCTGTAGCATTTATGTACTCTAATTATTTTGTGCATTAAATGCCATAAATATCCCTGTTGATTTGTGATCTATTTATGGGTTCCACCATACAGCTGTATTTCATTTGGTTGAGAGGATATTCTGCAAGTAGGACTTGTACACCAATGTATTTCAGAGACAATCACTATTTATGGATAACCAGTGATGCTAACAGCTTTTCCTTATATTATACTTCAATTTTACGTCCGTGTCCTATACCTAACCATATCTCTGTAGGAGAGAGGAATAACATTTGCTTATGATTTACTTTGAAAGCAAGAGACCAATCCTTTAGCTTCATGTGGAAAGAAACTTTGCTGTCCCTTTGTAACACACAAAATACCTTTGTAAGCAAAAAAACCTCAGCAATTTCTTCAGAGACAATACCAGATTAATAGAAATATTTTCTCTCCTTAGAAGTAAGCTCCCTCCCCAAATGAGGTTAACTGACTGTACATATAGCACATTTAATATTTCTCCATTTTGTGCGCGTATTTGGGGTTCTATTGATAGCTGCCATCTGCAAAAGGTATTTTATTTGACTGGCATGCACATAATATATTCGGCTAGCACATCAGAAAGAGAAGAAGTTAGTATTGAAGAAAAACATATATGTCATAGAAGACACATACAAGTTACATCCACTTACCTGTACTAGTGCGATATGTGCCTGTGTGTGCTGGTTGCAGAGGGTCCCCCTGACTCTGGCTGAGACTCCTCATAGGGGGCTTCTGATAAACTCTGTCTTCGTAAATAGGGTCTATATGGTGTTCTGGAGACTGCAGTGCCCTTAACTCGGAGCCAAGGTGGCTGTGCTGGCTGCTGTAAGATGCCCGAGACCCAGCTGCAAACAGATTTATAAGAGATATTTAAGAGAGAAAAAATAAGTGACAGTATTAAAAGTTTACTTGAAAGTAGCATTTAAACACAAAAATAGCCCCAAGCAAGACTAAGAAATAAGTGTTTTCAACATTCAAATAGTAACAGCATGCAAGGGTAGCAACAGCTCCACTTAATCACTTTAGTTTCCTTATCCAGCTGCCTGCATCTACACCAAAATCTCATTTCTTCCAAAGTGACTAGATATTTTGGTGAGATAGATATCATGATACTATCTCTTCTTAAACAGAGACCAAAAAAACTACCATTGCCTCTCAAAAAAAGGCAAAAAAACCTCCCCAACCTAGAAAAGCAAAAGTTACGCAACACAAATATGTCCTCAACTAAACGGGTCCACAGAAGAAACAGGATTGGGGGAGGTAGGAGGGTTGGGGAGAAAAAAGGAGCAGCAGTCAGAACTAGTTTCATATGTAATGCCCAGATCTGAAGATCTACAAATGAAATAAGCTGAAGTTGATAAATAGATGTAGTTTTACACCAAGGCTGATCTTTTAGTTGCTTCACTAAAGTGCAATAGAATGGTTGTGCCTTATCAACATTTTGCCCTCGACATTTAAAAAAAATTAAATTCCTAAGACTTTCTACAACTTAAGTATCCTCTGAGGATGAAAAAATTAAACATGCCTCCTGGAAAAACTTTAAGGATACAGGGTTTTTTTTCTTATTCCACTACTAAAATATTTTATATTATAATATTTAAGAAAGAGACTTGTATATTTCCAGCTGTGATTAGTTTTGTCACTTCAATCCTTTTACCACTTAGGTACTTCATCTCTGTGGTCGGTTACTGAGATTCCCAAGGAGAGTCATGGGGATGCCATACAAACATTACACATTTTGAAGGTGAGTATCCAGCAAGTACACAAGGAACACTTCACAAATGTTAGGTCAACACCACAAAATGGCAACATGTTACTTAAATGTTTAGAAAAGCAATCAAAGTTACACCTATTACACCCCTTGCTGTGAGGCTGAAATCCAGGACGTGGGTAATGTTCTACTGGCTGAGCTTGCACTGCTCTGACCAGTGGTGTAGCCATTCCTGCTGAAAATCTCTGCCACAGTCATTGTGTTGGCAGCGGTTTTGTTGCATAAACAGACACTAAATACTCTTATAATGCAAAACACAGATATAAAATAAGGTGTGATAGCAACATAGGATAGAAACGAGAAAGATATACAGACACATTGTTACTTAAACTTTAATACAAATTGTCTGGAGGAAAAGAACAATTTACTCCATTTCCTTCTTTCTAATCAGCTTGTGCCATATATGTGTATTCTTCTGAATTTTTCAATGTTTATGCATGTTTTCAGTGAAATGCCCTATTTGCATATTTTTCCCTTCAAACATTTTTCAGACTGACTTGCCCTTAGCACACTGCTGAAAGTAATTCTGTTGTTCCCCTTACTAGTAAGTCTGCCAAGAATCCCTAAGACATATTTTATCTATAACTACAGCAATTATCCAGAAAGTTGATATTGCTATTACAGAATTAAATTCTTCATGGTCTACATTTTCAAAATGTTCTTTAACCCTGCACCCTTGAGACTGATTCTCAGAATACTTGAACAGTTCCCATCAAATTCCTTCCTTCAGAGTGGCCTAAAAAACAGCCTGTTATGATCATGTCTAAATTTCAATGCATACTTAGTTCAATCTGTATCCAGAGGAAAAAAATAGAAAAATTAAGGGCAATATTTCAGACATTGAACAACATCTGGATCAACAAACCAGACTTCCTACAGAGTAAAGAATTACACACCCATCTAAAAGTACTACAATTCTTCTGTCCACTTAGAAATTAACAATGCTTTTTGGAACAACACATTTTTTTTTTCTTAATCCTGCTTCCTGTGAGCTGATAGATTTTTCCCATTGAACTTAGTGGCAGTATAACTCAGATATTACCATGTTTTCAAACAGTGGTAGTAATTTTACGGTGAGGTGGGCTTAATTCAACCACCTTCATACTCTACCAACAGTTCTGAATCTGCAAGTGCTCATACTAGTCTAACACTAAATTGAAGCTTAGTATTAGTTTATTATGCCAATATTAAAAAGAGGTTTATTTGCAAACTGCATGTGTGATTAAGACTATAACGCTACTGTACTAAGCAGTAAACATATACATAACCAGAGAAACTTCTTGATCAAAACATATTACAGTTCAAGCAAACAAGACGAGGAAGATGTGACAAATATTAAAGAAAACATAACTTGCCCAAAACCAGTTAAGTGGTACCCTAAAAATAACTTGAAGCCATCTGAATAACAAGGTTATGGCTGAACATCCCCCCAAAAAGTTTCAAAGAGTTAAAACTCTATCAGGGAATAACTGACACTATTCCTCTAACATTTCAAGAAAATGAAGATTTCAACAGGTAACTAAAATATTTTCATTTTAAATACAAACCCACTTTTAAATTTCAGAAATTTAGGCCATCAGAATGCAAGTCTCTCAACCATGTTCAATTTCAAGCAAAACTGATACTTTCCCGTGAGCAGTTTTAACACACTACTTCCAAATTATCAGATATCAATATTAAACCACAAAATACTAACAGCCTTTGAAGTTCTTAAACCTAGTTTAAAAAAAAAAAAACAAAAACAAAACCAGAAGACATAAAAAGACGTATCACCATTATAATTTTTAATGTGTCTATTAAAGTTGTATTTTAAAAAACTAGAATAGCAAGATGGATTTGGTTAAAATTTCTTTTCCATTGCTCTTAAAGTTTTTACATATATTAATTTATTCAAGTCTCAACTGAGGAGCAAAAGGTTTTTACTGTGCATTTTCTTTAGATATTAAAATCAACTAACCGATAGCTGTTATACTAACAGTTGTCTTTGTTGCCAGTGCTGTATTGTACCCAGGAAAGGTCACACAGGTAACTTATGGATTTCAGAAAACTGCATCCCACCTCAACCACACACACAGCCCTCCACCATATGTTGCTGCTTTACAAGACACTGGAAAAACAGTTAAGATAATTGATCAAAATAAAGACCGTGCATTTAAAGAACTGATGTACTGAGAAGGAGAGGGGTATAACAAGCCCCTGCCTGTATCTTGTGTTAGCAGCAAACAGCTACATCCTTTCCTATCTGGAGCTGCAAGCTGATCTGTATCATTGGCTTCAAAAAAACTTGCATTGATGCAGTCTAAAGATCACAGAGCTTGGAAAAGCAACAAGGTCAAAATGGAAAAGCAGCAATCAATATATTACTAGAAAGCAATAAAACATCTATTTACAAGGCCCACGAGCCCCCCTCATACTCAGGGAGGCTGAGAAGTGGTTTCCCTAAACCTAGAGGCACCATAAATGTATGGCTCATCCCAAATTGTGCTTGTCCAAACCCTGTTCTCAACCAGCTGCCTTCCCATACACTGCACTTCTCTGGGTTGCTTGAAATCAAAGCAGTGATGCCACACACATTTCTCCTACATATTCTGAAAATGGATTTGTCCCCACTCCCTGGTCAACCTGCTCTAACAGCAATGTTCTTTTTCCCTTGGAGAAGTATAAGACCGAGCTCATTCACAGACAAGTCTACTTTCAAGTTCAAAGACAACTCATTATTAAATTTTCAGTCCTGCAAGTTGTTAACTACAGCTGGTGTAGTTCAGGGTAGACCCAGAACTTTTATGATCATGGTTGTGAAGAAGTGGGGTTTTTTTCTCCCTTCTAGATTAATAAAAAACCAAGCAAGCAAATCCGAAACCATGGAGAAGATCTAAACTGTTATATAGGGGTTCAAGTTACCATCTGATAATTAATTCCTCCAGTAGTCCAATCTTGTTTGACAAAACACTGAGAAATTATTTGATTGCAATCTTGGAGATGCATCACAGCAGAAGGTATAGAGAAGATTATAAGGCTATAAAACAGCTGCCAGTCATCGCAATTAAAAAAAAATAATTTTTTTTAGCAGAAACTTATTAACTGTAAGAACAAAAGTATACAGAAAGTCTTCTCTGTGTTCTGAAGTCTCCAAGACTGAAACCTGAAAGACAAAATGCCCCTTCAGCATCTCTGTGGAGCTTGTAAAAGTAGTCTGTGGTCAGGGATATTATGTGAGCCCCCAGTCAGGTGAATTGGATTAGGGCAACAATGATAACCTATAACTGGCCAGAAAAAGAATACACTTTCTTACATGAGGTGGTATTTGCTCCCTTCTTACATTCAGGAGTGGCAATAGAAAGAACCCATGAAGAGTGCAGTCCTACCTAACTGGATCAGTAAATCGCATCTCCACGTTTTACACTTACAACCTATCACTCTGCTAGCTAGAGGTTTCCACGTTATTCAGATAATACCTTCCTCAGCAGCATAGTGAAACAGTTATTTCCTAGGAAAACGTTCCTTTTTGATGAAGTTTCACTTTCCAAAGGAACATAAATACTGTAATCAGACAGGTGTAACATAAGAGAAATACATAAAATAATCCCTAATTGCTCTTCAGAGCTTGTGTAGGCTGTCAAGGAAATAAATACAATAATGAGAATAAATTCTCATCTAGGGAACTGTCACAAAAGGCACATTTGAATGACAGTGCTAATCTGACAGCGTAGGTCAATGAAGTAGACCACTCTATTGGCAGCATTTGCCATTTCAAGGAACTAAAGACATTAAAACTACTCAAATGAATGGATTCAGAGGCATTTACATACACTTTAAGAAAGCCTGAACAGTTTTTACTTTTGCTCTTTGTGAAAGCCTTTACAAGTCTGCCTGCCCTGTAGCAGCCCTAAGAAGAACCCTACACAATGCTCTCTAAACATCTCTAATAGCAGGAGCATATGGTACTGCTCCAGGATTGAAGAGCCCACTGGAAGCACGAAACATGCAAGTGATCATCTCGACATTAAGAAAAATATTCAGATAAACCATTCAGCCCTAATTTAAAAACCCTCTGTCACAAAATACATTGATCAAGAGTCCTGCTAAGCATTTTCTTTATTTCTGTGGCAGAGGAATATCATTAATGATACACTAGCTGAAGATGAAGCTCAACAACTGTTCTATGACCACTTATCAGTAATGTGTTTACACAATTTAACTTACCTTTGTTGCAACAAAGGACCTTTCAAAACACAGTAGATCTCTGGCTATTTGAGGCTCTAAGTATCAAAAATCAGACTCTGACCACACTACAACACTTTGCACTCAGAAGATGCAACTTCCTAACAAAGAGGACTGACGATCTACAACTGGCTGCATCATTTGTTAATTTTAAATATAATGACAACTTTGCTTAGGTCACAAGTTTAAAAAAAAAACAACAACAACAAAAACCAAGCAACAAAACCAACCTCAGACAATGGTAAAACTGCAATAAGCCCATCATTGGGATAAGGTACTGCAAGCACAGAAGCTAAAAGGGAATCACAGCAGTTTTGTGGCTTTGGTATGTTGCATGTTTTTTGGAGGACTGAAAGAACTTTTTGATTCAAATAGCACATCAGGGCTGAAAACCCTATTTGACATAAGTTTCTCTTAGATGTTTGCCCTGAAATGCTACTGTCCTTATTAAATAAATAAATACAGTAGATCTAGCTTCACTGTAATTCTGAAAAAGCAACATGTGAGAAAGAGGATATGAATAGCAGGATTTTTACTCTGAACTCACATGTAGTGAAACCTGTTCTACAGACACTAACCTCTTTTAATTTACATAGTAAAGGACTTGACGGGAACACAAGTGCAAAATTAGAAGCGAACAGGGGGAGAGAGTCAAGCATTCACAGTTCGAGGTCTGATACTTTTTTTAATGCCAGAAATTTATGCAGAAACATCTCCAAAATGCCTGTCTGAATACATGCATCTTCTACTCACAACATTGGAAAAAGAAAGTATGACCTACAACAAATATTACTACAAATAAAACTAATAAAACTTAGGCAATGGGAATATAACAGTCCTGTGTGATGAAAATTACTGTAGCAAAGAGAAGCAAACACTTCTAACCCGAGTACTGAAAGTGAATGCAAATTGTTAAGACATGACAGATGGTTAAATTAACCAGTAAGACATGAAAGGCCATATGGCAGTACCAGCTAATGCACACCTTGGGTACGTCAGTTTGTGCCCCTACATACCAAAGATCTGCATTCACTAGAAGCAGAACAGAGTCTGTAGTGAATTCTTTTCAAATAGGTTTAGATTTTTTTAAACACAGAATTCTCACCTGTTTAGATTTTTACATACACAGAAACACAAAACTTATCAATTTTTTTCTTTCCCCAAATATTGAAATTAAAGATTAACTAATGGAAGTTCAGAATTAAAATTAACTTCTCTCTTTACATTCTTTTTCCATTTTCACTACACCATTCTCTCTGTGACTTGAGATTATTTGTACAAATACAGAAGGAAATAACGCCATCTCTGAACTGACTAATTACACATGATGTCTTTCAACTTATGTTCAACCCTGGATGTCTGAAAAAAACCCATGGATACGCTACTTAGGGATCCTTGGTCCACACCGTAGGAGATCACCACAAAATAAGTATGTGCTGCAACATTCAAGCCCCCAGAACTGAAGGAAAATGCTTGCCACACCTGTCAGTATTTTAGACTGCTTTTTTCCTCAGGTTTTCTACTTAAAAGATTAAAGTGTTATACGAGGCATGGTCTGGAATGTTTCTTGCAAACTATCACTGCACTGTCAAACCTATTAGAAGTGTCACCGTCAGGATACTTCCACGTTCAGCTCACACTGTGGAATTTCCCAGACATAATTTGTCCATTAACCAGATTAAGTATCTTAGGAAAGTCTCCTCAAAACAGATTGGCTTTGGCTGCTTAAGGGACACCGCAAAACCAATGTCTGACCTAGGGCTAGCACTTTTCACATCAGTGCTAAAAATAAAGAAAGGAAGAATGAAAAAAAGGATTATGCTTTTTTAAGTGTAATAAACAGGCCCAAAATAAACTTTAAAAATAATTTGACAAAGCTTACTATGTCTTAAAAAAAGTGTCTGGATAATTTTTATCCCATTTAGACTTGTTTTTAATCAAATATTGAAGTAATTACAATCCTAAGCATATTTAAAAGATAAATAAAGCTAGAAATATTTCCTTACACTGTCCATAATTTTAGCCATGCAATATGACTTTACTGCAAAGTACTATATCAGGTATTATAATTCTAAAAATCTAGGGAAAACAGAAAGCCCACACCATACATTTGTGCTTCCTACCAAGCATTTTCTTCTTTCTGCTACTGTCCTCATTCTGTTGAAAAGCATTCACCTGCTTAAAACATTTTATCAAAACTAAATTGTTAGTGGAAGAAGAGAAGTGTGACTGGGAGCAAAGAGATAAGAGGCAAAGATAGCCAGGAAGAAACAGCAGATTAAATGTGACAGACAAGTTCAGGGAGATAATTCCCATTTCATTTCTCATCTAGGGAACTGTCACTGAAGAAAGAACGGAAAACAAAAACTCCCCCAAACCAACTACTACCACACAGCAACAACAACTTGCCTTCAGCAAGTAAAGAACTGATAGATTTTTTTTTTTAAACTATTAACGGAATGATCACAGTGGATGTTGCTTTAGTTTTGATTTTGGTTTTGGGTTTTTTTTTCCACTCCTGTCTCTTAAGCTCTGCCTCTTCCATGGCCCTCAACCCTGCCAATTTTACAAAAATGGAAAAGAAGTCCTGTCTGTGAATGGGAACAGATACTGGTATCTGGTGATACAAATCACTGTTCTTAACTTTCCTGCTCACTAAGCACTTTGACTGAGGGCTGAGTGCCTCAGCAACAGGATGATGTTACTAAGCAACACTGCCAAGCAGCCATGCATAAGCTGTTTGGATAGTTCACCATAGGTTCACAACAACTGAAAACAATATCAAACCTTCGTAGCAGAAGAGAACTTTGAAGTTTCGCTAAACATCTTGATCTTAGAAAAGATAAAAGTCTATTATTTCACATTTTGAACTGTAAAATCTTGTGTTAGACCATGGGCTCTATGATAATAATGCTGGTGCAATAGATTCAACTTAGCAAGTAAAGGAAAGAAATACTAGTGTATTTGGTGAGATGCACCCCAAAAGCAAATATCCAGGAAAAAAATCCCTCTAGAGGATATTCTGTGAAACCCTACAGTGAATGCTTCTCTGACAAGAACTGTAAATCAAAGGGAAGAGCAGTGCATCCTTTATTCCCAAAGCGAGGTCTTCCTTGCTCCCCCGAGGCACAAGGCTGTACCACAAGGCAAACTTGGGGACCCAGTTTCTGCTCCTTAAGCAGCAGGGTAGGGTAAACATCCAAAACCACATACATCTTTGTAGAGCTAGCAACCACTTCCAGAAGCATGAGTAATTTACTAAAAAGTGCTGCTGCCTCCAGCAAAACAAATCAAGCACTATTGCACTAATACCTGCCAGTGAAAACTTCCTGATCATGTTTAACACTGTGGAAAAGCACACCATCTAAAAAACCAGCAACTCAACCCTTCCCCCAAACTATCAGCTCAGTCAGCCTTAAATGGAGCAAGTTCTCACAGCAGCTCCGGTGCAGGGGGAAGGGGAAAGCCTTTCCATATCAGTTCCTCGCTGCAGACAGAACAGAAAAAAATATCTAGAGCTTAAATTCAATTGGAAGTGAAAGTCTCGAGATTTTCAGAGAACTCGACAAGGAAGGTGCTTTGTGGAACAATGGTTCCCAAAGGGACAAAAAGTCACTGTGCAACACTGTGGAAAAGGTAACACCAGAAAGCAAAACTCAGTTGGGTAATGAAGTGTCAAGTCTGCCCAACTACAGTATTCCTCAACTGGCTTTTGCTGGGAAATCTGAATTTTTTATCTAATTGTACTGTCATTCCTGGCAGTACACAGTCCCAACAAGCAGTTTCTTGCTAACAGGGAAGAGGCAAACAGATAGGTCCAATGAATCCTGACCATACATGCACCTTTTATAAAGTATTAACTCATCATGAATATTGTTCATACTTCTTTGGCAAACCTATGTTCCAGTCTGATAGATACAGCTGAAATCCAAGATATCACACCTGGGGTTTGCTCACAGAAGAGTGTTTGCAACCTATCTTTTGTAATTCCTTTTACTACAAGACTGCATATTATTAGATGTGTGAACAATATTAACTTTTGGAAATTTTAGCGGTAACACTTTGTACTCAAACTTGCCTTTCACCAAGAGAATAGAGAAAAGCATCAGGTAGTATTTGTTCTTTTATGTAATGTCATCTTTGATAGAACATTAAACACTTTCTCCTCCCAGCACCTGTTTCCTCTTCAGTGAAAGTTTGTTTGCAGTTCCCAGTTCCTAGAATTCACCAAGACATGAGATATAAGACTGGGACATCCCAGGAGAAAAAAAATGGAGTTCATTATCTTTGTATTTTTCTCAGTGCCACATTCAAGAAAAGGAAGATATCTCTGGATATTCGGTAACACGCTGTCTTACTCATCAAGTTTTCACTATCCATTTGAGACTCATTGCATTTAAAATATGAGAGTTAAAACATGTAGCTTTTATTAAATGTATACATAATCAATTTGAATACAATCTAACTAAAGAATTTACTTATGCCTGTAAAAAAGTTTAGACCAGTAATTATCCACTCTTCCAATTATGCTCAATAGATTATCATACCATTATTCAAGCTGGTTTTAGGTTGTTTCCATTATGTACACATTAAGACCTCTGTTAAAACACTTAAAATAATCTCCTATTATTCAAATCATTATAATCTAAAGCAATTCTAACAGGCTTGCTCTAAATAAAAGAAATGCTGAGTGAAGAGACAAAGAAAAGGAATACTGTTACCACCATGACATGAGTAGCTTAAGGACTTAGGCAAATTTTATGCTGGAATAATCACTGTATCCCATAAAATAAAGGTTTCTCTTTTAATTCATTATGCTTACTAATAAAGCAATCACAAAATAGCATGCATTCGGTATCTGACTCCCAAAAATTCGAATATCTCACCCAAATCCTTCCACAATAAGCAGCAAGCAAAGGAAGAAATGGATGGCTACAGGTTTGGTTTTTTTCTTTTTAGCGGTAACTTAAAGAAAAAAAAGAGACAATGGAAGAAAAGAAACAAAACCAGCAAAACAGACTTTGCAATATGCTGTTAAATCTCACAGATTCAGATTAACCCTGAAAAGCATGGCAAGGAAAGGACTGCAAACTGAAAGAGTCCTGTCACTCGAGGAGAGAGTCCATGCTAAAACAAAATGGCCATGACAAATGCTGCAGGAGACAAATGGTGAAAGAAAGTCAGTGGCAAAAGAAAACCAGATCTAAGATAAGGAACATAAGAAATGTGTTCACAGCAGTTTGCAATAAACCACTGGAAGTGTTCAGCTTCAAGAGGGACTTTAAAAGTAATTTCAATTAGAAGGATGTTAGTCCAAAGGTGGCAAGCACTTGAGGCATTCTGAACTGTCACTTAGTTATTCCTAAATGCAAATTGACACAATTTGCATGCCAAATGGATGTCGCACCTGTGAAGCCAACAATTCCATGACCATATGGCTGGTTGAAGACATGTGCATCAAGTTTTGCCCGATTTTACAAAAGCAGTCCAAAATCTACTGCAAACTGAAAAAAGCAGTGACATCACAACTTTGATAAACTTCAGAGAAAAAAAGATTTTCAACTAAAACGGTTAATTCTTGAACTCCTGGACTCACAAGATAGGATCTTAAACTGGGCAGGACACAACAGATCACTTTGGAAGAGACTGCCCTGTTACATTCAGCATTAGCTTGATTCTTGCCAAACACAGCTGGAGATGCAACACAGACAAGGATGACATGAGCTAGACAGAAACTCCAACTTCAGATTGGAAGAAATGCAAAATTTCGATGAATAAACCTTGAAAACTTTGAAGCTTGCTCAGAGACCAGACAAAGTGCAATTGTGGTTCAAGGGTCATTGTATTCAATAGGGTTATGGGTTTCAAATCTTTTGAGGGAAAATAGAGGAGCACTAGCTCACAAAGATCCTGCAGTCAAACACATAATGGTTGGTTAGTCAAAGCCCTAAAAGCAAAGACAGCTGGTGAAAAAAAGCCACTCAGAAGACACCTTTTGCTCAAACTCCCTCCCGCCTTGGTCAAAGATGAATCATAGAAATATAAAAAGGTGTGGATTGGAAGGAACCTTAAGGATCATCTAGTTCCAATCCCATCACCATGGGCAGGGATGTGCTATCCTAAAACCTGCCAGGGACTCAAATAATCTTGTCTTTTAAGAAAGACTGGTAAATCCTTCATCAAATTATTTATTCTTACCAGGATTCAGCAGTCTTAGTGCATAACCTCTGTTCAATAAGAGCAGCTATGCAACCTAGTAGCCTTTCCTCTGTTAAGAAAAGACAGAAACATAGTAAGTCAGGTCTGTGTACAACAAGCTTGATCATTCATGCAGGACAGTTCAGAAGAGAAGGCAGCTGGAAAGAGGTTCTCTTGTCTACAGAGGGTCACAGTTGTATATAGTTCACCATACAGGACAAAATCCTAACTCTATATAACACTCCTAGTTTTGCTTGTTATGTGATTAGGCCATGAAATATTCTCTTATGTTCCCAATACCGGTGGTTGAGATGTGCTGTACTCAAGCAGGTCACCCATGTCTTTTCCTATTCTTGTTTGAAGCCAAAGATACAGAATATGTAACTAGCTATTAGGTGCATTATTATCTTGGTTCCAATTCTATTCTTTCCCTCCAATCTGTAAAACTCTTTCTACACAGGATTTATCTTCCTCTCTTTGCAAAATGCCTCCTAATATTCCACTATCAAGAAGTTTCCTTGGTTTATTTCAGTGTTTTGTGTCAAGATAATAAAATGAAAAAGTATTTTTCAAGTGGCCAAAAGAGACCTCCTTGTGGGACTTCCTTAGTAGCACCCTTCCTTTCCATTACTTCCATCTTCAAAATGGCAAACTGACAATGCTCCTTTACCCAGGTCCCTGCCTAACTACCATCTTGAAAGAATATCCATCTTCTCCAGCTTAACTAAACATTTCCCAAGTGGCATTAAAGAAAATGTGTGCTCAAAGCCCTGACAGGAAATAGAAAGACGTCAGATATAATCTAAGAAAAGGTCAGTAAGCAGGTTATTCCAGTATAATCTGGTTTTGGAGAACTTATGTTTCACATTATCCCATTAACCATTTACTACTTTCATGTCTTATATTATCCTTTCTATGAGTTTTTGTTGTAATGTCCAAAAAGCACTGTTATTAGCTGCTCTCCAAATTTTTCATTTACTCAGTTCTCCCTTTCTTCAGGGCATATTAGCCTTAAACATGCAAAGGGCTATCATCGGTCTCCCTCCACCTTTTTCCTCCCCACCCCAGATCTGAAAGAGTCAAACTCAGCCTCCTTTGCAAACCATGTTCCCAGGACTTTAAAGAGCCCATGACACCTTTTGGTGAACAAATGTGAACACGACTGTATCCCTGCTGAACTAGGATGCTTGGGGAAGTTGTGGGTTGGGGAAAGACCCCATGGAGAGGTGTCACTTTGCTCTCCAGTCACAGAAAATCTCCCCCAGTATCAGAGGGTCACAGCTCCTTCTCTGCCCTTCCTTTCCTCACAGGCAACACTCCTGTAACCCTGTGACAACTTCAGTTCTACGATCAAAAGGTTTTACCGCCTGAGAGTAGCAGAGGTGGCTAGTTGATAAAAGGGATGGTTTGCACCTAGGGTGGACAGGGAGGGTAAGGGAAGATATAGACATACACCATAAAGGAAGTAAATATAGAAAAACAACTGCAAAAATTTCCTCAGGAAGGGAAGGGTTGCCCAAGATCTAAAACCACTTGTATTCAAACTAATACACCACTTTTCTATTACAGAATCATAGATGATTTAGATTGAGAGAGACCTTAAAAATCATCTAGTTTCAACTCCCTGCCATGGGCAGGGACACTATTCTTCACTTACACACTGTAAGTTGCAACTTGATGCACTTATTAAAAATCTATGTGATCTGACTAGCAGTTTCATATGCCGTGCCTTATAATTCTAAGATCAGTCATCACTTGGTCCTCCTCATTTCAGCATATTAAATTCTGACTTTTGCTTCTAACCACTTATGATAATGTACAGTTCCATGAATTCATTATCATTAGACAATATCTCTGTCCTCTCCAATACCACTTTTATATAAAAACAACTATTCTGTTCTGGGTCAATATCTAGGTGAATCAAATTTGACCCTACGATTATGGAAAAATTGCCTCACTTATCTCCCATGATTGCTCATAGAGCAAATTTGGTCCAGTGTAGTTTCTGGAAGCTGCCACCACTGAAAGAAAATACGTTTTACATATGGGCACTCTGCATCTAGCATGGGCAGACATGGCCATCTCCCCACCCAAGTTCTGACTTTATTTAAAGGGAAACTTTCGCAACTGCTCATTTTGCAATCTTCTTCCTTCCACAGTTAATTACTTACTTTTGATCAGAGGCACTTTCACTGTTTTAAAGATGGTGTGTGCACACAAAAATCATAAAGCTATTAGATAACCCAACAAATGAATGCTTACATCACTGATGAGTCACATACTGAGTTTCTAGATCTCAGCCACTCCATCTACTGCAAACAGTTTCTGTGCAACAGCAACTGGAAAAGATATGTTTTCCACCACAGTAAAAATGAAGGGCATGTTTTCACTTCTCTTAAATACCTGAACACCAAGATGGACCAAAGATTTCTGTACTTTTTATCAACAGTTTTGCAATAAACATTTCCAGGCTATTGGATAAGGCCTTACAACAGGGTTTCAGATCCTGAGGAAGCTACAGCTTTCACATGGGTCTTCTTTCCCCAGAGCACAAGCAAGACAAGCACAGTCATCCCAAGTCAGATCACACAGCACAAGCAAAAATTTTCACTGATGCCACAAAAGCCTGAGTATCAGAAATTTGATAGAAGGGGACCTTGCCCTTGCCTTATACTCCCTGCCCCATACAACAGCACTCCCTTCTGCTCTGAAAAAGTGAGTTTGAGGCCAAAGACAGAATCACACTCCTGGCAAATGAAGTAGACCACAGGTACATGAGGACACCATTGAGACCTGAAGACAAAAATGGGGGGGTAACAGGCACAGACAAGACTCAGCCTCACTGGCATGCCCTTAAGACCCAAAAGTTTAGACATATAATTGCTTATGAGGCCCTAGTCCCTTCCTAAAATCTCATATACTAAACGAAATACAAATCAACATAACCAAGATACGGCTATATGAACTGGAGTGCCAACACTGGTTAATGTATTTCCATTGCTTTAACGCAAGTTCCATAAAAATGAGGTTCCCAAAGCATTGCTCTTTGACTTCACATATTCCATTGGATTTCAAGAGCCAAGAAAATCTGACAGACAAATTCCAGCTCCTTGGATTAACCATCTTTCTGCTAGGGACACACTCTTCTCTGCTAGCTTTTTGCCCAGCTTCACCTCCTTCTTGTGCTCCTGCTCAGCAGGTATATAACCAGAGATGTTTTAAATGCTGCTCTGATGCTTAAGAAATTCCTTCAAGTGACTTACATGCTTACATTTGAATCCTGGCCTTCTTAGGAACACTGATAAACTTCAGGACCAGAGGCCAGAAGTCACATGCATGGTTACAAGCAACAGCACATGCCTCAGTATGCCCCAGAAGCATACTCGCCTCAAAGCCCAGAAACAGACACTGCCAGCCAGTTCCCCAGTCATTCAGTTAAAATACTTGCAGATTCATAGGAGTTGAATCTACTTTCAGCAATGCTGCAGACTGGTACTCTTTGCCTAAAACCTAGTTAGTTTGCAATAGTCTTTGATTTCACACCCCTCTGGAAGACCATCAGGAGAATCAGTCAAACGATTTCCGATTTCCACTATGAAGAACGGGAGGCAAGGGAAAGGTTGAGGTCAGTGCAAGAACAGGAGCCAAGTTTAGACATATTTCTACTGTTTGCTCACAGTGGAAACCAAAGCTCACGTTCATTAGCTCAAAAGATATATCCATGCACATGGGGTCTCTGTATTTGGTTCTTATCGATTATTCCTCTCCCACAAGAAATTGATTTCATGTAAGCTAGATCTGAAAGATACAGGAACAAAAATCATGGCAATAATAAGATATTTCAAAGGCATTCACCTTATTCCTTCTGCTTTTTTGCTGTACACTGTCAATTCTGGATACCTTGTCCAACTTGGAATTGAGTACCACTGTAAATGTTTCAGTTGTAACAATTAGAAACATACTTATCACTGAAGATATAAGTAGAACTAGCAGCAAAGAAAAGCTAAGTAAACAATGAGTTGTGTATTTGTATCGTCTCCAAACCAACATCAGTATAGCTAATCTTCAGGTTACAATGTGGAAACAAGCAACTTTGTATCAGAAAGATACCAAATTCTAAGTCTCTGATTAATATCTGAAATAGTACTTCATATCACTCAAAGTCTTATGTTTGGATTTCTTGTCTGAAAGAAAGTCTCAAAACAAACAAGAGTGGAATGAGAAAAAAAATCCTAGGACTGCAGAGTCTGTCCCAGAACAAAAGAGCATTAACATTAAAGTCTCTGACAGCAGATAAAGGAATTTTCCAGCTAATAAAAACAAAGAAAAAAAAAATTAGAAAAAAATCTATGGAAAACTACTTCGGTTAAAATTAATGAAGCAATTTGGTTCTCTCCAGAAAAGAGATACTCACAGGATTCCATAAAAATACAAAACAGCTATGGGAAACAACTGAGTGTCCTTTTTGTTATGATAAATCATATAGATAGTCCAAATACTGCAGCTTATCTTAATGCCAGAAAAATCCAAATATTTTTCTTCCTTAAATGCCCAAAGAAGTACAATGGTACATTACATCTAGACTGTTTTATTAGTTCAGCCCTGTGTCTCAGGTGGGGATTTTAAGGCAAGAGAACTTTTAATTCTGTGGTGATTTAGATTCACTTTATCTGTAATTTAACAGTAATGCAGCCATTCTAGCACAAATACATAGTGCAGCACGATTTACTAGAGAATTCTAACATTTAGTCAAATAATTTTTTTTAAAAAAGGCAATGATCAAGTGATATATAGATGATCCAGTATCTTCATGCAATCAAAAGGAAATATAAACCCATGCTAGTGGTAATGTACATGAATTATCCCATACAAAGTTGCTTAAGCTGTTGTGTGCCCCTATGATTGCACACTGAAATGTCAAAACACGTCAACACTCAGCATCAAATAAAAGTCCTGCCATAAATCTCAACAGGAAACCAGGGTTCAACACATCATATGCAATGAAAAGCTTACAGAAGGAGAAAGGGCAAAGGAAGGTCCTCAGCAAAGAGGGAGAAGAGTGAGACAAAACAGATGAAGGAGCAGAAGGAATCAATTAAGACACTGATAAACTTAGAACTTTTTGCTCATTAAAGTGGAAAGCATATTTTATGTAATAACCCATGTCACATTTGTATAAACCAATGCTATTTTAGTGTTAATACTACACATGCATACAGACATTCCTACTCAGAAAGGAAAAATTCTTTTCATTTTGATTGTACAGGAAACTGAAAGAAGATTATATTTGTGGACACTAGGCTGAGCACTGAAGTTTTCAGCAGCAGTGGCACCAGGGTTGTGTAGAGGGATGCTGCAGCTCCTGTGTCAGCGGAACATGTCACCACTACACGAAGGATAGCTGTATAATATTCTTTCCATCTAACATTATACAAAGTGATTCACACCAACACTCATTTCTTAAACTTTACCTTTTAGTACAGCTTATGAAGCATGATGCAGTCTTCAAATATAATTATCTTCCTTATGGTTGTTGGTTTGTTGGGGGTTTTTTGTTTTTGTGGTTTTTTTTTTTTTTTTTTTTTGGTTTTTTTTTTTTTGGTTTTTTTTTTGTAATAAAACAATGCATAAAATTACTTTCCACTGCCTTATGTGTCCTTAGTTTTCCCTAAGCCTGGATGAAAAGACAGGAATGGCTCTGTAGGGATTGCTCCCATTACATAACCTGAGGCACAAACTATCTCAACAATACACTTTCACTGCCTCCTTTCCCCTTTCTCCTAAATAAACTCAGTACTCCTCTAGTACTGTCTGTCTGATTCCGCCCAGCAGGAGATGCTTCAAAAGAACATGAAGAATGGGCACCTGTGTGACAACCTGCCTCCTGAAGGGATTTTCCCATGTTTCTGCTGCTTGCTGTCTTACACACTCCTCCTTCCAGGCAAAAAGGGTTGCTTTGGTGAGTTTGGCTCCCAGCAGCACTCTGCAGCTCAGTCTAGGTGTGGAAGCTCCAAGAAGGTATTTACAAACTGTGCTTTCTAGATTTGAATTGTTGCTTGAACAGATGACTGAATATGCTTTGGAGTGGTGCAGAGAAGAAAAATACTTTTAAAACTGTAATTGCAGATCATAGCAATGAAGCAGCTAGACTAAGAATAAACACAGCAAGTGTACACTCACCAGAATCACTATATACACATGTACACACATACCCATCCACGCACATATTTGGCAATGGCAACAGCTCAAGTATAACTAGACTAAAAGCCATTTCTGAAGACGTTTCTAAGGTTACTCGGTTAAAACTGAGTCATTGCATGCTGTTGCATGTCTCATTTGAAATTCAGGATGAAGTCTAAGAATTGCCATTTTTATAATTTCAAGTTGTTTCATAATCAAATTTTTAAGAAATAGGAAATTAATATAAATAATGCCATCTCTTCAGTTAAGTCTTACACAGATTATGTTTTGGGCAATCTCTGTAACTTCTGATTTCAGTCTTTTTAAAAATGGATCATATCTGAATGTCTTCTCTTTTAAATATTTAAGGCTGGTAGTGATACAGTTTGGCTTGTTTAGCACACTGAAAGCCAGTAGTATTCATGAACTAGATAGCTCCAGGACAAATTTCTGATATCATGCAAAAATAATTAAAACAAATGTATTTTTTGTATTTCCAGTAATTACTACAAATAATAATTTTTTTATTCCCAGAGATTAAAAAAAAAAAAAGATTACTTCATATAACATCATCCCTGTGATGACACATATATACCAATGCAACTTCACATTAATCACAGCAGGCAAACCATCAATCAGTGCAATGTGACAACTAGTCTCCACTCCTCCTCCTCCTATCTCTCAAAAATAAAAAAAAAAAAAACAAAAAACCAAAAACAACAACAAAAAACCCACCAACCAAAAACCTCAACTCATCTTTAGATCATAGATGTTGTGAACAGGAAGCAAAAAATGTTATTTATTGAACACTAGCCTTATTAGCCTTTCAAAATGCAATTGCATGCCCTTCCTCTCAATGGATTTGATTTTTAACACAATGACTGAAAAATTCCTGCAATAATGTAGTACACTTACAACTCAAATATTAAACCTGTTCTGAGCAAAAATACCCATAGAAAAAAAATAATAAGTATTGTTTTAGTAGTATTTGTACCATCCGATCCTGTCTAGCTCTAAAACATATGTTAATTTTAAGCCCCTGTGTAGGCCATAGACTTCAAGGAATCCAGGGAAAGTCTAGAAGATTAGTCAGGCACTTAACACTGCTAGCAAAAGTGTAACTCCGGGATGGCAGGGAGGCCATGAGGAACATGCTTCAGAATGGCAATGGAAAATAAGGAGTGAGAGCACACAATAGTAAACCTTTGCAAAAGAATGGGTCATGTGATAGAGCTCCTTTCAAGGACTACTTGAAAGGCATGTCACCACTGTGGGGGGCAAAAAAAAAAAAAAGGTATTTATTTACTTATTGTTACTTACACTGATTCTTTCCACATAGCAGTACTATCTCTGCATGTCTGCCACCTAATTCTTAATCAGGTTACAGGATTTTCCATTTGTTATAAAATAAAACAAAGAGGGGTTTTGTATATATCTTAAAAGCAAATCCCTATGAGATACGACTCAGAAGATTGTTATATTTGTTCTGGTCAACCCAACACTGTGAAAAGTTCATAGTATTTATCAATTTTTACAAACTTAACAGGAAACTCAAATGATCCATCACTGTTTCCATAAGAAAATTCCCACAAAAATACATCAGCCACTTCCTAAATGCATGTATCTACAGGCTTTTCCTTAACCAAAGCCATAAATCAGTGAATCAAGCAACTCCCTGCAGTAGGCTTTAAAAAGAGGCAGGTTATGCAAGATGCAGAACTCTTATCAAAAGCTTTTATTTAAAAGCAATCCATGAAAATGAATGTCAGTTTCTTAACTTCTATTCAAATCGAAGTAGAAAGCCCTATTAGGAATGCCTGCAGAATCACTATTGGCCAAGAAGGCCAAAAAAGCCTAAATCCACATTGCAACTTGGATCTAGCCTAAGACGAACAGCTTCTCCAACACTGTAGCACCTTCAGAGTTATTATGATAGACCTTAAACCCTACATAAACAAGTTTTGACTAAGCTATCATCACAGGTTTGATGCTGCAATGCTGTCAAAGATGCCTTCTTAAAAAAAACCCCAAACCAAAACCCCAATACAGTACAGATTCCATTGCTAAAAGTACACAAAACAGGAAAACGGACCGTGCCTGTTAGAAACTTCTCAAATAAAGACTTCTATCCTACAACAAAGGTAAGAAAAATCATGAAAATACTGGTAGTTTATAGCCACAGGTATATAAGCTGTAAATTGTTTTTTTTCTCTGTTCTTTTGATGCTGACAGTTCCCTCCATGCCTTTTTATACTCAAAAAACTCTTGCTACAGGACGAAGTTAGGAAACTCCCTAAAATAAAAAGCCTGTGGCAATTCTAAATTTTTTCTTTACAAAGGCAGTATTTTATAACTGTGGCCAAGAGTATGTTGGACTACATCAGGAAAGTTTGACTAACATAACTGCTAAATAAACCATGCTGTATTTTGAGATTGACTATTTGACAACAGGCTTGATATAAGCATCCCAAGATCTCCATTTTAGCACTATTTAGTGATTCTGTTGCTTTACACATTCTGAAATTAAAAAATGCTGTTACATATATATATATATAAAAGTTTTTAAATCCCTGTCCTTTAAACAGGAAAAAACCCCTCCATCAAATAGTTCTTACAAGGAGATAGATCAATACCATATTTTATTATCAGTTAATTCAGTGTGTGTGTTTAGACACACTGGAATTATATAGGATGCTAACAACAGCTGGAGTGGGGGAGGGGAGGTGGGTGAGAGGAGAAAGGGGGATGAGGTCTTAACTCCAGTAAGAAACTTGTGTACCTGACTGATAAACTCAGCCAAACTTCTTTATGTATCCTATTTATCTTCAAATCTATTTATGTCACAGAAGAGAACATATGAGCATAGCAGCTGTTACTATAGCAATGAAACTGGGAATTTTGAGAACACAAAAAACCCACCCCTTGAAGGATGCTCAGTTTAGCAGAGAGATGGTTTAGAGAACAGCACACCAGTATCTCACTTCTTAGGATCTGCTCAAAGTCTGCGGTTACAGAGACATTAAATCAGCTGTAACTGCCTGTTCCTCAAAGAGCACTTGAAGCCAAATCACCTCTACCTATTACTCGTCACGACTCGGTACACCAGGAGTTCCTGCTAAGTAACCCCAAACTTGTCAAGTACGCCAGAATCGCCTGTAAATCCGGGGAAGCGCGATTCTTTGTAAAAGGCTCACAGGTTCTGATCGCGGCAGAGAAGGGATTCGCCATAGTAACAAACCCCCACCCGCACCGCGGGTCACAGCTGGGAGCTTGGCGCGGCGAGCCCCGCACCCCTCGGCACCACGCACACCTGCCCGGCGCCGGGAAGGCGGGACGAGCCGGGAGAAGTCAGGTACTTTCCTCATGCAGCGGGCAGGCAGCCTGCCTCTACGGGCACGAACCGGGATGAAACCCACCCACAATCCTCCCACATACACCGTTTCTCTGTCAAACCCACCCCGCTCCCCCCTCTCCTCGGCCGGCGGCCCTGCCACCCCGCCTCCCGTCCCTCGCCCCACGCCGCCTCCGCGCACCCCCCGTCCCCCGCCGCGGACCCGAGGCGCTGCCGGCCGCGGTTTTACCTGCGAGGGAGCCGGGTCTCTGCAGGGTGGCGGTGGCGTACAGCTCCTGGGAGTGCTTGCTGTACTGATCGGCAGCGTGAACCAGCCGCTTGGTAGGCGACAGGGTGGCGTAAGTGCCGATGGTGGAGCTTAACTGGTGGATAGGAGAGGAGGAAATGTTAGACTGGACGGTGGGCGGGGAGGTCACTCGGATGGGGGACGGCGACAGTCCCGCCGAGGAGACGACGATGTTGATGGGCGAGCTGGTGCTGTAGGACTTGGCCAGGCGGCTGGGGGACTGCTTCGGGGAGGAGAGGCGCTGCGCGGTGGCGTAGGCGGCGCCCTCGGCGGCGGAGCCGGCCCGCGGCAGCTTGGTGGGGGAGCCGCCGGGCTGGGCGGGCAGCGGGGAGCTCACCCGCTGCGCCGGCAGCGTGGAGCTGGCGTAGTAGAGCGCGGCGGCGTGCTGGGGCTCGGGCAGGTGGAAGGCGCTGCCGTGGCTGGGCGCGAAGGGCTCCCGCGGCTGCGGGGCGGCGGGCGGCGGCGGCGGCTCCGGGCCGCCCGGGTGGGCGCCGCGGCCCCCCGGGCCCTGCTGCGGGAAGGAAAGGCAGAGGCGTCAGCGGGGGCGGCGGCGGCGGGGGGCGCCCCGCTCCCCCCGGCCCTGCGCGGGGCGCTGCGAGGGGGGGCCCGCTGGCCGGGGAAGCCCCCCAGCCGCCTGCAGCCCCCTCTCTGACCTCGAAGCAGGCCGGCACCCGGCGCCCGCGGGATTACGGGGCTCGTTAATCTGCTAAAGCATTCCCAGCCTTTGAGGGGAAAAAGCCTGCCGCCGGCTCGGGCCCAGCGGCGTCGAAAGTCCTCCCGACGGCTGAAGCCGCCACCCGGCCGTGGGGCACAGCGCTCCGGGGCGCCGGAACGCGCTCGCCTACCGACCTCTAAACCAGGCAGAGGTTAGCCCCGGGTCAAATAAATGCATACATACAGAGATACGCCCGCGCCCCTTTATTCTGCATACATTAGAGAAGAGCAGCCGAAGCCACGGAAAGGGCTTTAATGGAGTAACTTTTCTCGGTTTCCAGCAATCTCTGTCCGCACGAGGAGAAGCACCGCACCGGGGATTCCCTGTCCCCAGCGGCGGCACAACCACGGCCCCGGCCTCGTATAAAGGGGCGGAGGGAGGGGAATCCCGGGCCAGTTCACGCCAAGCCCCGCCGGCACCACGGCAAGCACCCGCCTCGTACTTATTTACGCGGCACGAAGGGGGCGGGAGGTACGGGAGGAGCTGCCGGGGCCGGGCCCTCCCCCGGGCCGCATCCAGCGGGGAATCTGCATCCGGATAGAGGGAGAGAGCTCCTCGCACGGACCGACTGGCCGCGGGCAGGGCAGCGCTAAGTTCTTCCTAAGGCCAGTAATTGAAGGGGGCTGGACAGAAGGAGCGAGTGAAAATCCTCGGGAGATGCCGCCTATGAGAAATTTCGGTTATGTGCCTGAGCAGCTTCTGGAGCCGCAGAGGATGGAGCTCGCCCTCACATATAGACGGCTTCCCCTTTTTTTATCGAGGATCTTAAGCTTAGGAGAACATCTGTGAATCTGGTAACATTAAAATCCTCTCACAACTGCACCCCGCAGTGAGCGAGAGTTCAGCACTGTTGGAAGATGCACTCTTGGATTCAGATACTATTTTTTTCTGGTTATGCAGGGGATTTACTTGAAACCCCAGAAAGCGCTCCACATCGTCAGAATTGACAGTGTAGTTTGAATCGGTCTGACCAGTGCTTCCCCAGAACACATACACACACCTCAAACACTGATTTCCTTAGCGAGAAGAGGCTTTAAAATGTGAATAATGAATTTTGTGACTCAATTCAACGAGGTGTGGTGAATGCCAAGAGCAGCATTGTTATACATTTAAATAACAATGTGGTTTTTTAGTAGCATCCTACAGGAAAAAAAAGAAAAAAATCCAAACAAGTAAGCAAAAGCACCATGTTCCTCGTACGAAATTTGATTTATTTTCACTAGGATACTCAATAAAGGATTTGATCAGGAACTGAGGACAAGGTAACTAATCAGAGCAAAGAATAAACAAGGTTTTAAATGCCAGAAATGTGTACTTCTACCTATGTATGCCCACTGGGAATTTTTCTGTCCTTTTTTTCACTTAAATTTACTCAAATGCCTTGCATCTGGGGGAAGAATAGGTATTTTCCTAGACAGTGACAAGAAACAAGGTTTTAGAGAAGCTGCTCCTGGTGCTTTGTTCTCAGTTGTTAGCAGCATGGAAGAAACTACAGCACTTAGAGCATTCAGGCCTCTCAAGGGAGCACTGCCAGACCCAAACCTCACTGGCTTCTTGAGGTTTTGCACCTCATAGAGCAATGGCTTTACAGATAAATGAAGTGTAAACTGTTCCCTCGAGGTGCTCTGTGCGGTAACTCCCCGGCGAGCAAGTGGATCACAGATGTAAGTAGCCTGCTCTCTTTTGAGTTGGACTGTTCTGATTGCAGCAGGGAGTTACAAACACCACAGCATCAAGCACAAGCCTTGAAAGTTTCATAAATGGGCATCAAGTGCAAGTTGCTCATTTGAAAGACTCCTGACAAAAACCAGGAAGGCCAACTCTAGGAACATCAACGAACTTTTAAAAGCTACTTTCATGCTGAGCTACTTACCTTATCTGCTTTAAACTGGGAAGAAGGGCTACTCTGCAACTGACTGTCCAATAATGTATTTGACAGGAGTACAGTTTTCACTTTCCAGGTTTAGACTATATGGTAACAACTTTTATGAAACAAAAACAGGCCAGCATGATTTAAGACAACATGGACAGAGCAAATTCTGCACATAACGAAAGGTCATTTAAACCAGCTACATTATCAATTGATATTTCTTAATTTTACTTTTTGGACTGTTAAGTGGCATAATAATTTATTTTGTAATAAACAGCGTTCCAAAAATACAGTCTTCTGCAATAATACCAGTGCAACACACTGCTAATATACTGACAACTGGGACAGTTTTGTCTTGATCATAAGGATTTTACACAAGTACTGTCATCATGTATACAAAATTTCTTTTTCTAATCTGCTTCTACGCTGCTTGATGTGTCAAGGATTTAGAGTAATTAATTTCAAGTAAACCAATGTTATTCCATATTCCTAATAAATCTCTATAAAGCTGTAGGCATTCTACAGGTACTAATTAAAAAAAAAACCAACAAAAAAATTCCAATTTCATGACTATTTGTTATAGGGAACAAAGTGTAGTAGTGGGACACAGGAATTTAATGCTTAATTAGAAATGCAGCGTATAGCCCTTCTTAAAAAGCTAAGCATTTGCTCTGTGTGAAGTAGAGAACTTTTGGATGAACAGATTGCAATGAAAACATTAGCATGCAGTATCTTCTGGGATGTGACTAATCTCAGACCTGTCTTAAATGTACCATGAGGTTCTCATATTTTTTCAAAGGGACAAGTGTACAGTAACATTCTCCATGCATGTTTTCGGAGGCAAAATGTGTTTAGTTTCTCCTTGTGTTTCTCCCAGTCTGTTGCTTAAGACAGCCATACAGACGTCATTGTTCATCCTGCAATGTGACATTTTACTTCATATAGAAGAATAAATTACAATAGTATTTTTCTTTTTATCCATTGTTGTCAACCTGATAACAAAACTGTGTTTAAGCTAATAAACTGAGAACAAATTTGCTTCCCAATTATTTTATCCTCCTGCATCAACCTGTTTCAAAGATGTGAATAAAAGTCAAGGGCTTTCTTACTATAGGCATATAAATACCCATTCTGAGACACAGAGATTTCATTTTTCTGGTATCTCAAAGAAAAGTAGCCTTGATTATTTGGTTTCAATATACAGATTCTGCTATATCCTTCCTAATAGCAGGAATTTGTGAAAAAAAAAAAACAAACCATGAGAACATAACTACAGCTATGAAAATATTTTCTTCCCCATTTAATCTTACAAAGATCATTTTCTACTGATATGTATGAAACAAGATCTGTAGAACTTTATACAGAAAATTACTGAGGGTGTCCAGTTAGGTTATAGGAGACTAGACAACAGTCTAACTGTTGTTTGCCTGTTCATTCAAGCATTTAATGCACTAAATCCAGTAAAATAGCTTTTTTTTTTTTACAATTCCAATTGAAAATGTAAATCAAAATTGAAACATTAAATTAACCAAAAAAGAGTAAATGAAAGACTGCAAGACAGGATTTCTGTTTTATGGAGTGGAATTGAGAGGGGCAAATAACTGTGTTGACTTATTTATTCTGCAGAAAAATTTTCCATGGATAAGGAATTACAAAATCCTAGATGACTAGACAGTTTATGTGAAACTTTGGGATCAGCTGCTAATTACTGAAACAGCAGCACGTTGATTCTTGGAGATTGCTCCCAGAGGGAAAAATGGTGTGTAACACTAGCAAAACCTGAATAGCAAAAATCTCGGAGAACAAGATGACCATTATGATGTCAGCAGGTGCAGCAAATCTATTTGATGTATCAGCTATAATCTCTTCAAACCATTTGCTTCTTAGAGATATGAAAACACAAACACAAAACCTGCTGGGCTGTGTGTATCTATGCTGCATAATTCACAGGTACTAAGAAACGGAACTTCTGTCAGTGCAACCG
The DNA here is from genome assembly GCF_025592945.1 of Manacus candei. Taxonomy (NCBI): domain Eukaryota; kingdom Metazoa; phylum Chordata; class Aves; order Passeriformes; family Pipridae; genus Manacus; species Manacus candei. The sequence goes on along the minus strand of NW_026138097.1, from coordinate 29,220,800 downwards.
CCTGAGTCTTAGAACTAAAACCAGAAAAGCCTTCATAGTAATTTCATTAGAATGAGATAATGATGCAGTTTCCAGGAAAATGCTGGAAAATTTGAATCATGGTACTAGTTAACTTTGAGAAATGAAAATTTGCACTCAGTGTGCTTTGTACTTCTCTGACAGGTAACAGAAGAAACTGAAAAGTTATGTTACGTTTGAGTCAGTCTACATGCCCATCTTAGGCCTGGATGAAATTCTATTCACAAGTATTTTTAGTTTAGCATTAAATGCCAGCATAAGCTTTCAGCTTGTTTTGCTCTCTGGAACTTTCAGCGATCTCTTGGCCCATAAAATCTCAAACAAGGTCATATCTCATGAATCCAAAGTCATATGTAGCACACTGATGCCCAGGTGAAGACCCTTTCTCTTGAATCTAGGGAGGATTTTCGAATTGTATGCTCAAGTTGTGTGGAAGACATTCCTCCAGGCTGCTCAGGCTTTTGAATATTGGTGTGTGTTGCTGGCTTTAGGCAGAAAACTTGATCATCCTTACTAGGGTTTTCGAGAGACACCCTAAGGGTGCAGGTCTGTTTCACAATCTCAGTTATGCTCTGTGCTCTTTCAGAGACTGCAAGACTTGCCAGTCTATTGAGGGCCACTTTTTTTTTCTGTCAGCCCAAAGAACCTTTCATAAGGCTTCACTCAAGGTATCACTCTGCTCTGGTCCAATGCCTCTATCAAAACTCTTACATGGAAAATTCTTAACATTCTCTAGTCTTTGGGATGCACACTTCACTCTTTGGGGAGCACCTGAAGAAGGGCCATTCTTCTGCAGGACTGCTTTAATGTCATTTTTAAGTTCCTGACCTAACATCAAGAAGATGCTACCTATGTTCAAATGCACTTATACAATAATAGATGCCAGACTATCCTCTGGATCTCTCAAATGTGTCCTATTCCATCTGTTTCTCCTCAGTTTGTTCCATTGTTCCACTCCAAACATTCCAACACCATTAGGAAAATTTGTCAGCCTACCTGATCCTGATCTCAAAGGCCACACATATAGATGAAGGTAGGTAATATTATCGTAGTTTTTTACATCCAGAAACAGAATTGCGTGAGATCCTTTCAGAGTGTCCAGAGATGGTTAATCTGTGCTTTTAAAGCAGCAGTGAAAACTGCAATCATTACCTATTGTAGGATCAAACCAGCACTGCAGATCTTCACTGCCATAAGCTCTACTAGTGAATTGTTCTCTGAGTGCTGTAATAAGAGTAATCTGACTTAGGATTTCATCTGTTTCCGTAATGACAGAAAACTTCTCACGTTCACACTTAGAATCCAGTTATTAAACTTATCATCATCTGCTATATCCTATCACAAGTTAAGAACTTATTTTAGATTTTGTCTGGGTAGTTTTTGAAGCAGCCTATCATCTTGTGGCCAGTATACAGTTTCTGCTTGACAACTGAACACATTCTAGCACTCATTTGCTCATGAATTAAATAAATAGGGCTAGTGAGGTGTGGTGGTCTGATGAATGACAAACTTATAACTTGTTTATAGGAAAAAGAGTATAGACAAGTCAGAAAATCAACTGTTAAATGGTTTTCAAGGTGTTTTTTTTTAACATCTTAATTTTCCATCTCCCTTTTTGGTTTTTAGGGTTTTTCAGTTCTGTGTCAGCTTATTCAGTCCAGAAGCATCAGAAGCATGGGATAATACACAGTAGGGATTTACCTGTGTTGCTGCCTCAGCCTCTGAAAAGACTGCAGCATCACCAAAAGCTAAACAAGTCCTCATCCAGAAATGTAAACTTCCCTTTCTCTTCCCTTGCAAACACGTGGTAGAATATGTTATGCTTTATATTCCTATGGTATCTACAACGTAAAATGACCACTCTCAAGATTACAGTAAACCCAGTCATTGTCAAGTTACATTGTCCAAATAGAAGATTCATTTCTGAGCAACTCATCTGCAAAATCTGCTAGTTTTCTTTTTAACCACACTTATTAATAGAGGATATATCAGCATCTGGACACCAAGTTTGAAAAGCTGTTTTCAGTGGGGAAGCAGAGTAATTCCCTGCCAGAGGAGCAGTTTTTGCTATGAAATCCAATTCCAGTAGCATTTAGAAGATAAAAGTTTTGTGTTCTAAAGCACTCAAAGCACAGAAAAAACTCTATGATCTATAATGAACTCCACCAAATTGACAAAAATGTTAGATTGCACTTTGCAGCACTATACAGGAAGTCCCAAGACTAATTAGTTTCTCTTTTTTATACAATTGCATTTTCACAAATTGTTCTTGCTGTCACAGCTGGCCTTGGGACTATTTACATTTTTTTGCATGCATTTGGGCTATCACTTATGTTGAGAGATAGCTATATTCCTTGCACACAAATACCAAAGGAAATTATCACAATCTGAGCAGTTTCAACTCCTGAGGCTTATTTTAATTATAATAGGGATAGCAAAACAATTCCAAGAATTGACTTTTTTTTCCTCCTTAATTGTGGGATTGGCAATGGTCATATTCAGAACTTTTTAATTTTGACTTTTGAATCTTCCTTTTCTTGGTTACCTCTTTTAAGCCTCCCTTATATGCTTTTTATGGCATTAATTCATAGTTTTTATGGCAGTTTGTTAGTAATTTCAAAATATATTTTAGTTGATCTGAAGTTGTCAGATTGCAGGATCATGGTGTGAAAAATTATTAAGTTCTCTGAGTTGTTTTCCTGCAGGGACATCTACCACACAATGTGAAGGAAAACAAGAAGAAAACCTATTTTCTGCTCTCTATACCAAGAAAAATAGGTTAGGAAAGGTTGCCTTACTAACTTACTAGTTACATTTCTGAAAGAAACCAGTTCTCTATGAAGTGGATTGTTCATGAGAGCTTCTCATATCTAAGCAATGGCTTTCAGTGTAATTTCAAAGAAGGAAATCTACATCATTATTTTTTCCCCCTCCATAAATTCATCCTTTTCTACAAATGAGAATAACAAAATTTATATAAAGAATATAATTATTTCTAACTTCTATATAACTGCATAATTTTCCTTCCTGCCTTTTTTAAAAAATAGATTCTTTCTCCTTCCCCTCTCATTTCTTTGTTTTTGCTTCTGTTGCTCTTATAACCTGCTTCCTTTTCATGGTCTTACTTTTTCCAGTCTCCTGAAGGACTTCACCACAGTCTTTCAGGTGAACCTCTGGGGTACGATGCTTTTCAAAAAGCACAACTCCAGATGACACTTTTTTCACAACATTGACCTGGAGAAACTGGCTTCCCATGGCACGGCAGGGTGCACTCTTCGCTGC